>NW_027526361.1:210034176-211450171 GCF_048455015.1 Haemaphysalis longicornis | reverse complement strand
AACTGGCGCACAGTCACATCGCCGGCAGCATCACGAGCCGTGCCGAATAAAAGAAGCATCGACTACCGGCGCTACTTCAGTGGGCATGGAAGCGGCGCGGCGCATCCAATGGCTAACGCTCCGTTCCTGAAGTTTGTTCAGGTTGCTGCTGTGCTCTGCATCTACCAACATCACGGCGAGGAACCATGCTGTCTCGTGTGCTTACCAAAGGATTCACTTCTTCCTCGGATGCGCTCCCCCTACGAAGATTGCAGCGATACCGTTGGACTCTGTTTCAACTGGCGCACACTCACATCGCCGGCACCATCACGAGCCGTGCCGAATAAAAGAAGCATCGACGACCGGCGCTACTTCAGTGGGCATGGAAGCGGCGCTGCGCATCCAATGGCTAACGCTCCGTTCATGCAATTTGTTCAGGTTGCTGCTGTGCTCTGCATCTACCAACATCACGGCGGGGAACCATGCTGTCTCGTGTCCTTACCAAAGGATTCACTTCGGCCTCGGATGCGCTCCCCCTACGAAGATTGCAGCGATACCGTTGGACTCTGTTTCAACTGGCGCACAGTCACATCGCCGGCAGCATCACGAGCCGTGCCGAATAAAAGAAGCATCGACGACCGGCGCTACTTCAGTGGGCATATAGCGGCGATGCGCATCCAATGGCTAACGCTTCGTTCCTGCAATTTGTTCAGGTTGCTGCTGTGCTCTGCATCTACCAACATCACGGCGGGTAAACATGCTGTCTCGTGTCCTTACCAAAGGATTCACTTCGGCCTCGGATGCGCTCCCCCTACGAAGATTGCAGCGATACCGTTGGACTCTGTTTCAACTGGCGCACAGTCACATCGCCGGCAGCATCACGAGCCGTGCCGAATAAAAGAAGCATCGACTACCGGCGCTACTTCAGTGGGCATGGAAGCGGCGCGGCGCATCCAATGGCTAACGCTCCGTTCCTGAAGTTTGTTCAGGTTGCTGCTGTGCTCTGCATCTACCAACATCACGGCGGGGAACCATGCTGTCTCGTGCCCTTACCAAAGGATTCACTTCGGCCTCGGATGCGCTCCCCCTACGAAGATTGCAGCGATAGCGTTGGACTCTGTTTCAACTGGCGCACAGTCACATCGCCGGCAGCATCACGAGCCGTGCCGAATATAAGAAGCATCGACGACCGGCGCTACTTCAGTGGGCATGGAAGCAGCGCTGCGCATCCAATGGCTAACGCTCCGTTCCTGCAATTTGTTCAGGTTGCTGCTGTGCTCTGCATCTACCAACATCACGGCGGGGAACCATGCTGTCTCGTGCCCTTACCAAAGGATTCACTTCGGCCTCGGATGCGCTCCCCCTACGAAGATTGCAGCGATAGCGTTGGACTCTGTTTCAACTGGCGCACAGTCACATCGCCGGCAGCATCACGAGCCGTGCCGAATATAAGAAGCATCGACGACCGGCGCTACTTCAGTGGGCATGGAAGCGGAGGTGCGCATCCAATGGCTTACGCTCCGTTCCTGAAATTTGTTCAGGTTGCTGCTGTGCTCTGCATCTACCAACATCACGGCGGGAACCATGCTGTCTCGTGCCCTTACCTAAGGATTCACTTCGGCCTCGGATGCGCTCCCCCTACGAAGATTGCAGCGATACCGTTGGACTCTGTTTCAACTGGCCCACAGTCACATTGCCGGCAGCATCACGAGCCGTGCCGAATATAAGAAGCATCGACGACCGGTGCTACTTCAGTGGGCATGGAAGCGGAGCTGCGCATCCAAAGGCTTACGCTCCGTTCCTGCAATTTGTTCAGGTTGCTGCTGTGCTCTGCATCTACCAACATCACGGCGGGGAACCATGCTGTCTCGTGCCCTTACCAAAGGATTCACTTCGGCCTCGGATGCGCTCCCCCTACGAAGATTGCAGCGATAGCGTTGGACTCTGTTTCAACTGGCGCACAGTCACATCGCCGGCAGCATCACGAGCCGTGCCGAATATAAAAAGCATCGACGACCGGCGCTACTTCAGTGGGCATGGAAGCAGCGCTGCGCATCGAATGGCTAACGCTCCGTTCCTGCAATTTGTTCAGGTTGGTGCTGTGCTCTGCATCTACCAACATCACGGCGGGGAACCATGCTGTCTCGTGCCCTTACCAAAGGATTCACTTCGGCCTCGGATGCGCTCCCCCTACGAAGATTTGATCGATACCGTTGGACTCTGTTTCAACTGGCGCACAGTCACATCGCCGGCAGCATCACGAGCCGTGCCCAATATAAGAAGCATCGACGACCAGCGCTACTTCAGTGGGCATGGAAGCGGCGCTGCGCATCCAATGGCTAACGCTCCGTTCCTGCAGTTTGTTCAGGTTGCTGCTGTGCTCTGCATCTACCAACATCACGGTGGGGAACCATGCTGTCTCGTGCCCTTACCCAAGGATTCACTTCGGCCTCGGATGCGCTCTCCCTACGAAGATTGCAGCGATACCGTTGGACACTGTTTCAACTGGCGCACAGTCACATCGCCGGCCGCATCACGAGCCGTGCCGAATATAAGAAGCATCGACGACCGGCGCTACTTCAGTGGGCATGGAAGCGGCGCTGCGCATCCAATGGCTAACGCTCCGTTCCTGCAATTTGTTCAGGTTGCTGCTGTGCTCGGCATCTACCAACATCACGGTGGGGAACCATGCTGTCTCGTGCCCTTACCAAAGAATTCACTTCGGCCTCGGATGCGCTCCCCCTACGAAGATTGCAGCGATACCGTTGGACTCTGTTTCAACTGGCGCACAGTCACATCGCCGGCAGCATCATGAGCCGTGCCGAATATAAGAAGCATCGACAACCGGCGCTACTTCAGTGGGCATGGAAGCGGCGCTGCGAATCCAATGGCTAACGCTCCGTTCCTGCAATTTGTTGAGGTTGCTGCTGTGGTCGGCATCTACCAACATCACGGCGGGGAACCATGCTGTCTCGTGCCCTTACCAAAGGATTCACTTCGGCCTCGGATGCGCTCCCCCTACGAAGATTGCAGCGATACCGTTGGACTCT
The DNA here is from genome assembly GCF_048455015.1 of Haemaphysalis longicornis. Lineage (NCBI taxonomy): Eukaryota > Metazoa > Arthropoda > Arachnida > Ixodida > Ixodidae > Haemaphysalis > Haemaphysalis longicornis. Next base: position 211,447,142 of record NW_027526361.1, on the reverse strand, counting down.
TTTAACTGGCGCACAGTCACATCGCGGCAGCATCACGAGCCGTGCCGAATATAAGAAGCATCGACGACCGGTGCTACTTCAGTGGGCATGGAAGCGGAGCTGCTCATCCAAAGGCTAACGCTCCGTTCCTGCAAATTGTTCAGGTTGCTGCTGTGCTCTGCATCTACCAACATCACGGCGGGGAACCATGCTGTCTCGTGCCCTTACCAAAGGATTCACTTCGGCCTCGGATGCGCTCCCCCTACGAAGATTGCTGCGATACCGTTGGACTCTGTTTCAACTGGCCCACAGTCACATCGCCGGCAGCATCACGAGCCGTGCCGAATATAAGAAGCATCGACGACGGTGCTACTTCAGTGGGCATGGAAGCAGCGCTGCGCATCCAATGGCTAATGCTCCGTTCCTGCAATTTGTTCAGGTTGCTGCTGTGCTCTGCATCTACCAACATCACGGCGGGGAACCATGCTGTCTCGTGCCCTTACCAAAGGATTCACTTCGGCCTCGGATGCGCTCCCCCTACGAAGATTGCAGCGATACCGTTGGACTCTGTTTCAACTTGCCCACAGTCACATCGCCGGCAGCATCACGAGCCGTGCCGAATATAAGAAGCATCGACGACCGGTGCTACTTCAGTGGGCATGGAAGCGGAGCTGCTCATCCAAAGGCTAACGCTCCGTTCCTGCAATTTGTTCAGGTTGCTGCTGTGCTCTGCATCTACCAACATCACGGCGGGGAACCATGCTGTCTCGTGCCTTAATAAAGGATTCACTTCGGCCTCGGATGCGCTCCCCCTACGAAGATTGCAGCGATACCGTTGGACACTGTTTCAACTGGCGCACAGTCACATCGCCGGCCGCATCACGAGCCGTGCCGAATATAAGAAGCATCGACGACCGGCGCTACTTCAGTGGGCATGGAAGCGGCGCTGCGCATCCAATGGCTAACGCTCCGTTCCTGCAATTTGTTCAGGTTGCTGCTGTGCTCGGCATCTACCAACATCACGGCGGGGAACCATGCTGTCTCGTGCCCTTACCAAAGGATTCACTTCGGCCTCGGATGCGCTCCCCCTACGAAGATTGCAGCGATACCGTTGGACTCTGTTTCAACTGGCGCACAGTCACATCGCCGGCAGCATCACGAGCCGTGCCGAATATAAGAACCATCGACGACCGGCGCTACTTCAGTGGGCATGGAAGCGGCGCTGCACATCCAATGGCTAATGCTCCGTTCCTGCAATTTGTTCAGGTTGCTGCTGTGCTCTGCATCTACCAACATCACGGCGAGGAACCATGCTGTCTCGTGTGCTTACCAAAGGATTCACTTCTTCCTCGGATGCGCTCCCCCTACGAAGATTGCAGCGATACCGTTGGACTCTGTTTCAACTGGCGCACACTCACATCGCCGGCAGCATCACGAGCCGTGCCGAATAAAAGAAGCATCGACGACCGGCGCTACTTCAGTGGGCATGGAAGCGGCGCTGCGCATCCAATGGCTAACGCTCCGTTCATGCAATTTGTTCAGGTTGCTGCTGTGCTCTGCATCTACCAACATCACGGCGGGGAACCATGCTGTCTCGTGTCCTTACCAAAGGATTCACTTCGGCCTCGGATGCGCTCCCCCTACGAAGATTGCAGCGATACCGTTGGACTCTGTTTCAACTGGCGCACAGTCACATCGCCGGCAGCATCACGAGCCGTGCCGAATAAAAGAAGCATCGACGACCGGCGCTACTTCAGTGGGCGTGGAAGCGGCGATGCGCATCCAATGGCTAAAGCTTCGTTCCTGCAATTTGTTCAGGTTGCTGCTGTGCTCTGCATCTACCAACATCACGGCGGGGAACCATGCTGTCTCGTGTCCTTACCAAAGGATTCACTTCGGCCTCGGATGCGCTCCCCCTACGAAGATTGCAGCGATACCGTTGGACTCTGTTTCAACTGGCGCACAGTCACATCGCCGGCAGCATCACGAGCCGTGCCGAATAAAAGAAGCATCGACTACCGGCGCTACTTCAGTGGGCATGGAAGCGGCGCGGCGCATCCAATGGCTAACGCTCCGTTCCTGAAGTTTGTTCAGGTTGCTGCTGTGCTCTGCATCTACCAACATCACGGCGGGGAACCATGCTGTCTCGTGCCCTTACCAAAGGATTCACTTCGGCCTCGGATGCGCTCCCCCTACGAAGATTGCAGCGATAGCGTTGGACTCTGTTTCAACTGGCGCACAGCCACATCGCCGGCAGCATCACGAGCCGTGCCGAATATAAGAAGCATCGACGACCGGCGCTACTTCAGTGGGCATGGAAGCAGCGCTGCGCATCCAATGGCTAACGCTCCGTTCCTGCAATTTGTTCAGGTTGCTGCTGTGCTCTGCATCTACCAACATCACGGCGGGGAACCATGCTGTCTCGTGCCCTTACCAAAGGATTCACTTCGGCCTCGGATGCGCTCCCCCTACGAAGATTGCAGCGATAGCGTTGGACTCTGTTTCAACTGGCGCACAGTCACATCGCCGGCAGCATCACGAGCCGTGCCGAATATAAGAAGCATCGACGACCGGCGCTACTTCAGTGGGCATGGAAGCGGAGCTGCGCATCCAATGGCTTACGCTCCGTTCCTGAAATTTGTTCAGGTTGCTGCTGTGCTCTGCATCTACCAACATCACGGCGGGAACCATGCTGTCTCGTGCCCTTACCTAAGGATTCACTTCGGCCTCGGATGCGCTCCCCCTACGAAGATTGCAGCGATACCGTTGGACTCTGTTTCAACTGGCCCACAGTCACATCGCCGGCAGCATCACGAGCCGTGCCGAATATAAGAAGCATCGACGACCGGTGCTACTTCAGTGGGCATGGAAGCGGAGCTGCGCATCCAAAGGCTAACGCTCCGTTCCTGCAATTTGTTCAGGTTGCTGCTGTGCTCTGCATCTACCAACATCACGGCGGGGAACCATGCTGTCTCGTGCCCTTAATAAAGGATTCACTTCGGCCTCGGATGCGCTCCCCCTACGAAGATTGCAGCGATACCGTTGGACACTGTTTCAACTGGCGCACAGTCACATCGCCGGCCGCATCACGAGCCGTGCCGAATATAAGAAGCATCGATGACCGGCGCTACTTCAGTGGGCATGGAAGCGGCGCTGCGCATCCAATGGCTAACGCTCCGTTCCTGCAATTTGTTCAGGTTGCTGCTGTGCTCGGCATCTACCAACATCACGGCGGGGAACCATGCTGTCTCGTGCCCTTACCAAAGGATTCACTTCGGCCTCGGATGCGCTCCCCCTACGAAGATTGCAGCGATACCGTTGGACTCTGTTTCAACTGGCGCACAGTCACATCGCCGGCAGCATCACGAGCCGTGCCGAATATAAGAACCATCGACGACCGGCGCTACTTCAGTGGGCATGGAAGCGGCGCTGCACATCCAATGGCTAATGCTCCGTTCCTGCAATTTGTTCAGGTTGCTGCTGTGCTCTGCATCTACCAACATCACGGCGAGGAACCATGCTGTCTCGTGTGCTTACCAAAGGATTCACTTCTTCCTCGGATGCGCTCCCCTACGAAGATTGCAGCGATACCGTTGGACTCTGTTTCAACTGGCGCACACTCACATCGCCGGCAGCATCACGAGCCGTGCCGAATAAAAGAAGCATCGACGACCGGCGCTACTTCAGTGGGCATGGAAGCGGCGCTGCGCATCCAATGGCTAACGCTCCGTTCATGCAATTTGTTCAGGTTGCTGCTGTGCTCTGCATCTACCAACATCACGGCGGGGAACCATGCTGTCTCGTGTCCTTACCAAAGGATTCACTTCGGCCTCGGATGCGCTCCCCTACGAAGATTGCAGCGATACCGTTGGACTCTGTTTCAACTGGCGCACAGTCACATCGCCGGCAGCATCACGAGCCGTGCCGAATAAAAGAAGCATCGACGACCGGCGCTACTTCAGTGGGCATGGAAGCGGCGATGCGCATCCAATGGCTAAAGCTCCGTTCCTGCAATTTGTTCAGGTTGCTGCTGTGCTCTGCATCTACCAACATCACGGCGGGGAACCATGCTGTCTCGTGTCCTTACCAAAGGATTCACTTCGGCCTCGGATGCGCTCCCCCTACGAAGATTGCAGCGATACCGTTGGACTCTGTTTCAACTGGCGCACAGTCACATCGCCGGCAGCATCACGAGCCGTGCCGAATAAAAGAAGCATCGACTACCGGCGCTACTTCAGTGGGCATGGAAGCGGCGCGGCGCATCCAATGGCTAACGCTCCGTTCCTGAAGTTTGTTCAGGTTGCTGCTGTGCTCTGCATCTACCAACATCACGGCGGGGAACCATGCTGTCTCGTGCCCTTACCAAAGGATTCACTTCGGCCTCGGATGCGCTCCCCCTACGAAGATTGCAGCGATAGCGTTGGACTCTGTTTCAACTGGCGCACAGCCACATCGCCGGCAGCATCACGAGCCGTGCCGAATATAAGAAGCATCGACGACCGGCGCTACTTCAGTGGGCATGGAAGCAGCGCTGCGCATCCAATGGCTAACGCTCCGTTCCTGCAATTTGTTCAGGTTGCTGCTGTGCTCTGCATCTACCAACATCACGGCGGGGAACCATGCTGTCTCGTGCCCTTACCAAAGGATTCACTTCGGCCTCGGATGCGCTCCCCCTACGAAGATTGCAGCGATAGCGTTGGACTCTGTTTCAACTGGCGCACAGTCACATCGCCGGCAGCATCACGAGCCGTGCCGAATATAAGAAGCATCGACGACCGGCGCTACTTCAGTGGGCATGGAAGCGGAGCTGCGCATCCAATGGCTTACGCTCCGTTCCTGAAATTTGTTCAGGTTGCTGCTGTGCTCTGCATCTACCAACATCACGGCGGGAACCATGCTGTCTCGTGCCCTTACCTAAGGATTCACTTCGGCCTCGGATGCGCTCCCCCTACGAAGATTGCAGCGATACCGTTGGACTCTGTTTCAACTGGCCCACAGTCACATCGCCGGCAGCATCACGAGCCGTGCCGAATATAAGAAGCATCGACGACCGGTGCTACTTCAGTGGGCATGGAAGCGGAGCTGCGCATCCAAAGGCTAACGCTCCGTTCCTGCAATTTGTTCAGGTTGCTGCTGTGCTCTGCATCTACCAACATCACGGCGGGGAACCATGCTGTCTCGTGCCCTTACCAAAGGATTCACTTCGGCCTCGGATGCGCTCCCCCTACGAAGATTGCAGCGATAGCGTTGGACTCTGTTTCAACTGGCGCACAGTCACATCGCCGGCAGCATCACAAGCCGTGCCGAATATAAAAAGCATCGACGACCGGCGCTACTTCAGTGGGCATGGAAGCAGCGCTGCGCATCGAATGGCTAACGCTCCGTTCCTGCAATTTGTTCAGGTTGGTGCTGTGCTCTGCATCTACCAACATCACGGCGGGGAACCATGCTGTCTCGTGCCCTTACCAAAGGATTCACTTCGGCCTAGGATGCGCTCCCCCTACGAAGATTTGATCGATACCGTTGGACTCTGTTTCAACTGGCGCACAGTCACATCGCCGGCAGCATCACGAGCCGTGCCCAATATAAGAAGCATCGACGACCAGCGCTACTTCAGTGGGCATGGAAGCGGCGCTGCGCATCCAATGGCTAACGCTCCGTTCCTGCAGTTTGTTCAGGTTGCTGCTGTGCTCTGCATCTACCAACATCACGGCGGGGAACCATGCTGTCTCGTGCCCTTACCCAAGGATTCACTTCGGCCTCGGATGCGCTCTCTCTACGAAGATTGCAGCGATACCGTTGGACACTGTTTCAACTGGCGCACAGTCACATCGCCGGCCGCATCACGAGCCGTGCCGAATATAAGAAGCATCGACGACCGGCGCTACTTCAGTGGGCATGGAAGCGGCGCTGCGCATCCAATGGCTAACGCTCCGTTCCTGCAATTTGTTCAGGTTGCTGCTGTGCTCGGCATCTACCAACATCACGGTGGGGAACCATGCTGTCTCGTGCCCTTACCAAAGGATTCACTTCGGCCTCGGATGCGCTCCCCCTACGAAGATTGCAGCGATACCGTTGGACTCTGTTTCAACTGGCGCACAGTCACATCGCCGGCAGCATCATGAGCCGTGCCGAATATAAGAAGCATCGACAACCGGCGCTACTTCAGTGGGCATGGAAGCGGCGCTGCGAATCCAATGGCTAACGCTCCGTTCCTGCAATTTGTTGAGGTTGCTGCTGTGGTCGGCATCTACCAACATCACGGCGGGGAACCATGCTGTCTCGTGCCCTTACCAAAGGATTCACTTCGGCCTCGGATGCGCTCCCCCTACGAAGATTGCAGCGATACCGTTGGACTCTGTTTCAACTGGCGCACACTCACATCGCCGGCAGCATCACGAGCCGTGCCGAATATAAGAAGCATCGACGACCGGCGCTACTTCAGTGGGCATGGGAGCGGCGCTGCGCATCCAATGGCTGACGCTCCGTTCCTGCAATTTGTTCAGGTTGCTGCTGTGCTCTGCATCTACCAACATCACGGCGGGGAACCATGCTGTCTCGTGTCATTACCAAAGGATTCACTTCGGCCTCGGATGCGCTCCCCCTACGAAGATTGCAGCGAAACCGTTGGACTCTGTTTCAACTGGCGCACAGTCACATCGCTGGCAGCATCACGAGCCGTGCCGAATAAAAGAAGCATCGACGACCGGCGCTACTTCAGTGGGCATGGAAGCGGCGCTGCGCATCCAATGGCTAACGCTACGTTCCTGCAATTTGTTCAGGTTGCTGCTGTGCTCTGCATCTACCAACATCACGTCGGGGAACCAAGCTGTCTCGTGCCCTTACCAAAGGATTCACTTCGGCCTCGGATGCGCTCCCCCTACGAATATTGCAGCGATACCGTTGGACTCTGTTTCAACTGGCGCACAGTCACATCGCCGGCAGCATCACGAGCCGTGCCGAATATAAGAAGCATCGACGACCGGCGCTACTTCAGTGGGCATGGAAGCGGCGCTGCGCATCCAATAGCTAACGCTCCGTTCCTGCAATTTGTTCAGGTTGCTGCTGTGCTCTGCATCTACCAACATCACGGCGGGGAACCATGCTGTCTCGTGCCCTTACCAAAGGATTCACTTCGGCCTCGGATGCGCTCCCCCTACGAAGATTGCAGCGATACCGTTGGACTCTGTTTCAACTGGCGCACAGTCACATCGCCGGCAGCATCACGAGCCATGCCGAATATAAGAAGTATCGACGACCGGCGCTACTTCAGTGGGCATGGAAGCGGCGCTGCGCATCCAATGGCTAACGCTCCGTTCCTGCAATTTGTTCAGGTTGCTGCTGTGCTCTGCATCTACCAACATCACGGCGGGGAACCATGCTGTCTCGTGCCCTTACCAAAGGATTCACTTCGGCCTCGGATGCGCTCCCCCTACGAAGATTGCAGCGATAGCGTTGGACTCTGTTTCAACTGGCGCACAGTCACATCGCCGGCAGCATCACGAGCCGTGCCGAATATAAGAAGCATCGACGACCGGCGCTACTTCAGTGGGCATGGAAGCGGAGCTGCGCATCCAAAGGCTAACGCTCCGTTCCTGCAATTTGTTCAGGTTGCTGCTGTGCTCTGCATCTACCAACATCACCGCGGGGAACCATGCTGTCTCGTGCCCTTACCAAAGGATTCACTTCGGCCTCGGATGCGCTCCCCCTACGAAGATTGCAGCGATAGCGTTGGACTCTGTTTCAACTGGCGCACAGTCACATCGCCGGCAGCATCACGAGCCGTGCCGAATATAAAAAGCATCGACGACCGGCGCTACTTCAGTGGGCATGGAAGCAGCGCTGCGCATCCAATGGCTAACGCTCCGTTCCTGCAATTTGTTCAGGTTGGTGCTGTGCTCTGCATCTACCAACATCACGGCGGGGAACCATGCTGTCTCGTGCCCTTACCAAAGGATTCACTTCGGCCTCGGATGCGCTCCCCCTACGAAGATTTGATCGATACCGTTGGACTCTGTTTCAACTGGCGCACAGTCACATCGCCGGCAGCATCACGAGCCGTGCCCAATATAAGAAGCATCGACGACCAGCGCTACTTCAGTGGGCATGGAAGCGGCGCTGCGCATCCAATGGCTAACGCTCCGTTCCTGCAGTTTGTTCAGGTTGCTGCTGTGCTCTGCATCTACCAACATCACGGCGGGGAACCATGCTGTCTCGTGCCCTTACCCAAGGATTCACTTCGGCCTCGGATGCGCTCTCCCTACGAAGATTGCAGCGATACCGTTGGACACTGTTTCAACTGGCGCACAGTCACATCGCCGGCCGCATCACGAGCCGTGCGAATATAAGAAGCATCGACGACCGGCGCTACTTCAGTGGGCATGGAAGCGGCGCTGCGCATCCAATGGCTAACGCTCCGTTCCTGCAATTTGTTCAGGTTCCTGCTGTGCTCGGCATCTACCAACATCACGGCGGGGAACCATGCTGTCTCGTGTCCTTACCAAAGGATTCACTTCGGCCTCGGATGCGCTCCCCCTACGAAGATTGCAGCGATACCGTTGGACTCTGTTTCAACTGGCGCACAGTCACATCGCCGGCAGCATCACGAGCCGTGCCGAATAAAAGAAGCATCGACGACCGGCGCTACTTCAGTGGGCATGGAAGCGGCGATGCGCATCCAATGGCTAAAGCTCCGTTCCTGCAATTTGTTCAGGTTGCTGCTGTGCTCTGCATCTACCAACATCACGGCGGGGAACCATGCTGTCTCGTGTCCTTACCAAAGGATTCACTTCGGCCTCGGATGCGCTCCCCCTACGAAGATTGCAGCGATACCGTTGGACTCTGTTTCAACTGGCGCACAGTCACATCGCCGGCAGCATCACGAGCCGTGCCGAATAAAAGAAGCATCGACTACCGGCGCTACTTCAGTGGGCATGGAAGCGGCGCGGCGCATCCAATGGCTAACGCTCCGTTCCTGAAGTTTGTTCAGGTTGCTGCTGTGCTCTGCATCTACCAACATCACGGCGGGGAACCATGCTGTCTCGTGCCCTTACCAAAGGATTCACTTCGGCCTCGGATGCGCTCCCCCTACGAAGATTGCAGCGATAGCGTTGGACTCTGTTTCAACTGGCGCACAGCCACATCGCCGGCAGCATCACGAGCCGTGCCGAATATAAGAAGCATCGACGACCGGCGCTACTTCAGTGGGCATGGAAGCAGCGCTGCGCATCCAATGGCTAACGCTCCGTTCCTGCAATTTGTTCAGGTTGCTGCTGTGCTCTGCATCTACCAACATCACGGCGGGGAACCATGCTGTCTCGTGCCCTTACCAAAGGATTCACTTCGGCCTCGGATGCGCTCCCCCTACGAAGATTGCAGCGATAGCGTTGGACTCTGTTTCAACTGGCGCACAGTCACATCGCCGGCAGCATCACGAGCCGTGCCGAATATAAGAAGCATCGACGACCGGCGCTACTTCAGTGGGCATGGAAGCGGAGCTGCGCATCCAATGGCTTACGCTCCGTTCCTGAAATTTGTTCAGGTTGCTGCTGTGCTCTGCATCTACCAACATCACGGCGGGAACCATGCTGTCTCGTGCCCTTACCTAAGGATTCACTTCGGCCTCGGATGCGCTCCCCCTACGAAGATTGCAGCGATACCGTTGGACTCTGTTTCAACTGGCCCACAGTCACATCGCCGGCAGCATCACGAGCCGTGCCGAATATAAGAAGCATCGACGACCGGTGCTACTTCAGTGGGCATGGAAGCGGAGCTGCGCATCCAAAGGCTAACGCTCCGTTCCTGCAATTTGTTCAGGTTGCTGCTGTGCTCTGCATCTACCAACATCACGGCGGGGAACCATGCTGTCTCGTGCCCTTACCAAAGGATTCACTTCGGCCTCGGATGCGCTCCCCCTACGAAGATTGCAGCGATAGCGTTGGACTCTGTTTCAACTGGCGCACAGTCACATCGCCGGCAGCATCACAAGCCGTGCCGAATATAAAAAGCATCGACGACCGGCGCTACTTCAGTGGGCATGGAAGCAGCGCTGCGCATCGAATGGCTAACGCTCCGTTCCTGCAATTTGTTCAGGTTGGTGCTGTGCTCTGCATCTACCAACATCACGGCGGGGAACCATGCTGTCTCGTGCCCTTACCAAAGGATTCACTTCGGCCTAGGATGCGCTCCCCCTACGAAGATTTGATCGATACCGTTGGACTCTGTTTCAACTGGCGCACAGTCACATCGCCGGCAGCATCACGAGCCGTGCCCAATATAAGAAGCATCGACGACCAGCGCTACTTCAGTGGGCATGGAAGCGGCGCTGCGCATCCAATGGCTAACGCTCCGTTCCTGCAGTTTGTTCAGGTTGCTGCTGTGCTCTGCATCTACCAACATCACGGCGGGGAACCATGCTGTCTCGTGCCCTTACCCAAGGATTCACTTCGGCCTCGGATGCGCTCTCTCTACGAAGATTGCAGCGATACCGTTGGACACTGTTTCAACTGGCGCACAGTCACATCGCCGGCCGCATCACGAGCCGTGCCGAATATAAGAAGCATCGACGACCGGCGCTACTTCAGTGGGCATGGAAGCGGCGCTGCGCATCCAATGGCTAACGCTCCGTTCCTGCAATTTGTTCAGGTTGCTGCTGTGCTCGGCATCTACCAACATCACGGTGGGGAACCATGCTGTCTCGTGCCCTTACCAAAGGATTCACTTCGGCCTCGGATGCGCTCCCCCTACGAAGATTGCAGCGATACCGTTGGACTCTGTTTCAACTGGCGCACAGTCACATCGCCGGCAGCATCATGAGCCGTGCCGAATATAAGAAGCATCGACAACCGGCGCTACTTCAGTGGGCATGGAAGCGGCGCTGCGAATCCAATGGCTAACGCTCCGTTCCTGCAATTTGTTGAGGTTGCTGCTGTGGTCGGCATCTACCAACATCACGGCGGGGAACCATGCTGTCTCGTGCCCTTACCAAAGGATTCACTTCGGCCTCGGATGCGCTCCCCCTACGAAGATTGCAGCGATACCGTTGGACTCTGTTTCAACTGGCGCACACTCACATCGCCGGCAGCATCACGAGCCGTGCCGAATATAAGAAGCATCGACGACCGGCGCTACTTCAGTGGGCATGGGAGCGGCGCTGCGCATCCAATGGCTGACGCTCCGTTCCTGCAATTTGTTCAGGTTGCTGCTGTGCTCTGCATCTACCAACATCACGGCGGGGAACCATGCTGTCTCGTGTCATTACCAAAGGATTCACTTCGGCCTCGGATGCGCTCCCCCTACGAAGATTGCAGCGAAACCGTTGGACTCTGTTTCAACTGGCGCACAGTCACATCGCTGGCAGCATCACGAGCCGTGCCGAATAAAAGAAGCATCGACGACCGGCGCTACTTCAGTGGGCATGGAAGCGGCGCTGCGCATCCAATGGCTAACGCTACGTTCCTGCAATTTGTTCAGGTTGCTGCTGTGCTCTGCATCTACCAACATCACGTCGGGGAACCAAGCTGTCTCGTGCCCTTACCAAAGGATTCACTTCGGCCTCGGATGCGCTCCCCCTACGAATATTGCAGCGATACCGTTGGACTCTGTTTCAACTGGCGCACAGTCACATCGCCGGCAGCATCACGAGCCGTGCCGAATATAAGAAGCATCGACGACCGGCGCTACTTCAGTGGGCATGGAAGCGGCGCTGCGCATCCAATAGCTAACGCTCCGTTCCTGCAATTTGTTCAGGTTGCTGCTGTGCTCTGCATCTACCAACATCACGGCGGGGAACCATGCTGTCTCGTGCCCTTACCAAAGGATTCACTTCGGCCTCGGATGCGCTCCCCCTACGAAGATTGCAGCGATACCGTTGGACTCTGTTTCAACTGGCGCACAGTCACATCGCCGGCAGCATCACGAGCCATGCCGAATATAAGAAGTATCGACGACCGGCGCTACTTCAGTGGGCATGGAAGCGGCGCTGCGCATCCAATGGCTAACGCTCCGTTCCTGCAATTTGTTCAGGTTGCTGCTGTGCTCTGCATCTACCAACATCACGGCGGGGAACCATGCTGTCTCGTGCCCTTACCAAAGGATTCACTTCGGCCTCGGATGCGCTCCCCCTACGAAGATTGCAGCGATAGCGTTGGACTCTGTTTCAACTGGCGCACAGTCACATCGCCGGCAGCATCACGAGCCGTGCCGAATATAAGAAGCATCGACGACCGGCGCTACTTCAGTGGGCATGGAAGCGGAGCTGCGCATCCAAAGGCTAACGCTCCGTTCCTGCAATTTGTTCAGGTTGCTGCTGTGCTCTGCATCTACCAACATCACCGCGGGGAACCATGCTGTCTCGTGCCCTTACCAAAGGATTCACTTCGGCCTCGGATGCGCTCCCCCTACGAAGATTGCAGCGATAGCGTTGGACTCTGTTTCAACTGGCGCACAGTCACATCGCCGGCAGCATCACGAGCCGTGCCGAATATAAAAAGCATCGACGACCGGCGCTACTTCAGTGGGCATGGAAGCAGCGCTGCGCATCCAATGGCTAACGCTCCGTTCCTGCAATTTGTTCAGGTTGGTGCTGTGCTCTGCATCTACCAACATCACGGCGGGGAACCATGCTGTCTCGTGCCCTTACCAAAGGATTCACTTCGGCCTCGGATGCGCTCCCCCTACGAAGATTTGATCGATACCGTTGGACTCTGTTTCAACTGGCGCACAGTCACATCGCCGGCAGCATCACGAGCCGTGCCCAATATAAGAAGCATCGACGACCAGCGCTACTTCAGTGGGCATGGAAGCGGCGCTGCGCATCCAATGGCTAACGCTCCGTTCCTGCAGTTTGTTCAGGTTGCTGCTGTGCTCTGCATCTACCAACATCACGGCGGGGAACCATGCTGTCTCGTGCCCTTACCCAAGGATTCACTTCGGCCTCGGATGCGCTCTCCCTACGAAGATTGCAGCGATACCGTTGGACACTGTTTCAACTGGCGCACAGTCACATCGCCGGCCGCATCACGAGCCGTGCGAATATAAGAAGCATCGACGACCGGCGCTACTTCAGTGGGCATGGAAGCGGCGCTGCGCATCCAATGGCTAACGCTCCGTTCCTGCAATTTGTTCAGGTTCCTGCTGTGCTCGGCATCTACCAACATCACGGTGGGGAACCATGCTGTCTCGTGCCCTTACCAAAGGATTCACTTCGGCCTCGGATGCGCTCCCCCTACGAAGATTGCAGCGATACCGTTGGACTCTGTTTCAACTGGCGCACAGTCACATCGCCGGCAGCATCATGAGCCGTGCCGAATATAAGAAGCATCGACAACCGGCGCTACTTCAGTGGGCATGGAAGCGGCGCTGCGAATCCAATGGCTAACGCTCCGTTCCTGCAATTTGTTGAGGTTGCTGCTGTGGTCGGCATCTACCAACATCACGGCGGGGAACCATGCTGTCTCGTGCCCTTACCAAAGGATTCACTTCGGCCTCGGATGCGCTCCCCCTACGAAGATTGCAGCGATACCGTTGGACTCTGTTTCAACTGGCGCACACTCACATCGCCGGCAGCATCACGAGCCGTGCCGAATATAAGAAGCATCGACGACCGGCGCTACTTCAGTGGGCATGGAAGCGGCGCTGCGCATCCAATGGCTAACGCTCCGTTCCTGCAATTTGTTCAGGTTGCTGCTGTGCTCTGCATCTACCAACATCACGGCGGGGAACCATGCTGTCTCGTGTCATTACCAAAGGATTCACTTCGGCCTCGGATGCGCTCCCCCTACGAAGATTGCAGCGAAACCGTTGGACTCTGTTTCAACTGGCGCACAGTCACATCGCCGGCAGCATCACGAGCCGTGCCGAATAAAAGAAGCATCGACGACCGGCGCTACTTCAGTGGGCATGGAAGCGGCGCTGCGCATCCAATGGCTAACGCTACGTTCCTGCAATTTGTTCAGGTTGCTGCTGTGCTCTGCATCTACCAACATCACGTCGGGGAACCAAGCTGTCTCGTGCCCTTACCAAAGGATTCACTTCGGCCTCGGATGCGCTCCCCCTACGAATATTGCAGCGATACCGTTGGACTCTGTTTCAACTGGCGCACAGTCACATCGCCGGCAGCATCACGAGCCGTGCCGAATATAAGAAGCATCGACGACCGGCGCTACTTCAGTGGGCATGGAAGCGGCGCTGCGCATCCAATAGCTAACGCTCCGTTCCTGCAATTTGTTCAGGTTGCTGCTGTGCTCTGCATCTACCAACATCACGGCGGTGAACCATGCTGTCTCGTGCCCTTACCAAAGGATTCACTTCGGCCTCGGATGCGCTCCCCCTACGAAGATTGCATCGATACCGTTGGACTCTGTTTCAACTGGCGCACAGTCACATCGCCGGCAGCCTCACGAGCCATGCCGAATATAAGAAGCATCGACGACCGGCGCTACTTCAGTGGGCATGGAAGCGGCGCTGCGCATCCAATGGCTAATGCTCCGTTCCTGCAATTTGTTCAGGTTGCTGCTGTGCTCTGCATCTACAACATCACGGCGGGGAACCATGCTGTCTCGTGCCCTTAAAAAAGGATTCACTTTGGCCTCGGATGCGCTCCCCCTACGAAGATTGCTGCTATACCGTTGGACTCTGTTTCAACTGGCCCACAGTCACATCGCCGGCAGCATCACGAGCCGTGCCGAATATAAGAAGCATCGACGACCGGTGCTACTTCAGTGGGCATGGAAGCAGCGCTGCGCATCCAATGGCTAACGCTCCGTTCCTGCAATTTGTTCAGGTTGCTGCTGTGCTCTGCATCTACCAACATCACGGCGGGGAACCATGCTGTCTCGTGCCCTTACCAAAGGATTCACTTCGGCCTCGGATGCGCTCCCCCTACGAAGATTGCAGCGATACCGTTGGACTCTGTTTCAACTGGCCCACAGTCACATCGCCGGCAGCATCACGAGCCGTGCCGAATATAAGAAGCATCGACGACCGGTGCTACTTCAGTGGGCATGGAAGCGGAGCTGCTCATCCAAAGGCTAACGCTCCGTTCCTGCAATTTGTTCAGGTTGCTGCTGTGCTCTGCATCTACCAACATCACGGCGGGGAACCATGCTGTCTCGTGCCCTTAATAAAGGATTCACTTCGGCCTCGGATGCGCTCCCCCTACGAAGATTGCAGCGATAGCGTTGGACTCTGTTTCAACTGGCGCACAGTCACATCGCCGGCAGCATCACGAGCCGTGCCGAATATAAAAAGCATCTACGACCGGCGCTACTTCAGTGGGCATGGAAGCAGCGCTGCGCATCCAATGGCTAACGCTCCGTTCCTGCAATTTGTTCAGGTTGCTGCTGTGCTCTGCATCTACCAACATCACGGCGGGGAACCATGCTGTCTCGTGCCCTTACCAAAGGATTCACTTCGGCCTCGGATGCGCTCCCCCTACGAAGATTGCATCGATACCGTTGGACTCTGTTTCAACTGGCGCACAGTCACATCGCCGGCAGCATCACGAGCCGTGCCCAATATAAGAAGCATCGACGACCGGCGCTACTTCAGTGGGCATGGAAGCGGCGCTGCGCATCCACTGGCTAACGCTCCGTTCCTGCAATTTGTTCAGGTTGCTGCTGTTCTCTGCATCTACCAACATCACGGCGGGGAACCATGCTGTCTCGTGCCCTTACCAAAGGATTCACTTCGGCCTCGGATGCGCTCCCCCTAGGAATATTGCAGCGATACCGTTGGTTGGACTCTGTTTCAACTGGCGCACAGTCACATCGCCGGCAGCAGCACGAGCCGTGCCGAATATAAGAAGCATCGACGACCGGCGCTACTTCAGTGGGCATGGAAGCGGCGCTGCGCATCCAATGGCTAACGCTCCGTTCCTGCAGTTTGTTCAGGTTGCTGCTGTGCTCTGCATCTACCAACATCACGGCGGGGAACCATGCTGTCTCGTGCCCTTACCCAAGGATTCACTTCGGCCTCGGATGCGCTCTCCCTACGAAGATTGCAGCGATACCGTTGGACACTGTTTCAACTGGCGCACAGTCACATCGCCGGCCGCATCACGAGCCGTGCCGAATATAAGAAGCATCGACGACCGGCGCTACTTCAGTGGGCATGGAAGCGGCGCTGCGCATCCAATGGCTAACGCTCCGTTCCTGCAATTTGTTCAGGTTGCTGCTGTGCTCGGCATCTACCAACATCACGGCGGGGAACCATGCTGTCTCGTGCCCTTACCAAAGGATTCACTTCGTCCTCGGATGCGCTCCCCCTACGAAGATTGCAGCGATACCGTTGGACTCTGTTTCAACTGGCGCACAGTCACACCGCAGGCAGCATCACGAGCCGTGCCGAATATAAGAACCATCGACGACCGGCGCTACTTCAGTGGGCATGGAAGCGGCGCTGCACATCCAATGGCTAATGCTCCGTTCCTGCAATTTGTTCAGGTTGCTGCTGTGCTCTGCATCTACCAACATCACGGCGAGGAACCATGCTGTCTCGTGTCCTTACCAAAGGATTCACTTCGGCCTCGGATGCGCTCCCCCTACGAAGATTGCAGCGATAGCGTTGGACTCTGTTTCAACTGGCGCACAGCCACATCGCCGGCAGCATCACGAGCCGTGCCGAATATAAGAAGCATCGACGACCGGCGCTACTTCAGTGGGCATGGAAGCAGCGCTGCGCATCCAATGGCTAACGCTCCGTTCCTGCAATTTGTTCAGGTTGCTGCTGTGCTCTGCATCTACCAACATCACGGCGGGGAACCATGCTGTCTCGTGCCCTTACCAAAGGATTCACTTCGGCCTCGGATGCGCTCCCCCTACGAAGATTGCAGCGATAGCGTTGGACTCTGTTTCAACTGGCGCACAGTCACATCGCCGGCAGCATCACGAGCCGTGCCGAATATAAGAAGCATCGACGACCGGCGCTACTTCAGTGGGCATGGAAGCGGAGCTGCGCATCCAATGGCTTACGCTCCGTTCCTGAAATTTGTTCAGGTTGCTGCTGTGCTCTGCATCTACCAACATCACGGCGGGAACCATGCTGTCTCGTGCCCTTACCTAAGGATTCAC
Organism: Haemaphysalis longicornis; assembly: GCF_048455015.1. NCBI lineage: Eukaryota > Metazoa > Arthropoda > Arachnida > Ixodida > Ixodidae > Haemaphysalis > Haemaphysalis longicornis. Next base: position 211,430,094 of record NW_027526361.1, on the reverse strand, counting down.
TTCGGCCTCGGATGCGCTCCCCCTACGAAGATTGCAGCGATACCGTTGGACTCTGTTTCAACTGGCCCACAGTCACATCGCCGGCAGCATCACGAGCCGTGCCGAATATAAGAAGCATCGACGACCGGTGCTACTTCAGTGGGCATGGAAGCGGAGCTGCGCATCCAAAGGCTAACGCTCCGTTCCTGCAATTTGTTCAGGTTGCTGCTGTGCTCTGCATCTACCAACATCACGGCGGGGAACCATGCTGTCTCGTGCCCTTACCAAAGGATTCACTTCGGCCTCGGATGCGCTCCCCCTACGAAGATTGCAGCGATAGCGTTGGACTCTGTTTCAACTGGCGCACAGTCACATCGCCGGCAGCATCACAAGCCGTGCCGAATATAAAAAGCATCGACGACCGGCGCTACTTCAGTGGGCATGGAAGCAGCGCTGCGCATCGAATGGCTAACGCTCCGTTCCTGCAATTTGTTCAGGTTGGTGCTGTGCTCTGCATCTACCAACATCACGGCGGGGAACCATGCTGTCTCGTGCCCTTACCAAAGGATTCACTTCGGCCTAGGATGCGCTCCCCCTACGAAGATTTGATCGATACCGTTGGACTCTGTTTCAACTGGCGCACAGTCACATCGCCGGCAGCATCACGAGCCGTGCCCAATATAAGAAGCATCGACGACCAGCGCTACTTCAGTGGGCATGGAAGCGGCGCTGCGCATCCAATGGCTAACGCTCCGTTCCTGCAGTTTGTTCAGGTTGCTGCTGTGCTCTGCATCTACCAACATCACGGCGGGGAACCATGCTGTCTCGTGCCCTTACCCAAGGATTCACTTCGGCCTCGGATGCGCTCTCTCTACGAAGATTGCAGCGATACCGTTGGACACTGTTTCAACTGGCGCACAGTCACATCGCCGGCCGCATCACGAGCCGTGCCGAATATAAGAAGCATCGACGACCGGCGCTACTTCAGTGGGCATGGAAGCGGCGCTGCGCATCCAATGGCTAACGCTCCGTTCCTGCAATTTGTTCAGGTTGCTGCTGTGCTCGGCATCTACCAACATCACGGTGGGGAACCATGCTGTCTCGTGCCCTTACCAAAGGATTCACTTCGGCCTCGGATGCGCTCCCCCTACGAAGATTGCAGCGATACCGTTGGACTCTGTTTCAACTGGCGCACAGTCACATCGCCGGCAGCATCATGAGCCGTGCCGAATATAAGAAGCATCGACAACCGGCGCTACTTCAGTGGGCATGGAAGCGGCGCTGCGAATCCAATGGCTAACGCTCCGTTCCTGCAATTTGTTGAGGTTGCTGCTGTGGTCGGCATCTACCAACATCACGGCGGGGAACCATGCTGTCTCGTGCCCTTACCAAAGGATTCACTTCGGCCTCGGATGCGCTCCCCCTACGAAGATTGCAGCGATACCGTTGGACTCTGTTTCAACTGGCGCACACTCACATCGCCGGCAGCATCACGAGCCGTGCCGAATATAAGAAGCATCGACGACCGGCGCTACTTCAGTGGGCATGGGAGCGGCGCTGCGCATCCAATGGCTGACGCTCCGTTCCTGCAATTTGTTCAGGTTGCTGCTGTGCTCTGCATCTACCAACATCACGGCGGGGAACCATGCTGTCTCGTGTCATTACCAAAGGATTCACTTCGGCCTCGGATGCGCTCCCCCTACGAAGATTGCAGCGAAACCGTTGGACTCTGTTTCAACTGGCGCACAGTCACATCGCTGGCAGCATCACGAGCCGTGCCGAATAAAAGAAGCATCGACGACCGGCGCTACTTCAGTGGGCATGGAAGCGGCGCTGCGCATCCAATGGCTAACGCTACGTTCCTGCAATTTGTTCAGGTTGCTGCTGTGCTCTGCATCTACCAACATCACGTCGGGGAACCAAGCTGTCTCGTGCCCTTACCAAAGGATTCACTTCGGCCTCGGATGCGCTCCCCCTACGAATATTGCAGCGATACCGTTGGACTCTGTTTCAACTGGCGCACAGTCACATCGCCGGCAGCATCACGAGCCGTGCCGAATATAAGAAGCATCGACGACCGGCGCTACTTCAGTGGGCATGGAAGCGGCGCTGCGCATCCAATAGCTAACGCTCCGTTCCTGCAATTTGTTCAGGTTGCTGCTGTGCTCTGCATCTACCAACATCACGGCGGGGAACCATGCTGTCTCGTGCCCTTACCAAAGGATTCACTTCGGCCTCGGATGCGCTCCCCCTACGAAGATTGCAGCGATACCGTTGGACTCTGTTTCAACTGGCGCACAGTCACATCGCCGGCAGCATCACGAGCCATGCCGAATATAAGAAGTATCGACGACCGGCGCTACTTCAGTGGGCATGGAAGCGGCGCTGCGCATCCAATGGCTAACGCTCCGTTCCTGCAATTTGTTCAGGTTGCTGCTGTGCTCTGCATCTACCAACATCACGGCGGGGAACCATGCTGTCTCGTGCCCTTACCAAAGGATTCACTTCGGCCTCGGATGCGCTCCCCCTACGAAGATTGCAGCGATAGCGTTGGACTCTGTTTCAACTGGCGCACAGTCACATCGCCGGCAGCATCACGAGCCGTGCCGAATATAAGAAGCATCGACGACCGGCGCTACTTCAGTGGGCATGGAAGCGGAGCTGCGCATCCAAAGGCTAACGCTCCGTTCCTGCAATTTGTTCAGGTTGCTGCTGTGCTCTGCATCTACCAACATCACCGCGGGGAACCATGCTGTCTCGTGCCCTTACCAAAGGATTCACTTCGGCCTCGGATGCGCTCCCCCTACGAAGATTGCAGCGATAGCGTTGGACTCTGTTTCAACTGGCGCACAGTCACATCGCCGGCAGCATCACGAGCCGTGCCGAATATAAAAAGCATCGACGACCGGCGCTACTTCAGTGGGCATGGAAGCAGCGCTGCGCATCCAATGGCTAACGCTCCGTTCCTGCAATTTGTTCAGGTTGGTGCTGTGCTCTGCATCTACCAACATCACGGCGGGGAACCATGCTGTCTCGTGCCCTTACCAAAGGATTCACTTCGGCCTCGGATGCGCTCCCCCTACGAAGATTTGATCGATACCGTTGGACTCTGTTTCAACTGGCGCACAGTCACATCGCCGGCAGCATCACGAGCCGTGCCCAATATAAGAAGCATCGACGACCAGCGCTACTTCAGTGGGCATGGAAGCGGCGCTGCGCATCCAATGGCTAACGCTCCGTTCCTGCAGTTTGTTCAGGTTGCTGCTGTGCTCTGCATCTACCAACATCACGGCGGGGAACCATGCTGTCTCGTGCCCTTACCCAAGGATTCACTTCGGCCTCGGATGCGCTCTCCCTACGAAGATTGCAGCGATACCGTTGGACACTGTTTCAACTGGCGCACAGTCACATCGCCGGCCGCATCACGAGCCGTGCGAATATAAGAAGCATCGACGACCGGCGCTACTTCAGTGGGCATGGAAGCGGCGCTGCGCATCCAATGGCTAACGCTCCGTTCCTGCAATTTGTTCAGGTTCCTGCTGTGCTCGGCATCTACCAACATCACGGCGGGGAACCATGCTGTCTCGTGTCCTTACCAAAGGATTCACTTCGGCCTCGGATGCGCTCCCCCTACGAAGATTGCAGCGATACCGTTGGACTCTGTTTCAACTGGCGCACAGTCACATCGCCGGCAGCATCACGAGCCGTGCCGAATAAAAGAAGCATCGACGACCGGCGCTACTTCAGTGGGCATGGAAGCGGCGATGCGCATCCAATGGCTAAAGCTCCGTTCCTGCAATTTGTTCAGGTTGCTGCTGTGCTCTGCATCTACCAACATCACGGCGGGGAACCATGCTGTCTCGTGTCCTTACCAAAGGATTCACTTCGGCCTCGGATGCGCTCCCCCTACGAAGATTGCAGCGATACCGTTGGACTCTGTTTCAACTGGCGCACAGTCACATCGCCGGCAGCATCACGAGCCGTGCCGAATAAAAGAAGCATCGACTACCGGCGCTACTTCAGTGGGCATGGAAGCGGCGCGGCGCATCCAATGGCTAACGCTCCGTTCCTGAAGTTTGTTCAGGTTGCTGCTGTGCTCTGCATCTACCAACATCACGGCGGGGAACCATGCTGTCTCGTGCCCTTACCAAAGGATTCACTTCGGCCTCGGATGCGCTCCCCCTACGAAGATTGCAGCGATAGCGTTGGACTCTGTTTCAACTGGCGCACAGCCACATCGCCGGCAGCATCACGAGCCGTGCCGAATATAAGAAGCATCGACGACCGGCGCTACTTCAGTGGGCATGGAAGCAGCGCTGCGCATCCAATGGCTAACGCTCCGTTCCTGCAATTTGTTCAGGTTGCTGCTGTGCTCTGCATCTACCAACATCACGGCGGGGAACCATGCTGTCTCGTGCCCTTACCAAAGGATTCACTTCGGCCTCGGATGCGCTCCCCCTACGAAGATTGCAGCGATAGCGTTGGACTCTGTTTCAACTGGCGCACAGTCACATCGCCGGCAGCATCACGAGCCGTGCCGAATATAAGAAGCATCGACGACCGGCGCTACTTCAGTGGGCATGGAAGCGGAGCTGCGCATCCAATGGCTTACGCTCCGTTCCTGAAATTTGTTCAGGTTGCTGCTGTGCTCTGCATCTACCAACATCACGGCGGGAACCATGCTGTCTCGTGCCCTTACCTAAGGATTCACTTCGGCCTCGGATGCGCTCCCCCTACGAAGATTGCAGCGATACCGTTGGACTCTGTTTCAACTGGCCCACAGTCACATCGCCGGCAGCATCACGAGCCGTGCCGAATATAAGAAGCATCGACGACCGGTGCTACTTCAGTGGGCATGGAAGCGGAGCTGCGCATCCAAAGGCTAACGCTCCGTTCCTGCAATTTGTTCAGGTTGCTGCTGTGCTCTGCATCTACCAACATCACGGCGGGGAACCATGCTGTCTCGTGCCCTTACCAAAGGATTCACTTCGGCCTCGGATGCGCTCCCCCTACGAAGATTGCAGCGATAGCGTTGGACTCTGTTTCAACTGGCGCACAGTCACATCGCCGGCAGCATCACAAGCCGTGCCGAATATAAAAAGCATCGACGACCGGCGCTACTTCAGTGGGCATGGAAGCAGCGCTGCGCATCGAATGGCTAACGCTCCGTTCCTGCAATTTGTTCAGGTTGGTGCTGTGCTCTGCATCTACCAACATCACGGCGGGGAACCATGCTGTCTCGTGCCCTTACCAAAGGATTCACTTCGGCCTAGGATGCGCTCCCCCTACGAAGATTTGATCGATACCGTTGGACTCTGTTTCAACTGGCGCACAGTCACATCGCCGGCAGCATCACGAGCCGTGCCCAATATAAGAAGCATCGACGACCAGCGCTACTTCAGTGGGCATGGAAGCGGCGCTGCGCATCCAATGGCTAACGCTCCGTTCCTGCAGTTTGTTCAGGTTGCTGCTGTGCTCTGCATCTACCAACATCACGGCGGGGAACCATGCTGTCTCGTGCCCTTACCCAAGGATTCACTTCGGCCTCGGATGCGCTCTCTCTACGAAGATTGCAGCGATACCGTTGGACACTGTTTCAACTGGCGCACAGTCACATCGCCGGCCGCATCACGAGCCGTGCCGAATATAAGAAGCATCGACGACCGGCGCTACTTCAGTGGGCATGGAAGCGGCGCTGCGCATCCAATGGCTAACGCTCCGTTCCTGCAATTTGTTCAGGTTGCTGCTGTGCTCGGCATCTACCAACATCACGGTGGGGAACCATGCTGTCTCGTGCCCTTACCAAAGGATTCACTTCGGCCTCGGATGCGCTCCCCCTACGAAGATTGCAGCGATACCGTTGGACTCTGTTTCAACTGGCGCACAGTCACATCGCCGGCAGCAGCACGAGCCGTGCCGAATATAAGAAGCATCGACAACCGGCGCTACTTCAGTGGGCATGGAAGCGGCGCTGCGAATCCAATGGCTAACGCTCCGTTCCTGCAATTTGTTGAGGTTGCTGCTGTGGTCGGCATCTACCAACATCACGGCGGGGAACCATGCTGTCTCGTGCCCTTACCAAAGGATTCACTTCGGCCTCGGATGCGCTCCCCCTACGAAGATTGCAGCGATACCGTTGGACTCTGTTTCAACTGGCGCACACTCACATCGCCGGCAGCATCACGAGCCGTGCCGAATATAAGAAGCATCGACGACCGGCGCTACTTCAGTGGGCATGGGAGCGGCGCTGCGCATCCAATGGCTGACGCTCCGTTCCTGCAATTTGTTCAGGTTGCTGCTGTGCTCTGCATCTACCAACATCACGGCGGGGAACCATGCTGTCTCGTGTCATTACCAAAGGATTCACTTCGGCCTCGGATGCGCTCCCCCTACGAAGATTGCAGCGAAACCGTTGGACTCTGTTTCAACTGGCGCACAGTCACATCGCTGGCAGCATCACGAGCCGTGCCGAATAAAAGAAGCATCGACGACCGGCGCTACTTCAGTGGGCATGGAAGCGGCGCTGCGCATCCAATGGCTAACGCTACGTTCCTGCAATTTGTTCAGGTTGCTGCTGTGCTCTGCATCTACCAACATCACGTCGGGGAACCAAGCTGTCTCGTGCCCTTACCAAAGGATTCACTTCGGCCTCGGATGCGCTCCCCCTACGAATATTGCAGCGATACCGTTGGACTCTGTTTCAACTGGCGCACAGTCACATCGCCGGCAGCATCACGAGCCGTGCCGAATATAAGAAGCATCGACGACCGGCGCTACTTCAGTGGGCATGGAAGCGGCGCTGCGCATCCAATAGCTAACGCTCCGTTCCTGCAATTTGTTCAGGTTGCTGCTGTGCTCTGCATCTACCAACATCACGGCGGGGAACCATGCTGTCTCGTGCCCTTACCAAAGGATTCACTTCGGCCTCGGATGCGCTCCCCCTACGAAGATTGCAGCGATACCGTTGGACTCTGTTTCAACTGGCGCACAGTCACATCGCCGGCAGCATCACGAGCCATGCCGAATATAAGAAGTATCGACGACCGGCGCTACTTCAGTGGGCATGGAAGCGGCGCTGCGCATCCAATGGCTAACGCTCCGTTCCTGCAATTTGTTCAGGTTGCTGCTGTGCTCTGCATCTACCAACATCACGGCGGGGAACCATGCTGTCTCGTGCCCTTACCAAAGGATTCACTTCGGCCTCGGATGCGCTCCCCCTACGAAGATTGCAGCGATAGCGTTGGACTCTGTTTCAACTGGCGCACAGTCACATCGCCGGCAGCATCACGAGCCGTGCCGAATATAAGAAGCATCGACGACCGGCGCTACTTCAGTGGGCATGGAAGCGGAGCTGCGCATCCAAAGGCTAACGCTCCGTTCCTGCAATTTGTTCAGGTTGCTGCTGTGCTCTGCATCTACCAACATCACCGCGGGGAACCATGCTGTCTCGTGCCCTTACCAAAGGATTCACTTCGGCCTCGGATGCGCTCCCCCTACGAAGATTGCAGCGATAGCGTTGGACTCTGTTTCAACTGGCGCACAGTCACATCGCCGGCAGCATCACGAGCCGTGCCGAATATAAAAAGCATCGACGACCGGCGCTACTTCAGTGGGCATGGAAGCAGCGCTGCGCATCCAATGGCTAACGCTCCGTTCCTGCAATTTGTTCAGGTTGGTGCTGTGCTCTGCATCTACCAACATCACGGCGGGGAACCATGCTGTCTCGTGCCCTTACCAAAGGATTCACTTCGGCCTCGGATGCGCTCCCCCTACGAAGATTTGATCGATACCGTTGGACTCTGTTTCAACTGGCGCACAGTCACATCGCCGGCAGCATCACGAGCCGTGCCCAATATAAGAAGCATCGACGACCAGCGCTACTTCAGTGGGCATGGAAGCGGCGCTGCGCATCCAATGGCTAACGCTCCGTTCCTGCAGTTTGTTCAGGTTGCTGCTGTGCTCTGCATCTACCAACATCACGGCGGGGAACCATGCTGTCTCGTGCCCTTACCCAAGGATTCACTTCGGCCTCGGATGCGCTCTCCCTACGAAGATTGCAGCGATACCGTTGGACACTGTTTCAACTGGCGCACAGTCACATCGCCGGCCGCATCACGAGCCGTGCGAATATAAGAAGCATCGACGACCGGCGCTACTTCAGTGGGCATGGAAGCGGCGCTGCGCATCCAATGGCTAACGCTCCGTTCCTGCAATTTGTTCAGGTTCCTGCTGTGCTCGGCATCTACCAACATCACGGTGGGGAACCATGCTGTCTCGTGCCCTTACCAAAGGATTCACTTCGGCCTCGGATGCGCTCCCCCTACGAAGATTGCAGCGATACCGTTGGACTCTGTTTCAACTGGCGCACAGTCACATCGCCGGCAGCATCATGAGCCGTGCCGAATATAAGAAGCATCGACAACCGGCGCTACTTCAGTGGGCATGGAAGCGGCGCTGCGAATCCAATGGCTAACGCTCCGTTCCTGCAATTTGTTGAGGTTGCTGCTGTGGTCGGCATCTACCAACATCACGGCGGGGAACCATGCTGTCTCGTGCCCTTACCAAAGGATTCACTTCGGCCTCGGATGCGCTCCCCCTACGAAGATTGCAGCGATACCGTTGGACTCTGTTTCAACTGGCGCACACTCACATCGCCGGCAGCATCACGAGCCGTGCCGAATATAAGAAGCATCGACGACCGGCGCTACTTCAGTGGGCATGGAAGCGGCGCTGCGCATCCAATGGCTAACGCTCCGTTCCTGCAATTTGTTCAGGTTGCTGCTGTGCTCTGCATCTACCAACATCACGGCGGGGAACCATGCTGTCTCGTGTCATTACCAAAGGATTCACTTCGGCCTCGGATGCGCTCCCCCTACGAAGATTGCAGCGAAACCGTTGGACTCTGTTTCAACTGGCGCACAGTCACATCGCCGGCAGCATCACGAGCCGTGCCGAATAAAAGAAGCATCGACGACCGGCGCTACTTCAGTGGGCATGGAAGCGGCGCTGCGCATCCAATGGCTAACGCTACGTTCCTGCAATTTGTTCAGGTTGCTGCTGTGCTCTGCATCTACCAACATCACGTCGGGGAACCAAGCTGTCTCGTGCCCTTACCAAAGGATTCACTTCGGCCTCGGATGCGCTCCCCCTACGAATATTGCAGCGATACCGTTGGACTCTGTTTCAACTGGCGCACAGTCACATCGCCGGCAGCATCACGAGCCGTGCCGAATATAAGAAGCATCGACGACCGGCGCTACTTCAGTGGGCATGGAAGCGGCGCTGCGCATCCAATAGCTAACGCTCCGTTCCTGCAATTTGTTCAGGTTGCTGCTGTGCTCTGCATCTACCAACATCACGGCGGGGAACCATGCTGTCTCGTGCCCTTACCAAAGGATTCACTTCGGCCTCGGATGCGCTCCCCCTACGAAGATTGCAGCGATACCGTTGGACTCTGTTTCAACTGGCGCACAGTCACATCGCCGGCAGCATCTAGAGCCGTGCCCAATATAAGAAGCATCGACGACCGGCGCTACTTCAGTGGGCATGGAAACGGCGCTGCGCATCCAATGGCTAACGCTCCGTTCCTGCAATTTGTTCAGGTTGCTGCTGTGCTCGGCATCTACAAACATCACGGCGGGGAACCATGCTGTCTCGTGCCCTTACGAAAGGATCCACTTCGGCCTCGGATGCGCTCCCCCTACGAAGATTGCAGCGATACCGTTGGACTCTGTTTCAACTGGCGCACAGTCACATCGCCGGCAGCATCACGAGCCGTGCCGAATATAAGAAGCATCGACGACCGGCGCTACTTCAGTGGGCATGGAAGCGGCGCTGCGCATCGAATGGCTAACGCTCCGTTCCTGCAATTTGTTCAGGTTGCTGCTGTGCTCTGCATCTACCAACATCAAGGCGGGGAACCATGCTGTCTCGTGCCCTTACCAAAGGGTTCACTTCGGCCTCGGATGCGCTCCCCCTACGAAGATTGCAGCGATACCGTTGGACTCTGTTTCAACTGGCGCACAGTCACTTCGCCGGCAGCATCACGAGCCGTGCCGAATATAAGAAGCATCGACGACCGGCGCTACTTCAGTGGGCATGGAAGCGGCGCTGCGCATCCAATGGCTAACGCTCGGTTCCTGCAATTTGTTCAGGTTGCTGCAGTGCTCTGCATCTACCAACATCACGGCGGGGAACCATGCTGTCTCGTGCCCTTACCAAAGGATTCACTTCGGCCTCGGGTGCGCTCCCCATACAAAGATTGCAGCGATACCGTTGGACTCTTTCAACTGGCGCACAGTCACATCGCCGGCAGCATCACGAGCCGTGCCGAATATAAGAAGCATCGACGACCGGCGCTACTTCAGTGGGCATGGAAGCGGCGCTGCGCATCCAATGGCTAACGCTCCGTTCCTGCAATTTGTTCAGGTTGCTGCAGTGCTCTGCATCTACCAACATCACGGCGGGGAACCATGCTGTCTCGTGCCCTTACCAAAGGATTCACTTCGGCCTCGGATGCGCTCCCCCTACGAAGATTGCAGCGATACCGTTGGACTCTTTCAACTGGCGCACAGTCACATCGCCGGCAGCATCACGAGCCGTGCCGAATATAAGAAGCATCGACGACCGGCGCTACTTCAGTGGGCATGGAAGCGGAGCTGCGCATCCAATGGCTAACGCTCCGTTCCTGCAATTTGTTCAGGTTGCTGCTGTGCTCTGCATCTACCAACATCACGGCGGGAACCATGCTGTCTCGTGCCCTTACCAAAGGATTCACTTCGGCCTCGGAAGCGCTCCCCCTACGAAAATTGCAGCGATACCGTTGGACTCTGTTTCAACTGGCCCACAGTCACATCGCCGGCAGCATCACGAGCCGTGCCGAATATAAGAAGCATCAACGACCGGTGCTACTTCAGTGGGCATGGAAGCGGAGCTGCGCATCCAAAGGCTAACGCTCTGTTCCTGCAATTTGTTCAGGTTGCTGCTGTGCTCTGCATCTACCAACATCACGGCGGGGAACCATGCTGTCTCGTGCCCTTACCAAAGGATTCACTTCGGCCTCGGATGCGCTCCCTCTACGAAGATTGCAGCGATAGCGTTGGACTCTGTTTCAACTGGCGCACAGTCACATCGCCGGCAGCATCACGAGCCGTGCCGAATATAAAAAGCATCGACGACCGGCGCTACTTCAGTGGGCATGGAAGCAGCGCTGCGCATCCAATGGCTAACGCTCCGTTCCTGCAATTTGTTCAGGTTGCTGCTGTGCTCTGCATCTACCAACATCACGGCGGGGAACCATGCTGTCTCGTGCCCTTACCAAAGGATTCACTTCGGCCTCGGATGCGCTCCCCCTACGAAGATTGCAGCGATACCGTTGGACTCTGTTTCAACTGGCGCACAGTCACATCGCCGGCAGCATCTAGAGCCGTGCCCAATATAAGAAGCATCGACGACCGGCGCTACTTCAGTGGGCATGGAAGCGGCGCTGCGCATCCAATGGCTAACGCTCCGTTCCTGCAATTTGTTCAGGTTGCTGCTGTGCTCGGCATCTACAAACATCACGACGGGGAACCATGCTGTCTCGTGCCCTTACGAAAGGATCCACTTCGGCCTCGGATGCGCTCCCCCTACGAAGATTGCAGCGATACCGTTGGACTCTGTTTCAACTGGCGCACAGTCACATCGCCGGCAGCATCACGAGCCGTGCCGAATATAAGAAGCATCGACGACCGGCGCTACTTCAGTGGGCATGGAAGCGGCGCTGCGCATCCAATGGCTAACGCTCCGTTCCTGCAATTTGTTCAGGTTGCTGCAGTGCTCTGCATCTACCAACATCACGGCGGGGAACCATGCTGTCTCGTGCCCTTACCAAAGGATTCACTTCGGCCTCGGATGCGCTCCCCCTACGAAGATTTCAGCGATACCGTTGGACTCTTTCAACTGGCGCACAGTCACATCGCCGGCAGCATCACGAGCCGTGCCGAATATAAGAAGCATCGATGACCGGTGCTACTTCAGTGGGCATGGAAGCGGAGCTGCGCATCCAATGGCTAACGCTCCGTTCCTGAAATTTGTTCTGGTTGCTGCTGTGCTCTGCATCTACCAACACCATGGCGGGGAACCATGCCGTCTCGTGCCCTTACCAAAGGATTCACTTCGGCATCGGATGCGCTCCCCCTACGGAGATTGCAGCGATACCGTTGGACTCTGTTTCAACTGGCGCACAGTCACATCGCCGGCAGCATCACGAGCCGTGCCGAATATAAGAAGCATCGACGACCGGCGCTACTTCAGTGGGCATGGAAGCGACGCGGCGAATCCAATGGCTAACGCTCCGTTCCTGCAATTTGTTCAGGTTGCTGCTGTGCTCGGCATCTACCAACATCACGGCGGGGAACCGTGCTGTCTCGTGCCCTTACCAAAGGATTCACTTCCGCCTCGGATGCGCTCCCCCTACGAAGATTGCAGCGATACCGTTGGACTCTGTTTCAACTGACGCACAGTCATATCGCCGGCAGCATCACGAGCCGTGCCGAATATAAGAAGCATCGACGACCGGCGCTACTTCAGTGGGCATGGAAGCGGCGCTGCGCATCGAATGGCTAACGCTCCGTTCCTGCAATTTGTTCAGGTTGCTGCTGTGCTCTGCATCTACCAACATCACGGTGGGGAACGATGCTGTCTCGTGCCTTTACCAAAGGATTCACTTCGGCCTCGGATGCGCTCCCCCTACGAAGATTGCAGCGATACCGTTGGACTCTGTTTCAACTGGCGCACAGTCACATCGCCGGCAGCATCACGAGCAGTGCCGAATATAAGCAGCATCGACGACCGGCGCTACTTCAGTGGGCATGGAAGCGGCGCTGCGCATCCAATGGCTAACGCTCCGTTCCTGCAATTTGTTCAGGTTGCTGCTGTGCTCTGCATCTACCAACATCACGGCGGGGAACCATGCTGTCTCGTGCCCTTACCAAAGGATTCACTTCGGCATCGGATGCGCTCCCCCTACGGAGATTGCAGCGATACCGTTGGACTCTGTTTCAACTGGCGCACAGTCACATCGCCGGCAGCACCACGAGCCGTGCCCAATATAAGAAGCATCGACGACTGGCGCTACTTCAGTGGGCATGGAAGCGGCGCTGCGCATCCAATGGCTAACGCTCCGTTCCTGCAATTTGTTCAGGTTGCTGCTGTGCTCTGCATCTACCAACATCACGGCGGGGAACCATGCTGTCTCGTGCCCTTACTAAAGGATTCACTTCGGCCTCGGATGCGCTCCCCCTACGAAGATTGCAGCGATACCGTTGGACTCTGTTTCAACTGGCCCACAGTCACATCGCCGGCAGCATCACGAGCGGTGCCGAATATAAGAAGCATCGACGACCGGTGCTACTTCAGTGGGCACGGAAGCGGAGCTGCGCATCCAATGGCTAACGATCCGTTCCTGCAATTTGTTCAGGTTGCTGCTGTGCTCTGCATCTACCAACATCACGGCGGGAACCATGCTGTCTCGTGCCCTTACCAAAGGATTCACTTCGGCCTCGGATGCGCTCCCCCTACGAAGATTGCAGCGATACCGTTGGACTCTTTCAACTGCCGCACAGTCACATCGCCGGCAGCATCACGAGCCGTGCCGAATATAAAAAGCATCGACGACCGGTGCTACTTCAGTGGGCATGGAATCGGAGCTGCGCATCCAATGGCTAACGCTCCGTTCCTGCAATTTGTTCAGGTTGCTGCTGTGCTCGGCATCTACCAACATCACGGCGGGGAACCATGCTGTCTCGTGCCCTTACGAAAGGATCCACTTCGGCCTCGGATGCGCTCCCCCTACGAAGATTGCAGCGAAAGCGTTGGACTCTGTTTCAACTGGCGCACAGTCACATCGCCGGCAGCATCACGAGCCGTGCCGAATATAAGAAGGATCTACGACCGGCGCTACTTCAGTGGGCATGGAAGCGGAGCTGCGCATCCAATGGCTAACGCTCCGTTCCTAAAATTTGTTCAGGTTGCTGCTGTGCGCTGCATCTACCAACATCACGGCGGGGAACCATGCTGTCTCGTGCCCTTTCCAAAGGATTCACTTCGGCCTCGGATGCGCTCCCCCTACGAAGATTGCAGCGATGGCGTTGGACTCTGTTTCAACTGGCGCACAGTCACATCGCCGGCAGCATCACGAGCCGTGCCGAATATAAGAAGCATCGACGACCGGCGCTACTTCAGTGGGCATGGAAGCAGCGCTGCGCATCCAATGGCTAAGGCTCCGCTCCTGCAATTTGTTCAGGTTGCTGCTGTGCTCTGCATCTACCAACATCACGGCGGGGAACCATGCTGTCTCGTGCCCTTACCAAAGGATTCACTTCGGCCTCGGATGCGCTCCCCCTACGAACATTGCAGCGATAGCATTGGACTCTGTTTCAACTGGCGCAGAGTCACATCGCCGGCAGCATCACGAGCCGTGCCGAATATAAGAAGCATCGACGACCGGCGCTACTTCAGTGGGCATGGAAGCGGAGCTGCGCATCCAATGGCTAACGCTCCGTTCCTGCAATTTGTTCAGGTTGCTGCGGTGCTCTGTATCTACCAACATCACGGCGGGAACCATGCTGTCTCGTGCCCTTACCAAAGGATTCACTTCGGCCTCGGATGCGCTCCCCCTACGAAGATTGCAGCGATACCGTTGGACTCTGTTTCAACTGGCGCACAGTCACATCGCCGGCAGCATCACGAGCCGTGCCGAATATAAGAAGCATCGACGACCGGTGCTACTTCAGTGGGCATGGAAGCGGAGCTGCGCATCCAAAGGCTAACGCTCCGTTCCTGCAATTTGTTCAGGTTGCTGCTGTGCTCTGCATCTACCAACATCACGGCGGGGAACCATGCTGTCTCGTGCCCTTACCAAAGAATTCACTTCAGCCTCGGATGCGCTCCCCCTACGAAGATTGCAGCGATAGCGTTGGACTCTGTTTCAACTGGCGCACAGTCACATCGCCGGCAGCATCACGAGCCGTGCCGAATATAAAAAGCATCGACGACCGGCGCTACTTCAGTGGGTATGGAAGCAGCGCTGCGCATCCAATGGCTAACGCTCTGTTCCTGCAATTTGTTCAGGTTGCTGCTGTGCTCTGCATCTACCAACATCACGGCAGGGAACCATGCTGTCTCGTGCCCTTACCAAAGGATTCACTTCGGCCTCGGATGCGCTCCCCCTACGAAGATTGCAGCGATACCGTTGGACTCTGTTTCAACTGGCGCACAGTCACATCGCCGGCAGCATCACGAGCCGTGCCCAATATATGAAGCATCGACGACCGGCGCTACTTCAGTGGGCATGGAAGCGGCGCTGCGCATCCAATGGCTAACGCTCCGTTCCTGCAATTTGTTCAGGTTGCTGCTGTGCTCGGCATCTACCAACATCACGGCGGGGAACCATGCTGTCTCGTGCCCTTACGAAAGGATCCACTTCGGCCTCGGATGCGCTCCCCCTACGAAGATTGCAGCGATACCGTTGGACTCTGTTTCAACTGGCGCACAGTCACATCGCCGGCAGCATCACGAGCCGTGCCGAATATAAGAAGCATCGACGACCGGCGCTACTTCAGTGGGCATGGAAGCGGCGCTGCGCATCGAATGGCTAACGCTCCGTTCCTGCAATTTGTTCAGGTTGCTGCTGTGCTCTGCATCTACCAACATCACGGCGGGAACCATGCTGTCTCGTGCCCTTACCAAAGGATTCACTTCGGCCTCGGATGCGCTCCCCCTACGAAGATTGCAGCGATACCGTTGGACTCTTTCAACTGCCGCACAGTCACATCGCCGGCAGCATCACGAGCCGTGCCGAATATAAAAAGCATCGACGACCGGTGCTACTTCAGTGGGCATGGAAGCGGAGCTGCGCATCCAATGGCTAACGCTCCGTTCCTGCAATTTGTTCAGGTTGCTGCTGTGCTCGGCATCTACCAACATCACGGCGGGGAACCATGCTGTCTCGTGCCCTTACGAAAGGATCCACTTCGGCCTCGGATGCGCTCCCCCTACGAAGATTGCAGCGAAAGCGTTGGACTCTGTTTCAACTGGCGCACAGTGACATCGCCGGCAGCATCACGAGCCGTGCCGAATATAAGAAGGATCGACGACCGGCGCTACTTCAGTGGGCATGGAAGCGGAGCTGCGCATCCAATGGCTAACGCTCCGTTCCTGAAATTTGTTCAGGTTGCTGCTGTGCTCTGCATCTACCAACATCACGGCGGGAACAATGCTGTCTCGTGCCCTTACCAAAGGATTCACTTCGGCCTCGGATGCGCTCCCCCTACGAAGATTGCAGCGATACCGTTGGACTCTTTCAACTGCCGCACAGTCACATCGCCGGCAGCATCACGAGCCGTGCCGAATATAAAAAGCATCGACGACCGGTGCTACTTCAGTGGGCATGGAAGCGGAGCTGCGCATCCAATGGCTAACGCTCCGTTCCTGCAATTTGTTCAGGTTGCTGCTGTGCTCGGCATCTACCAACATCACGGCGGGGAACCATGCTGTCTCGTGCCCTTACCAAAGAATTCACTTCGGCCTCGGATGCGCTCCCCCTACGAAGATTGCAGCGATAGCGTTGGACTCTGTTTCAACTGGCGCACAGTCACATCGCCGGCAGCATCACGAGCCGTGCCGAATATAAAAAGCATCGACGACCGGCGCTACTTCAGTGGGTATGGAAGCAGCGCTGCGCATCCAATGGCTAACGCTCTGTTCCTGCAATTTGTTCAGGTTGCTGCTGTGCTCTGCATCTACCAACATCACGGCGGGGAACCATGCTGTCTCGTGCCCTTACCAAAGGATTCACTTCGGCCTCGGATGCGCTCCCCCTACGAAGATTGCAGCGATACCGTTGGACTCTGTTTCAACTGGCGCACAGTCACATCGCCGGCAGCATCACGAGCCGTGCCCAATATAAGAAGCATCGACGACCGGCGCTACTTCAGTGGGCATGGAAGCGGCGCTGCGCATCCAATGGCTAACGCTCCGTTCCTGCAATTTGTTCAGGTTGCTGCTGTGCTCGGCATCTACCAACATCACGGCGGGGAACCATGCTGTCTCGTGCCCTTACGAAAGGATCCACTTCGGCCTCGGATGCGCTCCCCCTACGAAGATTGCAGCGATACCGTTGGACTCTGTTTCAACTGGCGCACAGTCACATCGCCGGCAGCATCACGAGCCGTGCCGAATATAAGAAGGATCGACGACCGGCGCTACTTCAGTGGGCATGGAAGCGGAGCTGCGCATCCAATGGCTAACGCTCCGTTCCTGAAATTTGTTCAGGTTGCTGCTGTGCTCTGCATCTACCAACATCACGGCGGGAACCATGCTGTCTCGTGCCCTTACCAAAGGATTCACTTCGGCCTCGGATGCGCTCCCCCTACGAAGATTGCAGCGATACCGTTGGACTCTTTCAACTGCCGCACAGTCACATCGCCGGCAGCATCACGAGCCGTGCCGAATATAAAAAGCATCGACGACCGGTGCTACTTCAGTGGGCATGGAAGCGGAGCTGCGCATCCAATGGCTAACGCTCCGTTCCTGCAATTTGTTCAGGTTGCTGCTGTGCTCGGCATCTACCAACATCACGGCGGGGAACCATGCTGTCTCGTGCCCTTACCAAAGAATTCACTTCGGCCTCGGATGCGCTCCCCCTACGAAGATTGCAGCGATAGCGTTGGACTCTGTTTCAACTGGCGCACAGTCACATCGCCGGCAGCATCACGAGCAGTGCCGAATATAAGCAGCATCGACGACCGGCGCTACTTCAGTGGGCATGGAAGCGGCGCTGCGCATCCAATGGCTAACGCTCCGTTCCTGCAATTTGTTCAGGTTGCTGCTGTGCTCTGCATCTACCAACATCACGGCGGGGAACCATGCTGTCTCGTGCCCTTACCAAAGGATTCACTTCGGCATCGGATGCGCTCCCCCTACGGAGATTGCAGCGATACCGTTGGACTCTGTTTCAACTGGCGCACAGTCACATCGCCGGCAGCACCACGAGCCGTGCCCAATATAAGAAGCATCGACGACTGGCGCTACTTCAGTGGGCATGGAAGCGGCGCTGCGCATCCAATGGCTAACGCTCCGTTCCTGCAATTTGTTCAGGTTGCTGCTGTGCTCTGCATCTACCAACATCACGGCGGGGAACCATGCTGTCTCGTGCCCTTACTAAAGGATTCACTTCGGCCTCGGATGCGCTCCCCCTACGATGATTGCAGCGATACCGTTGGACTCTGTTTCAACTGGCCCACAGTCACATCGCCGGCAGCATCACGAGCGGTGCCGAATATAAGAAGCATCGACGACCGGTGCTACTTCAGTGGGCACGGAAGCGGAGCTGCGCATCCAATGGCTAACGCTCCGTTCCTGCAATTTGTTCAGGTTGCTGCTGTGCTCTGCATCTACCAACATCACGGCGGGAACCATGCTGTCTCGTGCCCTTACCAAAGGATTCACTTCGGCCTCGGAAGCGCTCCCCCTACGAAGATTGCAGCGATACCGTTGGACTCTTTCAACTGCCGCACAGTCACATCGCCGGCAGCATCACGAGCCGTGCCGAATATAAAAAGCATCGACGACCGGTGCTACTTCAGTGGGCATGGAAGCGGAGCTGCGCATCCAATGGCTAACGCTCCGTTCCTGCAATTTGTTCAGGTTGCTGCTGTGCTCGGCATCTACCAACATCACGGCGGGGAACCATGCTGTCTCGTGCCCTTACGAAAGGATCCACTTCGGCCTCGGATGCGCTCCCCCTACGAAGATTGCAGCGAAAGCGTTGGACTCTGTTTCAACTGGCGCACAGTCACATCGCCGGCAGCATCACGAGCCGTGCCGAATATAAGAAGGATCTACGACCGTCGCTACTTCAGTGGGCATGGAAGCGGAGCTGCGCATCCAATGGCTAACGCTCCGTTCCTAAAATTTGTTCAGGTTGCTGCTGTGCGCTGCATCTACCAACATCACGGCGGGGAACCATGCTGTCTCGTGCCCTTTCCAAAGGATTCACTTCGGCCTCGGATGCGCTCCCCCTACGAAGATTGCAGCGATGGCGTTGGACTCTGTTTCAACTGGCGCACAGTCACATCGCCGGCAGCATCACGAGCCGTGCCGAATATAAGAAGCATCGACGACCGGCGCTACTTCAGTGGGCATGGAAGCAGCGCTGCGCATCCAATGGCTAAGGCTCCGCTCCTGCAATTTGTTCAGGTTGCTGCTGTGCTCTGCATCTACCAACATCACGGCGGGGAACCATGCTGTCTCGTGCCCTTACCAAAGGATTCACTTCGGCCTCGGATGCGCTCCCCCTACGAAGATTGCAGCGATAGCATTGGACTCTGTTTCAACTGGCGCAGAGTCACATCGCCGGCAGCATCACGAGCCGTGCCGAATATAAGAAGCATCGACGACCGGCGCTACTTCAGTGGGCATGGAAGCGGAGCTGCGCATCCAATGGCTAACGCTCCGTTCCTGCAATTTGTTCAGGTTGCTGCGGTGCTCTGTATCTACCAACATCACGGCGGGAACCATGCTGTCTCGTGCCCTTACCAAAGGATTCACTTCGGCCTCGGATGCGCTCCCCCTACGAAGATTGCAGCGATACCGTTGGACTCTGTTTCAACTGGCGCACAGTCACATCGCCGGCAGCATCACGAGCCGTGCCGAATATAAGAAGCATCGACGACCGGTGCTACTTCAGTGGGCATGGAAGCGGAGCTGCGCATCCAAAGGCTAACGCTCCGTTCCTGCAATTTGTTCAGGTTGCTGCTGTGCTCTGCATCTACCAACATCACGGCGGGGAACCATGCTGTCTCGTGCCCTTACCAAAGAATTCACTTCGGCCTCGGATGCGCTCCCCCTACGAAGATTGCAGCGATAGCGTTGGACTCTGTTTCAACTGGCGCACAGTCACATCGCCGGCAGCATCACGAGCCGTGCCGAATATAAAAAGCATCGACGACCGGCGCTACTTCAGTGGGTATGGAAGCAGCGCTGCGCATCCAATGGCTAACGCTCTGTTCCTGCAATTTGTTCAGGTTGCTGCTGTGCTCTGCATCTACCAACATCACGGCGGGGAACCATGCTGTCTCGTGCCCTTACCAAAGGATTCACTTCGGCCTCGGATGCGCTCCCCCTACGAAGATTGCAGCGATACCGTTGGACTCTGTTTCAACTGGCGCAAAGTCACATCGCCGGCAGCATCACGAGCCGTGCCCAATATAAGAAGCATCGACGACCGGCGCTACTTCAGTGGGCATGGAAGCGGCGCTGCGCATCCAATGGCTAACGCTCCGTTCCTGCAATTTGTTCAGGTTGCTGCTGTGCTCGGCATCTACCAACATCACGGCGGGGAACCATGCTGTCTCGTGCCCTTACGAAAGGATCCACTTCGGCCTCGGATGCGCTCCCCCTACGAAGATTGCAGCGATACCGTTGGACTCTGTTTCAACTGGCGCACAGTCACATCGCCGGCAGCATCACGAGCCGTGCCGAATATAAGAAGCATCGACGACCGGCGCTACTTCAGTGGGCATGGAAGCGGCGCTGCGCATCGAATGGCTAACGCTCCGTTCCTGCAATTTGTTCAGGTTGCTGCTGTGCTCTGCATCTACCAACATCACGGCGGGAACCATGCTGTCTCGTGCCCTTACCAAAGGATTCACTTCGGCCTCGGATGCGCTCCCCCTACGAAGATTGCAGCGATACCGTTGGACTCTTTCAACTGCCGCACAGTCACATCGCCGGCAGCATCACGAGCCGTGCCGAATATAAAAAGCATCGACGACCGGTGCTACTTCAGTGGGCATGGAAGCGGAGCTGCGCATCCAATGGCTAACGCTCCGTTCCTGCAATTTGTTCAGGTTGCTGCTGTGCTCGGCATCTACCAACATCACGGCGGGGAACCATGCTGTCTCGTGCCCTTACGAAAGGATCCACTTCGGCCTCGGATGCGCTCCCCCTACGAAGATTGCAGCGAAAGCGTTGGACTCTGTTTCAACTGGCGCACAGTCACATCGCCGGCAGCATCACGAGCCGTGCCGAATATAAGAAGGATCGACGACCGGCGCTACTTCAGTGGGCATGGAAGCGGAGCTGCGCATCCAATGGCTAACGCTCCGTTCCTGAAATTTGTTCAGGTTGCTGCTGTGCTCTGCATCTACCAACATCACGGCGGGAACCATGCTGTCTCGTGCCCTTACCAAAGGATTCACTTCGGCCTCGGATGCGCTCCCCCTACGAAGATTGCAGCGATACCGTTGGACTCTTTCAACTGCCGCACAGTCACATCGCCGGCAGCATCACGAGCCGTGCCGAATATAAAAAGCATCGACGACCGGTGCTACTTCAGTGGGCATGGAAGCGGAGCTGCGCATCCAATGGCTAACGCTCCGTTCCTGCAATTTGTTCAGGTTGCTGCTGTGCTCGGCATCTACCAACATCACGGCGGGGAACCATGCTGTCTCGTGCCCTTACGAAAGGATCCACTTCGGCCTCGGATGCGCTCCCCCTACGAAGATTGCAGCGATAGCGTTGGACTCTGTTTCAACTGGCGCACAGTCACATCGCCGGCAGCATCACGAGCCGTGCCGAATATAAAAAGCATCGACGACCGGCGCTACTTCAGTGGGTATGGAAGCAGCGCTGCGCATCCAATGGCTAACGCTCCGTTCCTGCAATTTGTTCAGGTTGCTGCTGTGCTCTGCATCTACCAACATCACGGCGGGGAACCATGCTGTCTCGTGCCCTTACCAAAGGATTCACTTCGGCCTCGGATGCGCTCCCCCTACGAAGATTGCAGCGATACCGTTGGACTCTGTTTCAACTGGCGCACAGTCACATCGCCGGCAGCATCACGAGCCGTGCCCAATATAAGAAGCATCGACGACCGGCGCTACTTCAGTGGGCATGGAAGCGGCGCTGCGCATCCAATGGCTAACGCTCCGTTCCTGCAATTTGTTCAGGTTGCTGCTGTGCTCGGCATCTACCAACATCACGGCGGGGAACCATGCTGTCTCGTGCCCTTACGAAAGGATCCACTTCGGCCTCGGATGCGCTCCCCCTACGAAGATTGCAGCGATACCGTTGGACTTTGTTTCAACTGGCGCACAGTCACATCGCCGGCAGCATCACGAGCCGTGCCGAATATAAGAAGCATCGACGACCGGCGCTACTTCAGTGGGCATGGAAGCGGCGCTGCGCATCGAATGGCTAACGCTCCGTTCCTGCAATTTGTTCATGTTGCTGCTGTGCTCTGCATCTACCAACATCACGGCGGGAACCATGCTGTCTCGTGCCCTTACCAAAGGATTCACTTCGGCCTCGGATGCGCTCCCCCTACGAAAATTGCGGCGATACCGTTGGACTCTGTTTCAACTGGCCCACAGTCACATCGCCGGCAGCATCACGAGCCGTGCCGAATATAAGAAGCATCGACGACCGGTGCTACTTCAGTGGGCATGGAAGCGGAGCTGCGCATCCAAAGGCTAACGCTCCGTTCCTGCAATTTGTTCAGGTTGCTGCTGTGCTCTGCATCTACCAACATCACGGCAGGGGAACCATGCTGTCTCGTGCCCTTACCAAAGGATTCACTTCGGCCTCGGATGCGCTCCCTCTACGAAGATTGCAGCGATAGCGTTGGACTCTGTTTCAACTGGCGCACCGTCACATCGCCGGCAGCATCACGAGCCGTGCCGAATATAAAAAGCATCGACGACCGGCGCTACTTCAGTGGGCATGGAAGCAGCGCTGCGCATCCAATGGCTAACGCTCCGTTCCTGCAATTTGTTCAGGTTGCTGCTGTGCTCTGCATCTACCAACATCACGGCGGGGAACCATGCTGTCTCGTGCCCTTACCAAAGGATTCACTTCGGCCTCGGATGCGCTCCCCCTACGAAGATTGCAGCGATACCGTTGGACTCTGTTTCAACTGGCGCACAGTCACATCGCCGGCAGCATCTAGAGCCGTGCCCAATATAAGAAGCATCGACGACCGGTGCTACTTCAGTGGGCATGGAAGCGGCGCTGCGCATCCAATGGCTAACGCTCCGTTCCTGCAATTTGTTCAGGTTGCTGCTGTGCTCTGCATCTACCAACATCACGGCGGGGAACCATGCTGTCTCGTGCTCTTACCAAAGGATTCACTTCGGCCTCGGATGCGCTCCCCCTACGAAGATTGCAGCGATACCGTTAGACTCTGTTTCAACTGGCGCACAGTCACATCGCCGGCAGCATCATGAGCCGTGCCGAATATAAGAAGCATCGACAACCGGCGCTACTTCAGTGGGCATGGCAGTGGCGCTGCGAATCCAATGGCTAACGCTCCGTTCCTGCAATTTGTTCAGGTTGCTGCTGTGGTCGGCATCTACCAACATCACGGCGGACAACCATGCTGTCTCGTGCCCTTACCAAAGGATTCACTTCGGCCTCGGATGCGCTCCCCCTACCAAGATTGCAGCGATACCGTTGGACTCTGTTTCAACTGGCGCACAGTCACATCGCCGGCAGCATCACGAGCCGTGCCGAATATAAGAACCATCGACGACCGGCGCTACTTCAGTGGGCATGGAAGCGGCGCTGCACATCCAATGGCTAATGCTCCGTTCCTGCAATTTGTTCAGGTTGCTGCTGTGCTCTGCATCTAGCAACATCACGGCGAGGAACCATGCTGTCTCGTGCCCTTACCAAAGGATTCACTTCGGCCTCGGATGCGCTCCCCCTACGAAGATTGCAGCGATACCGTTGGACTCTGTTTCAACTGGCGCACAGTCACATCGCCGGCAGCATCACGAGCCGTGCCGAATATAAGAAGCATCGACGACCGGCGCTACTTCAGTGGGCATGAAAGCGGCGCTGCGCATCCAATGGCTAACGCTCCGTTCCTGCAATTTGTTCAGGTCTGCTGTGCTCTGCATCTACCAACATCACGGCGGGGAACCAAGCTGTCTCGTGCCCTTACCCAAGGATTCACTTCGGCCTCGGATGCGCTCTCCCTACGAAGATTGCAGCGATACCGTTGGACACTGTTTCAACTGGCGCACAGTCACATCGCCGGCCGCATCACGAGCCGTGCCGAATATAAGAAGCATCGACGACCGGCGCTACTTCAGTGGGCATGGAAGCGGCGCTGCGCATCCAATGGCTAACGCTCCGTTCCTGCAATTTGTTCAGGTTGCTGCTGTGCTCGGCATCTACCAACATCACGGCGGGGAACCATGCTGTCTCGTGCCCTTACCAAAGGATTCACTTCGGCCTCGGATGCGCTCCCCCTACGAAGATTGCAGCGATACCGTTGGACTCTGTTTCAACTGGCGCACAGTCACATCGCCGGCAGCATCACGAGCCGTGCCGAATATAAGAAGCATCGACGACCGGTGCTACTTCAGTGGGCATGGAAGCGGCGCTGCGCATCAAATGGCTAACGCTCCGTTCCTGCAATTTGTTCAGGTTGCTGCTGTGCTCTGCATCTACCAACATCACGGCGGGGAACCATGCTGTCTCGTGCCCTTACCAAAGGATTCACTTCGGCCTCGGATGCGCTCTCCCTACGAAGATTGCAGCGATACCGTTGGACTCTGTTTCAACTGGCGCACAGTCACATCGCCGGCAGCATCACGAGCCGTTCCGAATATAAGAAGCATCGACGACCGGCGCTACTTCAGTGGGCATGGAAGCGGCGCTGCGCATCCAATGGCTAACGCTCCGTTCCTGCAATTTGTTCAGGTTGCTGCTGTGCTCTGCATCTACAACATCACGGCGGGGAACCATGCTGTCTCGTGCCCTTACCAAAGGATTCACTTCGGCCTCGGATGCGCTCCCCCTACGAAGATTGCAGCGATACCGTTGGACTCTGTTTCAACTGGCGCACAGTCACATCGCCGGCAGCCTCACGAGCCATGCCGAATATAAGAAGCATCGACGACCGGCGCTACTTCAGTGGGCATGGAAGCGCCGCTGCGCATCCAATGGCTAATGCTCCGTTCCTGCAATTTGTTCAGGTTGCTGCTGTGCTCTGCATCTACAACATCAAGGCGGGGAACCATGCTGTCTCGTGCCCTTACCAAAGGATTCACTTTGGCCTCGGATGCGCTCCCCCTACGAAGATTGCAGCGATACCGTTGGACTCTGTTTCAACTGGCGCACAGTCACATCGCCGGCAGCATCACGAGCCGTGCCGAATATAAGAAGCATCGACGACCGGCGCTACTTCAGTGGGCATGGAAGCGGCGCTGCGCATCCAATGGCTAACGCTCCGTTCCTGCAATTTGTTCAGGTTGCTGCTGTGCTCTGCATCTACCTACATTACGGCGGGGAACCATGCTGTCTCGTGCCCTTACCAAAGGATTCACTTCGGCCTTGGATGCGCTCCCCCTACGAATATTGCGGCGATACCGTTGGACTCTGTTTCAACTGGCGCACAGTCACATCGCCGGCAGCATCACGAGCCGTGCCGAATATAAGAAGCATCGACGACCGGCGCTACGTCAGTGGGCATGGAAGCGGCGCTGCGGATCCAATGCCTAACGCTCCGTTCCTGCAATTTGTTCAACTTGCTGCTGTGCTCTGCATCTACCAACATTACGGCGGGGAACCATGCTGTCTCGTGCCCTTACCAAAGGATTCACTTCGGCCTCGGATGCGCTCCCCCTACGAATATTGCTGCGATACCGTTGGACTCTGTTTCAACTGGCGCACAATCACATCGCCGGCAGCATCACGAGCCGTGCCGAATATAAGAAGCAACGACGACCGGTGCTACTTCAGTGGGCAATGAAGCGGCGCTGCGCATCCAATGGCTAACGCTCCGTTCCTGCAATTTGTTAGGTTGCTGCTGTGCTCTGCATCTAAAAACATCACGGCGGGAACCATGCTGTCTCGTGCCCTTACCAAAGGATTCACTTCGGCCTCGGATGCGCTCCCCCTACGAAGATTGCAGCGATACCGTTGGACTCTGTTTCAACTGGCGCACAGTCACATCGCCGGCAGCATCACGAGCCGTTCCGAATATAAGAAGCATCGACGACCGGCGCTACTTCAGTGGGCATGGAAGCGGCGCTGCGCATCCAATGGCTAACGCTCCGTTCCTGCAATTTGTTCAGGTTGCTGCTGTGCTCTGCATCTACAACATCACGGCGGGGAACCATGCTGTCTCGTGCCCTTACCAAAGGATTCACTTCGGCCTCGGATGCGCTCCCCCTACGAAGATTGCAGCGATACCGTTGGACTCTGTTTCAACTGGCGCACAGTCACATCGCCGGCAGCCTCACGAGCCATGCCGAATATAAGAAGCATCGACGACCGGCGCTACTTCAGTGGGCATGGAAGCGCCGCTGCGCATCCAATGGCTAATGCTCCGTTCCTGCAATTTGTTCAGGTTGCTGCTGTGCTCTGCATCTACAACATCACGGCGGGGAACCATGCTGTTTCGTGCCCTTACCAAAGGATTCACTTTGGCCTCGGATGCGCTCCCCCTACGAAGATTGGAGCGATACCGTTGGACTCTGTTTCAACTGGCGCACAGTCACATCGCCGGCAGCATCACGAGCCGTGCCGAATATAAGAAGCATCGACGACCGGCGCTACTTCAGTGGGCATGGAAGCGGCGCTGCGCATCCAATGGCTAACGCTCCTTTCCTGCAATTTGTTCAGGTTGCTGCTGTGCTCTGCATCTACCTACATTACGGCGGGGAACCATGCTGTCTCGTGCCCTTACCAAAGGATTCACTTCGGCCTTGGATGCGCTCCCCCTACGAATATTGCGGCGATACCGTTGGACTCTGTTTCAACTGGCGCACAGTCACATCGCCGGCAGCATCACGAGCCGTGCCGAATATAAGAAGCATCGACGACCGGCGCTACGTCAGTGGGCATGGAAGCGGCGCTGCGGATCCAATGCCTAACGCTCCGTTCCTGCAATTTGTTCAACTTGCTGCTGTGCTCTGCATCTACCAACATTACGGCGGGGAACCATGCTGTCTCGTGCCCTTACCAAAGGATTCACTTCGGCCTCGGATGCGCTCCCCCTACGAATATTGCTGCGATACCGTTGGACTCTGTTTCAACTGGCGCACAATCACATCGCCGGCAGCATCACGAGCCGTGCCGAATATAAGAAGCAACGACGACCGGTGCTACTTCAGTGGGCAATGAAGCGGCGCTGCGCATCCAATGGCTAACGCTCCGTTCCTGCAATTTGTTAGGTTGCTGCTGTGCTCTGCATCTAAAAACATCACGGCGGGAACCATGCTGTCTCGTGCCCTTACCAAAGGATTCACTTCGGCCTCGGATGCGCTCCCCCTACGAAGATTGCAGCGATACCGTTGGACTCTGTTTCAACTATCCCACAGTCACATCGCCGGCAGCATCACGAGCCGTGCCAAATATAAGAAGCATCGACGACCGGCGCTACTTCAGTGGGCATGGAAGTGGAGCTGCGCATCCAATGGCTAACGCTCCGTTCCTGAAATTTGTTCAGGTTGCTGCTGTGCTCTGCATCTACCAACATCACGGCGGGGAACCATGCTGTTTCGTGCCCTTACCAAAGGATTCACTTCGGCCTCGGATGCGCTCCCCCTACGAAGATTGCAGCGATAGCGTTGGACTCTGTTTCAACTGGCGCACAGTCACATCGCCGGCAGCATCACGAGCCGTGCCGAATATAAGAAGCATCGACGACCGGCGCTACTTCAGTGGGCATGGAAGCGGCGCTGCGCATCCAATGGCTAACGCTCCTTTCCTGCAATTTGTTCAGGTTGCTGCTGTGCTCTGCATCTACCTACATTACGGCGGGGAACCATGCTGTCTCGTGCCCTTACCAAAGGATTCACTTCGGCCTTGGATGCGCTCCCCCTACGAATATTGCGGCGATACCGTTGGACTCTGTTTCAACTGGCGCACAGTCACATCGCCGGCAGCATCACGAGCCGTGCCGAATATAAGAAGCATCGACGACCGGCGCTACGTCAGTGGGCATGGAAGCGGCGCTGCGGATCCAATGCCTAACGCTCCGTTCCTGCAATTTGTTCAACTTGCTGCTGTGCTCTGCATCTACCAACATTACGGCGGGGAACCATGCTGTCTCGTGCCCTTACCAAAGGATTCACTTCGGCCTCGGATGCGCTCCCCCTACGAATATTGCTGCGATACCGTTGGACTCTGTTTCAACTGGCGCACAATCACATCGCCGGCAGCATCACGAGCCGTGCCGAATATAAGAAGCAACGACGACCGGTGCTACTTCAGTGGGCAATGAAGCGGCGCTGCGCATCCAATGGCTAACGCTCCGTTCCTGCAATTTGTTAGGTTGCTGCTGTGCTCTGCATCTAAAAACATCACGGCGGGAACCATGCTGTCTCGTGCCCTTACCAAAGGATTCACTTCGGCCTCGGATGCGCTCCCCCTACGAAGATTGCAGCGATACCGTTGGACTCTGTTTCAACTATCCCACAGTCACATCGCCGGCAGCATCACGAGCCGTGCCAAATATAAGAAGCATCGACGACCGGCGCTACTTCAGTGGGCATGGAAGTGGAGCTGCGCATCCAATGGCTAACGCTCCGTTCCTGAAATTTGTTCAGGTTGCTGCTGTGCTCTGCATCTACCAACATCACGGCGGGGAACCATGCTGTTTCGTGCCCTTACCAAAGGATTCACTTCGGCCTCGGATGCGCTCCCCCTACGAAGATTGCAGCGATAGCGTTGGACTCTGTTTCAACTGGCGCACAGTCACATCGCCGGCAGCATCACGAGCCGTGCCGAATATAAGAAGCATCGACGACCAGTGCTACTTCAGTGGGCATGGAAGCGGAGCTGCGCATCCAATGGCTAACGCTCCGTTCCTGCAATTTGTTCAGGTTGCTGCTGTGCTCTGCATCTACCAACATCACGGCGGGGAACCATGCTGTCTCGTGCCCTTACCAAAGGATTCACTTCGGCCTCGGATGCGCTCCCCCTACGAAGATTGCAGCGATACCGTTGGACTCTGTTTCAACTGGCGCACAGTCACATCGCCGGCAGCATCACGAGCCGTGCCGAATATAAGAAGCATCGACGACCGGCGCTACTTCAGTGGGCATGGAAGCGGAGCTGCGGATCCAATGGCTAACGCTCCGTTCCTGCAATTTGTTCAGGTTGCTGCTGTGCTCTGCATCTACCAACATCACGGCGGGGAACCATGCTGTCTCGTGCCCTTACCAAAGGATTCACTTGGGCCTCGGCTGCGCTCCCCCTACGAAGATTGCAGCGATACCGTTGGACTCTGTTTCAACTGGCCCACAGTCACATCGCCGGCAGCATCACGAGCCGTGCCGAATATAAGAAGCATCGACGACCGGTGCTACTTCAGTGGGCATGGAAGCGGAGCTGCGCATCCAATGGCTAACGCTCCGTTCCTGCAATTTGTTCAGGTTGCTGCTGTGCTCTGCATCTACCAACATCACGGCGGGAACCATGCTGTCTCGTGCCCTTACCAAAGGATTCACTTCGGCCTCGGATGCGCTCCCCCTACGAAGATTGCAGCGATACCGTTGGACTCTTTCAACTGGCGCACAGTCACATCGCCGGCAGCATCACGAGCCGTGCCGAATATAAGAAGCATCGACGACCGGTGCTACTTCAGTGGGCATGGAAGCGGCGCTGCGCATCCAATGGCTAACGCTCCGTTCCTGCAATTTGTTCAGGTTGCTGCTGTGCTCTGCATCTACAACATCACGGCGGGGAACCATGCTGTCTCGTGCCCTTACCAAAGGATTCACTTCGGCCTCGGATGCGCTCCCCCTACGAAGATTGCAGCGATACCGTTGGACTCTGTTTCAACTGGCGCACAGTCACATCGCCGGCAGCCTCACGAGCCATGCCGAATATAAGAAGCATCGACGACCGGCGCTACTTCAGTGGGCATGGAAGCGCCGCTGCGCATCCAATGGCTAATGCTCCGTTCCTGCAATTTGTTCAGGTTGCTGCTGTGCTCTGCATCTACAACATCAAGGCGGGGAACCATGCTGTCTCGTGCCCTTACCAAAGGATTCACTTTGGCCTCGGATGCGCTCCCCCTACGAAGATTGCAGCGATACCGTTGGACTCTGTTTCAACTGGCGCACAGTCACATCGCCGGCAGCATCACGAGCCGTGCCGAATATAAGAAGCATCGACGACCGGCGCTACTTCAGTGGGCATGGAAGCGGCGCTGCGCATCCAATGGCTAACGCTCCGTTCCTGCAATTTGTTCAGGTTGCTGCTGTGCTCTGCATCTACCTACATTACGGCGGGGAACCATGCTGTCTCGTGCCCTTACCAAAGGATTCACTTCGGCCTTGGATGCGCTCCCCCTACGAATATTGCGGCGATACCGTTGGACTCTGTTTCAACTGGCGCACAGTCACATCGCCGGCAGCATCACGAGCCGTGCCGAATATAAGAAGCATCGACGACCGGCGCTACGTCAGTGGGCATGGAAGCGGCGCTGCGGATCCAATGCCTAACGCTCCGTTCCTGCAATTTGTTCAACTTGCTGCTGTGCTCTGCATCTACCAACATTACGGCGGGGAACCATGCTGTCTCGTGCCCTTACCAAAGGATTCACTTCGGCCTCGGATGCGCTCCCCCTACGAATATTGCTGCGATACCGTTGGACTCTGTTTCAACTGGCGCACAATCACATCGCCGGCAGCATCACGAGCCGTGCCGAATATAAGAAGCAACGACGACCGGTGCTACTTCAGTGGGCAATGAAGCGGCGCTGCGCATCCAATGGCTAACGCTCCGTTCCTGCAATTTGTTAGGTTGCTGCTGTGCTCTGCATCTAAAAACATCACGGCGGGAACCATGCTGTCTCGTGCCCTTACCAAAGGATTCACTTCGGCCTCGGATGCGCTCCCCCTACGAAGATTGCAGCGATACCGTTGGACTCTGTTTCAACTGGCGCACAGTCACATCGCCGGCAGCATCACGAGCCGTTCCGAATATAAGAAGCATCGACGACCGGCGCTACTTCAGTGGGCATGGAAGCGGCGCTGCGCATCCAATGGCTAACGCTCCGTTCCTGCAATTTGTTCAGGTTGCTGCTGTGCTCTGCATCTACAACATCACGGCGGGGAACCATGCTGTCTCGTGCCCTTACCAAAGGATTCACTTCGGCCTCGGATGCGCTCCCCCTACGAAGATTGCAGCGATACCGTTGGACTCTGTTTCAACTGGCGCACAGTCACATCGCCGGCAGCCTCACGAGCCATGCCGAATATAAGAAGCATCGACGACCGGCGCTACTTCAGTGGGCATGGAAGCGCCGCTGCGCATCCAATGGCTAATGCTCCGTTCCTGCAATTTGTTCAGGTTGCTGCTGTGCTCTGCATCTACAACATCACGGCGGGGAACCATGCTGTTTCGTGCCCTTACCAAAGGATTCACTTTGGCCTCGGATGCGCTCCCCCTACGAAGATTGGAGCGATACCGTTGGACTCTGTTTCAACTGGCGCACAGTCACATCGCCGGCAGCATCACGAGCCGTGCCGAATATAAGAAGCATCGACGACCGGCGCTACTTCAGTGGGCATGGAAGCGGCGCTGCGCATCCAATGGCTAACGCTCCTTTCCTGCAATTTGTTCAGGTTGCTGCTGTGCTCTGCATCTACCTACATTACGGCGGGGAACCATGCTGTCTCGTGCCCTTACCAAAGGATTCACTTCGGCCTTGGATGCGCTCCCCCTACGAATATTGCGGCGATACCGTTGGACTCTGTTTCAACTGGCGCACAGTCACATCGCCGGCAGCATCACGAGCCGTGCCGAATATAAGAAGCATCGACGACCGGCGCTACGTCAGTGGGCATGGAAGCGGCGCTGCGGATCCAATGCCTAACGCTCCGTTCCTGCAATTTGTTCAACTTGCTGCTGTGCTCTGCATCTACCAACATTACGGCGGGGAACCATGCTGTCTCGTGCCCTTACCAAAGGATTCACTTCGGCCTCGGATGCGCTCCCCCTACGAATATTGCTGCGATACCGTTGGACTCTGTTTCAACTGGCGCACAATCACATCGCCGGCAGCATCACGAGCCGTGCCGAATATAAGAAGCAACGACGACCGGTGCTACTTCAGTGGGCAATGAAGCGGCGCTGCGCATCCAATGGCTAACGGTCCGTTCCTGCAATTTGTTAGGTTGCTGCTGTGCTCTGCATCTAAAAACATCACGGCGGGAACCATGCTGTCTCGTGCCCTTACCAAAGGATTCACTTCGGCCTCGGATGCGCTCCCCCTACGAAGATTGCAGCGATACCGTTGGACTCTGTTTCAACTATCCCACAGTCACATCGCCGGCAGCATCACGAGCCGTGCCAAATATAAGAAGCATCGACGACCGGCGCTACTTCAGTGGGCATGGAAGTGGAGCTGCGCATCCAATGGCTAACGCTCCGTTCCTGAAATTTGTTCAGGTTGCTGCTGTGCTCTGCATCTACCAACATCACGGCGGGGAACCATGCTGTTTCGTGCCCTTACCAAAGGATTCACTTCGGCCTCGGATGCGCTCCCCCTACGAAGATTGCAGCGATAGCGTTGGACTCTGTTTCAACTGGCGCACAGTCACATCGCCGGCAGCATCACGAGCCGTGCCGAATATAAGAAGCATCGACGACCGGTGCTACTTCAGTGGGCATGGAAGCGGAGCTGCGCATCCAATGGCTAACGCTCCGTTCCTGCAATTTGTTCAGGTTGCTGCTGTGCTCTGCATCTACCAACATCACGGCGGGGAACCATGCTGTCTCGTGCCCTTACCAAAGGATTCACTTCGGCCTCGGATGCGCTCCCCCTACGAAGATTGCAGCGATACCGTTGGACTCTGTTTCAACTGGCGCACAGTCACATCGCCGGCAGCATCACGAGCCGTGCCGAATATAAGAAGCATCGACGACCGGCGCTACTTCAGTGGGCATGGAAGCGGAGCTGCGCATCCAATGGCTAACGCTCCGTTCCTGCAATTTGTTCAGGTTGCTGCTGTGCTCTGCATCTACCAACATCACGGCGGGGAACCATGCTGTCTCGTGCCCTTACCAAAGGATTCACTTGGGCCTCGGCTGCGCTCCCCCTACGAAGATTGCAGCGATACCGTTGGACTCTGTTTCAACTGGCCCACAGTCACATCGCCGGCAGCATCACGAGCCGTGCCGAATATAAGAAGCATCGACGACCGGTGCTACTTCAGTGGGCATGGAAGCGGAGCTGCGCATCCAATGGCTAACGCTCCGTTCCTGCAATTTGTTCAGGTTGCTGCTGTGCTCTGCATCTACCAACATCA
The DNA here is from genome assembly GCF_048455015.1 of Haemaphysalis longicornis. Taxonomy (NCBI): domain Eukaryota; kingdom Metazoa; phylum Arthropoda; class Arachnida; order Ixodida; family Ixodidae; genus Haemaphysalis; species Haemaphysalis longicornis. The sequence goes on along the minus strand of NW_027526361.1, from coordinate 211,396,798 downwards.
CGGTGGGAACCATGCTGTCTCGTGCCCTTACCAAAGGATTCACTTCGGCCTCGGATGCGCTCCCCCTACGAAGATTGCAGCGATACCGTTGGACTCTTTCAACTGGCGCACAGTCACATCGCCGGCAGCATCACGAGCCGTGCCGAATATAAGAAGCATCGACGACCGGTGCTACTTCAGTGGGCATGGAAGCGGAGCTGCTCATCCAAAGGCTAACGCTCCGTTCCTGCAATTTGTTCAGGTTGCTGCTGTGCTCTGCATCTACCAACATCACGGCGGGGAACCATGCTGTCTCGTGCCCTTACCAAAGGATTCACTTCGGCCTCGGATGCGCTCCCCCTACGAAGATTGCAGCGATACCGTTGGACACTGTTTCAACTGGCGCACAGTCACATCGCCGGCCGCATCACGAGCCGTGCCGAATATAAGAAGCATCGACGACCGGCGCTACTTCAGTGGGCATGGAAGCGGCGCTGCGCATCCAATGGCTAACGCTCCGTTCCTGCAATTTGTTCAGGTTGCTGCTGTGCTCGGCATCTACCAACATCACGGCGGGGAACCATGCTGTCTCGTGCCCTTACCAAAGGATTCACTTCGGCCTCGGATGCGCTCCCCCTACGAAGATTGCAGCGATACCGTTGGACTCTGTTTCAACTGGCGCACAGTCACATCGCCGGCAGCATCACGAGCCGTGCCGAATATAAGAACCATCGACGACCGGCGCTACTTCAGTGGGCATGGAAGCGGCGCTGCACATCCAATGGCTAATGCTCCGTTCCTGCAATTTGTTCAGGTTGCTGCTGTGCTCTGCATCTACCAACATCACCGCGAGGAACCATGCTGTCTCGTGTCCTTACCAAAGGATTCACTTCGGCCTCGGATGCGCTCCCCCTACGAAGATTGCAGCGATACCGTTGGACTCTGTTTCAACTGGCGCACACTCACATCGCCGGCAGCATCACGAGCCGTGCCGAATAAAAGAAGCATCGACGACCGGCGCTACTTCAGTGGGCATGGAAGCGGCGCTGCGCATCCAATGGCTAACGCTCCGTTCCTGCAATTTGTTCAGGTTGCTGCTGTGCTCTGCATCTACCAACATCACGGCGGGGAACCATGCTGTCTCGTGTCCTTACCAAAGGATTCACTTCGGCCTCGGATGCGCTCCCCCTACGAAGATTGCAGAGATACCGTTGGACTCTGTTTCCACTGGCGCACAGTCACATCGCCGGCAGCATCACGAGCCGTGCCGAATAAAAGAAGCATCGACGACCGGCGCTACTTCAGTGGGCATGGAAGCGGCGATGCGCATCCAATGGCTAACGCTCCGTTCCTGCAATTTGTTCAGGTTGCTGCTGTGCTCTGCATCTACCAACATCACGGCGGGGAACCATGCTGTCTCGTGTCCTTACCAAAGGATTCACTTCGGCCTCGGATGCGCTCCCCCTACGAAGATTGCAGCGATACCGTTGGACTCTGTTTCAACTGGCGCACAGTCACATCGCCGGCAGCATCACGAGCCGTGCCGAATAAAAGAAGCATCGACTACCGGCGCTACTTCAGTGGGCATGGAAGCGGCGCGGCGCATCCAATGGCTAACGCTCCGTTCCTGAAGTTTGTTCAGGTTGCTGCTGTGCTCTGCATCTACCAACATCACGGCGGGGAACCATGCTGTCTCGTGCCCTTACCAAAGGATTCACTTCGGCCTCGGATGCGCTCCCCCTACGAAGATTGCAGCGATAGCGTTGGACTCTGTTTCAACTGGCGCACAGTCACATCGCCGGCAGCATCACGAGCCGTGCCGAATATAAGAAGCATCGACGACCGGCGCTACTTCAGTGGGCATGGAAGTAGCGCTGCGCATCCAATGGCTAACGCTCCGTTCCTGCAATTTGTTCAGGTTGCTGCTGTGCTCTGCATCTACCAACATCACGGCGGGGAACCATGCTGTCTCGTGCCCTTACCAAAGGATTCACTTCGGCCTCGGATGCGCTCCCCCTACGAAGATTGCAGCGATAGCGTTGGACTCTGTTTCAACTGGCGCACAGTCACATCGCCGGCAGCATCACGAGCCGTGCCGAATATAAGAAGCATCGACGACCGGCGCTACTTCAGTGGGCATGGAAGCGGAGCTGCGCATCCAATGGCTTACGCTCCGTTCCTGAAATTTGTTCAGGTTGCTGCTGTGCTCTGCATCTACCAACATCACGGCGGGAACCATGCTGTCTCGTGCCCTTACCAAAGGATTCACTTCGGCCTCGGATGCGCTCCCCCTACGAAGATTGCAGCGATACCGTTGGACTCTGTTTCAACTGGCCCACAGTCACATCGCCGGCAGCATCACGAGCCGTGCCTAATATAAGAAGCATCGACGACCGGTGCTACTTCAGTGGGCATGCAAGCGGAGCTGCGCATCCAAAGGCTAACGCTCCGTTCCTGCAATTTGTTCAGGTTGCTGCTGTGCTCTGCATCTACCAACATCACGGCGGGGAACCATGCTGTCTCGTGCCCTTACCAAAGGATTCACTTCGGCCTCGGATGCGCTCCCCCTACGAAGATTGCAGCGATAGCGTTGGACTCTGTTTCAACTGGCGCACAGTCACATCGCCGGCAGCATCACGAGCCGTGCCGAATATAAAAAGCATCGACGACCGGCGCTACTTCAGTGGGCATGGAAGCAGCGCTGCGCATCCAATGGCTAACGCTCCGTTCCTGCAATTTGTTCAGGTTGGTGCTGTGCTCTGCATCTACCAACATCACGGCGGGGAACCATGCTGTCTCGTGCCCTTACCAAAGGATTCACTTCGGCCTCGGATGCGCTCCCCCTACGAAGATTTGATCGATACCGTTGGACTCTGTTTCAACTGGCGCACAGTCACATCGCCGGCAGCATCACGAGCCGTGCCCAATATAAGAAGCATCGACGACCAGCGCTACCTCAGTGGTCATGGAAGCGGCGCTGCGCATCCAATGGCTAACGCTCCATTCCTGCAGTTTGTTCAGGTTGCTGCTGTGCTCTGCATCTACCAACATCACGGCGGGGAACCATGCTGTCTCGTGCCCTTACCCAAGGATTCACTTCGGCCTCGGATGCGCTCTCCCTACGAAGATTGCAGCGATACCGTTGGACACTGTTTCAACTGGCGCACAGTCACATCGCCGGCCGCATCACGAGCCGTGCCGAATATAAGAAGCATCGACGACCGGCGCTACTTCAGTGGGCATGGAAGCGGCGCTGCGCATCCAATGGCTAACGCTCCGTTCCTGCAATTTGTTCAGGTTGCTGCTGTGCTCGGCATCTACCAACATCACGGTGGGGAACCATGCTGTCTCGTGCCTTTACCAAAGGATTCACTTCGGCCTCGGATGCGCTCCCCCTACGAAGATTGCAGCGATACCGTTGGACTCTGTTTCAACTGGCGCACAGTCACATCGCCGGCAGCATCATGAGCCGTGCCGAATATAAGAAGCATCGACAACCAAGGCTACTTCAGTGGGCATGGAAGCGGCGCTGCGAATCCAATGGCTAACCCTCCGTTCCTGCAATTTGTTCAGGTTGCTGCTGTGGTCGGCATCTACCAACATCACGGCGGGGAACCATGCTGTCTCGTGCCCTTACCAAAGGATTCACTTCGGCCTCGGATGCGCTCCCCCTACGAAGATTGCAGCGATACCGTTGGACTCTGTTTCAACTGGCGCACACTCACATCGCCGGCAGCATCACGAGCCGTGCCGAATATAAGAAGCATCGACGACCGGCGCTACTTCAGTGGGCATGGAAGCGGCGCTGCGCATCCAATGGCTAACGCTCCGTTCCTGCAATTTGTTCAGGTTGCTGCTGTGCTCTGCATCTACCAACATCACGGCGGGGAACCATGCTGTCTCGTGTCATTACCAAAGGATTCACTTCGGCCTCGGATGCGCTCCCCCTACGAAGATTGCAGCGAAACCGTTGGACTCTGTTTCGACTGGCGCACAGTCACATCGCCGGCAGCATCACGAGCCGTGCCGAATAAAAGAAGCATCGACGACCGGCGCTACTTCAGTGGGCATGGAAGCGGCGCTGCGCATCCAATGGCTAACGCTACGTTCCTGCAATTTTTTCAGGTTGCTGCTGTGCTCTGCATCTACCAACATCACGTCGGGGAACCAAGCTGTCTCGTGCCCTAACCAAAGGATTCACTTCGGCCTCGGATGCGCTCCCCCTACGAATATTGCAGCGATACCGTTGGACTCTGTTTCAACTGGCGCACAGTCACATCGCCGGCAGCATCACGAGCCGTGCCGAATATAAGAAGCATCGACGACCGGCGCTACTTCAGTGGGCATGGAAGCGGCGCTGCGCATCCAATAGCTAACGCTCCGTTCCTGCAATTTGTTCAGGTTGCTGCTGTGCTCTGCATCTACCAACATCACGGCGGGGAACCATGCTGTCTCGTGCCCTTACCAAAGGATTCACTTCGGCCTCGGATGCGCTCCCCCTACGAAGATTGCAGCGATACCGTTGGACTCTGTTTCAACTGGCGCACAGTCACATCGCCGGCAGCATCACGAGCCATGCCGAATATAAGAAGTATCGACGACCGGCGCTACTTCAGTGGGCATGGAAGCGGCGCTGCGCATCCAATGGCTAACGCTCCGTTCCTGCAATTTGTTCAGGTTGCTGCTGTGCTCTGCATCTACCAACATCACGGCGGGGAACCATGCTGTCTCGTGCCCTTACCAAAGGATTCACTTCGGCCTCGGATGCGCTCCCCCTACGAAGATTGCAGCGATACCGTTGGACTCTGTTTCAACTGGCGCACAGTCACATCGCCGGCAGCCTCACGAGCCATGCCGAATATAAGAAGCATCGACGACCGGCGCTACTTCAGTGGGCATGGAAGCGGCGCTGCGCATCCAATGGCTAATGCTCCGTTCCTGCAATTTGTTCAGGTTGCTGCTGTGCTCTGCATCTACAACATCACGGCGAGGAACCATGCTGTCTCGTGCCCTTACCAAAGGATTCACTTTGGCCTCGGATGCGCTCCCCCTACGAAGATTGCTGCGATACCGTTGGACTCTGTTTCAACTGGCCCACAGTCACATCGCCGGCAGCATCACGAGCCGTGCCGAATATAAGAAGCATCGACGACCGGTGCTACTTCAGTGGGCATGGAAGCAGCGCTGCGCATCCAATGGCTAACGCTCCGTTCCTGCAATTTGTTCAGGTTGCTGCTGTGCTCTGCATCTACCAACATCACGGCGGGGAACCATGCTGTCTCGTGCCCTTACCAAAGGATTCACTTCGGCCTCGGATGCGCTCCCCCTACGAAGATTGCAGCGATACCGTTGGACTCTGTTTCAACTGGCCCACAGTCACATCGCCGGCAGCATCACGAGCCGTGCCGAATATAAGAAGCATCGACGACCGGTGCTACTTCAGTGGGCATGGAAGCGGAGCTGCTCATCCAAAGGCTAACGCTCCGTTCCTGCAATTTGTTCAGGTTGCTGCTGTGCTCTGCATCTACCAACATCACGGCGGGGAACCATGCTGTCTCGTGCCCTTATTAAAGGATTCACTTCGGCCTCGGATGCGCTCCCCCTACGAAGATTGCAGCGATAGCATTGGACTCTGTTTCAACTGGCGCACAGTCACATCGCCGGCAGCATCACGAGCCGTGCCGAATATAAAAAGCATCTACGACCGGCGCTACTTCAGTGGGCATGGAAGCAGCGCTGCGCATCCAATTGCTAACGCTCCGTTCCTGCAATTTGTTCAGGTTGCTGCTGTGCTCTGCATCTACCAACATCACGGCGGGGAACCATGCTGTCTCGTGCCCTTACCAAAGGATTCACTTCGGCCTCGGATGCGCTCCCCCTACGAAGATTGCATCGATACCGTTGGACTCTGTTTCAACTGGCGCACAGTCACATCGCCGGCAGCATCACGAGCCGTGCCCAATATAAGAAGCATCGACGACCGGCGCTACTTCAGTGGGCATGGAAGCGGCGCTGCGCATCCAATGGCTAACGCTCCGTTCCTGCAATTTGTTCAGGTTGCTGCTGTTCTCTGCATCTACCAACATCACGGCGGGGAACCATGCTGTCTCGTGCCCTTACCAAAGGATTCACTTCGGCCTCGGATGCGCTCCCCCTAGGAATATTGCAGCGATACCGTTGGTTGGACTCTGTTTCAACTGGCGCACAGTCACATCGCCGGCAGCAGCACGAGCCGTGCCGAATATAAGAAGCATCGACGACCGGCGCTACTTCAGTGGGCATGGAAGCGGCGCTGCGCATCCAATGGCTAACGCTCCGTTCCTGCAGTTTGTTCAGGTTGCTGCTGTGCTCTGCATCTACCAACATCACGGCGGGGAACCATGCTGTCTCGTGCCCTTACCCAAGGATTCACTTCGGCCTCGGATGCGCTCTCCCTACGAAGATTGCAGCGATACCGTTGGACACTGTTTCAACTGGCGCACAGTCACATCGCCGGCCGCATCACGAGCCGTGCCGAATATAAGAAGCATCGACGACCGGCGCTACTTCAGTGGGCATGGAAGCGGCGCTGCGCATCCAATGGCTAACGCTCCGTTCCTGCAATTTGTTCAGGTTGCTGCTGTGCTCGGCATCTACCAACATCACGGCGGGGAACCATGCTGTCTCGTGCCCTTACCAAAGGATTCACTTCGTCCTCGGATGCGCTCCCCCTACGAAGATTGCAGCGATACCGTTGGACTCTGTTTCAACTGGCGCACAGTCACATCGCCGGCAGCATCACGAGCCGTGCCGAATATAAGAACCATCGACGACCGGCGCAACTTCAGTGGGCATGGAAGCGGCGCTGCACATCCAATGGCTAATGCTCCGTTCCTGATATTTGTTCAGGTTGCTGCTGTGCTCTGCATCTACCAACATCACGGCGAGGAACCATGCTGTCTCGTGTCCTTACCAAAGGATTCACTTCGGCCTCGGATGCGCTCCCCCTACGAAGATTGCAGCTATACCGTTGGACTCTGTTTCAACTGGCGCACACTCACATCGCCGGCAGCATCACGAGCCGTGCCGAATAAAAGAAGCATCGACGACCGGCGCTACTTCAGTGGGCATGGAAGCGGCGCTGCGCATCCAATGGCTAACGCTCCGTTCCTGCAATTTGTTCAGGTTGCTGCTGTGCTCTGCATCTACCAACATCACGGCGGGGAACCATGCTGTCTCGTGTCCTTACCAAAGGATTCACTTCGGCCTCGGATGCGCTCCCCCTACGAAGATTGCAGCGATACCGTTGGACTCTGTTTCAACTGGCGCACAGTCACATCGCCGGCAGCATCACGAGCCGTGCCGAATAAAAGAAGCATCGACGACCGGCGCTACTTCAGTGGGCATGGAAGCGGCGATGCGCATCCAATGGCTAACGCTCCGTTCCTGCAATTTGTTCAGGTTGCTGCTGTGCTCTGCATCTACCAACATCACGGCGGGGAACCATGCTGTCTCGTGTCCTTACCAAAGGATTCACTTCGGCCTCGGATGCGCTCCCCCTACGAAGATTGCAGCGATACCGTTGGACTCTGTTTCAACTGGCGCACAGTCACATCGCCGGCAGCATCACGAGCCGTGCCGAATAAAAGAAGCATCGACTACCGGCGCTACTTCAGTAGGCATGGAAGCGGCGCGGCGCATCCAATGGCTAACGCTCCGTTCCTGAAGTTTGTTCAGGTTGCTGCTGTGCTCTGCATCTACCAACATCACGGCGGGGAACCATGCTGTCTCGTGCCCTTACCAAAGGATTCACTTCGGCCTCGGATGCGCTCCCCCTACGAAGATTGCAGCGATATCGTTGGACTCTGTTTCAACTGGCGCACAGTCACATCGCCGGCAGCATCACGAGCCGTGCCGAATATAAGAAGCATCGACGACCGGCGCTACTTCAGTGGGCATGGAAGCAGCGCTGCGCATCCAATGGCTAACGCTCCGTTCCTGCAATTTGTTCAGGTTGCTGCTGTGCTCTGCATCTACCAACATCACGGCGGGGAACCATGCTGTCTCGTGCCCTTACCAAAGGATTCACTTCGGCCTCGGATGCGCTCCCCCTACGAAGATTGCAGCGATAGCGTTGGACTCTGTTTCAACTGGCGCACAGTCACATCGCCGGCAGCATCACGAGCCGTGCCGAATATAAGAAGCATCGACGACCGGCGCTACTTCAGTGGGCATGGAAGCGGAGCTGCGCATCCAATGGCTTACGCTCCGTTCTTGAAATTTGTTCAGGTTGCTGCTGTGCTCTGCATCTACCAACATCACGGCGGGAACCATGCTGTCTCGTGCCCTTACCAAAGGATTCACTTCGGCCTCGGATGCGCTCCCCCTACGAAGATTGCAGCGATACCGTTGGACTCTGTTTCAACTGGCCCACAGTCACATCGCCGGCAGCATCACGAGCCGTGCCGAATATAAGAAGCATCGACGACCGGTGCTACTTCAGTGGGCATGGAAGCGGAGCTGCGCATCCAAAGGCTAACGCTCCGTTCCTGCAATTTGTTCAGGTTGCTGCTGTGCTCTGCATCTACCAACATCACGGCGGGGAACCATGCTGTCTCGTGCCCTTACCAAAGGATTCACTTCGGCCTCGGATGCGCTCCCCCTACGAAGATTGCAGCGATAGCGTTGGACTCTGTTTCAACTGGCGCACAGTCACATCGCCGGCAGCATCACGAGCCGTGCCGAATATAAGAAGTATCGACGACCGGCGCTACTTCAGTGGGCATGGAAGCGGCGCTGCGCATCCAATGGCTAACGCTCCGTTCCTGCAATTTGTTCAGGTTGCTGCTGTGCTCTGCATCTACCAACATCACGGCGGGGAACCATGCTGTCTCGTGCCCTTACCAAAGGATTCACTTCGGCCTCGGATGCGCTCCCCCTACGAAGATTGCAGCGACACCGTTGGACTCTGTTTCAACTGGCGCACAGTTACATCGCCGGCAGCATCACGAGCCGTGCCGAATATAAGAAGCATCGACGACCGGCGCTACTTTAGTGGGCATGGAAGCGGCGCTCCGCATCCAATGGCTAACGCTCCGTTCCTGCAATTTGTTCAGGTTGCTGCTGTGCTCTGCATCTACAACATCACGGCGGGGAACCATGCTGTCTCGTGCCCTTACCAAAGGATTCACTTCGGCCTCGGATGCGCTCCCCGTACGAAGATTGCAGCGATACCGTTGGACTCTATTTCAACTGGCGCACAGTCACATCGCCGGCAGCCTCACGAGCCATGCCGAATATAAGAAGCATCGACGACCGGCGCTACTTCAGTGGGCATGGAAGCGGCGCTGCGCATCCAATGGCTAATGCTCCGTTCCTGCAATTTGTTCAGGTTGCTGCTGTGCTCTGCATCTACAACATCACGGCGGGGAACCATGCTGTCTCGTGCCCTTACCAAAGGATTCACTTTGGCCTCGGATGCGCTCCCCCTACGAAGATTGCAGCGATACCGTTGGACTCTGTTTCAACTGTCGCACAGTCACATCGCCGGCAGACTCACGAGCCATGCCGAATATAAGAAGCATCGACGACCGGCGCTACTTCAGTGGGCATGGAAGCGGCGCTGCGCATCCAATGGCTAACGCTCCGTTCCTGCAATTTGTTCAGGTTGCTGCTGTGCTCTGCATCTACCTACATTACGGCGGGGAAGCATGCTGTCTCGTGCCCTTACCAAAGGATTCACTTCGGCCTCGGATGCGCTCCCCCTACGAAGATTGCAGCGATACCGTTGGACTCTGTTTCAACTGGCCCACAGTCACATCGCCGGCAGCATCACGAGCCGTGCCGAATATAAGAAGCATCGACGACCGGCACTACTTCAGTGGGCATGGAAGCGGAGCTGCGCATCCAATGGCTAACGCTCCGTTCCTGAAATTTGTTCAGGTTGCTGCTGTGCTCTGCATCTACCAACATCACGGCGGGGAACCATGCTGTCTCGTGCCCTTACCAAACGATTCACTTCGGCCTCGGATGCGCTCCCCCTACGAAGATTGCAGCGATAGCGTTGGACTCTGTTTCAACTGGCGCACAGTCACATCGCCGGCAACATCACGAGCCGTGCCGAATATAAGAAGCATCGACGACCGGTGCTACTTCAGTGGGCATGGAAGCGGAGCTGCGCATCCATTGGCTAACGCTCCGTTCCTGCAATTTGTTCAGGTTGCTGCTGTGCTCTGTATCTACCAACATGACGGCGGGGAACCATGCTGTCTCGTGCCCTTACCAAAGGATTCACTTCGGCCTCGGATGCGCTCCCCCTACGAAGATTGCAGCGAAAGCGTTGGACTCTGTTTCAACTGGCCCACAGTCACATCGCCGGCAGCATCACGAGCCGTGCCGAATATAAAAAGCATCGACGACCGGCGCTACTTCAGTGGGCATGGAAGCAGCGCTGCGCATCCAATGGCTAACGCTCCGTTCCTGCAATTTGTTCAGGTTGCTGCTGTGCTCTGCATCTACCAACATCACGGCGGGGAACCATGCTGTCTCGTGCCCTTACCAAAGGATTCACTTCGGCCTCGGATGCGCTCCCCCTACGAAGATTGCAGCGATACCGTTGGACTCTGTTTCAACTGGCGCACAGTCACATCACCGGCAGCATCACGAGCCGTGCCGAATATAAGAAGCATCGACGACTGGCGCTACTTTAGTGGGCATGGAAGCGGAGCTGCGCATCCAATGGCTAACGCTCCGTTCCTGCAATTTGTTCAGGTTGCTGCTGTGCTCTGCATCTACCAACATCACGGAGGGGAACCATGCTGTCTCGTGCCTTTACTAAAGGATTCACTTCGGCCTCGGATGCGCTCCCCCTACGAAGATTGCAGCGATACCGTTGGACTCTGTTTCAACTGGCCCACAGTCACATCGCCGGCAGCATCACGAGCCGTGCCGAATATAAGAAGCATCGACGACCGGTGCTACTTCAGTGGGCATGGAAGCGGAGCTGCGCATCCAATGGCTAACGCTCCGTTCCTGCAATTTGTTCAGGTTGCTGCTGTGCTCTGCATCTACCAACATCACGGCGGGAACCATGCTGTCTCGTGCCCTTACCAAAGGATTCACTTCGGCCTCGGATGCGCTCCCCCTACGAAGATTGCAGCGATACCGTTGGACTCTGTTTTAACTGGCGCACAGTCACATCGCCGGCAGCATCACGAGCCATGCCGAATATAAGAAGCATTGATGACCGGCGCTACTTCAGTGGGCATGGAAGCGGCGCTGCGCATCCAACGGCTAACGCTCCGTTCCTGCAATTTGTTCAGGTTGCTGCTGTGCTCTGCATCTACCAACATCACGGAGGGGAACCATGCTGTCTCGTGCCCTTACCAAAGGATTCACTTCGGCCTCGGATGCGCTCCTCCTACGAAGATTGCAGCGATACCGTTGGACTCTGTTTCAACTGGCGCACAGTCACATCGCCGGCAGCATCACGAGCCGTGCCGAATATAAGAAGCATCGACGACCGGCGCTACTTCAGTGGGCATGGAAGCGGCGCTGCGCATCCAATGGCTAACGCTCCGTTCCTGCAATTTGTTCAGGTTGCTGCTGTGCTCTGCATCTACAACATCACGGCGGGGAACCATGCTGTCTCGTGCCCTTACCAAAGGATTCACGTCGGCCTCGGATGCGCTCCCCCTACGAAGATTGCAGCGATACCGTTGGACTCTGTTTCAACTGGCGCACAGTCACATCGCCGGCAGCATCACGAGCCGTGCCGAATATAAGAAGCATCGACGACCGGCGCTACGTCAGTGGGCATGGAAGCGGCGCTGCACATCCAATGGCTAACGCTCCGTTCCTGCAATTTGTTCAGGTTGCTGCTGTGCTCTGCATCTACCAACATTACGGCGGGGAACCATGCTGTCTCGTGCCCTTACCAAAGGATTCACTTCGGCCTCGGATGCGCTCCCCCTACGAATATTGCTGCGATACCGTTGGACTCTGTTTCAACTGGCGCACAATCACATCGCCGGCAGCATCACGAGCCGTGCCGAATATAAGAAGCATCGACGACCGGTGCTACTTCAGTGGGCAATGTAGCGGCGCTGCGCATCCAATTGGCTAACGCTCCGTTCCGGCAATTTGTTAGGTTGCTGCTGTGCTCTGCATCTACCAACATCACGGCGGGGAACCATGCTGTCTCGTGCCCTTACCAAAAAATTCACTTCTGCCTCGGATGCGCTCCCCCTACGAAGATTGCAGTGATACCGTTGGACTCTATTTCAACTGGCGCACAGTCACATCGCCGGCAGCATCACGAGCCGTGCCAAATATAAGAAGCATCGACTACCGGCGCTACTTCAGTGGGCATGGAAGCGGCGCTGCGCATCCAATGGCTAACGCTTCGATCCTGCAATTTGTTCAGGTTGCTTCGGTGCTCTGTATCTACCAACATCAGGGCGGGGAACCATGCTGTCTCGTGCCCTTACCAAAGGATTCACTTCGGCCTCGGATGCGCTCCCCCTACGAAGATTGCAGCGATACCGTTGGACTCTGTTTCAACTGGCGCACAGTCACATCGCCGGCAGCATCACGAGCCATGCCGAATATAAGAAGCATTGATGACCGGCGCTACTTCAGTGGGCATGGAAGCGGCGCTGCGCATCCAATGGCTAACGCTCCGTTCCTGCAATTTGTTCAGGTTGCTGCTGTGCTCTGCATCTACAACACCACGGCGGGGAACCATGCTGTCTCGTGCCCTTACCAAAGGATTCACGTCGGCCTCGGATGCGCTCCCCCTACGAAGATTGCAGCGATACCGTTGGACTCTGTTTCAACTGGCGCACAGTCACATCGCCGGCAGCATCACGAGCCGTGCCGAATATAAGAAGCATCGACGACCGGCGCTACGTCAGTGGGCATGGAAGCGGCGCTGCGCATCCAATGGCTAACGCTCCGTTCCTGCAATTTGTTCAGGTTGCTGCTGTGCTATGCATCTACCAACATTACGGCGGGGAACCATGCTGTCTCGTGCCCTTACCAAAAGATTCACTTCGGCCTCGGATGCGCTCCCCCTACGAATATTGCTGCGATACCGTTGGACTCTGTTTCAACTGGCGCACAATCACATCGCCGGCAGCATCACGAGCCGTGCCGAATATAAGAAGCATCGACGACCGGTGCTACTTAAGTGGGCAATGAAGCGGCGCTGCGCATCCAATGGCTAACGCTCCGTTCCTGCAATTTGTTAGGTTGCTGCTGTGCTCTGCATCTACCAACATCACGGCGGGAACCATGCTGTCTCGTGCCCTTACCAAAGGATTCACTTCGGCCTCGGATGCGCTCCCCCTACGAAGATTGCAGCGATACCGTTGGACTCTGTTTCAACTGGCCCACAGTCACATCGCCGGCAGCATCACGAGCGGTGCCGAATATAAGAAGCATCGACGACCGGTGCTACTTCAGTGGGCACGGAAGCGGAGCTGCGCATCCAATGGCTAACGCTCCGTTCCTGCAATTTGTTCAGGTTGCTGCTGTGCTCTGCATCTACCAACATCACGGCGGGAACCATGCTGTCTCGTGCCCTTACCAAAGGATTCACTTCGGCCTCGGATGCGCTCCCCCTACGAAGATTGCAGCGATACCGTTGGACTCTTTCAACTGCCGCACAGTCACATCGCCGGCAGCATCACGAGCCGTGCCGAATATAAAAAGCATCGACGACCGGTGCTACTTCAGTGGGCATGGAAGCGGAGCTGCGCATCCAATGGCTAACGCTCCGTTCCTGCAATTTGTTCAGGTTGCTGCTGTGCTCGGCATCTACCAACATCACGGCGGGGAACCATGCTGTCTCGTGCCCTTACGAAAGGATCCACTTCGGCCTCGGATGCGCTCCCCCTACGAAGATTGCAGCGAAAGCGTTGGACTCTGTTTCAACTGGCGCACAGTCACATCGCCGGCAGCATCACGAGCCGTGCCGAATATAAGAAGGATCTACGACCGGCGCTACTTCAGTGGGCATGGAAGCGGAGCTGCGCATCCAATGGCTAACGCTCCGTTCCTAAAATTTGTTCAGGTTGCTGCTGTGCGCTGCATCTACCAACATCACGGCGGGGAACCATGCTGTCTCGTGCCCTTTCCAAAGGATTCACTTCGGCCTCGGATGCGCTCCCCCTACGAAGATTGCAGCGATGGCGTTGGACTCTGTTTCAACTGGCGCACAGTCACATCGCCGGCAGCATCACGAGCCGTGCCGAATATAAGAAGCATCGACGACCGGCGCTACTTCAGTGGGCATGGAAGCAGCGCTGCGCATCCAATGGCTAAGGCTCCGCTCCTGCAATTTGTTCAGGTTGCTGCTGTGCTCTGCATCTACCAACATCACGGCGGGGAACCATGCTGTCTCGTGCCCTTACCAAAGGATTCACTTCGGCCTCGGATGCGCTCCCCCTACGAAGATTGCAGCGATAGCGTTGGACTCTGTTTCAACTGGCGCAGAGTCACATCGCCGGCAGCATCACGAGCCGTGCCGAATATAAGAAGCATCGACGACCGGCGCTACTTCAGTGGGCATGGAAGCGAAGCTGCGCATCCAATGGCTAACGCTCCGTTCCTGCAATTTGTTCAGGTTGCTGCGGTGCTCTGTATCTACCAACATCACGGCGGGAACCATGCTGTCTCGTGCCCTTACCAAAGGATTCACTTCGGCCTCGGATGCGCTCCCCCTACGAAGATTGCAGCGATACCGTTGGACTCTGTTTCAACTGGCGCAGAGTCACATCGCCGGCAGCATCACGAGCCGTGCCGAATATAAGAAGCATCGACGACCGGTGCTACTTCAGTGGGCATGGAAGCGGAGCTGCGCATCCAAAGGCTAACGCTCCGTTCCTGCAATTTGTTCAGGTTGCTGCTGTGCTCTGCATCTACCAACATCACGGCGGGGAACCATGCTGTCTCGTGCCCTTACCAAAGAATTCACTTCGGCCTCGGATGCGCTCCCCCTACGAAGATTGCAGCGATAGCGTTGGACTCTGTTTCAACTGGCGCACAGTCACATCGCCGGCAGCATTACGAGCCGTGCCGAATATAAAAAGCATCGACGACCGGCGCTACTTCAGTGGGTATGGATGCAGCGCTGCGCATCCAATGGCTAACGCTCCGTTCCTGCAATTTGTTCAGGTTGCTGCTGTGCTCTGCATCTACCAACATCACGGCGGGGAACCATGCTGTCTCGTGCCCTTACCAAAGGATTCACTTCGGCCTCGGATGCGCTCCCCCTACGAAGATTGCAGCGATACCGTTGGACTCTGTTTCAACTGGCGCACAGTCACATCGCCGGCAGCATCCCGAGCCGTGCCCAATATAAGAAGCATCGACGACCGGCGCTACTTCAGTGGGCATGGAAGCGGCGCTGCGCATCCAATGGCTAACGCTCCGTTCCTGCAATTTGTTCAGGTTGCTGCTGTGCTCGGCATCTACCAACATCACGGCGGGGAACCATGCTGTCTCGTGCCCTTACGAAAGGATCCACTTCGGCCTCGGATGCGCTCCCCCTACGAAGATTGCAGCGATACCGCTGGACTCTGTTTCAACTGGCGCACAGTCACATCGCCGGCAGCATCACGAGCCGTGCCGAATATAAGAAGCATCGACGACCGGCGCTACTTCAGTGGGCATGGAAGCGGCGCTGCGCATCGAATGGCTAACGCTCCGTTCCTGCAATTTGTTCAGGTTGCTGCTGTGCTCTGCATCTACCAACATCACGGCGGGAACCATGCTGTCTCGTGCCCTTACCAAAGGATTCACTTCGGCCTCGGATGCGCTCCCCCTACGAAGATTGCAGCGATACCGTTGGACTCTTTCAACTGCCGCACAGTCACATCGCCGGCAGCATCACGAGCCGTGCCGAATATAAAAAGCATCGACGACCGGTGCTACTTCAGTGGGCATGGAAGCGGAGCTGCGCATCCAATGGCTAACGCTCCGTTCCTGCAATTTGTTCAGGTTGCTGCTGTGCTCGGCATCTACCAACATCACGGCGGGGAACCATGCTGTCTCGTGCCCTTACGAAAGGATCCACTTCGGCCTCGGATGCGCTCCCCCTACGAAGATTGAAGCGAAAGCGTTGGACTCTGTTTCAACTGGCGCACAGTCACATCGCCGGCAGCATCACGAGCCGTGCCGAATATAAGAAGGATCGACGACCGGCGCTACTTCAGTGGGCATGGAAGCGGAGCTGCGCATCCAATGGCTTACGCTCCGTTCTTGAAATTTGTTCAGGTTGCTGCTGTGCTCTGCATCTACCAACATCACGGCGGGAACCATGCTGTCTCGTGCCCTTACCAAAGGATTCACTTCGGCCTCGGATGCGCTCCCCCTACGAAGATTGCAGCGATACCGTTGGACTCTGTTTCAACTGGCCCACAGTCACATCGCCGGCAGCATCACGAGCCGTGCCGAATATAAGAAGCATCGACGACCGGTGCTACTTCAGTGGGCATGGAAGCGGAGCTGCGCATCCAAAGGCTAACGCTCCGTTCCTGCAATTTGTTCAGGTTGCTGCTGTGCTCTGCATCTACCAACATCACGGCGGGGAACCATGCTGTCTCGTGCCCTTACCAAAGGATTCACTTCGGCCTCGGATGCGCTCCCCCTACGAAGATTGCAGCGATAGCGTTGGACTCTGTTTCAACTGGCGCACAGTCACATCGCCGGCAGCATCACGAGCCGTGCCGAATATAAGAAGTATCGACGACCGGCGCTACTTCAGTGGGCATGGAAGCGGCGCTGCGCATCCAATGGCTAACGCTCCGTTCCTGCAATTTGTTCAGGTTGCTGCTGTGCTCTGCATCTACCAACATCACGGCGGGGAACCATGCTGTCTCGTGCCCTTACCAAAGGATTCACTTCGGCCTCGGATGCGCTCCCCCTACGAAGATTGCAGCGACACCGTTGGACTCTGTTTCAACTGGCGCACAGTTACATCGCCGGCAGCATCACGAGCCGTGCCGAATATAAGAAGCATCGACGACCGGCGCTACTTTAGTGGGCATGGAAGCGGCGCTCCGCATCCAATGGCTAACGCTCCGTTCCTGCAATTTGTTCAGGTTGCTGCTGTGCTCTGCATCTACAACATCACGGCGGGGAACCATGCTGTCTCGTGCCCTTACCAAAGGATTCACTTCGGCCTCGGATGCGCTCCCCGTACGAAGATTGCAGCGATACCGTTGGACTCTATTTCAACTGGCGCACAGTCACATCGCCGGCAGCCTCACGAGCCATGCCGAATATAAGAAGCATCGACGACCGGCGCTACTTCAGTGGGCATGGAAGCGGCGCTGCGCATCCAATGGCTAATGCTCCGTTCCTGCAATTTGTTCAGGTTGCTGCTGTGCTCTGCATCTACAACATCACGGCGGGGAACCATGCTGTCTCGTGCCCTTACCAAAGGATTCACTTTGGCCTCGGATGCGCTCCCCCTACGAAGATTGCAGCGATACCGTTGGACTCTGTTTCAACTGTCGCACAGTCACATCGCCGGCAGACTCACGAGCCATGCCGAATATAAGAAGCATCGACGACCGGCGCTACTTCAGTGGGCATGGAAGCGGCGCTGCGCATCCAATGGCTAACGCTCCGTTCCTGCAATTTGTTCAGGTTGCTGCTGTGCTCTGCATCTACCTACATTACGGCGGGGAAGCATGCTGTCTCGTGCCCTTACCAAAGGATTCACTTCGGCCTCGGATGCGCTCCCCCTACGAAGATTGCAGCGATACCGTTGGACTCTGTTTCAACTGGCCCACAGTCACATCGCCGGCAGCATCACGAGCCGTGCCGAATATAAGAAGCATCGACGACCGGCACTACTTCAGTGGGCATGGAAGCGGAGCTGCGCATCCAATGGCTAACGCTCCGTTCCTGAAATTTGTTCAGGTTGCTGCTGTGCTCTGCATCTACCAACATCACGGCGGGGAACCATGCTGTCTCGTGCCCTTACCAAAGGATTCACTTCGGCCTCGGATGCGCTCCCCCTACGAAGATTGCAGCGATAGCGTTGGACTCTGTTTCAACTGGCGCACAGTCACATCGCCGGCAACATCACGAGCCGTGCCGAATATAAGAAGCATCGACGACCGGTGCTACTTCAGTGGGCATGGAAGCGGAGCTGCGCATCCATTGGCTAACGCTCCGTTCCTGCAATTTGTTCAGGTTGCTGCTGTGCTCTGTATCTACCAACATGACGGCGGGGAACCATGCTGTCTCGTGCCCTTACCAAAGGATTCACTTCGGCCTCGGATGCGCTCCCCCTACGAAGATTGCAGCGAAAGCGTTGGACTCTGTTTCAACTGGCCCACAGTCACATCGCCGGCAGCATCACGAGCCGTGCCGAATATAAAAAGCATCGACGACCGGCGCTACTTCAGTGGGCATGGAAGCAGCGCTGCGCATCCAATGGCTAACGCTCCGTTCCTGCAATTTGTTCAGGTTGCTGCTGCTCTCTGCATCTACCAACATCACGGCGGGGAACCATGCTGTCTCGTGCCCTTACCAAAGGATTCACTTCGGCCTCGGATGCGCTCCCCCTACGAAGATTGCAGCGATACCGTTGGACTCTGTTTCAACTGGCGCACAGTCACATCACCGGCAGCATCACGAGCCGTGCCGAATATAAGAAGCATCGACGACTGGCGCTACTTTAGTGGGCATGGAAGCGGAGCTGCGCATCCAATGGCTAACGCTCCGTTCCTGCAATTTGTTCAGGTTGCTGCTGTGCTCTGCATCTACCAACATCACGGAGGGGAACCATGCTGTCTCGTGCCTTTACTAAAGGATTCACTTCGGCCTCGGATGCGCTCCCCCTACGAAGATTGCAGCGATACCGTTGGACTCTGTTTCAACTGGCCCACAGTCACATCGCCGGCAGCATCACGAGCCGTGCCGAATATAAGAAGCATCGACGACCGGTGCTACTTCAGTGGGCATGGAAGCGGAGCTGCGCATCCAATGGCTAACGCTCCGTTCCTGCAATTTGTTCAGGTTGCTGCTGTGCTCTGCATCTACCAACATCACGGCGGGAACCATGCTGTCTCGTGCCCTTACCAAAGGATTCACTTCGGCCTCGGATGCGCTCCCCCTACGAAGATTGCAGCGATACCGTTGGACTCTGTTTTAACTGGCGCACAGTCACATCGCCGGCAGCATCACGAGCCATGCCGAATATAAGAAGCATTGATGACCGGCGCTACTTCAGTGGGCATGGAAGCGGCGCTGCGCATCCAACGGCTAACGCTCCGTTCCTGCAATTTGTTCAGGTTGCTGCTGTGCTCTGCATCTACCAACATCACGGAGGGGAACCATGCTGTCTCGTGCCCTTACCAAAGGATTCACTTCGGCCTCGGATGCGCTCCTCCTACGAAGATTGCAGCGATACCGTTGGACTCTGTTTCAACTGGCGCACAGTCACATCGCCGGCAGCATCACGAGCCGTGCCGAATATAAGAAGCATCGACGACCGGCGCTACTTCAGTGGGCATGGAAGCGGCGCTGCGCATCCAATGGCTAACGCTCCGTTCCTGCAATTTGTTCAGGTTGCTGCTGTGCTCTGCATCTACAACATCACGGCGGGGAACCATGCTGTCTCGTGCCCTTACCAAAGGATTCACGTCGGCCTCGGATGCGCTCCCCCTACGAAGATTGCAGCGATACCGTTGGACTCTGTTTCAACTGGCGCACAGTCACATCGCCGGCAGCATCACGAGCCGTGCCGAATATAAGAAGCATCGACGACCGGCGCTACGTCAGTGGGCATGGAAGCGGCGCTGCACATCCAATGGCTAACGCTCCGTTCCTGCAATTTGTTCAGGTTGCTGCTGTGCTCTGCATCTACCAACATTACGGCGGGGAACCATGCTGTCTCGTGCCCTTACCAAAGGATTCACTTCGGCCTCGGATGCGCTCCCCCTACGAATATTGCTGCGATACCGTTGGACTCTGTTTCAACTGGCGCACAATCACATCGCCGGCAGCATCACGAGCCGTGCCGAATATAAGAAGCATCGACGACCGGTGCTACTTCAGTGGGCAATGTAGCGGCGCTGCGCATCCAATTGGCTAACGCTCCGTTCCGGCAATTTGTTAGGTTGCTGCTGTGCTCTGCATCTACCAACATCACGGCGGGGAACCATGCTGTCTCGTGCCCTTACCAAAAAATTCACTTCTGCCTCGGATGCGCTCCCCCTACGAAGATTGCAGTGATACCGTTGGACTCTATTTCAACTGGCGCACAGTCACATCGCCGGCAGCATCACGAGCCGTGCCAAATATAAGAAGCATCGACTACCGGCGCTACTTCAGTGGGCATGGAAGCGGCGCTGCGCATCCAATGGCTAACGCTTCGATCCTGCAATTTGTTCAGGTTGCTTCGGTGCTCTGTATCTACCAACATCAGGGCGGGGAACCATGCTGTCTCGTGCCCTTACCAAAGGATTCACTTCGGCCTCGGATGCGCTCCCCCTACGAAGATTGCAGCGATACCGTTGGACTCTGTTTCAACTGGCGCACAGTCACATCGCCGGCAGCATCACGAGCCATGCCGAATATAAGAAGCATTGATGACCGGCGCTACTTCAGTGGGCATGGAAGCGGCGCTGCGCATCCAATGGCTAACGCTCCGTTCCTGCAATTTGTTCAGGTTGCTGCTGTGCTCTGCATCTACAACACCACGGCGGGGAACCATGCTGTCTCGTGCCCTTACCAAAGGATTCACGTCGGCCTCGGATGCGCTCCCCCTACGAAGATTGCAGCGATACCGTTGGACTCTGTTTCAACTGGCGCACAGTCACATCGCCGGCAGCATCACGAGCCGTGCCGAATATAAGAAGCATCGACGACCGGCGCTACGTCAGTGGGCATGGAAGCGGCGCTGCGCATCCAATGGCTAACGCTCCGTTCCTGCAATTTGTTCAGGTTGCTGCTGTGCTATGCATCTACCAACATTACGGCGGGGAACCATGCTGTCTCGTGCCCTTACCAAAAGATTCACTTCGGCCTCGGATGCGCTCCCCCTACGAATATTGCTGCGATACCGTTGGACTCTGTTTCAACTGGCGCACAATCACATCGCCGGCAGCATCACGAGCCGTGCCGAATATAAGAAGCATCGACGACCGGTGCTACTTAAGTGGGCAATGAAGCGGCGCTGCGCATCCAATGGCTAACGCTCCGTTCCTGCAATTTGTTAGGTTGCTGCTGTGCTCTGCATCTACCAACATCACGGCGGGAACCATGCTGTCTCGTGCCCTTACCAAAGGATTCACTTCGGCCTCGGATGCGCTCCCCCTACGAAGATTGCAGCGATACCGTTGGACTCTGTTTCAACTGGCCCACAGTCACATCGCCGGCAGCATCACGAGCGGTGCCGAATATAAGAAGCATCGACGACCGGTGCTACTTCAGTGGGCACGGAAGCGGAGCTGCGCATCCAATGGCTAACGCTCCGTTCCTGCAATTTGTTCAGGTTGCTGCTGTGCTCTGCATCTACCAACATCACGGCGGGAACCATGCTGTCTCGTGCCCTTACCAAAGGATTCACTTCGGCCTCGGATGCGCTCCCCCTACGAAGATTGCAGCGATACCGTTGGACTCTTTCAACTGCCGCACAGTCACATCGCCGGCAGCATCACGAGCCGTGCCGAATATAAAAAGCATCGACGACCGGTGCTACTTCAGTGGGCATGGAAGCGGAGCTGCGCATCCAATGGCTAACGCTCCGTTCCTGCAATTTGTTCAGGTTGCTGCTGTGCTCGGCATCTACCAACATCACGGCGGGGAACCATGCTGTCTCGTGCCCTTACGAAAGGATCCACTTCGGCCTCGGATGCGCTCCCCCTACGAAGATTGCAGCGAAAGCGTTGGACTCTGTTTCAACTGGCGCACAGTCACATCGCCGGCAGCATCACGAGCCGTGCCGAATATAAGAAGGATCTACGACCGGCGCTACTTCAGTGGGCATGGAAGCGGAGCTGCGCATCCAATGGCTAACGCTCCGTTCCTAAAATTTGTTCAGGTTGCTGCTGTGCGCTGCATCTACCAACATCACGGCGGGGAACCATGCTGTCTCGTGCCCTTTCCAAAGGATTCACTTCGGCCTCGGATGCGCTCCCCCTACGAAGATTGCAGCGATGGCGTTGGACTCTGTTTCAACTGGCGCACAGTCACATCGCCGGCAGCATCACGAGCCGTGCCGAATATAAGAAGCATCGACGACCGGCGCTACTTCAGTGGGCATGGAAGCAGCGCTGCGCATCCAATGGCTAAGGCTCCGCTCCTGCAATTTGTTCAGGTTGCTGCTGTGCTCTGCATCTACCAACATCACGGCGGGGAACCATGCTGTCTCGTGCCCTTACCAAAGGATTCACTTCGGCCTCGGATGCGCTCCCCCTACGAAGATTGCAGCGATAGCGTTGGACTCTGTTTCAACTGGCGCAGAGTCACATCGCCGGCAGCATCACGAGCCGTGCCGAATATAAGAAGCATCGACGACCGGCGCTACTTCAGTGGGCATGGAAGCGGAGCTGCGCATCCAATGGCTAACGCTCCGTTCCTGCAATTTGTTCAGGTTGCTGCGGTGCTCTGTATCTACCAACATCACGGCGGGAACCATGCTGTCTCGTGCCCTTACCAAAGGATTCACTTCGGCCTCGGATGCGCTCCCCCTACGAAGATTGCAGCGATACCGTTGGACTCTGTTTCAACTGGCGCAGAGTCACATCGCCGGCAGCATCACGAGCCGTGCCGAATATAAGAAGCATCGACGACCGGTGCTACTTCAGTGGGCATGGAAGCGGAGCTGCGCATCCAAAGGCTAACGCTCCGTTCCTGCAATTTGTTCAGGTTGCTGCTGTGCTCTGCATCTACCAACATCACGGCGGGGAACCATGCTGTCTCGTGCCCTTACCAAAGAATTCACTTCGGCCTCGGATGCGCTCCCCCTACGAAGATTGCAGCGATAGCGTTGGACTCTGTTTCAACTGGCGCACAGTCACATCGCCGGCAGCATTACGAGCCGTGCCGAATATAAAAAGCATCGACGACCGGCGCTACTTCAGTGGGTATGGATGCAGCGCTGCGCATCCAATGGCTAACGCTCCGTTCCTGCAATTTGTTCAGGTTGCTGCTGTGCTCTGCATCTACCAACATCACGGCGGGGAACCATGCTGTCTCGTGCCCTTACCAAAGGATTCACTTCGGCCTCGGATGCGCTCCCCCTACGAAGATTGCAGCGATACCGTTGGACTCTGTTTCAACTGGCGCACAGTCACATCGCCGGCAGCATCCCGAGCCGTGCCCAATATAAGAAGCATCGACGACCGGCGCTACTTCAGTGGGCATGGAAGCGGCGCTGCGCATCCAATGGCTAACGCTCCGTTCCTGCAATTTGTTCAGGTTGCTGCTGTGCTCGGCATCTACCAACATCACGGCGGGGAACCATGCTGTCTCGTGCCCTTACGAAAGGATCCACTTCGGCCTCGGATGCGCTCCCCCTACGAAGATTGCAGCGATACCGCTGGACTCTGTTTCAACTGGCGCACAGTCACATCGCCGGCAGCATCACGAGCCGTGCCGAATATAAGAAGCATCGACGACCGGCGCTACTTCAGTGGGCATGGAAGCGGCGCTGCGCATCGAATGGCTAACGCTCCGTTCCTGCAATTTGTTCAGGTTGCTGCTGTGCTCTGCATCTACCAACATCACGGCGGGAACCATGCTGTCTCGTGCCCTTACCAAAGGATTCACTTCGGCCTCGGATGCGCTCCCCCTACGAAGATTGCAGCGATACCGTTGGACTCTTTCAACTGCCGCACAGTCACATCGCCGGCAGCATCACGAGCCGTGCCGAATATAAAAAGCATCGACGACCGGTGCTACTTCAGTGGGCATGGAAGCGGAGCTGCGCATCCAATGGCTAACGCTCCGTTCCTGCAATTTGTTCAGGTTGCTGCTGTGCTCGGCATCTACCAACATCACGGCGGGGAACCATGCTGTCTCGTGCCCTTACGAAAGGATCCACTTCGGCCTCGGATGCGCTCCCCCTACGAAGATTGAAGCGAAAGCGTTGGACTCTGTTTCAACTGGCGCACAGTCACATCGCCGGCAGCATCACGAGCCGTGCCGAATATAAGAAGGATCGACGACCGGCGCTACTTCAGTGGGCATGGAAGCGGAGCTGCGCATCCAATGGCTAACGCTCCATTCCTAAAATTTGTTCAGGTTGCTGCTGTGCGCCGCATCTACCAACATCACGGCGGGGAACCATGCTGTCTCGTGCCCTTACCAAAGGATTCACTTCGGCCTCGGATGCGCTCCCCCTACGAAGATTGCAGCGATAGCGTTAGAGTCTGTTTCAACTGGCGCAGTCACATCGCCGGCAGCATCACGAGCCGTGCCGAATATAAGAAGCATCGACGACCGGCGCTACTTCAGTGGGCATGGAAGCAGCGCTGCGCATCCAATGGCTAACGCTCCGTTCCTGCAATTTGTTCAGGTTGCTGCTGTGCTCTGCATCTACCAACATCACGGCGGGGAACCATGCTGTCTCGTGCTCTTACCAAAGGATTCACTTCGGCCTCGGATGCGCTCCCCCTACGAAGATTGCAGCGATAGCGTTCGACTCTGTTTCAACTGGCGCACAGTCACATCGCCGGCAGCATCACGAGCCGTGCCGAATATAAGAAGCATCGACGACCGGCGCTACTTCAGTGGGCATGGAAGCGGAGCTGCGCATCCAATGGCTAACGCTCCGTTCCTGCAATTTGTTCAGGTTGCTGCTGTGCTCTGCATCTACCAACATCACGGCGGGAACCATGCTGTCTCGTGCCCTTACCAAAGGATTCACTTCGGCCTCGGATGCGCTCCCCCTACGAAGCTTGCAGCGATACCGTTGGACTCTGTTTCAACTGGCGCACAGTCACATCGCCGGCAGCATCACGAGCCGTGCCGAATATAAGAAGCATCGACGACCGGCGCTACTTCAGTGGGCATGGAAGCGGCGCTGCGCATCCAATGGCTAACGCTCCGTTTCTGCAATTTGTTCAGGTCGCTGCTGTGCTCTGCATCTACCAACATCACGGCGGGGAACCATGCTGTCTCGTGCCCTTACCAAAGGATTCACTTCGGCCTCGGATGCGCTCCCCCTACGAAGATTGCAGCGATACCGTTGGACTCTGTTTCAACTGGCGCACAGTCACATCGCCGGCAGCATCACGAGCCGTGCCGAATATAAGAAGCATCGACGACCGGCGCTACTTCAGTGGGCATGGAAGCGGCGCTGCGCATCCAATGGCTAACGCTCGGTTCCTGCAATTTGTTCAGGTTGCTGCAGTGCTCTGCATCTACCAACATCACGGCGGGGAACCAAGCTGTCTCGTGCCCTTACCAAAGGATTCACTTCGGCCTCGGATGCGCTCCCCATACGAAGATTGCAGCGATACCGTTGGACTCTTTCAACTGGCGCACAGTCACATCGCCGGCAGCATCACGAGCCGTGCCGAATATAAGAAGCATCGACGACCGGCGCTACTTCAGTGGGCATGGAAGCGGCGCTGCGCATCCAATGGCTAACGCTCCGTTCCTGCAATTTGTTCAGGTTGCTGCAGTGCTCTGCATCTACCAACATCACGGCGGGGAACCATGCTGTCTCGTGCCCTTACCAAAGGATTCACTTCGGCCTCGGATGCGCTCCCCCTACGAAGATTGCAGCGATACCGTTGGACTCTTTCAACTGGCGCACAGTCACATCGCCGGCAGCATCACGAGCCGTGCCGAATATAAGAAGCATCGACGACCGGCGCTACTTCAGTGGGCATGGAAGCGGCGCTGCGCATCCAATGGCTAACGCTCCGTTCCTGCAATTTGTTCAGGTTGCTGCTGTGCTCTGCATCTACCAACATCACTGCGGGAAACCATGCTGTCTCGTGCCCTTACCAAAGGATTCACTTCGGCCTCGGATGCGCTCCCCCTACGAAGATTGCAGCGATACCGTTGGACTCTGTTTCAACTGGCGCACAGTCACATCGCCGGCAGCATCACGAGCCGTGCCGAATATAAGAAGCATCGACGACCGGCGCTACTTCAGTGGGCATGGAAGCGGCGCTGCGCATCCAATGCCTAACGCTCCGTTCCTGCAATTTGTTCAGGTTGCTGCAGTCCTCTGCATCTACCAACATCACGGCGGGGAACCATGCTGTCTCGTGCCCTTACCAAAGGATTCACTTCGGCCTCGGATGCGCTCCCCCTACGAAGATTGCAGCGATACCGTTGGACTCTTTCAACTGGCGCACAGTCACATCGCCGGCAGCATCACGAGCCGTGCCGAATATAAGAAGCATCGATGACCGGTGCTACTTCAGTGGGCATGGAAGCGGAGCTGCGCATCCAATGGCTAACGCTCCGTTCCTGAAATTTGTTCTGGTTGCTGCTGTGCTCTGCATCTACCAACACCATGGCGGGGAACCATGCCGTCTCGTGCCCTTACCAAAGGATTCACTTCGGCATCGGATGCGCTCCCCCTACGGAGATTGCAGCGATACCGTTGGACTCTGTTTCAACTGGCGCACAGTCACATCGCCGGCAGCATCACGAGCCGTGCCGAATATAAGAAGCATCGACGACCGGCGCTACTTCAGTGGGCATGGAAGCGACGCTGCGAATCCAATGGCTAACGCTCCGTTCCTGCAATTTGTTCAGGTTGCTGCAGTGCTCTGCATCTACCAACATCACGGCGGGGAACCATGCTGTCTCGTGCCCTTACCAAAGGATTCACTTCGGCCTCGGATGCGCTCCCCATACGAAGATTGCAGCGATACCGTTGGACTCTTTCAACTGGCGCACAGTCACATCGCCGGCAGCATCACGAGCCGTGCCGAATATAAGAAGCATCGACGACCGGCGCTACTTCAGTGGGCATGGAAGCGGCGCTGCGCATCCAATGGCTAACGCTCCGTTCCTGCAATTTGTTCAGGTTGCTGCAGTGCTCTGCATCTACCAACATCACGGCGGGGAACCATGCTGTCTCGTGCCCTTACAAAAGGATTCACTTCGGCCTCGGATGCGCTCCCCCTACGAAGATTGCAGCGATACCGTTGGACTCTTTCAACTGGCGCACAGTCACATCGCCGGCAGCATCACGAGCCGTGCCGAATATAAGAAGCATCGACGACCGGCGCTACTTCAGTGGGCATGGAAGCGGAGCTGCGCATCCAATGGCTAACGCTCCGTTCCTGAAATTTGTTCAGGTTGCTGCTGTGCTCTGCATCTACCAACATCACGGCGGGTAACCATGCTGTCTCGTGCCCTTACCAAAGGATTCACTTCGGCCTCGGATGCGCTCCCCCTACGAAGATTGCAGCGATACCGTTGGACTCTGTTTCAACTGGCGCACAGTCACATCGCCGGCAGCACCACGAGCCGTGCCGAATATAAGAAGCATCGACGACTGGCGCTACTTCAGTGGGCATGGAAGCGGAGCTGCGCATCCAATGGCTAACGCTCCGTTCCTGCAATTTGTTCAGGTTGCTGCTGTGCTCTGCATCTACCAACATCACGGCGGGGAACCATGCTGTCTCGTGCCCTTACTAAAGGATTCACTTCGGCCTCGGATGCGCTCCCCCTACGAAGATTGCAGCGATACCGTTCGACTCTGTTTCAACTGGCCCACAGTCACATCGCCGGCAGCATCACGAGCGGTGCCGAATATAAGAAGCATCGACGACCGGTGCTACTTCAGTGGGCACGGAAGCGGAGCTGCGCATCCAATGGCTAACGCTCCGTTCCTGCAATTTGTTCAGGTTGCTGCTGTGCTCTGCATCTACCAACATCACGGCGGGAACCATGCTGTCTCGTGCCCTTACCAAAGGATTCACTTCGGCCTTGGATGCGCTCCCCCTACGAAGATTGCAGCGATACCGTTGGACTCTTTCAACTGCCGCACAGTCACATCGCCGGCAGCATCACGAGCCGTGCCGAATATAAAAAGCATCGACGACCGGTGCTACTTCAGTGGGCATGGAAGCGGAGCTGCGCATCCAATGGCTAACGCTCCGTTCCTGCAATTTGTTCAGGTTGCTGCTGTGCTCGGCATCTACCAACATCACGGCGGGGAACCATGCTGTCTCGTGCCCTTACGAAAGGATCCACTTCGGCCTCGGATGCGCTCCCCCTACGAAGATTGCAGCGAAAGCGTTGGACTCTGTTTCAACTGGCGCACAGTCACATCGCCGGCAGCATCACGAGCCGTGCCGAATATAAGAAGGATCTACGACCGGCGCTACTTCAGTGGGCATGGAAGCGGAGCTGCGCATCCAATGGCTAACGCTCCGTTCCTAAAATTTGTTCAGGTTGCTGCTGTGCGCTGCATCTACCAACATCACGGCGGGGAACCATGCTGTCTCGTGCCCTTTCCAAAGGATTCACTTCGGCCTCGGATGCGCTCCCCCTACGAAGATTGCAGCGATGGCGTTGGACTCTGTTTCAACTGGCGCACAGTCACATCGCCGGCAGCATCACGAGCCGTGCCGAATATAAGAAGCATCGACGACCGGCGCTACTTCAGTGGGCATGGAAGCAGCGCTGCGCATCCAATGGCTAAGGCTCCGCTCCTGCAATTTGTTCAGGTTGCTGCTGTGCTCTGCATCTACCAACATCACGGCGGGGAACCATGCTGTCTCGTGCCCTTACCAAAGGATTCACTTCGGCCTCGGATGCGCTCCCCCTACGAAGATTGCAGCGATAGCGTTGGACTCTGTTTCAACTGGCGCAGAGTCACATCGCCGGCAGCATCACGAGCCGTGCCGAATATAAGAAGCATCGACGACCGGCGCTACTTCAGTGGGCATGGAAGCGGAGCTGCGCATCCAATGGCTAACGCTCCGTTCCTGCAATTTGTTCAGGTTGCTGCGGTGCTCTGTATCTACCAACATCACGGCGGGAACCATGCTGTCTCGTGCCCTTACCAAAGGATTCACTTCGGCCTCGGATGCGCTCCCCCTACGAAGATTGCAGCGATACCGTTGGACTCTGTTTCAACTGGCGCAGAGTCACATCGCCGGCAGCATCACGAGCCGTGCCGAATATAAGAAGCATCGACGACCGGTGCTACTTCAGTGGGCATGGAAGCGGAGCTGCGCATCCAAAGGCTAACGCTCCGTTCCTGCAATTTGTTCAGGTTGCTGCTGTGCTCTGCATCTACCAACATCACGGCGGGGAACCATGCTGTCTCGTGCCCTTACCAAAGAATTCACTTCGGCCTCGGATGCGCTCCCCCTACGAAGATTGCAGCGATAGCGTTGGACTCTGTTTCAACTGGCGCACAGTCACATCGCCGGCAGCATTACGAGCCGTGCCGAATATAAAAAGCATCGACGACCGGCGCTACTTCAGTGGGTATGGAAGCAGCGCTGCGCATCCAATGGCTAACGCTCCGTTCCTGCAATTTGTTCAGGTTGCTGCTGTGCTCTGCATCTACCAACATCACGGCGGGGAACCATGCTGTCTCGTGCCCTTACCAAAGGATTCACTTCGGCCTCGGATGCGCTCCCCCTACGAAGATTGCAGCGATACCGTTGGACTCTGTTTCAACTGGCGCACAGTCACATCGCCGGCAGCATCCCGAGCCGTGCCCAATATAAGAAGCATCGACGACCGGCGCTACTTCAGTGGGCATGGAAGCGGCGCTGCGCATCCAATGGCTAACGCTCCGTTCCTGCAATTTGTTCAGGTTGCTGCTGTGCTCGGCATCTACCAACATCACGGCGGGGAACCATGCTGTCTCGTGCCCTTACGAAAGGATCCACTTCGGCCTCGGATGCGCTCCCCCTACGAAGATTGCAGCGATACCGCTGGACTCTGTTTCAACTGGCGCACAGTCACATCGCCGGCAGCATCACGAGCCGTGCCGAATATAAGAAGCATCGACGACCGGCGCTACTTCAGTGGGCATGGAAGCGGCGCTGCGCATCGAATGGCTAACGCTCCGTTCCTGCACTTTGTTCAGGTTGCTGCTGTGCTCTGCATCTACCAACATCACGGCGGGAACCATGCTGTCTCGTGCCCTTACCAAAGGATTCACTTCGGCCTCGGATGCGCTCCCCCTACGAAGATTGCAGCGATACCGTTGGACTCTTTCAACTGCCGCACAGTCACATCGCCGGCAGCATCACGAGCCGTGCCGAATATAAAAAGCATCGACGACCGGTGCTACTTCAGTGGGCATGGAAGCGGAGCTGCGCATCCAATGGCTAACGCTCCGTTCCTGCAATTTGTTCAGGTTGCTGCTGTGCTCGGCATCTACCAACATCACGGCGGGGAACCATGCTGTCTCGTGCCCTTACGAAAGGATCCACTTCGGCCTCGGATGCGCTCCCCCTACGAAGATTGAAGCGAAAGCGTTGGACTCTGTTTCAACTGGCGCACAGTCACATCGCCGGCAGCATCACGAGCCGTGCCGAATATAAGAAGGATCGACGACCGGCGCTACTTCAGTGGGCATGGAAGCGGAGCTGCGCATCCAATGGCTAACGCTCCGTTCCTAAAATTTGTTCAGGTTGCTGCTGTGCGCCGCATCTACCAACATCACGGCGGGGAACCATGCTGTCTCGTGCCCTTACCAAAGGATTCACTTCGGCCTCGGATGCGCTCCCCCTACGAAGATTGCAGCGATAGCGTTGGAGTCTGTTTCAACTGGCGCACAGTCACATCGCCGGCAGCATCACGAGCCGTGCCGAATATAAGAAGCATCGACGACCGGCGCTACTTCAGTGGGCATGGAAGCAGCGCTGCGCATCCAATGGCTAACGCTCCGTTCCTGCAATTTGTTCAGGTTGCTGCTGTGCTCTGCATCTACCAACATCACGGCGGGGAACCAAGCTGTCTCGTGCCCTTACCAAAGGATTCACTTCGGCCTCGGATGCGCTCCCCATACGAAGATTGCAGCGATACCGTTGGACTCTTTCAACTGGCGCACAGTCACATCGCCGGCAGCATCACGAGCCGTGCCGAATATAAGAGGCATCGACGACCGGCGCTACTTCAGTGGGCTTGGAAGCGGCGCTGCGCATCCAATGGCTAACGCTCCGTTCCTGCAATTTGTTCAGGCTGCTGCAGTGCTCTGCATCTACCAACATCACGGCGGGGAACCATGCTGTCTCGTGCCCTTACCAAAGGATTCACTTCGGCCTCGGATGCGCTCCCCCTACGAAGATTGCAGCGATACCGTTGGACTCTTTCAACTGGCGCACAGTCACATCGCCGGCAGCATCACGAGCCGTGCCGAATATAAGAAGCATCGACGACCGGCGCTACTTCAGTGGGCATGGAAGCGGCGCTGCGCATCCAATGGCTAACGCTCCGTTCCTGCAATTTGTTCAGGTTGCTGCTGTGCTCTGCATCTACCAACATCACTGCGGGAAACCATGCTGTCTCGTGCCCTTACCAAAGGATTCACTTCGGCCTCGGATGCGCTCCCCCTACGAAGATTGCAGCGATACCGTTGGACTCTGTTTCAACTGGCGCACAGTCACATCGCCGGCAGCATCACGAGCCGTGCCGAATATAAGAAGCATCGACGACCGGCGCTACTTCAGTGGGCATGGAAGCGGCGCTGCGCATCCAATGCCTAACGCTCCGTTCCTGCAATTTGTTCAGGTTGCTGCAGTCCTCTGCATCTACCAACATCACGGCGGGGAACCATGCTGTCTCGTGCCCTTACCAAAGGATTCACTTCGGCCTCGGATGCGCTCCCCCTACGAAGATTGCAGCGATACCGTTGGACTCTTTCAACTGGCGCACAGTCACATCGCCGGCAGCATCACGAGCCGTGCCGAATATAAGAAGCATCGATGACCGGTGCTACTTCAGTGGGCATGGAAGCGGAGCTGCGCATCCAATGGCTAACGCTCCGTTCCTGAAATTTGTTCTGGTTGCTGCTGTGCTCTGCATCTACCAACACCATGGCGGGGAACCATGCCGTCTCGTGCCCTTACCAAAGGATTCACTTCGGCATCGGATGCGCTCCCCCTACGGAGATTGCAGCGATACCGTTGGACTCTGTTTCAACTGGCGCACAGTCACATCGCCGGCAGCATCACGAGCCGTGCCGAATATAAGAAGCATCGACGACCGGCGCTACTTCAGTGGGCATGGAAGCGACGCTGCGAATCCAATGGCTAACGCTCCGTTCCTGCAATTTGTTCAGGTTGCTGCAGTGCTCTGCATCTACCAACATCACGGCGGGGAACCATGCTGTCTCGTGCCCTTACCAAAGGATTCACTTCGGCCTCGGATGCGCTCCCCATACGAAGATTGCAGCGATACCGTTGGACTCTTTCAACTGGCGCACAGTCACATCGCCGGCAGCATCACGAGCCGTGCCGAATATAAGAAGCATCGACGACCGGCGCTACTTCAGTGGGCATGGAAGCGGCGCTGCGCATCCAATGGCTAACGCTCCGTTCCTGCAATTTGTTCAGGTTGCTGCAGTGCTCTGCATCTACCAACATCACGGCGGGGAACCATGCTGTCTCGTGCCCTTACCAAAGGATTCACTTCGGCCTCGGATGCGCTCCCCCTACGAAGATTGCAGCGATACCGTTGGATTCTTTCAACTGGCGCACAGTCACATCGCCGGCAGCATCACGAGCCGTGCCGAATATAAGAAGCATCGACGACCGGCGCTACTTCAGTGGGCATGGAAGCGGCGCTGCGCATCCAATGGCTAACGCTCCGTTCCTGCAATTTGTTCAGGTTGCTGCTGTGCTCTGCATCTACCAACATCACTGCGGGAAACCATGCTGTCTCGTGCCCTTACCAAAGGATTCACTTCGGCCTCGGATGCGCTCCCCCTACGAAGATTGCAGCGATACCGTTGGACTCTGTTTCAACTGGCGCACAGTCACATCGCCGGCAGCATCACGAGCCGTGCCGAATATAAGAAGCATCGACGACCGGCGCTACTTCAGTGGGCATGGAAGCGGCGCTGCGCATCCAATGCCTAACGCTCCGTTCCTGCAATTTGTTCAGGCTGCTGCAGTCCTCTGCATCTACCAACATCACGGCGGGGAACCATGCTGTCTCGTGCCCTTACCAAAGGATTCACTTCGGCCTCGGATGCGCTCCCCCTACGAAGATTGCAGCGATACCGTTGGACTCTTTCAACTGGCGCACAGTCACATCGCCGGCAGCATCACGAGCCGTGCCGAATATAAGAAGCATCGATGACCGGTGCTACTTCAGTGGGCATGGAAGCGGAGCTGCGCATCCAATGGCTAACGCTCCGTTCCTGAAATTTGTTCTGGTTGCTGCTGTGCTCTGCATCTACCAACACCATGGCGGGGAACCATGCCGTCTCGTGCCCTTACCAAAGATTCACTTCGGCATCAGATGCGCTCCCCCTACGGAGATTGCAGCGATACCGTTGGACTCTGTTTCAACTGGCGCACAGTCACATCGCCGGCAGCATCACGAGCCGTGCCGAATATAAGAAGCATCGACGACCGGCGCTACTTCAGTGGGCATGGAAGCGACGCTGCGAATCCAATGGCTAACGCTCCGTTCCTGCAATTTGTTCAGGTTGCTGCTGTGCTCGGCATCTACCAACATCACGGCGGGGAACCGTGCTGTCTCGTGCCCTTACCAAAGGATTCACTTCCGCCTCGGATGCGCTCCCCCTACGAAGATTGCAGCGATACCGTTTAACTCTGTTTCAACTGGCGCACAGTCACATCGCCGGCAGCACCACGAGCCGTGCCGAATATAAGAAGCATCGACGACTGGCGCTACTTCAGTTAGCATGGAAGCGGCGCTGCGCATCGAATGGCTAACGCTCCGTTCCTGCAATTTGTTCAGGTTGCTGCTGTGCTCTGCATCTACCAACATCACGGCGGGGAACGATGCTGTCTCGTGCCCTTACCAAAGGATTCACTTCGGCCTCGGATGCGCTCCCCCTACGAAGATTGCAGCGATACCGTTGGACTCTGTTTCAACTGGCGCACAGTCACATCGCCGGCAGCATCACGAACCGTGCCGAATATAAGAAGCATCGACGACCGGCGCTACTTCAGTGGGCATGGAAGCGGCGCTGCGCATCCAATGGCTAACGCTCCGTTCCTGCAATTTGTTCAGGTTGCTGCTGTGCTCTGCATTTACCAACATCACGGCGGGGAACCATGCTGTCTCGTGCCCTTACCAAAGGATTCACTTCGGCATCGGATGCGCTCCCCCTACGAAGATTGCAGCGATACCGTTGGACTCTTATTCAACTGTCGCACAGTCACATCGCTGGCAGCATCACGAGCCGTGCCGAATATAAGAAGCATCGACGACCGGCGCTACTTCAGTGGGCATGGAAGCGGCGCTGCGCATCCAATGGCTAATGCTCCGTTCCTGCAATTTGTTCAGGTGTGTAATAGTTACTCGCTGTAGGCTAGGCGTACAAGTAACCGCACCGTATTGCTGTTTCCATGCCCACACGTTGTTTTCAACTTGTTTAACGATTGCATTGATGTTCTTGGCATGTTGCTTTCTGTTGCGGGGATGTGGAGCGTAACTCCGGCCTTCTTAAGAAGTCTAAAGAACGCACTGACGAAACCGTTGAATCACCCTCTGAATAACCCACGATCCCTCTCGCCAGCGATTCCGAATGGCAAAAGGAAATCTTGCAGCATTTACGCGATTTAAAACACCAGTCAGGCGTTCTTACTGGTGGGCAAGCTGACTTGCTGAAAGCCGTAAACGAAGTCCAAGCTGCCCAAGAGTCTGTGGAATCAAAACTGGTAGCAATCACTGAAAGACTCACCACACTTGAGGCCAGAACGGAATCTATTGGCACCATTGAACATGCTTTACAAGCTACGCGAGAATCGATCAGTGGCAATACTAATGCTAACGAAACGCTGCGGTCACGTCTCGACGACACGGAAGATAGGAGTCGCCGTATTAATCTGGTATTTTATGGCTTAACTGATAGCAATAAAAAATGGAACGAGACAGAATCCAAAGTTATGGCTGCTGTTGCGCAGTACATTGATCCTAGTTTAACAACCGATGAAATTGAGCGCGCTTATCGCTTGTCAGGTAGTTATCCGGATGGTCGTTGTAGACCTGTAACCGCTCAATTTATATTTAAGACGAAACAATTGATACTGGTGCAACGCGCGAAGATTTTTGCTTAACGACAAGACACGCTCGAAAAAAGTAAACTGAATTCGCGAAGTCCCTCCCGCACTCCCCCGCTTTCAAACTACGATATGTTAATCTGCACGTGAATAATGCCACTTACATTTACGATGCCCTAACTGACGAAGTGCAGCAGATTGCACGTAGCAGTCCTTCTCGGCAAAGTGGTTTATCGAACAACCGAAACACCAGTATTTCCGATGTCCAAAGCTCTACCTCACGTGCAGGCGCAAATGAGCTGGCATTGCCTGAAAACACCCATCCACCAAACACATAACAATTAGCGAAAGGATGTGGTCAACGTAAAACTTCCAATTACCTTCTAGTGATTTTTTGTAACGTAAGAAGCGTCATGAATAAACGGGATCAGCTGAATGCCCTAATATCCTCTAGTGATGCTGATTTATTTATACTAACCGAGACATGGCTTAACGCAAAGATAAGAAATGCAGAAATTTTTCAAGTGGATAAACGATACAATCTTTACCGCTGCGACCGAGATGGCCGGCATGGAGGTTGAACCTTGATAGCAGTATCGCAAAATATTCCTCCTTTTCCCATACACCTTGTTACCGATCTCGAGATTGTCTGCGTATGCACCACGTTCGGCAATACAAGAATAGTTGTGATAGCCTGCTATCAAACCCCCTCCGCTCCCTCTACTTTTGTGGAGGAATTGCACGACGTACTAAATGCTATCGTTTGCCGATACCCTTCGTTACCTATAATATTTCTAGGAGATTTTAACTTTCCGAACATTGACTGGTCAAATTCTTTCCCTACCCTTAAACCATTTTCTTCCCAATGTCATAGTTTCTTAGACCTCTGTGCCTGCTTTAATTTTACTCAACTTGTTAAAGAGCCGACTAGACTTAGTGGCAATACCTCAAACACTCTTGATTTAATCCTGTCGACTCACCCTGACTTCGTATCGAGCATTAGTTATCTTCCAGGTATTAGTGATCACTCAGTATTGCATTTCAATCTTCAATTCTCCTTCAAACGCCTTAAACAAAAGCTTAAACTGATTCGTGATTATAGTAAGGCCGACTTCGACGTCATTAATCTGAATCTCGGCTCCTATCTGGACACGTATATAGAACGGTTTGATGACCGTAGCGTGCAAGAAAACTAGAAATTATTCCTTGGAAAAATAACCGAGCTTACCAATGCGCACGTTTTCCTGAGGTGCATTCGCTCTGATGGAAGATCCCCGTGGTACAATAGGACACTTACTCGTTTGTTAAACAAAAAGAAGAGGCTATTCCGCAAAGCGAAATTTCACAACACTAGTGATCGCTGGGCGTCATATTTTTCTGCTCAAACAGAATACCCTAGCTCAGTACAACACGCCAAACGGCACTTTTTGAACAACACCTTGCCGGATATTCTTCGTACGAACCCGAAAAAGTTTTGGAGCATTGTTAATACTAAAGAAAACCATGATATTGTACTTTTCAATGATACAGGCGAGCCTATACCTCCCGTGAAGTGTGTTTCCGTGTTAAACAACGTTTTTGTTCAGCCGTTCTAAGCTCTATACCCGATCCTGTTCCGAGTAGCTTTTGTGCCATGTGTCCTGTTGTTTTTGAGTCTGTTGGAATTGTAAAAATCATTGATTCATTGAAATTTACATCTTCATGCGGAATAGACGGCATCAACGCAAAGTTTTTGAAGCAAACTAGAAACTACTCATTCATTTTTCTTGTAAAGCTTTTCCAGCACTCCCTAAATAGCGGAATTTTACCACGAGACTGGAAGATTGGCAAGGTCGTCGCGCTGCATAAATCAGGAAACAGACATTCACCTCTAAACTACAGACCAAATTCATTGACAAGCATTCCCTGCAAAATAATGGAGCACGTCCTGTATTCGCACATTTGTAATTTTCTTAAGTTTAATTGTTTTTCAAATTCCACACAACATAGATTTAGGCGTTCTTTCTCATGCGAAACAAAGTTACTTCACTTTACTCACTCACTCCATACCTATCTTGATAGCAATTCATTGGGTGACTGTATTTTCCTGGATTTTGCCAAGGCCTTTGATAAGGTGAACCACGTTTTACTAATGACTAAACTTGCCGCCCTCAACCTCGATCCCCATTTACTGCTATGGTTAGAACATTTTCTTAACAACCGTTCTCAATATGTCACGCTAAATGGTTTCGACTCCCACCTTAATGAGGTAACATCTGGTGTGCCGCAAGGTTCAGTTCTAGGTTCCATACTATTTTTAATATATATTAATGATCTATCTAACCATGTGTCTTCTTCAATGCATCTATACGCAGACGATTGCGTGAATTATCGTCAAATCAGGTGTGACGACGACATTCGCGAACTGCAGTCTGACTTGAACAAAATTGTGACATGGTGCGAAACATGGAAAATGGTGCTTAACCCCCTAAAACGCAAGGTTATGCGCATTTCTCGGCGTGACGTATGTTCACCTTTTTACACACTAACTGATGTGCCACTAGAAAACGTATCATCCTATCGTTATCTCGGCGTCACCTCATCATCAGACCTAACCGGGAAATTGCACATTGACTCCATCACATCAAACACTAATCGCATGCTGGGCTATTTACGACGAAATTTCAGCCAATCTCCTGTATCCCTAAAGTTAACACTTTACCGAACTTTAATACGCTAGAAATTAGAATACGCTGCATCTATTTGGGATCCGAGCCAAGCTAACTTAATTCAGTCTCTAGAGCTAGTGCAAAACAACGCAGTGCGTTTTATATTGTCGAACTATCAACGAGCAGGCAGTGGTACATCAATGAATTTCAGTATATCTTTGCCTCTCCTGACCCTGCGCAGAAGATATTTTCGTCTTTGCCTGTTCCACAAAGTATACAACCATAACTTGCTGCGCAGTTTGGTTATACCGCCACCATTCTGTCGTTCGTCCCTTATTGATCACATGCATAAAGTTGGAATCACTCATTGTCAAACCAACACATTTTTTCACTCATTCCTACCCTGCACATCAAATGATTGGAACCGCCTTCCTGCAGATATAGCATCCATAACAGATCACACACTTTTTCGAAGATCGTTATATGCCTATTTGGTTCCAGATGACCAATCATAATTTGTTTCTTATAGTTCTGGCGCACAGTTGCCCTTGTATCTGCATTTATCTTTTATTTTGTATGCTTTGTTCAGCATATACCACTCGGTGTTAATGCTTGCGTCTTTGACATAAAACATTGCCACCTTCCGTTCCAATTTTCTTTTCTTCCTTTTCGATGTGCATATATTTTGCTTTATGCCATTTTGATGTAAATATATGTTGTGATGTGAATATATTGATGTGAACTAATTGTTCTTGATTAGGGTATTTATGTCGCGACCACGTATAGTTGGCCAATTTAAGAGATTTTGTGTAATTGGCCGCATCTGTCTTTTTTTGTGTGTACTCTGTAAACCACTCCTCTTTACAATGCTTCGGCGATTGAGAGTAAGTGAAATCAATAAATAAAATAAATTCCAAAAAAACCGCTCCACTAAACATCCTATCAGCCGAAGAAAAACTAACACAATGCCGCTTTTAACTACGAAACGCAGCCAGCGAGTGCCAGCTCCTGTGCTACGCGCTACCTGTACTGGCCGCATTCTAGGACCCTTTGTCACTCAACAGTGAAAATTTTGATGCCATCAAACAAATTACGTCTCCTTTCCCCTCCCTGAGTGCCGTCAGTGTGCACTGGAGCTGGGTTGCAAGCACTAAGCAACGTTTGCTAAGTCACAACACAGCAATTGAGCACAGAGATGCATGAATAATCACATAAGTTCGCAAAAGCAAAACTATTCTAACCCAACCATTGTCGGATCGCATGGTAAGCGTGATGCAGACCAGCCAATTAGGGTTCCATTTTATGCTTCAAATT
The DNA here is from genome assembly GCF_048455015.1 of Haemaphysalis longicornis. NCBI lineage: Eukaryota > Metazoa > Arthropoda > Arachnida > Ixodida > Ixodidae > Haemaphysalis > Haemaphysalis longicornis. Next base: position 211,357,716 of record NW_027526361.1, on the reverse strand, counting down.
TGAATTCAAATTTTAAGTTTTGACATATGCTTCATAAAAAGCGCCCAAGATGTGGCAGCGTCATCAAAGCAAGCAAAGAATAAAACAAAAGCACCCGAAGCACTCAAGGCCAATCTGAAGGAATAGTAATGGGACGACTCATATGAAAAGGAAATAAATACAGAATAAAAAAGAGCAGGGTTTGCTCCTGGAACAATCCCCCCCTTCTTCGGACCCTTGGCAGGGCCTAACGACACCACAGGCTGCGATCTTGGAGTGAGGCACCCTGGCGGCGCACAATGAGCTCTTTGAAACGCACACTGGAACGATAATCCCCTGGCTACTGGGCAAGGGAGCTTGGGCTTTCACCCCACGGCTGTTCTGGAATGCTTCGGAGGATATATGGCCCCTGGCTTCTGGCGGCGACCGCTGTGCTCACTACAACAGAGATTTAGCCATATGATGAATGTCCGCATTGGCACTACTAAGACAACCTTATAACTAACTATGACTGCCAATTTGCGGTACCAATATTTATAAGAACTATATTTCGTGAACGGTGACTATCTGGACCGTTTAGCCCAGAGCACAGGTCCGATGTGAATTTGCAAAATATTTTTCTGTGTCTCTCCTAAGCGCTTGGTTGAATGAAGTTACAATATATAGACGGATGAAGCCATGTCCCATAAAATGTGTCAAAACCATATGCCCGCACCCAGACAGGGTCATTGCCATGGAAGTAAACATCGGAAGCAGAATGGCGAGCCGGGCTAATTCGTATATATGCGCAACTAAACCTTCAATATGCACACCATTGATAAACTCGTCCTCTTGGCCTGTTTGCTTATCCTGTTGGGCCTACGTGTTCAGGTGAAAGATACGTTGCAGAGCAATAAGCACCAAAGTAGTGCAAGAATGTTTTACTGTACGGTCACATTGAAACATAGTCTTCCCTTAATATAAACTCTGTTTATGTCAGATTTCCAGTGGCCACTGTACTCGAATTGCTGGTGCTTGATTTCGATTGTAGTCAGTTGTTTAGGCAGGCTTTCACTAAATAAGGTGCATTTTTCTTAGGTTCTTTCAGTGGCCTTAATGTTTCATAGCAAAAAACGGCCATGTGACAGGGGTGGCTGAGGCATTGCTAAAACCCTGGTGTAATGGAACCAAAATTGTAGGACTCTGGCGACTACTGCACCTACTATACCCTGATCCCAAGCAAGCTGAATATTTTTGCAATTCAACTTTGCATCATTGGACAGTTAATGAGGTCGCATAAGAACACCTTGCATTGTCTTGCATCAGGAGCTACACAGGAAAACAACAAATCTGTCTCAGTAAAGCAGCACATGCAAAATATAAGCACTTGGGTGCTTGTGTGGCATTTATGCAAAAACCGTGACTGGCACACGGAATAGTAACGACGCAAACAAGATGCACGTTTAGTGAAACATGATACGCGGAATCTGCATATGATACGAACTCAATTTTATGGCATGCAGCAGGCTTTGTTTGCTTCATAGCTGGGGTTACTAGACTGTATTACATGCTATTCGCGATGGATCTTCCCCAATTATAAGCTGAGAGTCAGTCATGTCGCGAGTTTAGTGTTACGTCCGCACTTCAGGGCTACATATAAAAGAGACACCAACTTGTGCGAAAACAAGCTAGCTATAGGGCAGAAGGATGTGCTAATAATACAAATGTTACAGGTGGATTCTTTCAAGCTGCTTATGCTAAAATGGTTGAGAACTTAAAGTCAGTACCGTCGCCCAAATTATGTCATCCTACGATTTCTTAAACACGGTTTCTTATATATACACACAGGATGTAAAAATAAAAATGCCTTCCACTCGTATTCCGTACACCGCTGCCCCGCATCAGGGTTTCCCCCTTCTGCTGAACATTTGCTCCTTCTGTTTTTTTTCTGAATGTACAAAAGACGCCTTCTATGCTGCGAACAGAAAAAATCCCAAAGACACTTCTAAGGCGTTGTAGCTTTAAGCACGAGGGGGAACGAGGCTGCGCTGAAGAATATAAACCAAACATCCACAGAGCTAGGCCTCTACGTGAAATCAGCATCGCGTCTCCAGTAGTAGCAATGGGTGTAGCTCTGAGTGCACGAGATGATGTTTGCATTGCCATTCCTATTGGATGTATCCCGGTTTATGTCTTTCTTGTCTGAATAAAGCCCAGTTATAGTACAGCGCTTTGTCCTATCGTCTCTTGTTATGTCCTCGTCTACGTGCGCTGTGAATCCATTTACGATCACGTCGCCAACAACCGAATTTGTTGAGGTACGGTTTCCAATAGTTTGAACTTTGGCTTTTTGGTACATAACTTCGAGAGAAGGCGGAAGCCAACGGAGTGGACAGGGTGGAAACGAAAAGAAAGAAAGCGCAAATGTTTATCTACTTATCGCTCTATCCCATCTGTAACGCTGCCGCTTTCTTGCAAAGGCACGTTTCACGCAAAGCCAGCAACAAAGTACATTGTATATGCCTTTTCACTGATACACTCCCAAAACTAATAAAGCCTGTATTTCATAAGTAATGATGTTGAGAAGTAAAATACTCACGAGGCGAAGGCGGTGAACAAGGTGGCGATGGCAACGGTGTCAATAGTATTGCATTCGGTGACAACTGTCGGCGCGCTGTCGACTCGCTGAACTGTTGAAAACGAATTGAGCTCAAAACACAATGTACACGTCTGCACACAGTATTCATTCATTTACAGTTGTAACACCAGGCATTTCTGTAAAATAAATGCTGTCGTCCTGTTCCATGTAAAACTAAACTGCGCCGAACACGCCTGACAGTTGCACCTGTTGCACCCCGAAGGTAATGACCAGTGGATTGGACTAGCTCATATGATCAGAATTTATAGAATAGCCGTTTTTTTCCGGCCTTAAAAAACATATCAAATCATGAACTTTTCGAATGTTCAAAATGGAGCATTAGTATACATTTTGTATACTTTCTATTAGTTTTATAGTAACAACGGGAGGCATTCATGCCCCACTTTCGGCATTACGGGAATAATGACGCAGACGGCGCTCTTGGCTCACTAAAATAAAGGAACATTGTTGCCGCGAACATCGAGCCCTGAATTAATTCCGTTCTTTACAAGAATATTGCCCGGCAAAATAAAATAAAGAATGTATTTTATTCCCCTAAACCTTGCAATGCAAATTGAAGGAGCCATACTCAAACGCACGAAATTCTAATAACAAAATCAAAAGCGCGCAGGTTGTATTTACTTATTTATCACAGATATCTTACAGGCCCTTGGCGAGCGCATTGAGTAAGGGGGCTAACAAAGGCAGAGTACGAGCTTAAGAAATACAAGTAAATACGTAAATGGAGCCCGGAAGTAAGCGCGAAAAATAACATGAAAACTACAAACAAATATCTATAAGTGAACATGACATATAAGTACGAACCACTTAAACGTCAAGTCACGGCACGTTGCATTACAAAAACTATACAATATCTGAAACTAGCAATGTAGCATAACAAACAGAAAATATCATAACATACAGGAAATCTGAACAGATTGTTCAGATAGGGTCTTACAAACAAAATAAAGCAAGAAAGATCAGTGGGCAGAATGATTTACTAAAGAACTTTCGCAGAGCACAAAAAAATGCCATATAAATCGACAAAAAAAGTGTTGACACCTGAAGTTTTCAACTGAACTGCAATACGAATTTATATCTCAAGATATTATCTCAAGACCAAATGTTATGTTTGATATCTCAAGAGATAATGTTTGTGTAAGTTTAAATAGAAAAGATGACGCATAAAACTGATCTGCTACCTAGCCAGTACTAGACATGTGCATTTCCTATCCCAGGAGCTTAAGCTTCGCGAATGATTCCGACTGCCGCACACGGTATTTGTTTTTTCAGGGAAGTGTGCTTGCGTCATTATAGGCTCCTTTTGCTTTTCATACTTTATGAAACACACGTTATGACGCTTAAGAATCTAGTTTTTTGTCCACTGACAAGTAAGGCACAAAAGCAAAAAAGGTGTAATACTTTGCCGAAACACACATGAACATTCTAATTTTTTCTTGCAGCATAGGCTACTAAGCCATGCAAAATAGCTGAGTCCAATGCACGGAGTGCATGCTGTCTTGACATAACTTACCGTAAAATGTTTGCTTCATCTCCTTAATGAGCGACCACTCCAGTTAATGTCGCAAAATATTCTCTATTGGGACCAAGGTGAATAGTGGTGCAAAGTTAGAAAACTGTAATGCTCACATGCAACAATTTCAAGCACAATCAGGATTTCAAGTTGTGGAAATAATTCTGACAATCCAGCAGCGGGATAGTAACGGTGATGACTGAATTTAACGTAAACAAATCATAAATGCTCTCAAGCTACAAAATGCTATAAAGAAACTGCCAACCTTATGTGCTCGTTCTTTTCAACTTCAGCCATGTCTTTTTCAAACGGGGTATTTCACCTGCCTTCGAGCTCGTACTTTCTGCTGGGTGTTGCTAGAATTGCTAGCAAAACATGGCACAGTGTTTTTTATACAAAAACACTGATGAGCTTTAGAATGCCCTTTGATATTTTTTACTAAAATTTCGGATCTTTTCACTGCCGGGCTCTTTTTATAAGCTTTCGGTTGCAGCGCCCAGGAATAGACAAAATGCCCTGAAAGTGCCGCCCGCACGTAATAGTGCATTTCGTGAAGAGCGCATGGCATCCTACAGGCTGGGGTGGGCCCCCGCCAAGTGAGCGGCTCACAAATAAGAAAATACCGAGCGCCGAAAATATAACAGCATCTGAGAGCGTGTCACGTGAGGAGTGCCCGGCATCATCCAGGCTTGCGCATGGTCTTACGCCACGTAAGGGGCACACAAAAAACAAAAGAAATTACCAAGAACACGTGATCGCGCTCCTCGGGACGAGCACGGGCCATCATCCAACTTAACCTTCGAGAACAGTCTGCCCAACGTTGGTGGCCTGATCTTTCACGTGCTGTAATGCTCGCCAGTAAACGCACGCTAGCGCCGTAAGTGGGCAGCACCCAACAGCTAGCCCCTTTGCAGATGCGTTCTATCCAAAACTTAGTTTCTTAATTCGGGCGCATTAGCCCCAATAAAGCTCCCGATCATCGACAATCCCCCAGTGGGTATGCGCCACAAAAACAGGAACAACAACAACAACAACAACCTAAATCGCGAAGACGCTATGCGCCAGTTCATGTGCGGGCTAACACGGTCGACCTACTTAAATATGTTAAACCCAGCGGACGGAACGATCCGGGCAGGCCACTCATGGAGAGCTTTCAGGGGCAACTTCGGAAATCCATGTTAGGTGCAACAGCCAGGTTTCCGATGGGGAGATAAAGCGAAAGAAATCACTTTATTTTCTAATAAACTTGGCTAGGAACGCGTGGTGGATGCCGCCCGAAGCATGGTGGCGACGGTGGCGGCTCGGTCAAACAAAAGTAAAGCACCCGGGGTTGTGAGCAGCCCAGCGCGTCCTCCAACTGCTCGACGCTGGAGATGGGGTGGGATGGGTTTAGAGGTCAGGGCCACATGGCGTGGCTCATTGCGTACAGGGAATCAAAGAGAGGACAGTTGCGTGAGGGGAACTCATAGAGATAGGATTAGGAAGGAGGAGTATACTGACGAGAGAGTTGTCCTGAAGGAGTCGTCATAGGCGGTCCTGAGCGTTAGTGAGGAATGTGTGGCATCTAAGATAGCGGTGGCAGGAGAGGCGATAATGCTCCGTGGCTTCTTGGTACGAGAGCAGACGATCGTGGGCCGACCAAGCACTGTGTTAGAGAGCAGGATCCAGATCAGCATGGCGGTTAAGTTGTATTGCTGCATTGTGGGCGACTCGTTGCCTCCCTCCAATGTGGGTGCCAGGAACGACACGATGTCGACAGGTTGAGAGGGTGGCTTTTGGAGAATCCTCAGTGCCATCGCCGAAATGCTACAGCGAAAGTTTTGAATGCCCTTCTTCGAATCAGTGATTATAATATGTGGTAGCGGCCTTGTGAGGAAAGGCCAGAACTTTTGCCGGCTCTTTCGCTGATGCGGGGTAAGATGTCCGTACGGTGAGAGAAATGACCGGGAGAGAGTGCGCCAGCTTCTTTGTTACTCCAGCCTTGCACCATTGGTACAAGCTGGGAGTTTTTTTGTTTATATAGCTGAACAGCGCGCCAGTGATATGTCAGGCCAGAACTTGTATTTTCATTTCATTTCGCAGGTGGAACGACCAAGAAATATGGTGGTAACACTTATGGAAAACTGCTGTAAGCCTCAAATTTTCTTAAGGCATACGTCGAGCCTAGTTTATTAATAATGTCCTCCGCATTTATATTTCAAAAAAGCAGTATTCGTGTGTTCAAAACTTGCATATTCACATACGAAACCCCCAGGTAACTATAAAAAAGTAGGCATGCGGGAAGTTTGAAAATAAAGAATACCAGATATAGCTGCAATAAATGTAACTGCGATAGACGTGTACAAAGAAAAAAAATGGTATGCGAGCAACACCTCAACTACGTCAACAAAATATGTCTCAATAGCGTCCACAAATGAAGTAGCGGAAATATCGAGTGTACGCGTTTAGTATAGTCGATAGAAAAATCCGAATATATGGTACCAGCAACAGTATCTTAACATCCAAATTGTTTCTTTAAAGTATTGCATTGTATACGGATGTCTAATAGAGGTACTGGTGGGACATAGACCTTCACATCTTTTTGGGACGTCTCAGAAATTTTGTTAGTTGTTTGCTGAATAGCGGTCATATGAGAAAAGTTTCGCTCTGTCGAAACCTCAGCAGTCATGCAGGCATTCGGAATCAGGGTGTAGACGTGCATAACGTAAAAGTATTAGAGGATGTGTACAGTGGGTCCACATTTATCTTGTTCCTCCATAAGGAGAATAGTAAAATACCTATGGTAAGGGCGCCAGACAAGGAGACACACATACTGCCATGTTATGCACAGCATGTTTACAAGAGGTATTAAGAACATATTTTTGGGAACAGGTAGGCGTTTGGGTAATGGAGAATACCAAAGAAACCTGAGATTTGGTGATGACCACCTCTTGCTATGTAACAACGGAAAAAAAATTGGAAATCATGACTACCGTACTGTACAAGCAGAGTTCAATCGGGGGCATCAAAATTAATATGCAGAAAAGTAAAGTAATGCCGAATTGCATTGGGAGAGGACAGCTGTCATTATAGCTGACAAAAAGCCAGTGGAACAGGTAAGCGAATACATCGACTTATACGAAGTATTGATCCCGGATCACAACCATAAGCCAGAGTAAAATTGGAAGGATAAGAATGGATCGGAGTGAACTACACAGGCGTGCTCAAATACGAAACAGCACCCCCTGAAAAGGAAAGTGTATACAGCTGCATTTGGCGGTACTTACTTAGGGGACAGAAACTTGGAGGGTCACTAAAAAGGATTAACTTAAATTCAGGATGACTCAGGAAGCACTTGAAGGAAAGTAGATAGGTGTAACATCTGGGAAAAGTAGAGAGCGGTGTTGGGCTGCCAACATATGCGTGTTATGGACATATTAGTCGAAATTAAGAATGGGCGTTTGCAGGGCATGTATTGTGAAGGCGAAATAACTGCTCGTATTAAGGGTGACAGTGCGAATTCATAGAGAAGGCAAGCATTGCAGGGGTATGCACAAAGTTAGAGTGCTACAGGATATTTTTCTAAGGAATTTTAGAGCTACTCTAACGGCTTGTAGAACTTTAAGAACTACAATTAGTTGACTTTTCGTTGTGAAATATTTTTTGAAAAAGAAAAAGGCTACTTGTAAGACGAAAGAAGAAATACACAAGGTTTGTCGATAAGCATGATTGCGTTTGATGCCACTGTGCGAAATCCCGCGTTCTACCGTATATATCGAGCAGCAAGCCGACCACTGGCATAGCTGTTCTTAACTAATCATACGTGAAAACTCCGTCAGTGAATCAAAAACGATACTCTTGGTTGATAAAGGCGAAAAGCGAAAGCGGACATGTGCTCGATATTTCGGCGCGTGTTAAACATCTCCAAGACGTCAAAATACACCGGAACCCTCAATTACGGCGTGCCACATCGTATGTAAAGTTTCGGGGCCTTAAACCCTACCGTCAATCAATCAATCACTGAAAATGTAGCTCATTTTGTAAGCTTTATGTGATTTATCGTCCTTTTCTTGCTTCTCAATGACTGCGCATCAAAGTCGTTACGCGAAGTGTTGTAGGGATAATTCATGTTTTTTTTTTTTTCAGGAAGGTGGTCTTTAGGAGTCAGAAATGCCTTGGAAACATTTGGTATGGAGGGTCCCTGGTGATTTTGCTTATTCGATTCACATCTTTGTAGTGCGCCAGAAAATAAGTGTTGTGTGTGGTGTTAAAGCATTTTTTACACTTAGTTTGGGTTGGCACAAAGTCTGATACTGTAATTCTGCTAGGCATAATTATTGGTAACGGTAGAACAAACTCATCGTAATCATTATCATCATCATGATCAGCCTGTCTACGCGCTCTACAGGTAGAGGTCTTTCCCATAGATCTACAATTATCCCGGTGCTGCGCTGTGGCCAACTGCGCTGTGGCCAACTGTGGCCAACTTATACGCCTCGAGCTTCGCAATCGGTGCGCCGCCTGCCGCCGCTTCTCCGCGGCGTTGACGGGATTTGCGCTGTGTGGCTGATAGGACCGCGTGCAGTGTTTAGGTTCTGTTTTGCTTGTTTTCGCCTTTCCGCGCCCTGAACTATAGGCAAAGAGTACATTTAGGTCACTTGAAAAGCAGCTGTGTCTTCGTAGAGTACGCAATCGCCTGCAAGAGCTACCCGGAAACGCGGTGGACGCGGTGCTACGCGCTTCGTCGGCGCTGTTCTGGGCGCCGGTGACGGTAGAAACATATCACCCCTGTCACCCCCAAAACATCAGGCACAAATGAATTCTACTGTCGCCTTGTTTAGACCTGATACTGGCACAATGAAAGGTTGGCTTCATTTTGCAGCGTCGACAACGAATGCGGCTTCGTTTGGGGGATGTGATATGTTTCGGGGATGTGATTACCCAATCCCGAACAATAACTTATGCCTTTTATAAGCATATAAACCATGCGAAAGTGTTAAGTATATTCCAAGCCTATCTGTGCGTCATTAAATATGTGCCCACACAGCAAGGCAAGTTAATGAAACCACGAAAAAATAAATGCTGTGCAAGTGCGGAATTCAGAAACATAATTTTCTAACGGAAATAAAAAAAAAAACAGTGCAGCTTCTGACATGCTAAAGACGTTCGTCGAAACTTAAGCCAGGTAGGGTTCACTAGACCAACTATACGCGAAATTCACTGCTATTTCGCGAGACATCGTGGGGGGGGGCAGGAGGGGACGCTGTGTACATATGCGGAGCGGAATCAAGCAATAAACGTTTTAGTAATCACACACACACACACAAATCTTGCGTTTACTTTCCTTTTGTTTTTCTACTTCAACGAACAGCTGGTCATACGGCGGCCGCATTTTTGGAAGTAAGCTGTTCAACAAGCGATGAAAGGTACCGTTGTAAGAGAGTGGTATGTGATAGGGCCCACTGATTTCAGTTTCTGCTCTATTCTGCTGGCTCCCTGTGCCATATGACGATATTTCGAAGAAGCATTAGTCGCGGACGCGGATTAAATTCTAAGCCTGTCTCCGCGCTGCTCGCAGAGGAGCAGATGAACGTTTGCGGGCGCTCACCTCACGACAAGAAGACTTTGTCGTGTGCTGATACCCGAGTATAATGATGCATTGTCCATCGTACTTTTGTTGAATATTCCAGAAATAACAGACTGGCTTATAAATGATGGTGATCAATACCTGAGGTATAATATTTGCAAACGAAACTGGCATGCTGCCAGGTACTAGTGAGTGCCCCGCTGAATATGTAAGCGCACAAAACCAATTTAAATCGTAGTGTATAGCCGTAGCATGAACATCTGAGGAACCGGTGGTTACAGAGACACTGCTAGTAAATTCAGGTCAGTGTAACTACAGTCGGCTCCATCACACGCCGGTACCGTGACGCTGGCCTGTGACACACTGGCGCTTATACAGACCGAATATACCACACTAAGATCGCATCAGAAACATTTACACTCTCGAAAACACACCTCATTTGCCAACAGAGTGCCTGCTCCACATAAACACGGATTTCAAACGCCCGCACACGGTAAATGTCAGTCGTGGACGTGTCGCAAAAGCAGCGGTGGCACTGGGGAGCGGGACGCCGAATCCCGCGCCTGCTTTCGAAACGGGCCGCTAGGGGGATTTCAGTGGCGCCCCTAGAGGCCGCGCTCGAGGCGTATACCCACAAACATTTTGATATTATCTGTCCATCTAACCATCTTCTGCCCCCTGCCACACTTGCCTTCTCTAGGATTCCACTGTGTTAACGTTAAGGACCAACGGTTATCTTGACTTCGCTTTACATGCCCTGTCCACACCAATTCCTTTTTTTAAATTTCTCCAATTATATTCTTATCACGGGTTTCTTTCCTGACCCACTACGTTGTCTTGTTGTTCCTTAATAATAAACCTATTATGTTTCGCTCCATTACTCCCTCAGTCGTCCAAAATTTATGCTGAACCATGATAGCGATCCTGAAAGTATCTGCCTCATAGGCGAGTATCGGTAAATTGCCGCTGTCATACACATTCTTCTTCAGGGACAATGATATGATAATATTTAGGACCGGAGAATGCCTGCCGAATACAGTCCACCCCATTCTAATCCTTCAAATTATCTCTGCCTCATGATGTTGATCCGGGGTCACAACTTGGATTACGCAGACATATTCGCTTTCCACTTCCACTGCCTCGCCAAGTATCTCAAGCCGCTGAGCTGTCCCCAGTGGTTTGGTCATTGCTTTATTTTTCTCCATAATATTTTCAGGAGCACGGTTCTACTCTGTTTCTCAATTGCGGTAAGCATGCTTTGTCATTCCCCCACCCAAATGTTTAGCAAAGCAACGTCAGCACAAAATGCGAAGTTACTAAGGTATTGTCCATTAACCCTAATGCCCACCTGTTACCAATATAATGTTATGAATACCTCTTTGTACACCTGCTGTAATAAGCAGTGGAGAAATTGTGTATCCTTGTCTGATGCCCTTCCTTATGGGCATTTTACGGCTCTCCTTATGCACGACGATGGTAGCTGTGGAACCATTGTAGATGTCCTCTAGTATTCTAAAGTAATGCTCATTACACCCTTATTCTGCAATGTTTGAATGACTGCTGAGGGTTCTCATAATTTATGAAGGCTATATCCCAAGGATGGGTATACTCCGCGCATTTCTCTATCACCTGAGTGATTCTGTCATAGTGGACCATTGAATATCTGTTACGAAACCCTGCGTGTTTATTAGGTTGAATGAAATCCATCCATCCATCCATCCATCCATCCATCCATCCATCCATCCATCCATCCATCCATCCATCCATCCATCCATCCATCCATCCATCCATCCATCCATCCATCCATCCATCCATCCATCCATCCATCCATCCATCCATCCATCCATCGATGCATCCATCCATTCATTCATCCATGCATTCGTCCATCCATTCATTCATCCATTCATTTTGTACTTATTTACTCATTTATATACCTTAAGAGTACAAAAAGCAAGAGTTAACGGTGACACATCAATGTACTTACAGTACTAAAAGTAAGACCGTGTGTCAGGCAAAAACAATTAAAAGGAAGTGACCAATAACACCTTACTGGAGTACTAATAACACACTGGCTAGTCCACAAAAACACGCAACATATCCAGAAAAAGCTGCATACAAAGTCGATGCATATAATGCATAATAATTGTCAAATGTGGCTCCAAACCAGTGTCCACTTCAGAATGAGATAGAAAGGTATATTGGAGACACACTGGGCCTCTAACATGAGAGAACGGTATTTATTTTTAGGTATTTTGCGACCACTCCTTCTGACACCTAGACATCTGTAGAGAGGGAGCATTATGTTGAAAAAGAATTGTGAGATGGGTAGCGTTCTTGGCCCTTTCAATAAACAGTGGTTTAAAAAAATAGAATTGTCATGTGTTTTTGTAGACGAAGTCCTCTTCCGAATACACAATAATAAGAGTATCAAAGATGTGATGGTCTATTTAGAAAACACACTGATGAAGATATCGGTTCAGGGAAGCTTGGTTATAAGAGTAGAGGTAAATATTCGATAGTGATTTATTTTGTTAGGATATATGAGACAATGGTGCCCGACACGTGCGGTACCAAAATCTGAGCAAAAATTTCTTGTCTGGCCATTTCTCCTTGCTGCCGTTCTTCTTAGAACAACTAAAGCTGATGTTCTGTAATGAAGTGTTCAAAATGTACATGAAAGTGTGTACATAATTAAACGAACGAGATGACAATTTGGCAAACACTGAGAGTATGTACAAACGCCTCTATTTAATATCTTGAGCGTTTATACCCTTATCTGTTGGTGTAGCACAAAAATCACCGAAACTTTGCTAAAACGCGGCCGATAAATTAGCGCAACAGTATATTTCAAGCACTTAGGATAAAACCATACCACCTGAAATGATTTCAAGATTTTTTGTGTATCATTAATATTGATAAAGACACCGTGATCAGCAGGTATAGGAAATACATGATTTATTAATTAACAATGAGCAGTATTCAACTAATAAAATGTACACTGTTTAAGTGCGAGCTTTTTTCAGGCCAGCCTTGTCCTAGCACGTCTGGGGTCATGGTGTAACAAAATGTTATGTGCGCAGAGTCAGGCGTTTTCACGCACCCAGAACGACGCGCTTCACGAACACAAACAGAGGCTTCGAAAAGTCACCCCCTTGTTTCTGGCATCAACTTTGTAGCAAAAAGTTAAGAGTATCGTCAAACAAGAGGTTTAAATAGGCAGTACTGTTCGGAAACCACCAATGCTACGAACAGAATTGTTCGACAAGCACTGTCCAACCAGACTGGCCCATTGTTTAGCTGAAAAAAAAACTGCAATATAATTTGAGTCAAAATATATGTACCTAGCCGGGAACCCCACTTTTTGTAGGAATTTCAGTTGGAATAGATTTTACTCTAGTAAGCGAAATATGTAGGCGTGTAATAAGAACACGACAATATCAGCCAGCCCACAAATGCTACTGCACTTGCAAATGTAAAGGACGCACCAAAACAACAGATCTCCCGCTGGTGCATGTTCTGGGCAGAAAAAGAAACGAACGATAAGGTAAGTACTATGTGTCCGATGAGAAGGCATAGCACTGTGAAGAAAAAAAATAAATTACATTAAAAATATTCAATTCATCAAGAGAGCGTTGCAACTGAGAGAGAAAGAGCATAGGGTTTGGTAGGAAAAAGCGCCGAAAGGCGCTGCAGCTTCACTGGCGAATTACTGCCTTGCCCTTCACTCCTTTACGTTGAGTAGCAGATTGTTAGCTTTACTTTTTTATATTCAATACAGGCCACACACAGTCCCTCTACCAGAACAAATGCCGAAAAAACTTTTCAGAGCAGGTTTAATGGGAATACTATTCCATAGGTATGAGAAACTTTAAAAGCATTTCTTAAAACCGGGGAATTTCATACGGACACTTCTAGCTTGTACTTCCACTTACCACCATGTGTCAAAAACTGGATGAAACACTGAAGTACCTGCCAGTAACAATTTGGTGGGGCATATATATTGGTGCACACTAGGTGCACATTAATCGGTCAAAAACTGGATGAAACTCTGAAGCAGTACCTGTCGGTAACAATTTTGCTGGGGTATATTGGTACACACAAGGCCTTCGAAGATTCCAGTCATTGCACTGTATACAGTGTAGTTATGATTGCAAAAACCAAGTTGTGGAAAAACTGGTTCACTTTATCTTCAAATCAAAAAAAGTTTGTTAAACCTGGCAACCGTGTTTCGCCCAGGATTTATTAGCTCGTGACTTCAAAATTTGAAACAGGTTTCTTACAAACGGAATTTCCCGCCGCCCTTGTTTCAATCATACTCGGTGTGCTCTGTTATAACACTTTTCTGATACATCGGTAATCCACTCTTATCTTTGAGATCTGAGACTTTAATTTCTTGCGTAATTTTTTGCAGAAGACTCATGTTGAACAAAATGTTTGGTAAATATTATGATAATTATAAATATCATAGATTATCTTCAGGGGTAGTGGGGGAGAATTGTGATACTGAAGATAGCATTCGTTTTTGCGCATTTGCTATGTATCAGTATTCTGCACGGACACCAAATGGGCTAATAGGTTTCGCATTATTAGGACACAATATTAATACGTACAAGCCATTTTATCTACAAACACAAAGAAAGCACAAATATTTACATGTAAGCCTTTATGTGTACAACGATTCAAAAATAGAATCAATGCTATGAAATATATAGGCGTCATTTCAGTATACAATGGCGTCTTTAAGAAATAAAGATATAAACATAACAGCTAAGAATACATTTCCAAGATGGTAACACAAACATTTGCAGCGGGAGATTTTATGGTATCCTTAAAATGTTGCTATACATCCGAACACTGCGCACTAATACTAAATATTTCTACGTTGCCATAAATAAACTTTCAAAGCTTAATTGGGAACTGGGTAATTTGCTTTTGTGTTTATGCATGCACATTGAAAAGAATAATTATTGAAGCAGAATATATTTCACTTCAGGATTGCTATATTTTCAAATCATCATCATCCCCAACACACTTTGGTGAACTGCATGACAAAGAGCTCCCCCATTCACATTCAACCGCTGCTTTCCCGCACTGCTCGAGTAGTTTCCTTGCCCAAAATTTTCTTATTTTGTTGTTCCAGACCCCTCTCTCGGAATTCACTCTGCGACTCTTGTGATGCACCAGTTGTAATTTTTTTTCACGACACGGCCTACCCAATGAAATTATTTATTTATTTCAACTATCTTATCTTCAACTGGAATTTGCTCTTTCTTTTAGGAAACTTCTTTTCTGTCTGTAAGTGTTACTCCAACCATTATTCGTTCCCTGGCCCGTTCAGCCCGCGTAAGATTTGTTTGAGTTTTTTAGTTAGGCGCCAACTTCTAGCTTTCTATGTAATCGCTAGCCGTATGCACTGGTTGGAAATTTTTCTTTTAAGTGAAAGAGGTGGCTTAGGGTGTCATATTTGGGTGTGTATGCCGAGTGTTCCTAACCCACGCCTATTTTGGGATGAATTTCTGTCGCGTTGGTGACATTTCTTGAATTGTTAGGTGAAATAATGTGGTACCTTCTTCCAACTTTACCTGCTCCTACTTCTAGGATTTCATTTCCGAAAGTAAAAAGCTCACTTTCGGCATGCATCTTCCTCGTTTCATTACACATTTTCCTATCTAATTTTACTCAAATGACCGTCCTGTGTTTTTGTAGTTTCTCGAGCATATTGTGTAGGTGTTCTGCAGTTTCAGTTAGCAATACTGTGACCTTTGTAAACCTGAAATGGCAGACGTGTTGTCGGTTTATCCGTAATTTCGTGTTTTCTCACTCAACTTTCCACAATTACTTTTCCATACACCGTAGAAAGCACTTGGCGTAGTGCATCTTCTTCTTTATTCCCTTTAGGATCAGCAATTTCTCACTGTGCTTGGGAACAATTATCCTGCCTGTATATCCCCTATATATCATTTAGAATGCTTATGTCGGGTGCCTCTACTCCCTGGAGTTTATTGCTTCCGACACTGGTGTGGTGGGTACTGAGTCATGAACTGTTCCATATTCCATAAAGGCCTTGTAAAGAGGTTCGAATAGTCTGGGAAGTTTTCTTTTACTTGACTGATGGGGTGAATAATATTAATCGTTCAATGTCATTTTGTCAATTGGCCTTTGGAATCGGACGTTTCAATCTGAACAATGGAATGCTTGCCACAGAGTGGCCATCTTAGAATATCTCCAACGTTCGGGGAGTTACCGCTGAAGTTTCTTTTTAAAAGGCCCCAATAGTTTGAAGACATACCAGCGGCGCGCTGTGTGGTGGGGATTTGACGGAACACTTTACACGGGTTTCGACGCAGGGCACGAAACATTTAAATTGCGGTCAGCTGATGTGACACATATTGAGATAGTCGCCAAGATTCTTGCTGCACTTGTACACAAGGTGTGGCAGCTCGGAAAACATTTTAGGCGTTTAATGTGGGCAAGGGTATTTTGATGTTCTCAGAGCAAATCTGCAACTTTCGTAGTGAAGGCTGAATGGGTTCAAAGCAGGTTTGTTCGTGTATTAAGGATCTTATCTGCTTCACTGGTACTTTTGGTACAGTTCAATTGGTGAGCTCGCTTAAACGTGTTTTTATTACCTGCTGTGAGTATTTATGGCTCTGGAGCACAGTTTTAGTTTTTTTGCCAATTGGGACAGAAGTCGGCTTGGTTAGTGCATATTCGCATAAAACAATGTACTATCGGCGGCAAATGAAACGCGAAAGGCCCACTTGAGGACGCCTGCCTGTAGGTATCAGAGAGGGACGCGAATGTCCGGCTCGCGATAGTTTGCTGTTTGCTTCTGTTTTCTTTGGATTTTTCTTGCTTTGCCACTGGAGCGCCACATTCATACTCACCACCGATCGCGACTACCGCAGCGCTTTGATTTTGCTTTCACCGATAAAATGTTATGAGCATCTAGTTGCGATTGGAACAACGCATGAGGCGGATCGGGAACGGTCGGTGTGGAACGTTACGTTTTTTATCGCTCGTTCTTCTGATGACGCGCGCAACTTTAAAGCCACCAGAAAAGCTCAAACACACTGGGAACGATCGTTCACGCGTCATTTGAAACTGACAATGCCGAGTGTAAGCCCCCAAAAAAGAGCCAGAATTGTTGCTTTTTTCTTTCATGGTGTGCCACAACGTGGGATTGAAAAGCAAACAGGTCGTCCACTATCTACAATAATTAGAATTTCCCAGGCCTACCGCGATGAGAGACGGCTCGAAAAATTGCCACGTGGGCACAGGCAGCGGGCTACAGGAAACGATGAAGACCTACATATTGTGGCCGCTGCAGTAGTTTCACACAACGTCACGGCTCGGGAGATTAAGGACACGTTCGAATTGTCTGCCAGCAGATCCACTATTAGGCGCCGTCTCCATGAGACTAATCTGCGAAGCCGCGTACCGCCGCAGAAGCCGCTGGTGTCAGCAGCTAATCGGAACACAATACTCCTGTTTGCACAAAGACATGCATCATAGCCTGCAGAGAACTGGCGCAGCGTGATATTCTCTGATGAGTCTACGTTTTCGGCTCGTTGGGACCAGCGTCTGCGTACTTGGAGAGCCGAAAACACCAGCTGTTTTTTTCCTGCTATGTTGAAACTGCCGTATTTGATGTCGAGTTTCTTTAATGATGTGGCTAAAATATTTGATATTGCGAGGCGAAAATAGTCCTTTTATTTATTTATTTTTTTTTTATTTATTTGTTTGTTTGTTTATTTTTTATTTTTCTATTTATTTATTATATTTATTTATTTATTATTTATTTATTTATTTATTATTTTCTTATCAGAATTCCCCTTGTGTGCAGAGTTTCGACCTAGGTATTTTCGCCGTCTCTGCGATAAAATATCATTACCAAAAAAATTGCCCCTTTTTTTATTTGGGTTTGAGCCCTCGAATCTCCAACGCCTTGAAAGCAGCGGCCGCTGCTCCGTGAGTATGTGGGGAGCAGTGTTTAAAGATGGCCTGGGACCGCTGGTTCGTCTAGAAGGCATATTCAGTAGCACTGAAGCTTACTGCAACGTCATCGTGAACATCATGGTGCCATATGCACTCGACGGCCCATTCCCCGACGGCGTCTACTGTTTCGAGCAGGACCGCAGCCCTATACATATGGCAAAATCAGTAACGTGCCTGCTGGAACAGCTTGGAGTTATGGTGTTGGAGTAGCCTCCTCAAGGGGCAGACATGAAGATCTGCGAAATTGTGTCGGGCGCCATGACGAAGGCAATTTCGCAGCGGCCACTCCAGTGCGGCTCCCAGGATGCTCCGTGGGCCGCTGTGCTCTGTGGGCCGCTGTGAGTGTGCGTGCCTACGCACTTCGGACTTGGCAGCCCAGCTCTTCGACAGCATTCCGCGACGAATGGCAGCTGTTGTGGCCGCTGGGGGTGATTTAACCAAGTATTAGGGTTATAGAAGCGGGGGCTTATTGGTTACGTCATTGAAAGATGCGAGTGCGTGTGCGCAGGACCGTTACTTTTCTTGGGTAATTGTTCGTCTAGAGCCTTGCTGCTCTCCTATCCGCCTAGCCGATACGGTGTCCCTATTCTAGAACTCTCTGTTTGTTCATAGTGAGGCAGCTGCTGATTTATCATCTCATGCACCTCACCGACATATTGGCAAGGCTTCCATGAACATGTCACGTTAGTGTGGTAGTGAAGTCAGTTTGAAGCCTTCTTGTCTCCGCACGGAGAATGTGCAGATTGCAGCGCACGTTTGGATTTACGTATAAATGCTCCCGACGCCATCATCTTTGCGTGATGATAAACGACAATACCTGCTTTTTTAAACCGGTTTAACTTTGTTTGCGCCACAATAAGACTTCGATAACACGGCAATGATAGGAGCAAAATCAAAACGCTATAACGGAGTTATCAGCGCTCGCTTAACCCAAGCGAGCGACACCCTCTCTCGCCACAGAAACCGTGCTGCGGCAGTTGCGATGTGGCGCTCCAGTGGCAAAGCAAGAAAACGAACGGCAAAGAAAATAAAAGCAAACAATCGCGATCCGGATCTCCGATAACTACCGGCGGGCAGCGTAAGTTGGGCCTATCGCCACGCGTTCCGCTTTTCGCGTTTCATTTACGCCGATCGTACATGGCTATAAGGTATGGTGGTCTTGCAAAGTCTCACATATCTGCTGTCCAAAGGCAAAATTGGCGTGTATATGTCAGATTCCTACAGAAAATATTCTGAAGTCTGCCTTGAGAAAACGTGACTGTGACATCCAGAAACGTTGTGCTGTGCTTACAATAGGAATGAGAGAGACAGATACTAGAATGCGCTAGATTCGAAGCCTCAAGGAAGGTTAAAATTTTGTCCCATTATGCTGCCATATTGTGAATATATCCTCTATATACTTTTTGGGGTGCAGTGTCTGCACATTTTTGATTTTGAGAAAGTTTGACTCCACATGTGACATAAAGATATTAGAGTAGCTTCGCCTCAATTCTAGTTCCCGTTCACGTCCCGCCGACATTCGCATATTTGATACTGTCAAACTGAAAATGAATAGGTTCAATGATAACATAAATGAAAACTGCAAGGGTAAGAGAATTGATGCGCTTGTCACAAGCCTTCTGCTCTGAGGCATAAGATACGGCGTTGGTGCAATCTGCATTTGAACTATTAGTGTGTAGTGACAGAACAACGAAGGTAACAAGCACAAATTCTGGAATTTTAATCTGCGTTAAAACTGCGAGAACTTCATTTGTATCTATCATGCAGCAGGGAAGCAGGGGGAATATCCCGAATAAGATATTCGACATAGCGCGAGAACTTTTTGGGGACAGTACCAATTCCAGAAACAGTAGGGCAACCTGGGTTCTTAGTCATCAAACCTAAGAAGATGATAGAAGTTACATGCTAGTGGATAAACAAAGGAGCGATGACTTCTGTAAATACTTTATTTTAATCAAGCTTAGTAACGTTTCCTTCGCCGATTAGCTTTTAATGATTACTGGACTCACAATCATCACCATCATCCTAAGGCTGTTTGTGTCCCCTGCAGGACGAAAGCCTCTCTTAAAGATCTCCAGCCACACCTAAGGAGTGCTAGTGGGATTATTGAGATCACTAAGAAGTGTATTTGTAGAAAGTTGAATACCGAAAGCTGTTATTCAGCCCAGTTTATATAGTCCGTAATGATGAGGATTACACTAGCGCCTCTTTTATCGGCGGGTTAGATCGGCCTTTATCGGCGTGTTTAAGGCAACTTGCGTGTTCAACAGGGCTTTTTTTGTTTGTAATATTATGGCGGAACAATCATTGCTGTTGATATGCTTCCTATATATCGCAATCAACGGCTTTACGCTATGTGCCGATGCAATTACATGCCACTCTGGGTGACAGAGGTTCAGAGGTTATTGCTGATAATGCGCCTAGGACTTGGTCCGTAGCTGTACGGCTCTGGACGCACTCTCGTAGTCTCGTATTACTGCGAAGTTACCTAAGTCAGTTAAAAGTCACGTTCATCGAAGCCACAAGGTGTCTGGAAGATGCCCCCATCTTTAGACAAAGCGTTTAGCTGTGTTTGCGAGATAGTAATATTTGAAAGGTAAATCATATTCACAGTGAGATTTTTCTTTGCACGAGCTAACTGGAGAGAGTTGACAGACGAGAGAGTGAAATGTTTGTTCGCGTTGGCAGACCGAGGAGAATAATTGATACCGGCGTTAACCCGAACCGGCAAAACGGCCGTATTTGCCAAGTGTATTGCGATTAATGTGTGATTGTAATTTGCGTTGCCTGGTCGGGGAGAGCTTATATTATTGCCACTAACTTTATTCTTGTGCGTGTAGTCGTTGCTGGGAATATGATCTAGGCAACGTTTCCGAACTCCGCTTCGGATATCACGGTGCCCTTCATTCATTCGTAGCTGTGTAGAAGGCTTACTCTTATTTGCTTAGCTCCTGACTAAGAATTTCCTCTACCTGGCGGAATGTGTGAACATAGTTTCGTACGGATTAGGAATTGTTTTAGGCACTGACAAGATGGGGTTGTGTAGTACCTATTGCCACGTTTCCATTTTAGATGGCTGTAGTCCCGCAGTGGCTTGCCTAAGCACAACCATCAAACTCATGTAGGCTACCTCGTCGATCAAATACAGCGCAGGAGGCGAACACGCATTTGAAATTGTAGGCTACTTTCTTATTTTAGTAGGAAAAGTCTGCCAGTTTCTGACTTCAGTTGAAGCCTCAGATTGATGGTCGCTACCCCGGCAGTTAAATACCGTGCAACTGCAAAAAAGTGCTATTAGAACATATGCATTTTTGCGTAATATTTTCAATATTAGGGATGGTTTTGACAGTAAGTATTACCCTGCACAACCAGTTGGTCTGGGTACTAGTCGGTTGATTCACTCGGAGACATGTTTTTGCGGAGGTTCCACCGGGCGCGGGATGGCTTTGAGGTGCAAGAAGGACGTGTAGACTGACCGCCGGTGGCCTCCAGGTGCACGGTAAAGTCTGACTGAGGGTCCGGTGGCCGTGGTAGATGCGAAAGGCAGCCGCGGTAGCCTTTTCGCGTGACGCGTAAAGCCTACCGCATAGTCTGCACCCTTGGGGTTCGTCTGCAGGTGGTGGCTCGGTGTATCCTCACCGCTGCGTTCGGAGAAGCGGGCATTGGAGGCAGTCTGCCACGCGCGTCAGGGCTCCATGAGTGGGTTGCTGGCGAAAAGTTGATCCTGTGTGGCCACAGAGATGTCGGAGGAGGCGGGGATGACCTGTTTTTAGGTGTGTCCACAGAAATAGCCCGGGCGTTAGCCTCGAAGAGAGCGAAGGAAAAGGCGGAAAAGTACTGTCATATGAGTGCTTTGCAGATACGTGGTTGGAGAAACAATGAATTTCTCGCCATCCAGGAGAGCGCAGTGCCGTTGCAAGAAGCAAACTTCGCGTGTGTGGCTGGCAAGCAAAGCCACACCCTGAAGCACAATGTGGAAACCAACACCAGCACAAGCTCGGGGGCGAAAGGATGCTAAAAGGCGTTGTCGCTGCAGCAGACACAACTACAGTCGAAGAAAAATAGGTTGAGAAGTGTGTTAAAGCGGTGTTCGTTTTTTGCAGCCATGGGCAAAGCGAGATATTTCGTAGTAGCGGAAGTGGTTAGCAGAGCGGGAACGAACCATTCTGGCGTGGATAGAGGAAATGTTGGGCTGGGACGGCAAAATAGTTGAGTAGAAAACCACTAGTAAGAGAAGGCACGTTATGCGTAAGAAGAGCTGAGGTTATTTGTTCCGACACGCGCGAAAACTGTTGAGGTAGTTGGAGTTCGCAGTCAACGAGAAAGCATTTATCAGCAACGCATGCTGCGGGCTGGGAAATGGAAGCAGGGCTTCAAACAAAAAAGAGTGAAAATGTGGCAAACGATTCCAGTTTGTCGGTTGCGGAAGGCAACCGATCAATCGAAATTTCAGGATGACGTATTTCATCGTGGTTCTCGCGGGGCTTATGGTAGAAATTATTTTGAAAACAAACAAAATTCCAAAGACCAAAAAAATTACACCCATCTTTCCGCGAGGTGAACGCCCATTAGATGAGAAGCATCGTGGGGTTTCATTTGCGTTTCCGTTTATGTTTAGTATTCGGGTTTGGGGGAAATTTAGGTGAACCCCCGCGATGATCCCACCTAATCAGCGTTGATAATGTCCATAATGTCCATATAGTCCTGACCTTTACCCACAGCCGAACACGGACTCGTCGCTTGCATCAAGCGTATCAAGTTCTGACCTGGAATCAAGTCGGCGTCTACATCGCCGTCATCATCTTTGTTGTATACCGCCGTTACGCGTGGTCCTTCGTCTTCCACTTCTTCTTCCGCTTCGCGTTGTTGTTGTTCTTGCAGTAGCAGCAGCGCAGCGTAATGCTGCTCAATCAACTCGGACACGGTAACGTCGTCGTGTAACTGGCCTACAAGGGCTTCGAGCAAGCGGCCACAACGCAGGAGCTCAACCGGCGCCATATCATGGACTCCCCACCAAATAAAGGCAAGAGGCGCAAAACCGCGAGTTACCGCCAATTCGTATGGTAATAATGCCGCAAGAAACTATGTTCCATTACATTTTCCGCACTGAATATATGAGAAGCTAAGCTTGTGCATTTGTCGGCTCAACTTCGTGCCCTTCGCTGTTTTTTATCTGAAGTTATGATTTTCTATTTAAAAAAAACAAGTGTTATCCTCTATTCACGATAACAACAAAGCCTTCTCAATGACAAGCGTGGATTTTAAATTAGTTAGGGTGTATGATGCTCTGCTCACCTACACCTCAGATACCTATTGCTATGGTTGTAAAAAGTTCGAATGAGCGATCAAAAGGCAGGTATATGTGTGTGCTGTGTCCAATAAAAGTTAGTGAGAGTTTGCACTTGTCCCGTCCTTTCAGCATGCGTTGATTTTTTGCGCTAAGTCCATGTTTATACACCAAGATCAGCCAACTCGCCCAACTAGTTCTTCCAAAATGGCGGGTTCGTGCTGTTGACAGTGCGACTGAGTCATCTGCTTGCACTGCATGCAATAATCGTCCACCGGCCCCAGTACAGTTAAGGTACTGTGGCTGAACTCCAATGCCCATAGCATGGCCGAATTTCTGGCAGCTTTAGCCCGGCTGGAGTCAGACGACCGCATCTCGGGTGACCTCCGGTGGCCGTACTTTGGCCGCACATAAGAGGCTTTCGAATGGCCGTCGCCCTACCGTACGAACCTGGCCGTATGAACGTAAGCCGGTTGATCAGCCGACATAAAGTGGCCATTGGATAGCCTTAGGAATACAGTCGTGTACAGCCAAAAGGCCCACTCTCGGAAACGGGCCGCATACATCTGCCGGAAAAAGGGCCGGGTGGAAAATCCCTTGACAAAGTACATCGGCTTGAGTTAGGCCGAACGGTCCTGCGTTTGCTGGGCCACTTCATCTTTTCAAGCTGCACTATTAAACTCCCTTGGAAATGTATTTTTAGGATGCTAATGAAGTTTTTTGCCTTTTTATATTTGTGTTTTCGCTGTTCGGCGCTTCTTCTGCATAAAAAGTGTCTTTTTCTCCCTTCTTACTGTTGCAGTTCCTATTGTTTATGTTGATAATTTTTTGAACTGTGTTGTCAAAAACTGCTTTTTTTCGGTGTATGATTAGGTCCCCCCTATGTATTGCCCCCGGACCCTTAGGGTATGTATATAAATAAAAATGCACCAATATATAATGCAGCCTCCTCCCTAGCTCAAAACAGTTCGTAAAATTCCGAAAGATTTCGGGAGAAAATACGTTCCGAATTGCACGTTTCTGCAGGTGCCCAGTATTTGCCTGCCGAAGTAGCCCTCATGGTTTTGAGCGTCGGGCTTCGCCTTCAACCATTAAACTCTCCTTATTTACAAGAGAATAAGGCAACAGGTACTAGACAACGCCTCCTTGCAATGTGCTGATATAGTTGTCAATTACTACCCAAGAATAGCTCATTCCCTTCGCCAGGAAAGGTAAAATCCGAGCGAAGCGCTAAGCGAAAGAGAGAGAATTTCACGCATCAACAAATACAATAATGTCTTACACTTATACTAATCAAAAGCCATCAAGATTTCCGGGGATTATATTCCTGCGAATGACTACGCTCGCAAGAATAACGTTACCACCAATGCTGATGACTCTCCCACTTTAGAAACGGAAATTGGAATGCGACCCTGAACACATTAAAAGTCCGAAAAGTGTTATTGCTGGTTCGCCAGCCTGTTCGCCAGCTCATGTTAAAGCTGGTATTAAATATTCTCCTCAGTATTCCACTGTAAACCGAAATTTTGCTCCCCTCCTTGTCAACTCTCCACAGTGTTCTCCTCTCTCCACTCCCCAGTTCAGATATAATCCCTGTAAAATTCTGGCCTTTCGACGAGCAAATGTTGGCTTTGATGAATTTCAACTTTTTAAGGAGATAACGTGTCCAGTAATATAAGACTACGAGAGAATTCATACTAGCGTGTTGCTGCCGATGAAGACTGACGAGCGTTAGTTACAGTAACCACTAGACCCCTCTTGTTTCAGTTTTTTGACAAACCTAGTTAATAACATAACAAGATGGGCCTCAGGTGGAGAAGACCGCAGGTGAGACCCCTCAAGTTTAATAACAAAATCAGCAACAGGCGTAGCCACTCAAAAAAGTAAATAAATAAGGTTATAAAATTAAAAAACAAATTTTTAAGTGCTGTTTTAGGCCAAAACAGTGCTAACATCACAGAGAAAAGCGGCAGTAAATAAATGCGTAGACATAGAAAAAGACATTTAAGGAATACAATATATTAAATTTTAAACAGCCCTAACCTACTTACAGATGTATGTTAAGAAGAAGCCGTGCACAAATTTACTGAAATGTACAGTTTTATAAAAATATATTCTTACGTATTCACAAAGGATAACTAAATTCTCTTCAAATATATGGCAGCTATGACATGCACACACATTCCTAATCTCCTTTATATTGCAATATGCGAGAATCGTAATGTCTTATGACGAGTCATATTTCAGAACGCAACAAGCGCCTAAAAGATAGGAGAGATCGCAGGAATTTTTTAAGTGAACGCCAAGTTATTCGAGTGCTTCACTGCGCAAATTCAAAATGTGCTTTCCGTAAATGTCACCTATATTTGGGAGGATAACATTACTTTGTTCTGAAGATCAGGTGTTATTAGGGTTAACCAGATGCCGTCTGCCTAATATATGCAGGCTAGTTTAGTTGTTGAACAGGCGCTGTGCCGTAAAACTGGGGCGTCTAGGTTATGTGCTTATCTAGAAATCAAATTCCAAGTCGATACAGAGGTGTGAAGTGGGCATTGCATGGGGTACGAGTGATAACGCAACGCGCTTTGTTCTGGGTATGTCGTACTGGATCTAAATGAACTTGGTAAGTGAGGCACCAACCTTCGCTGCGATATCTCAGATGGCTCTGAATGAACGCGTTTCATAGTAGAAGGGGTGTCTGTTGGTGAAAGTAATAACGGGCTTTAACAAAAACTGTCATGCCATATGTCGTGCTTTTCTCATTGTGAAGGTTTGGACCATGAATTTACCGAGGCTGTCAAGCCCGATGCCAAGGAATGTGTATGGATGGCAAGGTGCATGGCAGGGTACCGCGGTGGCAGGTTATTGGTTTAATTTGACGGATTAACAACTAATTTGTTTCTATAACACCAGCTATTTACACAAGAAAGTTCGAGGGATGGTGGTGTGGTCACCCTGTCTTTATACATTTGCAATGTATGTATTGTTGTATTAGCAGCATCTGTGACAGATTCTAGACAGGAGGAAAGACAGGAAGGAAGGTCGTTTATGAAGACTAAAAATAAAAAAAAACCAACATGAAACCTTGTGGGACGCCAATTGTAATATTTTTTTCGGCTGAACACTCACCATAATCATAACTACCAACAGTCTATTTAACAGGTCATTACCAAAAACTGCAAAAGTGCTTCCACGATGACATAAAGAGTGCGTTTGCGGAAAATTATGGGTAATCGATGGAATCAAACGCTGTACTAATGTCTACAAAAAACGGGTAAAACAAGCTTACCACATCACTTCTCGAATGAATTCATTATCAAGTGCTGTGAGTGCTGCTGCTCTCAAATGCCCGGAGACAACCTGTCTTTCGGTAAAATTATATTTCTCCAGATACTTAGCAAGATGGTGTTGAATACTACTGCAACCAATTTACTACAATAGGGGATATACATAATGGTCGATAGTTTTTTTATTTGTGTCTTGTTCCTTTTTATATATTATAATAAATTTACTTTAGTTGTTCAGAAAAAAACACCAGCTTTAAAATGATATTTACAATATAAGAAAAAGGTTCGGGTATCTAGTCAGTGACTCCTCTATTGTGAAAGGCGTTGATACATTCATGACCACAGCTAATGTTTTCAACATAAATGATGGTATCTCTTATCGAGATCTGTACAAGAGAACATGAAAAATGTTCGAGCGGCACGTGGAAGGCAATTGACCTTAGTTAAAGACGACTGTTTATCCGTTAGATTAGCTGTGATGGTGCCTGTTGGCTTTGAAAACACCGTGCTCAAAGCATTCGCGATATCTATTGGGTATTGCAATGTGTTCTGGTTTTGGTGACTTTCGCTGTTGTATTGCATTGTTGTATTGTAGAGAAAAGTACTAAGCATGCGCTTTGCTTAGAAACATATTTACCCGCATTAGAGATCTGTTTTTGCCGACATTTTTTTTCCTGGCATCAAGTAGTGATGAAAAATGTGTAATCTGCAACGTTGTTTTGAAACATGGGTAAATTGTTGCATTATCATTTTAACATTGCTGTTTTTTGTGTGCGTACTGTTAACGAAACTGTGCGTAACAGACGCGTTTTGCTGCGACAAGCAATTCTTCTGACATCACCTGGCGAAGGTGGAAGAGTGTATTGCGGATTTAAAAGTTTAATTAAAAAATCCCTCGCACTTCCCCGAGGGGGAGAGTGTGTAAGTGCGAATGCACGGTTGCACTCGCACTTAAAAGAAAGATGCATTTATTCACAGACACCTATTTGTGTTGTCGTTGTACTTGATTGCTAGAAGGATCGCTTTGTGGGCTCGACGTTGGCGTTTGCGAGCCGCGTGTTTCCGGCGACCTTCCTCGGCGTCATCGAGTCGACGCTGCCGTCTCTGAGTCGCTTCTTTTGCCGCTTTCCCCACTCGACATTGGCGTCGGGCCGCGGCCTCCCGCGCTCGCATTTCGGACTCCGCAGCTCGCCGTTGATGTTGGGCCGCAGCTTCCCGCGCTCGCAGTTCCTCATCGGCAGCTCGCTTCGCCCGCTTTTGTTCGGCGTCGCGGGCCCTCCGCTTCGCAGCCTTGTCTTCGACCGACGACGAAGTATTCGAAGTTCCCGTGGTGACGTGACCTTCAGCGACGGGTGAAATGGTCGTGCAGGATTGTATTTCAGTCGTTGTTGGTGGTACCGTTGCCTGCGAACTATCCGCCATCATCGGTCGCGCCGTTGCTAGGCGCGCTCCCCTCCGCTCCGCTCCGTTGCTAGGGGAGAGGAGGCTCCCGATCGCTGAACGGTTGCTGTTAGAACTTGCTGAGAGATATGTCCTGATTAAAAGGAAGCGTTTTACATAGTTATCTCAGCTTTGAAATTTCGTGTCAGTACTCCTTTAAGCGGGTGCATTAGCCCTTCTCACGCCCGATTCCTGGTCAATTCCTCACGTGGGTATGTGCCATAAGAATGCGCCCAACACCCGCAGTCACTGAGTGGAGAGAGGAGGAGGAGAGTAGCGCGCGCCCATCTCCCCCCGTTGCTAGGGAAGACAGGGAGGAAGACGAGGAGCGCGCGCACCCGCAGCTGTTGCTATGCGGACTACGGCGGCGGACGATTCAGGCTCGCTTAAGAAGTGCATTCGCACTTAAAATACGCATAGCCTGTTTCAGGATCTGTGAGAAAGGTAACACAGGACCAATCGTCGGCTCTTACAAATTCGGCAAACTGTTTTTTTTTTGCAATGCAGTGGTGAGATGGAGGTTTCTTTTCCAACCTGGTCGAATTAGAGTTCAGTAATATCACGTAGCCATCTCGGATATACACCTATATTAAAAAGCCTCTGATGGAGTTAAAATGTTAGTTAACGTATCGACAATGAGGCATCTTGTGCCTTGACCAGTACATCGTGTTGCAATGTTGATTACTGATTCAAAGGCATGGTCTTGATAGCCCTTTGAATATTCCTTTACCCTTGAGCAGACACCCCTAGGAACTCCATTTGTCTCCTAGTTCTAAAACGTTTTAGTGCTCAAAAATTATTGAATATACCTGTTTCTCAGAGGCGGAGAACTCTTGAATGGAGAATGTGATGGAGCGAAAACTACAGTCAAATACCCTTTTTAATAAATATGCCTAACGTTGATTTGCCAATTTCCATCAAACCATATTCGCGCTCTGTGACATTCAAAGCAAGCTGAAATCTCCGTTAGCATATAATCTTGAATAAACAAGAACGACAGCCCCCTTGCCTCAATGGCAATATTCTGATAAGATTGGAAACTCTAAATGTTCCAAGCGGCGTTTTTCAGACAATTTTCTGAGATGCGAAATATTGCAAATGGGGGTCTAATCGTGTTTAGGAGGCTATCAAATTCATTGCAATGTTTTAACACGAAAGTGCTTTATCCCGGGATAAACGAAGATTTCGCTCACGTCATAAACGTCGCCAAAGGGATTGCAATACAACCAATCCAAGGGGGTTAAAAAATTTTTAAGTGCGAATGCACTTTATAAGCGACCCTGAATTCCGGTGACCGCCGTCCGTCCACATAGCAACAGCTGCGGGTGCGCGCGCTCCTCGTCTTCCTTGGCAACGGGGGGAGATGGGCGCGCGCTGCCTGGCCGCTGACATGGCACATACCCACGTGGGGAATTGGCCAGGAATCGGGCATGAGAAGGGCTAATGCACCGGCTTAAAGGAGTACTGACACGAAATTTCAAAGCTGAGATCCGCTCTAACAATCAAGTACAACGACAACAAAAATAGGTGTCTGTGAATAAATGCATCTTTCTTTCTTTGTAGTTGTGTGTGTGTGTGTGATCTCTCTTTCGCGAACATTACCGAACCGCGCAAATTCAACTCCTGCATTCGCACTTTCACATTCTTCCCCTCGGGGAAATGCGGGGAATTTTTTAACCTCCTAGAACGAAGCAAGCTGCCTCTAAAGGGTGCACCCCCGCACACAGTTTCGTCTTGCGGGGAAGCAACCTTTAGTAATAAAGAGTGGCTTTAGTTAGGGTTGTTCATTTTTGGGTTCAATATTTGAACACGAAAGTCTTTTATACTGCGATACCCCAAGATTTCACTGACGTTATATATCCGCCATGGAAATAGCGCAAGTATATCTTTGCCGAAGCGACCCGTCAGCAAGACGTCTCACGACAAGGACACCCACAACACAGCCGCCCATTCTCAAAACATGTTTACCAACAGATTTCGCTGCACATTTCACTTTGGTGTTTTACTGATTACTATTACTGAGGAATCAACCAAAGAAAGATAAAGCCGGAAGTTTGTTTCTGTCCACGTAAGGTTTATAGCCGTGTCTCTAATCTATGCTGCCTGAGGGTATATGTCACTGCAGATGGTGTAAGCGCGAACTGTCCAACGACATGTGGTCGAAGACAGCTCAGTGTCATACAACACACATAGTTCTGTTTGGTCCCGTATGACTATACACCAGCTATCGTTGGTTTTGCGAGGTTTGAAGCGATCATCATCATCATCACCAGCCTATCTACGCCCACTGCCGGGAAAAGGCCTCTCCCATTATTCTCCAATTACCTCGGTCATGTGCCAACTGTGACCAATTTATCCCCGCAAACTTCTTGATCTCATCTGCCCATCTAACTTTCGGCCGCCCCCTGAAACGCTTGCCTTCTCTAGTGATCCACTCTGTTACTCTTAATGACCAGCGGTTATCTTGCCTTCGCATTACATGCCCTGCCCACGTCCATTTCTTCTTCTTAATTTCTACTAATATGTCTTTAACACCAGTTTGCTCTCTGACCCACTCCGCTCTCTTCTTGTCCCTTAATGTTACACCTATCATTTTCCGCTCCATTGCCCGCTGAGTCGATAATCTACGTCAAAAAATAGAGCCATCGCATTTCCTTCTTTCGGTTCAGATCAATCGCAATAAAAAACGTCTTGTTGGTAACTGTGACGTGTTCACTTACGTAAACAGGGTGGGTGTCTCGCGCGTGAAATTCGATATCTTTGAACTGCAGACGGGCCTTTTGTGCCTTGTTTACAAATCAGTTTTTTATCCCCAGAACAGCCCCGCCCTATCAGATGTTTTGTATTTGACGTTGAAGGAACATGATGCACGATGTCCAGATCCCTCCAAGTCACGGGCGTTAAGTCTTATTGCCGAAGGCTTCAACAATGGCCAAACAGAGTTCCCTGTGATTTAGACGTTATTGTTTTTCCGAGAATTCTTTGATATAGTTGATTCGTTTCTCTGGTGTCGCGGTTTTGTACGTCAGTGCACAGTTATCTCCCTTCATTTAGTTAGTTTTCTGCATGTAGTTATTCGAGGGTTTGGTTTTAAAATGCCCGTGCAGGCTGTGTGTTGAGTTCGTCCTCCGCAATGTCCTTGTAACCAAAGTCCTTGTCCACAAGGTCCAATATTGTTCTGCCCAGATTATAGTGCCGTGACTCGCTGGTTAATAATGCTTTAGTGAAACCACTGTGCTGAAGAAGGCGGTGCTAGCATGCAATTGTAACCGTCTAGTAGGCGTCGCCAACTCATGGGAGAATATGTCGAAGGTCAATAAATGAACTGCGATAGTGCATGTTGCATGCACAAGCTATCAAGCTCCCTCAATATCTTCATAGGACGGCAACTCACGCCGCTGCCTCTGCTCTCCTCCAGCCCAACGTCCTCCGTGACGTCACTTACACATGTGCCAACCGGCCAGCCCCGCATGCTACCGTGACCACTTGGGCAATACCCCTTCGGCTGAGCGCAAGTGGACTCCTGCCGGAGTCCCTGTGCCCCCGCCCCAGCCTGCCGCCCGTGCGTGCTCATTATAACGCCGTGGCGACGGTGCACCGAGGCACTGCCTGCAGGCCAATTTCAAGACTGCGCTGCGCCCAGAGCCTGCAGCACCCGCCCTCCGGATCCACAGCGTCTACCGGAGCTCCACCGACCACCGGGACTCTGGACAGCACCAGCAGCCAATCCGCGCTGCCGCGTGGCTAGCCACTGCACCGTACAACCTCCCCAAAAAAGTGGTGATGATGGTGATTGTTTTTTATGGCCCAAGGCCAACTAAGGGCAAAAAGCGCCAAGAAAATGTTGTTTTAAGAGGACGAAATGATCGTAAATACAAAATAACTAAATAAAAATTTACGTAATCTGACATAAAGACAATTAAGGTGACTGGTGTAAAGAGCCATGTTGTCACAATGCATGGTAAGTAATGTGGTGTAAAAACTTTACATCGCTAAGAAACTTAAGAGCACGCATGTGGGTAATATGAGGTTGTCCCCGAAAACACCACGGCTGTAGTGGAGTGTTTTGTCTGCATATTTGCGAAAACTGTTTGTGTCGTGTTGTTTCCAGTGCCTCGAATTGCATGAGTATAAGGGTTACTGATGGACCCTCTCCACACCTGCTGCACATGGGTCTTGGGGATCCAGTGAGCAGGCAGTTGTGTGTAGCATGAGTGGACTATTCGTAGTCTTGCTAAGGCATTTTCACTGTGTCTGTTGTGTGAATCAGTTGTGTATGGGCCCAAGATCGACTTTATTATGTGTAGCTTGTTGTCTATCTTTTCATTCCACTGTACTTGCCATGTTTTGCGGATATCTTATCTGATTTAAGTCCTGAGGTCAGTTTAGGGTACTGCTGTTTTTTCGAATGTATGCCTACGTGCAGCAGCGCAGTCATATGACCCGTGTTCTCAATCCCAGCGATCCACTTTGTGTGCTGGAACACAACGACGATCACCTCGACATTTCACGCATACGCTGGCATAATGGATTTATACACTAAATTTAAAACATGGTTTTCAAAGAACTTGTTGGATGACAATGCATGTACGACATTCAGCGAATGCGGGAAAATGATAGACTTGGGTATTTTAAGTTTCATTCCATGAGTTAAAGTAAGCCAAACTCCATAGCCTTACGCCGTAAAAATGCAGCTTTTTGAGTTCGGTGTCTTAAATACCATAAAATCGGGTCCGTGCGCTGTACATGACATGGTAAGCGCAGTTTTTGGTGCGTAAATAAAAATTGGGCACACTTGTACTTCTCTCGAAGTAACAAGAACTGCTGCACAATGGTCGTTATTGGTACATATTATCTATCTAGAGCTACAAATGACAAGTCACACGACACATTGCGAAGCTTCTATGGTGGTAAGGGGTCAGAAAGAGATCATTTGTAGGTGTCTGAAAAGGTGACAAAAAATACACGCTACATCTCTCACTCGGTGTGAGTACTGAGGAACATTAGGTGGACGGTTTAAATGACATTCGGCATGGTTGTGTCCCACACACGTTTAAAAAGGCTGGCGGGTCAGTGTTGAAACTAAAACGCGTGTAGGGACCGGGAAGCTGGACGGGTGGCGTGACCACTCGCCACTCCCCTTCTTAGTAGAATGAGCCGTTCCGTTAGACTTCAAAGCCTCCCGTTGTTTTTTCGGGTTTGCTTCGGTGCTTTGAATGTTTTGGTGGAGTTGTGAGCGGATATATGCGGTGAAGCGAAGACTAGACAGATGCGTTGGGTTTTTAGATGCAGTAACGGCTATGTTACTTTGTTGGACGCTTCTAAATTTTGGTATTGGCTGCAATACATGAGTGCTTTTTGCAGCGATCTACTCTTGGCTCCACCCATTCTTAGTATGAATAAAACAAGTATTATTATTATTCATTTGTTCTTGGACATTAAGATGCGCGCTTTTGCAGCGCTGTCTGCATGGCTCCGCACGAAACTAATAATACAAGGAGTATTTCTACCACTTTACATTATCTTCACTGGTTTCAATGACTACGGTTTTCACGCCTGCACTAACGCTAGGATACCTCTATACGTTTACTTTGAAGATTAAGGCAATTGCGAACGAGATCGATTACCGTACAGCCGTGGAAATGTGGTGGTAGTTAACACGTTCGTTATGTAACCTCGAGCTTTGTGCCTTCGGGTTTGGTGAGCGACACTGTGACAGCACGGGATTCTGAGAACCTAATTGGAACTCCCACTTTTGTAGTGGTTTTTTTTCTGTAGCCGAAGTCATTCAATCACCGAAGCTACAAGCCATCCCTTTTCCTCTTCACGTACAACCATTTGCGTGGAATAAAAGCTTGCACCGATAGTTAAAAATGTGGCAGTGTAATAGCAGACTGTGTTTTTAATGCTTAAGTATTTTCCACAGAATACAAAACATCTTGTAATGCCTTAGGAAGACCCAAACACCGCGGGATTAGTTGCCTCAAATCTGCATGCATCAGCACGAGCCCTCCAGCACAGACTCATTTCCGACATGCTGGAAGCAGTTTGGAATAGGGGATTGGTGCATGGAAGTTCAAAATTATACAGCAAAATCAATTAGCCCTCCGTTTAACGATTGCAATAGTAGAATGCTAAGCTTTGTTCGTGCGAAATCGAATGAAAATGGTCGAAATAAAAAACCCTGCGGAAAAAACGACCAAACTGCGTGCTGCTCAGATTCAATACTCAACTAGTCAAAGTTTAAATCCAGGTGGCAACCAAGGAAACGCCCACAAAAAACCGTAGCTATAAACCATCATTGTCGTTAGACGGAGGAGTACATAATTTTTCAAGCGTAGGCAGCAGCATTCAGTTGGGAAACTGAGTACAGGTACTGAAGGACGCGAGACAGGGGTTTGCCGAAATGCAACCCCCTGTCTCGCGTCATTCAGTAACGCACGAATGGGTTTTCGAAAAACCGTTGACCAGCTATCCAGCAACTATTGCAATTGTTGTTGTTGAAAAACCGAGGCGGGGACCGCGGGACGTTGGTGATTCGTTTTAATGGCGGATGGAACTTCTCAATGATGGTGATAGCACTATTGGGAGGCAGCTGCTAATGGCCACCTTTTCTTCCTTTCTGATTTTTCCAACATCTTCCCGGCCACGCGATAAATGGCAGAGGATAATTGGCATGACGTAAAGGATTGCAGTTTTTAGCAGTCATTTAGCGTCGCTCCCTTCGTTGCACCGAACAGCAAAGTTCATTAAAGTTCATGATTCATATCGATGTAATGTCCGCGGTAGTTGCACCGGAGCAGTCCATACTTCTGTTTCCACCTATGTTTCCAGCGTCGGTGGCACATCAGCTCTGTAGAGTCAGACCGTCGTAAGCGGTGCGTCTGGAGCGTCGGTCGTCCTCGATAACCACGTAGCGATTCCCGTGGAAGCATATGGCTGAATGCGCATCGGATAGCCTGTCGTGTTGAAGAATTATTGTGCCGGTTGGGTCCTTTTGTCCGGATGTTCATCGCACCCCTTTCCTTTTTCGTTTTTTCACTCAGACGCCAGTTGGTCAGGTGCTTTGGGGCAACCTTATTTCTGGTAGTTGCGTGTGCGCATAGTGGGGCCCCTGCGTTTCGCCGTTTTTGTGGTCTTCGTTTGAACGTCGGTGTCTTCACATTTGTACGTTTCACCTGGGCCAGTAAAATTTTTTTCAAACCTTTGCTGCAGCAAAGGCGATATCTCTCCGGCGTCTCCATGGGTGAGAGGTTCCGATAACTCTGCTGAGCTTCATTATTCTGTGGTTTTTGTGGACCTTCATTACGTCGTTTCTTGCGCATTGATCGTGTTTTCTTCCCAGTAAAACCTTGCAAACAAGTTGGCTCTGCACGTTCTTCCACAGTGTTATCATTAGTATGAGTATCCGTCATTCTTGTTGCCGGTAATCGAAAACTTCCGTCGTTGTGGTTGCAGTCATCTAAGCGAGCAACAAGAACGGGTGCCTCCACTTGGTTATTTCTTGAACTAGTCCCTTGTTTGAAGCAAACAGCTTGTTCCCTGACTTCTGTCTGATGATGTTCTTTCAGAGGCGTCGTCAAATTGCAGTTTTCGTTCAGAAGGTGACTTTTTTCCAAAGCCGATTTGTTGACGTTTAGGGTTCTATCCTGCTTTTTCAGGGCTATTGTAACAATTTCATCGGTAGAATACTTTTCCAATTCCGGGAACAATCGCTCCATTCTAAATTCCGTCAATAGGATAAGATCTTCGAATTCATAGGCGGCTTTATATTCTTTGTCTATATCATCCAAGTCGAGAAGTACTTCAATCTCGCTATCCAGCTTTTTTAATATCCTATGTTTTGTCATTAGGCTTTTCTTGAGCGAAAGAAGCTCACCGAGTGATGGTGTCTCGGCATTCATCCGTGATTTTATGTCCTTGATCAGGGTAGTGGCGTCGTTGCGGATTAGGTTTCTTCGTTCGCGAAGTGCCTCCATGTCGATGCTCGGCGTCGTTAATATCTGTTGGTCGCCGAGATGAGTCATGGTAGGCGAGGAACCTAACCCGTTTCTTTCGTTGGTCCGGGCAGGCGTCCGTTAAGAGTCCCTAGCGTTGTTGAGGCAGTCTGATCGTTGGTCGCTTGGCGAGGCCTCAATTGATCCTTGGGTAGTCACGTCGTCCTGCGGTCCGTAGTCAAAAGGTCACAATCTAGTCCCATCGTTGTGGTCACTCACGTCATCGTTGTGGGGCGGTGCGCACTCAGGTCTTCACTGCATTATCCATTATTCCTGGTCACGGCACCATTTTGTTGAAGAACCGAGGCGGGGACCCCGGGACGTGGGTGATTCGTTTTAATGGTGGATGGAACTTCTCAATGATGGTGATAGCACTATTTGGAGGCAGCTGCTAATGGCCACCTCTTCTTCCTTTCTGATTTTTCCAACACTTGTAAAACAACGCTTTTTCACAAGCAATACCGTTCCATTATCTTGTGGTATTTATTCTGTACACGATTCCGGATGACTGTAGTAAGAGCATTTCTGTGAAATTAAACAAGTTTCAACCCCGGATAATGAAGTTACGGAAGGGTCGTCCATCACAATGTGGTTTTTGAGGTAAATCTTAGAAAGAACCCCACCCACCTTTTCCTTCCGCTTGCGCACGTAGCAGTTTCATGATCATTTCTAAAGGCTTGCGGCGCAGCATTCCTGAATGGGTTGCACACTCAGCTTTGTGGGAGCGTTTAGTGGCAATATACTCTTCGATAAGACAAGATGCATGCTGTCATGAAAGAATTTCACGCAGAAATGGACCTTCACTTCCAGCTTGACTTACAGCTTGGTACATTGAGCGTCGTCTGCTATTTGTAATTACTGAGCATGGGCGTAAATAACACATATTGCATGCTTCCTAAAGGTTGCGTCGACACTAAAGATTTACCGATCTGAAATATACCTATGTGATTATGGCCGTTATCCAAGCTGCACTTGAAGAAAACCATGCACAATAACGCT
Organism: Haemaphysalis longicornis; assembly: GCF_048455015.1. NCBI lineage: Eukaryota > Metazoa > Arthropoda > Arachnida > Ixodida > Ixodidae > Haemaphysalis > Haemaphysalis longicornis. The sequence goes on along the minus strand of NW_027526361.1, from coordinate 211,321,012 downwards.
GGGCTGCCGGCCACCGGCGTTCCACGGACGAGCGGTTCGCCGCGGGCGGCGCTGTTCGAGGAAGCGACCGTGGTGCCATACAACAGCTGCCTTGTCCTTATAGAAGGTCCGTGTATGTCCAGTGATGATGTAACGACCATTTACGCATTCTACAAAAGGCTCTGTACATGACTATTGCGAAATGCTTCCGTAGCAAGGGGAAGCCCCAAGTGCTGCAGTGGATCTAGCATTATCAGTGCTGTATTTGTTGCCCAGCCATAAACCACACTCCCTTAATCGAAGCGAGACCCCCCCCAAGCTGGAAAAAACTCTTATGAATAGGTGCTTCCCCGAACCATAGGACTGGTGCGAGAACACTTTCAGGACGTTCGTTGTTATACACATTTAGGTTTGAGTTGCTTAAGGAGAGGAATGCCCGTGCGGTTTTTGTCCAGCACTACGCCGAAGAAATTTTGTTTCTTCTTTAGAGGAATTGAGTCACCTTGATTTTATGTTAGGGTTCGGTTGGATGCCAGGCCTCATTAAGAATATGACGGAGGTTCTTTCAGGGGGAATAGGTTTATTGCCATTTTGATCTGCCCAGAGAGCAAGCTTATTAGGCGAAGCTGCACTCGGCGTTCATAGATGGACAGAGTACGAGATTTGAAGGATATCTGCACATAATCGAGATACATAGAATAAGATATTGTTGGTTGCAGCCGTTTTCTGAGTGAGTTCATCTTCACAAGAAACAATGTAAAGTTTAAAACTCTCCACTGGAGGACACTAGTTTCTTGTAAATGAACTAGAGAGAGCGCAGAGCCTACTCTCACCCGAGATGTTCTAAGAGACATGTAGCTTTCAAGACTGTGAATATGTTACCTGATATTCCAAAAAATTTCAAATATTTTAGAATGCCATTGCAACAAACCGTATCATGTGCTTTTTCGATTTCGAAAGATAGGGACATGCAATGTGGCTTATGCAGAAACGCATCTTTTATATATAAATCTAGCTCACAAGTTGATCGTTGGTGGATCACCCACCTTGAAGCCTGCTGCAAGCTATCGAGAATACCATTGTAGCCCGAAACATACACCAGTCGTCTGTTAATAATCTTCTCGGGAAGCTTGCACAGTCAGGGCGATGGGACGATAATTTTCGCGAGAAGAAGGGTCCATCCGCTTTTTTAGAAAAGCCACAATTATGTCCTCCCTCCAAGACCGTGGAAGCCCGTCCAAAAGAAATATTTTGTTGAAGAGGTAAAGGAGTTTTTCAGGTGAACTTCCGTGTCGATTTCGAGCAGTGGTCATACGGAGCAAGAGGATTGTGAAGAAGAAATGGGTCTTACCCAGGTACGCAAGTGCACGAGGGATAGCTGCACCAAGGCTGAGGATGACGCACGTGCTACGGGTGATGACGTCAGTGACGTGGATTTTTCGTAATGGCTATCACCGCCTCCGGCCCTCTGCGCATCAAACCACGACCCAACCGCACGTGGAAGTTAGAGACAATCGAAGCCACGGCGCCCGAGTGAACTGCGGTATCCACGTTCAATATTCTCGCCTCACAGGAAGTGTTTCCTCCTCTCCTGCGTGTTGAAACCGTTGTGAGCACAAGCGGGCAGAGCCAGCTTACAAAGAGCGCATGCGTCACCAGCCAGCACTGTCAGCCGCCGCGCGTATGAGCGCTGTATCCACTTTGAGTAGTCTGGAAAAGCACTTCCCCTCGCCCCTTCTTTCGAGCATCTTCTCCCCTCTCTGGTCGGCTTCCACACCCTGGCCCAGTGGAGCCACCAGCCGGACAACCGCCCCTGTTACCCTCCGGACGTCGCGCAAGACTGCGGCGCTAAGGAAAAACAAGCGTCATAGTGAGCCGCTACCCATGGCTATCGCTAGCTGCGGCGGCCCTTCTCGTGGCTCGTTCGCATCAGAACTTGATCCCGAGTAACGCGAGTGCCCCTGGACCCTCGACCAGTGCAAGGTGAAGCGGCGAAAGGCCAGGAAACTGGCCGTGCGGCTCCTGATCGCGCAACCCGCCGCCGGCACCTACCTGTTCCGTCCGGCACGCCGAGCTGGCTCCTTCTTCACGGCATCGAGGGACGTAATCGCCCGCTAGTTCGCCACCACTCCCGGAGTCTCGCAAGTGAGGGTGAATACCAAACAAAACGTGGTTGCGGTCGACGCCGAGACGGACGAGCACCTAGCGGCCCTCCTGGCCACTTAGATGGTGCCTGGCAATTCTGTTCGCGCCGGACGTCCCGCTAGACCAGGCATCAGGCGTGGCCTCGTTTTTTCCGTGGACTCTCAACTCCCTGTCATGAAGGTCGTAATCAAGATTGACTGTGAGGTGGCGGTGAGTGGTGTGGCACGGAAGGCTGATGGGGCTGTGCTTCTAACATTTCCTGCCCCTTGCCTTCCCCGTTTGTGGTTGCGTAGAATTTGCTGCTGACTGTACGGGGATGTCAGCCGCGTTCAGCGCAGTGTGCGCGCTGTGATCGATTAAACCACGTGACAGCCGGCTGCAGGGGCAAATATAGGTGTGCTCGCTGTGGTGGAGGCCTCACCGCACAGCAGTGTCCTGCCTCTACCACACGCTGCACCAACTACCGTGGCTCCCACCAAGATAGCTACCCCCGCTGGCTGTACGAACGCAATGTGGCCACCGCTTTCCACGCGCACCGCAGCTAGTGACCCCAGCTGAGGTCGCAGCGTCGGTCCGCACTTAGAAGCGACCAACGTACATAGAGATTGCCAGGTGACGCTCTAGCCAGCAGTGGACAAGCCGCCAGCTGCCGCCGCCTCCTACCACTGTGGGACGCCAGCAGTAGCCACGCCAGTCCGCCAGGCCCCGACGTTCCAGCCATCGGCACAGCCAGTGGTGGAGCCGCTCCCCGCTGCCGCCGCTACAACCGGTCAAGACAAGCTGGTGCCCATCCTACCGGCCGTGGTGCACAGCCTGCTGGGATACCTGCCAGCTTAGGACCACGCACGCCAGGGGGCCACTGCCGTCCTGGCACACCTGCACCACCGCCCAGAAGCATGGTTAACACAGCCTGCAGTAGAGGCAAGCGGCCACGTATCCTGTAGGAGAACTGCAACCACCTGGGGCCGCGCCATGTGGAACTGGCAGAGAAGCTGCTGCGGGCACCCTACGAAGTGCTTCACTTCAGGAGACCAACGTCTGCGGCAGCTACCGGCGCAGGCTGGGGTAAGTGTTCCACGCCAGCGCAACCAGCTGTACCCTGCGCTGCTGCACCAGCCAACCGTGCGAAGACGCCAGCCACCCACCAGGCGGCTGTCTACCTGAGGGCTATGCTCAAGAGTGCTCCAGTGGACGTGGCCTCGGTCGTGGATGCCCCATGGCAAACGGCGCGGTCATGGTGGGCAAGGGGTCCACGGACATCACGGTCGCAAGCTTGTACGACGGTCCAACGCGGCCCTGGGAGGTCACGGCGGTGGGGTGGCTGTGGTACTACCTGGGCGGGGACCGTGTCATGTGCGCAGATTTTAACGTGCACATCCCGGCTTGGGGCAGCCTCCAAACCGTCCAAGGAATTAGAGCTGCTGGATGCTACCAGAGCCTGCTGCCTGCTCCTGGCCAACACAGCGAGCCCAACCTTCACACACCATGCTCCACTTGTAAGGTTTCATCATCTCCACCAGCCTATCTACGCCCACTGCAAGCCAAAGGCCGCTCCCATTATTCTCCATTATTCTCCATTTTTTCCCGCTCCTGTGCTAAGTACGACCAATTTATCCGCGCAAATGTCTTCATCTAATCTGCCCATCTATCGTTCGGCCGCCTCTGCCACGCTTGGCCTGTCTAGAGATTTACCATGTTACACTTAATGACCAATGGTTCCCTTACCATCGAATTACATGCCCTGGCACGCCCTTTTTTTCTTCTTAAATTCAACTAAGATGTCCTTAATTCGCTTTTGTTCTCTGACCGACACCGCTCGGTTCTCGTCCCTTGATGTTACACCTACCATCGTCCGTTCCACTGCTCGCTGAGAAGTCGTCAATTTAAGTTGAACCTCAAAGTTGAGACTAAGTGAGCGTCGAAGTTTTTGCCCCTTACGTGAGTACAGGTAAGATGCCTGGGGGTAAGCTAGAGTACTTCCTGTTCCCCACGTGAGCGGACGCCTACCCACGGGAGGTCTTCAGCACCTCTTCAGCTGGCTGCTGGGCCACAGTGGCATCCGGGCAACGACGACGCCGGCGGCCGCGATGATGAGACCCACCAGGAAGGCACTTCAGTCTCTTACGGCGTCGCAGCATTCGACAAGGCCCGTACTGCCCTGGCGCGCATGGGGCAGACGATGCACACTGACCTTCGAGTGGTGAGCTGCCTGGCGCCCAGACCGTTGCCCGCACGCATCAGCAGGAGCACGCGCTGCCAGCTTCTCCGCATGCGGCTCAACTGCTGCAATGTGGCGGAGCGTCTGCACCGATACGGGCGAAAGGACTCCCCTACATGGGCGGACTGTTCCGAACTGGAGACGCTCGAGCACCTACTCTGCTTCTGCCCCCAAGACGTGGGGCCGAGAGCAGAGCTCCACCGAGCGCTCCAGCATCGAGGCCTTCCCAGCGCCATCATGGAGGACCTTCTGTTCCCGAATGGGCCTCCAGCAACCCAACGGGAAGTCTTCCGTTGTCTGCTCCATTTGCTGGAGGCGACCGGCCTTACGCAGCGGCTGTAGCCCGGAGTGCAGTAATTGACTGATGTGACCGGACTGACAGCTTTCTAGGACTGACAGCTATCTTTATACTTTATCCTATCACTCCCCCTCAACTTCCCTTCCTCTGCACTGGGTTGTATGCTGGTGAGGTCCCTGCCGAGCTAAAAATATCCCCATTAAATTTCCTTTCCTTTTCCAGTCGCAAACCACAACCGCCACCACCCTCAGCTTCTTGGTTTTGAGAGGACTAGAGCAGCGTTTGTAGCCATCGAGTCTTGGACAAGAAGACGCGACAAAGACTGTTCCCCACTCACCTCCTTCTTCCGTCTATTTCTCTGTTTCTGCCCTTGGAAACCCTCACTTTTCTTCCTGGAATGGTATGTATGAGGGTGGTCTTTGTTTAGGAGTTTCGCAATAGTTTTTTTCTCTTCACTGCTGTGTTAAACAATCCCTTCCACCACTTACCTTCCCGCGACTTAGTTGTATGAGGGTGATCTTGCCGGTGAGTTCAGCAGTATTCCCAGTTCTTATCTCTTCCCGGCTATGTTTATAAATCACCGTTACCCCCACAGTGTATGTATTGTCTGCCAGGTAAGCTGAAGGCTCAAACGTATTGAGTGCTATCTTCCGATCACGAATTGAAAAGGGGGTGTTATAAGTGGAGGTCGACGTTATATTATTCCGCAAGGACCTCTTTTCAGAGGATGTTTTGTGTTTGATGAAAGTTTTGGTGTAGTGTGCTGAACTTTACACAATTGTTGGAAGTATTGTGCCAGTGCGTTAGCCTTTTCTTCCACTGTGTCCCCTGTTGTACTAACCAGGCTCAGGCTGTGTTTTTGTTGTGCTTTGAGTTTTTACATAATTCTCCAGACTTTGTGAGTGTCGGTGTATGAATTAATGGATGTTGTAAATGAGCGCCAAGTATCTTTTTTTACCCCACGGCACCACATGTTTCCCGAGGCTTTTTGCCCGTTTTAAGGATACAAGGTTATTGAACGTGCGCTACCAGCGAAGGACGCCCCAAGCCTGGGCGTCTCGTGCACGCCAGCGGTCCTCGTTCCAACAGCGCCTCCTTGGGTGGCAAGGTGCACCGGAGGCGTAGGGAAGGGACTTTGTGGTAGCATCGGGGATGTGCGCCGAGAGACGTACGGCAGCTTAGTCTACGTGTAAGTGTTCCTATGGCTGTAAATTAGATGTCTCTGTGAATGTACACTAGTTTTCTTTTGATTCCTTAAACGTTTTGTAGGAAGATGGACTGTTCGCGCCATTACCTAAATATGTTAGTGCAGTTGGGAAGTCGTCACTACCCAATGGGTTTGTGCCCACGTCCCAATAATGAGATTGAAAGAGAACTGCAGATCTAATAGCCAAGTAGAGGTGTGAGTAAGTGTCGTGTCTTTTATTATAATGTGCAGGCTGTTTTCTGTTAAAACGTTATGCTCCCGATGATGTGAAGAATGTTTCGAAAATTTGCCCTCGGGCATACCTGCTAGAAGAGCCCCAAAAGGCATTAGGTGTATTAAGGTAGCCCATAAGAATGTATGGTTCTGGCAGCTGATCTACCAGTGCCTCAAAATGGGAATGAGACAGCTGGCAGTCAGGAGGGATGTAAGCGAGCATGCCCTTATTACTCTGTTAAGTGTTACTTTACGATTGCTGCAGCCTCAAGGCCAGTGTTCAAATTCATAAGGGGGGGGGGCATGCTAAGGATTTGTGAGTGGTGATGGCCACAATACCTGAAGAGTTTGCGCGGACACAACTGTCCTTTCTGAATACCATGTTATTAAACATGGAGTTTGAGTGTTTCTAATTAGGATGCGTTTCCTGAACGCTTGAAACTTGGCTGAGGGATCTCGTACACATCGTCAAGATTTGTAATAAGGCCTCTTCCGTTCCACTCAGTTATATTTTTCCTTACCCATTACATGGTGTAAAAGCTACTGGAGTGTACATGCATGTGTGTTTTCTTTCGTGCTAGTGATTCGATAGTTTTTGGGCTTTTCTGGTGGCATTGGCATCGGGAGACGTTCTTTCCCATGCGCCGCCGATAAGAACGGTCCGACGTCCATTGTGTCGTCAGAGGTCTCGAGGGAACTCTACGGATCGGGCTCCTTGGACAGCAGATTTCAATTTCGCCATGCTGCCGTATCATGAATATATTGTCTATATACCTTTTGTACTGCAGTGGCTTCAACTTTTGGATTGCGAGGAAGTTTGACTCTAGATATCCCATAAAGATATTCGGTAGTTGGGCGCAATTTTGATTCCTATTGACGTTCTGCTCCCTTATCCCTAATTGACAACAGCAAATTCAAAATTGTTAAGCTCAGGGATAAGGTGAAGGAAAGTTTCAGGGGTGAGAGAATCGATGTGTTTGTCACCCGCCGTCTGCTTATAATCACATGATAAAGCAGTGATTCCATCCGCATGCGGGATGTTGGTGTCTAGCGACACGAAAACCAGGGTAGCAACTAAACAGTCGTTAGGAATTTAAATCTCCATAATATGCGAGAGGAAATCATTTTTAATATTGAAGGATGGAAAGCTGGGGGAATGTCGCGAATGAGAAAGTCACGCATAGCACGAGAGGTTTGTGGTGACACTACCAATGCCAGAAACAGCGGGGCAACCTGGGTTGTTATCTTTATGAATCTTAAGGAGAAGGTAGAATCTACCGCCTACTGGACTTAAGAGGATAAGAGAACGAGCAGTTGTTTGAGGTATTTCTTGATTTTGAACAAGCTCAGTGAGTTTATTTTTAAGAATTAGCCTAAAATCATGAGGGGGATAACTATGGAGTATTTTGTAGAAGGTAAATTCTGATAGTTGTTTATGCGCCTCCTTGACAGTCAGCTTTGTCGAGGATCTACGATGGCACCTCTTTTTTCGGGCGGCTTGTGTAATATTAATATTATTAGGCTCCGTGGCTAATAAATTGGTGCAACATCCTGCAGCCCATTTGGCCTGCGTGTATCGGGACGCAACACTGGTTAGGTGCTGGGTACCTCATGCCTCAATCACGGTCGGTCGGACACCAGCCCAGAAAGGCTTCGTCTCGTCGACACCTGCGTGCATCGGAGCAGTCGCCGCAAGCTCAGTCCGTCCCCACAACTCTCTTGCCTTCCTAACAAGGTGCCCCGGAGTCAACCTCCCGTTACAACACGACAAACTCAATCTCGTCTGCCTCTAGCGATGGCCACCTCGCAGGTGATTTCTACCAGCCCCACACCCCGAACGCGCTCCATATTGAGATTGTCGAAGATGTTGAAGACTGGCTCACGCACTTCGATCGTGTGGTCGATTTTATTGGATGAGGTGATGACGAGAAGATGCGGAAGCTCCACTTCTCGCTTTAGGATGGTGCTCGCGCATGGTACAGGAATCACAAGGGGAGATTGACGGCTTGGAATGACTTCCGTCAGGAGCTCGAGGAAACCTTTCCGCACACAGACCGAAGAGGCGAGGCGTTGCGTTTGCTGTAGTCTCGTATTCAAAAACCCAACGAGAGCGTTGCCATGTTTTCAGAGGACATGGCTCGCCTTTCCCACTGTGCTGATCCAGCCATGTATGAACCAAAAAAACTCGAATACCCTATGCATGGAGTTAGGTACCAGCTAATTGCTAGGCTTGGTAAAAACCCATCACGCCCGGTGCAGGATTTTATCAATGAGGCCACGACTATGGAGCTTGCTGTGCAGGAGCGTAGCCGACAATATGCCCGAATTACAACCAGACGTCGCGCTGATGTTGCGAGTATGACCTTTGACGAGAGCTCGTTGCTCGTTGCGAGAGCTCGTTGCACAGCCGGTTCCGCACAGGAACCGGCTGTGCGTCGGCCAGTACAAAAGACGGACTTGAGGCTCACGGCAGACGGGCGGCCATTTTGCTACCACTCTGGTGAACCTGGCCACATACAGCGACGCCGCCCATTTCGCGATATTGTTCTTCCCGGTTTGTCTCCGCTGCCCCTCCCCCGCGCATGGCACAGCTACACGCCGAAATCGCCATTTATCTCGCCGCACAAAACGCTACGTGTCTCTATAGTCGTCGATCACGCTCGCTGTCTCATGCAGCCGACTTCTCGACGACCCGCAGTAACCCTCGAGACAGCCGTCTGGGGTTGTGGGGTGACACCAACCCCGGGCGTAAAGTTGTTGAAGACCACAACTGAAAACCTTAAGGCGACGCAGACGTCTTAAGATATAGCGACGCAGAACCAACAGAGTACCGACATATTACCGCCGCAATGGAAGTACACAATGACGACGCCACTAAATACTGACAGTTTATAAACAGTCCTTCCAGTCCTTCCTGTTACCATAAACGGGCATGAGGTGACCGCGTTACGCGATACCGGCGCGGAATATTCAATCATTACCAATGAACTTGCCGGCCGTTTACGGAAGGTCAAATCTTGTTGGGATGGCCCGCAGTTTTGATCTGCGGGAGTTCACCCCATGACGCCAGTTGGAAAGTGTACAGCACTGATTGGTTTGGGGGGCGCTGACGCGGTGGTGCAAGGACCTGATCTTGGGTAGGAATTTGTGCCCGAGTACAATGCCGTTATAGACTTTGGAGAGCGCCGGGTGAGACTATCCACAAGCCTGCCTCGCGAGCAGCTTACCGACCAGCGCCGTTATCCACTTTGTATTGCTGATGAAGATGTGAGCGTGCCACTGCGATCCTGCGCATTCGTTCCAATTTCTCCCGACGGTCCCTGCACTGCCAATGGTGTTGCTGTACTGCGTACTGCGCTCTTTTTCGACAAGGGATCCTCCATCGCAAGAGGCGTTGGAGGACACACAGCCGCACCAATGTCATGTTGACTAATCTCTCCAAGAAACGCCGGCACGTCGCGAGAGACTACAGTAGCATTTTTAAGGAATCAACGAAGGAGAATGCTGAAAGGAGAAACCAGCCCAACTGCAACGGCGAGCGGTAAATGAACAGTCGACCTCAACAACCTCTCTTCAGAAAACCACCAAGGGCTTCTTAACATCATTCAGGACTACGAGCACTATTTTTCTTCCAAGTCGGTTGTCCGTCAGATACATTTGACAAAACAGAATAATCACCGAAGAAATGCCGAGAGCCATATGCCAGAACCCTTACCGTATGGCCCCCAAGAAGCGCGAAACGATGCGGCGGCACGTACAGCAAATGCTGGAACAAGACGTCATCGTGCCGTCGTGTCCCTGGGCGTCTCCCGTCGTTTTAGTGAAAAAGAAAGTTGAGGTTTTCCATGGGTTGCGATTTTCCATGGACTATCGCAAGCTGAACCAAATGACCAAAAACGACGTTTACCCGCTGCCTCGGATTGACGGCTCGTTACACAGACGGCGAAACACCCGCTATTTGTCGTCCATGGACATAAAAAGCGGGTATTGGCAGGTAGAGTTTACAAAAGGCACCGCGAGAAAACCGCTTTTGTGACTCCGGATGGACTTTACGAATTCAACGTTTTGCCCTTTGGATTGCGCTCAGCCCAGGTAACTTTGCAGACTTATGGACACCGTGTTGTTTACCATGAAGTGGCAAACATGCTTGGTATACCTGGACGACGTGATCGTATTTTCAACCACGTTTGAAGAACACCTCGAACGTCTTCAGCCTACCCTCGAGGCCTTAAGATCTGCCGGTCTTAAGCTGAAACCCGAGAAAGGCCACTTTGGATGCAAAGAAGGGTTGTTCCTTGGCCATGTGGCCAGCTCTGCCAGTGTTTGTTCTGATCCTGGCAAGGTAGAAGCAGTCGCCCAGTTGCCCACGCCGTCAACCAGAAAGCTGTGAAGCGTTTTGTGGCCTGTGCTCCTACCCCCGGTGATTTATCACGAACTTCAACAACATTGCGGCCCCCTGACTCAGCTTACACGGGATGATATCGCATTCTTCTGGAGTGACGAACAACAGAGAGCGTTCGACGAGCTGCGGCAATGGCTGCAAAGGCCGCGAGTACTGGACCATTTTGATGAAAACGCCGCCACCAGGATCCATACGGACGCCAGTAACGTTGGACTTGCAGCTGTCCTTCTGCAATGGCAAGACGGTGCCGACTGAGTTATAGCGTAGGCCAGCAGAACACTCTCACGAAAAGACAACAACTAATCGCCACCTTGACGAATTCATAGCGCAAAAAGAACGAGAAAAGAGAGAGAACACACAACACAGCGCTAAAAACAAAGTTCCTGCGTTTTTGCAGCCGCCCATTTCCACAGGGGCGATTTTCCATGCAAGCCGGGTGAACTTCCTAAGCGTTGTCATCCCACACAAGTGCCGAGCGCCAGGCCGGGGAGTCGCTTGTACCTATTTTACCGGTAAGTGCCTGGCGCCACCAAAGAACACAAATTAACATGGTGCCTTCTACAGCCACTATGGACGCTCAACTCGCAACCACCTGTGGCAGGACATGCCGCCAGACTCTTTCACCACCGGCAATGGCGCAACGCGGCATGATGGCCGAGGGCCCCGCCAGATGGACAAGGGTCAGGGGCCCCTCGATTGGGTAAGGCAGCCTTCCAGGCGTGGATTCCCCTTTTAAGGGTCCGCACTCGACCAGGGACGCCTGTACCCATTAAAGAAACCCGTGGTTGCCCGGCGGCACCAGGACTCGAACCCAGTACCTTCCGCATACTAGGCGAGTGCTGTACCTCTGAGCCATCGCTGCGGTTCAAAAGTTACCACCCCTTCCACCGAGGCATTTCCCGACAAAGTCGGGTAACTTCCCAAGCACGAGACCTCCTATTCAGGGGGTGCTTGAACCAATTTTACTTGTTGGTGTCCAGCGGTACCGCAGTACCTACCGCATTCTCATACCCCGTGGTACAAACCTACGTGGTGAAACGGTTTACAGTACACTGGATCCCCAGAACGAGGACGACTGTCCCCATTTTTATTCTGGTGGGTGACCAACGGCTCCAGAGGAACCTACCACGTCTGCCGCAGTGGTTTTGCGTGTTCAAGCCCTTTATCCCCCGCCGAGACAGGGGGCGCTTGTACCCTTTGAACTGGTGGGTGCCCAGAGGTCCCAGACCCCGCCCTAAGGGGTTCGAGGGACCTATCACATGGCCTTCCATGGCTGCTTGTGGTCAAGCTCCAAGCTTTCCTTCCACCGTCGAGACGAGCTACGGTACGAGGACGCTTGTACCCTTCAAAGAAACTGGTGGGTACCCGGCGGCCCAGGATTCGAACCTGGTACCTCCCGCTTACAATAGGAGTGTTTTACCACTCGACCGTCGCCGTCGGTCTAAATGTATCTGTGTTTTTGCAGCCGCCACTTTCCATAGGGGCGATTGCCCGTGCAAGCCGGGTGAACTTCCCAAGCGTTGTAGTCCCACACAAGGGCCGAGCGCCAGGCCGGGGAGTCGCTTGTACCTATTAAATACGATAGTCTTTCTTGGGCTACTTAAACCCAGAAATTTTGGTCTGTCTGTATGTCTGTCCGTCTGTCTGTCTGCGACTCGATTCAGCCACCCGGCCAAAGCAAAACAATGCCTGCGCAATAGTCTTATATAGTCACAGCTAAATCTACCCGTCTATGTCCGGTGTAATGTTCATACTTGTCAACATTGTTGAAGAAGAACAAGACATTATGCAAATATGAGACAACAAATCAATACAGAAGGGATATTTGCAGTGTTTCTTTATAAAAATTCAAACATGCTTGACTTTTGATAAATTCAATACTTCATCAACTGCAGAAAAAGAATTCACTCAACCGTCGCCTGCTGTCACCCGCGCCACTATAGCTTCTGGCGCCATTTTAACAAATCAACTGGCAAAAGTTACGGAAGGTTCCACTGGATAGTTTCCACGTTCTGCTTGCAACGCACGTGGAGTAGGGAAACGCCGTTCAATAAACGTTAGAAGTAGGGTGCCTCGATTAACGCGCGTCTTCGCCGTATGGCAGCGTTCGCATCGAGACACCCGATTTGGAGCAGTGGAACGCGGGAAATTTAAAATGATTTATGCAAACATTTGGCGTCTATACCTTGGGAGAAGCACGACGCAAGAGGAACAACATGAGAGGTGAGCGGTAAAGCACATTTACTTCGCAAACGCCGATAAAGAATATCGTCTTTTGACATCATTTGAAACGAAAGGAGAAGATACGCGGTCATCTTTTAACCTGTAGGTGCCGGGCGCCACTAAGGAACACGAATTCACATGATGTCTTCCACAGCCACGATGGACGCTCAACTCGCAACCGCCTGTGGCAGGACATGCCGCCAGACTTTTTCACCCCCTTCAATGGCAAAACGCGGCATAATGGCCGGGGGCACCGCCAGATGGACAAGGGTCAGAGGCCCCTCGATAGGATAAAGGCTGCTTTCCAGGCGTTGATTCCCCTTTCGAGGGTCCGCACTCGACCAGGGACGCCTCTACCCAATAAAGAAACCGGTGGGTGCCCGCCGGCGCCAGAATTAGAACCCAGTACCTCCCGCATACGAGGCGAGCGCTGTACCTCTGAGCCATCGCTGCGGTTAAAGTTCCTGCGTTTTTGCAGCCACCCGTTTCCATAGGGGCGATTTTCCGTGCAAGCCGGGTGAACTTCCCAAGCGTTGTAGTCCCACACAAGGGCCGAGCTCCAGGCCGGGGAGTCGCTTATACCTATTTTATTGGCAGGTGCCCGGCGCCACCAAGGAACACGAATTCACATGGTGCCTTCCACAGCCACGATGGACGCTCGACTCGCAACCGCCTGTGGCAGGGCATGCCGCCAGACTCATCAAGATCGCCACACCAACTTGCCCAAGAATCCGTACTAGTGAACTAATCGCCAACCGGAAAGTTAGTGTCTGCGCGTCTTATGGGCGGTGCTGAAATTTCGACAATACCACTATGGTCTTCCGTTCACAGTGGTCGGGGATCACCACTCACTGTGCTGGCTGAGGAGCTTAAAAGACCTGTCCTGACACTTAGCACGCTGAAGTGTTAAGCTTCAAAAGTTTTATGTGACTGTCGCGTACAAGTCCGGTTGACAACACGCCGACGCCGACTGCCTCTCGCGAGAACCAGCTATTCCAGTGCCGTCATATGACTACGGCGATGACGATCCCTTTTTTTTGCGTGCTCGACGCATCCTCGTCGTCCGAACATCAACACGCAGATGCGGAGCTGCAGCCACTGATCGAATTTTTGGAAAGACGGACCTCCACCCTGCCGAAGCCGTTTTCGAGACGGGCATCATCCTTCGTGTTCCGGTGTAGAGTTCTATACATGAGAAACTTTTCCCCACGTGGGAGAAGCTGCCTTCTTGTTGTTGCCGCATATATCAGGAACGATGTTTTGCGGGCTTGCCACGACGAGCTTACAGCGGGTCACCTAGGCTACAGGGGCTAGTAGAAATAACACAGAGATAGGGTTGGCAGTCCAGAAAACCCGGAAAGCAAAGGGGAGGATGTCGTAGCTCATTAAAACAGATAAAGAATTTGGAAAGAAAGAAAGCTTAAGAGGGTTCAACGCTGGTTGACCACTCTCGACATGTCGTAGAAACTAGAGTCACGGCCCGGGGATTATAAAGAAGGTCCCCTTCACCCCGAGATGTCGGAGTGGTGCTGGCTACCACCCCCAAGCACAGCAAAAAATTACATTGACATAAATACCCCAGAAATCGGAGGGGAAAATCGCCCCCCTGGTAGCGTAGTGGTCATCGCTCCAGACCAGTATTTTGGAGGTCGTGGGATCGGATCCCACCTGGTGGGCATTTTTTCTCCGCTTTCTTTTTTTCTTTCTTTCCTTCCAAATTCTTTATCTGTTTCAATGACCTACCACATCCTCCCCTTTGCTTTCCCTGGTTTTCTGGACGGCCAACACTTATTCCTGTGTTATTTCTACGAGCCCCTTATATCCTATTCTGATTCGCTACATGCATAGCTAGGGCCTCTGTTCTGGCAGTCTTGGTGCCATAGGGAGCCTAAGAGGGTTAAACGTTTGGTCACCACTGTCGAAATGTCGTAGATACTCGAGTCAGTTCCCGAGGATTAAAAAGAAGGTCCCCTTCACTCCGAGAAGTCGGAGTGGCACTGGCTACCACGCCCAAGCACAGTAAAAAGTTACATTGACATAGATAACCCAGAAAGCGGAGGGGAAAATCGCCCGCCGGTAGTGTAGTGGTCATCGCACAAGACCGGTATTCTGGAGGTCGTTGGTTCAGATTCCACCTGGCGGGCATTTTTTTCTCCGCTTTCTTTCTTTCCAAGTTCTTTATCTGTTTCAATGACTACCACATCCTTCCCTTTGCTTTCCGAGGTTTTCTGGACTGCCAACGCTTATATCTATGTTACATATGCCTGTATAAATATATTTATATATATAATCATCAGCTTCGCCAACCGATCTAGGCCCACTGCAGGACAAAGGCCTCTCCGATTATTCTCCAATTACCCCGGCCCTGAGCTAACTGCAACAAATTTATCCCCGCAAACTTCTTGATCTCGCCTGCCCATCTAACTTTCTGCCGCCCCCTGCAACAGTTGCCTTCTCTGGGGATCCACTCTGTTACGGTTAATGACCAACGGTTATCTTACTTTTGCATTACATGCCCTGCCACATCCGTTTCTTCCTAATTTCTACTAATATGTCCTTAACACGCGCTTGTACGCTGACCCACTCCGCTCTTCTTATCGATTAATGTTACACCTATCATCTTCCCCTTCATTGGATGCTCAGTCGTTGAACTCTCTCTGTGAGAATCCAAAGTTCAGCCCCGTAGGTGAGTACCGGTAAGATGCTACTGTGATGCACTTTCTTCTTCAGGGGCAATGGTTGGCTGCCATCATTATCTGAGACTGTCTGCATAGGCACTCCTTACATTCTTCCCTTCTAATTACATCTGCCTGATTGTTGGGATCCGGGGTCACAACTTGGCCTAAGTAGATATTATATCTTACCACTTTCAGGTGTCGCCACCTATCTCAAACCGCTGTGCTATAACGAGAGAGAGAGAGAGAGAGTTAACTTTATTCAATTTGCGAGCTGTTTTACTTAGTCGTCTGCCGTGAGCCCTTGGGCTCTGGCAGCGTCCTAAGCCAGCTGGACAGCCCAGAGTTGATGTTTCGGGACGGAGCTGAGCAGCACGGTCCCCCACTGCTCCCTTTTAGTGATTGTGCGGCCATTTGGGATCGCCTGCGGACACTGCCATAACATATTCGCCAGGTCCGCTCGTTCCTGACATCTATGACACTGGGGGGAGTAGCGCCCTGGGTAAAAATAGTTATACACAAGTGGGTTTGGGTACGAGTGGGTCTGTAGCAGTCGCCAGACCACCAAATGCCGTTTACTGAGGGATGGGTGCACTGGTGGGAAGCGGGCCTGGCCTAAACGGTAATGACCGATGATATCACTGTACGACAAAAGCCTGTCCCTGCGTGACATGGAGACGAGTTCCGCATTGGAAGTGCCGTTCGCTCGGACGGTAAAGCCTCGAGCGGATTCGTGCACAGACTCGTTCCCTGCAAGGCTGGAGTGGGCGGGGTCCAAATTAAGTTGACCTTGCCTGTCCGGTTTTCGAGGTGGAGACCCGAAATGAGGATTCCGGACGCCTCCCTTGAAATGTGTCCTCGTGCAAAATTTAGGATTGCCGATTCGGAGTCGCTGATGATAGTCTTGGTTTTTGTGGAGGCAACCACGGCTAGAGCTATGGCTCCCTCTTCTCCAACCATCGATTCTCTCGTGCGGATAGAGCAGGAGGCGATGGTGTTGCCCTGATTGTTAACCACCGCTATGGCCATTGCCTCGCTTTAAGCGTAATCAGCCGCGTCCGCGTACGAAATGTTCTCGACTTTCGCAAAGCGTCTTTGCAGGGCAGGGGGTCTTGCCTCTCCCCGTTCCTTGTTACGTGTAGGATGCATGTTACGCGGGAGCTGAGAGACCTGAATATTGTCCTTTATTGTTGATGGGATCGCGAAACTAGCAGGCACGCTGTGGGGGTGCGCTCTACCCAGCGAATCAACTATGTCGCGCCCCGTTGTGCTTTAGCGCAGCCTTACGACTTGGCCTAGCCGTTGAGACTCGATGTGTTCGTCCAGACAATTTGTCAGGCCCAGGGCCTCAAATGGCATTGTGGATGTGTTTAGTTAGAGACTGATGGCCCGCTTGTAGTCTCTGCGGAGGAGAGCATCTATTTTAATGGCCTCTGCCCGCTTTAGCCGGAGGTACGGAGTGGCGTACGTCACCCGACTTATTACAAAGGCCTGTACGAGTCGTAGGAGGTTAGCTCCTCTCATTTCATGGTTGCCACTAGCTGTCCTGGATATTAGCCTGGTTGTTTGGTGCACAACTTTTTCAAGCGCCAGCAAGACGCAAGAAATTGTGTCCATTCGCCTGTATCCGAAATCCAAGAACGCGATTACTCTACACACTGGGAATGCGGTGCGAACTGGCGGCAAAAAGTTGGACTGAAGGGGGAGTGGAAGTAGATTTCCTCCCTCTACTGGTGGGACCGTATATAAGATGCTCTGATTTTCAGGGTTAGCAGCTGAGGCCCCGGGGTGCAACGTATTTTTCGACTGTGTTTATGGCTTGCTGGAGAGTGTCTTCAATGTGACCGTCACCACCACCGCACACCCACAGTGTTACATCGTCAGTGTAAAGACTATGCTGGAGCTCTTCTATCCCATTGAGGAGATTGGGCAGAGCGATCATTGCCACGTAAAAAAGGCAGTGCGAAAAAACCGAGTCCTGAGGTGTTCCCCTATTGCCTAGGTGAATTTTGTCTAATTTAAGTCTGCCAATTGTGATAGTTGCTGTTCGATCGGTGAGGAAGTTGCGGATGTAGTTGTACACCTTCGTTCCGACCCCCAGGCTGTTAAAATTCTCTAGGATTGCCGAATCTTTGACGTTATCGAAGGCTTTAACGAGGTCGAGCCCGAGGAAGGCACGAGTACCAGTTGACGTGGAGCGCGCCCCTTCAATACCGTGTTTCAGTCGAACCATCACATCCTGTGTCGAGCGTTTGCGGCGGAAGCCAATCATGGTGGGTGGGTTTAAGAAATTTTTTTCCATGTAGGAGTTCCTCCTATTTAGGATGTCATGCTCCAGTAGTTTTCCTACACATGAGGTGAGAGAAATTGGAAGGTTTTCAATTTGGAGCTTTTTGCCGGGTTTAGGGATGGTGGTTACGTTGGCCGTTTTCATTGAGCGGGAAGGTGGCCCGCATCCCAACACACGTTAAAGTAGCGTGTGAGAGTCTCGATGGAGTCGTCATCTTGGTTTCAGGGTATTTTATTTGTTATGCTATCCGGCCCCGGCGCTGAGCCGATCCGGAGGGCCTCGCTTAAGGTGATGGGACTGTCGAGGGAGGCGTTGTCACTGCCCGAGTAAGGGGTAGCGTTCCAGTAGCCGAAGGGGCAATGTAGACATCCTGAAGGGCCTGGAGAAGCTTTTTGTTGGTTCAGCTAAATTTGTGGAGGACGACATTTAGATTTAGTTGTTGCGTGGTCTTACTTTTGTCAGGGTCTATTAGACAACGCATGAACCGCCATGTCTTAGCCATCCCGATCTCTTTCTCCATGCGATCACAAGCCGCGTGCCAATTTTATCGTAAGAGTTGCTGAGTATAGACTTCGATTGCCCTGTCAAGTTGGGCAAGCCGATGACGCAGGTTGCGATTTAGTTTTTATTTGCTGAGTCGCTGCCGTAGACTGTTCTTGGCATCCCACATGTGAAGAAGCCGTGCGTCTGCTTGAAACAGCCCTGCCTCTGCGGGTATTCTTTTGGTAGCTGTGTCGGCATTTCGACGTAGTTGCTCCGCT
The DNA here is from genome assembly GCF_048455015.1 of Haemaphysalis longicornis. Classification (NCBI taxonomy): domain Eukaryota; kingdom Metazoa; phylum Arthropoda; class Arachnida; order Ixodida; family Ixodidae; genus Haemaphysalis; species Haemaphysalis longicornis. The sequence continues at coordinate 211,302,601 of NW_027526361.1, read as the reverse complement.
TATGCCTCAATATCGAATATATCTGCCGCTTCCGACTCGAATTTTGAGTCAGAGTGGAAAGCTCGTTCTGCAGCACGAATTTTTCGAAACGTGTCCCAGTCGACCAGTCGAAGCGTTTTTCCATTATTACGCGCAACGCCACCGCAAACGCTTGTGATGGCTACGATGTAGTGGTCGCTACCAAGCATTTCTTCCGTGCAACGTGGCCTCTCTCCGCATGTTTTTATTGAGGCACAGGTCAGGCGTCGTGTCTTCACTCTCATATTGCCGATTTCTGGTTGGGTACAATGAGTCTGCATCAAGACTGAGACCTTCTTGTTGGGCGTCTAGCCAAAGGCTACGACCCTTAACGATGTCCCATTTGTATCCCCAGTCGGTATGGTGGGCATTGAAGTCGCCTACAAATATATAGGCGTGGCCACGGGAGATTCGAGAGGTTTCCTTAGGAGGTTGATGAATTGGGACTTTTTCTTGGGCGGCCAATATACGTTTAGTACAAACATTTTACCACAGTCCTTTTTTCGGGATGGAAATCACTGTACGAGAACACGAGCCGCCGACGCCGTGTCCGCGCCGGTCTCGTGGCGAATGGCCGGGAGGTTGCGGCTTACGAGGGTGTTGACAGCCGGTTTTAATTTGGATGATGCTACGGCTGTGTCTTCCTCCGTGTCGGAGAAGGATTTCTAATTTTGGACCCTGGCGGAAGTGCCAGGTTCTTGGAAGCAAATTACATCAGGAAAGGCGTCCGAGTTGTTAAGTTTTGTCATGTTCGAGGTTCGCTCGCTTGCGCCAAAATCCTCAGCAGTTCCACTGCCAGTTGGTATGTCAGGCTTACGGGTGTTCTGATTAAGGGAATTAGGCATGATCCGCAGGATATTTGAAAGTGTCCGCCGAGGTTGGACGGAAGTAAGGTTCGGTGGGTTTGATGGGCCCCGTTCCCCCTCTCCGCACCGGCCTCAGAGAGGCGTTTTCTAGGGCTGTGACGCGGGCGTTCTGACTAGCTATCTTAGCATCAATAGTGTCTGCGAATTTGGCGAGCATGTAGTACAATTTTGCATTGAGGTTCTGACTAAGGGTTTCACTGAGCTGGTCCCCGAATTTCTGGAGCATGGTCTGAGTGACATTGAACCTGACTATCAGTTCCGGGGGGTGCGGTTTGATTTTCGGGTTGTGACTCCGTGACCCTGCTTTTCAGCGGCGGAGAGGAAGCTCGGACTGTACCAATGGCGCTTCCGGAGTTACGCTCCAATATTTCTGAGACCACCGGTAGGTCGGAGCTGCCGGTAATGTCCATCGCGCTTGCGGAGGTAGGCTCAGGGAATTCTGCGGCCACTGGGTCGGCGCTGCCGGTACTTTGCGGGTGCTGTTCTGGGGTATTACGGGCGTGTTTGGAATTAGTTGGGGCTGGACCGCCTTCGAGTTGAGCTACCTCTGCTTTGAGCGCTCTGTTCTCCAAGAGAACCCTCTCCAGCATTTGGCGGATCCCGGTAAGCTCGGAACGCGAATTAGAGTCGAAGTTGCATATGTTTTATCCTGTGTGCCCCTACCCTTCAGCTCATTTGTACCGAGGTAGATCGTGGCTGCCAAGCTCACCTTGTTTTTGTGGTTGTTGTCGGTGGTCCTTTCGCCGCCGCGTGACCTGGATCGGGATGGTCACCGCTGGAGGCTCCAGCCCTCTTTACTCGGTTGGCGACAACGGGACGTTGATCGCTAACAGCTGCGGCACTGGGCGGAGGGGTCCAGAGTTCCCGTTCGGCGGCCTGTGTCTCGTATGCTCTTGCGCTCTTCTTGGGACATCTCGGGGAAGGAGCTCGAACGATCTCGGCCTCTGTCCAGAGCACCACCAGATTTAAGAATTCTTAACGATTCGCCTCTGTCAGGATTGCCGTGCTGTTGTTGCGGGCGGTCTTGCTGATGCTTCCTGCTCTTCTTGTCCCACTTGCGCTTCTTCAGTGCGTAGGGGGTTTGATAGCGGAGTCGGCGTTTCTTGTCCCACGAGGCGTGGTCCTTGCCGCGGAGTGCGCACTTGCGCGCGCACGGCTGCTGTCCCGAGGTTATTGATAATTACTTTGGTTTCTGCATATTATTTACATGCCCACGGTTCTACTCTGTTCGCCCAGTGCGGAAAGCACGCTTTGCAATTCGTTTCCCGAGTTACTTAGCAAGGCAACGTCATCAGCAACTCTGGGGTGTCTGAGGTATTCTCTATTAACCCTTACTCCCACTTTTTTCCAATCCAACGTTCTGAAAACTTATTGTAAGCATGCTGTGAATAAAATGGGAGAGATTGTGTCTCCTTGTATGACACCCTCCTTTATAGATATTTTACTGCTCTCCTTATGGGAGATAACGGTAGCGGTGGACCATTGTATATATCTTCCAGTATTCTTACATAATCTCATCTACCCCTTGGTTCCGTAATGCCTGAATGACTGCTGAGGTTTCGACCGAGTCAAATGCTTTCTCATAATCTATGAAGGTTATGCATATTGGTCTAGTATACCCAGCGCACTTCTCTATCACCTGATTGATCGTGTGAGTATGGTCAATTGTTAAATAGCCTTTACGGAAGCCTGTTTGTTCTTAGGTTGACTGAAATATAAGGTTGCAGATATTCTGTTATCGATTAACTTTGTAAGTACCTTCTAGACGACTGACAGTAAGATAATCGGCCTGTAATTTTTCAAGTCCTTCATGTCGCCTTTCTTATGGATTAGGATGATGTTCGCGTTCTTCCAAGATTCCGGTACCATTGCGGTTATTAGGCATTGCGTATAGAGGTTTGCCATTTTTTCAAGTACAATTTCGCCGCCATACTTCAAGAGGTCTGCTTTTGTCTGATCCTCACCAGGAGCGTTGCCCCCTTTCATTTCTTTCAAAACCTTCCTTACTTCTTCGGTCGTTACTGGTGGGATGTCTATCTCCTCTGAACTACTGTCTCGTTCGGCATTATTCTGTATGTCCCGGCTACTGTACAGATCCCTATAGAACTCCTCGGCCACTGTGACAATTTTATCCCTATTTGTGATGACATTGCCTTGCTTATCCTTAAGTGCATACATCTTATTTTTCCCAACGCCAAGACGTCTCTTCGCTGCTTTCAGGCTACCTCTGCTCTTTACGGCGTATTCGATCCTCTCTTCATTATACTTCCGTATGTCAGCTGTCTTACGCCTATTGATTAACTTCGAAAGCTCTGCTAATTCTCTTCTGTCAGCTGGGGTGGAGAGGTTCATATTTTGCCGTTTCCTAATTAGATCTTTCGGCTTCTCGGAATGTTTACCAGTATCCTGTCTGGCCATCGTGCCCCCGATGTCTACTGTACACTCCGTGATAATGCGTCTATGGTTATCGTTGGTTTCCTGTGTTGTAAACTGTGCTTCCTCAGTAAGAGCTGAATGTCGGTAGTGCAGTGCGATCCTGAATTCCAGTAAGTAGAGTGAAAGCGTTTACTGGCCATACACAGCTACATTGGCGATCCGCAGCTTTAGGAAGCGAGGTTGAACTTCCTTCTCCTCTTTCCACCAGTGAGCACTTACCCATTACAAGAAACAGCCCTTTTAGCCGGCGGAGATTGCTCCCCCAATGAAGTCGCGGCCTTCTCACCCCTCTCAGGTGGCATACGCCTGATTTCAGGGAAGCAAAACGACAAACAGGCACGCATATGTTTAGTGATGGGTAAATGAAAGGGCTCATGAGCTCGCATAGCATTGTGCTTTGGGTTGCAAGACGGGGTCTAGTTCGACTTGACGCGTACACATGAAAAACGTCTGGGTCGGACCTCCATCGTGAAGAATGGGCTGCTGTGCCCTCGGGTACGACATTATAGTTAACGTCTGACGGAGAGCGAAGAATGCGATAATGCCCGAAGTATCACCGAAGCAGCTTCTACGAAAGTCTTCGGCGGCGAATCGGCGTCCACACCCACACAAGGTCATATGGCCGATACTCGACGTTATCGCAACCCTTGTATTTCTCGGCGTCGATTTTGTGTTTAGGTCGAATGCGAACGCGTGCTAGCTGGCGTGCTTCCTCCACCCATTGGGTAACAGCCTCGGCATCAGTGCTGGTGACGTCGTTTGAATCGACAGGCAACATTGCATGTAAGGTTGTCGTTGCAGAGCGTCCGTAAAGAAGTTGAATTGGTGGGCATCGAGTTGTTTCTTGCATAGCACTCTTGTAGGCAAACGTTGCGTACGGAAGATATTCTTCCAAGTTTTTTCTGCTGCATGTCTACATACATGGATAGCATGTCAGTTCGGGTTATATTAGGGCGTTCGGTGAGGCCGTTGGATTAATGGTGGTAGACTGCATTTCCGGTGAGTGCTATGTGTTAGCTTGAAGACGTCCTGTAGGACGGTGGTGGGAAAACCGCCACCACTGTTTGTTTTAATAATCCTCGGTGCGCCGTGGCGTAGAACAATGTGTTCAACGAAGAATTTGGCGGCTTCAGAAGCGGTGCCGTTGGGAAGGGCCTTGGTCTCGGCTTAACGCGTGAAGTAATCAGTGGCTACAATGATTCACTTGTTCCCCGACGCCGATGTTGGAAAAGACCCAAGGAGATCCACCCCCACCTGCCGGAACGGCGCGTCGGGATGATCCACTGGATGAAGGAATCCCCGTGGCCTGACGGGAGGTTTCTTGCTGCATTGGCGATCACGGCAAGTCCTCACGTAGTGTCGTACTGATCGAAGAAAATTAAGACCAAAATACATTCCTTGAATACGAGCGAAGGTACGACTAACGTCTAGGTGCCCCGTGGAAGGCTCCTCATGACAGGCTCGTAAAATGTCGCTTTTCAGAGCAGATTGCCCGAACAGAACACATTTCTCCTTACTGCCGTAGCTTCGTTTGTAGAGGGCATTGTTTCACAGAGAATACGAAGCCAAACCTCGAAGAAAAAAGCGTGGTGCCGTAGTATTTTCGCCGCAAAGGTGCTCGATCAGTGGTCGTAAGTCTGCGTCTTGCTTCTGGTAAAGGGTCAAGTCAGCAGAATGAACGACCGTGAGGAACTGGAAATCCTTTTCCGTTTCATGTGTGTCATTCAGAATTGGTGCCCGCGACAAACAATCGCCATCACTGTGCTTCATTTCAGTTTTTTAAGCAACCATTACATCGTGCTCCTGCAGCCGTGGGCTCCACCGAGCAAAGCTGCCGGACGAGCGTCTGAGGTTGGCAAGCCGGCACTACAAATTGTGGTTGCTGACGGCTGTGTTGCTGACGGCCTTCCATACAAATATGGCCGAAGGTTAGTAATAGCTCATATCACGGCCAGACACACTTTTTCTGTGCCGAATAGTTGCGTTCAGCTTTAGCAAGTGTGCGACTGGCATAGGCTATATCGTTCTCGGCACCCTGCTTCCACTGAACCAAGATCGCCCCATTGCCGACAGTACTGGCGTCAGTTCTGATTTTTGGGTCACTATCGCCATCAAAGTGTGCCAAGATTGAGACCGTTTGCAGGCGGCTACGCAGTTAATCAAATGCCACTTTCTGCTCTTCCGTCCAAATGCAGGGTACGCCTTCTCTTGTAGGGCGCGTGAGTGGCTCGGCAATTCTGGAGAACCCTTCTACAAAGCGTCTGTAATAGACACAAGGAGCTAGGAAGCGTCGGACAGCTTTTTTCTCAGTTGGTACTAGAAAAGAGCTCACAGCCGCTGTTTTTTCCTGGTCTAGGCTGGTGCCTTGAGTTCTAGCTATGTGTCTAAGAAATGTTAGCTCCTGTTACCTAAGGTGACATTTTTGAGGCTTAACAGTCAGCTCGGCAGAGCGGAATTCTTCCAAAATGCTTCGCAGTCGTGCAAGATATTTTCCGAAAGAACTAGAAACATGACTACGTCATACAAGTAAACAAGGCAAATCTGCCACTTCAGTCCAGCGAGTACGGTATCCATCATACGCTGTAACGTTTTAGGGGCAGAAAAGAGGCCAAATTGGAGCAATTTAAATTCGTATGGGGCGTCGGGTGTTACGAATACTGCTTTCTCAAGGTCTCTGTTATCAACTTCGATTTGCAAATAACCAGATTTTAACTCGAGGAACGAGAAGAATTCACCGTTACGCAAACGGTCCAATGTATCATCTATTTGGGGAATTCGATACCGCTCGCGTTTAGTGATACTGTAGGGTTTGCGAAAGTTTACACAACATCTAAGTGTGTTGTCCTTTTTCTTTACCAGTACAACTGGTGAAGTCAACGGACTTTTACATTGCTGGATAACGTCGTTGGCGAGCATTTCTTTGACTTGTGTCTTGATGTCCTCCCTCTCTTTAGGCGACACGTGGTAGGGTTGTTGACGCATAGGTCTGGTGGATTCATCAGTCACGATGCGATGCTTCGCGATTGGAGTACGGCGCACTTTAAAAGACGTGGTCGGTAAGTTCTTCGGTACATTCGTGCAAAACAGTCAGTAAATTCGTGCACTAGACGTTTTAGGGCTCTGATGTGAGTGGTCGGGAGGTTGTTGTTTATTTTAACTGGTATGTCAGTGTAACCTGCCAGCGAATCAAGGGGCAGTGTCCTGAGCGCGTCCGTAACGTCAGTGACTTCCTCACTAAATGCGATTGCAGTGCCTTTCGCAAGATGTCGACGTTCGTTAGAAAAATTGGTGAACAAAACTTGGGTGAATTCATTGTGCAAGTTGACAAATCCAATAACTAAATGTTGCCTTCAGCGTTGAGTTCACAATCCTTGATTGTGTCCTTTTTGACCATTACAAAGAGTCTATAATGGGCAGGCAATGTGAAGCCGTCGTCAACATTGCGTAGCGCTCGGTCGCGCTTGTCTTCGATGTTCCTTTCTATGGCTATCTTTGTCGAGAAGCTAATTTTCGAATTTTTAGGTCGATAACTGCCCTGTTTGTCTGCAGAATGTCCACGCTGAGAATTATGTCCCTCTAGCAATCAGGGAGCACAAAAAAGTTGTTAACGTAGGAGAAACCCTGAAGTTTTATTCGAGCAGTACACCTATACACCGGGATAATCAGATTGTTTGCAGCAGTGCGAACTTGCTGGCCAGGGTGTGATGAATTACCTTTATCGTAGAGGCCAGAGTTTCACCGTAGACTGAACGATCACAACCAGTATCGGCCAATTCAGTCGTCCTAAAGCCGTCGATATCTACCAGCACTTCGCAGTTAATCAGTTGGGTTTAACAAGTTTAGGTACAAGCTGCTCGTCGGCTCGTCGTAGGGGTCGTTACATTAAAGGATCTTGGCCGTTTGTGACAACAGTGGCCTGACCTCCGGAAGTCGCTGGCCTCAATTTTCCCGGCCTTCCGGGCTATTGGAGGAACGACTGGCAGGGTCTGAGGCAAATGGAGGGCTGAAGGACCTGCGTCGCATCGGGAACACAGACTGAAGGCGTGCAAGTGAAGAAACGTTACGTGTCCGGCGAGGTGGTCCACGATTTCTGGGTGTCTCTGTCTGTTTTGCGGCCATGGTGCATTCGACGATAGGGGCAGGTCCGGCAGATATGCCCTGCCTCACTGCAGCAGAAGCCGAGAGGCGTGTTGTCAGGGGAGCGCCACGGATCACTCTTCAGGCGGCCCGTTTCCGTCGAGTTGGGCGTACGTGGAGTCAGCCCCAGGGTACGTTGCCGTGCGACCGAGGCAACAAAAGAGGAGTACCATAGACGCGCTCGCGCAAGGCTGCTGCTTATGAGGAGCGGGGTTCATCATGCCCGAACACGTCAACTTGTTCTGGCACCCGCACAGCCTGCCTTACATCCTCCCAAATAGTTTTGCTATTGACAGCAGAGCCGCTGAAACCTGTTTCTGCTGCAGCCTTTGAAGCTATTCGCGAACAATCTAACTCACGAGCTGCCGGAGGCAGAAGCTCTCCTCCCTGGATAGTTGGACAGGACTGGTTCCTTACGACTGTAGTGCCCCGCCCTTTGGTGGAGCGGCCTTTTATTCCTAGTAGCATCGTGGACGAATTCGGCAGCCGTTCTCGGGGGCCTCCGAATCAGCCCGGCGAAGAAGTGTTGCTTGGCACCGCGCATGAGATGTACAACCTTCGGGTCGTCGGTCATTGAGGGGTCAGTGCGCCTGAATGGACGAACCATCTGTTCGGCGTACATTGCGACGCTCTCGTTCGGACGCTTGTTTCGGGCTTGAAGGGTAGCCTCAGCCTTCTCCTTACGATCACTGTTAGGGTAGGTCGCAAGTAAGTGCTGGCGAAATTCCTCACAAGATGACATCGTGCATTTAATTTTTTATACAAGGTACGTGCGTTTTACTCCAGTAAAAATTGCAGATTTCGCTGCCTAAATTTGTTGTCGCAGCCGTTAAACTTTGGCACTTGCTCGAAGTGGTCAAGCCAATCTTCCCTGTCTTCATAAGGCTCTTAAAATACTTTTGGTTGCCGATGCTGCTAAACCACGTACTGAAAAGGGCTGCCCGTTGAAGTCATGTTCACCGCGCCAGCGTCTCTTCTTGTCATCCTGGTCGTGCAATCATGTGAAAGACCACACTCCGCTGGAAGTCAGAATAAACGATGGCTCTTTCGCCCATGGACGGGCGAAACCTCGACTTGAATTGGGGACACTAAGCTGTGCGTCTTTTACGGATGGGGATTATGTACCAAGCTCCTCCACAACCTATGTAGCGATGAACTCTAGTAAGGACAGTAAAAATTCCCCGCATTTCCCCGAGGGGAAGAATGTGAAAGTGCGAATGCACGAGTTGAATTTGCGCGGTTCAGTAATGTTCGCGAAAGAGAGATCACACACACACACACAACTACAAAGAAAGAAAGATGCATTTATTCACAGACACCTATTTGTGTTGTCGTTGTACTTGATTGCTAGAGCGGATCTCAGCTTTGAAATTTCTTTCAGTACTCCTTTAAGCAGGTGCATTATCCCTTCTCACGCGCGATTCTTGGCCAATCCCCCACGTGGGTATGTGCCATGTCAGCGGCCAGGCAGCGCGCGCCCATCTCCCCCGTTGCCAAGGAAGACGAGGAGATTCCTGGCCAATCCCCCACGTGGGTATGTGCCATGTCAGCGGCCAGGCTGCGCGCGCCCATCTCCACGTGCGCGGACATCGTCGGTGGACGCAGGTTCAGGGTCGCTTAAGAAGTGCATTGCACTTAATAGCGTTCATTAACAGGGCGAGGTTGTGCCGGCAAACACCGTCAATTCACAGCTACAGCAAGCGAGCTTGAACTTCTTTCTCCTCTGTCCAGCAGTGAGCACATACCCATTACAAGAAACAGCCCGGTCGGGTATTGCTCCGACAATAATAAAGTTTCAGAAATATTTATGACGATTATTGAGAAAACCGCTGGTATACTGTGAAGTCGTCTATCTAGGACAGAAGAGCCCGAGCGCACGTCTCAAATTGGGGTGTGGTGCGAGCTGGACACGCCCACGTTCGTCTTTTTCAGAAAGCGCTTTGTGGAGCATAACTACATAGAAAAACGCTCCCCCAGCTGCTATACAAAGTAGCATATAGCCACTAGGGAAGTGCCTGTTTTTCGGTGTTTATAGTATTCACTGCAATCATCCCCGGCAAAAAGGGGGGACTTCCTGGCGAAATCATGGTGACGAAGCAACAAGCGGACCATAATAGGGTTTGAGTCGCTGCATATGAACAGTCTCGGGTCTGCGGTGTACAAGATGCATGAAGGTAACTGGTTCGACGATGTAGATTACTGGTGACATGCTTATTATTACACTGAAAGAACCGTTGCACTTTGACACCAGGTTTGAAGGTAGGCCAAGAGTGAGGAATTGTACCCAAAGCCAAACAACAGAGTATAGCGAGAAACCGTGGGGCGCACAGGATGCATCATGGCAAAATTTCGCTAGCTTCTTAGGGTCAGAGGTTAGTGGTCAATCGATGTGGCGTCATTCCTCGGCGAACTGCGATATCTGAAAAATCGGTGTCTCTTTGAAAGAGTCAGGGCTGTAGTGAACGTACTTGTCCAGCGTGCATGTTGGCTCTCGCCTGTAAAAGAGAAAAAATATATGAAAATTTGGTAGTCATATGCTTCGCGGTATTTTCTCATGCCTGATAAAGTAAAGAGGAGTAGTTTATAACTGTTCTCTTAGAACAGATATCTTGTGGGAAAAACTAAATTCTGTATAAATCGAAAAAAAAACAAAGACAACAATTGAAAAAATGACTACAAATGTTCCGCAAATATCTTTGACTACCCTTGCAAATAAATTCAGTAACTATTTCATTACCATTTTACTAATGTCGTTATCCATGATCCCTCTAAGTTTATGCGTGCTCGAAACCAGCATTCTATATTTCTTGATCCTGTCGATCAGAGTAGAGTTGAACCAGCCTTTACTTCTACGAGAAATATTTCTACCTGTGATGTTTAGGGTAATCACATACGTTTACCTAACTATGTGCTCGACATTTTGGCTCCTTATTTAACTTGTCTTTTACTCTCTGCTAATATACGGCGACTTTTCTTAAACTAAGGCAAATAGCAAAAGTTCCTGTTCTCCACCAAGAAGTGACACCAATGATTTCAGTAACTTCATACCTAGTTTTGTTTTGCCAATATTTTCAGAGCTGTCAGAAAGAAATATACACCACCGTCTCTCTATGTTGCTTAAAAACACGATACAATTTCTCCTGCTCAATTTGGTTTCAGAGAACCTAAGTCCACCTAGCTTACCCAGTTTAAGCGGAAAGAGTACATTTTATCTAGCTTTGAGAGAAAGCAGCTTGTCCTTGGTTTATATTTAGCTTTCAGGACCGCATCTGACTGGGTTCAACTTTAGTTAATTCTTAAGTAAACTGCGTTCCAGGTCATGGCCTAGAACTTACTACATCACAGTTACGACATAGGGCCCAGATTGTTCAAAACAATAATTTTTACTCAAACAATTCATTACTTAATATTCATTACTCAAACAATACTCATCTAAAACAAATTCAAAAAAGTGTTCCTCAGGCAGTATCCTCGGACATTTCTTTTTAACGTTTATATAAATGATCTAGTGAACATCTCTGAGAACACCAAGTGTGTGTTGCATGCTGATCATGCTAGCATATTTTTCTCTGAATTAAACTGTGCCGTAATTAAAAATAGTGCCTATGTATTTCTGTAAAAAAGTCACTTGTGGTCGACACTGACTAAGCTTCAAAGGAAGGTAAACAAAATAACTGCAGTTATTTTATGCTTAAATGGAAACACATTGCTTGCAGCATGAACCTTCTATATCGCGTCAAAAATATCCAAGTACTTAGCAACATCAAAGCTCTTGGTGTTTCTCTCTCGCAGAGTATGCTATGGGATACCCACATTGATATTGTTCCTTTCAATCTGTGAGGCATCGCTTCCTTGAAGGACGTGCAGGCACCGTGCTGTATTACCGTTCAATATAAAGTGTAATACTTAAAACTCACTTTTTTACGACCACCTCTCCTACAGGTTTTAGGTCTGGGGTGCGTCGACCTATATTAATCTACAGACGCTGTTTATTTTGCAGAACAATTTGTGTTTACACTTTTAAATGCATAGCATTTTAGTAACTCACAATGTCACGCGGCGTTGGCGTGCCTTGTCCTAGTCCGCATGCGCGCCTTGTCGTAGTCCGCATGCGCGCCTTGTCGTAGTCCGCAGGCGCGTCTTGTCGTAGTTCGCAGCCAGGCCACTACACTATGAAAGAAATAACAAATTCAAGCGCCCGGTTTCGAGCCCATGACGCCTCGGGCGGAACGCAAGGTGCCCGGCGCACTACCGACCGAGCCACGAAACCGACACAGATTTCGATGCACCGAACGCGCCTTATATCCTTCACTCATTTCTCGTTTGTTTCGAAAGCGCCACAAGTTGTCCCGCGCCTCCAAAAGATGGCGACACGGGTCCCGCGATCGAGAGATACGACTTGCCGGCGCACCCCCTCGGAAATGCTGTGCATTTCATCGTGCCCCTCGTGAGGGGGATGTCTTTTTTTTCTTTTCTGTTATTTAATGCAACGGACTCCTCCCATACACTTGAAATATCTCTTCAAGCGAACATACCGAATACGTGCACCCAATATACATCAATATTCTTATCGGAAAAACGGAAAAACCTTGTCTACTTTGCCAATGTTAAGTAAGACTGAAACCCATTACACTACCCCCACTGAGAAGGATGGACCATGGTCACTTCATGCGCAAATTTTTCGAGGCAGAGATTATTGTTTCCGATACGAACATAACTAAATTATTATTATGCACCCAGTGTTCATTTATTTTCTATGGGTTTTCGGGATTTTATGGAGTTTTACATCTTCTGCCCCTAACAGGTGATAGAATGTGTGTATAGATTGTTGATCTTTTTTTGATAAATATTTTCACGACCGTTGTGGTTGTACTGATTTCGTTTGAGAGTTTCCAAAAGCCACGCAATTTTTATTATTTTTAACGCGAAGCAGTTTGTCGTTAATTATTGACATTATTCAAACCAGTTTTTATAGTGTATAATCTACTGTGCTAAGAATTTTGCTACTCCTATTTTTTGTAAAATGCTCAGAATACTGTGTGTACTTTGTTCTAATTTGTTTGTATAACTTCTTGTTTCTGACGTGACTTGCTCTGTCGACTGCCATGTAGAGGAAGCGGTGGAATTACGTCAAGCTGCTCCTTCCGCAGCTTTTTACCGCAGTGTCTTCTTGAATTTTATGAAAAATAAAGCAGTATATTATTATTATTATTATTATTATTATTATTATTATTATTATGGAATGGATGTTGTTTGGAATGGAACTTGCAATTCCAATAGTGACCGTATCGAAAGAGTTCAAAATAAGTTCCTCTTTATCTTTAAGCACCGCTTCCGTCATGTGCAAGAAGACGCTAACGGCAGTGTGCCTTTTCTGAAAAGTCTTCCTTCCCTTCGGTGTCGACGAATGCGAGCTGATATTATCTTTCTTTATAAACTTCTTCATGGGGATGTTTTGTGTGACGACTTGATTACACTTATCAATGTCAACTTGCCGAACAAACTTTTCCGAACATTTCGAACTTTTAAAACAGATGGTTTAAGTAGAAGACGCTCGTCCATCTGCAGAATACAATGTGCATATAATGAATATTCTGATCGTCTTGATATATTCCAGAGCTCTTTTTCTTTGTTCTCAAACGACTTGAAAACTGTTGTAGCTTAAGTGCCTTTATGTCATTGCAAATTTATGTGCCGTATTTATTTTAGGCAAATCATGTTCTTGTTTGTTTGTTTTTCACATTTTCTGGTTTTGCGTTGCTTGAACTTCTGTAGGTTTGAGAGCCAGTGCTTGTAATGCTGAGCTTCTTTCAAAGTTGAAACTTCCGAACATTTTGTTATAAAACCTTCGTTTTATGCGTATAACGTATCTCTGTCATGTTCAGTGAGTATTTCCTGTTTTTCACGTGCCTTGAACATTTCTCTGTCCGAGTGTCATGGCTTGCAACGCTAGGTCTCCTGTTTCTTTTCTTTTTTTCTTTTTTTGCTGTTTTGCTTTCTGAGATTACTGTAACTATCTTTGCTTTATTGTTTCTTTCATGCATACGGTTTTGTGTGTTGGGTTGTCTTGATTTTAGTTTGTTTTTATGTATGTTTTGTATATGGTGTACCAGTACCAAGACCCTAGGGTTGCTCCTGGGCACCGAAAATAAAGGTTGGTTGATTGATTGATTGATTGATTGAATATTAATATTATTATATTATTATTATTATTATTACTATGTTCTTGACAGGTACAGACAGTAATCCACTGTGTTTTGAATGAGGTATTGTCACTTGCCGCTGACTGCAATTTGTTTGAGTGCCAATTGTTTGACCTTTGCTGTTGATCATGGCAGGTGACGACAAGTGCATTGCATGTATGGATGAGTTGCCTTCAGATGGCCGCCTTATGACTTGTGCCGAATATCATATCATATCCTATCCGATCCGAATATCCTATCATATCGGGCAGAACTGTTCTGGCATAGCTGCCAACACTTTCACAACTATGGGTCAAACGAAGCATGATAACTGGGTCTGTAAAACCTGCCGTACGGCAAAGAAACGGGGCGGCTCTGGTGCGCAGGGAGTAGGTCCTGCCACCGATAGTGGCGAAGTGCTGTCAGGGTTGATGGAAGAAGTGAAGGGCCTTCACATTAAGCTGGATGCGTTTCTTTTTCTGAAGACAGAAGTATCCGAATTGGCAACAACTGTTCGTGAGATGGAGGCATCTGTGTATTTTGTGTCAAAAAGGTATAATAGTGTAATGGATGAGCTGAAGTCCGCTCAAGAAAAGGTGGCCACGCAAGAAGTTGAAATGAAGTCTCTGAGGGAAATGTTGCAGACGCAATCGCATCAGATAGAACAACTTTTGCGCGAACAAAACGACGCGGAGCAATACAGTAGGAGGGCGAATATGGAAATTACCGGTCTCAACTTGGCTCAAAATGAGAACTTGTCTGAATGGATCGAAAAACTTGTGGAGTTGCTTGAGGTCCCAAAATTTTCATCAGAGGACATAGTTCGAATCCATCGGCTTCCGGCAAAACAGGGTGCGATTCCCGCGGTTCTGGTACGCTTTGCGTCTGTAGCCATCAAGGAAACGTGGTTCGGTTTGCGCGGAAAGCTTCGCCAGCTACATGACTCGGACACCATTTCAAAGCTTTTCTTCAACGAAAACTTTACGCGAGCAAATCGAAGGTTGTTTAGGCTTCAAGAGTCGCTGCAAGACAAAGGGCTACAAGTTTGCCTGGGTTAAAGTCAGAAAAAGTTTTGTTAAGAAGTTCGAAGACGCACCGCTTATCCGCGTGAACAGTGAGGCAGACATCCGAAAAATAACTAGGGGTGGAAGCCCTACTCCTGACTCGGAAAACACCGAAGTAAACGTCTAGAAAGCTAGAAATGAAAACTTCTTCCGAGAGCTTACTGTGCAACTTTGAAAGTTTCAAGGTTAATTTCGGGCCAAACCACGGAAACAGTTTCACATTTGTGAACCTTAATATTCGAAGCCTCCGTAAATATTGGGAGGAATTTAAATTGGTAGCGGAATCAATGAAGGGTTTTGTTGATGCATTCATTCTAACAGAGATAAATGTGCCAGAGACTTGGTTGTCGTGCGTTGCCCTGCAAGGTCATCACTGCTACGCTATGACGCGGGCTAGAAGGGGCGGAGGCCGCATTGCCGTTTTTGTGATTCGTAAGTACGAAGGGACGCGTTTGGAAAGCACTTTCACACACGCAGAATGTTTATCACTAAAATTGGGCTACTTGCATAGCTCCTTAACACTGCTGGCCATATACCGTCCCCCGTGTTACAGTAAAAGCCGCTTCGTGCTTGAATTAGAAGATGCGCGACGGCGCCACAGCTCAGAAGAACAATTTATTGTGGCAGGTGACATAAACTTCGATATTTTATCGTCCACAAACAAAACAATGAAATACTACTTATCTGTTCTTTCATCTTACGACCTCGATTGCGCCATAAACGCCCCTACACGTGAAAACTCACTAAACGGTTCTCTAGTGAGCTCCTGCTTAGATCATATAAACGTTCGGGCTCCAAACCACAACATAGATTCTTGCGTAATTACACAACGGTTAGCAGACCATTCTTTCACCGCCTGTCGATTACCTGGTGCCTCCGTTTCACGCCTTTCTAATACTCTCGACTCTGCTGATGACAGAAAAAATGTAGTCAGAGTAACCGACGAAGCAAAACTAGATAAGACGATCAGAGAGCATGATTGGTCACTGCTTATCAACTCTAATCCACCACACGTAATCTATGAGGATTTTATTAAACGAATGGGCACCTTTCAAAACCAATGTCAGCGCCTTGTGATCTCTAAGCGGAGAAGAAAGCATGATTGGTTGACTACTGAAGTTATGCAAGTGATATCACATCGAGACTGGTTATGGCATCGTTCAAAACGCTCCCCTAAAAATGTTGACCTTAGACTTGAATACAGATCGGCCAGAAATCGAACTTTAGCTCTTATGCTTGCTGCTAAACGTAGGTACTTCCAGCAACAATTCAAAGATTCCGCAAAAAGCCAGAGAAAAGCTTGGTCTCTAATTACCACTCTCCGCAGCAAAGATAATGAACGTACTTCCTTGTCGCACATATTCTCCGGTGCTCCGGCAGAAACCGCCAATATGTTCAATAACCATTTTACGTGTGCTTCAGTAACCCCCTTTTCCGGAAATGCCGTGAATTGTACACTAACAAATGCAACGCCTGCCTCGGCTTTTCTTCCATCGTTAGCTTTAGATGAACTCGCAGGGATTATTTTAGCTTTAGGAAAAACAAGCCTCCAGGAATAGACGGTATCTCGATAGCGTTGCTTCAACGTAACTTCCACGCCCTTTCTGGGATTCTACTTCACATGTTGAATGGATTCATAGAAAGAGCCATAATACCCGAAACTCTGAAAACGGCAGTTGTGAAGCCTTTGTTCAAAAAAGGCAAGAAAGACATGATCGATAACTACAGACCGATATCTATATTACCCATTCTTTCGCAAATTCTAGAAAAGTGTTTACTCCAGTGCATGACGTCATTCTTGGTTAAATGTAAGGTGATTTCAGATCGACAGCACGGATTTAGGGCTGGGAAAGGGACCGTTCCATTGCTTGAAGAGTTTTTCGATGATATCTATTCTGCATTTGAAAAAAATTTGATTACCTGCGCACTATTTTTTGACCTTTCAAAGGCATTTGACGCGTTAGACCACAAATTTTTGCTGCATTTCTCTTGTAGGTTTTCGTAAACCTTTTCACGCCATACTTAAACTTTTTTAAGTGAGCGTTTTCGGGTAGTCGCGATTGATAGTTTAACTATATTCAGCAGTAAACTACCTATCAAGGCTGGTGTTCCACAAGGATCAGTGTTGTCCCCCCTATAATTTAACATATATATGAACGACTTTCCAGCAGTTGCCGCAAACTGTTGAGTTTGGCAGTACGCAGACGACACTGTGTTACTGACTACTCACTTGCCATACACCAAAGCGGCCTATTTATGGCAGAAAAATGTGTGCAGCGCAATGAAGTGGTTCGAGGAAAATTCTTTGATCGTTAACGTGAAAAAAACTGAACTATTATGTTTCCGCAACCCTTTGAAAAATGTAACCTTAAACGTGCCGATTTTCTTGCATAAACAGAATTGCTGCGAGCGTCAATGTGCGCCTTTAGATTACGCAAACTCGGTAAAATATTTGGGCGTTTATTTTGATAGCGACTTAACATGGAATAGCCACTTAGCTTTTGTTTGTGGTAGGCTGCGCGCCGCTGCATGCGCATTCTTCAATATGAAATCCCTTGTGCCGTTTTCAGTGAAGAAAATGGTTATGCATGCACTGGCGTATAGCGTTCTCAGATATGGCATCACAGTGTATGCGCATTGTTCGTATAACTGGAAAGATCGAAATGATAGGCGGGTAAAAAACATGTTAAAAAGTATTGTCTACAACTCTTTCGTACCCATATCTGGGAACATGTTCACCGCTGTTCATCTTCCTTCATTTCATTCTTTGTTTTTCGAAACTCTCATTCTTAAGCATTTCTGGAGCTCAGATTTCAAGCATGAAGTCGTGGTTTCAAGAATGTTAAGAAAAGAACTTCGTTTTTTTGTACCCTGTTGCTCCACTAGATGTGGTAAAGCAACAAGAAATGTGTATGTGCCTTTTTCTTTATTCAACTGTCTGAAGATTTCTTTTCTGTAACCTCCAAGCGGCAACTGCAAAGTTTGTTAAAATCTCTTCGTTAATCTTTCTCCCTTTGGTTTAAAGCATGGGACATAGTACTGATAGCCATCAATTGTGGCGCTTTTGTTTGAGTGACTTATGTTGTTTGTTTTAATTGTGTTCATTTCCTTCGACCATTGTTTGAATCGCCGATTGCCGGGCCCAGTCCCTCAAGCCTCTTTTGGCATACGGGCCCGAACACGATGTATTTCCTTATGAGAATGGCAATAAAGATTATTATTATTCGTAGTGACGGTAGTATGCATTGGTTTCTGTCTGCAGTTTCTTTTCTTTATTTCCCCTCTTCTATTGTGTTTGTTCTATTCGCGGATGGTATTACGTTTTGCCGTTAAGTGTAACGTGCGTGTGTTTTCTTTAAACAGCAATGCTGAAATCCTTTTATCGTTACCTCCACTTGTATTGCCGTACCAATTGCCGGGCCATGTCCCACAAGCCTCGTAGGCTTTGACAGCCCTGTTAATCATTGTGTTTCTCCTTTTGTGGCAATAAAGATTATTATTATTATTATTATTATTATTATTATTAAGGTTGATTGATTGATTGATTGATTGATTGATTATTATTATTATTATTCGCCTAGCAAGGATTGCTGTATTCTGTGCTCCTGTGGTTTTTACGGTAAGCAAGTGTTTTTCCGCTGCATTTCCTGTAAGAAACGCGTGCACGCGAAGTGTGTTGCATGGCCGGACGCTGAGCTTCAGCTCCTGAGATCTGGTGCTCGGCCGTTCAAGTGTAATATTTGTGAAACGGCTGAGGTGGCGGCTAGGCCTAGCGTAGCCAACGACGACATCGGCCCGTCCGCAAGCACGGCTCCTTCCCCCTCCCTTCGACGAGACTCGCCGGCAGTAGTCAAGAAAGCCCCGCCGCCACCGTCCCAACCGGTTGACCTTGGAGGGGAATCTGCCGATCTTTGCGCACTCCTCATCGACGCGCTGGACGGCATTTCTTTCCTCAGCGACCAAGTGTCCAGGCTGCGGGAGGACAACGACCTCCTACGCCTGGAAAACGCGCAGGCTTTCGACCGTCCCCGTCAGGGGAGGGAGGGTGACCGCGCCCATTATGCGCAGGTGGTTGCCTGCTTGCGAGCGGAGGTGTGCTCCTTGCGTGCCCACCCCGCCGTGTTGCCGGAAGGAGTGCGTCACAGCTCAAGGCAGCCTTCCTTTGCCCAAGCTGTAAACAAGGAAGTGTTGCCTTCGGCTACGTCTGCTCCGCTGCAGTCGGTGTCTTCGGCTTCTCCTGCACTGCCTCCTACGCCGTCCCAACTTTCCCCGGTGCATTCTGCGCCTGTGCTTGACTGTCTCCCTCCTACTGTTGAGAAGAAGCGTCGAAGCCGGGCATGTGTAGGTGCATCGGACACATGTGGATTTGTCGTTGTTCCGCAGCCGAAGCGCACCAAAGCAATGTTCATTTCAAAGCTTTCTCCGTCCACGACCTCTGCTAGTCTTAATGCCCATCTGTTAACCTTAGGTGTCTCGCCCTTGAACTGCCGACGACTGAAAACTAAGTTTGAAATGTACGCATCCTTTTATATTTCCGTCAGTGAAAAGTTTTTCGAGCGCTTGAATGACCCCGCTGTTTGGCCGAAAGGCTGCCTCTTTTAGGAGTTTCGAGGCATGTTTTGCGAAGGCATGCTTCACAGCTCTGAGCTCAACACATCAGAAAAAGTATAATGACTAGTTTAGATGTTTTTTATCAGAATGTGCGAGGTCTTCGAACTAAGGCAACTGAATTTTTTGGTAATGTTCTGGCTTCTGCTTTCCGTTAATAGCTATATTTGAAACTTGGTTGTGCCCTGATATTACCTCCAATGATTATTTTCCTCAAAATTACCATGTATATCGTAATGATCGTGCCTTAACGGGATGCAAACAAAAGGGGGGCGGGGTACTTCTCGCAGTTAACAAATCTCTCTCGTGTGTGCTATGTAGCGATATTGAAAACGCAGGTGAGTCTTCATGGGTCGAAATTCATATCTCTAAAACCGAAAAACTTCTAGTTGGTGTTTTTTACGTTCCTCCTGATGTAGTTCCTGACGCGTTCAATAAGTTAGTCTCCTCCATTGAACAAGTGCTCACTAATTGCGACCTCAAGGTCCTCCTCCTTGGAGATTTTAACGCCCCTGGCGTTCAGTGGAGCTACCTCACTTGTTCCCACTACAACCACCACTTTCAACAGAAGGGTAATAGGTTACTAGATTTTTCGTCTTTCACTTCCATGGCACAGCGTAATCACATAAAAAACTGCAGTGGAAACATTCTGGACCTGTGCTTTTCAAACTTCGATGGCGTTAATGTGTCGCGCTCTGATTGTGCTTTAGTAATACCCGACAAATATCATCCTCCTCTTTCTATTTCCTGTTGACTTCCTACAATGCTCCACCGTTCTGTAATTTCAAGCAATGCGCAATCTCGCTACGTTTTCACCCGGGGAGATTACGTTGGGCTGTATGGCTACTTTTCTGCTGCCCCTTGGTCAACAGTCATTGACCACTCTGATGTCAATGAACAAGTTGACAGTTTTACTGAGATTGTGCTTTTGGGTATGAAGAAATACATTCCGCAATATTTACCAAAGAAGTTCAAGTTCCCACATTGGTTTTCATCTGAATTGCGGGATGCCCAGAAACTCAAAGAACGTGCGCACAGAAAGATGAAGCGCTCTGGGGCTAATCAGTTCGCTCAGGAGTTCCAGCGCCTACGTGCCCTATGCAAAATATTGCAGAAGCGTGATCACGCTTTGTACCTGGCGTCAGTTGAAGCTAAAGCAACTCATCAGCCGGGAGCCTTCTGGAAGTACATTCATTCTAGATCTAGTACAACGAAAGAATCTATTCGTCAACTGGATTCCAACGGCGATGAGGTTGCAGATGCGGCCGACTGCTTTGCTCGTCAGTTTTCTTCTTTGTTTGGGCTTAGCGGCGGTAGTGATGACGGCAGCGTCTCTTGTCACCACGACGGTAACTCCGCCTGTTTCCAATTGGATGAGAACATCGTGCGGACCAGCATCAAGCGGCTAAAGCCCTCGTTTTCTTCTGGGCCAAATGGTATTTCTGCTGCAATTCTAAAAACGTATGCAAATATATTTGTTCCTGTGTTCACCTCAATACTAAATAACTGTCTCCGGTCTGGCACATACCCTCGCTCATGGAAAATCTGTCGTGTATTCCCTGTTTTCAAGTCCGGCCCAAAAACTGACCCCATGAACTATAGGCCAGTGTCGCTTCTTTGTTCTGCCTCTAAAATATTAGAGTTATCTCTTCATTCGGTCTTGTCTTTCTCACTTAAACACGTCCTCATTCCTAATCAACATGGCTTCATGCGTGGTCGTTCAACTTCCACGAACCTTGTAGGCTTCATGGAGCAGGCTGTCCCAGCAATCGTTGGTAGAAGCCAACTGGATGTGGTCTACTGTGACATGAGCAAAGCCTTTGATGTTGTCAACCACTCGTTATTGCTTGCAAAGCTTACTCTGTTAGATGTACACGCTTCTTTGGTGGGTTTTATACGTTATCTCAAGGAGAGATATTGCTATTAAAGTGTTAACGGTCAAACATCATTTAGGTACAAAGCAACCAGTGGTGTACCCCAAGGCTCCGTTCTGGTTCCCCTTCTTTTTTCCATTTTCATTAACGATGTTGCTGCTGCCATTCAAAATTCTTCTTTTTTCTTGTATACTGATGTTATAAAAATCTTTAGAGAAGTGCTTAGTGTTCAGCACTGTAATTCTCTTCAGGTTGATATTGTGTCATTCCATCGTTGGTGCACCAAAAACGACCTTATTTTGAACCCTTCAAAAACTAAAGTTGTCTCCTATAGTAAAAAAACTCAACAGCTGCAATACCCTTATGAAATTGCAGGCACCACACTGCCGAGGGTGACCGAAATTCGGGACTTGGGAGTACTTTTTGATTCTCCTCTGACTTTCTCTTCCCACATTGCACAAATTACCCGTCGGTCTCTTCGTTGTCTGGATGCTGTTTGCAGGTATTCTAGAGAGTTTAAAGGTCCGCTTCCTTTCTTAAAGTTGTATTCGGCTATCTGCTTACCTCTTCTTGAATACGGGTCTGTTGTCTGGAATAGAACTTGCAAGTCCAATAGTGACCGTATCGAAAGGGTTCAAAATAAGTTCCTTTCTATCTTTAGGCACCGCTTCCGTCATGTGCAAGATGACGCAAACGGCATCATGTCTCTCCCGAAAAGCATTCCTTCCCTTCGGTGTCGACGAATGCGAGCTGATATTATCTTTCTCTATAAACTTCTTCATGGTAATATTTTGTGTGACGATTTGGTTACACTTATCAATGTCAATTTGGCAAATAAACTTTTCAGAAAATTTCCACCTTTCAGACCAGTTGCTTTAAATAGCCGACGCTCGTTCATCTGCCAAATACAATGTACATATAATGAATATTCCGTTCGGCTTGATATATTCCAGATCTCCTTTACTTTGTTCTCTAATGAGTTGAAAACTGTTGTAGCTTAAGTGCTTTATGTCATTCCAAATTTATGTACCCTATGTATTATGTGCAAACTGTTCTTGCTTGCTTTTCACTTTTTCTTGTTTTGTGTTGCTTGAATATTTGTACGTTTTAGTGTCAGTGTTGGTAATGCTGAAGCTTTTCCCCCTTTTTTTTTGGAACTTTCTAATATGTTGTTAGAAAACCTTGGTTATATACGTATACTCTAGGTCATGTTGATTCAATGTTTGCTTGTATAGTTCCTATTTTTCACATCTACTGAACGCTTCGCTGGCCGAGTGGCATGGTTTGCTACACTAAGCCTGCCTTTTCTTTTTTAACTTTCTGTTCTTTTTTTTCCTTTTTTGCTTTCTAAGATTTCTGTAACTATTTTTACTTTATTGTTTATGTCATACATATAGTTTTTGTGTGTTGTCTTGTCTTATTTGTAGTGTTTTTTTTGTATGGTGTACCAGTACCAAGACCCTATGGTTGTTCCTGGGCACCGAAAATAAAGGTAGATTGATTGATTGATTGATTGATTATCCCTGATATCTCTTATATGCAATTATCTATGTGATAGGTCATATTTCGTGCATGTAAATGGACAGTCTCCTCTTTCCTATGAGGTCACCAGTGGTGTCCCTCAGGGCTCAGTTCTCGGGCCACTTCTCTTCTCAATCTTTATAAATGATGTCGCGACAATATTTAATGATTGTAATTTTCTTTTATATGCCGATGATGTAAAAATATTTAAATCTGTTTCCAACTCTGCCAGCTGTTCCGCTCTCCAGAGAGCAATCTCGTCCTTCTCGCATTGGTGCTCATGCAACAAACTCCTCATTAATACATCTAAAACTAAGGTAATGACGTACACAAGAAAGAATGACAACATCTTGTTTCCCTATAACATCCACGGTGAATTACTCCCACGTGTGGTAGAGGTTAATGACCTAGGCGCCACTTTCGACAGTAAACTGAGCTTCTCTCCACATTATCAGGTAATTACTCGTAGAGCTCTTCGATCGCTTGGCGTTGTCGGTCGCGTGTCCAAGGAGTTCAAGGAGCCGGTTTCTCTTCTCAAGGTTTACACAACTATAAGTCGTCCTCAGCTTGAATATGCATCTGTTGTCTGGAACAGCATGAGCAAAACAAACCGTAAGTTTGTAGAAAGGGTCCAAAATAGGTTCATATCTATCTTCAAGCATCGCTTTGGCGATAGTAGTAATTATAACCCTAGATCGCCCTCTTCATTGACGCTATCATGCTTAACTTCCAGGCGGAAGAAGGCTGATATTCTCTTCCTCTTTAAAATTATGCACGGCATAGTGTCTTGTGGTGAGCTGCTACAGCATGTTCGTCTTTATGTGCCGCAAAAGTGGACCAGGAAACATGATACCTTTTGCAACCCCAATTGTCTGCGTGTCTTGTGCCCTGTGTTCCGACTGCAATGCACGTACGATCGGTACTCGGATTACCTTGATATATTTATTAATTGCCCTACTCTGTTTCGCAAACATGTCTGTGAGTTTGTATTGGCGTAACTGCCAACTTTTCTTATTCTGCATTTGTCTTTTATCCTTGAGTTCAAGCACTTAAATGACTTTCATGCCGTAACTACAACATAAGCTATCTTTTAGTGTTTTTTGTATTTTGTATTTTATTTTGTATTTGAAAGATGTGTACATTATATATCGTGTGTTTCTGTTTCCGTGCGCCAGCACAAAGGCCCCCCCCCGGCTGTTCCTGGGCGCGCAAATAAATGATTGATTGATTGATTGATTGATTGATTATTATTGTTAATATTAATATTATTATTATTAATATTATTATTACTAGGCGCCATCTTGCGCCGCAAGATGGCGCCTAGGGCGGATTTCTGTATTTTGTGCTCCCAGGCTTTCTTCGGTAAGCAGAAGTTTTTCCGGTGTGCCGCCTGTAAAAAACGTGTGCACGCGAAGTGTGTTGCGTGGCCGGACGCGGAGCTGCAACTTCTGAAGTCTGGTACGTGGCCGTTCAAATGCAATCTGTGTGAGACGGCCGAGGCGGCGGCTAGGCCTAGCGTAGCCAACGACGACTTGGGCCCGTCCGCAAGCAGGGCTCCTTCCCCCTCCCTTCGACGAGACTCGCCGGCAGTAGTCAGGAAAGCCCCGCCGCAACAGTCCCAACCGGTTGACCTTGGAGGGGAAGCTGCCGGTCTTCGCGCACTCCTCATCGACGCGCTGGAAGGCATTTCTTTCCTCAGCGACCAAGTGGCCCGGCTGCGGGAGGTCAACGACCTCCTACGCCGGGAAAACGCGCAGGCTTTCGACTGTCTCCGTCAGGGCAGGGAGGGTGACCGCGCCCATTATGCGCAGGTGGTTGCCCCCTTGCGAGCAGAGGTGTCCTCCTTGCGTGCCGAACTACTTCACCACCCCGCCGTGTTGCCGGAAGGAGTGCGTCACAGCTCAGGGTAGCCTTCTTTTGCCCAAGCTGTAAACAAGGAAGTGTTGCCTTCGGGTACGTCTGCTCCGCTGCAGTCGGTATCTTCAGCTTCTCCTGCACTGCCTCCTACTCCATCCCAACTTTCCCCGGACATTCTGCGCCTGTGCTTGACTGTCTCCCTCCTACTGTTGAGAAGAAGCGTCGAAGCCGATCATGTGTAGGTGCATCGGACACATGTGGACTGGTAGTCATTCCGCAGCCGAAGCGCCCCAAAACAATGTTCGTTTCAAAGCTTTCTCCGTCCACGACCTCTGCTAGTCTTAATGCCCATCTGTTAACCTTAGGTGTCTCGCCCTTGACCTTCCGACGACTGAAAGCTAAATTTGAAACGTACGCATCCTTTTATATTTCCGTCAGTGAAGAGTTTTTCGAGCGCTTGAATGACCCCGGTGTTTGGCCGAAAGACTGCCTCTTTAAGGAGTTTCGAGGCATGTTTCGCGAAGCCATGCTTCACAGTTCTGAGCGCAACACATCAGAAAAAGTATAATAACTAGTTTAGATGTTTTTGATCAGAATGTGCGAGGTCTTCGAACTAAGGTGACTGATTTTTTTGGTAATGTTCTGGCTTCTTGCTTTCCGTTAATAGCTATATCTGAAACTTGGTTGTGCCCTAATATTTTATCCAATGACTATTTTCCTCAAACTTACCAT
The DNA here is from genome assembly GCF_048455015.1 of Haemaphysalis longicornis. Classification (NCBI taxonomy): domain Eukaryota; kingdom Metazoa; phylum Arthropoda; class Arachnida; order Ixodida; family Ixodidae; genus Haemaphysalis; species Haemaphysalis longicornis. The sequence goes on along the minus strand of NW_027526361.1, from coordinate 211,277,306 downwards.
GTATATCGTAATGATCGTGCCTTCACTGGATGCAAACAAAAGGGGGGCGGGGTTCTTCTCGCAGTTAACAAATCTCTCCCGTGTGTGCTACGTAGCGATATTGAAAACGCAGGTGAGTCTTTATGGGTCGAAATTCATATCTCTAAAGCTGAAAAACTTCTAGTTGGTGTTTTTTACGTTCCTCCTGACGTAGTTCCTGACGCGTTCAATAAGTTAGTTTCCTCCATTGAACAGGTGCTCACTACTCATTGCGACCTCATGGTCCTCCTCCTTGGAGATTTTAACGCTCCTGGCGTTCAGTGGAGCCACCTCACTTGTTCCCACTACAACCACCACTTTCAACAGAAGGGTAATAGGTTACTAGATCTTTCGTCTTTCACTTCCATGGCACAGCGTATTCACTTAAAAACTGCAGTGGAAACATTCTGGACCTGTGCTTTTCAAACTTCGAAGGCGTTAATGTGTCGCGCTCTGAGTGTGCTTTAGTAATACCCGACAAATATCATCCTCCTCTTTCTATTTCCTGTGGCCTTCCTACAATGCTCCACCGTTCTGTAATTTCAAGCAATGCGCAACCTCGCAACGCTTTCGCCCGGGGAGATTACGTTGGGCTGTATGGCTACTTTTCTGCTGCCCCTTGGTCAACAGTCATTGACCACTCTGATGTCAATGAACAAGTTGACCGTTTTACTGAGATTGTGCTTTTGGGTATGAAGAAATACATCCCGCAATATTTACCAAAGAAGTTCAAGTTCCCACACTGGTTTTCTTCTGAATTGCGGGATGCCCTGAAACTCAAAGAACGCGCGCACAGAAAGATGAAGCGCTCTGGTGCGAATCAGTTCGCTCAAGAGTTCCGGCGCCTACGTGCCCTATGCAAAATATTGCACAAGCGTGATCATGATTTGTACCTGGCGTCAGTTGAAGCTAAAGCAACTCATCAGCCGGGAGCCTTCTGGAAGTACATTCATTCTAGATCTAATACAACAAAGAATCTATTCGTCTACTGGATTCCAACGGCGATGAGGTTGCAGATGCGGCCGACTGCTTTGCTCGTCAGTTTTCTTCTTTGTTTGGGCTTAGCGGTGGTAGGGATGACGGCAGCGTCTCTTGTCACCAGGACGGTTACTCCGCTTGTTTCCAATTGGATGAGAACATCGTGCGGGCCAGCATCAAGCGGCTAAAGCCCTCGTTTTCTTCTGGGCCAGATGGTATTCCTGCTGCAATTCTAAAAACGTATGCAAATATATTTGTTCCTGTGTTCACCTCAATATTTAATAACTGTCTCCGGTCTGGCACGTACCCTCGATCATGGAAAATCTGTCGTGTATTCCCTGTTTTCAAGTCAGGCCCAAAAACCGACCCCATGAGCTATAGGCCAGTGTCGCTTCTTTGTTCTGCCTCTAAAATATTCGAGTTATCTCTTCATAAGGTCTTGTCTTTCTCACTTAAACACGTCCTCATTCCTAATCAACATGGCTTCATGCGTGGTCGCGCAACTTTCACAAACCTCGCATGCTTCATGGAGCAGGCTGTCCCAGCAGTCATTGGTAGAAGCCAGCTTGATGCGGTCTACTGTGACATGAGCAAGGCCTTTGATGTAGTCAACCACTCGTTATTGCTTGCCAAGCTCATTCTGTTAGATGTTCACGCTTCCTTAGTGGGTCTTATACGTTGCTATCTCCAGGAGCGATATTGCTATGTAAGTGTTAATGGTCAAACATCATTTAGATACAAAGCAACCAGTGGTGTACCCCAGGGCTCCGTTCTGGGCCCCCTTCTTTTTTCCATTTTCATTAATGGTGTTGCTTCTGCCATTAAAAATTCTTCTTTTTTGTTGTATGCTGATGATATGAAAATCTTCAGAGAAGTGCGAAATGTTCAGGACTGTAATTCTCTTCAGGCTGATATCGTGTCATTCCATCGTTGGTGCACCAAAAACGACTGAATTTTGAACCCCTCAAAAACGAAATTTGTTTCCTATAGTAGAAAAACTCAACAGCTGCAATATTCCTATAAAATAGCAAGCACTGCACTGGCGAGGGTGACCGAAATTCGGGACTTGGGAGTACTATTTGATTCTTCTCTGACTTTCTCTTCCCACGTTACACAAATTACCGGACGCTCTCTTCGATGTCTGGGTGCTGTCTGCAGGTATTCTAGAGAGTTTAAAAGTCCTCTTCCTTTCTTAAAGTTGTATTCGGCTCTCTGCTTACCTCTTCTCGAATACGGTTCTGTTGTTTGGAATGGATCTTGCAAGTCCAATAGTGACATCATCGAATGGGTTCAAAATAAGTTCCTTTCTATCTTTAGGCACCGTTTCCGTCATGTACAAGAAGACGCAAAGGGCAGCATGTCTTGTCTCAAAAGTATTCCTTCCCTTTGGTGTCGACGAATGAGAGCTGACATTATCTTTCTTTATAAACTTCTTCATGGTGATATTTTGTGTTATGACTTGGTTGCACTTATCAATGTCAACTTGCCGAACAAACTTTTCCGAAGATTTCGAACTTTCAGAACAGATGCTTTAAGTAAACGATGCTCGTCCATCTGCAGAATACAATGTGCATATAATGAATGTTCGGATAGTCTTATTATATTCCAGAGCTCTTTGTCTTTGTTCTTTAATGAATTGAAAACTGTTGTAGCTTAAGTGCCTTTATGTCATTTATGTGCCGTGTTTCTGTTCCGTATTTATTTATGCAAATCATCATCTTGCTTGTTTGTTTTTTACTTTTCCTGATTTTGTGTTGCTTGAATTTCTGTCGGTCTAAGTGTCAGTGCTTGTAACGCTGAACTTCGTTTTTCCTTTTTGAAACTTCCTAACATTTTGTTACAAAACCTTTGTTTTATGTGTATAATCTATCTCCGTCATGTGCATTGAGTATTTGCTTGTGTATTTTCAATTTTTCACGTGCCTTCAATGTTTTGCTGGCCGGGTGTCATGGCTTCTAACACTAGGCTTTCTTTTTTTTGCTGTTTTGCTGTTTTGCTTTCTGGGATCTCTGTAACTATTGTTACCTTATTTTTTCTTTCATATATATGGTTTTCTGTGTTGTGTTGTCTTGATTTTACTTTGTTTTTATGAATGCTTGTATATGGTGTACCAGTACCAAGACTCTAGGGTTGTTCCTGGGCACAAAAAATAAAGGTTGATTGATTGATTGATTGATTGATTGATTGATTGATTATTACTCGGTTGAGGGGCGACCCTCCTTCCCCCTCTCGGCTAGCCGAGTTCCCGCCTCTTCCAACCGCGTCGTCCGCGGAAACAATACCCCCCACTCCGCTGTCGCAGAGCGCTTCTCGGCCGATCCCACCTCTCTCGGCCGATCCCAGCTCGAAGGTGATTTCTTCGAAATCCTATCGCCTGGACCATCCGCCCTGCACCTACCCCTGCAGCAACGCACTCCCAAGAACTCCGTACCGCGTCCCCTGGCTGTTGGTGTATCTGAGGGTTCTGGTCTTGTGACTGTCAGCCGTCGCAAGCCCCCAAAAGCTGTGTTTGTAACAAAACTGGTTCCGTCTACAACTTCCGCTCAAGTTTTCGAGCACCTGTCCGGTGTGGGGGCCGCCCCGATTGTGTGCAAACGTTTAAAGACGAGGCATGACTCTTACGCTTCTTTCTACGTCGCTGTGGACGACGCGTGTTTTGAGCGGCTCAAAGACCCTGCGCTGTGGCCTCGGCACTGTCTTTTCAAGCCCTTCCGTGGTGAATTGCATGAAAATAGGGTTCATGCAGAGCAGCAACGACTTGATGATGATGGCAGGTAATAGTAACTTTGATTGCTTTTATCAGAACGTCCGTGGACTTCGCACAAAGTCAGCTGAATTCTTCTCAAGTGTCGTTTCTTCTTGCTGGCCTATAATTATTCTAACAGAAACTTGGTTGTGCCCGGACATAAGTTCCAATACCTTGTTCCCTCCGCATTACCAGGTTTTCCGGCATGACCGTGACCCGTTGCACGATAAACAATGGGGCGGTGGTGTTCTTACTGCCCTACATGACTCCATCAAGTGTAAACGCCGCCTTGACGTTGAATTAGAGAGTGAGTGTATTAGGTTAGAGGTGTTTTCTGATCGGGGTGAACGGCTCTTAGTGTGTACATACTACATTTCCCCCGAGACACATGCCAGTGAGTTCAGAAATATCCTTAACACAATCGAAACTACAGTAATATCTCACAGTGATCACCATTTCCTTGTCACTGGGGGCTTTAACGAACCGGGGATTTCTTGGGAGACTCAGCGGGTCAGTCAGGCGTCTCATCCAATATCTCCGAAGTGTGACTTTCTATTTGATTTTATTTCCTTGCAGCAGTGCAACCTCATAAGGAATTCATTTGGGAACGTCTTAGATTTGTGTCTGACTAGCTTGGAAGCTGTCGACGTCTCGCGCAGTCATACTAACCTTGTAAAACCGGACAAGTTTCATCCGTCATTACATATTTCATTGCGTAACGTATCTTTCCTCCATTACAGTCCCCCTGTTTGCACACCAGGACGCAGTAGTTACGACTTTGCTCGTGGTGACTACATTGGTTTATTTCACTTTCTTAGTAACACTGATTGGTCACCAGTAGCTAACCTCAACGACGTTGATGAACAGAGAGACTTTTTTACTGAAGTTGTTCACGATGGCTTGCGGAGCTTTGTTCCCCAAAAACTTGAAAAGAAAGGCAATTTTCCGCGTTGGTTTTCTGCTGAACTTAAACGAGCTTTGGGGAGGAAAAATCGAGCGCACAAGCAAGCTAAGAAAACGGGGCAGGTAAGGTGGCAGAATGAGTTTCGTCAACTCAGATCTCTTTGTAAATGTCTGGTTAGGCGCGATAGGTCGAATTACATTGCCGCGGTTGAGGCTGATGCAACACGCAATGCAAAAGCTTTCTGGGGCCACGTCCGTTCTCAAACATGTAAAAATTCACCTGGGAACATTAACCTCATCGATGAACGAGGAGAGAGCATATCGGACGTTGCCAATGCCTTTGCGCGACAATTCCGTTCCACTTATGGCAACAACAGTGCAGCTTGCCCCCCTCCACAATCTCTAGGTTACTGTAAAAACTCAGAAGTGTTGGTTTCGGAAAGTCTGGCTTTGAAAGCTCTGAAACAATTGAAATCGTCATTTTCATGCGGCCCTGACGGCATTCCTTCTGCCGTACTGAAAGCGTTTGGTGATATCCTAGTTCCAGTATTGACGTGTATACTTCAAACTTCTCTCAAGTCTCCCAAGTTCCCCGCTCGTTGGAAGAATGCAAGGGTTGTTCCTATATTTAAGACAGGTTCTAAATTGGACCCCACGAACTACCGACCGATATCTATTCTATGTGCTGCTTCTAAATTGTTTGAGTCAATACTACATAAACTACTCACATTCAGTATAAATACCACATTAATACCTGAACAGCATGGTTTTTTCGCGGGCCGATCGACCACTACCAATCTCGTCAACTTCATGCTGCATGCTTCGGAAGCTGTGCAAGGGAGAGGTCAACTTGATGTGGTCTACTTTGATTTTGGCAAGGCTTTCGATGTCGTCTGCCACGAGCTCTTAGCCAAAAAACTATCTGAGCTTGATATACAACCATTGCTGATATCTCTTATATGCAATTATCTATGTGATAGGTCATGCTTCGTGCATGTAAATGGACAGTCTTCTCTTTTCTTTGAGGTCACCAGTGGTGTCCCTCAGGGCTCAGCTCTCGGGCCACTTCCCTTCTCAATCTTTATAAATGATGTCGCGACAATATTTAATGATTGTAATTTTCTTTTATATGCCGGTGATGTAAAAATATTTAAATCTGTTTCCAACTCTGCCAGCTGTTCCGCTCTCCACTGAGCAATCTCGTCCTTCTCGCATTGGTGCTCATGCAACAAACTCCTCAATAATACATCTAAAACTAAGGTAATGACATACACAAGAAAGACTGACAACATCTTGTTTCCCTATAACATCAACGGTGAATTACTCCCACGTGTGGTAGAGGTTAATGACCTAGGCGTCACTTTCGACAGTAAACTGAGCTTCTCTCCGCATATTCAGGTAATTACTCGTAGAGCTCTTCGATCGCTTGGCGTTGTCTGTCGCATGTCCAAGGAGTTCAAGGAGCCGATTTCTCTTCTCAAGCTCTACACAACTATATGGCGTCCTCAGCTTGAATATGCATCTGTTGTCTGGAACAGCACGAGCAAAACAAACCGTAAGCTTGTAGAAAGAGTCCAAAATAAGTTCATATCTATCTTCAGCCATCGCTTTGGCGATAGTAGTAATTATAACCCTGGATCGCCCTCTTCATTGACGCTATCATGCTTAACTTCCAGGCGGAAGAAGGCTGATATTCTCTTCCTCTTTAAAATTATGCACGGCATAGTGTCTTGTGGTGAGCTGCTACAGCATGTTCGTCTTTATGTGCCGCAAATGTGGACCAGGAAACATGATACCTTTTGCAACCCCAATTGTCTGCGTATCTTGTGCCCTGTGTTCCGACTGCAATGCACGTACGATCGGTACTCGGATTACCTTGATATATTTATTAATTGCCCTACTCTGTTTCGCAAACAAGTCTGTGAGTTTGTATTGGCGTAACTGCCAACTTTTCTTATTCTGCATTTGTCTTTTATACTTTAGTTCAAGCACTTAAATAACTTTCATGCCGTAACTACAACATAAGCTATCTTTTAGTTTTTTTTGTATTTTGTATTTTATTTCGTATTTGAAAGATGTGTACATTATATATCGTGTGTTTCTGTTTCCCTGCGCCAGCACAAAGGCCCCCCCCCGGCTGTTCCTGGGCGCGCAAATAAATGATTGATTGATGATTGATTGATTGATTATTATTATTATACGTTCTTGACTGCCTGCGTCAAGAACGTTGTGATACCAAATCAGCACGGCTTTTTCTCAGGTCGATCGACGGTCACAAATCTTGCAAGCTTTATGACACAGGCTTCGGCTGCAGTTTGTGAAAACGGCCGTTATTTATTTTGACCTCAGTAAGGCGTTTGATGTGGTGAACCGTCAGTTATTAATTAACAAGCTTGCTAAGTCCGGTGTAGACGCAAGCCTTGTTGCCTTGTTGTCCAACTATCTCCTTGACCGGTCCTTTTATGTAGATGTTAACTGCAAAAAGTCTAGTGTTTACCCTGCAACAAGTGGTGTACCCTAGGCTTCCGTTCTGGGTCCATTATTGTTTTCTGTCTTTATCAATGATGTTTCAACAGTGTTAACAAACTCTTCTTTTCTTCTCTATGCTGATGATGTCAAACTATTTAGGCACATTAGCGGTGTTCAGGACTGCTGTGCCTTGCAGAGGGATGTGTCAGAATTATCGGTCTGGTGCAGGAAAAACTGCCTAATTTTAAACCCCACTAAAACAAAGGTTGTCACCGACAGCCGGAAAACCCACCGTCTGCTGTTTCCCTACAGTATTGAGGGAGCTCCTCTGCAAAGGGTTGATGAGATTAGGGACCTAGGGGTGCTTTTCGACTGTACCCTCTCTTTTTCTCCTCATATTAGGCTCATCACCGAGCGAGCACTCCGAAGCGTTGGAAATGTGTGTCGGATTACAAAGGAATTATCTTCTCCAGATCCATTTCTAATGCTATACAATGCAATATGTATACCACAGTTAGAATATGCTTCTGTTGCCTGGAACGGCATCTCCAAATCTAGTAGTGAATTAATAGAACGTGTGCAGAAGAAGTTTTTATCCATATTTAAGCACCGTCATCACAATCACAGTTTTCATCCTGATTTTGACTTACCCAAGTCCCTTCCATCCCTTCCTTGAACTGCAGACGTATGCGTGCAGACCTTATATTTCTTCACAAAATTGTTCATGGCGACCTTTCTTGCGCAGACCTGCTTAACTGTTTAGAGTTTAGTGTACCACAAAAGCCCACCAGGTCGCATCGCCCGTTCTTGACCGCTGCGCGCAACTCCAATCATTCTCCGGTGCGCAGAACACAGAATTGGTATAACCGCTTCTTTGAACGCCTCGACATCTTTCAGAAATCCTTTACAATTTACCGTACACCGCCGTTGAATACAGTATGTTAAACACCTATGATATGTCTGTCGCTCTTTTTTTCTGGAATTTGGTTTCTCTGCGGTTGTGTCTATCCAACTGATAGTTGCCTATTTTTGAATCTGTTTACTGTCATTTGTTCGTATTATCATTTGCCTCTACACTCCGTTGTTTTTGTTGTATTATTGTCAAACTTTGTTGCTCTGGCTGTCGTGTGGCCTTTACGACAGGCACAGCAACATAGGCATCTTCTTTTTTTATTTTTTACCTGTACCCAGGCTCCGCCTGTGCTTTATTTGTCATTTTCACTACTTCAATTTGTGTGTCTTGTCGCTTGTTTGTTTCTTGCTATATGTTTCTTGTATTTTGTTTTCATGTAACTACCCGTGCGCCAGCACTCAGGCCTCTGGCTGTTCGGGGCACGTAAATAAACATGATTGATTGATTGATGATTGATTGCTTATTATTATTAATATTATTGCTGGGTAGCTATCTAAGCAATCAGTTCAGTTTAGTTAGTGTTAATGGGCAGACATCCTCTATGTATAGATCAACAAGCGGTGTGCCCCAAGGCTCCGTGTTGGGCCCTCTCTTGTTCTCCATTTTTGTGAATGATGTGTCAGTCGTAATTAGAAAGTCTTCTTTTCTTCTCTGTGCTGACGACATCAAAATTTTCAGACGTGTAAAGTCCATCGAAGACTGTGATGCCCTGCAGCAAGATATATTCTCCTTTGCTAACTGGTGCTCAGATAACAGACTAAATCTTAACCCGGTGAAAACAAAGTTCATTTCTTATACCCGAAAAACGAACCCCATTTTTTTTCGCTATAGTATTGATGACGGTTTTCTGTCTAGAGTCGACGAGATCAAAGACCTCGGACTGCTCTTCGACAGCGCCTTAACTTTCTCGCCTCATGTCAGTCAACTGACTCGGCGGGCGCTCCGCTCGCTTGGTGGTGTATGTAGGTTTTCAAGAGACTTCCAGTCTCCTCATTCGTTCCTAAAACTTTTTATGCCACTTTGTATTCCTCAACTTGAATATGCCTCTGTCATTTGGAATGGAACCTGCACGTCTAATTGTCAACGTGTAGAGCGTGTACAAACCAATTTTTTATCCATATTTATGCATCGTTTTCCGTCTGAGCCTCTCCCGATAACTGTCTCTTTAGGTTACCGGCGAACCCGTTCGGATCTTGTTTTCTTATATAAACTGCTTCATGGTACAATTTCATGCCCGAAACTGCTTGCAGCAATCGGGTTTCGTGTTCCGAAAAAAGCAACAAGGCTTAACCACCCTTTCCACACAGCTGCTAGACTTAGCAGATGTTCTACTATTGATAGACTGCAACGCCTAGATAACCTTCACTCAGGGGAACTTGATATTTTTTGCCGTCCCCTTCGGGGGTTTTTGTCCGGGCTGTTAGCCACGGCGCACTAACTTCATTTCAACAGTTCTCGTGTTCTTCAGTTATTTTCCGCATGTGTATGTTGTTTTCACAGAGTCTGTTCTCATTTGTTCATATATGTTGTTAGTGCTGCGTGCGTAATCGTTGTAAGTACTATGCTACACTTGTGTAGTCAACTCTTCATACATATGTTTAAGTGGCCCGGGCGATCCAAATGTTATAGAAACAAATGTTTCTATAACTTATCAGTTTATGTGAATAGTTACAAACGTTTTCTGTACTTTGTTTCATACGTTTTTGTGTAATTGATGCTTCAGCCGATTGCTATGGTCATTGTACGCTGTGTTTGTGCAATGTACCATAACTTCGTATAATGTAGTTTGGATGCCACTTTTAATTTTTTCTCTGTGGTATTTCATTCACCCACTTTTTTTCCTGGTTTTATATGTGTCAGCCGCTGATGTATTTCAATGCGGCATTTTTTCTTTTTTTTTCTTAGTGCGCCAGCACCAAGGCTTCGGCTGTTCCTGGGCACTATAATAAAGGTTGATTGATTGATTTATTGATTGATTGATTGATAGATTGATTGAATATTATTATTATTATTAATATTGATGGCGCCTAGCACGGACGTCTGTGTACTGTGCTGCTCTGTTTTTTACGGAAAGCAGAAGTTCTTTCGATGTGCATCATGCCAAAAACGTGCTCACATCAAGTGTATTCAGCTACCGGATGAGGAGCTACAATCTTGGTTGACCGGTGAGCAACCTTTGCAGTGTGGTCTGTGTTCGTGTTCGGCGTTGGATGCCGCGGGTAGGCCTAGCATCGACTCCGTCGAATAGAGCCAACGATTACCTCCCTCGTCGCAACCACTCCTTACACAGAAAAGCACCCCCTGTTTTGTGACCTTCAAGACTCTGCCGGTCTCCAACGCATGCTTCATAACGCCCTCGAGGGGATCTCTTTCCTGACGGACGAGGTGGCGAAGCTGCGAGAGGGGAACGAGCGCCTGTGCAGGGACAATGCCCGTGCTTTCGCCCAGCAGGCAGACGTAATTGCTTCGCTGCGAGCGGAGGTTCGCAGCCTGCGAGGAGAGCTGTCGCGACGTGCCGGTTCTTTTCTTCCTGTGCCTTCCCCCCCTTCGACGCCCATGCTCAATGGGACGGCGGCGGCAGCTTCTCTACGGCGTGAGCCCTCTTCAACGTTTGCCGGTGCTGTGGCGAATACGAACGGGACGGTGGCGGACACTGCGCCGGACCAGCCAATGCCAGGGTCGCCAACTTCTTCGCCTTCTCCCCTACTAGGTCCCGCATCCGGTGCGACTCCTCGCACCGACTCGGTGAAGTCCAAAAAAAAGAGCGTGAGTGCGGCGTGTGTAGGCGCAGCAGACACAACTCTAATCTCTGTTGTGCAGCGACCGAAGCACCCGTGGCGCATCTTTGTTTCAAAGCTATCTCCCTGCACCACCTCTGCGCAACTGACCGGGCACTTATCGTCCGTGGACGTCACACCTTTATCGTGCCAGCGGCTGAAGACAAAGTACGACTCCTATTTTCCTTCTGCGTGACTGTAAACAAGGACTCGTCTCAGCGTCTGGCAGATCCCTCCTTGTGGCCTAAGGATTGTCTTTTCAAACCGTTCCGGGGAAAGCTGCTTCCGGAGATGATACTTACTACCGATGACGCATAAGATGACCAAAGGGATAAGTAGAATAGACGTCTATTATCAGTATCCTCGCGGTCTTCGCACCAAAGCGTCTGAATTTTTCTCAAATTTAGTTTCTTCTAGTATTCAGGTTATTGATATTTCCGAAACCTGGCTCTGCGGTGATATTAGCTCTTCGGATTATTTTCCACCAAACTACGAAGTCTTTCGTAAAGATAGGGATTTTGGTGGGGTTAAGCAAAAGGGAGCGGGGGTGTTAGTTGCGGTTGACAGTACTTTTCAATGTGTGCGGCGTCATGAACTGGAGGGCGACCACGAGTCTGTCTGGCTAGATATACGAATAAATGGAGGTGAGATGCTTTTACTGGGGACATTCTATATTCCTCCGGATATTGCTCCTTCATCGTTCAATCAGGTTCTTACATCTATAGAACAAGTATTCGCATCTCACCAAAACCATCAGCGTGTTATTCTGGGTGTTTCAATACACCTGGTGTGCAATGGGATAGCCTTACTCTTCAACACTACAACTATTACGTGCAACAGAAATCCAGCATGCTATTACACTTCGTAGCCTTTACATCCATGATGCAACTTAATAATATCAAAAATAGCTCCGACAACATCTTAGACCTCTGCTTTTCAAACATTCTGAATGCACGAGTACCGAGCTCTGATATTTCTCTTGTTAAACCCGACAAGTTTCATCCTTCGTTTTTAGTTTCTACTCCAATCTTTTTTCAACGCCGTACTGTCTTGTCAAAGAATAACGAATTATCTTACTACTGTTATGCTCGGGGGGACTACATTGGCTTGTATGACTTCTTTTGTACATTTGATTGGTCTCCAATTCAAGATCTTCCTTATTGTGATGCGCAGGTCGAGCGGTTCACTGAGGTTGTCAAAAGCGGTATGGACAAGTTTATCCCCAAGTTCAAGCCCAACCGCTCAAAGTACCCCTATTGGTTCCCCGCAGAACTTCGTACCGCGCTTAAATAAAAGTACCGCGCCCACAGAAAGTCAAAGAGCACTGTACTTGCTAAATGGAAAGAGGAATTTCGCTCTAACCGAAAAATATGTAACAGTCTATATGAGGGTGACAACCGCTCCTATCTAGATTCCGTGGAGAGCAGCATGAATTCCCAGCCTGCAAACTTTTGGAAGTATATCCGGTCTTGTCAAAACAACTCTTGTGATTGCATCAGCCTGGTTAATTCCTCTGGGGAACAGGGTCATGGCGTCGCCAACTATATTGCGCAGCAATTTAGCGCTACATATGGCCAGCGCGATGAGACGGTAATGAACCTTTTGTTAAACCATATACAAGGCCCAAGCCTTATACTTTTAGACGAAAAGCTGGTTCTTGAGAGCCTAAAGCGCATGAAACCATCTTTGTCCTGTGGCCCTGATGGAATTCCTCCAGCCATTGTTAAAACCTATGGCAGTATTTTCGTACCTGTTCTAACTTCTATATTCAATTCTCTGAGTTGTCGGCGAACCCGCCTAGATCTTCTTTTTCTATATAAACTGCTTCAAGGTATTATCACATGCCAGGAACTACTTGCACAAGTCAGCCTTCGTGTTTCGCAAAAAACAACAAGGTTTACACCCCCTTTCTATAATGCTACTGCACTGAACACCCATTCCCCCCTCCAAATAGTGCAGCGTCTCTATAACTGTCACTCTGGGAAACTTGATATATTTCAACGTCCCCTTCGGGAGTCTCTGGGTTGATAGCTGTGATACAATAATTACTCTTCTTTTCGGCACTTTTTTTAGGTTTTTTATATGGTTTTTATGTATGCAATGTCTTCATAGTTCTTGTTTCTGGTTTGTAAGTCCAATATATTCATGACTTTGTGGCTGGAACTGCTTCATCGACTTGTCATATATTACGGTATGCTACTTGCCTGCCATCGCACCCGATTTATTGTGATGTGTCTGGTACTTTCCATCTTCTGTTGCTGTAATTTCATAAATCAGTTCCTGTATTTTGTTTCATACATTCATGTTTAGTAATTGATGCTTTGTGTTTTCGCCTATATCTGCGAATATGTTTTTATGTCTGCTTGCTTCACCCAACTGCTGTGACCATTGTTCCATATACTTTTGCCATTGATCCACCATTAGAGTTTCTTAATCGTCTAATTGTTGCTGGCATACCTTTTTATTAACCTGATGGTTTTACTGCTCTTTTTTGTTCTTAGCGTGTTCTTCTCGTTGACTGTTTATATTGTGAGTTGCTCCTGTATATTAGTGCCGTATTTTGTCTTCCTCAGTGCGCCAGAACCAAGGCCTCGGCTGTTCCTGGGCACTCTAATGAACATTGATTGATTGATTGATTGATTATTATTATTATTATTATTATTATTATTATTATTATTATTATTATTATTATTATTATTATTATTATTATTATTGTTATTATTATTATTATTAATATTGACTCGAAACTACCTAAATCACATTTTAAAAGGGATTGGTGATCCTACTGAAAATGTTGCAAACCTTCTAAATGATTACTTTGCCTCTATATCGCTAAATTCAAATAACTCTGATGAGATGTGTGCAATATTGCCTCAGTGTGCTGTATCTGACTCTGCATATTTGCCTTCCTTGGAACTAGAGGACCTACACCGGTTAATCCGTAGCTCGAAGAAAAAGCGCTCGGAAGGGTTCGACGGAATTTGTGCGGATGACGTATGACGCAATTTGCTAGTTTTATCAGAGTTGCTCTTATTTATCTTTAACGGCATTATCGAGTCGGGCGTCATTCCCACCGCAATGAAAAGAGCCAAGGTGATTCCGCTGTTCAAGAAGGGTGATGCATCAAAACCGGAAAATTATCGCCCGATATCGGTTCTGTCCTTAGCCCAGGTGTTAGAGAGGCACGTCCTTGAAGTAATGACAGACTTTGTGCAGAAACACTCGATTCTGTCTTCTTCTCAATACGGCTTTATTCCAGAAAGTGGTACGCAACAACGGTTTGAAGAATTGTCGGATTTGTTGCATGATACCCTAGAAAAAAACCAGGTGGCCTGTGCACTTTTTCTAGACTTATCCAACGCTTTTGATTCTGTTAGCCATAAAATACTATGCAATAAACTTTACAATTATGGATTTCGAGGCTATTGTTACGACTTTTTAAAGAATTACTTGTCCGATCGGTCGCAACTGGTGTGTTTAAATACAGCTAAAAGCTCATTACGAAGCTTACATTCAGGAGTTCCACAAGGATCCGTTCTGTACCCCTTTTATTTAATTTATATGTTAATGACTTCAGTTCAGTTATAAGTAAATGTAATATATTTCAATAGGCGGATGATACGTTAATAATTTTGAGGCACGTAAATTATGACACCGCCACGGCCCTTCTCCAACAGGATACCATGCAAGCAATGAAGTGGTTCGAAGTCAATAAAATAAGAGTTAACCTGACAAAAACACAACTGGTCTGTTTTAGAAATCCTTTGAAAATAGTGCACACCACCTTGCCCATTCTTCTTCATAGAGATAAATGTTTCCAGTGTTAATGTATTCCAGTTTCTTACTCTGACTGTGTGAAATACCTCGGGATTCTTTATGACACTGACATGACCTGGAACTGTCACATGGCTTTGCTGTGTGCGCGACTGCGAAGTGTGGCATGTTTGATTTATCGTATTAGAGCACTTGTACCCTTAACGGTAAAAAAAATGATTACACATGCGCTAGCTTACTCCCATTTACGATATGGAATACGCAACTACTTTAATTGCTCCGATTTCTGGAAATCAAAAATTGACTGTTTGTTGAAAAATATCCTTCACAGCGTTGCCTATAGGATTGACATGCCTTCTGATATCAGTTTGTTCAGGGCGCTCGGTCTTCCTACCTTTGACACTTTATTTCTTTGCACGATCGTCCCTCGACACTTTTGGAACAAGAATGTCCTTATTCCACATTCTATTCAAATTCCTTTGCGTAATACTCCCCGTTTTGTTCTTCTAAGGGTACGAACACGGTATGGTGAAAGTTGTAGAGCGTATTATGTGCCTAAAATTTTCAATCAAGTTCCACAGTCAGTTTTCGATGAAGAAACACTGCGTGGAATTAAACGAGCGCTTATGGACCTTCAAAGCTAAACTGTCCTATAATTTGTGTCAAATGACTGTCACCAATTAAAAAATGGATGATCGAAGAAATTTTGTACTGCCTCTCTTGCCGTGTATTGCCCTTCTTGTTTTAAGGAATATGTCCTGGTGCTGTATAGAATATCAATCATCTGCTGTATGTCGTTGTTTTTATCGATCAGTTTTATTTGAAAATTTCTATGCTGTGTGACGGTCTACCTGTAGAGTCTGCTTTGTTCGAAACCCCTTTTTTTGCATTCCTACAACAAGGTACTGATCTTTTTTTCTTCTGTTGGTTGTATTTTTGAGTGTTGCCTAGGGTGGTCTTGTACAGAGAATGTACTGTAAGACAGTATGTTATGCATTATTTGATTCATTGCTGGCACTGATTTTCGCCCCAGCTGCCGAGTGTTGCCATACAAGCCCTTGTGAGGCTTCGGCAGGCTCGGCATTATAAAATGTATTTATTTGAATGGAAATAAAAGTATTATTATTATAATTAATATTATTAATAATTAAAAATGCATGATCGAAGAAATTTTGTAATCAGTTTTATTTGAAAATTTCTATGCTGCGTGTCGGACTACTTGAAGAGTCTGTTTTGTTCAAAACCCTTCTTTTTGCATTCCTACAATGAGGTACTGATCTTTCTTCTTCTGGTGGTTGTATTTTTGAGTGTTGCCTAGGGAGGTCTTGTACAGAGAATGTACTGTAAGACAGTATGTTATGCATCATTTGATTCAGTGCTGGCACTGATTTTCGCCCCAGCTGCCGAGTGTTGCCATACAAACACTTGTGAGGCTTCGGCAGGCTCGGCCTTATAAAATGTATTTATTTGAATGGAAACAAAAGTATTATTATTATTATTAAGCTCGCCCGTCCGCCGCCTTCCCCGTCTGCTTCCCCGAAGCCTGCTAGCCGTTCCACGCTACCGGTGACGTCACCGCACTCCGGTCTCCCCATAAGGTCGTCGTTCGCCGCAGCTCCCGCTGGTGCAGCGGGCGAAGGCGGCCCCCTCCTGTCCTCGACGAAAGCTTCGGCATTCGTAGGACGATCCAGCGGTCAACCAAGTGCGGCGTTGAGTGATTTGAATTCTCCATCAGACTGCCCTTTGCTCCGCATCTACGGTCCTATACTGCGAGTATAGGCCCGCCGGCGAACTTAGTGAAGAAAAGAAGCCCTCCTCGCGTTGGTGCATCAGAAGCTTCTGAGTTGGTTGTGGTGCGCCGACCGCCGAGCTCCAGTGCCATCTTTGTTTCGAAGTTGTCGGCTAACACGACATCTGGGCAAATGTTGGCCCACGTGTTGAATGTGCAAGTCACGCTATTGTCGTGCAAACGCCTTAAAACCAAGTATGACTCCTATTCTTCTTTTTGTGTAACTGTTGACGCAGAGTGTTTCAGGCGCCTGTGCGACCCGTCTATGTGGCCAAAGGGCTGCCTCTTCAAGTTGTTCCAAGGCAAGCTCCACCCTGGCATGGGGCACAGCTGTGAAACATCTGAGAAGGACCAGTAAGAACGACACTCTCTACATCTATTATCAAAATGACCGGGGTCTACGTACTAAGTCCTCCGAATTTCTTAGAAATGTTGTGTGCTCCAAATTTTCTCCTATTGTTATCACTGAAACTTGGATTTGCGATGATATCTCATCTTCCGACTATTTTCCTCCGACCTATGAAATTTTTAGAAGTGACAGAAAGTTAACTGGGCCTAAGCAAAAGGGTGGCGGTGTTCTCATTGTCATCGATCGCTCAGTGCAATGCGGGCGGCGTGCAGACCTCGAGACCGAGGAATCAGTCTGGCTTGAGGTAGGCCTCAAGAGGGGCGAGAAGCTGCTCATCGGTGCATTATATATATCCCCGGATATTTTACCTGTTTAATATAATCTAAAGCTCACATCTACTGAAAATGTTTCCACTTCACACTCCAACCATAAGCTAATTATACTTGGGGACTTCAGCACCCCAGGTATTCACTGGAGCAGTCTTTCATTTCAGCATAAAAACCAATGTGCAGCGCAGAAATGCACCATATTATTAGATTTTCAATCATTCACCTCCTTGCAGCAGTTCTGCCACATAAAAAACTTCTGGGGTAGTGTCCTAGATGTGTGCTTATCGAACTTGAAAAACGTACAAGTGTGTGCCTCCGAAATATCTCTTGTACACCCCGACAAGTTTCACCCCCCTCTTATTGTCTCTGTCTCTGTCGCTGCCCAGTATTGCTATGGTGGTGTTGACGATTGTGCAGTCCCGCGATATGCGTTCAAGCGTGGGGATTATGTTGGGCTCTATCACTTTTATTCATCTACTGATTGGTCTAGTGTTTTGGATGTCAATGATGTTGACGAACAGGTCGACGTTTTACCGAAATCGTCAGAAGTGGCATGGAAACGTACATCCCTTGTAATAAGCCTGTTCCTTCCAAATTTCCCCTCAGGTTTTCTAAAGAACTTCGAAGTTCGCTTAAACTAAAGGAGCGCCCACAAAAAGGCCAAGCGTTTTGGGCTTGACAAGTGGAAAGCGGAGTTTAGTCGGTTCGCTCACTTTGTAAAAAGCCTCTACCGGCGTGACCACCAGCTCTATATAGAGTCGTTAGAGGCTTCTGCGTCTCACAAACCGGCTGACTGCTGGAGGTATGTACGCGGCCGTTCGAAGGCGTCTAAAGAACACATTAGCCTGCCTAATTCCGATGGAGAACAGGTTGAGGATGTTGCCACGAGCATTGCTCAGTACTTTCATTCTGTCTTTTAACTGCCAGATGGTCACGACGAACGCCTATTGCTTAATAATATGTCTAATTTTAGTACACTTATGTTCGATGAAAAACTTGTCAATGATAGCCGTAAACGGATGAAACCGTCATTTTTCTCTGGTGCAGATGGAATTCCAGCAGCCCTCATGAAGGCTTACCAAAATTTTTGTGCCTGTCTTAACTTCCATTTATAATAACTGCTTACTTTTATGTAAATTTCCTCATGCATGGAAGATCGCTCGAATTTTTCCATTATTTAAGTCTGGTGATAAGTCAGCCGTTTCTAACTATCGCCTGATCTCACTCCTTTGTGTCGCCTTAAAACACTTTGAGTCAGCTCTGCACAAAGTTCTTGCTGCCTGCGTCAAGAACGTGGTGATACCAAATCAGCACGGCTTTTTCTCGGGTCGATCGACGGTCACAAATCTTGCAAGCCTTATGACACAGGCTTCGACTGCAGTTTGTGAAAACGGCCAATTGGGCGTTATTTATTTTGACCTCAGTAAGGCGTTTGATGTGGTGAACCATCAGTTATAATTAACAAGCTTGCTAAGTCCGGTGTAGGCGCAAGCCTTGTAGCCTTGTTGTCCAACTATCTCCTTGACCGGTCCTTTTATGTAGATGTTAACTAGAAAAAGTCTAGTGTTTACCCTGCAACAAGTGGTGTACCACCGGGGTTCGTGCTTGGTCCATTATTGTTTTCTGTCTTTATCAATGATGTGTCAACAGTGTTTACCAATTCTTCCTTTCTTCTCTATGCTGATGATGTCAAACTAATTAGCCACATTACGGGGTTCAGGACTGCTGTGCATTGCAGAGGAATGTGTCGGAATTGTCGGTCTGATGCAGGAAAAACTGCCTAATTTTAAACTCCACTAAAACAAACTTGTCACCTACAGCCGGAAAACCCACCGTCTGCTGTTTTTCTACAGTATTTAGGGAGCCCCTCTGAAAGGGTTCAGGAGATTAGGGACCTAGGGGTGCTTTTCGACAGTACCCTCTCTTTTTCTCCTCATATTAGGCTCATCATCCGGCGAGCACTCCGAAGTCTTGGAAATGTGTGTCGGATTACAAAGGAATTCTCTTCTTCAGATCCATTTCTAATGCTATAGAATGCAATATGTATACCACAGTTAGAATATGCTTCTGTTGCCTGGAACGGCACCTCCAAATCTAGTAGTGAATTAATAGAACGTGTGCAGAAGAAGTTTTTATCCATATTTAGGCACCTTCATCACAATCACAGTTTTCATCCTGATTCTGACTTACCCATAGTCCTTTCCATCCCTTCCTCGAACTGCAGACGTATGCGTGCAGACCTTACATTTCTTCACAAAATTGTTCATGGTGACCTTCCTTGCGCAGACCTGCTTAACTGTTTAGAGTTTAGTGTACCACAATGGCCCACCAGGTCGCATCGCCCGTTCATCACCACTGCGCGCAACTAAAATCATTCTCCTGTGCGCTGAATACAGAATTGTTACAACCGCTTCTTTGAACGCCTTGACATCTTTCACAAATTCTTTACAATTTACCGTACAGCGCTGTTGAATACAGTATGTTAAACACCTATGATATGTCTGTCGTTCTTTTTTTTCTGGAATTTGGTTTCTCTGCGTTTGTGCCAATCCAACTGATAGTTGCCTATTTTTGAAACTGTTTACTGTCATTTGTTCGTCTTATCATTTGTCTCTACACTCTTGCCGTTGTTTTTGTTGTTTGAGACTTTTCCGAACATTTCGAACTTTCTGAACATTTGCTTTAAGACGACGGCCGTCCCCCTGCGGAATACAAAGTGCATATAATAAATATTCCGATCGTCTTGATACATTCCATAGCTCTTTTTCTTTGTTCTCTAATGAGTTGAAAACTGTTGTAGCTGAAGTCCCTTGAAGTCATTCTAAGACATGTGCAGTATTTATTTTATGCAAATCATCTTGCTAGTTTGTTTTTCGCTTTTCCTGGTTTTGTGTTGCTCGAATTTCTGTAGATTTCAGTATTATAGCTTGTAACGGTGAACTTCGTTTTTTTTTTTCATTTTGAAACTTACTAATCTTCTGTTACAAAACCTTCGTTTTATGTGTATAATCTATCTCCCTCATGTTCATTGAGTATTTGCTTGTGTATTTTCAATTTTTCACGTGCCTTCAACGCTTTGCTGGCCGGGTCTCATGGCTTTAACACTAGGCTTCCGTTTTTGCTGTTTTGCTTTCTGGGATCTCTGTAACTATTTTTACTTTATAGTTTCTGTCATACATATGGTTTTCTCTGTTGTGTTGTCTTGATTTTAGTTCTTTTTTTTAATGTTTGTATATGGTGTACCAGTACCAAGACCCCAGTTTTGTTCCTGGGCACCGAACATAAATTTCGATTGATTGATTTATTGATTGATTGAATGAATGAGTGATTGATTGATTGATTGAATATTATTATTATTATTATTATTATTATTATTATTATTATTATTATTATTTTTGGTGCCCTCCTACTCCGTCCCAACTTTCTCCGGTGCATTCTGCGCCTGTGCTTGACTGTCTCCCTCCTACTGCTGAGAAGAAGCGTCGAAGCCGGGCATGTGTAGGTGCATCGGACACATCTGGACTGGTCGTCGTTCCGCAGCCGAAGCGCCCCAAAGCAATGTTCGTTTCAAAGCTTTCACCATCCACGACCTCTGCTAGTCTTAATGCCCATCTGACAACCTTAGGTGTCTCGCCCTTGAACTGGCGACGACTGAAGACTAAATATGACACGTACGCATTCTTTTATATTTCCGTCAGTGAAGAGTTTTTCGAGCGCTTGAATGACCCCGCTGTTTGGCCGAAAGACAGCCTCTTTAAGGAGTTTCGAGGCATGTTTCGCGAAGGTATGCTTCACAGCTCTGAGCGCAACACATCAGAAAAAGAATAATGACTAGTTTAGATGTTTTTTATCCCAATGTGCGAGG
The DNA here is from genome assembly GCF_048455015.1 of Haemaphysalis longicornis. NCBI lineage: Eukaryota > Metazoa > Arthropoda > Arachnida > Ixodida > Ixodidae > Haemaphysalis > Haemaphysalis longicornis. Next base: position 211,256,396 of record NW_027526361.1, on the reverse strand, counting down.
TCTTCGAACTAAGGCGACTGAATTTTTTGGTAATGTTCTGGCATCTTGCTTTCCGTTAATAGCTATATCTGAAACTTGGTTGTGCCCTGATATTCTATCCAGTGATTATTTTCCTCAAAATTACCATGTATATTGTAATGATCGTGCCTTAACGGGATGCAAACAAAAGGGGGGCGGGGTATTCTCGCAGTTAACAAATCTCTCCCGTGTGTGCTACGTAGCGATATTGAAAACGCAGGTGAGTCTTTATGGGTCGAAATTCATATCTCTAAAACTGAAAAACTTCTAGTTGGTGTTTTTTACGTTCCTCCTCATTTAGTTTCTGACGCGTTCAATAAGTTAGTCTCATCCATTGAACAGGTGCTCACTACTCATTGCGACCTCAAGGTCATCCTCCTTGGAGATTTTAACGCTCCTGGCGTTCAGTGAAGCAACCTCACCTGTTCCCACTACAACCACCACTTTCAACAGAAGGGTAATAGGTTACTAGATTTTTCGTCTTTCACTTCCATGGCACAGCGTAATCACATAAAAAACTGCAGTGGAAACATTCTGGACCTGTGCTTTTCAAACTTCGATGGTGTTAGTGTGTCGCGTTCTGATTGTGCTTAAGTAATACCCGAAAAATATCATCCTCCTCTTTCTATTTCCTGTTGCCTTCCTACAATACTCCACCGTTCTGTAATTTCAAGCAATGCGCAACCTCGCTACGCTTTCGTCCGGGGAGATTACGTTGGGCTATATGGCTACTTTTCTGCTGCCCCTTGGTCAACCGTCATTGACCTCTCTGATGTCAATGAACAAGTTGACCGTTTTACTGAGATTGTGCTTTTGGGTATGAAGAAATACATCCCGCAATATTCACCAAAGAAGTTCAAGTTCCCACACTGGTTTTCTTCTGAATTGCGGGATGCCCTGAAACTCAAAGAACGTGCGCACAGAAAGATGAAGCGCTCTGGTGCGAATCGGTTCGCTCAGGAGTTCCGGCGCCTACGTGCCCTAAGCAAAATATTGCACAAGCGTGATCATGCTTTGTACCTGGCGTCAGTTGAAGCTAAAGCAACTCATCAGCCGGGTGCCTTCTGGAAATACATTCATTCTAGATCTATTACGACGAAAGAATCTATTCGTCTTCCGGATTCCAGCGGCGATGAGATTGCAGATGCGGCCGACTGCTTTGCTCGTCAGTTTTCTTCTTTGTTTGGGCTTAGCGGTGGTAGTGATGACGGCAGCGTCTCTTGTCACCAGGACGGTAACTCCGCTTGTTTCCAATTGGATGAGAACATCGTGCGGACCAGCATCAAGCGGCTAAAGCCCTCGTTGTCGTCTGGGCCAGATAGTATTCCTGCTGAAATTCTAAAAACGTATGCAAACATATTCGTTCCTGTGTTCACCTCAATATTTAATAACTGTCTCCGGTCTGGCACGTACCCTCGCTCATGGAAAATTTCTCGTGTATTCCCTGTTTTCAAGTCAGGCCCAAAAACTGACCCTATGAACTATAGGCCAGTGTCGCTCCTTTGTTCTGCCTCTAAAATATTCGAGTTATCTCTTCATGCGGTCTTGTCTTTCTTACTTAAACACGTCTTCATTCCTAATCAACATGGCTTCGCGCGTGGTCGCTCAACTTCCACAAACCTCGCATGCTTCATGGAGCAGGCTGTCCCAGCAGTCGTTGGTAGAAGCCAGCTTGATGCGGTCTACTGTGACATGAGCAAGGCCTTTGATGTAGTCAACCACTCGTTATTGCTTGGCAAGCTCATTCTGTTAGATGTTCACGCTTCTTTAGTGGGTCTTATACGTTGCTATCTCCAGGAGCGATATTGCTATGTAAGTGTTAACGGTCAAACATCATTTAGATACAAAACAACAAGTGGCGTACCCCAGGGCTCCGTTCTGGTCCCCCTTCTTTTTTCCATTTTCATTAACGATGTTGCTTCTGCCATTCAAAATTCATCTTTTTTGTTGTATGCTGATGATATAAAAATCTTCAGAGAAGTGTGTAATGTTCAAGACTGTAATTCTCTTCAGGCTGATATCGTGTCTTTCCATCGTTGGTGCACCAAAAATGACTTAATTTTGAACCCCTCAAGAACGAAAGTTGTTTCCTATAGTAGGAAAACTCAACAGCTGCAATACTCCTATAAAATAGCAAGCACTGCACTGCCGAGGGTGACCGAAATTCGGGACTTGGGAGTACTATTTGATTCTTCTCTGACTTTCTCTTCCCACGTTACACAAATTACTGGACGCTCTCTTCGATGTCTGGGTGCTGTTTGCAGGTATTCTAGAGAGTTTAAAAGTCCTCTTCCTTTCTTAAAGTTGTATTCAGCTCTCTGCTTACCTCTTCTCGAATACGGTCCTCTTGTTTCGAATGGAACTTGCAAGTCCAATAGTGACCGCATCGAAAGGGTTCAAAATAAGTTCCTTTCTATCTTTAGGCACCGTTTCCGTCATGTACAAGAAGACGCAAATGGCAGCATGTCTTGTCTCAAAAGTATTCCTTCCCTTTGGTGTCGACGAATGAGAGCTGACATTATCTTTCTTTATAAACTTCTTCATGGTGATATTTTGTGTGGTGACTTGGTTGCACTTATCAATGTCAACTTGCCGAACAAACGTTTCCGAACATTTCGAACGTTCAGAACAGATGCTTTAAGTAGACGACGCTCGTGCATCTGCAGAACACAATGTGCATATAATGAATATTCCGATCGTCTTATTATATTCCAGAGCTCTTTGTCTTTGTTCTTTAATGAATTGAAAACTGTTGTAGCTTAAGTGCCTTTATGTCATTTATGTGCCGTGTTTCTGTTCCGTATTTATTTATGCAAATCATCATCTTGCTTGTTTGTTTTTTACTTTTCCTGATTTTGTGTTGCTTGAATTTCTGTCGGTCTAAGTGTCAGTGCTTGTAACGCTGAACTTCGTTTTTCCTTTTTGAAACTTCCTAACATTTTGTTACAAAACCTTTGTTTTATGTGTATAATCTATCTCCGTCATGTGCATTGAGTATTTGCTTGTGTATTTTCAATTTTTCACGTGCCTTCAATGTTTTGCTGGCCGGGTGTCATAGCTTCTAACACTAGGCTTCCTTTTTTTTGCTGTTTTGCTTTCTGGGACCTCTGTACCTATTTTTACTTTATTGTTTCTTTCATATATATGGTTTTATTGTTGTGTTGTCTTGATTTTAGTTTGTTTTTATGAATGCTTGTATATGGTGTACCAGTACCATGACCCTAGGGTTGTTCCAGGGCACCAAAAATAAAGGTTGATTGATTGATTGATTAATATTATTATTATTATTATTACGTTTCGATGGCGAGAAACTGCAGTTTTGATTTTTTCTACCAAAATGTCCGTGTGCTACGTACTAAATCTGCCGAATTTTTTTCTAATGTGGTTTCTTCTTGCTTTCCAGTAATAATTCTTACAGAAACCTGGCTGTGCCCGGAAATTAGCTCTAATTCCTTCTTTCCCCCAAACTACCAAGTCTTTCGGCATGACCGTGACCCTTCGTGCGGCAAACAACGGGGAGGTGGCATTTTGGTTGCCCTACACGATTCGAATAAATGTAAACGGCGCCTGGACCTTGAATTTGAAACCGAGTCTATCTGGTTAGAGGTGCTTTGCTCTCGGGGCAAACGCCTCTTACTATGTACTTACTACATACCACCCGAGACAAATGCCACTGACATCAAACATACCCTAAATTCAATAGAAAATGTTGTAACCTCTCACAGTGATCACGATTTTCTAATAACTGGCGACTTTAACGCACCCGGCATTGCATGGGAAACTCAGTTGGTTGATCGGGCGTCCCATCCGATATCACATAAGTGTGAAAATTTGCCAGATTTTATTTCTTTCACTTCGTTACAGCAATGCAACTTCATTATGAATCGGTGTGGAAACGTTTTGGACTTGTCTTTTACTAACATGGAACACGTTGAGGTGTCGCGTATTTATAAACCAGACAGGTTTCACCCCCCCTTACTCATTTCAATTTATAACGTATCCCTTGCCCACCACAGTCCTCCCGTCAACCCACCAGGCGTCCGTGGTTACAACTTCGCTCGTGGGGACTATATTGGCTTGTTTCACTTCCTTGCTGAGACTGATTGGTCACCATTGGACACTCTCAATGACGAAGACGAAATGACTGATTTTTTCACCGAAGTACTTCACGATGGCTTAAGCAGATTTGTCCCAAAAAAACTAAAAAAGGTAGCAATTATCCGTACTGGTTTTCATCTGAACTAAGAAAGGCCCTTGGTAGAAAGAATCGAGCTCACAAACAAGCAAAAAAAACTGGCCAAGAGAGGTGGCAGAGCGAGTTTCGTCAACTCAGGTCGCATTGTAAAAATCTGCTTAAGCGCGATAGGTCCAGTTATATTGCCGCGGTTGAAGCCGATGCGCCGCGCAATGCTAAAGCTTTCTGGGGTCATGTCCGTGCACAAGCTTCCAAAAACAACCCTGGAGATATTAACCTCACTGGCAAGAGGGGTGACAGCATTCCTGACGTTCCTAATGCTTTTGCTCAACAATTCAGTTCAGTATTCGGCAAGAAATGTGCAGCCTGCCCCCCTCAAGTGTTTCCGGGGTATGATAAAAGCTTACAATGTTTTATTCCGGAAAGTCTTGTATGAAGAGCTCTAAAGCGAGTTAAGCCCTCATTTTCGTGCGGCCCTGATGGCATTCCTTCGGCAGTACTGAAGGCGTTTGGGGATCTTCTTGTTCCGGTCTTGGCGCGAATATTTCGAACGTCACTTAATACCGGGAAGTTCCCTACTCGTTGGAATACTGCGCGGGTTGTTCCTATATTTAAGCCAGGGTCAAAGTTAGACCCCACAAACTACCGCCCGATTTCTATTCTCTGCGCCGCTTCAAAACTCTTTGAGACAGTACTACATACACTACTCTCTTTCGGCGTAAAAACTATATTATTACCTCAGCAACACGGCTTTCTCGCTGGGAGATCGGCCACCACTAATCTCGTCAACTTCGTGCTGCATGCTTCGGAAGCTGTGCGAGGGAGAGGTCAACTTGATGTAGTCTACTTTGATTTAGGCAAGGCTTTTGATGTCGTCTGCCGCGAGCTCTTAGCCAAAAAACTATCTGAGCTTGATATACAACCATCCCTGATATCTCTTATATGCAATTATCTATGTGATAGGTCATGTTTCGTGCATTTAAATGGACAGTCTTCTCTTTCCTATGAGGTCACCAGTGGTGTCCCTCAGTGCTCAGTTCTCGGGCCACTTCTCTTCTCAATCTGTATAAATGATGTCGCGACAATATTTAATGATTGTAATTTTCTTTTATATGCCGATGATGTAAAAATATTTAAATCTGTTTTTAACTCTGCCAGCTGTTCCGCTTTCCAGAGAGCAATCTCGTCCTTCTCGCATTGGTGCTCATGCAACAAACTCCTCATTAATACATCTAAAACTAAGGTAATGACATATACAAGAAAGACTGACAACATCTTGTTGCCCTATAACATCAACGGTGAATTACTCCCACGTGTGGTAGAGGTTAATGACCTAGGTGTCACTTTCGACAGTAAACTGAGCTTCTCTCCACATATTGAGGTAATTACTCGTAGAGCTCTTCGATCGCTTCGCGTTGTCTGTCGCGTGTCCAAGGAGTACAAGGAGCCGATTTCTCTTCTCAAGCTCTACTCAACTATATGTCGTCCTCAGCTTGAATATGCATTTGTTGTCTGGAACAGCACGAGCAAAACAAACCGCAAGCTTGTAGAAAGGGTCCAAAATAAGATCATATCTATCTTCAACCATCGCTTTGGCGATAGTAGTAATTATAACCCTGGATCGCCCTCTTCATTGACGCTATCATGCTTAACTTCCAGGCGGAACAAGGCTGATATTCTCTTCGTTTTTAAAATTATGCACGGCATAGTGTCTTGTGGTGAGCTGCTACAGCATGTTCGTCTTTATTTGCCGCAAAAGTGGACCAGGAAACATGATTCCTTTTGCAACCCCATTTGTCTGCGTGCCTTGTGCCCTGTGTTCCGACTGCAATGCACGTACAATCGGTACTCGGATTACCTTGATATATTTAATGATTGCCCTACTCTGTTTCGCAAACATGTCTGTGAGTTTGTATTGGCGTAACTGCCAACTTTTCTTATTCTGCATTTGTCTTTTATCCTCGAGTTCATGCACCTAAATGACTTTCATTCCGTAACTTCAACATAAGCTATCCTTTCGTTTTTTTGTATTTTGTATTTTGTTTTGTATTTGAAAGATGTGTACAATATGTATCGTGTGTTTCTGTTTCCGTGCGCCAGCACAAAGGCCCCCCCGGCTGTTCCTGGCACGCAAATAAATGATTGATTGAATGATTGATTGATTATTATTATTATTATTATTATTATTATTATATTATTATTATATTTGGAAAACAGAAATTTCTGCGTTGCGGCGCGTGCAACAAACGTGCTCACGCGAAATGTATCACGTTGCCGGACGACGACCTCCAGTGACTCAACTCAGGTGCGCGGCGCTTCGTTTGTAATTCGTGCAAGACTGCTTCGTCGCCGGCTAGCCCTAACATCGACCACGGCATTTTTTCGCAAGCGGCAGTGTCGCCGGCCCTTTCGTCTACCCCTTCCCTCACAGCCGCTGCCACGCAGCCCGTTGACGTTGCCGCCGAGCTGCTTTCTCTCCGTGCCCTTCTCGTGGATTTTTAAAAGTGAATCTCTTTTCCTGTCGGACCAGGTTGCTAAGCTGGGGAAGGACAACGATCAGCTCCGCCAGGATGGCGCAACAAAGGCCGAGGCTCACGCCGAAGCAGTGAAATCGCTTCGCCAAGAGGTGCATTCTCTGCGCAGTGATTTGGCTCGGCTGAGGGGTACGCCACGGCTGGCTGATTTCCCGCCGCTGCCAACCAGGACAGTCGCAGAAACAAAACACCCTACCCCGCCAACGCCAGGCTCTTCGCAGAATCCAGTGCTGCCTGCCTCTGCCCCTCTAAGGCTGACGCCAGTGAATTCGGCTTCTCGGCCTCTCGGCAGCAGCAGCAACGCCCCGCAAGGCAAAACCCGCGTTCGCTGGCGGTTAGTGTCTCTGATGGGACTGTACTTGCAGCGGTCGACCGTCCCACGCCCGCTGAAGCTATATGTCTCACCAAGCTGCGTCCTTCTACAACATCGGCGCAAATAGCCACACACTTGTGTTCTGTGGGTGCAGTGCTGATCATGTGCAAAAGTGTCGCGAACTTGGCCAGTTGGTACAGATTCATAGTGGTAAAACAGCGCGCAAAAAAAACCAGGACAGATGTGGTATGACTGGTTGATCTGTGCACTTGTAAGATAATGTCAAGATTGTTTTGGTCACACACGTTCTTATATATTTTTCCCTTGTGTAATAAACACTTCAGTTGTTAGTCAGCGCTCGTGTGGTTGTCCTCTTCCTTCTGTCTTGGTTTTTTTTGCGCGCTGTTTTACTACTATGATCATATGCAAGCGACTGAAAATAAGGAATGACTCGTACGCATCCTTCTACGTCGCCATGGACGACGTGTGTTTCGAGAAACTGAGAGACTCTGCTCTTTGGCCGCGGCATTGCCTGTTTAAACCCTTCCGCGGTGATTTGTGTGAACAAATGATCTATGTCGCGGAACACCGTTTCGATGGCGAGAAACTGCAGTTTTGATTTTTCCTACCAAAATGTCCGTGGGCTACGTACTAAATCTGTCGAATTTTTTTCTAAAGTAGTTTCTTCTTGCTTTCCAGTAATAATTCTTACCGAAACCATGCTGTGCCCATACATTAGCTCTATTTTCTTCTTTCCCCCAAACTACCAAGTCTTTCGGCATGACTGTGACCCTTCGTGCGGCAAACAACGGGGAGGTGGCGTATTGGTTTCCCTACATGAGTTGATTAAATGTAAACGGCGCCAGGACCTTGAATTGGAAGCTGAGTCTATCTGGTTAGAGCTGCTCTGCTATCGGGGTAAACGCCTCTTACTATGCACTTACTACATACCACCGGAGACAAACGCCAGTGACTTCAAACATACCATAAATTCAGTATAAAATGCTGTATTTTCCCACAGTGCTCACAAATTTCTATTAACTGGTGACTTTACCGCACCCGGCATTGCATGGGAAACTTAGTTCAATGATCTGGCGTCCCATCCGATATCACACAAATGTGAAATTTGCTAGATGGTATTTCTTGCACTTCGTTAAAGCAATGCAACTTCATTAGAAAGCTGGGTGGAAATATTTTGGACTTGTCTTTTACCAACATAAAACATGTTAGGTGTCGCGTAGTTGTATTGTGTCGTGTAGTTGTGTGACGTAAAACCTGACAGGTTTCACCGCTTACTCATTTCAATTTCTAACGTATCGCTTGCCCACCACAGTCCTCCCTTCAACACACCAGGTGTCTGCGGTTACAACTTCGCTCGTGGGGACTATATTGTCTTGTTTCACTTCCTTGCGGAGACGGAATGGTAACCATTGTACACCGTCAAAGACGCTGATGATATGACTGATTTTTTCACTTAGGTTCTTCACGATGGCTTGAGCAGATTTGTACCTAAAAACTAAACAAAGAAGCAATTATCCGCACTAGTTTCATCTTAACTAAGAAAGGCGCTTGGGATAAAGAATCGAGCAATCAAAAAAAAACTGGCCAAGATAGGTGGCACAGCGACTTTCATCAACTGAGGTCTCATTGTAAAATCTGCTTAAGCACCATAAGTCCAGTTACATTGCCGCGGCTGAAGCTGTTGCGCCACGCAATGCTATAGCTTTCTGGGGTTATGTCCATGCTCTAATTCCCAAAAACATCTCAGGATATATTAACCTCATTGACAAGAGAGGTGACAACATTGCTGAGGTTCCTAATGCCTTTGCTCAACAATTGAGTTCAATATTTGGCCAGAAAACTGTACCCTGCCCCTTCAAGAGCTTCCGGGATATAATTCCCGATATAGCGCAGAATGTTTTATTTCGGAAACTCCTGTATCAAGAGCTCTAAAGCCAGTTAAGCCGTCAACTACTACAACAAGTGCTGGCGTGCCGGAACACTACCCAAGAAGTGGAAGGCAGCCAGAACAATCCTAATACCAAAGCCGAACAAGCCACCCGGCATTGAAAATCTGAGGCCCATCTCCCTCACTTCGTGTGCGGGAAAGGTATTGGAACATGTCCTAAACAACAGGTGGCAAAGGTTCCTAGAAGACCGGAACATGTACCCGCACACGATGCCAGGGTTTCGAGAGAAGCTCAGCACGCAAGACGCCATGCTGCTAATCCAGCACGAAGCCATAGACACCACCACAGTCAACACCGTGGACAACCGCGCCATCCTCGGCCTAGACCTTCAGAGCGCCTTTGACAAGGTACGCCACTCTGTGATCCTGGCTCAAGTCAACAGACTGGGGCTCGGAGAGAGGACCTACAACTACATCAGGGACTTTCTGTCACACCGCACGGTATTGCTACAGATTGGAAACCTACAAATGGAAGAGCGGAACCTGGGCATCATCGGCACTCCGCAAGGCGCAGTCATCTCGCCATTTCTCTTCAACCTGGTGATGATTGGAGTCGCCGAACGCCTGAACCAGCTCCCTCAAGTCAAGTACACAATCTATGCGGACGACATTACCCTCTGGGTCCCCGGGGGTAGTGACGGCCACATTGAATCCACACTACAAGAGGCAATCGACAACATCGAAGACTGCCTGAAAGACACGGGACTACGTTGCTCTCCGCAGAAATCGGAGTTGCTGATACTACCACCGCCCGGGCGCCTCCGCAAGGGAGCAGCGGAGGACGCCAAAAAGATCACGCTGCGCACGGGGGACGGCACAGTCATACCCCACGTGAAAAGCATCAGAGTGCTCGGCATGCACATCGAAGCCAGCCGCAGCAATACAACCGCAATCGACCGCATGGTCAACAAGATGTGGATCGCAACGCGTCTCATCAAACGAATATCTACGCGCAGACAGGGAATGCGAGAAGCTAACCTGCTGCGCCTCTTGCAATCATTTGTCATGAGCCACGTTACATACGTTGGTGCGTTCCACTACTGGAAACAACAGGAGAAGGATAGGATCAATGCGGCCATCCGCAAATCCTACAAGGCAGCACTGGGGTTGCTCAACAGCACGAGTAACCAGGCCCTTGCCGAACTGGGGGTACACAACACCCTGGACGAGGTGAGTGAAGCCCAGCGGGTCTCCCAGCTCGAACGCCTCGGTTCCACCAAGACCGGCAGGGCCATCCTCCAGAGGTTGGGCCTCAACCCATCTCAAGTTGACCAACATCAAGATAGGATCGTTCCCATAGAGGACGACATCATTCGCAAGATCAAGGTGCTCCCCTTGCCGCGGAACGTCCACCCGGAGAGGAACGCGGAGAGGAGAGCGGCGCGAGTCCGAGCGCTCGCCGAGGCACACAACAGTGACGAGACGGCAGTATACGTGGATGCAGCCAAGCACCGCGACCGCCCCAACACATATATGGTGGTGGTCGTACGAGCCACCACCGGGGAACTACTGAACGCCTGCAGCATCAAGGCCCGAACGGCCGCGCAGGCAAAGGAGGCTGCCATAGCCCTAGCGCTAGCGAGCAGCCCCACAATCACCACGGTGCTCAGCTACTCGAGGACCGCAGTAGCAAGCTACGCCAGGAACGCCGTGTGCGGGACTGCAGCGAGCCTGCTCCCCGAGCGCAAGGAGACTACAACGCACATCCGCTGGTTCCCCGCACACGTGGGGGGCATTGCGGGTGGCACCGTCAACCGCAACGAGGAGGCGGACGCCATCGCACGCGAGCTCGCGCATCGTGCGGTGCCCCCCTGCCCATCGTCTGCGGCGGAGATCATGGAGCCCCTGACCAACTACGGGGAGATTCTTCACTGGCATCGTGCGGGAAGACGCGCCCTGCCCCCACCTCACCCGAGGCTCAAAAGGGGCGAAGCCGTCCTCCTTCGTCAACTACAGACTGGATCCGTGCTGACTCCAGCGCTCGCGCGCCACGTGTGCCCTGGAACTTACGAAAGTGCAGTGTGCAGTGTGTGCGCGTTGGTGACGGCAGACCTGGCCCACATCATGTGGGGATGTGAAAGACGCAGTGCAGTGAGGAGCCCAAAAGAGCTACCACCGGACATTATAGGACTCGTGAGCTCGCCCGAATACGAGCGGCAACTGCTGGCAGTCCAGCGGCTCGAGGCTGCTCTGGCCCGGCAAAGGCGAAAAGGAGACCCTCCTCCGGGAGGGGACTCGCCGAGTAGCCTGAACCGGTGCCCAGGCATAGCTTCGGGGTCTGCTTAGCACATAGACAGGGGGTGGCGAAGCCCTGCGTGGCCTGACCCGCCTCCCCGCCGGAAATTTTCAATAAATGTCATTTTCTCTCTCTCTCAATACCGGCAAGTTCCTCACTCGTTGGAAGACTGCGCGGGTTGTTCCTATATTTACGCCAGGGTCAAAGTTAGACCCCACAAACTACCGCCCGATTTTATTATCTGGGCTGCTTCAAAACTCTTTGAGACTGTACTACATACACTAATCACTTTCAGTTTAAAAACTATATTATTACCTCAGCAACACGGCTTTCTCGCTGGGAGATGGAGCACCACTAATCTTGTAAATTTTATGCTGCATGCTTCAGAAGCTGTGCAGAGAAGAGGACCACTCGATGTCGCCTACTTCGATTTTAGCAATGCTTTTGATGTCGTCTACAATGACAGAATATTTACAAAACTGTGTCAACTCCATTTACAACCATCCATCACATCCCCTTTATGTAATTATTTATCGAATAGGTCATGCTTCGTGCTTGCAAACGGGCAGTCTTCCCAATCCTACAAGGCCACGAGTGGTGTTCCTCAGGGATGTGTTCTGTGGCCACTTCTTTCAGTTTTTATATATGATGTTTTCTCGGTAATTCATGATTGTCACTTTCTCTTATATGCTGATGATGTCAAAATATTCAAGGCTGTTTCTAACACCGCAAGCTCTTCCGCTCTCCAGCGAGCGAACACGTCTTTTTCAAATTGGTGCTCATGCAACAAACTCCATATTAATACATCAAAACCTAAGGTAATGACCCACACTAGAAAAACTGACTGCATATTGTTTTCCTATACCATTAACGGTGAAGCACTGCCATGTGTTGGGGAGGTTAAGGATCTTCGTGTTAATTTCGACAGTAAATTGAGCTTCTTCCTGCTCATCCGGGAGGTCATTTGGCGAGCACCGAGATCTCTTGGCATTATATGTCGCCTATTAAAGGAGTTCAAGGAGACGGACTCTTTTCTCACGCTGTACACGACTATTTGTCATCCGCAGCTCGAGTATGCTTCTGTGGTAAGGAATAGCACATGCAAAACAATCTGTATGCATATTGAAAGTGTCCAGAAAAAGTATATCTATCTTCAAGCATCGCTTTGGTAGCCATAACAATTTTGGGTCATTCTCTGTACCGACGCTAGAGTGCCTAAACGACAGACGTAATAAAGCTAATCTTCTTTTTATGTTCAAAATCATTCACGGCACAGTGACTTATGGTGAAATGCTGCAACATGTTACACTCCATGTGCCGCAAAATTCTACCAGAATACACGACGCATTTTTTATTCCCAGCTGTCTGCGTGGCTTGTTCCCCATGTTTCGCATCCAGTGTACGTACAATCAGTAAAATGAATATTTAGACATATTTATATTTCCTTCACACAGTTCCGCAAACATGTTTCTGAGCCTGTCATGTAATTGTTTTTTTATCCTCAGTTCACACGCAGTCACATCAGCACGAAGTGATGACCACAAAAGACTTTCTTTTTATATAGCCCCTATTCAATATCTGGTTTTCTTTATATATACATTCCTTCTATGCTCCTTTTGTTACATATAAGCTATATTGATTTACTCCGTTTCCGAGCAACTAAACTTTGGTAGCATTTATGTATATTTTTAAAATTATCTGTGTATGAAGACCACTCGAGTCGTGTCACATGCCTTACTGCATGGCACAGTACTTGTCTTTGTGTGTACGTGTGTGGTTGTGTTTGCTGTTGATGCAGGTATATTTTGATGTACGACTGTGTGTAATTTTTGTGTGCGTGTGTCAGTAACGCTGCCCTTTAATTGCATTACTTGTGAGGTGTGGGCATCTTACATTGCCTGTTTTTTTTCTTCGTGCACCAGCATAAAGGCCCTCCGGCTGTTCCTGGGCACGTTATAAATGATTGATTGATTGATTGAATATTATTATTAATAATATCTTTTATTATTAATAATGTAAAATAATGATAACATTAAGGATCCGTGTGTCTGCTCTGCTGCCTCGCTGTCTTCGGTAAGAAGGAGTTTTTTCTATGTTCTGCGTGTAAATGCCGTGCGCACGGAAAGTGCATTGTTCTTCCGGACGAGGAACTGCAGTGTTTGATCTCCGGTGAGCAGCCGTTTGTGTATAATCTCTGTGTGGCTGCGAGATCACCCGATAGGCCTAGCGACCGCGGTGAGCAAATCAGCGAAGACGCTCAGCAAGCGAACATCCCGGCTGAACGAGTGGCGTCTCCCGTCGGCGCAAGCTTCGTCCCTTCTGCGGACCTATTCGCAGAGGTCACTGCCCTGTGGACGCTCCTCTCTGAAGCATCCGACAGCTTTTCCTTCCTCGGCGATGTAGTCACCGAGGTGCGCGAGGAGAACCGGCTCATGCAACGGGACAATGTGGCTGGGCTTGCCCAGCAGGCTGCAATCGTCACTTCCCTGCGTTAGGAGGTTCGCAGCCTGCGAGGGGAGCTCGCGCGTTCCCGCGTCCCCCGCCTGCTTCCCCGAAATCTGCTAATCCTTTCATGCTGCCGGCGACGTCACCGCACTCCGGCTTCCCTATGAGGTCGTCGTTCACCGCTGCCGCCGCTGGTGCAGCTGGTGAAGGCGCCCCCTCCTGTCCTCTACGACCGCATCGGCGTTCGTTGAGCCCCCCAACCGTTAACCTCCTACGGCCTTGAGCACTTTGGTTTCCCCTTCGGTCTACCCTGTTACGTATTCGGCGGCTGGACGACCGACGGGTGCCGAGGAACAGGCGACGCAAGCAGTGCCAGGAAGACAATCTCCTTTTATTCACTCAGCGACGCGCTTTTTGTGCGCTGTCGAACCAATCAGAGGGTGGCAAAAACAAAAGAGGAGCCGATATCGCGGCAAGCAGGCCGGCTTATCAGACAGCCAGACGAAAGAGCATGGAAGGCTCAGCGAATGTTACAACTCGGCCAAAGCTACCCATGTCGGAAGGCGTTCAAGAGGATGACGCTTCTTGAACAACTGAAGGTAGGAACAGGTAGCCAACATTCGAGGCAAGTTTGTCCCAGCACAGCGCTGACTGCCCGTTTCGAACGTCCTTATGCTTGGCATGGGTGAAAACGTCGGGGTGCATGGCGGCAGATGCGGACACGTTGTGGTAGGCCCCGCACACTGGACGAAGATGGCACTTTGCGTCCTCAGGCACCAACAACAAGCCCGCAGAGTGTCTGGGGCTCCGAGGAGGAGGCGACGATGAGAACGGGCTTTGGTCGCTGATTGCCGCTTGGATGCCGCGCATGTAGCGAGAAGGTGCTGGCAGTAGACACCTGGCGCAGGGTTGAAGTCGTCAGGTGGCACGAGAGGATCTGAAATAGCGTAGTGAACAAGCGGCAGGAGTGCAGTAACTACGTCAGGAGCAACCTGACGCCCAAGCTTGGGAAAGCCCGACTGTTGAATTCACTGGGAGCAGATAACACGAGACCAAAACTAGAACGAAAAAGCTTTCGCCGGAATGCATGCACACACCATAGGAGCGAGAGAGAAAAAAAAACACTAGGGAGTGCGGCTGAGGCAGTCAGCATTTGCATGGTGTTTGCCTTTCTTGTGCCGCACTGTGAAATCAAATTGTTGGAGTGCGAGGCTCCACCTCATCAAGCGGCCATTTTTGTTTGACATTTGGTTGAGCCACACCAAAAGGGGAGTGATCGGTTTCGAAAACAAAGGAAGACCCTTTCAGATAACACGACAGCTTTTCGAGGGCCCACACCAAGCATGCGCATTCTTTTTCCGTTGTGCTGTATGCCTGCTCACGAGACGTGAGCTTTCTACTGGCGTAGATACCAGGGTGTTCCTCGCCTTTTTTGTTCACTTGACTTAGAACGACGCCCATCCCGCGATCACTGGCGTCACACTGAACTGGGAAAGGGAGGGAATAATCTGGGGCCACGAGAACCGGTTGACTGACAAGAATATTTTTAATCTCGGCAAACGCTGCCTTTCGAGCCGTATCCCAACGCACTATAGTTGGTTCGGTCTTGCGGAGAGCGTCTGTGAGGGGACTAGCAATGTTTGCGAAGTTTGGAATGTAGCTTCTGTAATATTCAGCTAAACCCAAAAATGAACGCAAGTCGGTCTTTGTTTTCGGGAAAGGAAACCTGGTGATCACCTCAACCTTTAGTTCGGAAGGACGTCGCTTCCCTTGGACAACAACATGCCCCAAGAAGTGGACGTGGGTGTTCGCAAGACGACATTTAGTCATTTTAAGAGTCGAGCCTGCTTTACGTAGTCGAAGGAAAACCTTCTGTAGATGTTCCAAATGCTGTTGCCAAGTGCTCGAGAATACCGCGATATCATCAACAGCGAATGACTCTGTGCCTGCGAGCACCTGATTCATGAGTTTTGAAAATACGAACGGTGCGTTCTTGAGACCAAAAGTCAGCACAAGAGGGCGATATGTGCCCGTCGGAGTCATGAAAGTGGCTAGCTGGCTGGCGTTTTCCGTGAGTGGTACTTGCCAGAAGCCGCGGACTAGATCCAACGTGGAAACGTACTGTGCCGCGGAAACGTTTTCGATCAGAGCTTCGACATTAGGAGTGGGAAACAACTTGGTCTTTGTAATCGCATTCAATTTTCGATAATCAATGCAGGGTCGTGGTTCCTTACTAGGGCTTTCTACGATAAACATCAGTGACACGTATTCGCTATCCCCTGGCACGATTAAACCCAGTTTCAACATGTTTTGAACGCAATCGTTCAACAGCTTCTCATGACGGGGTGAAAATCTGTGCATCCTGGTTCGGAAGGGTTGGTCAGATGTCAACTCAATGTCGTGTTCGACAAGGTTTGTTCTGCCGGGGTGGGGACTGAACAAGTCGCTGAAGTTCTGGATAAGCATTTTCAACTGCTTCCTTTGTTCGACTGTTAAAGAAGCTTGTGTAGCTACAGACTCAAATACGTCTTCAGTTGACGGGGAAGAGCAAGGGGTCAGCACTTGCGGGACTGGAACATTTATCTCCTCTGGTTCGTTTAAGACGGTGCTCAGCGTCTCCGTGCGTTCGATAAACGGCTTCATAAGATTGCAGTGGTAGAGTGACACATCGTTGCGTTTGCCAGGCGTCGTGACCAAATAAGTGGTGTCGGAGAGCTTTAGTTTAACCGTGACAGGCTCATCCCATGCTACTTCCAGTTTGTTTGCCTTTGACGACTTCAGAATGAGCACTTTGTCGCCTTCCTTGAAGGTTCGTGCACGTGCGGATCTGTCGTAGTACACTTTTGCGCGTTTTTGAGCTTCAGCCATGTTGGTCTGCGCCAATTCCTGTGATTCACGTAGGCGCTTCAACAACGTCAGCACGTACTCGACCACCGATTTGTGCAAAAATTTGTCCTCCCACTTTTCCTTCAACAACGTTAGAGGGGAACGAAGCGCTCGGCCGTAAACGAGTTCCGCCGGCGTGAATCCAGTCGCTTCGTGAGTGACGGTGCGCAGAGCAAAGAGCATCGCGGGAATAGCCGCGTCCCATTCGGTGCCCTTCTCGAAGCAAAGCGCGCGCAGAATTCGCTTCATTACTGAATGAAGTTTTTCGACCGAATTGCTCTGCGGATGGTAGACAGAGCTGTGGTGAATGGATATGCCGCACTTCTGCAAGAATGTCGTGGTAAGCGCGCTTGTGAAAACAGATCCTTGGTCGCATTGGATTTCTCTGGGGAATCCAATTCTGGCAATTACAGCGAGTAGCACGTTTACAACTGCTGTGGAGCTCAATTCCGGCAACACCACTGCTTCGGGAAACTTAGTCGCCGGGCAAATGAGCGTAAGCAAGTACCTGTTGCCTGCAGCTGTTACAGGTAAAGGGCCTACAATGTCGATTACTAATCTGCGAAAAGGTTCGCCAATCAAAGGTACTTCGACCAAAGGCGGCTTGAGTCGTTCGTTTGGCCGTCCCGTCGTTTGGCAAACGCTGCAGGAACGCACCCAGTTCTCAGAGTCCTTGAAGCACATCGGCCAGTAGTAGTCATTCAGCAGCCTGCTCTTGGTCTTGTTTATTCTTAAATGACCTGCCCAGCTGTCGCTGTGAACCAAACCCATCAGCGCAACACGATACTTTTGGGGGACTACAAGCTGCTCGAAGCATCGGCCTTTTTTAAGAGCGAATGCTCTTTATAAGCGACCCCAAACCATCCACCGCCGGCGGCGGCGGCGTCGGCGGCGGCGTCGGCGGCGTCCGCAGTGCTCCTCTATATTTAAAAAAGAAACAGCATCCGGCGCCAGGTTTCGATCCGAGGACTTTGCGGGCCGCAGCGCGACGCGCTACCGACCAAGCCACAGACGCGACGGTGATATCAGTGTTAGACGCGCCTTATATCTTTAACGCATTCAAACTACGTCGTCAGCGGCGTGCGTTGGCGACTCAGCGGCGTTATAGCGGCTTGATAACTGCGTGGTGTACACGTGATACTACAAACCCGATGGAAGAGATGGAAGAGAAGGCGGCGAGGGGGTGGGCTGCGGGGGCCGAGCGCAAGCGCCGCAAGCGGGCCGACAACCGTGCATTCGCACTTTCACATTCTCCCCCTCGGGGAAATGCGGGGGAATTTTTTGTTCATGAATTTTCTGTACAAGAGGCCGTCATTGACAATGAACGACACTGGTCCTTTTTGTTTCCGCCTTGATCTTTCCCAGCACGTCTGCAGTGTCTCGTCGTTTGCCTGCTCTATCTTGAGAGCGCTTTTGTCATCCTTGGCCAGAAGCTGAAAATTTTCACTGACTGGGCTTATCGATTCGCCTCCGGACGCGGAAGCGACGGGAGTGGTGTTATCAGTGCTTTCAGTGGCTGGCGTGGCTGGGGCGGTTTCGCTCGTTGGAGCAGCTTGCGACGGAGCACTGTTGGCACTGTCATCTGCAATTTCGGCGGTACGAGTAGCGCAGGCTGTGTGAGCTCTCGTGTGGGACCTGGTGACTACCATCACGGGGTTCGCATTAAGTTCAATTCCTGCATTTGCAAGTCCCTCATCGATCTGTTAGAAAAAATGTACGGGATTTTTCGAGGGAGCTTGTCCGAAACAGCCGCTTCAGTTTGCAATTTCCCGAAAGGGCCTTGCATTTCAATTCTCGCTACCGGCAAGCACTTCGTGTCGGGCTCTAGTGCCTGACGCACCCACACACACGATCCTGTGAAGTGCTCGGGCTTAACAAATGACGGGTGGACGATATCAAATGTTGCTCCTGTATCACGCAGAACCTTGCAACTGATGCTGTTCACCGCCATGTCATACGTGTACGGCAGGAGCAAATCGCTGTCCGCTGTTAGCAAATTAGCAGACACATGTGGCTGCCTGCAGCCTGCTGCGATGTGGCCTGGTTGATGGCATTTATAACAGGTCAACGGCCGTTTTTCTTCAAACTTGGAACTCTTCGGTTCGCTCGGGTTGACCGTGTGCGCTTGGGCGGAAACGTTGTCGGGTTTCCCTTGGTTGCTTTTTCTCGCTCCTTTCTGAAATTTCTTCAAAGCTCCAGACGGTTTCTTTCGCAGGTCTTCCGAACTTTCCATCCTACGGGAACAGTACTCGTCAGACAGACTAGTTGCCATTTGCAACGTTTCGACGTTTGGCTTGTCCTGAATCCACAGGCGCATTTGCTCCGGAATCGATGCATAAAATTGCTCTAGCGCAATCAGTTCGATCACACGCTGCTTGTCCTCGTATGCATTGGCGCTTTTAAGCCATTCTTCTAACAAGCTCAAGGATTTGTAGCCGAACTCGGAGTACGACTCCCCTTGACTACGCCTTGTGTTACGATACTTCATCCTCAGGGCTTCTGTAGACAAGCTGTACCTTTTCCTGAGCTGAAGCTTCACTTTTTCGTAGTCAGTTGCATCTTCATCTGTCATCCTCGCGACTATGTCGGCCGCTTCGTTGGGAAGCAATGTCAACAGGCGTTGCGACCAGGTCTCTTTACCAAGTGCTGCGCTACTACACGTTCTCTCGAAGTTGACGAGATACAGTGATGTCACTGCCAGCCTTGAAAGGTTGCATGTATCCGCGCATGTCGAAGATAGCATTGCGTTCAAGGTTCTGCAGTTGCATCTCTTTCAACTTCAGTTCTACCTCTCGCTCTTTCAATTGCAGGGAGACTGCCTTCCAACATTCCTCTACTTCGTCATCTTTCGCTCCGCATTTGGTTATTACCTCGATAATTTCAGGCTTACGCATTGACTTCTGCACTGTGATGCCTAACTCTTCAGCGAGCAACACAAGGTTGGGTTTCGTTAGCGACGTGAGAATCATGATTGCAGATAACAAAATTGTCACACTTACACGTACTACTTAAATCTAGCAAAGTCAAAAATCCTCTACTACCAAGAAAACGTCGCTAATGCTCCGAATGAAGTCAAACAAGCCGTGCTCTCACCAAACGGACGCCAAGGGCCGCCGCCGACGCACGCTCCATACCGCCGCCACCGCTGCCACCAGCTGTTACGTATTCGGCGGCTGGACGGCCGACGGGTGCCGAGGAACAGACGACGCAAGCAGTTCCAGGAAGACAATCCCCTTTTATTCACTCACCGACGCGCTTTTTGTGCGCTGTCGAACCAATCAGAGGGTGGCAAAAACAAAAGAGGAGCCGATATCGCGGCAAGCAGGCAGGCTTATCAGACAGCCAGACGAAAGAGCATGGAAGGCTCAGCGAATGTTACAACCCTCTGCCCCCGCCTCCAAGGTCCGACACTGCGTTTAATGACCCGCCGACAACGTTGCAGAAGAAACGGAGCCCTCCCCGCGTGGGTGCGTCGGAAGCTTCTCAATTGGTTGTGGTACGCCGATTACCGAGTTCCAGGGCCATCTTTGTTTCGAAGCTCTAGGCTAACACCACATCTGCTCAAACGTTGCCCCACTTGTCAACTGTGCAAGTTACCTCATTGTCGTGCATTGTCGTAAGGCGATGACCATGGATCCTGCCGCAGAACGAGCTTGAAGCACAAGGAAACGAGTGGAGGGAATTAAGCTTGCAGCACACGAACAAAAGGGAATCACGATCAAGGCATAGAATTTCTGCCATGTAGCGACGCCTGCTTGATGGTAGCCACCACAAGGAACGCCTCGCGGCTTTTTCTGGACTTGGTCCAAACGACGATTAGGAGTTATCAATGCCGAGGAAAACGTCGGTGAATCTTCTTTATCAACGACTCTAGGTACGTGAAAAAGTATCGGCGATTCTAAAACTAGTTGAGCTGCATCTTTCGTACGAACCGCCAACGCTAGTGCCGCTCTCTAGCTGGAACCAGTCTTTGAACAGAAAGAGCAAGCTCTCAAGGAAATAGATTAGTTCCTTAAAGATCTCATTTAATTAAATTTCATTGTGACCTTCTAAAATCTTAAGAAGTAATTCTTTGACAGTAGTTCTGGGATTAGATACCATGTCTCCGCGTAATAGCAACCGCATTGCACAAAAGCAATTGTAAGCAATCACAGCGCACTGGTGGGGCACGGCAGGACTACAAGAAAGCGCGAATCGTTCCTAAAGAAACCGAAACAAGGGCCAACCTGCCCACGCCAGAAGAACGGCTTGGTTTGCGACATGCCGCTGTCATGCCAGCCGTGTCCACTGAAGTTGAAGTTCGGGAGGAGTTCATATATAGCGCTGTATCTGATGACGTCACGGCGTGGAGATTGATAGCTGAGGAAGGACGAAAGGGGGTGCCGCTTGTTGTTGCGTCAGGCTGCAGCACATGCGTTTCTGCATAAGCTGGTTGTTGAAAAGTCGGCGGGGTAGAGTTTGGAAATTGGCAGCACTGCATAGCTAAACCTGCGCAGAAAGAGCTCCTGCTCAAGGCAGAAGAAGAGCTTGGTTAGCGACATGCCTCTGCCATGCCCGCCGTGCCTTCAGCGCCTTCAAAAGTAAAAGCAGTGTGCAAGAAAGTGAATTCGCAAAACAAACATGCACAAGGGCAGGGATCTTGTGGCGTAAAGCACGTCAACACATTTGTCGACTGCGCAGTTTGGGTTGCTTACAAAATTCCATTTCCCTGCGGCGAATCCTGCATTGGGCCAACGGGACGATGTTTAAGTGAAAGATTGCAGGAGCACAACAACGCTTGTGATCAGTTACAATCGCCAGGCCACCTTGCCGCCACCTGCGCAAAATGCGGATATAAACCCAAGCTGAAGCTAGCAAATGTGCTGTCATGCTCAAAGGACCCAAGCGTCCGGAAAGTGATTGAGGCCTTCAGTATTCTGTCTATGGAACCTGACAAATGTATCAGCGGGGCCACAAGAGCGCTCACAGAAAAATAGACAAAAATGATAAAAGAAAAGTCAAATTGCACATGAGCGCAAGCGCACGAAGATATCATGTTTACCCTAATAATGTACACTTACAGCGAATGCTTATAAATAACGATAAAACTTTCCATAAACCAGTTGGTAGTTTGTGCACAATCGTATTTTCACGGTGCCTGCCCTTCGCCGAAATATGCAGCGCACGTTATTATCGAATTCAAGACTATTGCAATTAGCCCCTAAACATGCCTTTGTTAAACGGGGTCTGTAAACTGATCTTTGTGTTTCTAAAATATTCTTTGAAGCGAGGCCATTGGCCAGTCACGGCCGGAGTTAAGGCCACCCCCTCGCCCCCCCGAATCCTCCTAAGCGCAACCTCTTCCCCACGGGTAAGACCCGGGGGGAGGGTGGCATTACACGGTGGAATTAGAGCACGTGTGCGGCGCTGGACGTGTTCCTTTCTAGTCACCAGGATAGTCCCATCATTCACACCTAACGGGAAAGCCGGAGATGGAATTGAGACTGCTAGCCGAGCTCCTATCCAGCTTCTTAGTGATCGTTGGATGCCAGCGAGCCCCGGCAAATTGTGGCGTCATGGAGAACAACTTTGCTCCACTCCATGCTCGAAATATTTCCGCAGTCTGTGGCCTGGTTGACCTCATTAATGAACGAACCGAATGTCTCTTGACGAATTTCGCCGCACAACATGAGCATCTGCGATCCCGTACAGGCGCCGCCTACTTCGAAGTCAGCAACGGCCCCAAACTGCACAGTATACTTGAATCATTTACCCCAACTCATGTCTCCCCAACTACAAAGGTTGATCTCAAACCCAACCTGACCGTACAACATGACCGTACTAATTCTGGGTGTCAAGAAAGTTTGATTCGAGGTGAGTGATAAAGATAATGGCGTAGTTAGGTCCGATTCCAGTTCCCATTAACTTTCTGCTGACTTGCATGTAATGAGCTCCGTCGAAGTCAATATAGTTAAGTTCAATAATAAGCCTTTGTGAGTTTTTTCTTTGTGTAGATCTGTTTCTACCATGAGCGCTTACGAGACCCCAGAAAAGAGCATCATCGGGAAATTTCCGCAGACCGAAACCACAACAGTTGTGATTGGGGACTCCCAGAATAAGTATTTGTTTCATCACTTCGATCCCCTCTGCCCTGGAACCCCCGCTTTTGTTTCTCAGCCTGGCGTATGCATTGCTGACGCGCGCTCACTGATCGACTTTATCCCTGCCTCGGCCACTACTGTTTTTCTGCGTGTTGGTACTAATGATATCAGCTCTACTTCCGCTCAACATGCTTTCTCTGACTACCGCTCACTGACTTAACTAATTCTTGAATCTCGGCCGAATATTTCAACTATCTATGCCAGTCTCATTCTTCCTCGCTCCGCTAACCGCCGTCGCGACTACCGCATCTGTCACTTCGCTCGCAGCTGCAACGAAAAGGCACGCCGTTTCAACTCACTTCTGCGAGAATTTTGCCGCCACTCACGCTTTGTCCGATTTGTCGATCATGGCTTTGAGAACCTTCTTGCCAGCCGAGTACTCGCTGCTGTTGGCTTACACCCGAGCTTCGAGGGTGTGGCCTTGCTGGCCGGCCACATTCGTGCACTCTGCTTCATGCAACAGCGCTGCAATCCTCCGGGGTGGCGCGACTTTGCGTGCACCGAAAACCCTGTTGCAGCCCCGGCTATCTTGCCACATGACTGCGACTTTCCACCCCTGCCTCCAATTCTATTCAGTGTAAGGACGCCGGAGCATTGTCGTGCCAGCAGCCCACCGCTACCGCCCCCAGATCCGCCGCAAACACGGCGCCCCGGGTGAACGCCCGGGGCGCCGTGGTTATGCCTCGATTGAAATTGGCGGCCTCTTAATTTTAATAACAATGTTCATATTTTTTAGCCTAGAGTTTCCCATCCGAATTCGCAGAAGGTCTCAAAATACAGCAGCTTCATTAGCCTCATGCGGCTCAACAATGCCATTTGTTCTTGGGAAGGAGGCCGCGTTCCACCACAACCTAGGAATGTTTAACCCTTTGTAATCAATGGACCCTACCTATTTTCTGTTCAGGTGCTAGCTCCTGTGCATGTTCTTTTGTGTGCTGTATCGTCTTTCTCCATCCGCGGGAGGCACACCCATCTTCGCTTCCACCCCAACCAGTCTCCCTGACAACTGCATACCGTACTGTATACTCTTCCCTCCCTTTTGAAACCACGATTATCCAGTTTTCCGCACTGTCTGTCTACGCTTGCTGCCCGCATCGCGTTCGTTACCCCGACATGGTGCAACCTTGAGCGCTGGTTTTTTAATATGACCCCTTTCTCACCCGCACCCTCTGTCCTTTTTTGTTTGTTGTTGTTGTTGCAACATAGGCAAAGCCCGACCGCATGCATACTCTCCGTTTCCGAAACGTGTTCCGCTCTTTCTCACAGTTTTTTGCTAAGCTAAATAAGAACTGTGTTCCAAATATTTGTGACAGCAAAATATAGTAACTGTACTCTGAAGAAGGCAAGTCCCGTTGCGGCTACATCAGTAAACCTTGGTTGTTATCGTTCTTGCTGGGTAGCCGACTCTTTACTTATATATATACACAAACACACACATATTGTCACGGGACACCTAGGCGGCCAATGCCCCGTCGTGGCATTACTCCCCCTTCCGGAAACGGCATCGACCCGATGCCGGATGGTTGTTCCTTGCTATTCCAGCCTAACCAGTCTGGGAAACGTACTAGCTGAAAAGCGCCGTCTACAATACAATACAATATATATATTGTAAGGGGGATTATAGCTGGGGACCGGCAGGACGCTTGGAAAGAGGAAGAGACCAGAGACGGGTAAGGCAGCGCAGAACGATGTCTCGGTGCGTTCTCTTAGAGCGAGCCACGCGATGCTGACCGTGCCTCTTCTCTGGCGATGCACCTTGCGCCTGCCATCATCATGCGGCTCATAGTAGTCCTCCCTCCGGCACATACCCCGTTGGTTGTACAGGGGAGATTGGCGCACACTAACCGCAAGGTATGTCGTCCTGTCGGAGACTACTATCTCCAGTACAATATATATAAAATATATATATATATATATATATAGTAAGGAAATGAGGGGCTCGTTGAGGAAATACAGAAAGATAGGTTGGCAGTCTACAATGCCAAAGGAGGCATAGGGGTGTGGTCAGGCTCTTTTCTTTTTCACTACGGTTAATTAGGTAAACATTTTTTTAAATATACAGAAGAAAGAAAGAAAGAAAAACACGCGCCCAGAGTGGGGACCGAACCCACGCCTTTCGATTACATGTCGAATGCCTTACCAATTCGGCTATCTGGGCGACTGTGTTCTCCTTCACTTTCTGGGCTAATTGTATTTACTAGAAGTGTATCTGACTCTTGAGGGTGGTAGCCAGCGCCACTCTGACTACACGGGGAGAAGAGGACCTTCTTTTCAACCCCCGGGGCGTGACTCGAGCGTCTACAGCCTGTCATGAGCGGGTTACTGGCGGGAAGCCCTCTTATGCTACTTAGGCATCAAGGCTGCCAGAACCGACACCCTCGCTAGGCTTTCGCAGAATAATATACCAAGAAAATGAGGGGCTCGTTGAGGAAATACAGAAAGATAGGTTGGCAGTCTACAATGCCAAAGGAGGCGAGGGGTGTGGTTAGGCTCTTTTCTTTTTCACTACGGTTAATTAGGTAAACATTTTTTTAAATATACAGAAGAAAGAAAGAAAGAAAGAAACACACCCAGAGTGGGGACCGAGCCCACGCCTTTCGATTACATGTCGAATGCCTTACCAATTCGGCTATCTGGGCGACTGTGTTCTCCTTCACTTTCTGGGCTAATTATATTTACTAGAACTGTATCTGACTCTTGAGGGTGGTAGCCAGCGCCACTCTGACTACGCGGGGAGAATGGGACCTTCTTTTCTACCCCCGGGGCGTGACTCGAGCGTCTACAGCCTGTCATGAGCGGGCTACTGACGGGAAGCCTTCTTATGCTACCTAGCCATCAAGGCTGCCAGAACCGAGACCCTCGCTAGGCTTTCGCAGAATAATATAGTAAGGAAATGAGGGGCTCGTTGAGGAAATACAGAAAGATAGGTTGGCAGTCTACAATTCCAAAGGAGGCATAGGGTGTGGTTAGGCTCTTTTCTTTTTCACTACGGTTAATTAAGTAAAGATTTTTTTTAAATATACAGAAGAAAGGAAGAAAGAAAAACACGCACCCAGAGTGGGGACCGAACCCACGCCTTTCGATTACATGTCGAATGCCTTACCAATTCGGCTATCTGGGCAACTGTGTTCTCCTTCAATTTCTGGGCCAATTATATTTACTAGAAGTGTATCTGACTCTTGAGGGTGGTAGCCAGAGCCACTCTGACTACACGGGGAGAAGGGGACCTTCTTTTAAACCCCCGGGGCGTGACTCGAGCGTCTACAGCCTGTCATGAGTGGGTTACTGGCGGGAAGCCCTCTTATGCTACCTAGGCATCAAGGCTGCCAGAACCGAGACCCTCGCTAGGCTTTCGCAGAATAATATAGTAAGGAAATGAGGGGCTCGTTGAGGAAATACAGAAAGATAGGTTGGCAGTCTACAATACCAAAGGAGGCATAGGGATGTGGTTAGGCTCTTTTCTTTTTCACTACGGTTAATTAAGTAAACATTTTTTTTAAATGTACAGAAGAAAGAAAGAAAGAAAAACACACGCCCAGAGGGGGAATCGAACCCACGCCTTTCGATTACATGTCGAATGCCTTACCAATTCGGCTATCTGGGCGACTGTGTTCTCGTTCACTTTCTGGGCTAATTATATTTACTAGAAGTGTATCTGACTCTTGAGGGTGGTAGCCAGCGCCACTCTGACTACACTGGGAGAAGGGGACCTTCTTTTCAACCCCCGGGGCGTGACTCGAGCGTCTACAGCCTGTCATGAGCGGGTTACTGGCGGGAAGCCCTCTTATGCTACCTAGGCATCAAGGCTGCCAGAACCGAGACTCTCGCTAGGCTTTCGCAGAATAATATAGTAAGGAAATGAGGGGCTCCTTGAGGAAATACAGAAAGATAGGTTGGCAGTCTACAATGCCAAAGGA
Source organism: Haemaphysalis longicornis (assembly GCF_048455015.1). Taxonomy (NCBI): domain Eukaryota; kingdom Metazoa; phylum Arthropoda; class Arachnida; order Ixodida; family Ixodidae; genus Haemaphysalis; species Haemaphysalis longicornis. The sequence continues at coordinate 211,229,743 of NW_027526361.1, read as the reverse complement.
GGCATAGGGGTGTGGTTAGGCTCTTTTCTTTTTCACTACAGTTAATTAGGTGAACATTTTTTTTAATATACAGAAGAAAGAAAGAAAGAAAAACACGCGCCCAGAGTGGGGACCGAACCCACGCCTTTCGATTACATGTTGATTGCCTTACCAATACGGCTAGCTGGGCGACTGTGTTCTCCTTCAATTTCTGGGCCAATTATATTTACTAGAAGTGCATCTGACTCTTGAGGGTGGTAGCCAGAGCCACTCTGACTACACGGGGAGAAGGGGACCTTCTTTTCAACCCCCGGGGCGTGACTCGAGCGTCTACAGCCTGTCATGAGTGGGTTACTGGCGGGAAGCCCTCTTATGCTACCTAGGCATCAAGGCTGCCAGAACCGAGACCCTCGCTAGGCTTTCGCAGAATAATATAGTAAGGAAATGAGGGGCTCGTTGAGGAAATACAGAAAGATAGGTTGGCAGTCTACAATGCCAAAGGAGGCATAGGGATGTGGTTAGGCTCTTTTCTTTTTCACTACGGTTAATTAAGTAAACATTTTTTTTAAATGTACCGAAGAAAGAAAGAAAGAAAAACACACGCCCAGAGGGGGAACCGAACCCACGCCTTTCGATTACATGTCGAATGCCTTACCAATTCGGCTATCTGGGCGACTGTGTTCTCGTTCACTTTCTGGGCTAATTATATTTACTAGAAGTGTATCTGACTCTTGAGGGTGGTAGCCAGCGCCACTCTGACTACACTGGGAGAAGGGGACCTTCTTTTCAACCCCCGGGGCGTGACTCGAGCGTCTACAGCCTGTCATGAGCGGGTTACTGGCGGGAAGCCCACTTATGCTACCTAGGCATCAAGGCTGCCAGAACCGAGACTCTCGCTAGGCTTTCGCAGAATAATATAGTAAGGAAATGAGGGGCTCCTTGAGGAAATACAGAAAGATAGGTTGGCAGTCTACAATGCCAAAGGAGGCATAGGGGTGTGGTTAGGCTCTTTTCTTTTTCACTACAGTTAATTAGCTGAACATTTTTTTTAAATATACAGAAGAAAGAAAGAAAGAAAAACACGCGCCCAGAGTGGGGACCGAACCCACGCCTTTCGATTACATGTCGATTGCCTTACCAATACGGCTAGCTGGGCGACTGTGTTCTCCTTCACTTTCTGGGCTAATTATATTTACTAGAACTGTATCTGACTCTTGAGGGTGGTAGCCAGCGCCACTCTGACTACGCGGGGAGAAGGGGACCTTCTTTTCTACCCCCGGGGCGTGACTCGAGCGTCTACAGCCTGTCATGAGCGGGCTACTGACGGGAAGCACTCTTATGCTACCTAGCCATCAAGGCTGCCAGAACCGAGACCCTCGCTAGGCTTTCGCAGAATAATATAGTAAGGAAATGAGGGGCTCGTTGTGGAAATACAGAAAGATAGGTTGACAGTCTACAATGCCAAAGGAGGCATAGGGGTGTGATTAGGCTCTTTTCTTTTTCACTATGGTTAATTAAGTAAACATTGTTTTAAATATACAGAAGAAAGAAAGAAAGAAAAACACGCGCCCAGAGTGGGGACCGAACCCATGCCTTTCGATTACATGTCGAATGCCTTACCAGGCGTGGGTTCGGTCCCCACTTTGGGCGCGTGTTTTTCTTTCTTTCTTTCTTCTGTATATTTAAAAAAAATGGTTACTTAATTAACCGTAGTGAAAAAGAAAAAAGAGCCTAACCACACCCCTATGCCTCCTTTGGCATTGTAGACTGCCAACCTATCTTTCTGTATTTCCTCAACGAGCCCCTCATTTCCTTACTATATTATTCTGCGAAAGCCTAGCGAGGGTCTCGGTTCTGGCAGCCTTGATGCCTAGGTAGCATAAGAGGGCTTCCCGCCAGTAACCCGCTCATGAGAGGCTGTAGACGCTCGAGTCACGCCCCGGGGGTTGAAAAGAAGGTCCCCTTCTCCCCGTGTAGTCAGAGTGGCGCTGGCTACCACCCTCAAGAGTCAGACACACTTCTAGTAAATATAATTAGCCCAGAAAGTGAAGAACACAGTCGCCCAAAAAGCCGAATTGGTAAGGCATTCGACATGTAATCGAAAGGCGTGGGTTCGGTCCCCACTCTGGGCGCGTGTTTTTCTTTCTTTCTTTCTTCTGTATATTTAAAAAAAATGTTTACATAATTAAACGTAGTGAAAAAGAAAAGAGCCTAACCAAACCCCTATGCCTCCTTTGGCATTGTAGACTGCCAACCTATCTTTCTGTATTTCCTCAACGAGCCCCTCATTTCCTTACTATATTATTCTGCGAAAGCCTAGCGAGAATCTCGGTTCTGGCAGCCTTGATGCCTAGGTAGCATAAGAGGGCTTCCCACCAGTAACCCGCTCATGACAGGCTGTACACGCTCGAGTCACGCCCCGGGGGTTGAAAAGAAGGTCCCCTTCTCCCCGTGTAGTCAGAGTGGCGCTGGCTACCACCCTCAAGAGTCAGATACACTTCTAGTAAATATAATTAGCCCATAAAGTGAAGAACACAGTCGCCCAGATAGCCGAATTGGTAAGGCATTTGACATGTAATCGAAAGGCATGGGTTCGGTCCCCACTCTGGGCGCGTGTTTTTCTTTCTTTCTTCTGTATAGTTAAAAAAAATGTTTACCTAATTAACCTTAGTGAAAAAGAAAAGAGCCTAACCACACCCCTATGCCTCCTTTGGCATTGTAGACTTCCAACCTATCTTTCTATATATATATATATTTATATATATATATGTGTATATATATATATATATATATATGTATATATATATATATACATATATATATATATATATATATATATAGAAATAAGGGTTGGCCGTCCACAAAACCTTGGACAGCAAAAGGGAGGATTGAAACAGATAAAGAATATTTGGAAAGAAGAAAGCGGAGAAAAAATGCCCGCCAGGTGGGATACGAACCCACGACCTCCAGAATACCGGTGTGGTGCGATGTCCACTACGCTACCGGCGGGGCGATTTTCCCCTCCGCTTTCTGGGATATTTATGTAAATAAATTTTTTCCTGTGCTTCGGGGTGGTAGCCAGCGCCACTCCGACGTCTCGGGGTGAAGGGGCCCTTCTTTTTAATCCCCGGGCCGTGACTCGAGTGTGTACGACATGTCGAGAGTGGTCAACCAGCGTTGAGCCCTCTTAAGCTCCCTATGGCACCAAGACTGCAAGAACAGAGGCCCTCGCTATTCTTGTAGCGAATCAGAATATGAAATGAGGGGCTCGTAGAAATAACACTCAAATAAGGATTGGCAGTCAAGAAAACCGTGGAAAGCCAGGGGGAGGATGTCGTAGGTCATTGAAACCGATAAAGTATTTGAAAAGAAAGAAAGCGGAGAAAAAAAATCCCACCTGGCGGGCATTTTTTCTCCGCTTTCTTTTTTCTTTCCAAATTCTTTATCTGTTTTAATGGATTACCACATCCTCCCCGTTGTTTTCCAAGGTTTTTTTTACTGCCAACCCTTATTTCTTATTTCTTCGAGCCCCTCATTTTCTATTCTGATTCGCTATAGATATATATATATAAATATATATTTAGGGAGTAGTAGAACTTTGAAGATGGTAGAGAACACAAGAGAAGAAAAACTTCGAACAAGATAAAAGCACGATTGTGGCCTACGTTTCAGCAAAGAGAACTTGCTATATATATATATATATATATATATATATATATATATATATATATATATATATATATATATATATATACACAAAGTAGAAGTACGCTCTTCGGAGACTTTATTTCCAACGTTTCGACCTGAGACAGGTCTTCCTCAGGAATGAAGGTAAAATCGTACGGACTCAGAGTTGGGGCGGCGCCCCGAAACACAAGCCACATGGGAAACAAACACACAAACGACCACACACAGCATACAGAGCTTATTCTGCCAAAGGCAGGCGAAAAAGAGCCTTCAAAAAAAAAAAAAGGCGAAAGGAAGAGGGAGGAACAAGGTGGCAAGGAGGAGGCAAGAAAGAGGCAAGGAGGAACACACTGCATGAACGCGGGTTGTGGGGATAACAGAAAATGCGACGAGTTCACGGGTGGCGAAAGGCCCAAAAACATCCGGTGTCTCCGGGAGGGAAAAACTACAAAGCACACGCCGCCACGAGCAGTGAGTTTACATGCGCGTCACCGGTAACAAGGATTAACTACTGACCGTCTTCAGCGGCATGGTCAAGAATGCAAGCGGGGCCAATTACTGCATCTGAAGCGCAGGCAGCCTCCACGACTTTGGGGGGTCCCACAAAAGCCAATGGGGGAGCCCATTTGAGGCGTCCCCTTCTCCGCCTAAGCCTCCATTTGTACACGGCGTCGCGTCGTGTCGCGCCAGGTCAATGTACGGCCTGTTAACTGTTAGTACTCGGCTGTCGCCGGCACGCGTGGAACCCTGGGCCCAATTCACGAAAATATGTCGGAGCGCGGCAATTAAAAAAAAAAAATGAAAACAAGAAGAGAGAGGCGACCGTCGGTATGTGCCGTGCCTCTGAGGCAACAAAAAAAAAAAAAAAAAAAGAGGGAAACAATGAAAAAGAGAAACAAAGCAAAACATGAGTGGAAAGACAGGAAGGACGCGTGCACTCCGTGAACACCAGCATTGGGGATCACAATGTGATTACAAAACACCCGAGGCATAAGCCACAACAGGCACCAAAATAAAATACTTCTTACACGCTCGGTTGGAACTAAAAGCTTCAACATTCCGTTTCACATTTCTCAAGGATAAAATGGGTATGACATATGGTGACATAAACAGGCAATGGGTACCATCTGGTTATTAATGAGGCATGTTATGCTTGCTGAGCGTTGAGACAAGGAAATGAGAGAAAAAAATATAAAAATAAAAATAGCGGGGACGGGAAGGGAAGTGTTGGTAGGGGGTCGGGAGCGGACGAGATAATTGTAGTGACTGCGGAACATAATGGTAGGTTGTTGGTGTTACAATGTACAACCTCACACCTGGAGCAACAGGCTGCCCGTAAACATCAGACCGTGCAATGCCTTGCGCGGGAAGGGCCGATAGCAAAAGGACAACAAAACTACAAGGTCTCGTATGTCCCGGGGTCACTATGCTTCAATGGTCATGCAGCGTACGAATTACAGTCATAGTCCCAGGACTCTCATTAAGACCCCCCTTCAGGGTATTAAATTTGTAGATTAAGTAAGACTCACATTGTTCTCGCTCCCTACAGCTAGAAAAACTGCTCTGTAGAAGCGTGACTTTAATGTCATCGAAAGAGTGATTTTGCATCGCTAGGTGTCTGGACAAGGGAAGGTTTGGGAGTGCCTTGGTGTGATAGCGGTGATTGTTAAACCGCATTCGAAAAGGTCCATCCGTCTGTCCTATGTACTGCATATTACATCCGCCACACTCCAATAGGTAAACCAAATTTGATGAGTCACAATCGAATGACCCACGTATAGAATATCGGAAGTCCGAATGTGTGCTAATTGCCACCCTCGCGGTCTGCACGTGTTTACACACCAAACATCTGTTTTTGCCACATGGTCGGCAGCCTAATTGCTGGGCGTCCCTGTCTTTGGCGTGGACAAGATAGTCCCCTATGCTTTTTGCGCGCCTGTATATTACACGCGGAGGATCGCTGAAAATTTGGGAAAGTCGTTCGCTCTGCTGAAGAATGTTGAAATGCTTTTTTAAAATTTTATTCACGTTCGGTGGGCTACTAGTAAAAGTTAAGACCAAATTAGCGCGGGAATTATTCTCATCATTCAGCTCCAAGGTACAACCTTAGGAAATGCCCTGGATCGGCCCGCCGAGTGCAGAGTGATTGACGTGTTGGCCCCGAGCCCAAGCCGACTTCCTCTTCCTCAGGTGCCGTAACCTTAAAATCGAAAGAATTCTTAAAAGTCAGGAAAATTGTAGACAAGCGCGTACGCCATGACTTTCATGTTCGTACCCTTCAAACATATAAGCTAGAAGGTATTGTACCCAAAGGGCTCCGTATTTCACTGCCTCCTTCAATGAAGAACCTATCTAATGAGAATGTAGAAAAATGGAATCGAATACTAAATACTGCTTCTCTAGAATTACTCCAGGTCACAATAGAGCACTCTGAAGTAATGTTAACGTCACTTCTGGGAGAGGAACGTCGAGTCCGGGAAAGTGCCTTACTTTCAGCACCGGAACTCGAGGAGCTGAATTTATTTGAGGCCAAAAAAACCCTCGAGGTTTCAAGGACAAAGTTAAAAAAACTCGAAAGGGATAACGTCCCGGGGCATGGCGGGTCGTATGCGAGGGGCGTCAGACAACAACCGTGTCTGCCTCTTGTGGATGCGGTTGACCGCGAGGAGGGTGTTGACAGCATGCCGGGGGAACCGCCGCTGGGGGTTGAATGCGGCGACGGGGGCGGGCAAATCGTTAATTTATCGAAGATTAAATTAAGCGCCACTGAGATATCTGTTCTGTCCCGGGGTCTCACATTTTGCCCGAGCAACGGGAAGTACTCAGAATTAACACTCCTGAAAGATTTAGATAATTTTGCCCGTACTCTGCGTTTACGAGAGTACTTCTTCGATAGAAGTGATGGGGAGAACGCCAAACCTTCTTTCGTCGCCAAGCACCACTGGACCCCCAGTGCACAAAGGGAGGAAAATCTCGACTTGTATATTCGTGCCGTCCAGAGAGACGTTTTCCAAGCATACCAATCACGCCGAACCCGTGATCACAACATCACAAAAAACGAACAGGACGCTCTCAATGCATTGAGTAACCGACAGGACATTGTAATCAAACCAGCTGACAAGGGAGGGGGGATTGTTATTCTCGACCGGAATGATTACGTCAAAGAAGGGGATCGGCAATTAGGCGACCGGAAATTCTATAAGCCCCTTCTATCAGACCCTACTAAAGAACACCAAAAAATTGTAAATAACGTGCTGGAGCAACTTGTGGGGGCCCGAGAAATTGATAGAAAACTTGCCAGGGCACTAACATCGGCCCACCCAGTGGTTGGCCGCTTTTACATGCTTCCAAAATTACACAAAATTGGAAATCCCGGCCGCCCAATTATATCGGGAATAGGCACCATCACAGAGCCAATTTCAGGTTATATAGATTACCTCATTCGCGATATACCCCCTCAATTTCCATCATACTTACGGGACACTAACCATTTTCTCCAAGAAATCGAGGGAATGGTTCTGCCGGACGGTGCATTTCTCGTAACATTGGATGTGACCTCCCTTTATACCAACATTCCGCACAGCGATGGCATCAGTGCCCTCATTCAGTCGTACAACGAACACCGCGAAGAAGACTCTCCCAGCCCGAGGGTTGTTGAGGTATTAACGCGTCTCGTATTGGAACTCAACAGTTTTGAATTTGAAAACAAATACTTTCTCCAAACAAGTGGTACTGCGATGGGAACAAAAATGGCCCCTAATTATGCCACCATATTCATGCACAATATTGAAACCAAATTCCTCTCTACTTCAGACAGTTCACCTGCACTGTACAAGCGATTCCTTGACGACATTTTCATGATCTGGACAGACACTGAGCAACGACTTATTGCCTTTATAGAAGAATTCAACACAGTTCATCCTAATATCTCATTCACATACGAGTACTCTCGCACCGAAATTAGTTTCTTGGACGTTCAGGTTCATGTGCGGGCGGGGTCACTGGAGACGAGTGTGTACAGGAAACCTACAGACCGCCAACAGTACCTGCACTTCAACAGCTGCCACCCACGCCATTGCAGAACGGCTATCCCTTATTCCCAGGCACATAGATTTAGAAGAATTTGCTCCAGGGATGAAGACTTTCGTTCGAACGCCAGCCGAATGCGGGGCGTCCTCGTCAAACAGCGTTACCCTCCGGCCCTTGTTGACGATGCCATTTCTAGGGCGGCAAGTTTAAATCGTAACACACTGCTACAGGGGTCGCACGTGAATGATGAGAATAATTCCCGCGCTAATTTGGTCTTAACTTTTACTAGTAGCCCACCGAACGTGAATAAAATTTTAAAAAAGCATTTCAACATTCTTCAGCAGAGCGAACGACTTTCCCAAATTTTCAGCGATCCTCCGCGTGTAATATACAGGCGCGCAAAAAGCATAGGGGACTATCTTGTCCACGCCAAAGACAGGGACGCCCAGCAATTAGGCTGCCGACCATGTGGCAAAAACAGATGTTTGGTGTGTAAACACGTGCAGACCGCGAGGGTGGCAATTAGCACACATTCGGACTTCCGATATTCTATACGTGGGTCATTCGATTGTGACTCGTCAAATTTGGTTTACCTATTGGAGTGTGGCGGATGTAATATGCAGTACATAGGACAGACGGATGGACCTTTTCGAATGCGGTTTAACAATCACCGCTATCACACCAAGGCACTCCCAAACCTTCCCTTGTCCAGACACCTAGCGATGCAAAATCACTCTTTCGATGACATTAAAGTCACGCTTCTACAGAGCAGTTTTTCTAGCTGTAGGGAGCGAGAACAATGTGAGTCTTACTTAATCTACAAATTTAATACCCTGAAGGGGGGTCTTAATGAGAGTCCTGGGACTATGACTGTAATTCGTACGCTGCATGACCATTGAAGCATAGTGACCCCGGGACATACGAGACCTTGTAGTTTTGTTGTCCTTTTGCTATCGGCCCTTCCCGCGCAAGGCATTGCACGGTCTGATGTTTACGGGCAGCCTGTTGCTCCAGGTGTGAGGTTGTACATTGTAACACCAACAACCTACCATTATGTTCCGCAGTCACTACAATTATCTCGTCCGCTCCCGACCCCCTACCAACACTTCCCTTCCCGTCCCCGCTATTTTTATTTTTATATTTTTTTCTCTCATTTCCTTGTCTCAACGCTCAGCAAGCATAACATGCCTCATTAATAACCAGATGGTACCCATTGCCTGTTTATGTCACCATATGTCATACCCATTTTATCCTTGAGAAATGTGAAACGGAATGTTGAAGCTTTTAGTTCCAACCGAGCGTGTAAGAAGTATTTTATTTTGGTGCCTGTTGTGGCTTATGCCTCGGGTGTTTTGTAATCACATTGTGATCCCCAATGCTGGTGTTCACGGAGTGCACGCGTCCTTCCTGTCTTTCCACTCATGTTTTGCTTTGTTTCTCTTTTTCATTGTTTCCCTCTTTTTTTTTTTTTTTGTTGCCTCAGAGGCACGGCACATACCGACGGTCGCCTCTCTCTTCTTGTTTTCATTTTTTTTTTTTTTTAATTGCCGCGCTCCGACATATTTTCGTGAATTGGGCCCAGGGTTCCACGCGTGCCGGCGACAGCCGAGTACTAACAGTTAACAGGCCGTACATTGACCTGGCGCGACACGACGCGACGCCGTGTACAAATGGAGGCTTAGGCGGAGAAGGGGACGCCTCAAATGGGCTCCCCCATTGGCTTTTGTGGGACCCCCCAAAGTCGTGGAGGCTGCCTGCGCTTCAGATGCAGTAATTGGCCCCGCTTGCATTCTTGACCATGCCGCTGAAGACGGTCAGTAGTTAATCCTTGTTACCGGTGACGCGCATGTAAACTCACTGCTCGTGGCGGCGTGTGCTTTGTAGTTTTTCCCTCCCGGAGACACCGGATGTTTTTGGGCCTTTCGCCACCCGTGAACTCGTCGCATTTTCTGTTATCCCCACAACCCGCGTTCATGCAGTGTGTTCCTCCTTGCCTCTTTCTTGCCTCCTCCTTGCCACCTTGTTCCTCCCTCTTCCTTTCGCCTTTTTTTTTTTTGAAGGCTCTTTTTCGCCTGCCTTTGGCAGAATAAGCTCTGTATGCTGTGTGTGGTCGTTTGTGTGTTTGTTTCCCATGTGGCTTGTGTTTCGGGGCGCCGCCCCAACTCTGAGTCCGTACGATTTTACCTTCATTCCTGAGGAAGACCTGTCTCAGGTCGAAACGTTGGAAATAAAGTCTCCGAAGAGCGTACTTCTACTTTGTGCGTATTCCTGCAGCAACTAAGGACTCCACTTCACGACTATATATATATATATATATATATATATATATATAAGAAAAGAAAACTTTCAACAAGGCAAAAGCACGATTGTTGCCACCGTTTCAGCAAAGAGACTTGCTTTATTCAGGGCTATCTCTCGCCTGGCTGGCACACTTTATATAAGGGTAGGTCCCTAAGTGAGAGGGGAGAAGGAAAGAAGGAAGTGAAATTGAGAAAGCGGATTGGTTTGGGAGTATGTCGGGGGAGGGATTAAGGGGCAAAGAAGGTTGTATAGTTCAAGCCGCGAAGTAGGTCACACGGAAGTCAGCTGGTGGTTGATATTCGTGGAATTTTAGGAGAGAAAGAATGAGAGGGTGTTTGTTGACCCGCCGCGGGGCATACGGAAAGGTTCTCAGAACCGCCGGAAGCAGACCAGGTGGGGAGAGTGTGGTCGTTATCAGAAACTATCTGCAAGCCTCAGGTGAAAAGAAAAGATAGAGAAGGGGGGAAAAATAACTAGGTCAAGGAAAAAAGAAAAAAAGAAAAAAAATCAGGGAGGGAAACCGCATAAACACATACATAAAAGAAAAAGCAATGACCCGGCAACTGAAATGGCACGTGTCACCCGCGGCAACATTCCTGGAACAGGCCAGTCCTGAAACTTGAAAACGAAAAGATAAAGTTAGAGTGACGTTTGGGGCACAAGACCACGCGGAGTAAGAAAAAGAGAAATAAAAAAATAAAAATAAAAATAAAAATAAAAATAAAATGGAATTCCAAAAGCAAAGGTTGGAGGGATACGGGCGAGTATTAATCTAGGCGCTAAGGAATGAAAAAAAAGGAAAACAAATTACGTGACCAGGTAAGGACCAGAGTGAGCGGTATTGGTCTTTGGGTAGGGTATATGCAAGACATTTCTATTTCTGTATTACTGGTGAATATCGCAAGGATTTCAAGTTGCCCCTCGACGTATTAATTCCAGTAGGTTCCATGGAGTTGAATTTGTGAATTAAATAGGATTCGCGGTATTTCCTGTTCCTAGGAGACCTGAAGTTTGACTGAAGTATATACAACTTAAGGTCATCAAAATTGTGGCCTGGTTGGTTGAAATGCTGCTCTACAGCTATGGAGGATTCGCTAAGAGTAACTGCCCGGTGACCATTAAGTCGTAGGCTCATAGGTTGACTCGTTTCGGCTATATACTGTTTGTGGCACATTGAGCATTCCAACATATACAGAATGTTGGATGAAGTGCACGTAAAACTTGAGTTAATCTTGTGGACATAATTACTGGCTGTGCTTTTTGCAATGCAGTCGGTCTGCAGGTGCCTGCATGTCTTGCATCTTGGGCGGGAGCAGCTGGTTGTGACTGGTTGCTTTGAAGGCCTTGTTTTAGCATGCACTAAAATATCATTTAGATTCCTGTTTCTTTGGTAGGTAACCTTTGGGGCTTCCGGGAAAGTCTTTCTAAGTCGGTCGTTACTGGCTAAAATGGGGTAGTACTTGCGCAGTATATTGTTTACGTTTGGGAGGGCGTTTGAAAATTTAGTTATTAGGGCAGGCGGCCTGCGCTTTCGTTTTGTCGCTGTTTGTTGAGCACGTCATCCCTTTTGAGATTAGATGCGCGTCGGTACGCCTCATCGAGCGAGCTTTTGGGATGGTTCATGTTAATAAGGGTAGACTTCAGTTTATCTAGGTGCTCTACGTAGTCACTGTCATCACTGCATACTCTTCTAAGCCTGGTGGCTTGTCCTACAAAAATCCCTTGCTTGCAGTGTCTCGGGTGATGGCTTTTATAGTCTAGGTATTGCTGCCTGTCAGTTGGTTTTCTAAAAAGCGTGGTTTTACGTTTACCGTTGTCTAAAATGACGGTAGTATCTAGGAAGTTCACTTCTTTTTCAGAGAACTGGCAGGAGAATTTGATAGTCGGATGCGAAGAATTGAGATGAGATATAAACATTTCTAGAGTCGCCCGACCGTGTTCCCAAATCATGAAGATGTCGTCTATGTAGCGGAGGTAAACCTGATGTTTATGCAGAAAAGAGCTTAATAGAGTGGCTTCAAGTTGTCTTATGAAAAAGTTGGCATAGGTCGGCGCGAATGGAGTACCCATGCTGGTTCCAAAAACTTGCAAAAAGTAAGAGTCGAATTCAAAATTGTCGAGAGTTAAAACTAGTTTTAACAAAGTTATGTACACTTCTGGCGCATGTTGGGGCGGGTTCTCTGATGGAGCTTTTGAAATAGCTTAAATTCCTTCGACGAAAGGGATGTTTGTATATAATGCGGCAACGTCAAGAGTAACAAGGAGGGTTCTACTGGGCAAGCGCCCACCCTTATTTATCTCTTCTATTATGCGGAGGAAGTGGGGGGTGTCCTGAACGAATGAAGTAAGAAGAGTCGGAATATCAGATATGTAATGATTCAGAAACCGAACTGAAGCAAAACAGCGCGAAAAAACGAAGGAGGAGGGAGAACACACACACGCTGTTTTGCTTCAGTTCATAATGAACCAACTGGCCCGACTTCAGACTTTAATTCAAAAACAGAGATAATGCTTCTGTTGGGGTATTGTTATTCGAAACTATGGGTCTTCCAGGAATATCGGCACTGAAAAATAATTCTAGGGGGACTTTGTGGACTTTTGGGAGGAGGTAAAAACGGCCTGCTTGCTTATTATTCGGTTTCATAAAATTTAAGTCGGTGGTCGTTATTATTTCTCTAGATCGCAGATCTGTGAGGCTCTGAAGGATTTTTAGGCTGTATTCTTGGCTGGGATCGTTATCTAAGGGCTTGTAGTGGCAAGGGTTATTGAGCTGCCTATAAGCTTCATCTTTGTATTTCCCCATAGGTAAAACAACTACGCTACCACCTTTGTCGCCTGGCTTTATGACTATGTCGGTTCTGGCTGATAGGCTATTCAGGGTAATTTCTTCCGACGGACTTAGGTTCTTGCGCTTGTTTGATCGCTTGGTTGTTGCCAATATTTTTCTTGATGCTGATTTTAAGTACAGATCTAATTCTGGAGATTCATCTACATCTGGAGTCCAAGTGCTAGGAGGGTGGAGGGTGCATTTGTTAATGTCAGGTTGGTCCTGCTTTTCCGAAAAAAAGTCGCTTAATCTCATTCTCCGAGAAAATTCAGTGAGATCTTTATGTAACTCGTTTTCATTCACATGGTTATTTGTGGGACAGAAAGTTAGACCTCGTTCTAGGATACCTTTTTCGTCGGCCGTTAGTGTTTTTGAAATGTCAATGACGTTGCTGGGGCCGGTAGCGAGGGAGCTCGTTTTTTCTATAGGATTATTGGCTGGGGGATGAGGTTCTACTAAAGCAATCTCTGTATCGAGGGGCAACATTGCATGAAATAATACTCCATTGTCCGGGCTATAGCAAGGCTGATTTTCTACAGTGCAAACTGTAATTCGCAAGGGAAGCTGGTCGCGTTGAAACTTAACCGCTTGCCTATTACTAAGATCATTTTCCTTATGATTTATAAAATTATTGAGATCTATTTTCTCCTGCTCAGTTAGCGAAAGAGCTTCAATCTGGTCGTTGAAGAGGCTGAGTTGGCTAGTACAGTCGTCTCTAAGAATCTCTTAGAGTCGTCTCTAAGCATTATTGAGAATACCTTGCCACCTGGCAGCTAGTTCATGAGGGAGATCACCAAGGGCACAACTAACATTTAGGCGGAGGCCTTTTGGGATCTTTTTGCTTTGGAGATACGAGGAGTACGTTTTCAGATGAAATCTGTAGTTGGTTTGTTTGCCGGCTAGTTTTAGAGCTTTGAGGAAAGAGCGGGATTTAGGGGTTGGAGCATCCGGTCTACCCCGTGGTAGTCATTTGTGTTTGTTTCGAGCAGACCTCCGGGGTGACACTTCTTTGCTTGAGGTCAGTTGTTTAGGGGGGCTGCTTGGGGTGAAGTCCACATCGATGCCTGTTTGGGTGCCTGTTTGTGTTACACTGCGTGTTGGGGTCTGAGTGAACCATGAGCGTGATGTCTTTAGTGGGTCGGGTTGTTGTTATATATATATATATATATATATATATATATATATATATATATATATATATATATATATATATATATATATATGTATATATATATACAGAAAGGTAGGTCGGCAGTCTACAACGCCAAAGGAGCCATAGGGATGTGGTTCGGCGCTTCTTTTTACTACGGGTAATGAAGTTAACAGTCTTAAAATATATGGAAGAAAGAAAGTAAGAAAAACACGCGCCCAGAGTGGGGCCGAACCCATGCCTTTCGATTAGATCTCGAATGCCTTACCAATTCGGCTATCTGGGCGACGGGGTTCTCCTTCAATTTCTGGGATATTTATATTTACTAGAAGTGTATCTCACGCTTGAGGGTGGTAGCCAGCGCCACTCTGACTACACGGGGAGAAAGGAACCTTTTTTTTCAACCCCTGGGGCGTGACTCAAACGTCTACAGCCTGTCATGGTGACAAAATCATGGTGACATGGCGAAATCATGGTGACAAAAAAAAAACCGGCGGAACATAATAAGGTTTGCGTATTACTTGACCTAACTCGCGTATGTATGTTAGCTCAGGCTGATTAAAAATCTCGTTTTATGGACCGACTGAGAATTCCGACCAAAACCGCACGATGTAAGGAAAAACAACCACCAGGCAGTGGGGTCGTGATAACCTGGCGCGAACGGAAGCGCCGGAATCAATTGATTCGCGAAGGCGTTCGTGGAAGGGCAAAATACGTTTTCTTAACCCCCACCAGGCGGGTACCCAGACATCAGCTCCTACGTCTCGCATGAATGAAGGTTTCTCCGGCTCCTCCTCGTCTGTGCAGGTGTATACGTAGGCAACTCAAGAGTGGAAGTACAAGTAGACGAAAATATTGTACTTTCTCTGATAAATCGAGTTTCGGAAATGGGAAATGCAATGCATCAAAAATAGTGCATATTGGTGCACTATATCTTATATTCGAAAGCATCTGATTGCACGTTCTACTGATCGAAGGAGGATGCATCGGTCGAAATTTCGTGCACAATGATACGGAATATTTATGCGCCCATGTGGTCGATTTCCTTTAGGCTTTGCTTACCCTCCTCTAGAAATGCGTCCTATCGAGCAAATGAACGTTTCGTAATTAATATAAGTTGGCGTTTGTTCATCTCTCACTCCAACAAAACAGCGTTGAGAGTATAACAGCCTATGTTAACGATACTCTAGCTGTATGCTAGACATCTTAAAAGGAATCGGAAATATCTTTGGTTTATTTTAACAATCATATATACTCCAATAGAGGCGATCTGGCCAGCAATATCTCAGGTAACATGGTGTGACCTGCTGGAAGTGAGTGTTAAAATCGGCAGCAGCCACTCCGGGCACGTAGAGCATGGGGCCGTATATGTAGGGCGGCGGGTTAATACGTGTCATCGGCACTGTGCGGCATGCAGATCGGCGCGATGGAGTAGATAAGCCAGTTTCCTAAAGTAACAAAGTGACAGAGTAGTCGACATTAAGGCGTGGTAGAGTGAAGATTTTTAATTTACCCCCCATGACTCATATTCCTTATAAAATACTCGAATTGAATTGGGCGCTTCCCCCCTCATATCGTTTTGATTTATATTACATTGTTTCTTCGTAAAACTTCAGTGCGTTGAGAAAACTGACTGTTCACCTGTCAGTGGGGCTTTTGAAGATGCAATAAATGAAATGAAATGAAATAGAACGCAATACGCAGTAAATATAATATAGTGTTGCCACAACACTTACCTACATGTTTACTAGGGCCATAAAATTGTGTTTGATTTGCGAAAAAGTATTACCCAAATCTTCTACTACCAATTGTGGCCCCACCAGCTTAGCATCGTGGCGGCACCCTTGTTTAGACATTTTTGAGCGCCAGATTTACTGTCGTGTTCTACAAGCGTTTCTGGTCTGGCATGAATGTGCGAATTGTCTCTCGGGAAAAGCAATTGTCGCCAATGCGAACGACCAAAGCGTCATAAGTCTGTGCGCGGACCCCACGTGTTGAGGTGTATGAACATGGTTTATTACTTTATTACTCTCTAGGAACTAATACACCCAGCTGCATTCATTAGGGCACCAGTGTTGTTGGGACGCAATTTTTGCTTCTCGATGCATTGCCGATGGCAGTTCTCCCTATAGGCATTATCGGCTTCGGTCGGTCAGTGAGCCAGTCACACAACACGGACGTCCAATCGGTCGACGTGTTTTAGTCGCTGTCGGATCGTGTGAAATTACATTGTGCCAACTCGCAAGTACGCGTCACCATCGCGTCTTCGTTGTATGGGCATCGCCAACGCGTCTTAACGAGAAGCATTGAAATAGAGCAAAAAATGAATAATATGGATGGACACGATAGCGTTAGGCGTTCTCCAGGAAGCGCTAACTAACCAAAGGCGCAGCCTCGAACCGTCGATACGCAGCAGAAAATGCTTCTCTTCAGCGGCAGTGAGAGAAAACACCGTCCAATTTCAAGATTTGTGCTTCCTGGCGCACACGAGAGAATCGATGACGTTTTGTGGGAAGACGGCCGACCCAAAAACACGAAGTAACGGGGGAAACGCGGAAAGAACCTTGCAATAAAAGTTTACGTTTTCCGATGAACATAAAAATGTTACAATTTGCACATATCACGTGGACCACCCAACGTAAGGGCTGCGCTAGTTCGTTTATTGTGCTGAAAAGGCATTTCAGTAACCCTAAATACAGTGTTTTACTAATTTAAATAGGACAGTCCATTGTGGCGGGTTTTTTTAGTTCGAAAATTCCCAATAAAAAACTTTTGGTGATGCCGGCAAGTTAAAATTAAAACAAGCAGTCTTAGAATAAACAGGATATTACCAATTCACGATACTGAAAAAAAATGATGTCTGATGGTTTACTTCTGTAGTAAGTGGTAATATAGTTTTTCGGGGGCACAATACCTTAGATTAAAGTTCTTTTTGAAGATAACTTAAATACCGCGAAAGGAGCATACATAGATTGACATTTCAGTATAACTCTAAGCTATTGTAAACTTGCTGCTCGTTTGTAGAATATTTCTGAGTTTTTTTTTCTATATATTTATTTTTGCCTCGTAAAATAGCCGAATTTGTTAGGAAAGCGCTGATGATAAACATAAATTATTGAAATTTACCCAATATTAATTTTTGCATGTGCATTCCCCAAAACAAAGTTGAATTCTATATGTACCTTTTTATCTTTAGTTTAATTTGTATAAGAAATCTGTGTTTATTTAGTCTACTTTATATCATTATTATAGCTAAGGTGTGCACACCTTGAGGGTGTGATCCATTGATACGCCAAATAAAAAACCCCATGAAAGAACAGTTACGCAAATGGTTCCAAAAAAGAAAATAAATCGGCCGAAGAAAAAGACGCTTCTCGAGGTCGGAATCGATCTTCCGTGTCTGTCTTTGTGAAGCCCACGTCTACCAAATTGCGACAAAACGTACAGCTTATTTTAATGCCGACTACTTGCCGAGAACACCACAAACTACCACGCATGCCTTACCATAGTATATTGATGGAACATCGACCAGTGCCTGTGTTATATGCATACTAAAACGTTTCAGGTTAACCTTTTTTTTAGCATGCTCTCGCAATACAGTTATACTCCATTACTTTCTTAATATTCGTTATGTACAGAATGCTTTCAAAATGTATGCTCTTGCCGGTCTTGCATATGGGTCGGTGGGTCGCACGGCTATACGAGCTTTCCAGGTACTCTTGAGGCTCAAGGCCATAAACATTAAACATGTCATGTGAATGCCCGGATCATTACTTGCTTAACACAACTTTCCGTAAACCTGCGCAATATAAAGAGCGATGGGCAGGTACCGGGAATTCCTCGTCAGTCATACCCTTGTACAGTTCACTTCGAGGTACTCGATCAAGGTACTTTTGCAAAAACCTGGCCTTCATGAAGTGAAAGGCCCAAACGACTCCCTTCAAGTCGTTTGGCGGGAAGTTTTGGTTATATGCATGGGACGACCAAAAAAAGTTTTGGAAATATTGCAACAACCACATCTGTGCCACCGTTCGTGAGAGAGGTCAGTCTTGTCTCCCAGGAAAATAAACCTTGAGATAACCTATCCCGCAAATGCGTCACCATTCCGCAGATGCCTTTTTACAGAAATAAAGAAAATTGTGTGGCTCGCGTGCTCCCATTCTGAGTAGCAATAAACTCAGCAAAATCCCTGCGATTTGCGTTAACGTTGACCCTTGAGTTGCTCATGACCTCAAAAGAATACAAAATTTAGCAACAAAAAAGTACTTAAAGACACAAGCGCGCACAAAATGAACGTATTATGAACCTCTCCCCTTTGGTTTGTAACCGAGACGTTATTAGTTCTCAAGACCGCAACTCAGAGGTGTTCTCGTCAACCCAATGGCAAATCAAACTACGTAGTTGGCGAAGTGGCCCAGCTTACGCTCGCAACTTTGTCTGGCCTGATCTTCCATTATCCATGCCAAGTGTCTTAGGACGTTGTCCATTTGATGAGGCGCCGTGTTTGCTCAAGCAATACCGTTCCTGCCCACACCGCTTTTCTCGCGCCCTCTTTACCCCAGTACATGACAAGATTGTCAGCCTAAGCAAAAAAATACATCACTCTCATGCAGCCCAAGACATCTTATCTAGTTACTCTTTACCCTTTTAACACCAAATAACAAGCCTAATGAGCAAACAAAAAGGCACCTGAAGGGCACTTTTGCTTTACTCTCAACACAACATCAAAACTGCCGCGAAATATATTATTTACGATAAGGTTCCTAAAACTGAAATAACCCAGCCGACTTTCACATGCTGAGGAACTTTAAAGGGGATATGGTGTGTTACGCAATTAAAGGTCATTCCCACATCTTACTGCGAATTAGCAAAACGCCCGGTGTTCAAATGAGAACCATTTCAGGCGGTTTATACGGACTGGTAAAGAGCTTCGCCTGTGCCAGCTTTCTATTTAGAAAAGCGGTTGTTTTTTGTTTATTTGTGAAAGCAGTTTAACGAATACCTTCCCCTTTTTTGTGCCCTGTAACCCTCAAGCAGTACAACACTTCGGTAAAAGAATTAGGATAACCAAAGGTTCTGTAGTGTCCAGGTATTTTTTGTTTTTTACTACTCCGGATTTGCGTCTTGAGCGCCCAATGCGTTTTTATAATGAGGCGCTGGCGTAATGCCATTCCGTAATTGGGGGTTCACGCGCTTCTGTAATGAGGCGTTGAAAGCTTTTCTTGTTAATACGGTGTTCCTGTCTACGGTGTTCCTCCAAAACGACCATTTCCACATATAATTACAGAAGGTTTGCAGAAGGCGGTTTCGTATAAGGTAAAGTAGGGGGAATAACCTATCACCGAGATTTTATGTATTCTCTCTTACTTTACAAGGAAAACGAATGTTTCTTTGTTTTAGAGGTGCTTTATTGGTGTCGAATATTCGCAGGAAAAGGTCCCATTCAAAATAAAACAAAGGGATTTTTTTTCCAAATGGCGGGGCAGAACTTGACCACGCAATGATTTACACTTTCGCAGCAAAACACGATGTCATGACCATCTACCGTTCTTGGTATCAGCAGAACATAGATGTTGCACAAAACAGGAAATCTTGAACGAGCCAGGAATCGACGCCGGAACGTTGAGTGAACTCGGTTCACCTAGCAACCAACTCTCCTGCAAGCGGTAATAGCCAAAAAAGCAATGTTTCATCTGCTATATTTGTTTCAAGGATGGCGAAACGCTGATGTCACAGTCAAAGAAGCCGATGAGGCCATGCACTATAACTGGAGGCATACTGCTACAGAAACCATTAAGGGCTTTCCCAGCACATGACACGTGACGTGAGTAAACGAGAAAATTTTATTTTTAGGAGTTTTTTTTGTACTGATTAGGTTATGTGACAGGCGACGGAAAAGGTGTGTGCGGGTAGAAAAAAGTGATGTGTTAACGAATTGAAATGAATGGTAAATGGAAAATAAAAACATCTTGCATTGTTTCTTGCCATCTTTATATGGCCAGGTTGGTGGTGGTTGATTTGGAATAAGGGTAGAAAAACATGAGTAGTTTAAAGTGGATATACAAGCAATAGTGACTGGCAGAGACACCAGAAGAAATCTTTTATTGGTGTTATTTCAAACAAGCACCTATCAGCTAAAAATTATTTACTCTCTCATAAGTGCAGTGGCAAGAGCGGGCAATGAAACGGAAGATGACGATATCTTTGAACATGTCACATAAGGACGATCCCGAGAAATTGCTCGAACATCCCGAGACTGTATGGACGTTTACCCGTTCGGATGAGAGACGAAACACTGAGGCAGTTGTTTTTTCTTCTTAAATATTCTGCACGTATTTGGCTCGATAACCAAAAAGGTACGCTGGCGACAATGGAGCAATTCAAGACGGAGGTTTCCAAAACGTTCACGAGCCCGTGCGTAAGAAACGGGACGAGAAGTTACAGCAAACACGCAAGCATCATCGCAAAGAAACCGTGCTCGTATTCGTTTCATTTCTTCATTTTCTCGCGGTGGACCCAGAAGGGTCAGGAATTAAGCAAGACGTGTTCGCTATCCTTGGCTGCAAACCCCGATAGATGGAGGCCGAATTCGCAACTGAGGCGGTCTCGATGGAGAAGCTTGAACTTCGAACGAAGCAGTACGACCGCCCCGGGAACGTGCTTTCTTTGGAGACGATTGGTAGCGGTGCTCTCAGCTGAGATGCACTGGGTGACCCCCTCGCCACATAATTAAAGGAGGAGCTGTGAAAACTTTCCCAATGACGCCACAACGAAGACTTGCCTAACTGACCAACGTGATATAAGAGGTTTAATGCGCATTGGTAACTTTTACGCCTTTGGAAGCACGCGGTGCGACACAAGCTATGGGCTACGCCGAAGATATTCGTTCTCCCCGCTAAGTTAGATCTCTCCGTCAGGAGGCGCCACTCTACCGCAATCCACTGCCAGGCACCCGACCCCTGCAGTTATAAACCACACACCGGGGAAGCCAGGCGTAAGCTAAAGCCACGATAATCATACGCTGTCTTACAACTGCTAATAGGGCTACGTCCACTGCAAGTGCTGTTACAAAATACTTGGGTTGCGAGAGTCCTCGGTCGAAGTACCACGCCCATACATGGCTGGTGCTCTACAGAAATCGAAGTATACGTGTCCTACGGAAACTAAGTTCGAGGGTGCTTTAAGGGTTCTCTGCCGCTTTACCCATATCGATCACGAAGCTCTCAAAGCAACGACGTCTTCACGTGTGGGAGATTTCATAGTTCACGTAAGGGAAACTAAAAAGAGCAACTTCTGGACGGTGAGGTGGCTCACGACGAACAAGAGGCAACACCCCAACGACGCATGGACCTGCCGAAGACCCTGAGTAACGACATTGCTTCAGCAAGACGACTGGTTCTAATGCTGAGGTGACCCCCGAATACAACGATAATCACAAGGCGCGAAGCATACCCGTGGCCCTGAGAAAAAAAACACATAGCTCATGGCCATCAAGAAGCCCAAGCCCAGATATCACGAATCGATGCACAACCAACTGGATGAAGTGAGCATCTGATGTCCAATTATTCGTCGATGCTCTAAACGTAGTCACTTTCATAGAAACGGAAGCCGACTACTCATGAATGAGCGCATCGTTCGTATCAATGCTGAAGAACGTTACGAATAGATGTGACGTTGTGCACATGCACACAGCAGGATGGCATTCAGTAATGCCAAGGGGAAAGCGCATGTGCTTGTCAACAAGACGGCTCCACATACCCAGCTGTGTTAGTCATTTTGTTTAACTTCTCCTGGGAGGTAAATCTCGGAATGAACTTTGTTTTGTGACGGAAAACGCCGCGAACATTGATCTGCGGACAGAGTTCATAACGTTTTCCTCCTATCACTCTATTACGCCGAAACTAAACCTAGCCACCCGTGCTACTGTAAAGATTTCCGATGATCCCTTTACACTGCCATCCCGAGCAAGCTTGATAATCACTGTCTGCTGACAAGATGATATCCCTGACGTTGACGCTATCGTACAGCGACTGTCAGAAACTGCAGGCGACGCCCTCCATTTTTTACATTCGGACGGCCGACTTGCAGGCTATCCCGACGAGGATCGGCCATTTTGCGTCGCGCTACGGGATCCGCGGCACCCCCGTCGGCTTTGTGCTCGCTTCTTTTCTTTCACTGTACCTGCTACGAGGACAAAGCGGGCTGCAATATTCCAGCGCGCGTGCAGGTGCAAGGTGATGAAGTCACAATCACGCGCTCGGACACGCGCGTGCGATGATGACGAGGGGCCGGGGCCCAACGAGGGAGGAAAAGAGGAGCAATGGAGACGACGACAGAGCAGGTGTACGGGACAGACTGACTGCCCGCGGAAGTTTATTTATGCGGAATCAAGCGGTCGCTGGGGGCAGTCGGCTGGGGATTTTCGAACATGCAATACGCTGGGAAGGGTTTGCCGGTAACGCGGCCTTAGCGGATGTCCGTCGGTAGGCCCGCGCTTGAACGACCAGCGCCTCATATACGTGATCGATTTCACCTCGTCGTTGGGGGTTCCAAGGCCCACCTGACTCCGCACCCCGAATCCCCGAGAAACGTAAGCGGCTGCGCGGCGAAAGCGACTCGACGTCGCCGTTACTTTTAGTCCGCCGTGTCTTTCTGCTCGAGGTTACACATTGCCACGCCTGGGGTCAAGACGTTTGCCTCGTGGAGTGTTCTTGTGCCGCGTCTTCGAAATTTGTTTGTTGCCTCGTGTTAAGATATCTGCCTCGTCCTGGTTTTTCAGGTGTCACTTGTAGTTACCCTGTCGAGAGTTCTTTGTAGTTTGTAGTAGTTGTTGTCGAGGATAACGATGTTTGAGGCCATTTCGCATGTCGTGTACAGCTTGCAGAACTGCTAGATGTTTTTATATTAGCTGCTGTTGTCGGGTGTACCGATGTTTGTCCCCTGGAGAGTTTTTCGTGTTGCGTACTTGCAATTATTTTTTTGGAGTTGCGTTGCCGTGGTGTCAAAAAAGTTTGCCTTCTATAGTATTTCACGTGTCGTGTCAAGCTTTCGCAGTTGCAATTTTTTTTTGGCCGAAGGTTAAGGCGTAGGGCACGGCAGATAGAGTGACTCGAAGCTTGCCACATTGTGTATTTGTTTTTTTTGTCGTTGTTACTTATCTAGTTAGCGCCGCGCGTTAGCCGCCCAGCAATCGCGGGCGCTTATTGTACGGCAGATTAGTGCCTGCGCGCACAACGGCAATGTCTGTGTGAAGATTATTTTTTCTTTTTCTTCTGTCGGGCGTTGCCTTGTAATATCTATTTTCTACGGGAAACATATATGGTTTAAAATGTAGTCTTGCATCTCCGCGGTGATTTTAGTCAGTCCAGCAATCTCAGCACACGTCGACATGCACGGGCCGGCCGCCCTGCTAAAATCTAAATAACTGTTGTCGCGCCTCCGTTGTTTGCGCGAGTGGGCAACGAGTTATGTGACAATAGGTTGCGTCCACGGCCGGACTGCTCGGCCACGTGTCGATGTCACTGGGGCCCGAGAGGTTCATTCGTTGCTCAGGTAGCCGCGAACTCTGTGCTGTGTTCTAGTCCACATGGCACAGGAGAAGTTGGATAGGCTGCTCTCCAGGGGACCGTTGTTGGACTTGAATGAAGTGTACTTGCTGGCATGGTGTGATAGCGAAATTGCACATGAGCGTGAGTGGCGTGATGATGATCACGAGTACAAGGGATGCCAGACTAGCATAGAGGAGAAGTTATCAAATAGGAAGCTAGATTTTTGGATGGAACAGGAATGGAGGAAATAGCTCGGCCGAGATATGAAGGGTGACATGCATGTGCTCCACCAGGAAGGGCTTCGATTGGTGGAAGAATAAGAAGAGGAGCAGGGAAATAATTCTCCGCAGATTGAGCAGAGAAATCTCAGGTAGAAGAGAAAGGCAGAACTAGAAAGTCAAGGCAAGGTTGTCATCATGGTACAGGCAAGGTTAGAGAGTTTGCTCTCCATGGGACAATCGTTTGATTTCATCTGAGTGCCCTTGCTGGCATGGTAGGATAGCGAGATAGCACGTAAGTGCGAGGGGCGAGATGAGGATTACGAGTACCAGGGTCGACAGACTAGCGACGAAGAGAAATTCGTCGTGGAGCTCGATCTGTAGATCGAACAGGAGTGGAGAAAAAAGCTCGGCCTTGGCGCCAGGGGTGAGATGGATGTGCTCGAGCGCGAAAGGGAACTTTTTGGAGAGGAAAACAAAGAGGATGAAAGGAAACGTTCGGCAGGTATAAAACAGAGACGACAAAAGGAGACGGAAGAGGTAGAACTAGCCAGTCGAAGGAAGTTGATAAGATTGCCACAGGGGGCAAAGGTATACCACCCAAAAGCGTTTGAGCTGGAGTTCGAGAGAAACAAGACTGAGGCGCAGTTAACGAGCCGTGGAAAGTCTGAGGCAGAGGGCGAGAGAAATAAGACTTCGGCCCAGTTAACGAGCCGTAAAAAGTCGGAGTCAGAGGACGAGAGAAAGAAAACTGCGGCAGAGTTTTAGAGCAGTGGAAAGTCTGAGCTAGAGGGGGCAAGAGAAACACGTCTTCGGCCCAGTAAATGAGCCGTAGAAAGTCTCAGCTAGAGTGCGAGGAAAACGAGGCTGAGGCGCAGTTAACGAGCCAAGGAAAGTCTTAGCCAGAGGGCAAAATAGAAGAACGTGAGGGTCAGAAACAACCTCGAGGAGAGTGGGTTGAAGCACCCAGCTTTCGTCGAAGTAGCGAGGTGATGAACAATTTCAGCTTTGTTCCGGCAACCGGAGGTTTTGATCACCATTTGGAACATTGCGTGAGAGCGCGATGTACGCTATGCGCGAGGATCGCGGGAGCCAGCACTCGTGGAGTTCAGACACACGCGAGACAGAGAGAGATAAGGACCTATGGCTGTCAGCCATGCTGACCACGCAGTGGCACGTGGGGTTAAAGAATCATATGAACGATTGCCCATTTGTACACCCTCAGGGGTACTTATGACGCGAAACGTTTGCCGAGGAGTGCCATCTGACTGAGTATGTAAGACAGCTTGCCGTAGTTTGAGTGCTTTGGATCGTAAAACACATTTTGCATGTTTGGTTATGCTGTAGCTTTATTTCTTGTCGGCGTGCTGCTGTTTGCATCCTCAAAGCACGCGAATGGAGCTTCGGCGAAGGGTGAATTTTTTGTGTTTCCTGTTGGGCGTGTTTTCGCGTAAGTTGCCCAAGAGTGCGTCAATGGCGACCGCCCACGGTGCGCAAAAAACTGGAACAGTTGTGTGCGCGATGTGCTGGCTCATGAACGCGCGCACTCCAGTCACCCGAAAGTGCTCTGAAGGTGGGAGCGTCCTCATGTCTCTGAGTGCGTGTTTGAACGATTCACCGCAGCTGAGCGGCCAAAATAGACACTGAATCGTCACGAACTTTTTTCTGCTTTTCCAGATTGCTTATCTAGAGTGCTGTGTATGTGTTGTGGCCTGTTGTTTAAGTTGGTTAGAATATTCTGGGAGAATATTCTTAGGAGGGAGCAAGTGTCACAAACTGCAGGCCAGGCCTTCCATTTTTTTCATACTCGGGCGGCCGACATGCCGGCCTCCCCGACGAGGGTCAGCCATTTTGTGGCGTGCTGCATGATCCGGGGCACGCCCCTTCGGCTTTGTGCTCGGCTCCTTTCTTTTGCTGTGCCTGCTACGAGGACAACGCGGGCTGCGATATTCAAGCGCATGTAGGTGCCAGGGGTTGAAGTCACAATCGTGCGCTCAGACACGCGCGGGCGATGATGGGATGATAGTGAGGGGCGAGGGGCCCTACGAGCAAGGAAAAGATAAACAATAGCTACGATGACATAGCAGGCCTACGGGACAGACTGGCGGTTGGCGGAAGTTTATTTAGGTGCTAACAAGCGGTCGCTGGGGGCAGTCGGCTGGGAATTTTCGAACGTGCAATACGCTGGCAAGGGTCCGGGGGTGACGCGGCGTCAGTGGACGTCCGTCGGTAGGCCCGCGGCTGAATTACCAGCGGCTGATCTACGGGATGCATTTGGCTTTGTCCTCACGGGTCTCAAGGCCGAGCTTACTCCGCACCCCGGATCAACAAAAAATGTAAGCGCGGCCCGGCGAAGCCTACTCGACTTCGCCGTGACTTTCTGCTCGCGGTTACACATTGCCACGTGTGGGGCTAAGACTTTGCTTCGTGGAGTGTTTCTTGTGCCGCGCCCCGCCTTCGTAATTTGTTTGTTCCCTCGGATTAAGATATCTGACTTCTCTTGGTTTTTCTCACGTCACTTGTAGTTAACGTGTCAAAAGTTTTTTCTGTTTTGTGTGTAGTAGTTGTTGTCGAGGGTAACGGTATTTGATGGCTGGCAGAGTTGCGAGATTTTTATAGGAACTGCTGTTGTCAGCGGTAGCGATGTTTGTCTCCTAGAGTGTTTTGCGTGTTGCGTACTTGTTATTATTTATTTGTAGTCGCATTGCCGAGTTGTAAAAAAACGTTTGACGGCTAGAGCGTTTCGCTTCCAGCTTTCCTTGTTGCTACGCTTTTGTGGTCAAGGTTAAGGAGTAGGCCACGGTGGATAGAAAGTCTCCGTAGTGGCCATATTGTGTATTTTTTGTTGTTGTTGTTACTTATCTAGTTCGCACCGCGCAATAGCCGCCCAGCGCACGCGTGCCGTTTATTGTACGGCTGATTCGCGCCTCCGCGCACACGGCCAATGTCTGTGTGAATGTTTCTTCTTCTTTATCGAGTGTAGGGCGTTGCTTTGTAATCTCTTGCTTCTGCAGTTAACAGATATAGTTGAAAACGTAGTCGGCACACAAGAAAACTGACGGGCCGGCCACCGTGCTAAAATATAAATAACTGCTGTCGAGGCTCCGTTGTTTGCGCGAGTGGGCAACGGTGTATGTGACAGTGACCACAGTTTGCTCCTAACGATAGTCCCCGACTTGGATAGCTTCACCACTTGTCTTAATACTAAAGAAAATCTCGGAAGCGATCATGACATCATCGAAGTGAAAACATGCTCAGAAAACTACAGAAGAAGACCCAGGAAACAAAAGATGACCGATTGGAACGCTCTTCGCGAAAAACTAGGGTGCCCTCGGTAGCATAGAAGGAATAGGCGCATGGTCCGGCGACATCACGGAAGCATTAACTAAGACAACAAAAGAGTACGGACAGGAGGACGAATACTTGTGCGTTGATAGTTACCTGATGAGTCTGTGGGACAAGAAACAGAAACTGTTCAAACGATGGAAGAAGAAAAGACACAAGAAGCTGAAGCATCGCATCAGGTGCTTAAACAAACGGGCCAGAGATCCTGCTAGCAGGCTCGCAATCCAAAACTGGAGCGATTTTTGCGAATCGCTTAAAGGCACCCTGAACACCTCCAAAACATCGGCTATTATCAACTGAACGGCATGTTGAACCCCGAAACAAGAAGGAGAGAGACGAGTCACCAACTCAACAAAGTGGCTCACAACTTCAAAGGTACTAACGACGAATTTGTTTTGGCTATAAAGAACGATTTCAGCTGGACCGAAACTACCCACCGGTACGCAGAATTTATAAAGGTAGCCCCAATGACTTACATAATAGAGAAATCTCCAAGAAAGAGCTACAGCAGGCTATATTACCCAGAAATAAAAAAAGCGCACCCGGTGCCGACGGAATAGCAAACAATATGCTAACAAACTTAAACAATGCTCAGATGGTGGCCCTGGCCAAATACATAAAGGAGTTGTGGCTCGAAGATTGACTACCCTTTCAATGGAAACACTCAACGATAACAACTATACCCAAGCGGGGAAAACCTCTTCAAATAAAACATCTAAGACCAATCTATCTCACCTTATGTGTCGGCGAAATCTACGGAAGAACAATTACGACAAGGCTTCAAAAGTACATAGAAGAGCACCAACTTTTCCCGGACTGCATGATTGGTTTTAGGCAAGGACTGTCCAGCCAGTACGCCTTTCTGCAGTTAAAACACGATATCATAGACAAATATAACGACTAAGATCAAGTCATCCTCGCACTGGACCTCAAAGGTGCCTTCGACAATGTATCGCACGACTCTATCCTTAAGGCCTCCAAGGAGACACAATGCGGGGAAAGTTCGTACAATTGCATTAGAAACTTTCTATTGGACAGAACAGCAACAATCTGCATAGCAACACTCGATTCGACCCCTTCAAGGCACCAAACAGAGGCATGTCCCTGGGATCCATTATCTCGCCTCTTCTGTACAAATTACCAATGATCAAAATTGCAAAGAAACTAGAAGAACGTGACGAAATTGTAAAAGTTCTGTATGCCGACGACATTACTATCCGGACGAAAAGCGGATCTTTACAATCTAAATTAGATCGGCAACAGGGTGTTCTCAACGACCTCCAAGATCCGATCATAAAAAAATCGCTTGAAATGCACCCCTGAAAAGTATGAACTCATCAGGCTAAGATCCACGAGAAACAACATCACTCCAGGCGGCATTAAGCGGGATTGACAAAACATCCCCTTCCGTCCCGCAATAAGAATACTAGGCATGTCATTCAGGAAGACAATAAAGCCACAAATACTCTCAGCAAGCTTGGCAAGACGGCTCAACTGCTGGCCAGAGTTGTAAGAAGTGTTACAAGAGCTAGGAAGGGCATGAGAGAGGAGGACACCCTCTGTGTTCTTCAAGCCCTCGTATTGAGCCGCATTGCATATAGCCTCCCCTTCCACCAGATGGATCAGAAACAAGAGGAAAGCGCGGACGCAATAATAAGAACAGCTAACAAGACTGCTCTAGGCCCACCAATTTACACATCCAACGAAAAATTCCTCAAGCTCGGCGTACACAACACCTTCAGATAAATCAAAGCACGCTATTAGGTGCCCAGAAAGAACAGCTCCTCAAAACCAGAACGTGCAGGAGATCTGGAGAGGAGGTTCATGCCGCCTTCATTGTTAGGATGGTCGATTGAACACCCGCTCAAAAAACACTGTATCAAGAACTCTCCAACACCCAAGACTATGGACCCCACTCACAATAGGGGCAGAAGATTAGCAAGAACTCGCTACATTCGAAAAAACATATAACGACAATCCAAACGCATACTACACCGATGCGGCCGTAAAGAAGCAAGGCAATGTATCAGCCATAGCTACCAACGAACATAAGAAGATGCTGGATTTCATCATAACCAAACAACTAGATATTCCAGAACCAGAAACTGCTGCCGTCATACTAGCAGTCAGATGGGCTGATTTCAGGAATACGGACTCAAAAACAATCGCTGACTCGACTCGGGCCATAAGGAACTTCATCTGTGGAATCGTCCCAGGGAATGCTGAAAGACTTCTTCCAAAAATTCTAAAACAGAACCACACACTTGTCTGGACTCCTGCCCATCATGGGCTAGAGTTAAACAAGGCGACCGATCCTCTTGCGAGGAGCACCTTACACCGCAGATACCCGGAACATTCGTACGTCCTCCATGCTTACAGTCAAGGCACAGACAAATTAACATCCCGTAGGCTTCACCGAAGATCAATGCCTACGCCACACCCTAGCCTAACTGTTGACGAAGTGAGAAATCTTAGAAAAATACTCACGAACATCAACTTACATAAGTGCAGACTATCGCTTATGTTCCCAGAAAAGTATGATGAGGACTGTTAACAATGTCACCAGAAAGCCGATTTATTCCATACAGTCTGGATTTGCCAAATTACTTGGGACTAAAAAGACACTAAACCTCATTAGAGTCCTGGAAAGATGCCCTGTCCAGCTCGGACTCTGCACCGCAGCTTGTGCTGCTTAGTAGAAATAGGGATGGCCAAATAGCTTTTGGTGTCCTGGAATTTAGATCCCACCCTTGATATTTCCCCCTTTTGCTTAACCCCTATTAACAAACTAAATTTTACTACAACTCTCGACCGCAGTGTCTCCGTTGCAATAGGAATTGCGCAATTTACGCAAAAGAAATTCTTTGTTTTGTTCACTAAAGTTACGAGGAGTATCAACATTTAGACAAGGGCGTGGCCCTTGCTTTCCCGAATAAACGCATGAAGGCGCACACGAAGGGGCCCTACACCTTTTTACGTGACCTTTCAGAGTGAACCCAGCGCTACCGCAATTAAAACGTCACAAAGATTTGGCTAAGCTGCGCATCCACATCGAGTGTTTTTTGTCTAACTCACAATTAGGTGGGACACCTCTTGCGAAACACCAAAATATAACCCAAAATGAAGCACACCTTCCTAAACACTCGCCGTACTACGTACCTCAACATGTGTGGGAAGCCGTTCGGCCACACGTGATAGGCATTGTCCCAGCCCCCTTTGCCCGCTCGCGCAAACAAAGGCGCGACAACCGTGATTTATATATGCAAGGTGCCGGCCCATGTGTGTGCACGCGTGCCGACGCTGCTGGAGTGCAGGAGAGGGTAAAGGGGTGCACGAGTACGTGCTAATCTAAATGTTTTACTGCATGAACAATATGAGATTACATGGTGACAGACCTCACTTGGCAAATAAAGAAAGAAAAAAACTTTATGCGGACATCGACCTTGTGCGCGCAGGCACTAAGCTGGGGACGCCGAACAATGGACGCGTGTGCGCACTCAGCGGCTAACGTACGGCGTTAACCAGACAACCAACATCGACAAAAAAACAGTACCCGATGGGGGAATACAGAGACACACTTTCTGGGGAGGCTGAAATATCAACCCTTGGCAACAACAAAAAAATTCCCCGCATTTCCCCGAGGGGAAGAATGTGAAAGTGCGAATGCAGGAGTTGAATTTGCGCGGTTAGGTAATGTTCGCGAAAGGGAGATCACACACACACACACAACTACAAAGAAAGAAAGATGCATTTATTCACAGACATCTATTTGTGTTGTCGTTGTACTTGATTGCTAGAGCGGATCTAAGCTTTGAAATTTCGTGTCAGTACTCCTTTAAGCGGGTGCATTAGCCCTTCTCACGCCCGATTCTTGGCCAATCGCCCTAAGTGGGTATGTGTTAAAGAAGTTAGGAACTCTTCTTGGCCAATCGCCCTAAGTGGGTATGTGGTGCGGACGAACGGATGGCGGTGGACGCGTGTTTCAGATTACTTGGCCAATCGCCCGAAGTGGCTATGTGCTAAAGAAATTAGGAACTCTTCTTGGCCAATCGCCCTAAGTGGGTATGTGGTGCGGACGGACGGACGGCGGCGGACGCGTGATTCAGGGTCGCTTAAGAAGTGCATTCGCACCTAAAAACAAACATAGAAGGCACAATAGCTGTACGCGAAGGAGGAAAAACTAGGAGGAGGCATACGTCTTAACCCTGCGCGTGGCTATGAGTTAACCGCCAGCTCAATGACAGAAAGTCACGACGAAGTCGAGTCGGCTTCGCCGGGGTGCGGAGTCTCGTCGGCCTTGATACCCGCGATGAAGAGGCGAACTCGATTCCGTAGATGAGGCGCTGGTCGTTCCGCCGCGGAACTAACGACGGACTTCGCTAAAACCGCGTCACCCCCGGACCCTTCCTAGCGTCTTGGACGTTGAAAAATTGCCGTCGACTGCCCCAAGCTGCCACTCGCAACCGCATAAATAAACTTGGGCTGATCGCCCGACTGTTCCGCACTTTTGTGCCTTCTTTCCCCGGGCCTACGCCACCACGCCTCATCTGGAAGGCGATGTCACAATAACGCCACGCGTTATTGTGACATCGCCTTCCCTGAATTGGAGACGCCCGAGCTGGCCCATACTGGTTCCCACAGGTGCACTGACCTCGCCTCCCAAAAAATCGGGATAGCCACGAGCGAGCAGAACGGCCGCGACCCCGCCACGTGTTCTCTTCAGAGCAGTGACAGCAACAAGCAGCAGAAAGAAAAAAACAAACGCGGGAAAAGGGACTCACGTTCCGAGGCGCGACCAGAAATGGCCGTCCCTAGCTGGGGAAGCCGTCCTCTGTGCCACCCGAATGCAACGATTCAGGGGCTGACCGGCGGTTTGTGACTGACATGCTCAGCCTATGCAGCATAAACCCATCAAAAATCCTCTTTGTTGCAACAGTCGTACTTGTGAAGAAAAAAGACGGCCCATTAAGGTTCTGCATTGGCTACCGCCGATTGCTCAAAATCACCAAAAAACCCTGTACCCTTTTCCATGAATCGACGATGCTCTCCACCACCTCTTTTAAACATTAAAAAAATATCTTTTTAAGCTATCGAGACATACGAGAAAAAAAGTACTTTTTGGACATTATACAGATGCGGAAGAAACGTTGCGAAATGTTATGCCAGCTGAACGTACCAGCGACTCTTTAATTATAGCCTAAACCACGTCTGACTTTTGTTGCGGCACTTCACAGTTTGTAACCCGGAGTCCAGTATTTCTGCCGTCCAATGAGGTTCCAAATACTGAAGAGTGGGAAACAGTGCAAGGCAATGTATAAACAGGTGGCGAGTACCTTGTCATCATGTTAAGTGTACCACGACACTGAATCCGGAAACCCCTACCGTTTGTGGTTGTGCAAACGGTTGGATTTTCCCCTCCTTAGCAAAACAATGTGGTATTTGAAGTGCAATTAAAACACATTATATTACACGTATTTTACATTTATATTTACATCACATCTTCGACGTTTGGTATACCGTAAAAATGCAAGATATTGCAACGGCTGCATATATTGTAAATATACTCCACGGATGCGTGAATGATTTTGATGTATATTTTATTTGCTTACGCCCCTTTATTCTACCGAAAACACATTCCCAACAAAATGTGTCCCGCAACGTTTATTAAATGCTGTAAAGAAAATACGCAATATTTATTTTATAAGGAATCAGATACAAACGTCGCTCTGACCTTCAAGTTAGTGTCACTGATTGCGAATTGTTATGGCCTAAAATTGATGAATACGCCTTTCGGTCTAACGATAAAAACAATGTTTTTGGAAGTAGTTACCGTTCACCAAGTTCTGTCTCCGACTTCTGCTCCGCTCTTAATTCTCTGCGTCAAACTGTCGCACAGGAACAAAAAAATGTTAATATATAGGAGACATTAACATAAATGTGCTCGATGACAGCAACTCATTTCTACTGATTTGCACAAACTGTTATCAGGGGTCGGATTTGAGTCCCTAATTACCTTCCCAACTCGATGTAATAACCTTGGTATCGGCACGTTAATCGATTATGCACTATCAAACCTATTTCCCCTCCCGAAGCTTTCATCATAGCGCCAACATAACGTATCATTATCCTGTAGCATTGCGTTTTCCACCTCCAAGGAAGTCGCATCGTAACAAGTTGACAAAGTCTGTTTTTAATAAGGTACAATTCATAAAAATAATCAATCACTATGATTGGTCTTCAATTACTTCTTCCTCAAATGCGCTGACGTCTTACACTGATTTTTGCGAAATCATTGCAAACTGAATTTCCAGGCGAACTGCATTTCCATAAATTTCCAGGCGGCAAGGGATAACCCAGGGTATGGATTCAACCTTGAGGTGTCAAATATGGTCAAAGCAGCTGTGTATTGGTAATGCGCATCTAGTTAGTCTCGGCGGTGGGTTGGGCTCGGTGGTGGGCGGCCAGCACTGCTGCTGAACTGGTTCCACTTGTTTTGGCAACAAGATTTTCTACATCCCATTGTCGTCCGCCAAAACGGGGCCAAAAGCAGTCCTGCTGTTGTTTTCTCCAAAAAAAGCGAGAAAATGTTTTTAAGTTTTATGTCACGCACTGCGAAAATGAACACATGTCAATTAGACGTCTGTCACCATGCTTAATACACAAAGTTCGAACGAATGGGGTAGGCAGTGGCCATAAAGTAGGCACGTTGGAAAGCGGCGACCTTCTCTTAGAAGTCCAAGAGTCTGATCAGTGCACCCGGTTGACGAAAATAACCTCTGTTGGTGACGACCCTGCGAACATTACTCCTCATCGATCTCTGAACACTAGCAGAGGTGTTATCTGTGATGAATATTTTGTGAACTTCTCTGAGCCAGAATTCCTGGAAGGGTTCTAGGGCCAGCATGTTGTGACTTTTCAACGAATAAAAATACGTAGAGATGGGAAGGAAATTTAGACCAAGAATGCAATCCTCACATTCTCGACTAGTGCACTGCCCCAGTCTGTCGAGGCAGACACGTTAAAACACGGGTTCGTTTGTATATTCCAAACCCCCGTAGATGCTATAAATGCTGGAGATTAGGCCGTGGTTTGTTGAGCTTGCCCAAAGTGCATGCCCAAAGTGCAGCGTTCCCGACCACTCCGCTGAGAAGTGTGAATGTCCACTTCACTGCGTAACCTGGAAGAGGGAGAGTGGAGCATACTAGTGATTATGGACTCAGTGGTAGAAAGCAATAGAAAAAGTTTGATCTGAAACATAAAGAAAACATTACTTTTAGAGCAGCATAAAAGAGAATGTCCTTAATACACTCTAGCTTTGCCGATATAATGCGACGGGTGGCGGCGATTCACTTGGTTAAAGTTCCTATTTGAACCCTCTAAGGGAGGCCCGAAGGGACACGCCGAACCCCCTCAGTGCCGGTTGCTAAGGCCCTCATACATGCCAGGAACTAAGCGTCAAGGGCAGCCCCAGCAGTGCTTGATGCCACGCTATGCCCCTTGCTGGCACTGGAGGGCCGGTCCCGGCTGAGAGGCACGTTGCCTCAGCCAGCTAGCCTGTTTTTTCATTCGAGATTTCGCAAGAAGCTACAGACAAAATACCAGGCTCTGCGTTGGGCGGTATGCCGAGAAGGCGCGGCACGTCTCTTGACCGCACAAAGCAAAAGCCACCTAGGGTCACGGCTCCTTGGAATGCGTTTTGAGCCTGAGAAGGAGACAGCATGATAATTCCTTAATCGTTGTTCAGCATAAGCTGATGGTAGCTAATGATAAAGTCCAATAGAACTATAACTGCATCTTCATGTACTTGAACGACATTTAAGAATGGGTGTCAAAACGAAAAAAATGTCATGTGTCTCCATGAAACCAAACACAGTTTTTATAAAACCATTTTGTATTTAGAAAACACACGGTTGGTTGCGTGCACCCCTTTTTAGGAGTTGCGATTGTCGTGAGAAATACAGTGCTAAGCCAGTTCCTACCTCTACAGACTAGCTTAGAGTCCACAGCCATGCGAGCCATTGCCTTTATAAATTGGTAGCAGTGTGCTCGTTGTACATACATCCAGGCCACGCGCTCTACAGTGTTAATCTTGAAACCTGCCACAGCCGTATCTGCTTGCTGGGGACAGTACTGCTCACTACCCCGATGGGGGTCGGCACACACTGACGTTGGAGCACGCCTTGTTGAAATTTCCTCTATCAATAGGAGCCTGCATTGTGGGCATACACCTGACATACATATAACACGACACATGGCATATACGCCTGCATAGCTCTCGCCATAGTGTCTTCATTAAATAAATCTGTTGGGCAAGTTGGTGCATTATGATCGAAAAAATAGAGCGAGACTTAAACAACGACAGTAAACAAGGAGGACGGGACAATCGCTTGTCCCGTCGCCCTTCTTTACTGTTCTTGTCTACGTCTCGCTCTATTTTTTTTCGATCACTACAGTTTCTCCAGTTCTGTATCCAGCAATCCAGTAGAAGGTAACTTACTAAACCATACGGGAGTGATTACTTGCCAATCAGAATGAAACTTTAAGACCACAATAAAGAGGACTCTCTTAACCGAAAAAAGTTTGAGGAGATTGCAGATTTGAAAAAAATCTAAAAGCTCTCTTAGCTTCCCTACACACTTAAAAACCACCTCGATAATGATGAAGGTGCAGGGACTCTGACCAACCACATAATCGAAGCGGCAGTTAACTCCAGTCCACAGACATCTTATAGAGATCTGACTAAGCATAAACCTTGATGGAATGATAATTGCAGGAAGGCCCGTAAGGAACAGAATAGGTCATGGGGTGCATTTTGTAGTCTCCGGCGACTGAGAACCTGTTGCTTTTCGAGCGCGCAAACGCCAATGGCAGGCGGATTCGTCTTACTGAAGAAAGAGAAGGCTGGAAAAAGTTTGTGTCGTGAATAACATCATATACCTATACTCGGGATATATAGAGAAGAATACGTGCTTTCAGAGGAAGCAACACTGGGAGCAACGCATCCTCTGGTCAGCAGAGGTACAGACAGTGTACAAGACCAAGCAAATGCTTCAGGCGATAATTTTGAGCTCAGTGTGAGCCCAGCTCACTCTTCAAGTAATTTCCGGAGACACAAAAAGTCGGAACAACAAAGATTATACGTGACAGAAGGCAGTCTGATGTTAGGTATAAGTACCCCTTTTTCTTGCACGGGCTGAAATTTGCCCTTGCCACTGGCGGGAAATCAGCACCAGGTGCAGGCCCAATAAAATATACTATGATTAAGCGCCTTCACGATGCCACCCTTGAAGCAGTTCTGCTGTTTAACAAACTATGGCATGAAGGACAATTTCCAAAAGCGTTGCAAGAAGCCATTCTCCTTAGGGGTTTTGAGGTGGGGAAGAGCCCGCACTTGCAAGAAGTTTTAAGCCAGTCGCTTGGACAAGTTGCTTATGCAAACCCTTGCAAACAATATTTACCCTCCGCCTCAAGTTTTTTTTACTACAATAGTTTTATCGACAACCACCAGGTGCGGTTTCGCTCCAGTAGATCCACAATGGACAGTCTGGGAAACCTTGAATCTTATATTCGAGATGGTTTGTACACAACTCGCATTGTTTATTTTTTATGTGCAGAAAGCCTATGACACAGCATGGCGTTATGGTGATTATCGGGATCTGCAGCGTATTGGTTATTGCGGGAACATGCCGACCTCCTTATAGGAGCCATGAAGACAAAATACTACGCTCTGTTATTCGAAAGATTTCGTGTTTTGTAGTGCCCCCAGCGCTTGTTCGAATGCAAACGCTGCTTTATTCACTGAGAAATTAATTCGTTTAGGTTTAGATTTTGATTTTCCCACTAAATCGTGTGTTTTCGTAGCTGCAATGACATCACAGACCGCTCTGCAGTCTAGGATCCCTTGATTCGCGCGGCCGCCGTACAGGGTAGAGACACGAACACGCTGGGGCCGCCATTTTGGATCGCTCGCTCGCCGCCGAAGCAAGCCATTGTATCAAAATCGCGCTAAGAGTATCGCCGCAACGCCGTTAACTGGCGACGTTTGAATCAACTGATCTGTTTCGCGTTGCTGGGTCGCGTGGGAAACGAAACGAACAACGCGCTGAGCACGTTGACCCAATCGCAGCGGCACGGGACATTTGAAAGGGTGTCTCCACCCTGTATGGCAGAGTTGGTATCGAGGTATTCGCACGTTCGTTTACGTTACTGAACCTAGATGGCGCCACCATACCTTGGCGTGTCGTTTTCTGCCTTTTTTTTCGTTCTGGGAGAAAATCGTTTCGTGAAACATACTGCTCTCTCGACAAATATTTTCACGTAAGACACCGTCGCGTCAATCAATCGGCCAGTGTCGTATGATACAACCCCAAACACCCGCAGTCCTGTGCAGCTAAACAAGAATAGTGCGTGCAGTACCAACAACTGCAGTACGCAGCGGTACTTCTATGTTTACATGTGCTTTCGTAACTTACACTTACACACTTACCACCATTCTTACGGCTTTAAAAAGAATGTGCCCTAAATTTAAGGCAAATAGCTCGTTTGACAGGCTTATACTCTGCGTAATTTTCGTTTGCTTTTGCCGCCCTCCGCCAATCGCAGAGCTGTCTCGTGTGACATCATAAGTTCTGTTGCGGGAAATGAGCTAGTGGGTCGCATGGCCATTCCCTTTTTTCCTAATTATTTGGCTTATTTCAGCGAAGTTTACGTTAAAAGTGGTGTCAGTATGATTCTAACGAGGCAATCTTTTGAGTGAACCAAACTTGTGTTTTCTCTTCATGGCTCCTCTAAAGAATTGCCTCTCGGAGCGGACCTTGCAGGTTAGTGTTTGGAATGTCCTATCCAGGAACTCTATTTAGGAAACCCGAGGGCCACATGGTGGGGTGCTGAGCTGCACTCTGTTTATTGTGAAGATGAACAGGTTGGGAACTACACTTCTGAGCTCTGTCTCCTACTCAGTGTATGTTGACGATGTTCACATTGTGGTCATGCAATGTGTCCTTATGTGAGAGGCAGATCCAACTAGCTAGAAACAATCTTACGAAATGGGCGGAGGAAATGGTCTTTCAATGCGGACAAAAGCACATGTGTGGTTTTCCCTTGGCAGCTT
This sequence comes from Haemaphysalis longicornis, assembly GCF_048455015.1. Taxonomy (NCBI): domain Eukaryota; kingdom Metazoa; phylum Arthropoda; class Arachnida; order Ixodida; family Ixodidae; genus Haemaphysalis; species Haemaphysalis longicornis. The sequence goes on along the minus strand of NW_027526361.1, from coordinate 211,191,549 downwards.
GGGACGCGCCCAGACCCTGTTCTTACACTTTGTGAGATACCCATAACTCTAAAAGAGGACACATGTTTCAAGGTGTTGTATTGATGACTACCTCCGGTTTATGCTACACATCAATCGCCTCCGAATGAAGTGCCTGGGCGCTGCCAATACTCTGAAAGTCCTCTCACACCAGTAATGGTGTACTGACAGGAAGTCGATATTAAGGTGGGCTACATATTTGGACGAAGGACAGGGACAGTGAAAAAAAAATACGATGGTGACAAACCAGCACCTGCTTTATTGAAAGCTTTATTGTCATTTATAAGCATGCGATTGTGTCACGCGTCTTACGCGGCAGAGAAATGAGGCTCGGTTTGAAGCATTGGATTTACACGCAATATATTTACAAAACAAAACAACTCAAACGAATGGAATCATAGCGACTGAACACACATATATCACACTAAAAAGCAAAAACAGGCACGACCTGACACTACCAACCCTACTCCTAAAGTCACTATAATACATTAACTGTCTCTGTCAGATTCAAACAAATCCTACCGCCGGTACCAAGGTGCGATGCTGATGACGTGGCCCAGTGGGTCGGTTGGCTTACGCGTCACCCAACGTCGCCGAACGTTGCGATGGCCCGTGCTGGTGCGTCGTGGTCCGGATGACCGCGGTGCGACGCCACGGCTTCGCTGAGCAGCGCGGCTCAGCAGGAGGCCAGCAGAGCGAAGCTGCTGGTAATTGGTGGTCTTGAGCTGCCCGCTGCCAGACGGTGCGATGCCGCTGGTGCGTCGTGGGGCACGGCTCGACGGGTCGCCGGCGTTGCGATGCCGCCGGTCAGCAGGAGGCCAGCAGAGCGAAGCCGCTGGTAATCGGTGGTTCCGGGCGGCCCGCTGCCAAACGGTGCGATGCCGCTGGTGCGTTGTGCAGGCACGGCTTGAACTTCCCACCGGTCCTCCAAAGAACCCGTTCCACTCTGTCTACTCCAACTTTGCTCTCTTCCTCTTCACCTCGCAGTCTATTGTGTGCGGCTCCCATTCGGTGAACAAGCTACCTCCTCCTCCTCTTCGATTAGCCTGTGTTTCTTCTCCATTGGTCACTTCAAAATCCTCCTTACCATCCCGTATGCTGATTTTTCTTTCTCTTCATCTTTTCTGACAACATCTTCTTCTGGGGCCAATCCCCCTTCGGGTATGGGCTCTTCTTAGCACATAAGATTACCCCCCGAAATTGAAGAGTTTTTTTTTCTTAAAAAACTGCTACACACCACGCCTGTTTGTGGAAACAAAGTCCGCAGTCTGCACGTCACAACACCGTCAGTCCTATTAAGCTACTACATCAGTCCTACTAAACTACTAATATCCATCGCACACCAAGTTCAATCTTCACGAAAACTAACTACAAATCCTACACTCAATCATAACAAGTAACACTGACAGACAACACTTTTTCATCCTATGACACTAATCTACTCACGCAACCTGCTCAAACATCACAAAAATAAAACACATAAACAAATCTCAAGCTCGCAAACACTACACCTTGTAGTCTGCACCATATCACAACATTTATGTTTTATCTTATTATCTAACCTATTCGTCATCTTTATGAGTCCTCTTTCTGTCCAGGTCAGCTCCGTGTATTCCATCAGGTTAGTTGACCTTTGCCTTCATCTTCACCTTCTTGCGTCTCTTCCATTCAGCAGCTTTCGCTACTCTGCCATCTCTCTTTCAATCACCATCGATGTTTCCTTGTCTGACAGCCCTACCACCCGTGCTCTGTCTCCAGTCCTTGTCTACTGCGTGCTTTCTCTCGATCGTGCGCGACTCGCACAATTTCTTTTTTGTCTTCTTTGCGCGTCTGCGCTTTCGCTCTCCTCTCACGTTAGTACTTTGGCTACTCCTGGAGCAGAACGCACTGCATATCTTTCGGTCGACGCCACTTTGGCCAGAGTGCTGATAACGGAGCCAGCCGTTCGTCCTACAGGTCTTAGGTGGGTGTCGGCGCGTCATCTTGGTAGCGTGCGCTAACTCAACTAACTTCCCAGCCACCTTATCACTTTTCACACAGCTCCGCTCATGCCCTCGAATCTTCCAAAGCCCCAACCTTTTTTTCCTCCTCTGGTTCGCACGCTTACGAAAACGTGGACCATTTTTCTCGCGTTCTTGAGACTCAGCAATATCACGGGGTGCTGGCCATTGCCTTTCGCTTGGGACCAACCCCGGTCCTGTGCCTTGCCTAAATTTCTCGAGCCGGGAGTCTTTGTCAACAACAAGCTGCTCGGTCTGAGGGAGCTGTACTAGTTGGTCTGAAATCCCTCCACCTGGCTGTGCACTGGTGACCCCGTTTATCATCTCAGACGCTGAGCTGTCCGCTGAGCTGTCTAGAGAATTCGCAGTCCTTTTTTGGGGCAAGTGTACTCTCAATAGTGATAGGCATCTCTACCCTACCAGCAGTAAAGCTTTCTGTCTGGATACTATCACTGGCAGCGCACGGAGCGGCCTGTATCTCCGTCTCCATTATTGCTCTTTCAGAGACCGTCAAATCGATTGAGCCTTCAGAAGTACTAGGCGGCAGCAGGTTGTCCTCGCCTGGCGTGTTCCGACTGCAATCCCCAAGCGCGCCTTTCTCCTCAGTATTTTTTGCGAGAACCCTTTTTCTTTTACTTTTTCATTGCCATCATAGCGGTGTGCCAACCACGTTCTCTCAACAGCACGTGCTTCTTCGCTGTTACCTATCTGCGTTCTTTCTGTCTCTCGTGCCTCATAGAGGTCGGCAACCCGCGTGCCTTTAGGCTCACGTGCAGCGCGTTCACCGTTCTGTCTGCGTTCCCTTTCCTCGCGGCGCCACTTGAACTCTGCTAGGTGTATCTGAAGTTCCAAAATCTCTTTTTCCCCCACGGCTTTCCTCTCATCTTCTTGTGCTCTCTCTCGTAACCTTGTACTCTCTCGTTCGTACAACCCGAGCACCTCCTCCTTGTTCAAGCCTAACGTACTTGCCAAAGTTAACATTTTCTCGAGATTCATCTCTCCGCCAGGTGAGACGGGTGGTTGGGCCAAGGATAGATCCTGGCAGGCTCGCCAAATGTTTGTCACGCGTCTCACGCGACAGAGAAATGAGGCTCGGTTTGAAGCATTGGATTTCCACGCAATATATTTACAAAACAAAACAACTCAAACGAAGGGAATCATAGCGACTGAACACACATATATCACACTAAAAAGCAAAAACAGGCACGACATCACACTACCAACACTCTACTCATAAAGTCACTATAATACATTAAATGTCTCTGTCAGATTCAAACAAATCCTACCGCCGGTACCACGGTGCGATGCTGATGACGTGACCCAGTGGGTCGGTTGGCTTACGCGTCACCCAACGTCGCCGAACGTTGCGATGGCCCGTGCTGGTGCGTCGTGGTCCGGATGACCGCGGTGCGATGCCACGGCTTCGCTGAGCAGCGTGGCTCAGCAGGAGGCCAGCAGAGCGAAGCTGCCGGTAATCGGTGGTCTTGAGCTGCCCGCTGCCAGACGGTGCGATGCCGCTGGTGCGTCGTGGGGCACGGCTCGACGGGTCGCCGGCGGTGCGATGCCGCCGGTCAGCAGGAGGCCAGCAGAGCGAAGCCGCTGGTAATCGGTGGTTCCGGGCAGCCCGCTGCCGAACGGTGCGATGCCGCTGGTGCGTTGTGCAGGCACGGCTCGAACTTCCCACCGGTCCTCCAAAGAACCCGTTCCACTCTGTCTACGCCAACTTTGTTTTCTTCCTCTTCACCTCGCAGTCTATCGTGTGCGGCTCCCACTCGCTGAACAAGCTACCTCCTCCTCCTCTTCAATTACCCTGTGTTTCTTCTCCATTGGTCACTTCAAAATCCTTCTCACCATCCCGTATGCTGATTTTTCTTTCTCTTCATCTTTTCTGACAACATCTTCTTCTGGGGCCAATCCCCCTTCGGGTATGGGCTCTTCTTACCACATGACCGATGGTGAGTGTACAAGAATAGGGTAAACATGATATCTTTTTGCGCATGCGCTCATGTGTATATTGTTAATCTCGAATGCAACTGCCATACCAACTAGTCCCTAAAAAAGCGTTTGACACGAAGTGTCTACTGGCCTCATTTACGAGTCTTCTGAGGTCACACATAGAATACGGTTGTCTCGTGTATCAGTCTGCGCCAAAGGCAGCCCTAAGGTTGATACACCCAGTGTACCACGTAGGCCTCCGGCTCCTCCAAGAAAAAAATTATGCAGCACTTTTTGTAACTAGAGAACAAATACAGAGCGTCTGAGTTCTACAAAGAAGCGTTCCAATCAATAGACGCGGTTGCATGTGCTGCACGTGGGCCTGCCCTTTTTATGACACGAAATGTGCCTAAAACCACATCCATATTCATTATTCAAAACGTATGGTCTTCTTTTGGCGGTAGAGCCAATAATTCATAGCAAACTTCATAGGTCAGTGATATTCACCGACTCTCAATAAAGCATTGCGGGCCTTGTTCTCTGGTAAAAACAGAAAAATCCAGTTTTAATAGATTTCTAATGCAGGTTTGGTTAGCACACAAGCAAGAAATTGAAGCCACAGTGTGTTGGATTCTAAGATCCTGCTGGATAGTCGAAAATTAGAAAGCAGCGCAGAGTGGTCTATCGGCGGCTCTTCGGAGTAACTTAGATGTTCGATGCTTGCCTTATGAGGATCTTAAATCGTTTGTTCGGAAGATACAGCGTGACCGCTCGAAGGAAGAGTCGAACAAGCTGAAAAAAACTACGTTGAACATAATAACACTAAAATTAGGTAAATCGGTCACCGATAAACGAGACAGGGTAATTGAGCTAACTCACTGTAGAATGCGGATGGCCATACACATTCTACACACGTCTACCGACTGAAAAGTGCAGAAGAGCCACGCTGCTCCAGATGTGGTGTTGTTATCCGTCTTTCACGTACCAGTGGAATGCAAAATATTTAGACCTCAAAGAAAGCTCCGGTTTCCAGAATTGTATACACGCATGACACCTCAACATCCATTGCTATTTCTATCTGACAGGCCATCATTTTCTCTTAACCCTGTTTTAAGTACTTGTCGGACGTAGCTTTCTCGTGATTTGTGTATTATCATCCATGAGCCCAGTCACCATTTCACCCTTCAGCCTGAAATGGTCCAGCTTTGCTACCGCAAGGACAGTGGCATGTGATGTAGTAATGCCATGTCATAGCGACATTTGCTGTTATTTGGTTTTTTACACCAATTTTAACTATGTAGTTTTCATTTATACATAAATTTATTAACCGATTGTTATATATAATCTCTACATTTTCATTATGAACAAATCATCATCATAGTACATGCGTCCCTTGGCCTTGATAGCTTTGCGCCAACAAAACCTAGCTTCATCATCATCATCCCGTGTGTCCACATTTATATTCGTTTATTTTACTTTTGTTGTATGTAGATTTGAGAAATACGCTTCCAATGCAGTTTTTTATGCGCAAATGGCCAAATGTAGCACATTTATTTTGTTCCCTTGATTTTTCGATGTGTGCTGCTTCCGCCTCCTTGTCAAGTTATTTCGGGCATATGGACGTCGCCAGGCTGCAGCCTATTGCCCTCCTCCTGAGCGGTGAATGTATTCTACCCCGCAAAAAGATAAGAAAATAATTCAAAATAAACAAAGTATTCAATTCGCTTTAACGAAGGGCTGTAGTGTTATTGATATATGTGTAAAAACGGGCAATTTTCCACAATTCAGCTTCACGCTAGATGGGCATTATAGAGGAGTCTGCTGAACACTGTTTACACAGTTCTACAGCCTAATTATTTAAACGAAAACAATTTCAAACTCTTAAATGCCCTGCGACCAAAAATATTGTCACGGAACACCTTTGTGGACAAAGCCCCATAGCGCCTTAACCCGTCACCGAAGACGACAAATGGGGTGCGGCTGGCCCGAGCTATCATGATTGCGCCATTTTTGGGGCCACCACCACCACCGCTTTTAAGTAGATCGCATCGCTCTGCGGCAACATCTTGTAAATACATCACTTCATCGTCGCCCATGGTTCGCCTCATCATTGTCCTGCCGCCATGTAACATTTTGGTGGAGGGGGCGGGTTTACATTACCCAGCCCCGTGTCCCCTGCCCATGCCTCGCCGAGACCAGGCGAACTGTCCAGCCACGACCACACGTATAGCCGACGACGTCCCCCCACCAAGATCTCCGGCGCTTCTCCGAAAGCTTTGGACGCTGCCGCGTGGGGTCGGCGGTGGTCGCAGCTGTTTCGGGGCCGGTGCTCATGGCGGCCATCACCGTCATCAGTGGCGGCAAGGATTTTATTGTACATTTTCTTATCGCTTTGCTCACCCACGTCGCCACCCTGTCTTTGCCCTGGCCTCGACCGGGACGGTCGTCCTCCGCCGGGGGGTGATGTCATGGAACACCTATGTGGACAATGCCCCATGGGGCCATAACCCGTAAACGAAGACGACGAAGAGGATGCGGCTGGCCCGAGCGATCATGGCCGCTTTTAAATAGATCGCGTCACTCTGCGGCAACATCTTGTAAATACATCACTTCATCGTCGCCCATGTTTCACCTCATCATTCTCCTGCCGCCACGTAACAATATATTTGAAATATTATTTCAGCATTTTTCCCTCAATTTTTAGGATGTTCGGGAATATTAGGCTCGCACACAGTTTCATCAGCACAGTTTCATAAATTGTAAAGCTCTTTCAAGAAGTTTGGCTGGGGATTGCCAAGAAACGTTACGGCCTTTCTCGATCGCCAGGTGTGTATTTTCCGAAAATTGTTTTCGTGTATTTACCTGCATTATGACAAAGCCATTAACAAAGTTCTTGAGCTTAGTATGTTTATTATTTATCAGAAAAACTCAATGCGGTAATTCAAACTGTAAGGCAGATATAGGCAACTTTCAAAACACCCACCTTGATTTGAAATGATGAGTTTCCCTAATATTTTTAGCTATCAAACTGCTAAAAACTGTTTGTAGAGATTTTGGCAGTCTACATACATCAGGCGACAGCAAGATGAGACTTGCAGTGGTGAGCGAGATATTCACAAATTTGTGAAAAAACATGTTATCACCTTTTGTTTCTTAGAGAGAAGTTCCAAATATGCCGCCTTTTTAGGGCTTTCGCAGGATTGTAATGTGCTCCCCAAGTTTCAAGTCTTTAATGGTAGCAGCTTTGGCTGTGCTTTGATGAATTAGTCGGTCAGTGCATCGGCCACTTTCGTTTAGAGGTATAAATTACAGAACAATGAACCAGATAAAAACCTGTCGATTACGGGTCATACTTGGCATTTATAAAATGTTTAAAAAGGTGTTAAAAGTGCTGAAGGAAGATCACTCGCTTAGCCTTGAAAATATTACCTTACCAACCCCTTCTCAGGTTGACTTTCATTCTTCTCTATGAACTAACATTGCAACTGCGTGCTTAAAAGACGAAATATCTCTTCACATGTACCAGCCGGACTTTGCTTTTGCAGTTTTTCTACATTTATTGAAATGCATGGAACATCCTTGGCCATGACCGTCTCCTAAAGACAGTTTAGCATTAAAGAATAGCAGGTCCTGTCCTAAATGTGATAAACTGCCTTCCAGTAAATTGACAAAAATACTTTCAATTTATGCAGCAACCTCACCCCCATAACAAATATTTAAAGTGTTCCCAAAGGCCAAATTCGGTTTCACTGCGGTATTTATTTAGATGAGATATATTCACGTTTCTTTCAACTTCATAACAACGCATACAGTACCCAGACAACACCGCCGTCCTCAACTCCATCAACATATGTGTACCTAATCCAAATGCTCCAGGCTGACCTCGTTTTGTGTTTCAGTTCCCATAAAAAATTTTCAGCCATCACCTTTCTAGTATCTCAAGCGATAAAAAAAATATCTAGCAGCCCTACTTTTTTGGGTTAAAAGTCTATTGTTACCTTAAACTCCATATGCACTTAATTTACATTTCAAAGAAAGTACAGTCGGTAAATCGCTTGTCTATAACAGTGATTTCAACTTCAACGAGCTGCATTCGAAAACTGCTGAAACATACTCGTTCCAAACATGTTGGAGGCAAAAGCGAAGCGCTAAGATTTCAGAATTCCGCAGTAGTTTTATTGAAATCCCCCACCGGCGGGGCAGGATAGGGCTGAGAGTACGAAAGCTGTGTTATAGACAAGCATTTTACCGGCTGTACTTTTTTCCTATGAAGTGTTTTATTAGAGCTAGAAAAAACTCCAAATCATCAACACTTTAAAGCTCGTATTACGTGTTTGTCCACAGGCATCTAATAACTCCGTTTCTTTTACAGAAGTAAGATTTAGCGCAGCGAAAGACACGGATGGTCAAAAGAACGGGACGGGCGCTTTTTACCGTCCGTGTCTTTCACTGCGCTAAATCTTACGTCTGTAATTCAACCAACTCGCCCAGCAGCAACACTTCTTACTGAAGTTTCTTTTAGTGGAAATATGTATCATACCGACATCGCACCATTATGATATTGGAAAGCCCGCTACTCAGCAGCCAATTCTCCCCCCGACAAGTACAATCGTCTCTGTTGTTCTGTCAGCTCGGTCTTTTGCCTGTGCATAGATTTTATTTCTACAGCATAGGTATCTTTTTTGGCATTTTTACAATAAAAGTGCTGTAACTATTTCCATCAAGGCAGCAATTTCAACCCAACGTCAACAGCGTTGCTTCAGGCGAGATTTGGGGACTTTCATAAACACAGAATAACTTATGCAAAAGCATGACTGTGTTCAGGCTTTTGGCTTTCTAATTCTCTATGTCCTGATAACTCGTTTAGTTCACTAGGCGATTATAAATTTAAAAAAAAACTTTCTTGTTAGTCTAGTCACGTTTGATCGAATTGTTCCTGTACAGCTATGCGTTTCTTTTTTTGTGAATCTGCCTTTTGTGAATCTGCCTATTTTGTAAATATAGGGGCATTGTACTTACCCTTGTGTTTAGCGATCTTATTTCTTGGCATAATATGTGTCCTTTGCATGTTGTTCCACCGTTTCTTTTTTTTTCTCATGGGGTTTGTATGCTCTTCTTTACCATCTATGTTCTAGGAATGGTGGCGGTTTTTGTTCTTTTGTTATGACGAAGGAAGGTCCCGCTTGCGGGTTTCACTTTAGAACGACTCAATGTTTTTGCACTGCTTGAGACTTCATGTTCACGCTTATAAAATAAAATTGAACTTTGGATCAGCTTAAGATTGAATCTATTTCCACCATTTGTTTACTCCTAAGCTCAGCGACCAGACTAAAGGTACCTCAGGGTGACCAGCCTTTTTCTTTAGAAAAACGCTGTTTTTGCCCGAAGAGCGTTGATGGAATTGTGTGCACTGAGTTGTAGACGTTTGTGATATCTATATTTTTAACATAGTTTACCAGTGCCAAATATAGACTCAGTGGGATACAAGTGCAGGTGTGGGATTTCAAGCCAGATATAATTAAAACGAACTCCTGCGAAGTGAAGAGATAAAAAAAGGAAACAACTTGGCTCAGAACCAACACCAATATATATGCGTATCCATGAAAATGACATTATATTTATACAGGCGTAGGGATGGAGGGCAGATTCTACGTCGTTTAATATATGTATAAAATATTCAGTAAACTGTCTTCCGAATGCGGCCTCAGAAAAGTGTAAATATATACATAACTGGTAAGTATTTATTACTTCCTGAACACGCATATTACAGGAAGTGGAAATGTAGAAGTTAATACTGCTTCTTTACGGGTAATATTTTATATGTAAGATGAGTCTGGGCCCTTAATTTATTGTCAATGTGCCAAAGTATAGAAAACGGTGATCGAATTTGCCCCCTTTCGGTGCACCGGCTGATTCGCCTTGCGAAATCCAGAATTATTTCCATGCAGAAATGGATTCACTAGCCACACTGGTAGGTAGACGCTCTGCTTAAACGTGAAGGAAGGGCTTTGCACCTGCTCGCACCACCTCAATCGAATGGGTATTTTTTTGTACTCGGCGAAAAAGGAAACGCAAATGGTTGTTTCCTAGAGCCATGCCTATTGGTATCGTTTTATACCAACGTGCATGTTGTTATGAACTTCTATGGGCGAAAAACGCCATGCGACTCACGTGGCCCGTTCATGCTGCGAGCAATTTAAGTAAATCAGCGCTAGGGGCAGACAAGAAAAACGTTCCTGTGTAGGATAAGCAAGGGCTTAACGTCTAAACACTATTACCAGCGGCAAGAAAACGTACCTTCGGGTGAATATGTCGATGGGGAGAAGAGCCTGGGAGTTGGAGTGAATCTAAGAAATTCTAAACGACCTTTTACCGATTTAATATACAGTGGAGCCTCGTGTTAACGAAAGAATATCAGAGCAGTAAATTATTTCGTTATATTCGATATTCATTGTAAAAGTATGGAGAAAAATCGGCTTCAAGAAATGGACAATCTGGCTAGCGTAAACATCATTACAAAACCCTATAATCTAGGCTTCGAACCTAGTATAAACGAGGTAATTGTTTCGTCTCTCCTTTAGGCATTTCTAAGTAAATGGAGCACAGTACGAAGAGCTCAAATTGAAAAACAACAATGTGTTTCGACGAAACAGGCCTGCGTTGTTATTTGTAGTAAGCCGTGATCTTTGTCAGACGCATTTGCACCGCTCCATCGGGATGAAGTTTTCCCATTTTCCACTCACAAAAGGGCGCTTCCTACTTCCGCACTTTTGGGCGTCGCAAGTTTTTCCAAGTAGCCGGCCAGCTTTTCTTAAATATTTCTTCGATATAGGAGATATCGCGCGCATCTGAAGCAGTTTAGGTTTCGTTATAAACACGAGTGTAACGGAAATAATGCATGGCCAACCAAAGTTCGTGTTTAGTACGCTGTAGCCAATATTTTGTTATATCAGTGTTCTTTAAAACGAGGTTCAACTCTATTGCAAATTCTAAACGAAGCGCTTAAGATCTTCAAGTGAAAATATAAAGACTGAATGAGAGCTTGCAGAAAATTCAACAGTCAGTCGTGAATTCGGAAAAATCGTTCAGCAGCATGAGGAAAACCGACCGCTACCAGCTCTAAAACCTTCAAGAAGACACGCGTGGAGAACGGGAAAGCGAAGTTTGCCATTGAAAAGATGGTCAATTTTATTCCCGCGTATGATAAAAAAACTGTAGTTGATTTTTCGGTAAAGGTGCTGCTCCATGGCGTCTACGGCAGACAGTTGCCTCGCGATGAGCTCAGCTTGAGGACATTGAGAGGCAGATTTCGTAGCTTGGTCCGTGAAGGCGCGGACGCGTTCTACTCGCGCTGGCGTCTCTCTTGGCACCGAATTGGCAACGTTCGTCGTATTCGCACGACGGCGTCGGTGGCTTTTTTCCCGCGCGTAATGCACGTTTTTTTACGGGGGGCCATCGCACTGAGTAACAGCGAAGCTTACGCTGCCTTATCTAGGCGCCAACTGTCAGCGCTCGTTAGCGCCATGATGCACTACTTAGCTTCCCCTCTCCTATAGGCCAGAACCATCCGCGTCAGGGAAACGTTTTCTGCCTACTTACCTGATTTCAGTTCACTAGCGTCATTTCCGGAACGGATATCTTGGCATATAACACCTTGGTGTATCTTGGCATATAACACCTTGGTGTTAAAATTATTATCTCCCGGTTGGACCTCGAAAGAACCCACGCTGTGGGAGTGTGTCTTGCGGAAGGCGACATCTTGTGAAGGTTACGGCCAAGCGCATGAAGACAAGCCATACTGCAGCCTCAACATTGGCAAAGTGTAAAGACAACGAGAAACTAGATTGATATATAGAAGCGTTTAGACAAAATGTTCAGGATGGTTGGAATTGGCTGAGAACCTTGAACCAATGGTGCCACTGAACTTGCCAACATAATCTCTCTCACTTTCTTTCGGGGGTTTCCACGGCTATACATTATACCCGTAGGGCATTTTCTTACCAGGAAGTTGACGCATTACCGTTTGCTTCCACTTCTCGAGACTCGGAGTGTTCATAGCTGCCAAATAAGTGGGGATCCTAATTATAAAAAGATGTTTGGCCGGACGGCGTATAGTCACGAGCCTGGACTACGATTTCGCAAAGCACACTCACCAACTATAACTGGATTGATGTACAAAGCCGTAAAAGACACGATAGCATACGAAGGGGTCACACGCGGAAACACAAAGGTGGGGATGACTGAGGACAAAGCCATGAAGGGAGTCATACGCTCAGAGACGGCGATCACCGAGATGAGACGACCTCGATGTGTCGACATGGAGGCGCAGTTGCCTGGATGGCCATGGGGCAGGTTACTGGAGTCGTTGCGTAGGTGTCTCGCTGGACAACCACGGGACGGTGGCCGATGGCTAGCGGCGGGCGTGCAAAGCTTAAACCTAGTCCGCAACGAAGTCTCGCTGCCCGCGCTCCACGCCACCGAAACCCCGATCCCTCCAACGGGCGCAATAGCTTCTTGTCGTGTCGTCGGCCGTAGTCTGTGACAGCCCCGGCCGTGGCTCCAACGGGAGAGCCGGTGACGGTCCTCGGGCCTACAACGCAAGGGCCTACAACGTATTGCTTCCTCCGAGAACGAAGAGCTTCCCCTTCTTCTTCTGTCCTGCTGCCTCGCGTCCTTTTTTTCGGCCACACCCGGGAAATTTGGTGGATTGGCATCTCGATTTGTGGCAGCGACAACTCATCACACTTATCTGTGTTGTCACAAACAACCATTTCTGACGCATGTTTTTTGCAACTCACTGCAGCGTTTTTTCCCACTTGAAGTACAAAATAACGATCCATAATTCCTGCCATTTACCCGAACCGCCTGAGCAAGAACGAATCTGGTTTTGTTCTGCCGCCACGGCAGCTTTCGTTTACCGAGGCCCCGTCTTGTAGCGGCTAAGGAGACCCGAAGGCGACGCCGCTGAGTGAAAGCGAACTATCGCTCCCGCAGGTGGAGAGTAACTTCCGCCAAGCCGCACTAGAAGAGAGGGATTGAGACGTCATGTGTATAGAATAAATTCCTCTTACAAATGAAAATAAATGAACAAATGTTACGCAAGGTAACGTCGTCAAGGGAATTTTAGTTCGCTTCAATCTTTGGTTTACAGGGTTCATAAACAACAAGTAACTGCTGTAACAGTGTATTGGGAGCCCTAACGTGTACCACAACTGGTGCTAAAATAAGATCTATTTTGTCTGTCGGTGAAATCTGGAAAACAGTTTAAAGTTAGGTACGGAAAAAATGTGATTTTTAAGGGTCACGTTTCTGCTGCATAAATGTTTGGTAAATGTTTCAAGGTTTCAAGGGAGGCGCAATACTACTAGGACTTAGACGATCCCACCACCTCCAGTGACGGCCTAACCATCACCACTAGTTCAAGCAAGCATTGGTCTCACTCATTCCCAATCTTGCTTCTTTTTGTGGCCTTCCTTTGTTTAGGTACTGCAAAAACATTTTCTTGCTTTTGCAAGTTCATTGATCTTTTTTTGTAAAAAGAGGCTGAATGACTACATGTTCATTTATCTCCCTCTATCACCAAATAAAGTCATTTATTCTGGTCGCAGAATAAAGCCACCTTTCGTTTACTGGATTTAAGCTGTTTTCGTAATTGAAATATTGGCGTACATCAAAGGTAAAGGCGTAGAATCATTCCTCACTAGTTCCTACTATTAGCTTCTTCACTTCAATTCCGGCAGCTTTAGAAGGAACTATGATAAACTTCAAGATTGTAATCGTTAGCAATCGTTATTTTCGATCATCTGCGTCTCAGGAACCTGGTTAAGCGATGCTGGTAAGAATTTATACTGTTTTATTTTATATAATTCAGAGCACTCCCCTCGTGCATCCTCGAGTCACGGTTGCGCGGCCATATTCCTGTGATCATGCATCAACTACCGACGCCGAGCTGATCTACGCCTGAAAGTAGTTGACTGCGAATCGGTGTGGATTGAAATTACTGATACTGATTTTGCTATAGACGAAAAATGTAATCATCGGTACCATTTATCGCTCCCCCAGTTCAGCGATTCCTGACTTTTGCCTGGAACATAAGACTCTATGGCATGCCCTCTCTCTCGAAAACAAAACTGTTGTTATACTTGTAAACTTGAAAGTTTATCTTCTGGCTCAGGAGACCTCCCAGCATACCCAATACAGCAATTGCTTCAAGACAATGGTGTTGAATCTTTCGTTAATCTACCTACCCGTCGCCCTACCACTGATTCAGGCACTTCAATTAATCATGCTGTAACGAATGCTCCTCCCACAAGAAGCTTTATTACTCAGGTAGACATCGCCGACCACTTCCCAATTGCCCTTCGTTTTCCATGCAGCGATATAAAACGAGTATCTCATAATAAGAAATCTACGTTCAACTAAGCGAAATTGATCATTTTACCTAGGAATTCAGAATGAACCAGAGTCACATCTCTACCAGATGACCACTCATCTCACACCGAATTCGCATCAATCATAAATCACACCATACTATCTTCAACATCTGTCATGTCTTGTCAAATAAAGCAATCATCTCCGCAAAACGCTGTCTAATCGTTAGTTTATGAAAAAAGGGCAACCGTTATCGGAAAACTAAAAAGCAGATATTCAACATCGCAATAAAGCAACAGTATCAACAATGTTGTACTGTGCTTACGCACATTTTTTTTTTCTGGCAGCAATATCGGAAAGCAATGGCGCTTGTTCACTGAGTTCATGCACAAAAGCACGCGCAGAAACCTAATAGCGGACATAAATAATAAAGGCAACACCCTCACCCACATTATTAAGGCGAAATTTTTTTCTGCACCACAAGGCTCAACGAACCCACCTTCTTTTGATTATCCGCCAGGAATGAAACAATCTTTCTTCTTATTACCTACTACTCCCTGTGAATTACGTTCCACAATTAGTAATCCTAAAAATACTAGTCCGGGTCTTGATAGTATGCACGCGAGATACATTAAAGCCATTGTCGACATAATTTTTACTTTTGCGCATATCGTTACACCTAAATTTAAAACATGCATTTTCCAGAAAGAACAGAGAAAAAGCAAAATAACCCCTGCGTTTAACAAGGATGATAGAACCATAATTTCACACTACCGCCTGATCTCAAATCTTCCATTTTTCAATTAAATCAAAAAATTATTCCTACACCAACTGTTTATCTTTCTTCAAAAAAAACAAGAAAATAAATAAAAGGAAACTCGGTTTTCGTCATGGCTAATGAACCACCTTGCTTTATTAGTCTTAAACGACAAAGTTAAAAAAATTAATTTACCAAGGGAACATCATGGGGACTGTATTCAGTGACTTCACCAAAGTGTTTGGCATGATTACCCCTAACATACGTTTCCGTCAGCTTGCTTCATAGGGAAAAAATGGGCCCCCTAAAGCTCAATAAAAGCAGTCTATTTAACCGCGAACAAATTACTTCTTTATCTCACGCACTGTCAGATACCAAAATATTAAAATTGGGGTTCCTCCGGTCTCTATACTTTGGCCGATTTTATTCATGTGGTACATTAACGATCTACCGCCATGCCTTAGTCTGAAAATAGAATGCCTGCTCTAGGATGATGGCACCAAACTTTTTACGGGCCATATAATTATTGAATCTATAACCGAGACATGAAACTCCAACCTCCGAAACCTTAACTCATGGTGTCAAAACAATAATTTAAAAAATATTCCGGCGAAAACTCCCTTGAATATATTGAGCTCGCGAGTGCAGAACTCTGTAAGTATTAGTATAATGGTTAACTCGCACCCCAAAACAAGTACTGCTCAGAATTTCTTCCTTGGTGCTCTACATGACAGGCATCTGAAATTTATTTTACATATTGCATCCTTAGTGAAAAACAGCTTTTGTATTTCGTGTACTGGTAAAAGTTCGGCGTTATTACAACTTGTCCACGGTAAATACTCTTTACAGGGCTTTCAGCTAGAGTCACAAAAATTACTGCATGACAACTAGGGGGAACGCTTACCCGTCTAACCTTGTGTCACTTTAGCATGTTCAAATCTAAGGCGCCCGAATAATACCCTTAAGCCCGAGACACACCTGTGTACCCCTCTTCTGCCATCTCGCAACCTTCTCCAATCAATGAGCTCGCATTGCAGAACTTAGGAAATACTACTCATAACTTGCGCAGCCACTCCCACCTTCTTTTTGTAATAGGACGAACAAATCTTGCCAACAACAACAGCACGCGAGTTTCAATGCGTAATAACTGCTTGCTTTCTCCGGTCCGTACTAACTACGGAAAACCGTCGGTTGGATTCAATACGATAAGATTGTAAAACAACCTGCCCCTGCCCCTGATAAGTCAAACGCCATTATCATCGTTTAAAAGTCCACTTAAACGTTTCTTCTTGAGCAGTCCTTCCTTCACTCTCACCCAATAAATACAAAGCAAACTTATAAACCCAGAGAAGCAGTATGTCTTTAGTAGATCGTCGTTGCTTTGTGTGTTGCAATTTTAATTTTTCTTCTTCATACATCCAAGTTCAAGCCCGTTGCTTTATTGACTTCCGTTATGGGCTAATTGTGAAATATGAATTTACAATATTTAGGCTTTTATGTACGTTCTTTTTCGCTTATGAAGGCTTCATAGATCAGCCCAGGCGGTCTTGGTTAATTAAGGTCTTTTTTTACTATATTTCCAGATATTCTATCAACCAACTTTCACAAATTCTGGATTGATCTATAACGCTCGATCATCATCGCACCCTGACCATGGTTCCATGTCCGATTGGTTTGTGTATCAGTCTACATTACATTTCGGCTTATTTGCTCTTACTGGTCATTTTTTACCAATTTGTATGTACTTTTTACAAGAGGGGCCCCCCCAGTTATAAAATATTTTGTCTCTTTCTGTATTCTTCACCAATTTATGTACACTATTATTTGCAAAGTTCCTAATCAAACTTCAACTTTAAATATTGATGTTAATGAACACCCCTCGTATTACCTGATTATTTGTCACATGGCGTATCCGTCCGCTTCGTATGCCTTTCCAGACCTCCTTGTTTAAAAACGAGCTGACTACTATGCTTTTTCCTGAATTCTTCATAGCGCAACTGAATGCTGTTCTGCAGTTTCGCAACATGCAACGGGCACATAGTACGCTGGAACGCTTTGTCACGTTGCAGCGCCCGTTTCATACATTTACACTAACATTGAGGTACAGAAGTTGCATCCCAGATGCACCGAATATATTCCGAAAAAGTAACACGCATGAAGTAATTTATCAATAGATACTAACCCATCAGCTTGTTTTGCCGCTTACCGCTACGGAGCGAAGATGCCCGCAACCATTGACCACGCTGACTATCGCGGAGGCATTGCCGTGTTTTATTTTGCTTCATTTCTTTTTGATTTCTTTTTCGGTTTTAACAAATAAAATATTTGTTGGTATCAGAGTTAACCTTTCATCTGGGTCCTTAGCAAAAATGCCAATACAGGGCCCATGGTAGCACAATTATTTACTCTAAAGAAAAACAATGCAATGATAATACGTACAATTACCAATATGAAACTGGCACTGTTTGCAACAGCCGAAGGCACAAACAACATCTCGTCAATCAACTAAATACAATAGGCATTTGGAAAGATCGCCTGACTATAGCCACAGAATTTATGGAGAAGACATAAACGATGTCTTGAGGAAAAACGGGTATAAGTTTTACACAGCTGGTTACAAAAACAAAATTTCAACAAATAGGTGATGCGACACTGTTGCGTTGTATGTACTTCTTTAGCACGCTAGAAAAAGTTTTGCTATGTTTATGCTGAAGTGGTAAATGCTCCATATTTGGCTCCAACATACTGCACAGTCCGTTAAGCACAACAGTTATATATCGTAGGAAGGTTGAGGTTGTTGCCTCACTGACTTGTGTTTCTGGCCGGTGTTGATATGTTGAGTATAGTCAGGAGTGGTTGTTTGGTACTACGCTCTGGGTAACACAAGTTATTTTGGAAATTGCGTGCAAGTAAAACGAGCAATATATATAGCTGCCTAAAGAGTAGTGCCAAGTGAGCCGTGCATGCTAAGAACATCAGGACTCCCAGCTCTCCTTTGCATTGTAATGACTGATTAAAGGTACGAATGACAACTACTGCCTTATGCGTTGACATAGTATTTTAGGAGCAGTGGAAAGTGCCGAAATAAATGGCTTTTAGTGTTGATAGAGAGAGAAGAGGAATACACTTTATTGGAGTATGGAATTTAAGGGCGGGTGGTGACCACTGGGTGCAGCCCACCGGTGACTTCTGCAGCACGTTCCACCAAGTCTTTCTGGACGCCGGGGTCAGGGCCGCCCAACGCCGCCTCCCATTCATCAACAGAGGGGATTAGGGGTAAGGGGTTTCGAGGGCATGCCCAAATAGCGTGGCAGATGGTGTCGACATCTCCGCAGTGAGGGCATAGGAGGGATGGGTACTCATCGGGGTATACGCGATAACGGCTGGCGCGACACAGAAGGGTATTAGTTTGAAGGAGACGCCACAAGCGTTCTTCCTTTGTATAAAGTGAGGAGTGCGCTGGGGGGTATTTCCGGCGGACCAGGCGGTAGTGCGCGGTGATAGCCTCGTACGTAATAAGGCTATCTCGAGTACATTGCGCTCTGTGGTTAGGGGTAACCAAAGGGCCTGCTCGGACAGTAAGATCTCGAGCTGCTGTATGGCCGCCTCGTTACCCCCTAAGCCGGTGTGGGCGGGCGTCCACATGAGATCCACGGGCGTTTTGGGGGGTTGTGCAGAAGAATTTTGAGAGCTTTGTCTGATATGCGCCCTCGGGCAAAGTTCCGTATAGCAGATTGAGAAACGGACAAGATGACTTTGGGTGTAGGACCCTAAGAAAGCGCTATTGCGGCCTCTTGCGCCTCAGTTGGTAAGTGGGTGCGGATGGTGAGAGATGTGCGTGGGGGGGGGGGGGGGAGTTAGGAATGTTGATGACCGTCAAGGCATAGTCCGTGTGGTTTTGCTAGTTAGCGGCATCCACATAGTGGGTTGTCGGTTTAACAGGGAATTTTTCTGACAGGTAATGAGCCCGTTGTTCCCTTCGGGCGACGTGGTTGGTGGGGTGCATATTGCGGGGAAGCAGCCGGGTTAGGATATTGTCCCGAATGGTAGGTGGAATCGGGTGGGCAGAATTAGTAGATTGGCATGCGGATGTGTAATCGGCGGAGAATTGTTAGTCCAGCAGGGGACCGTGCTAGGCGGGAGTATTGATTTATTAGATGGGGCTCAATAAGTTCCTCACCGGTATTGTGGATACCAAGTTGTTCTAGTTTAGCAGTGGAAGTGCTGTGAGGTACCCGCAAGGCGACGCGGTAGACTTTACGCAACAGGCGGTTAACTCTGTCAACTTCTGCACTGGTGGGATTGAGGTGCGGCAAGGGAGAAGGTGAGACGACTGATAATGAAAGATTTATTGAAGCGTTGGTGTTCTACCTCCTTGATGCCCTGATGCCGGCGAGCGATGCGTCGGAGAAAGCCAATGGTTTGAGTGATGTGGGCGTTTATTTGAGTGAGGTATTGGGAGTTCGCGCGATTTTGTTGTATTGAGAGCCCTAGCACCTTTATCCGGGGCACAGTAGGAATTTGGCACTGCCCGAGAGTTGTAGTAATGGTAGGAGGGCTCGGGGGTTTACCGCGAGGCGAATGGAGAATTAGTAGCTCGCATTTTGCTGTGGAACATGTGAGCCCTGCTTGAGCCGCGGCAGCGAGGACCATAATTATTTGCACCGGTTTGAAGTGTTTCTTCAATTTGGGCATTGCCTCCTCCAAAAGTCCAAAGGGTAATGTCGTCCGCGTACCAACTGTGTCGAAGGTAGGCTATTTGAGAAAGCTTTTGTGGTAGTTGGAGGAGGGCTACGTTGAAGAGCAACGGTGACAACACTGCTCCTTGGGGGGTTCCTATGGATGACATTTTTATTGGTGGGGAGGCGACATCGCTTAAGTGATGCTCTGCGGCACAGTTGGTTAAACAGAAACGGATGTAATTACAGGTACGGCAGCCGACCTTTTGTGATTCAAGATTGCTCAGGATTGCTGCATGAGAGACTTGGCCGAAAGCTTTTTGAAGATCAAGAGCAAGAATTGCGGCCATGTCCATTCTGGAGGGAAGGGTTAATGATGTCATGAAGGAGTTGTAGGTGGCCGTCTAGAACTGATAGGCGAGAGCGGAAGCCAAGCATGGTGGTGGGATAGGCTTTGGAATCGTCCAGGTATTGAGTAAGGCAGGTGTGAATAGTATGTTCAACGACTTTGCCTACACAGGAAGTAAGAGATGTTGGAGATGTTCGGGTGAGAGGGGTTTGCCAGGTTTAGGTATATAGTATATTTTAGCATGTTTCCTTTCGCGAGAGAGAGTGCCAGGAATCCAGAAGTGATTATAGTATTTGGATAGAGTGGCTATAGAGGTATCATCAAGGTTTCGTAGAAGTTTATTGGTTATGCCGTCCGGGCCGGGAGCTGTGTTGGTGCGGATCTTGAGGCGCGCCGCGCGTACCTCAGCTTGTGTGATTTCTCGGTCTAAATCAGGGTGTGGGGGTCCAGAGTAGTTGGGCGCGATAAAAGTTGGGCCCTGTGCAATGTACGTAGCTTTGAGATAATCTAGGAGTTGGGTGTTGGAGCCGGGATATTTGTGGACAAGCTGAGTGAGTCGTGTTTGGGTTCGGGAGGAGCTAGGGTTCAGTAGGTTTCGGAGAAGGTGACAGGTACGACGCTTACCCAGATTTCCGCGTACCTGGTCACAGAGTTAGGCCACAGGAGTCGGGCGAGTTCGAGGGCGTGGGCCTCAATAGTTTTTTGGAGTTCCGCTAATCTGGCGCGGAGTCGGCGGCGGTGTTTAGCAGCTCGCCCCCTTCGTTCAATACTTCTATAAGCTTCCCAGAGATGGTGGAGGCGAGTATCATAAACGTCGCTTGGAATTTCAGGTTCTAGGGGTTTGTCTTGAGATCGTTTAGCTGTTAGAAGTCCAGCGATCCACGTTGGCACTGAGCTGGCGTCGACGCTTGTTGGCGGCAGGATCTGCTCATTTTCTGTACGGAACTGGTGCCAGTCAGTAATATGCTGCTGACGCGGCTTCTATGCAAGGGAGTATATGGGTTGGAGGTCGAATGCAATGATAAAATGATCACTGCCGAGCGAATGCGATGTGCTGTGCCAGCGTAAGCAATGGATGTTGCGAGAGAGAGAGATCAGGCGTGGTAGCGCGTTGCACACTGTTTCCCAAGCGCGTGGGGGTGGTTGGGTCAAATTCAATCGTTAGACGTTTGGTTTGGACAAAGTCCCGCAGACGAAGGTCTTTGGGTGTGGTGCGATGGTACCCCCAAGCGAGATGGGATAGCATTAAAGTCACCAAGGATTAGGAGGGTATGATGCTGTGCTGCTCCGATGGCATGAGTAAAGAGGGCGTTAAAGTTGTGAGCTGTGGCTTTGGGGCTACTGTTAACAGTCAATACGTAGATGCGAAGGGCTTGTCGAGCAGGAGGATAGAAAATAATAAAATCATGTGGTATGTCCGTACCCTCAATAGAGGTGGACTCAACAGACACGTTGCGGTGCACGAGGGTAGCAGTGAATGCGTTGTTATAGGTTTAATGGTTTGATAGCCCGTGAGTGCTACTTTGAGCCCTGGTTGCTGAAGCGCAATAATGGTGGGACTGGGGTCGTTAGTTGATATGTGCATTTTCAGGTTGACTCGCTTTTTTACCGAAACCTCCGCAGTTCCACTGCCACACCAGAATTTTAAGTTTAGATTCGCTCAATGTCAAAATCAGAAGTGGGAGGAGGATTTCCTGTGGGGTCGGGGCTAGGATAGCATTTGTTGTGAACGCCCGCCCGCAAGACTATTTCTTCGCGTTCTGTTATAGCAGCTTGTAAGGCATTTTGGGTGCTTAGTAGAGTTTGGTGTAACTGAAGATATTCCTGCCTTTGATTAGTGAAATCCTTTTCAATGTAGCAGAGGCGGTCATTCGTTGCGTTATCGATATGAGTTTGAGGGTTTCCTGGTGGCTGAGCCTTACGTTTGTGGGGAGGGGCAACGGATGCTTTGAGCTCCATATATGTGTCGGAAGGCGTGGGGGAGCGGGAGGTGCGTTGGATTGGGTGTGGCGAGAGTGTTGCGGAGAGCGAGGTTTTCCTGTTTGAGGCGGATATTTTCTTGGCGCAGCTGTGCAATCTCGCCGCGTATTGGCTGTGGTTCTCGAAGCAAGTCTCGGGAATTGTGGGGTGCATTTGGAGGTGGAGATTTGTGGGAGGCAGACTTGGTCGGCTCACCTAAAAATGTCGAGGGTCTTGCTCTGCTTGTGGTGGGCGGGCGGGTGTTGTACCCGTGTGGCGTAGGTTAGTCGTCAGGGCAGAAGATTTTGCACTCTGCTGTATCGATGAGTCTGTCGGCCCTCCAGATGGGAGAGAGCTACTTTTATTGACGCCACTGGCCTGGTGGCTTCCCGAAGGGCCGCCACCACGGCTTATGCTCGGGTGACCAGTGGGCGCGGGGAGTCTTCGTCCGAGCCGCCGTGGTCCTCCGTCCAGTGGTCAGGGGAAGTTATGGTGGGGTGGGGGTCAGAGGGGCAGGCCGACATGTGGTGTTGCACTGTGGATTTAGAGCCACAATGCGGGCAGGGCGGAGAGGGGTAGGCGGATGGGTAAATGTGATAAAGAAGGGCTCGGTTGGGGAGCAATTCCGTTTGGAGGAGGCGCCAAAGCCGTTCCTCTGAGGCGGTTAGGAATGGGTGAGCCCGGGGCAGCGTGTTGCGGGAGAGTCGGTACTAATCTGTAACCTCCCTGTAAGTGGTGAGTGGGTCCCTGGCGGAGTAAACTCCTTGCCGGTAAGTGGTCTGGTCAGGCGCACGGGTGACGAGTGCTCTTGCCACCTGATGAGCCCACTCCGCGCCGTCTTGTCCAGTGTTTGCCGGTAACCAGAGGAGCTCCATAGGATGCTGAGGGGGCTGATTTTTGAAGCAGAATTTTGCAGGCTAGCGTGGACATGCAACCGCTAGCAAACTTTTTGATAGCAATTTTTGAATCAGATAATATTAGATCGGGGGGAGGGCGGTGTGCGAGAGCAACGGCTATGGCCACCTCTTCTGCCACATGTGGGGTTGTGGTGGGAATAGTGAGAGTCGTCAGAGGAGTAGTATTCGGCGAGGAGACGACGGCCACAGTGAAGGCTGGCTTGTGCCTGTGTGCTGCAGCATTTACTTAGAAGGTGTTTGGCGAAGGGGGGGGGGGGAGGGAAAAGAGAGCACGCGCTCGAGCAGCTCGTCGGGCAGTATGATTAGCAGGGTTCATATTACGGGGGAGTGGCAGAATTTTAATGTTATATCTGTAATAGGGTAGAATGCGAGCCGTGGGGGTTTGCCAAGTTTGCCAAGAGTTTGCCAAGTGTGTGTTTAGCCAGGCGATATATTTGACCCGTACGATGCGCTTAAAATATTTCGCCCAGGGAGTTGTAGGTGCCGGTGGCCCATAGTTTGGCAGCGGACGCTTCAGGAGGCAAGCCGAGAGCAGCCCTGTACACCTTACGGATGAGTCCATCTGCTTTGGTGACCTCCGTGATAGAAAGGGAAAGATATTGGAGGGAGTACGTAATGCGGCTCAGTAGGAATGCCTGGATAAATCGGCAGTGGTCCTTCGCCGTGGTCCCTAGCTGTTACGCGCCTCAGGAGGCCTATGATTTGTTTTACGTGTGAGGAAACGGTGTGTAGAACCGATGTGTTTCGGCGATTGGATTGGATGACTAGGCCGAGTATTTGTATGCGATTCACAGTTGGTATAGGCGCATTATCCCTATATACATGCACGCTGGGTGCTAGTTTATGGGTGGTGGCGTATGGGGATAGCACGCGGAGTTCGGATTTTGATGGCGAGCTTGTTAAACCTGCTTCCTGGGCGGCCTGCTGTACCACTCAAACTCCTGCTTGAAGTGTTGCTTCTATATCCGCGTCGCTGCGACCTCTTACCCAAAGGGTGATCTCATCAGCGTACATACTATAACATAAACGAGGGATAATTGTCCAGGATAGGGGGAAGATGGGAGACAGCGAGATTAAAGAGGCGGGGGAGAGGACTGAATCTTGTGGAGTGCCGATGGACGGGAGTTGGTAGGTGGGGGATTGCAGGTCACTGAATTTGTAGCATGCCGAGCGATTTGAGAGGAATGCGTTTACAAAATTATAGGTATGATCCCCGGGAGCTATACTGGCAAGGCCTCGAAGTATGGCTTTATGAGTTAGTTGATAAAGCTTTTTGTAAGTGTAGGGCTAAGATGGCCGAATAGTCGTGTTTCGCCGGTTGCTGGAGGGAATCCGTGAAAAGGCGCAGCTGTACCTCATTAGCCACAAGGCCTGCACGGAATCCATACATGTGTGGGGAAAGCAACTGCTTGTCCTCAATGTAATTATTTAGCCGGGCAGTACTATTCGCTCCATTATTTTCCCAAGCGGGAAGTTAGCTATATATGCCGAAGGTTAATATGGGAGAAGGGTTTCCCTGGTTTAGGGATGCGAGTGACCCTGGCGTGAGTAAACTTGGTGGAGGGGGGGCGGGGCGGGCGCCTGCTTTCCAGTAAGCGTTAAACAGATCGTGAGATATTTTGTTGAAGAATCATCTAAACTACAGAGCATTTTATGGGTTATGGGGTCCCCATCATGAGCTGACTGCAGTCGGAGGTCATGTACGACTGCTCTCACTTCCGCTTCAAGTATTGGTAGATCAAGGGGTTCGTTAGGGGGGATGGTGTATTGATGCCGTGGCTCAGATGAGTCTACTGGAACCTACTGCCAGGTTAGTGCATGGGGCCAGGTGTGATTGGAGTCGGTTAATTGGCGGGCTAGTTCTGTTACACGATTAGATTGGACAGTTCGAGAAGAAGTTGGATCCATCAGGTGTCTCAGGTGAGTCCACGTGCCCTAAGTGCCGAGGCCGTTTCGAATGCTGTCGCATAGTGTCCCAGGCTGCCTGGACTAGTGTTCGGGAATAGGTTTGTATGGCCTTTACGAGGTGGGCAATGCGGGTTTTGAGTCGCTTGTTTTAACCTTGCTTCCGCCAGTGACGTTTAAGGCTGCCTTGCGCTTCCCACATGGGGTGTAGTCTGGCGTCTACATGGGGAGATGGTATGGCTGTGTCTAGGGGATGTTGGTGCGTGTGAACATAGTGGAGAAGTTGTGTCCACAATGCTAAGGGTGTAAGTGTTGGGTCATTAGAGTTAGCAGAAGCACAAAATTCCCGGAGGGCAGCCCAATCGGTTGTATGAGTTTAGAGTTTGCGCGGGGGTTAGACTGCTGGTTAGAAGATTGGAACTGTATAATGCGGTGATCTCTTCCTAGTGTATGGTCTAGACGCTGCCAGGTGGTTGGCACTGTGTGATAGGTGATCGTGACGTCCGGTGTAGTGTGTCTCTTTGGACACTATTTTCTTTTCGTGTTGGCTGATCCGGAGGTGTCTCTAGAGTGAAATGCGGAGTTTGGAGGAGCTCCCAGAGGTGCCTCCTTTCTTAGTATCGTGTGGCATGTAGAGCGATGCCGAGATATACACTAGTCAAATGTTTCCGCTTCTGTTCTGCCTATGTTTAGCGTTATTGATTTTTTAACTCGTTTGGCAGATGAGGAGAACAGTTCATAGTTGGTTATGTTTACATTAGGCGTTAGTCCGTGTTTGCAGAAGCGTTGTTCGCGATTTCCAGTTGTTAATTTTGCAATTTGTTGTAACCTGTTAATGATCCATCCTGGTGCTAGAACCCCTGTGTTCCTGTGTGCGTAAATCATGCGTTTAGCCTTTATCTATACAATCGGGTCAATCGCTCACGCATACTGCGATCAAAACTGGCATCAAAACAGAGCCCTCCAGTATTGCACGCGTCGCCGGAGGGAATTTACTAACTGCATTTTTCATTTTCATCCCATGCGTACGCGTTTACAGATAGTTTAAAAAATAAAAACCCTGTAAAACCAAACAATTTAGCTTTTTAAAATTTATTCCGTGGTCAAACAGGTTGAAAGCTCTTTATATGTCCCCAAATCACCCAAGAATGCGCTTTCCGTCATCAAAAGTGGTGTTTATTACATATGGAATGGTTGTGAGAGCCGTGGTAGTGTATTTTCATTGACGAAAGACATGCTGGTGGCAGTTAAGATGTATTTATCCCGAATGCTAAACCTTGTTTACCTATAGGATTTTCATACAACGTGGTCACGATAATTGGCCAATAGCTTCCAACGACCCCGTTTTATGTATAGGTATTACTCTACCCTTTTGCAAGAGGACAGGGTATGTCCCGGCATAACGCATTCCTTTAGACGCGCTTTGAGTTTGCTGCGCGAATTTTCACACTTTCATCGATAAATCTGCCATGTAAGATCTAATCCTTTCGCATGCCTCTTTCATGAAGTTCAAGTGCACCTTTGTACCAAATTTAAACCTATATGTTTTAATTTTGCCCAAATCATCATCGACTCGCATCTGAAATTTTATAAACACACTGATCATCTTAGAAATAAGAATGCTTTTGCCATTCGGGCTCTCATAAAATCACGCCCATTTTTTCACGACAAGCCCTTATGTCCCTTTATTTTGCTTTAGTTCATAGTCATATCACATATGGTATTGTTGCATGGGGTAACACTTAAGATGGTCATCTGGCACCATTACAACATATTCAAAATCAGGCTCTTCGTATCATTACTAACGGCTCATTCCGTGCTAACGCCTGTGTTTTGCTTCAACAGAATAATATCTTATCGGTCAAAAAATTTATTCTATTACAACATAGCCACGTGTTTGTTTCAACTGCGTGATAATAATTTATCATACCAATTTATTGACAGGCAACTATTACAAATTAACAACTCTACCAGATTTGCAGCCAACGAAAATTATTTATTACCCATAGTCCATACTAATTATGGTCAGATGACATCCGATTTTTTAGCTAACTTATTCTGCAATAGTCTTTCGGTAGAAATAAAATCTTCATCATCATTCTTTTCCCTCAAACACTTGCTAAAAACGTTTTTGTTTAATCCATGAATGTATTGTTTTCATTATCTGTATATCTATGTTACTGTTCATTTCATTGCCAACGTTTTCTGCGTTCAGCTTGATTGTATGTGTAATACAAGTGTATACTTAATGTGTGTTTGCTGTCAACCTTTTTACCTTTTAAACTTGTTTACTTTGTTTGAATTAATATTGTGGTAGCCATGTGCAACACGTATTTTTCTCGCATTTTTGTTTACCCGATTTCGTAACTTTTTCTTACTCTACTTTAGCGCTGCTTAAGCTGTGTTCATTGTGTTTAGTTACTGTTTTTTTGGTTTTGCTGCTTTATGTGTATTCTTCATTTTGTATTAATTATTCAAGGGTCGTGTTGCAGGCTGTTGACTATGGGGCCCTTGTCTGTATAATAATTTGTATGTATTTCACACCGTTTTGAATAATAAACAATTCAAAAATTCAAAAATAATTGTATAAACCTATAAGCACCAATATGTCAAAAGTTATAAACGTTTTCTTTTCGTTCGACGGGGGACGGCCGCGCTTTCTGTGGCACAGGCAAGCAAAGAAAGACCTAGCTAACTTCCGCTTCGAGGTGACTTGTAAAGGCCATGCTCGGGTTATCACGTTATTTTTTTATAGTTTTAAAGTGAAATCAACTCACTAGGACAATTTTTGGTAACGTTGCAGCTCAAAGCAGAAATGTAAACAAAGTCACCATTTTTTCTAGAAACTTGCTTTCCTTGTGGGCACGTTTGGACAGTTCGGCACGAATTTTTACTACGTTTCCGTCAGGAAATCTGCGGCGTTCATTTGCACCCCTCTTTCATTAGGTTTTAGAGCACCTCATTACGTGAATTTGAACCTCGAAAGACCAATTGTTTAAAACCACACCATGTTTTCTTTTTATCTGGCGGGAGCAGCCGCACTCACTGCCGCACCGGCAAGGAAGACCGACCTAGCTAACTTCTTCTTCAAAGTGTATCTTTAAAGGCCTTACTGGTGTTATAGAGTTGCTGGTACGATCGTTTGACAAGTTCAATCAGCTCTCCAAGCACATTTTTGGTAATGCTACAGCTAGAATTCGTAATATAAAAAAATCACAGTCGTCGTTGCCATTTACGTAAGAACCGCTGGTGCAACTCACGGAATAAGCAAGGAATCAGTCCGTTGGCGCATTGTATTAATTGAAATGGTTAAACAAGGCATTTGCAACAGTCGCGGATGTATACTGGTGAGTTGACACATTCTTTTTACAAACAAAAGAACAGAAAATGGGAATGTAAAAGTCCCAGTGAAACAACAAAAAACTCAATTGACTTCATTTTAGGTGAATGATGAAAGAAATAATAAAGTTCACAATTGTGATAGGAGAAAATACATAAAAGTTGGTTAGAAGCAAATGGGAGAACGGTGAGTGGGAAACCTTAGGAACGGCATTTGAAACAGTTGCGAATGTATACCGGTGAGTTGACACATTCTTTTAAAAACAAAAGAACAGGAAATGGGCATGTCAAAGTCCCAGTGAAACAACAACAATATAAATTGACTTCATTTGAGGTGAATGAAGAAGGAAATATTACAGTTCACAATTGTGATATCAGAATTTACACAAAGGTTGGTTAGAAGCAAACGGGAGAACGGCGAGTGGGAAACCTTAGAAACAGCATTTGCAACAGTTGCGGATGTATACCGGTGAGTTGACACATTCTTTTAAAAACAAAAGAACAGAAAATGGGCATGTCAAAGTCCCAGGAAAAAAACAAAAAAATAAATTGACTTTATTTTAAGTAAATGAGAAGGAAAGATAACACTTCACAATTGTGATAGGAGAATTTACACAAAGGTTGGTTAGAAGCAAATGGGAGAACGGTGAGTGGGAAAACTTAGAAACGGCTTTTGCAACAGTTGCGGATATATACCGGTGAGTGGACACATTCGTTTACAAACAAAAGAACAGGAAATGGGCATGTCAAAGTCCCAATAAAAACAAAAAACTAAATTAACTTCATCTTAAGTGAATGAAAAGGAAATAATGCAGTTAACAATTGTGATATGAGAATTTACACAAAGGTTGGTTAGAAGCAAATGGGAGAACGGTGAGTGGGAAACCTTAGAAACAGCTTTTGCAACAGTTGCGAATGTATACCGGTGAGTGGACACATTCGTTTACAAACAAAAGAACAGGAAATGGGCATGTCAAAGTCTCAATGAAAAACAAAAAACTAAATTGACTTCATTTTAAGTGAATGAAAAAGGCAATAATAATACAGTTCACAATTGCGATAGGAGAATATACACAAAGGTTGGTTAGAAGCAAATGGGAGAACGGTGAGTGGGAAACCTTAGGAACGGCATTTGAAACAGTTGCGGATGTATACCGGTGAGTGGAAACATTCGTTTAAAAACAAAAGAACAGGAAATGGGCATGTCAAAGTCCCAATGAAAAACAAAAAACTCAATTGACTTTATTTTAAGTGAATGACGAAGGAAAGATAACACTTCACAATTGCGATAGAAGAATTTACACAAAGGTTGGTTAGAAGCAAATAGGAGAACGGTGAGTGGGAAACCTTAGGAACGGCATTTGAAACAGTTGCGGATGTATACCGGTGAGTTGACACATTCGTTTACAAACAAAAGAACAGGAAATGGGCATGTCAAAGTCCCAATAAAAAACATAAACTAAATTGACTTCATTTTAAGTGAATGAAGAAGGAAAGATAACACTTCACAATTGCGATAGGAGAATTTACACAAAGGTTGGTTAGAAGCAAAAAGGAGAACGGTGAGTGGGAATCCTTAGAAACAGCATTTGCAACAGTTGCGGATGTATACCGGTGAGTGGAAACATTCGTTTACAAACAAAAGAACAGGAAATGGGCATGTCAAAGTCCCAGGGAAAAAACAAAATACTAAATTGACTTCATTTTATGTGAATGAAGAAGGAAAGATAACACTTCACAATTGCGATAGGAGAATTTACACAAAGGTTGGTTAGAAGCAAATAGGAGAACGGTGAGTGGGAAACCTTAGGAACGGCATTTGAAACAGTTGCGGATGTATACCGGTGAGTTGACACATACTTTTAAAAACAAAAGAACAGGAAATGGGCATGTCAAAGTCCCAAGGAAAAAACAAAAAACTAAATTGACTTCATTTTAAGTGAATGAAGACGGAAAGATAACACTTAATTTGTGATAGGAGAATTTACACAAAGGTTGGTTAGAAGCAAATGGGAGAATGGTGAGTGGGAATCCTTAGAAACAGCATTTGCAACAGTTGCGGATGTATACCGGAGAGTTGACACATTCTTTTAAAAACAAAAGAACAGGAATTGGGCATGGCAAATTCCCAGGGAAAAAAACAAAACAACTAAATTGGCTTCATTTTAAGTGAATGAAGAAGGAAAGAGAACACTTCACAATTGTGATAGGAGATTTTACACAAAGGTTGTTTAGAAGCAAACGGGAGAACGGTGAGTGGGAAACCTTAGGAACGGCATTTGAAACAGTTGCGGATGTATGCCGGTGAGTTGACACATTCTTTTAAAAACAAAAAAACAGGAAATGGGCATGTCAAAGTCCCAGTGAAACAACAAAAATATAAATTGACTTCATTTTAAGTGAATAAAAAAGGAAATATTACAGTCCCAATTTCGATATGAGAATGAACACAAAGGTTGGTTAGAAGCAAATGGTAGAACGGTGAGGGGGAAACCTTAGGAACGGCATTTGAAACAGTTGCGGATGTATGCCGGTTAGTTGACACATTCTTTTAAAAACAAAAGAACAGGAAATGGACATGTCAAAGTCCCAGTGAAACAACAAAAATATAAATTGACTTCATTTTAGGTGAATGAAGCATGAAAAATTACAGTCCAAATTTCGATTTCAGAATGAACACAAAGGTTGGTTAGAAGGAAATGGCAGAACGGTGAGTGGGAAACCTTAGAAACGGCTTTTGCAACAGTTGCGGATGTATACCGGTGAGTTGACACATTCTTTTAAAAACAAAAGAACAGAAAATGGGCATGTCAAAGTCCCAGGGAAAAAACAAAAAAATAAATTGACTTTATTTTAAGTAAATGAGAAGGAAAGATAACACTTCACAATTGTGATAGGAGAATTTACACAAAGGTTGGTTAGAAGCAAATGGGAGAACGGTGAGTGGGAAAACTTAGAAACGGCTTTTACAACAGTTGCGTATATATACCGGTGAGTGGACACATTCATTTACAAACAAAAGAACAGGAAATGGGCATGTCAAAGTCCCAATAAAAACAAAAAACTAAATTAACTTCATCTTAAGTGAATGAAAAGGAAATAATGCAGTTAACAATTGTGATATGAGAATTTACACAAAGGTTGGTTAGAAGCAAATGGGAGAACGGTGAGTGGGAAACCTTAGAAACAGCTTTTGCAACAGTTGCGAATGTATACCGGTGAGTGGACACATTCGTTTACAAACAAAAGAACAGGAAATGGGCATGTCAAAGTCTCAATGAAAAACAATAAACTAAATTGACTTCATTTTAGGTGAATGAAAAAGGCAATAATAATACAGTTCACAATTGCGATAGGAGAATATACACAAAGGTTGGTTAGAAGCAAATGGGAGAACGCTGAGTGGGAAACCTTAGGAACGGCATTTGAAACAGTTGCGGATGTATACCAGTGAGTGGAAACATTCGTTTAAAAACAAAAGAACAGGAAATGGGCATGTCAAAGTCCCAATGAAAAACAAAAAACTCAATTGACTTTATTTTAAGTGAATGACGAAGGAAAGATAACACTTCACAATTGCGATAGAAGAATTTACACCAAGGTTGGTTAGAAGCAAATAGGAGAACGGTGAGTGGGAAACCTTAGGAACGGCATTTGAAACAGTGGCGGATGTATACCGGTGAGTTGACACATTCGTTTACAAACAAAAGAACAGGAAATGGGCATGTCAAAGTCCCAATAAAAAACATAAACTAAATTGACTTCATTTTAAGTGAATGAAGAAGGAAAGATAACACTTCACAATTGCGATAGGAGAATTTACACAAAGGTTGGTTAGAAGCAAAATGGAGAACGGTGAGTGGGAATCCTTAGAAACAGCATTTGCAACAGTTGCGGATGTATACCGGTGAGTGGAAACATTCGTTTACAAACAAAAGAACAGGAAATGGGCATGTCAAAGTCCCAGGGAAAAAACAAAATACTAAATTGACTTCATTTTAAGTGAATGAAGAAGGAAAGATAACACTTCACAATTGCGATAGGAGAATTTACACAAAGGTTGGTTAGAAGCAAATAGGAGAACGGTGAGTGGGAAACCTTAGGAACGGCACTTGAAACAGTTGCGGATGTATACCGGTGAGTTGACACATACTTTTAAAAACAAAAGAACAGGAAATGGGCATGTCAAAGTCCCAAGGAAAAAACAAAAAACTAAATTGACTTCATTTTAAGTGAATGAAGACGGAAAGATAACACTTCACAATTGTGATAGGAGAATTTACACAAAGGTTGGTTAGAAGCAAATGGGAGAATGGTGAGTGGGAATCCTTAGAAACAGCATTTGCAACAGTTGCGGATGTATACCGGAGAGTTGACACATTCTTTTAAAAACAAAAGAACAGGAATTGGGCATGTCAAAGTCCCAGAGAAAAAACAAAACAACTAAATGGGCTTCATTTTAAGTGATTAAGAAGGGAAGAAAACACTTCACAATTGTGATAGGAGAATTTACACAAAGGTTGGTTAGAACCAAATGGGAGAATGGTGAGTGGGAAACCTTAGAAACGGCTTTTGCAACAGTTGCGAATGTATACCGGTGAGTGGAAACATTCGTTTACAAACAAAAGAACAGGAAATGGGCAGGTCAAAGTCCCAATGAAAAACAAAAAACTAAATTGACTTCATTTTAAGTGACTGAAGGCGGAAAGATAACACTTCACAATTGTGATAGGAGAATTTACACAAAGGTTGGTTAGAAGCAAATGGGAGAATGGTGAGTGGGAAACCTTAGGAACGGCATTTGCAACAGTTGCGGATGTATACCGGTGAGTTGACACATTCTTTTAAAAACAAAAGAACAGGAAATGGGCATGTCAAAGTCCCAGGGAAAAACAAAAAACTAAATTGACTTCATTTTAAATGAATGAAGGAAAGATAACACTTCACAATTGTGATATGAGAATTTACACAAAGGTTGGTTAGAAGCAAATGGGAGAACAGTGAGCGGGAAACCTTCGAAACAGCATTTGCAACAGTTGCGGATGTATACCGGTGAGTTGGCACATTCTTTTAAAAACAAAAGAACAGGAAATGGGCATGTCAAAGTCCCAGGGAAAAAACAAAAAACTAAATTGACTTCATTTTAAGTGAATGAAGAAGGAAAGATAACACTTCACAATTGTGGTAGGAGAATTTACACAAAGGTTGGTTAGAAGCAAATGGGAGAACGGTGAGTGGGAAACCTTAGAAATGACATTTGCAACAGTTGCGGATGTATACCGGTGAGTTGACACATTCATGTACAAACAAAAGAACAGGAAATGGGCATGTCAAAATGTCAATGAAAAACAAAAAACCAAAGTGACTTCATTTTAAGTGAATGAAGAAGGCAATATTATTACAGTCCAAATTTCGATATGAGAATGAACACAAAGGCTGGTTAGAAGGAAATTGGAGAACGGTGAGTGGGAAACCTTAGAAGTGGCCTTTGCAACAGTTGCGCATGTATACCGGTGAGTTGACACATACTTTTAAAAACAAAAGAACAGGAAATGGGCATGTCAAAGTCCCAATGAAAAACAAAAAACTAAATTGACTTCATTTTAAGTGAATGAAGAAGGAAAGATAACACTTCACAATTGTGATAGGAGAATTTACACAAAGGTTGGTTAGAAGCAAATGGGAGAACGGTGAGTGGGAAACCTTAGCAACGGCTTTTGCAACAGTTGCGGATGTATACCGGTGAGTGGAAACATTCGTTTACAAACAAAAAAACAGGAAATGGGCATGTCAAAGTCCCAATGAAAAACAAAAAACTAAATTCACTTCATTTTAAGTGAATGAAGAAGGAAGGATAACACTTCACAATTGTGATAGGAGAATTGACACAAAGGTTGGTTAGAAGCAAATGGGAGAACGTTGAGTGGGAAACCTTAGAAACGGCATTTGAAACAGTTGCGGATGTATACCGGTGAATTGAAACATTCTTTTAAAAACACAAGAACAGGAAATGGGCATGTCAAAGTCTCGGTGAAACAACAAAAATATAAATTAACTTCAGTTTAAGTGAATGACGAAGGAAACAATACAGTTCCCAATTGTGATATGAGAATTTACACAAAGGTTGGTTACAAGTATATGGGAGAACGGTGAGTAGAAAACCTTAAAAAAAAGCATTTGCAACAGTTGCGGATGTATACCGGTGAGTTGACACATTCTTTTAAAAACAAAAGAACAGGAAATGGGCATGTCAAAGTCCCAGGGAAAAAACAAAAAACTAAATTGACTTCATTTTAAGTGAATGAAGAAGGAAAGATAACACCTCACAATTGTGATAGGAGAATTTACACAAAGGTTGGTTAGAAGCAAATGGGAGAACGGTGAGTGGGAAACCTTAGAAGCGGCTTTTCCAACAGTTGCGGATGTATACCGGTGAGTGGAAACATTCGTTTACAAACAAAAGAACAGGAAATGGGCATGTTAAAGTCCCAGGGAAAAAACAAAATACTAAATTGACTTCATTTTAAGTGAATGAAGAAGGAAAGATAACATTTCACAATTGTGATAGGAGATTTTACACAAAGGTTGGTTAGAAGCAAACGGGAGAACGGTGAGTGGGAAACCTTAGGAACGGCATTTGAAACAGTTGCGGATGTATGACGGTGAGTTGACACATTCTTTTAAAAACAAAAAAACAGGAAATGGGCATGTCAAAGTCCCAGTGAAACAATAAAAATATAAATTGACTTCATTTTAAGTGAATAAAAAAGGAAATATTACAGTCCCAATTTCGATATGAGAATGAACACAAAGGTTGGTTAGAAGCAAATGGTAGAACGGTGAGGGGGAAACCTTAGGAACGGCATTTGAAACAGTTGCGGATGTATGCCGGTGAGTTGACACATTCTTTTAAAAACAAAAGAACAGGAAATGGACATGTCAAAGCCCCAGTGAAACAACAAAAATATAAATTGACTTCATTTTAGGTGAATGAAGCATGAAAAATTACAGTCCAAATTTCGATTTCAGAATGAACACAAAGGTTGGTTAGAAGGAAATGGCAGAACGGTGAGTGGGAAACCTTAGAAACGGCTTTTGCAACAGTTGCGGATGTATACCGGTGAGTTGACACATACTTTGAAAAACAAAAGAACAGGAAATGGGCATGTCAAAGTCCCAAGGAAAAAAACAAAAAACCTAATTGACTTCATTTTAAGTGATTAAGAAGGGAAGAAAACACTTCACAATTGTGATAGGAGAATTTACACAAAGGTTGGTTAGAACCAAATGGGAGAATGGTGAGTGGGAAACCTTAGAAACGGCTTTTGCAACAGTTGCGAATGTATACCGGTGAGTGGAAACATTCGTTTACAAACAAAAGAACAGGAAATGGGCAGGTCAAAGTCCCAATGAAAAACAAAAAACTAAATTGACTTCATTTTAAGTGACTGAAGGCGGAAAGATAACACTTCACAATTGTGATAGGAGAATTTACACAAAGGTTGGTTAGAAGCAAATGGGAGAATGGTGAGTGGGAAACCTTAGGAACGGCATTTGCAACAGTTGCGGATGTATACCGGTGAGTTGACACATTCTTTTAAAAACAAAAGAACAGGAAATGGGCATGTCAAAGTCCCAGGGAAAAACAAAAAACTAAATTGACTTCATTTTAAATGAATGAAGGAAAGATAACACTTCACAATTGTGATATGAGAATTTACACAAAGGTTGGTTAGAAGCAAATGGGAGAACAGTGAGCGGGAAACCTTCGAAACAGCATTTGCAACAGTTGCGGATGTATACCGGTGAGTTGGCACATTCTTTTAAAAACAAAAGAACAGGAAATGGGCATGTCAAAGTCCCAGGGAAAAAACAAAAAACTAAATTGACTTCATTTTAAGTGAATGAAGAAGGAAAGATAACACTTCACAATTGTGGTAGGAGAATTTACACAAAGGTTGGTTAGAAGCAAATGGGAGAACGGTGAGTGGGAAACCTTAGAAATGACATTTGCAACAGTTGCGGATGTATACCGGTGAGTTGACACATTCATGTACAAACAAAAGAACAGGAAATGGGCATGTCAAAATGTCAATGAAAAACAAAAAACCAAAGTGACTTCATTTTAAGTGAATGAAGAAGGCAATATTATTACAGTCCAAATTTCGATATGAGAATGAACACAAAGGCTGGTTAGAAGGAAATTGGAGAACGGTGAGTGGGAAACCTTAGAAGTGGCCTTTGCAACAGTTGCGCATGTATACCGGTGAGTTGACACATACTTTTAAAAACAAAAGAACAGGAAATGGGCATGTCAAAGTCCCAATGAAAAACAAAAAACTAAATTGACTTCATTTTAAGTGAATGAAGAAGGAAAGATAACACTTCACAATTGTGATAGGAGAATTTACACAAAGGTTGGTTAGAAGCAAATGGGAGAACGGTGAGTGGGAAACCTTAGCAACGGCTTTTGCAACAGTTGCGGATGTATACCGGTGAGTGGAAACATTCGTTTACAAACAAAAAAACAGGAAATGGGCATGTCAAAGTCCCAATGAAAAACAAAAAACTAAATTCACTTCATTTTAAGTGAATGAAGAAGGAAGGATAACACTTCACAATTGTGATAGGAGAATTGACACAAAGGTTGGTTAGAAGCAAATGGGAGAACGTTGAGTGGGAAACCTTAGAAACAGCATTTGAAACAGTTGCGGATGTATACCGGTGAATTGAAACATTCTTTTAAAAACACAAGAACAGGAAATGGGCATGTCAAAGTCTCGGTGAAACAACAAAAATATAAATTAACTTCAGTTTAAGTGAATGACGAAGGAAACAATACAGTTCCCAATTGTGATATGAGAATTTACACAAAGGTTGGTTACAAGTATATGGGAGAACGGTGAGTAGGAAACCTTAAAAAAAAGCATTTGCAACAGTTGCGGATGTATACCGGTGAGTTGACACATTCTTTTAAAAACAAAAGAACAGGAAATGGGCATGTCAAAGTCCCAGGGAAAAAACAAAAAACTAAATTGACTTCATTTTAAGTGAATGAAGAAGGAAAGATAACACCTCACAATTGTGATAGGAGAATTTACACAAAGGTTGGTTAGAAGCAAATGGGAGAACGGTGAGTGGGAAACCTTAGAAGCGGCATTTGCAACAGTTGCGGATGTATACCGGTGAGTTGACACATTCATTTACAAACAAAAGAACAGGAAATGGGCATGTCAAAGTCTCAATGAAAAACAAAAAACCAAATTCACTTCATTTTAAGTGAATGAAGAAGGCAATAATATTACAGTCCAAATTTCGATATGAGAATGAACACAAAGGTTGGTTAGAAGGAAATGGGAGAACGGTGAGTGGGAAACCTTAGAAACGGCTTTTGCAACAGTTGCTGATGTGTACCGGTGAGTTGACACATACTTTTAAAAACAAAAGAACAGGAAATGGGCATGTCAAAGTCCCAATGAAAAACAAAAAACTAAATTTACTTCATTTTAATTGAATGAAGAAGGAAAGATAACACTTCACAATTGTGATAGGAGAATTTACACAAAGGTTGGTTAGAAGCAAATGGGAGAAGTGTGAGTGGGAAAGCTTAGAAACGGCATTTGCAACAGTTTCGGATGTATGCCGGTGAGTTGACACATTCTTTTAAATACAGAAGAACAGGAAATGGGCATGTCGAAGTTCCAGTGAAACAACAAAAAACTAAATTGACTTCATTTTAAGTGAATGAAGAAGCAAAGATAACACTTCACAATTGTGATAGGAGAATTTACACAAAGGTTGGTTAGAAGCAAATGGGAGAACGGTGAGTGGGAAACCTTAGAAACGGCTTTTGCAACAGTTGCGGATGTATACCGGTGAGTGGAAACATTCGTTTACAAACAAAAGAACAGGAAATGGGCATGTCAAAGTCCCGGTGAAACAACAAAAATAAAAAATAATTTCATTTTAAGTGAATGACGAAGTAAATAATACAGTTCACAATTGTTATATGAGAATTTACACAAAGGTTGGTTAGAAGCAAATGGGAGAACGGTGAGTGGGAAACCTTAGAAACAGCATTTGCAACAGTTGCGGATGTATACCGGTGAGGTGACACATTCTTTTAAAGACAAAAGAACAGGAAATGGGCATGTCAAAGTCCCAGGGAAAAACAAAAAACTAAATTGACTTCATTTTATGTGAATGTAGGAAAGATAACACTTCACAATTGTGATAGGAGAATTTACACAAAGGTTGGTTAGAAGCAAATGGGAGAACGGTGAGCCGGAAACCTTCGAAAGAGCATTTGCAACAGTTGTGAATGTATACCGGTGAGTTGACACATTCTTTTAAAAACAAAAGAACAGGAAATGGGCATGTCAAAGTCCCAGGGAAAAAACAAAAAACTAAATTGACTTCATTTTAAGTGAATGAAGAAGGAAAGATAACACTTCACAATTGTGATAGGAGAATTTACACAAAGGTTGGTTAGAAGCAAATGGGACAACGGTGAGTGGGAAACCTTACAAACGGCATTTGCAACAGTTGCGGATGTATACCGGTGAGTTGAAACATTCATTTACAAACAAAAGAATGGAAATGGGCATGTCAAAGTCTCAATGAAAAACAAAAAACCAAATCGATTTCATTTAAGGTGAATGAAGAAGGCAATAATATTACAGTCCAAATTTCGATATGAGAATGAACACAAAGGTTGGTTAGAAGGAAATTGGAGAACGGTGAGTGGGAAACCTTACAAACGGCTTTTGCAACAGTTGCGGATGTATACCGGTGAGTTGACACATACTTATAAAAACAAAAGAACAGGAAATGGGCATGTCAAATTCCCAAGGAAAAAACAAAAAACTAAATTGACTTCATTTTAAGTGAATGAAGAAGGAAAGATAACACCTTACAATTGTGATAGGAGAATTTACACAAAGGTTGGTTAGAAGCAAATGGGAGAATGGTGAGTGGGAAATCCTTAGAAACGGCTTTTGCAACAGTTGCGGATGTATACCGGTGAGTTTAAACATTCGTTTACAAACAAAAGAACAGGAAATGGGCATGTCAAAGTCCCAATGAAAAAACAAAAAACTAAATTGACTTCATTTTAAGTGAATGAAGAAGGAAAGATAACACCTTACAATTGTGATAGGAGAATTTACACAAAGGTTGGTTAGAAGCAAATGGGAGAATGGTGAGTGGGAAATCCTTAGAAACGGCTTTTGCAACTGTTGCGGACGTATACCGGTGAGTTGAAACATTCTTTTAAAAACAAAAGTACAGGAAATGGGCATGTCAAAGTCCCAGTGAAACAACAAAAATATAAATTGACTTCATTTTAGGTGAATGAAGAAGGAAATAATACAGTCCAAATTTCGATATGAGAATGAACACAAAGGTTGGTTAGAAGAAAATGGGAGAACGGTGAGGGGGAAACCTTAGAAACGGCTTTTGCAACAGTTGCGGATGTATACCGGTGAGTTGACACATACTTTGAAAAACAAAAGAACAGGAAATGGGCATGTCAAAGTCCCAAGGAAAAAACAAAAAACTTAATTGACTTCATTTTAAGTGAATGAAGAAGGAAAGATAACACTTCACAATTGTGATAGGAGAATTTACACAAAGGTTGGTTAGAACCAAATGGGAGAACGGTGAGTGGGAAACCTTAGAAACAGCTTTTGAAACAGTTGCGGATGTATACCGGTGAGTGGAAACATTCGTTTACAAACAAAAGAACAGGAAATGGGCAGGTCAAAGTCCCAATGAAAAACAAAAAACTAAATTGACTTCATTTTAAGTGAATGAAGACGGAAAGATAACACTACACAATTGTGATAGGAGAATTTACACAAAGGTTGGTTAGAAGCAAATGGGGGAACGGTGAGTGGGAAACCTTATAAACGGCATTTGCAACAGTTGCGGATGTATACCAGTGAGTTGACACATTCTTTTAAAAACAAAAGAACAGGAAATGGGCATGTCCAAGTCCCAGGGAAAAAACAAAAAAACTAAATTGACTTCATTTTAAGTGAATGAAGAAGGAAAGATAACACTTCACAATTGGGATATTAGAATTTACACAAAGGTTGGTTAGAAGCAAATGGGGGAACGGTGAGTGGGAAACCTTAGAAACGGCATTTGCAACAGTGGCGGATGTATACCGGTGAGTTGACACATTCATTTACAAACAAAAGAACAGAAAATGGGCATGTCAAAGTCTCAATGAAAAACAAAAAACCAAATTGACTTCATTTTAAGTGAATGAAGAAGGCAATAGTATTACAGTCGAAATTTCGATATGAGAATGAACACAAAGGTTGGTTAGAAGGAAATGGGAGAACGGTGAGTGGGAAACCTTAGAAACGGCCTTTGCAACAGTTGCGGATGTATACCGGCGAGTTGACACATACTTTTAAAAACAAAAGAACAGAAAATGGGCATGTCAAGGTCCCAATGAAAAACAAAAAAATAAATTGACTTCATTTTAAGTGAATGAAGAAGGAAAGATAACACTTCACAATTGTGATAGGAGAATTTACACAAAGGTTGGTTAGAAGCAAATGGGAGAACGGTGAGTGGGAAACCTTAGAAACGGCATTTGCAACAGTTGCGGATGTATACCGGTGAGTTGACACATTCATTTACAAACAAAAGAACAGGAAATGGGCTTGTCGAAGTCCCAATGAAAAACAAAGAACTAAATTGACTTCATTTTAAGTGAATGAAGAAGGAAAGATAACACTTCACAATTGTGATAGGAGAATTTACACAAAGGTTGGTTAGAAGCAAATGGGAGAACGGTGAGTGGGAAACCTTAGGAACGGCATTTGAAACAGTTGCGAATGTATACCGGTGAGTGGAAACATTCGTTTACAAACAAAAGAACAGGAAATGGGCAGGTCAAAGTCCCAATGAAAAACAAAAAACTAAATTGACTTCATTTTAAGTGAATGAAGACGGAAAGATAACACTACACAATTGTGATAGGAGAATTTACACAAAGGTTGGTTAGAAGCAAATGGGGGAACGGTGAGTGGGAAACCTTATAAACGGCATTTGCAACAGTTGCGGATGTATACCAGTGAGTTGACACATTCTTTTAAAAACAAAAGAACAGGAAATGGGCATGTCCAAGTCCCAGGGAAAAAACAAAAAAACTAAATTGACTTCATTTTAAGTGAATGAAGAAGGAAAGATAACACTTCACAATTGGGATATTAGAATTTACACAAAGGTTGGTTAGAAGCAAATGGGGGAACGGTGAGTGGGAAACCTTAGAAACGGCATTTGCAACAGTGGCGGATGTATACCGGTGAGTTGACACATTCATTTACAAACAAAAGAACAGAAAATGGGCATGTCAAAGTCTCAATGAAAAACAAAAAACCAAATTGACTTCATTTTAAGTGAATGAAGAAGGCAATAGTATTACAGTCGAAATTTCGATATGAGAATGAACACAAAGGTTGGTTAGAAGGAAATGGGAGAACGGTGAGTGGGAAACCTTAGAAACGGCCTTTGCAACAGTTGCGGATGTATACCGGCGAGTTGACACATACTTTTAAAAACAAAAGAACAGAAAATGGGCATGTCAAGGTCCCAATGAAAAACAAAAAAATAAATTGACTTCATTTTAAGTGAATGAAGAAGGAAAGATAACACTTCACAATTGTGATAGGAGAATTTACACAAAGGTTGGTTAGAAGCAAATGGGAGAACGGTGAGTGGGAAACCTTAGAAACGGCATTTGCAACAGTTGCGGATGTATACCGGTGAGTTGACACATTCATTTACAAACAAAAGAACAGGAAATGGGCTTGTCGAAGTCCCAATGAAAAACAAAGAACTAAATTGACTTCATTTTAAGTGAATGAAGAAGGAAAGATAACACTTCACAATTGTGATAGGAGAATTTACACAAAGGTTGGTTAGAAGCAAATGGGAGAACGGTGAGTGGGAAACCTTAGGAACGGCATTTGAAACAGTTGCGAATGTATACCGGTGAGTTGAAACATTCTTTTAAAAACACAAGAACAGGAAATGGGCATGTCAAAGTCTCGGTGAAACAACAAAAATATAAATTAACTTCATTTTAAGTGAATGACGAAGGAAATATTACCGTTCCCAATTGTGATATGAGAATTTACACAAAGGTTTGTTAGAAGCAAATGGGAAAACGGTGAGTGGGAAACCTTAGAAACAGCATTTGCAACAGTTGCGGATGTATACCGGTGAGTTGACACATTCTTTTAAAGACAACAGAACAGGAAATTGGCATATCAAAGTCTCAGGGAAAAACAAAAAACTAAATTGACTTCATTTTAAGTGAATGAAGGAAAGATAACACTTCACAATTGTGATAGGAGAATTTACACAAAGGTTGGTTAGAAGCAAATGGGAGAACGGTGAGTGGGAAACCTTAAAAACGGCATTTGAAACAGTTGCGGATGTATACCGG
Source organism: Haemaphysalis longicornis (assembly GCF_048455015.1). Classification (NCBI taxonomy): domain Eukaryota; kingdom Metazoa; phylum Arthropoda; class Arachnida; order Ixodida; family Ixodidae; genus Haemaphysalis; species Haemaphysalis longicornis. The sequence continues at coordinate 211,148,853 of NW_027526361.1, read as the reverse complement.
TGAGTTGACACATACTTATAAAAACAAAAGAACAGGAAATGGGCATGTCAAATTCCCAAGGAAAAAACAAAAAACTAAATTGACTTCATTTTAAGTGAATGAAGAAGGAAAGATAACACCTTACAATTGTGATAGGAGAATTTACACAAAGGTTGGTTAGAAGCAAATGGGAGAATGGTGAGTGGGAAATCCTTAGAAACGGCTTTTGCAACAGTTGCGGATGTATACCGGTGAGTTTAAACATTCGTTTACAAACAAAAGAACAGGAAATGGGCATGTCAAAGTCCCAATGAAAAAACAAAAAACTAAATTGACTTCATTTTAAGTGAATGAAGAAGGAAAGATAACACCTTACAATTGTGATAGGAGAATTTACACCAAGGTTGGTTAGAAGCAAATGGGAGAATGGTGAGTGGGAAATCCTTAGAAACGGCTTTTGCAACAGTTGCGGACGTATACCGGTGAGTGGAAACATTCGTTTACAAACAAAAGAACAGGAAATGGGCATGTCAAAGTCCCAATGAAAAACAAAAAAACTAAATTCACTTCATTTTAAGTGAATGAAGAAGGAAACATAACACTTCACAATTGTAATAGGAGAATTTACACAAAGGTTGGTTACAAGCAAATGGGAGAACGGTGAGTGGGAAACCCTAGAAACGGCTTTTGCAACAGTTGCGGATGTATACCGGTGAGTTGAAACATTCTTTTAAAAACAAAAGTACAGGAAATGGGCATGTCAAAGTCCCAGTGAAACAACAAAAATATAAATTGACTTCATTTTAGGTGAATGAAGAAGGAAATAACACAGTCCAAATTTCGATATGAGAATGAACACAAAGGTTGGTTAGAAGGAAATGGGAGAACGGTGAGTGGGAAACCTTAGAAACGGCTTTTGCAACAGTTGCTGATGTGTACCGGTGAGTTGACACATACTTTTAAAAACAAAAGAACAGGAAATGGGCATGTCAAAGTCCCAATGAAAAACAAAAAACTAAATTTACTTCATTTTAAGTGAATGAAGAAGGAAAGATAACACTTCACAATTGTGATAGGAGAATTTACACAAAGGTTGGTTAGAAGCAAATGGGAGAACGGTGAGTGGGAAACCTTAGAAACGGCATTTGCAACAGTTGCGGATGTATACCGGTGAGTTGACGCATTCTTTTAAAAACAAAAGAAAAGAAAATGGGCATGTCAAAGTCCCAGTAAAACCACAAAAAACTAAATTGACTTCATTTTAGGTGAATGAAGAAGGAAATATTACAGTTCACAATTGTGATATGAGAATTTACACAAAGGTTGGTTAGAAGCAAATGGGAGAACGGTGAGAGGGAAACCTTCGAAACAGCATTTCAAACAGTTGCGGATGTATACCGGTGAGTTGACACATTCTTTTAAAAACAAACAAACAGGAAATGGTCATGTCAAAGTCCCAGGAAAAAAACAAAAAACTAAATTGACTTCATTTTAATTGAATGAAGAAGGAAAGATAACACTTCACAATTGTGATAGGAGAATTTACACAAAGGTTGGTTAGAAGCAAATGGGAGAAGTGTGAGTGGGAAAGCTTAGAAACGGCATTTGCAACAGTTTCGGATGTATGCCGGTGAGTTGACACATTCTTTTAAATACAGAAGAACAGGAAATGGGCATGTCGAAGTTCCAGTGAAACAACAAAAAACTAAATTGACTTCATTTTAAGTGAATGAAGAAGCAAAGATAACACTTCACAATTGTGATAGGAGAATTTACACAAAGGTTGGTTAGAAGCAAATGGGAGAACGGTGAGTGGGAAACCTTAGAAACGGCTTTTGCAACAGTTGCGGATGTATACCGGTGAGTGGAAACATTCGTTTACAAACAAAAGAACAGGAAATGGGCATGTCAAAGTCCCAGGGAAAAACAAAAAACTAAATTGACTTCATTTTATGTGAATGTAGGAAAGATAACACTTCACAATTGTGATAGGAGAATTTACACAAAGGTTGGTTAGAAGCAAATGGGAGAACGGTGAGCCGGAAACCTTCGAAAGAGCATTTGCAACAGTTGTGAATGTATACCGGTGAGTTGACACATTCTTTTAAAAACAAAAGAACAGGAAATGGGCATGTCAAAGTCCCAGGGAAAAAACAAAAAACTAAATTGACTTCATTTTAAGTGAATGAAGAAGGAAAGATAACACTTCACAATTGTGATAGGAGAATTTACACAAAGGTTGGTTAGAAGCAAATGGGACAACGGTGAGTGGGAAACCTTACAAACGGCATTTGCAACAGTTGCGGATGTATACCGGTGAGTTGAAACATTCATTTACAAACAAAAGAATGGAAATGGGCATGTCAAAGTCTCAATGAAAAACAAAAAACCAAATCGATTTCATTTAAGGTGAATGAAGAAGGCAATAATATTACAGTCCAAATTTCGATATGAGAATGAACACAAAGGTTGGTTAGAAGGAAATTGGAGAACGGTGAGTGGGAAACCTTACAAACGGCTTTTGCAACAGTTGCGGATGTATACCGGTGAGTTGACACATACTTATAAAAACAAAAGAACAGGAAATGGGCATGTCAAATTCCCAAGGAAAAAACAAAAAACTAAATTGACTTCATTTTAAGTGAATGAAGAAGGAAAGATAACACCTTACAATTGTGATAGGAGAATTTACACAAAGGTTGGTTAGAAGCAAATGGGAGAATGGTGAGTGGGAAATCCTTAGAAACGGCTTTTGCAACAGTTGCGGATGTATACCGGTGAGTTTAAACATTCGTTTACAAACAAAAGAACAGGAAATGGGCATGTCAAAGTCCCAATGAAAAAACAAAAAACTAAATTGACTTCATTTTAAGTGAATGAAGAAGGAAAGATAACACCTTACAATTGTGATAGGAGAATTTACACAAAGGTTGGTTAGAAGCAAATGGGAGAATGGTGAGTGGGAAATCCTTAGAAACGGCTTTTGCAACTGTTGCGGACGTATACCGGTGAGTTGAAACATTCTTTTAAAAACAAAAGTACAGAAAATGGGCATGTCAAAGTCCCAGTGAAACAACAAAAATATAAATTGACTTCATTTTAGGTGAATGAAGAAGGAAATAATACAGTCCAAATTTCGATATGAGAATGAACACAAAGGTTGGTTAGAAGAAAATGGGAGAACGGTGAGGGGGAAACCTTAGAAACGGCTTTTGCAACAGTTGCGGATGTATACCGGTGAGTTGACACATACTTTGAAAAACAAAAGAACAGGAAATGGGCATGTCAAAGTCCCAAGGAAAAAACAAAAAACTTAATTGACTTCATTTTAAGTGAATGAAGAAGGAAAGATAACACTTCACAATTGTGATAGGAGAATTTACACAAAGGTTGGTTAGAACCAAATGGGAGAACGGTGAGTGGGAAACCTTAGAAACAGCTTTTGAAACAGTTGCGGATGTATACCGGTGAGTGGAAACATTCGTTTACAAACAAAAGAACAGGAAATGGGCAGGTCAAAGTCCCAATGAAAAACAAAAAACTAAATTGACTTCATTTTAAGTGAATGAAGACGGAAAGATAACACTTCACAATTGTGATAGGAGAATTTACACAAAGGTTGGTTAGAAGCAAATGGGAGAACGGTGAGTGGGAAACCTTAGAAACGGCATTTGCAACAGTTGCGGATGTATACCGGTGAGTTGACACATTCATTTACAAACAAAAGAACAGGAAATGGGCTTGTCGAAGTCCCAATGAAAAACAAAGAACTAAATTGACTTCATTTTAAGTGAATGAAGAAGGAAAGATAACACTTCACAATTGTGATAGGAGAATTTACACAAAGGTTGGTTAGAAGCAAATGGGAGAACGGTGAGTGGGAAACCTTAGGAACGGCATTTGAAACAGTTGCGAATGTACACCGGTGAGTTGAAACATTCTTTTAAAAACACAAGAACAGGAAATGGGCATGTCAAAGTCTCGGTGAAACAACAAAAATATAAATTAACTTCATTTTAAGTGAATGACGAAGGAAATATTACCGTTCCCAATTGTGATATGAGAATTTACACAAAGGTTTGTTAGAAGCAAATGGGAAAACGGTGAGTGGGAAACCTTAGAAACAGCATTTGCAACAGTTGCGGATGTATACCGGTGAGTTGACACATTCTTTTAAAGACAACAGAACAGGAAATTGGCATATCAAAGTCTCAGGAAAAAACAAAAAACTAAATTGACTTCATTTTAAGTGAATGAAGGAAAGATAACACTTCACAATTGTGATAGGAGAATTTACACAAAGGTTGGTTAGAAGCAAATGGGAGAACGGTGAGTGGGAAACCTTAAAAACGGCATTTGAAACAGTTGCGGATGTATACCGGTGAGTTTACACATACTTATAAAAACAAAAGAACAGGAAATTGGCATGTCAAATTCCCAAGGAAAAAACAAAAAACTAAATTGACTTCATTTTAAGTGAATGAAGAAGGAAAGATAACACCTTACAATTGTGATAGGAGAATTTACACAAAGGTTGGTTAGAAGCAAATGGGAGAATGGTGAGTGGGAAATCCTTAGAAACGGCTTTTGCAACAGTTGCGGATGTATACCGGTGAGTTTAAACATTCGTTTACAAACAAAAGAACAGGAAATGGGCATGTCAAAGTCCCAATGAAAAAACAAAAAACTAAATTGACTTCATTTTAAGTGAATGAAGAAGGAAAGATAACACCTTACAATTGTGATAGGAGAATTTACACAAAGGTTGGTTAGAAGCAAATGGGAGAATGGTGAGTGGGAAATCCTTAGAAACGGCTTTTGCAACAGTTGCGAACGTATACCGGTGAGTGGAAACATTCGTTTACAAACAAAAGAACAGGAAATGGGCATGTCAAAGTCCCAATGAAAAACAAAAAAACTAAATTGACTTCATTTTAAGTGAATGAAGAAGGAAACATAACACTTCACAATTGTAATAGGAGAATTTACACAAAGGTTGGTTACAAGCAAATGGGAGAACGGTGAGTGGGAAACCCTAGAAACGGCTTTTGCAACAGTTGTGGATGTATACCGGTGAGTTGAAACATTCTTTTAAAAACAAAAGTACAGGAAATGGGCATGTCAAAGTCCCAGTGAAACAACAAAAATATAAATTGACTTCATTTTAGGTGAATGAAGAAGGAAACAATACAGTCCAAATTTCGATATGAGAATGAACACAAAGGTTGGTTAGAAGAAAATGGGAGAACGGTGAGTGGGAAACCTTAGAAACGGCTTTTGCAACAGTTGCGGATGTATACCGGTGAGTTGACACATACTTTGAAAAACAAAAGAACAGGAAATGGGCATGTCAAAGTCCCAAGGAAAAAACAAAAAACTTAATTGACTTCATTTTAAGTGAATGAAGAAGGAAAGATAACACTTCACAATGGTGATAGGAGAATTTACACAAAGGTTGGTTAGAACCAAATGGGAGAACGGTGAGTGGGAAACCTTAGAAACGGCTTTTGCAACAGTTGCGGATGTATACCGGTGAGTGGAAACATTCGTTTACAAACAAAAGAACAGGAAATGGGCAGGTAAAAGTCCCAATGAAAAACAAAAAACTAAATTGACTTCATTTTAAGTGAATGAAGACGGAAAGAAAACACTTCACAATTGTGATAGGAGAATTTACACAAAGGTTGGTTAGAAGCAAATGGGGGAACGGTGAGTGGGAAACCTTAGGAACGGCATTTGAAACAGTTGCGGATGTATACCGGTGAGTTGAAACATTCTTTCAAAAACAAAAGAACAGGAAATGGGCATGTCAAAGTCCCAGGGAAAAAACTAAAATATAAATTGACGTCATTTTTAGTGAATGAAGAAGGAAAGATAACACTTCACAATTGTGATAGGAGAATTTACACAAAGGTTGGTTAGAAGCAAATGGGAGAACGGTGAGTGGGAAACCTTAACAACGGCATTTGAAACAGTTGCGAATGCATACCGGTGAGTTGAAACATTCTTTTAAAAACACAAGAACAGGAAATGGGCATGTCAAAGTCTCGGTGAAACAACAAAAATATAAATTAACTTCATTTTAAGTGCGAGACGAAGGAAATATTACAGTTCCCAATTGTGATATGAGAATTTACACAAAGGTTGGCTAGAAGCAAATGGGAGAACGGTGAGTGGGAAACCTTAGAAACAGCATTTGCAACAGTTGCGGATGTATACCGGTGAGTTGACACATTTTTTTAAAGACAAAAGAACAGGAAATGGGCATGTCAAAGTCCCAGTAAAACAACAAAAAACTAAATTGACTTCATTTTAGGTGAATGAAGTAGGAAATATTACAGTTCACAATTGTGATATGAGAATTTACACAAAGGGGGGTTAGAAGCAAATGGGAGAACGGTGAGCGGGAAACCTTCGAAAGAGCATTTGCAACAGTTGCGAATGTATACCGGTGAGTTGACACATTCTTTTAAAAACAAAAGAACAGGAAATGGGCATGTCAAAGTTTCAGGGAAAAAACAAAAAACTAAATTGACTTCATTTTAAGTGAATGAAGAAGGAAAGATAACACTTCACAATTGTGATAGGAGAATTTACACAAAGGTTGGTTAGAAGCAAATTGGACAACGGTGAGTGGGAAACCTTACAAACGGCATTTGCAACAGTTGCGGATGTATACCGGTGAGTTGAAACATTCATTTACAAACAAAAGAACAGGAAATGGGCATGTCAAAGTCTCAATGAAAAACAAAAAACCAAATTGATTTCATTTAAGGTGAATGAAGAAGGCAATAATATTACAGTCCAAATTTCGTAATGAGAATGAACACAAAGGTTGGTTAGAAGGAAATTGGAGAACGGTGAGTGGGAAACCTTAGAAACGGCTTTTGCAACAGTTGCGGATGTATACCGGTGAGTTGACACATACTTATAAAAACAAAAGAACAGGAAATGGGCATGTCAAATTCCCAAGGAAAAAACAAAAAACTAAATTGACTTTATTTTAAGTGAATGAAGAAGGAAAGATAACACCTTACAATTGTGATAGGAGAATTTACACAAAGGTTGGTTAGAAGCAAATGGGAGAATGGTGAGTGGGAAATCCTTAGAAACGGCTTTTGCAAGAGTTGCCGACGTATACCGGTGAGTGGAAACTTTCGTTTACAAACAAAAGAACAGGAAATGGGCATGTCAAAGTCCCAATGAAAAACAAAAAAACTAAATTGACTTCATTTTAAGTGAATGAAGAAGGAAACATAACACTTCACAATTGTAATAGGAGAATTTACACAAAGGTTGGTTAGAAGGAAATGGGAGAACGGTGAGTGGGAAACCTTAGAAACGGCCTTTGCAACAGTTGCGGATGTATACCGGCGAGTTGACACATACTTTTAAAAACAAAAGAACAGGAAATGGGCATGTCAAAGTCCCAATAAAAAACAAAAAACTAAATTGACTTCATTTTAAGTGAATGAAGAAGGAAAGATAACACTTCACAATTGTGATAGGAGAATTTACACAAAGGTTGGTTAGACGCAAATGGGAGAACGGTGAGTGGGAAATCCTTAGAAACGGCTTTTGCAACAGTTGCGGACGTATACCGGTGAGTGGAAACATTCGTTTACAAACAAAAGAACAGGAAATGGGCATGTCAAAGTCCCAATGAAAAACAAAAAAACTAAATTGACTTCATTTTAAGTGAATGAAGAAGGAAACATAACACTTCACAATTGTAATAGGAGAATTTACACAAAGGTTGGTTAGAAGCATATGGGAGAACGGTGAGTGGGAAACCCTAGAAACGGCTTTTGCAACAGTTGCGGATGTATACCGGTGAGTTGAAACATTCTTTTAAAAACAAAAGTACAGGAAATGGGCATGTCAAAGTCCCAGTGAAACAACAAAAATATAAATTAACTTCATTTTAAGTGCGAGACGAAGGAAATATTACAGTTCCCAATTGTGATATGAGAATTTACACAAAGGTTGGTTAGAAGCAAATGGGAGAACGGTGAGTGGGAAACCCTAGAAACGGCTTTTGCAACAGTTGCGGATGTATACCGGCGAGTTGACACATACTTTTAAAAACAAAAGAACAGGAAATGGGCATGTCAAAGTCCCAATGAAAAACAAAAAAACTAAATTGACTTCATTTTAAGTGAATGAAGAAGGAAAGATAACACTTCACAATTGTGATAGGAGAATTTACACAAAGGTTGGTTAGACGCAAATGGGAGAACGGTGAGTGGGAAATCCTTAGAAACGGCTTTTGCAACAGTTGCGGACGTATACCGGTGAGTGGAAACATTCGTTTACAAACAAAAGAACAGGAAATGGGCATGTCAAAGTCCCAATGAAAAACAAAAAAACTAAATTGACTTCATTTTAAGTGAATGAAGAAGGAAACATAACACTTCACAATTGTAATAGGAGAATTTACACAAAGGTTGGTTAGAAGGAAATGGGAGAACGGTGAGTGGGAAACCTTAGAAACGGCCTTTGCAACAGTTGCGGATGTAAACCGGCGAGTTAACACATACTTTTAAAAACAAAAGAACAGGAAATGGGCATGTCAAAGTCCCAATGAAAAACAAAAAACTAAATTGACTTCATTTTAAGTGAATGAAGAAGGAAAGATAACACTTCACAATTGTGATAGGAGAATTTACACAAAGGTTGGTTAGACGCAAATGGGAGAACGGTGAGTGGGAAATCCTTAGAAACGGCTTTTGCAACAGTTGCGGACGTATACCGGTGAGTGGAAACATTCGTTTACAAACAAAAGAACAGGAAATGGGCATGTCAAAGTCCCAATGAAAAACAAAAAAACTAAATTGACTTCATTTTAGGTGAATGAAGAAGGAAATATTACAGTTCACAATTGTGATATGAGAATTTACACAAAGGTTGGTTAGAAGCAAATGGGAGAACGGTGAGCGGGAAACCTTCGAAACAGCATTTGCAACAGTTGCGGATGTATACCGGTGAGTTGACACATTCTTTTAAAAACAAAAGAACAGGAAATGGGCATGTCAAAGTCCCAATGAAAAACAAAAAATAAATTGACTTCATTTTAAGTGAATGAAGAAGGAAAGATAACACTTCACAATTGTGATAGGAGAATTTACACAAAGGTTGGTTAGAAGCAAATGGGAGAACGGTGAGTGGGAAACCTTAGGAACGGCATTTGAAACAGTTGCGGATGTATACCGGTGAGTTGACACATTCTTTTAAAAACAAAAGAACAGGAAATGGGCATGTCAAAGTTTCAGGGAAAAAACAAAAAACTAAATTGACTTCATTTTAAGTGAATGAAGAAGGAAAGATAACACTTCACAATTGTGATAGGAGAATTTACACAAAGGTTGGTTAGAAGCAAATTGGACAACGGTGAGTGGGAAACCTTACAAACGGCATTTGCAACAGTTGCGGATGTATACCGGTGAGTTGAAACATTCATTTACAAACAAAAGAACAGGAAATGGGCATGTCAAAGTCTCAATGAAAAACAAAAAACCAAATTGATTTCATTTAAGGTGAATGAAGAAGGCAATAATATTACAGTCCAAATTTCGTAATGAGAATGAACACAAAGGTTGGTTAGAAGGAAATTGGAGAACGGTGAGTGGGAAACCTTAGAAACGGCCTTTGCAACAGTTGCGGATGTATACCGGCGAGTTGACACATACTTTTAAAAACAAAAGAACAGGAAATGGGCATGTCAAAGTCCCAGGGAAAAACAAAAAACTAAATTGACTTCATTTTATGTGAATGTAGGAAAGATAACACTTCACAATTGTGATAGGAGAATTTACACAAAGGTTGGTTAGAAGCAAATGGGAGAACGGTGAGCCGGAAACCTTCGAAAGAGCATTTGCAACAGTTGTGAATGTATACCGGTGAGTTGACACATTCTTTTAAAAACAAAAGAACAGGAAATGGGCATGTCAAAGTCCCAGGGAAAAAACAAAAAACTAAATTGACTTCATTTTAAGTGAATGAAGAAGGAAAGATAACACTTCACAATTGTGATAGGAGAATTTACACAAAGGTTGGTTAGAAGCAAATGGGACAACGGTGAGTGGGAAACCTTACAAACGGCATTTGCAACAGTTGCGGATGTATACCGGTGAGTTGAAACATTCATTTACAAACAAAAGAATGGAAATGGGCATGTCAAAGTCTCAATGAAAAACAAAAAACCAAATCGATTTCATTTAAGGTGAATGAAGAAGGCAATAATATTACAGTCCAAATTTCGATATGAGAATGAACACAAAGGTTGGTTAGAAGGAAATTGGAGAACGGTGAGTGGGAAACCTTACAAACGGCTTTTGCAACAGTTGCGGATGTATACCGGTGAGTTGACACATACTTATAAAAACAAAAGAAAAGGAAATGGGCATGTCAAATTCCCAAGGAAAAAACAAAAAACTAAATTGACTTCATTTTAAGTGAATGAAGAAGGAAAGATAACACCTTACAATTGTGATAGGAGAATTTACACAAAGGTTGGTTAGAAGCAAATGGGAGAATGGTGAGTGGGAAATCCTTAGAAACGGCTTTTGCAACAGTTGCGGATGTATACCGGTGAGTTTAAACATTCGTTTACAAACAAAAGAACAGGAAATGGGCATGTCAAAGTTCCAATGAAAAAACAAAAAACTAAATTGACTTCATTTTAAGTGAATGAAGAAGGAAAGATAACACCTTACAATTGTGATAGGAGAATTTACACAAAGGTTGGTTAGAAGCAAATGGGAGAATGGTGAGTGGGAAATCCTTAGAAAAGGCTTTTGCAACTGTTGCGCACGTATACCGGTGAGTTGAAACATTCTTTTAAAAACAAAAGTACAGGAAATGGGCATGTCAAAGTGCCAGTGAAACAACAAAAATATAAATTGACTTCATTTTAGGTGAATGAAGAAGGAAATAATACAGTCCAAATTTCGATATGAGAATGAACACAAAGGTTGGTTAGAAGAAAATGGGAGAACGGTGAGGGGGAAACCTTAGAAACGGCTTTTGCAACAGTTGCGGATGTATACCGGTGAGTTGACACATACTTTGAAAAACAAAAGAACAGGAAATGGGCATGTCAAAGTCCCAAGGAAAAAACAAAAAACTTAATTGACTTCATTTTAAGTGAATGAAGAAGGAAAGATAACACTTCACAATTGTGATAGGAGAATTTACACAAAGGTTGGTTAGAACCAAATGGGAGAACGGTGAGTGGGAAACCTTAGAAACAGCTTTTGAAACAGTTGCGGATGTATACCGGTGAGTGGAAACATTCGTTTACAAACAAAAGAACAGGAAATGGGCAGGTCAAAGTCCCAATGAAAAACAAAAAACTAAATTGACTTCATTTTAAGTGAATGAAGACGGAAAGATAACACTTCACAATTGTGATAGGAGAATTTACACAAAGGTTGGTTAGAAGCAAATGGGGGAACGGTGAGTGGGAAACCTTATAAACGGCATTTGCAACAGTTGCAGATGTATACCAGTGAGTTGACACATTCTTTTAAAAACAAAAGAACAGGAAATGGGCATGTCAAAGTCCCAGGGAAAAAACAAAAAAACTAAATTGACTTCATTTTAAGTGAATGAAGAAGGAAAGATAACACTTCACAATTGGGTTACTAGAATTTACACAAAGGTTGGTTAGAAGCAAATGGGGGAACGGTGAGTGGGAAACCTTAGAAACGGCATTTGCAACAGTGGCGGATGTATACCGGTGAGTTGACACATTCATTTACAAACAAAAGAACAGAAAATGGGCATGTCAAAGTCTCAATGAAAAACAAAAAACCAAATTGACTTCATTTTAAGTGAATGAAGAAGGCAATAGTATTACAGTCGAAATTTCGATATGAGAATGAACACAAAGGTTGGTTAGAAGGAAATGGGAGAACGGTGAGTGGGAAACCTTAGAAACGGCCTTTGCAACAGTTGCGGATGTATACCGGCGAGTTGACACATACTTTTAAAAACAAAAGAACAGAAAATGGGCATGTCAAGGTCCCAATGAAAAACAAAAAAATAAATTGACTTCATTTTAAGTGAATGAAGAAGGAAAGATAACACTTCACAATTGTGATAGGAGAATTTACACAAAGGTTGGTTAGAAGCAAATGGGAGAACGGTGAGTGGGAAACCTTAGGAACGGCATTTGAAACAGTTGCGAATGTATACCGGTGAGTTAAAACATTCTTTTAAAAACACAAGAACAGGAAATGGGCATGTCAAAGTCTCGGTGAAACAACAAAAATATAAATTAACTTCATTTTAAGTGAATGACGAAGGAAATATTACCGTTCCCAATTGTGATATGAGAATTTACACAAAGGTTTGTTAGAAGCAAATGGGAAAACGGTGAGTGGGAAACCTTAGAAACAGCATTTGCAACAGTTGCGGATGTATACCGGTGAGTTGACACATTCTTTTAAAGACAACAGAACAGGAAATTGGCATATCAAAGTCTCAGGGAAAAACAAAAAACTAAATTGACTTCATTTTAAGTGAATGAAGGAAAGATAACACTTCACAATTGTGATAGGAGAATTTACACAAAGGTTGGTTAGAAGCAAATGGGAGAACGGTGAGTGGGAAACCTTAAAAACGGCATTTGAAACAGTTGCGGATGTATACCGGTGAGTTGACACATACTTATAAAAACAAAAGAACAGGAAATGGGCATGTCAAATTCCCAAGGAAAAAACAAAAAACTAAATTGACTTCATTTTAAGTGAATGAAGAAGGAAAGATAACACCTTACAATTGTGATAGGAGAATTTACACAAAGGTTGGTTAGAAGCAAATGGGAGAATGGTGAGTGGGAAATCCTTAGAAACGGCTTTTGCAACAGTTGCGGATGTATACCGGTGAGTTTAAACATTCGTTTACAAACAAAAGAACAGGAAATGGGCATGTCAAAGTCCCAATGAAAAAACAAAAAACTAAATTGACTTCATTTTAAGTGAATGAAGAAGGAAAGATAACACCTTACAATTGTGATAGGAGAATTTACACAAAGGTTGGTTAGAAGCAAATGGGAGAATGGTGAGTGGGAAATCCTTAGAAACGGCTTTTGCAACAGTTGCGGACGTATACCGGTGAGTGGAAACATTCGTTTACAAACAAAAGAACAGGAAATGGGCATGTCAAAGTCCCAATGAAAAACAAAAAAACTAAATTGACTTCATTTTAAGTGAATGAAGAAGGAAACATAACACTTCACAATTGTAATAGGAGAATTTACACAAAGGTTGGTTACAAGCAAATGGGAGAACGGTGAGTGGGAAACCCTAGAAACGGCTTTTGCAACAGTTGCGGATGTATACCGGTGAGTTGAAACATTCTTTTAAAAACAAAAGTACAGGAAATGGGCATGTCAAAGTCCCAGTGAAACAACAAAAATATAAATTGACTTCATTTTAGGTGAATGAAGAAGGAAATAATACAGTCCAAATTTCGATATGAGAATGAACACAAAGGTTGGTTAGAAGAAAATGGGAGAACGGTGAGTGGGAAACCTTAGAAACGGCTTTTGCAACAGTTGCGGATGTATACCGGTGAGTTGACACATACTTTGAAAAACAAAAGAACAGGAAATGGGCATGTCAAAGTCCCAAGGAAAAAACAAAAAACTTAATTGACTTCATTTTAAGTGAATGAAGAAGGAAAGATAACACTTCACAATTGTGATAGGAGAATTTACACAAAGGTTGGTTAGAACCAAATGGGAGAACGGTGAGTGGGAAACCTTAGAAACGGCTTTTGCAACAGTTGCGGATGTATACCGGTGAGTGGAAACATTCGTTTACAAACAAAAGAACAGGAAATGGGCAGGTAAAAGTCCCAATGAAAAACAAAAAACTAAATTGACTTCATTTTAAGTGAATGAAGACGGAAAGAAAACACTTCACAATTGTGATAGGAGAATTTACACAAAGGTTGGTTAGAAGCAAATGGGGGAACGGTGAGTGGGAAACCTTATAAACGGCATTTGCAACAGTTGCGGATGTATACCAGTGAGTTAACACATTTTTTTAAAAACACAAGAAAAGAAAATGGGCATGTCAAAGTCCCAGTAAAACAACAAAAAACTAAATTGACTTCATTTTAGGTGAATGAAGAAGGAAATATTACAGTTCACAATTGTGATATGAGAATTTACACAAAGGTTGGTTAGAAGCAAATGGGAGAACGGTGAGCGGGAAACCTTCGAAACAGCATTTGCAACAGTTGCGGATGTATACCGGTGAGTTGACAGATTCTTTTAAAAACAAAAGAACAGGAAATGGGCATGTCAAAGTCCCAGGGAAAAAACAAAAAACTAAATTGACTTCATTGTAAGTGAATGAAGAAGGCAATAGTATTACAGTCCAAATTTCGATATGAGAATGAACACAAAGGTTGGTTAGAAGGAAATGGGAGAACGGTGAGTGGGAAACCTTAGAAACGGCCTTTGCAACAGTTGCGGATGTATACCGGCGAGTTGACACATACTTTTAAAAACAAAAGAACAGAAAATGGGCATGTCAAAGTCCCAATGAAAAACAAAAAATAAATTGACTTCATTTTAAGTGAATGAAGAAGGAAAGATAACACTTCACAATTGTGATAGGAGAATTTACACAAAGGTTGGTTAGAAGCAAATGGGAGAACGGTGAGTGGGAAACCTTAGAAACGGCATTTGCAACAGTTGCGGATGTAGACCGGTGAGTTGACACATTCATTTACAAACAAAAGAACAGGAAATGGGCTTGTCGAAGTCCCAATGAAAAACAAAAAACTAAATTGACTTCATTTTAAGTGAATGAAGAAGGAAAGATAACACTTCACAATTGTGATAGGAGAATTTACACAAAGGTTGGTTAGAAGCAAATGGGAGAACGGTGAGTGGGAAACCTGAGGAACGGCATTTGAAACAGTTGCGGATGTATACCGGTGAGTTGAAACATTCTTTCAAAAACAAAAGAACAGGAAATGGGCATGTCAAAGTCCCAGGGAAAAAACTAAAATATAAATTGACGTCATTTTTAGTGAATGAAGAAGGAAAGATAACACTTCACAATTGTGATAGGAGAATTTACACAAAGGTTGGTTAGAAGCAAATGGGAGAACGGTGAGTGGGAAACCTTAAAAACGGCATTTGAAACAGTTGCGAATGCATACCGGTGAGTTGAAACATTCTTTTAAAAACACAAGAACAGGAAATGGGCATGTCAAAGTCTCGGTGAAACAACAAAAATATAAATTAACTTCATTTTAAGTGCGAGGCGAAGGAAATATTACAGTTCCCAATTGTGATATGAGAATTTACACAAAGGTTGGCTAGAAGCAAATGGGAGAACGGTGAGTGGGAAACCTTAGAAACAGCATTTGCAACAGTTGCGGATGTATACCGGTGAGTTGACACATTTTTTTAAAGACAAAAGAACAGGAAATGGGCATGTCAAAGTCCCAGTAAAACAACAAAAAACTAAATTGACTTCATTTTAGGTGAATGAAGTAGGAAATATTACAGTTCACAATTGTGATATGAGAATTTACACAAAGGGGGGTTAGAAGCAAATGGGAGAACGGTGAGCGGGAAACCTTCGAAAGAGCATTTGCAACAGTTGCGAATGTATACCGGTGAGTTGACACATTCTTTTAAAAACAAAAGAACAGGAAATGGGCATGTCAAAGTTTCAGGGAAAAAACAAAAAACTAAATTGACTTCATTTTAAGTGAATGAAGAAGGAAAGATAACACTTCACAATTGTGATAGGAGAATTTACACAAAGGTTGGTTAGAAGCAAATTGGACAACGGTGAGTGGGAAACCTTACAAACGGCATTTGCAACAGTTGCGGATGTATACCAGTGAGTTGAAACATTCATTTACAAACAAAAGAACAGGAAATGGGCATGTCAAAGTCTCAATGAAAAACAAAAAACCAAATTGATTTCATTTAGGGTGAATGAAGAAGGCAATAATATTACAGTCCAAATTTCGTAATGAGAATGAACACAAAGGTTGGTTAGAAGGAAATTGGAGAACGGTGAGTGGGAAACCTTAGAAACGGCTTTTGCAACAGTTGCGGATGTATACCGGTGAGTTGACACATACTTATAAAAACAAAAGAACAGGAAATGGGCATGTCAAATTCACAAGGAAAAAACAAAAAACTAAATTGACTTTATTTTAAGTGAATGAAGAAGGAAAGATAACACCTTACAATTGTGATAGGAGAATTTACACAAAGGTTGGTTAGAAGCAAATGGGAGAATGGTGAGTGGGAAATCCTTAGAAACGGCTTTTGCAACAGTTGCGGACGTATACCGGTGAGTGGAAACTTTCGTTTACAAACAAAAGAACAGGAAATGGGCATGTCAAAGTCCCAATGAAAAACAAAAAAACTAAATTGACTTCATTTTAAGTGAATGAAGAAGGAAACATAACACTTCACAATTGTAATAGGAGAATTTACACAAAGGTTGGTTAGAAGGAAATGGGAGAACGGTGAGTGGGAAACCTTAGAAACGGCCTTTGCAACAGTTGCGGATGTATACCGGCGAGTTGACACATACTTTTAAAAACAAAAGAACAGGAAATGGGCATGTCAAAGTCCCAATGACAAACAAAAAACTAAATTGACTTCATTTTAAGTGAATGAAGAAGGAAAGATAACACTTCACAATTGTGATAGGAGAATTTACACAAAGGTTGGTTAGACGCAAATGGGAGAACGGTGAGTGGGAAATCCTTAGAAACGGCTTTTGCAACAGTTGCGGACGTATACCGGTGAGTGGAAACATTCGTTTACAAACAAAAGAACAGGAAATGGGCATGTCAAAGTCCCAATGAAAAACAAAAAAACTAAATTGACTTCATTTTAAGTGAATGAAGAAGGAAACATAACACTTCACAATTGTAATAGGAGAATTTACACAAAGGTTGGTTAGAAGCCAATGGGAGAACGGTGAGTGGGAAACCCTAGAAACGGCTTTTGCAACAGTTGCGGATGTATACCAGTGAGTTGAAACATTCTTTTACAAACAAAAGAACAGGAAATAGGCAGGTCAAAGTCCCAATGAAAAACAAAAAACTAAATTGACTTCATTTTAAGTGAATGAAGACGGAAAGATAACACTTCACAATTGTGATAGGAGAATTTACACAAAGGTTGGTTAGAAGCAAATGGGGGAACGGTGAGTGGGAAACCTTATAAACGGCATTTGCAACAGTTGCGGATGTATACCAGTGAGTTGACACATTCTTTAAAAACAAAAGAAAAGAAAATGGGCATGTCAAACTCCCAGTAAAACAACAAGAAACTAAATTGACTTCATTTTAGGTGAATGAAGAAGGAAATATTACAGTTCACAATTGTGATATGAGAATTTACACAAAGGTTGGTTAGAAGCAAATGGGAAAACGGTGAGCGGGAAACCTTCGAAACAGCATTTGCAACAGTTGTGGATGTATACCGGTGAGTTGACACATTCTTTTAAAAACAAAAGAACAGGAAATGGGCATGTCAAAGTCCCAGGGAAAAAACAAAAAACTAAATTGACTTCATTTTAAGTGAATGAAGAAGGAAAGATAACACTTCACAATTGGGATATTAGAATTTACACAAAGGTTGGTTAGAAGCAAATGGGGGAACGGTGAGTGGGAAACCTTAGAAACGGCATATGCAACAGTGGCGGATGTATACCGGTGGGTTGACACATTCATTTACAAACAAAAGAACAGAAAATGGGCATGTCAAAGTCTCAATGAAAAACAAAAAACCAAATTGACTTCATTTTAAGTGAATGAAGAAGGCAATAGTATTACAGTCCAAATTTCGATATGAGAATGAACACAAAGGTTGGTTAGAAGAAAATGGGAGAACGGTGATTGGGAAACCTTAGAAACGGCCTTTGCAACAGTTGGGGATGTATACCGGCGAGTTGACACATACTTTTAAAAACAAAAGAACAGGAAATGGGCATGTCAAAGTCCCAATGAAAAACAAAAAACTAAATTGACTTCATTTTAAGTGAATGAAGAAGGAAAGATAACACTTCACAATTGTGATAGGAGAATTTACACAAAGGTTGGTTAGAAGCAAATGGAAGAACGGTGAGTGGGAAACCTTAAAAACGGCATTTGAAACAGTTGCGAATGTATACCGGTGAGTTGAAACATTCTTTTAAAAACACAAGAACAGGAAATGGGCATGTCAAAGTCTTCGGTGAAACAACAAAAATATAAATTAACTTCATTTTATGTGAATGACGAAGGAAATATTACAGTTCCCAATTGTGATATGAGAATTTACACAAAGGTTGGTCAGAAGCAAATGGGGGAACGGTGAGTGGGAAACCTTATAAACGGCATTTGCAACAGTTGCGGATGTATACCAGTGAGTTGACACATTCTTTAAAAACAAAAGAAAAGAAAATGGGCATGTCAAACTCCCAGTAAAACAACAAGAAACTAAATTGACTTCATTTTAGGTGAATGAAGAAGGAAATATTACAGTTCACAATTGTGATATGAGAATTTACACAAAGGTTGGTTAGAAGCAAATGGGAGAACGGTGAGCGGGAAACCTTCGAAACAGCATTTGCAACAGTTGTGGATGTATACCGGTGAGTTGACACATTCTTTTAAAAACAAAAGAACAGGAAATGGGCATGTCAAAGTCGCAGGGAAAAAACAAAAAACTAAATTGACTTCATTTTAAGTGAATGAAGAAGGAAAGATAACACTTCCCAATTGGGATATTAGAATTTACACAAAGGTTGGTTAGAAGCAAATGGGGGAACGGTGAGTGGGAAACCTTAGAAACGGCATATGCAACAGTGGCGGATGTATACCGGTGGGTTGACACATTCATTTACAAACAAAAGAACAGAAAATGGGCATGTCAAAGTCTCAATGAAAAACAAAAAACCAAATTGACTTCATTTTAAGTGAATGAAGAAGGCAATAGTATTACAGTCCAAATTTCGATATGAGAATGAACACAAAGGTTGGTTAGAAGGAAATGGGAGAACGGTGAGTGGGAAACCTTAGAAACGGCATTTGCAACAGTTGCGGATGTATACCGGTGAGTTGACACATTCATTTACAAACAAAAGAACAGGAAATGGGCATGTCAAAGTCCCAATGAAAAACAAAAAAACTAAATTGACTTCATTTGCAGTGAATGAAGAAGGAAAGATAACACTTCACAATTGTGATAGGAGAATTTACACAAAGGTTGGTTAGAAGCAAATGGGAGAACGGTGAGTGGGAAACCTTAGAAACAGCATTTGAAACAGTTGCGGATGTATACCGGTGATTTGAAACATTCTTTTAAAAACACAAGAACAGGAAATGGGCATGTCAAAGTCTCGGTGAAACAACAAAAATATAAATTAACTTCATTTTAAGTGAATGACGAAGGAAATAATACAGTTCCCAATTGTGATATGAGAATTTACACAAAGGTTGGTTAGAAGCAAATGGGAGAACGGTGAGTAGGAAACCTTAAAAAAAAGCATTTGCAACAGTTGTGGATGTATACCGGTGAGTTGACACATTCTTTTAAAAACAAAAGAACAGGAAATGGGCATGTCAAAGTCCCAGGGAAAAAACAAAAAACTAAATTGACTTCATTTTACGTGAATGAAGAAGGAAAGATAACACTTCACAATTGTGATAGGAGAATTTACACAAAGGTTGGTTAAAAGCAAATGGGGGAACGGTGAGTGGGAAACCTTAGAAACGGCATTTGCAACAGTTGCGGATGTATACCAGTGAGTTGACACATTCTTTAAAAACAAAAGAAAAGAAAATGGGCATGTCAAACTCCCAGTAAAACAACAAGAAACTAAATTGACTTCATTTTAGGTGAATGAAGAAGGAAATATTACAGTTCACAATTGTGATAGGAGAATTTACACAAAGGTTGGTTAGAAGCAAATGGGAGAACGTTGAGTGGGAAACCTTAGAAACGGCATTTGAAACAGTTGCGGATGTATACCGGTGATTTGAAACATTCTTTTAAAAACACAAGAACAGGAAATGGGCATGTCAAAGTCTCGGTGAAACAACAAAAATATAAATTAACTTCATTTTAAGTGAATGACGAAGGAAATAATACAGTTCCCAATTGTGATATGAGAATTTACACAAAGGTTGGTTAGAAGCAAATGGGAGAACGGTGAGTAGGAAACCTTAAAAAAAAGCATTTGCAACAGTTGTGGATGTATACCGGTGAGTTGACACATTCTTTTAAAAACAAAAGAACAGGAAATGGGCATGTCAAAGTCCCAGGGAAAAAACAAAAAACTAAATTGACTTCATTTTACGTGAATGAAGAAGGAAAGATAACACTTCACAATTGTGATAGGAGAATTTACACAAAGGTTGGTTAAAAGCAAATGGGGGAACGGTGAGTGGGAAACCTTAGAAACGGCATTTGCAACAGTTGCGGATGTATACCATTGAGTTGACACATTTTTTAAAAAACAAAAGAGAAGAAAATGGGAATGTCAAAGTCTCAGTAAAACAACAAAAAACTATATTGACTTCATTTTAGGTGAATGAAGAAGGAAATATTATAGTTCACAATTGTGATATGAGAATTTACACAAAGGTTGGTTAGAAGCAAATGGGAGGACGGTGAGCGGGAAACCTTCGAAACAGCATTTGCAACAGTTGCGGATGTATACCGGTGAGTTGACACATTCTTTTAAAAACAAAAGAACAGGAAATGGGCATGTCAAAGTTTCAATGAAAAACAAAAAACCGAATTGACTTCATTTTAAGTGAATGAAGAAGGCAATAATATTACAGTCGAAATTTCGATATGAGAATGAACACAAAGGTTGGTTAGAAGGAAATGGGAGAACGGTGAGTGGGAAACCTTAGAAACGGCTTTTGCAACAGTTGCTGATGTATACCGGTGAGTTGACACATACTTTTAAAAACAAAAGAACAGGAAATGGGCATGTCAAAGTCCCAATGAAAAACAAAAATATAAATTGACGTCATTTTAAGTGAATGAAGAAGGAAAGATAACACTTCACAATTGTGATTGGAGAATTTACACAAAGGTTGGTTAGAAGCAAATGGGAGAACGGTGAGTGGGAAACCTTAAAAACGGCATTTGAAACAGTTGCGAATGTATACCGGTGAGTTGAAACATTCTTTTAAAACACAAGAACAGAAAATGGGCATGTCAAAGTCTCGGTGAAACAACAAAAATATAAATTACTTCAATTTAAGTGAATGACGAAGGAAATATTACAGTTCCCAATTGTGATATGAGAATTTACACAAAGGTTTGTTAGAAGCAAATGGGAAAACGGTGAGTGGGAAACATAAGAAACAGCATTTGCAACAGTTGCGGATGTATACCGGTGAGTTGACACATTCTTTTAAAGACAACAGAACAGGAAATGGGCATATCAAAGTCTCAGGTAAAAACAAAAAACTAAATTGACTTCATTTTAGGTGAATGAAGGAAAGATAACACTTCACAATTGTGATAGGAGAATTTACACAAAGGTTGGTTAGAAGCAAATGGGAGAACGGTGAGTGGGAAACCTTAAAAACGGCATTTGAAACAGTTGCGAATGCATACCGTTGAGTTGAAACATTCTTTTAAAAACACAAGAACAGGAAATGGGCATGTCAAAGTCTCGGTGAAACAACAAAAATATAAATTAACTTCATTTTAAGTGAATGACGAAGGAAATATTACAGTTCCCAATTGGGATATGAGAATTTACACAAAGGTTGGTTAGAAGCAAATGGGAGAACGGTGAGTGGGAAACCTTAGAAACAGCATTTGCAACAGTTGCGGATGTATACCGGTGAGTTGACACATTCTTTTAAAGACAAGAGGACAGGAAATGGGCATATCAAAGTCTCAGGGTAAAACAAAAAACCAAATTGACTTCATTTTAAGTGAATGAATGAAAGATAACACTTCACAATTGTGATAGGAGAATTTACACAAAGGTTGGTTAGAAGCAAATGGGAGAACGGTGAGTGGGAAACCTTAAAAACGGCATTTGCAACAGTTGCGGATGTATACCGGTGAGTTGGCACATTCTTTTAAAAACAAAAGAACAGGAAATGGGCATGTCAAAGTCCCAGGGAAAAAACAAAAAACTAAATTGACTTCATTTTAAGTGAATGAAGAAGGAAAGATAACAGTTCACAATTGTGATAGGAGAATTTACACAAAGGTTGGTTAGAAGCAAATTGGACAACGGTGAGTGGGAAACCTTAGAAACGGCATTTGCAACAGCTGCGGATGTATACCAGTGAGTTGACGCATTTTTTAAAAAACAAAAGAGAAGAAAATGGGAATGTCAAAGTCTCAGTAAAACAACAAAAAACTAAATTGACTTCATTTTAGGTGAATGAAGAAGGAAATATTATAGTTCACAATTGTGATATGAGAATTTACACAAAGGTTGGTTAGAAGCAAATGGGAGGACGGTGAGCGGGAAACCTTCGAAACAGCATTTGCAACAGTTGCGGATGTATACCGGTGAGTTGACACATTCTTTTAAAAACAAAAGAACAGGAAATGGGCATGTCAAAGTCTCAATGAAAAACAAAAAACCAAATTGACTTCATTTTAAGTGAATGAAGAAGGCAATAATATTACAGTCGAAATTTCGATATGAGAATGAACACAAAGGTTGGTTAGAAGGAAATGGGAGAACGGTGAGTGGGAAACCTTAGAAACGGCTTTTGCAACAGTTGCTGATGTATACCGGTGAGTTGACACATACTTTTAAAAACAAAAGAACAGGAAATGGGCATGTCAAAGTCCCAATGAAAAACAAAAAACTAAATTGACTTCATTTTAAGTGAATGAAGAAGGAAAGATAACACTTCACAATTGTGATAGGAGAATTTACACAAAGGTTGGTTAGAAGGAAATGGGAGAACTGTGAGTGGGAAGCCTTAGAAACGGTATTTGCAACAGTTGCGGATGTATACCGGTGAGTTGACACATTCATTTACAAACAAAAGAACAGGAAATGGGCTTGTCGAAGTCCCAATGAAAAACAAAAAAACTAAATTGACTTCATTTTAAGTGAATGAAGAAGGAAAGATAACACTTCACAATTGTGATAGGAGAATTTACACAAAGGTTGGTTAGAAGCAAATGGGAGAACGGTGATTGGGAAACCTTAGGAACGGCATTTGAAACAGTTGCGGATGTATACCGATGAGTTGAAACATTCTTTCAAAAACAAAAGAACAGGAAATGGGCATGTCAATGTCCTAGGGAAAAAACAAAAATATAAATTGACGTCATTTTAAGTGAATGAAGAAGGAAAGATAACACTTCACAATTGTGATAGGAGAATTTACACAAAGGTTGGTTAGAAGCAAATGGGAGAACGGTGAGTGGGAAACCTTAAAAACGGCATTTGAAACAGTTGCGAATGTATACCGGTGAGTTGAAACATTCTTTTAAAAACACAAGAACAGGAAATGGGCATGTCAAAGTCTCAGTGAAACAACAAAAATATAAATTAACTTCATTTTAAGTGAATGACGAAGGAAATATTACAGTTCCCAATTGTGATATGAGAATATAAACAAAGGTTGGTTAGAAGCAAATGGGAAAACGGTGAGTGGGAAACCTTAGAAACAGCATTAGCAACAGTTGCGGATGTATACCGGTGAGTTGACACATTCTTTTAAAGACAAACGAACAGGAAATGGGCATATCAAAGTCCCAGAGAAAAACAAAAAACTAAATTGACTTCATTTTAAGTGAATGAAGGAAAGATAACACTTCACAATTGTGATAGGAGAATTTACACAAAGGTTGGTTAGAAGCAAATGGGAGAACATTGAGTGGGAAACCTTAGAAACGGCATTTGAAACAGTTGCGGATGTATACCGGTGAGTTGAAACATTCTTTTAAAAACACAAGAACAGGAAATGGGCATGTCAAAGTCTCGGTGAAACTACAAAAATATAAATTAACTTCATTTTAAGTGAATGACGAAGGAAATAATACAGTTCCCAATTGTGATATGAGAATTTACACAAAGGTTGGTTAGAAGCAAATGGGAAAACGGTGACTGGGAAACCTTAGAAACAGCATTTGCAACAGTTGCGGATGTATACCGGTGAGTTGACACATTCTTTTAAAGACAAAAGAACAGGAAATGGTCATATCAAAGTCCCAGGGAAAAACAAAAAACTAAATTGACTTCATTTTAAGTGAATGAAGGAAAGATAACACTTCACAATTGTGATAGGAGAATTTACACAAAGGTTGGTTAGAAGCAAATGGGAGAACGGTGAGTGGGAAACCTTAAAAACGGCATTTGAAACAGTTGCGAATGTATACCGGTGAGTTGAAACATTCTTTTAAAAACACAAGAACAGGAAATGGGCATGTCAAAGTCTCGGTGAAACAACAAAAATATAAATTAACTTCATTTTATGTGAATGACGAAGGAAATATTACAGTTCCCAATTGTGATATGAGAATTTACACAAAGGTTGGTCAGAAGCAAATGGGAGAACGGTGAGTGGGAAACCTTAGAAACAGCATTTGCAACAGTTGCGGATGTATACCGGTGAGTTTACACATTCTTTTAAAGACAAAAGAACAGGAAATGGGCAAGTCAAAGTCCCAGTAAAACAACAAAAAACTAAATTGACTTCATTTTAGGTGAATGAAGTAGGAAATATTACAGTTCACAATTGTGATATGAGAATTTACACAAAGGTTGGTTCGAAGCAAATGGGAGAACGGTGAGTGGGAAACCTTAGAAACGGCATTTGCAACAGTTGCGGATGTATACCGGTGAGTTGACACATTCATTTACAAACAAAAGAACAGGAAATGGGCATGTCAAAGTCCCAATGAAAAACAAAAAACTAAATTGACTTCATTTTAAGTGAATGAAGAAGGAAAGATAACACT
Organism: Haemaphysalis longicornis; assembly: GCF_048455015.1. Classification (NCBI taxonomy): domain Eukaryota; kingdom Metazoa; phylum Arthropoda; class Arachnida; order Ixodida; family Ixodidae; genus Haemaphysalis; species Haemaphysalis longicornis. Next base: position 211,123,925 of record NW_027526361.1, on the reverse strand, counting down.
TCACAATTGCGATAGGAGAATTTACACAAAGGTTGGTTAGAAGGAAATGGGAGAACGGTGAGTGGGAAACCTTAGGAACGGCATTTGAAACAGTTGCGGATGTATACCGGTGAGTTGAAACATTTTTTTAAAAACAAAAGAACAGGAAATGGGCATTTCAAAGTCCCGGTGAAACAACAAAAATATAAAATAATTTAATTTTAAGTGAATGACGAAGGAAATAATACAGTTCACAATTGTTATATGAGAATTTACACAAAGGTTGGTTAGAAGCAAATGGGAGAACGGTGAGTGGGAAACCTTAGAAACAGCATTTGCAACAGTTGCGGATGTATACCGGTGAGTTGACACATTCTTTTAAAGACAAAAGAACAGGAAATGGGCATGTCAAAGTCCCAGGGAAAAACAAAAAACTAAATTGACTTCATTTTAAGTGAATGAAGGAAAGATAACACTTCACAATTGTGATAGGAGAATTTACACAAAGGTTGGTTTGAAGGAAATGGGAGAACGGTGAGTGGGAAACCTTAGAAAAGGCTTTTGCAACAGTTGCGGATGTATACCGGTGAGTTGACGCATTCTTTTAAAAACAAAAGAAAAGAAAATGGGCATGTCAAAGTCCCAGTAAAACAACACAAATATAAATTGACTTCATTTTAGGTGAATGAAGAAGGAAATATTACAGTTCACAATTGTGATATGAGAATTTACACAAAGGTTGGTTAGAAGCAAATGGGAGAACGGTGAGTGGGAAACCTTCGAAACAGCATTTGCAACAGTTGCGGATGTATACCGGTGAGTTGACGCATTCTTTTAAAAACAAAAGAAAAGAAAATGGGCATGTCAAAGTCCCAGTAAAACAACAAAAATATAAATTGACTTCATTTTAGGTGAATGAAGAAGGAAATATTACAGTTCACAATTGTGATATGAGAATTTACACAAAGGTTGGTTAGAAGCAAATGGGAGAACGGTGAGTGGGAAACCTTCGAAACAGCATTTGCAACAGTTGCGGATGTATACCGGTGAGTTGACACATTCTTTTAAAAACAAAAAAACAGGAAATGGTCATGTCAAAGTCCAAGGAAAAAAACAAAAAACTAAATTGACTTCATTTTAATTGAATGAAGAAGGAAAGATAACACTTCACAATTGTGATAGGAGAATTTACACAAAGGTTGGTTAGAAGCAAATGGGAGAACGGTGAGTGGGAAAGCTTAGAAACGGCATTTGCAACAGTTGCGCATGTATGCCGGTGAGTTGACAAATTCTTTTAAATACAGAAGAACAGGAAATGGGCATGTCGAAGTTCCAGTGAAACAACAAAAAACTACATTGACTTCATTTTAAGTGAATGAAGAAGCAAAGATAACACATCAGAATTGTGATAGGAGAACTTACACAAAGGTTGGTTAGAAGCAAATGAGAAAACGGTGAGTGGGAAAGCTTAGAAACGGCATTTGCAACAGTTGCGGATGTATACCGGTGAGTTGACACATTCTTTTAAAAACAAAAGAACAGGAAATGGGCATGTCGAAGTTCCAGTGAAACAACAAAAAACTAAATTGACTTCATTTTAAGTGAATAAAGAAGGAAACATAACACTTCCCAATTGTGATAGGAGAATTTACACAAAGGTTGGCTAGAAGCAAATGGGAGAACGGTGAGTGCGAAACCTTAGAAACGGCATTTGCAACAGTTGCGGATGTATACCGGTGAGTGGAAACATTCGTTTACAAACAAAAGAGCAGGAAATGGGCATGTCAAAGTTCTAATGAAAAACCAAAAACTAAATTGACTTCTTTTTAAGTGAATGAAGAAGGAAAGATAACACTTCACAATTGTGATAGGAGAATTTACACAAAGGTTGGTTAGAAGCAAATGGGAGAACGGTGAGTGGGAAACCTTAGAAACGGCTTTTGCAACAGTTGCGGATGTATACCGGTGAGTGGAAACATTCGTTTACAAACAAAAGAACAGTAAATGGGCATGTCAAAGTCCCAATGAAAAACAAAAAACTAAATTGACTTCATTTTAAGTGAATGAAGAAGGAAAGATAACTCTTCACAATTGTGATAGGAGAATTTACACAAAGGTTGGTTAGAAGCAAATGGGAGAACGGTGAGTGGTAAACCTTAGGAACGGCATTTGAAACAGTTGCGGATGTATACCGGTGAGTTGAAACATTCTTTCAAAAACAAAAGAACAGGAAATGGGCATGTCAAAGTCCCAGGGAAAAAACAAAAATATAAATTGACGTCATTTTTAGTGAATGAAGAAGGAAAGATAACACTTCACAATTGTGATAGGAGAATTTACACAAAGGTTGGTTAGAAGCAAATGGGAGAACGGTGAGTGGGAAACCTTAAAAACGGCATTTGAAACAGTTGCGAATGTATACCGGTGAGTTGAAACATTCTTTTAAAAACACAAGAACAGGAAATGGGCATGTCAAAGTCTCGGTGAAACAACAAAAATATAAATTACTTCATTTTAGGTGAATGACAAAGGAAATATTACAGTTCCCATTTGTAATATGAGAATTTACACAAAGGTTGGTTAGAAGCAAATGGGAAAACGGTGAGTGGGAAACCTTAGAAACAGCATTTGCAACAGTTGCGGATGTATACCGGTGAGTTGACACATTCTTTAAAAGACAAAAGAACAGGAAATGGGCATATCAAAGTCCCAGGGAAAAACAAAAAACTAAATTGACTTCATTTTAAGTGAATGAAGGAAAGATAACACTTCAGAATTGTGATAGGAGAATTTACACAAAGGTTGGTTAGAAGCAAATGGGAGAACGGTGAGTGGGAAACCTAAGAAACAGCATTTGCAACAGTTCCGGATGTATACCGGTGAGTTGACACATTCTTTTAAAGACAAAAGAACAGGAAATGGGCATGTCAAAGTCCCAGTAAAACAACAAAAAACTAAATTGACTTCATTTTAGGTGAATGAAGTAGGAAATATTACAGTTCACAATTGTGATATGAGAATTTACACAAAGGGGGTTAGAAGCAAATGGGAGAATGGTGAGCGGGAAACCCTCGAAACAGCATTTGCAACAGTTGCGGATGTATACCGGTGAGTTGGCACATTCTTTTAAAAACAAAAGAACAGGAAATGGGCATGTCAAAGTCCCAGGGAAAAAACAAAATCTAAATTGACTTCATTTTAAGTGAATGAAGAAGGAAAGATAACACTTCACAATTGTGATAGGAGAATTTACACAAAGGTTGGTTCGAAGCAAATGGGAGAACGGTGAGTGGGAAACCTTAGAAACGGCATTTGCAACAGTTGCGGATGTATACCGGTGAGTTGACACATTCATTTACAAACAAAAGAACAGGAAATGGGCATGTCAAATTCTCAATGAAAAACAAAAAACCAAATTGACTTCATTTTGAGGGAATGAAGAAGGCAATAATACTACAGTCCAAATTTCGATATGAGAATGAACACAAAGGTTGGTTAGAAGGAAATGGGAGAACGGTGAGTGGGAAACCTTAGAAATGGCCTTTGCAACAGTTGGGCATGTATACCGGTGAGTTGACACATACTTTTAAAAACGAAAGAACAGGAAATGGGCATGTCAAAGTCCCAATGAAAAACAAAAAACTAAATTGACTTCATTTTAAGTGAATGAAGAAGGAAAGATAACACTTCACAATTGTGATAGGAGAATTTACACAAAGGTTGGTTAGAAGCAAATGGGAGAACGGTGAGTGGGAAACCTTAGAAATGGCTTTTGCAACAGTTGCGGATGTATACCGGTGAGTGGAAACATTGGTTTACAAACAAAAGAACAGGAAATGGGCATGTCAAAGTCCCAATGAAAAACAATACAACTAAATTGACTTCATTTTAAGTGAATGAAGAAGGAAAGATAACACTTCACAATTGTGATAGGAGAATTTACACAAAGTTTGGTTAGAAGCAAATGGGAGAACGTTGAGTGGGAAACCTTAGAAACGGCATTTGAAACAGTTGCGGATGTATACCGGTGAGTTGAAACATTCTTTTAAAAACACAAGAACAGGAAATGGGCTTGTCAAAGTCTCGGTGAAACAACAAAAATATAAATTAACTTCATTTAAAGTAAATGACGAAGGAAATAATACAGTTCCCAATTGTGATATGAGAATTTACACAAAGGTTGGTTAGAAGACAATGGGAGAACGGTGAGTAGGAAACCTTAAAAAAAAGCATTTGCAACCGTTGTGGATGTATACCGGTGAGTTGACACATTCTTTTAAAAACAAAAGAACAGGAAATGGGCATGTCAAAGTCTCGGTGAAACAACAAAAATATAAATTAATTTCATTTAAAGTAAATGACGAAGGAAATAATACAGTTCCCAATTGTGATATGAGAATTTACACAAAGGTTGGTTAGAAGACAATGGGAGAACGGTGAGTAGGAAACCTTAAAAAAAAGCATTTGCAACAGTTGTGGATGTATACCGGTGAGTTGACACATTCTTTTAAAAACAAAAGAACAGGAAATGGGCATGTTAAAGTCCCATTGAAAAAACAAAAAACTAAATTGACTTCATTTTAAGTGAATGAAGAAGGAAAGATAACACTTCACAATTGTAATAGGAGAATTTACACAAAGGTTGGTTAAAAGGAAATGGGGGAACGGTGAGTGGGAAACCTTAGAAACGGCATTTGCAACAGTTGTGGATGTATACCAGTGAGTTGACACATTTTTTAAAAAACAAAAGAGAAGAAAATGGGAATGTCAAAGTCTCAGTAAAACAACAAAAAACTAAATTGACTTCATTTTAGGTGAATGAAGAAGGAAATATTACAGTTCACAATTGTGATATGAGAATTTACACAAAGGTTGGTTCGAAGCAAATGGGAGGACGGTGAGCGGGAAACCTTCGAAACAGCATTTGCAACTAGTTGCAGATGTATACTGGTGAGTTGACACATTTTTTTAAAAACAAAAGAACAGGAAATGGGCATGTCAAAGTCCCAGTAAAACAACAAAAAACTAAATTGACTTCATTTTAGGTGAATGAAGTAGGAAATATTACAGTTCACAATTGTGATATGAGAATTTACACAAAGGGGGGTTAGAAGCAAATGGGAGAACGGTGAGCGGGAAACCCTCGAAACAGCATTTGCAACAGTTGCGGATGTATACCGGTGAGTTGACACATTCATTTACAAACAAAAGAACAGGAAATGGGCATGCCAAAATCTCAATGAAAAACAAAAAACCAAATTGACTTCATTTTAAGTGAATGAAGAAGGCAATAATATTACAGTCCAAATTTCGATATGAGAATGAACACAAAGGTTGGTTAGAAGGAAATGGGAGAACGGTGAGTGGGAAACCTTAGAAATGGCCTTTGCAACAGTTGCGCATGTATACCGGTGAGTTGACACATACTTTTAAAAACAAAAGAACAGGAAATGCGCATGTCAAAGTCCCAATGAAAAACAAAAAACTAAATTGACTTTATTTTAAGTGAATGAAGAAGGAAAGATAACACTTCACAATTGTGATAGGAGAATTTACACAAAGGTTGGTTAGAAGCAAATGGGAGAACGGTGAGTGGGAAACCTTTGAAACGGCTTTTGCAACAGTTGCGGATGTATACCGGTGAGTGGAAACATTCGTTTACAAACAAAAGAACAGGAAATGGGCATGTCAAAGTCCCAATGAAAAACAAAAAACTAAATTGACTTCATTTTAAGTGAATGAAGAAGGAAAGATAACACTTCACAATTGTGATAGGAGAATTTACACAAAGGTTGGTTAGAAGCAAATGGGAGAACGTTGAGTGGGAAACCTTAGAAACGGCATTTGAAACAGTTGTGGATGTATACCGGTGAGTTGAAACATTCTTTTAAAAACACAAGAACAGGAAATGGGCATGTCAAAGTCTCGGTGAAACAACAAAAATATAAATTAACTTCATTTTAAGTAAATGACGAAGGAAATATTACAGTTCCCAATTGTGATATGAGAATTTACACAAAGGTGGGTCAGAAGCAAATGGGAGAACGGTGAGTAGGAAACCTTAAAAAAAGCATTTGCAACCGTTTTGGATGTATACCGGTGAGTTGACACATTCTTTTAAAAACAACAGAACAGGAAATGGGCATGTCAAAGTCCCAGGGATGTCAAAGTCCCAGTGAAAAAACAAAAAAACTAAATTGACTTCATTTTAAGTGAATGAAGAAGGAAAGATAACACTTCACAATTGTAATAGGAGAATTTACACAAAGGTTGGTTAAAAGCAAATGGGGGAACGGTGAGTGGAAACCTTAGAAACGGCATTTGCAACAGTTGCGGATGTATACCAGTGAGTTGACACATTTTTTAAAAAACAAGAGAAGAAAATGGGAATGTCAAAGTCTCAGTAAAACAACAAAAAACTAAATTGACTTCATTTTAGGTGAATGAAGAAGGAAATATTACAGTTCACAATTGTGATATGAGAATTTACACAAAGGTTGGTTAGAAGCAAATGGGAGGACGGTGAGCGGGAAACCTTCGAAACGGCATTTGCAACAGTTGCGGATGTATACCGGTGAGTTGACACATTCATTTACAAACAAAAGAACAGGAAATGGTCATGTCAAAGTCTCAATGAAAAACAAAAACCCAAATTGACTTCATTTTAAGTGAATGAAGAAGGCAATAATATTACAGTCCAAATTTCGATATGAGAATGAACACAAAGGTTGGTTAGAAGGAAATGGGAGAACGGTGAGTGGGAAACCTTAGAAACGCTTTTGCAACAGTTGCTGAATTATACCGGTGAGTTGACACATACTTTTAAAAACAAAAGAACAGGAAATGGGCATGTCAAAGTCCCAATGAAAAACAAAAAACTAAATTGACTTCATTTTAAGTGAATGAAGAAGGAAAGATAACACTTCACAATTGTGATAGGAGAATTTACACAAAGGTTGGTTAGAAGCAAATGGGAGAACGGTGAGTGGGAAACCTTAGAAACGGCACTTGCAACAGTTGCGGATGTATACCGGTGAGTTGACGCATTCTTTTAAAAACAAATAAAAAGAAAATGGGCATGTCAAAGTCCCAGTAAAAAAACAAAAAACTAAATTGACTTCATTTTAGGTGAATGAAGAAGGAAATATTACAGTTCACAATTGTGATATGAGAATTTACACAAAGGTTGGTTAGAAGCAAATGGGAGAACGGTGAGTGGGAAACCTTCGAAACAGCATTTGCAACAGTTGCGGATGTATACCGGTGAGTTGACACATTCTTTTAAAAACAAAAAAAACAGGAAATGGTCATTTCAAAGTCAATGGAAAAAAACAAAAAACTAAATTGACTTCATTTTAAGTGAATGAAGAAGGAAAGATAACACTTCACAATTGCGATAGGAGAATTTACGCAAAGGTTGCTTAGAAGGAAATGGGAGAACGGTGAGTGGGAAACCTTAGGAACGGCATTTGAAACAGTTGCGGATGTATACCGGTGAGTTGAAACATTTTTTTAAAAACAAAAGAACAGGAAATGGGCATGTCAAAGTCCCGGTGAAACAACAAAAAACCAAATTGATTTCATTTTAAGTGAATGAAGAAGGCAATAATATTTCAGTCCAAATTTCGATATGGGAATGAACACAAAGGTTGGTTAGAAGGAAATTGGAGAATGGTGAGTGGGAAACCTTAGAAACGGCATTTGCAACAGTTGCGGATGTATACAAGTGAGTGGACACATTCATTTACAAACAAAGAACAGGAAATGGGCATGTCAAAATCTCAATGAAAAACAAAAAACCAAATTGACTTCATTTTAAGTGAATGAAGAAGGCAATAGTATTACAGTCCAAATTTCGATATGAGAATGAACACAAAGGTTGGTTAGAAGGAAATGGGAGAACGGTGAGTGGGAAACCTTAGAAACGGCCTTTGCAACAGTTGCGGATGTATACCGGTGAGTTGGCACATTCTTTTAAAAACAAAAGAACAGGAAATGGGCATGTCAAAGTTTCAGGGAAAAAACAAAAAAATAAATTGACTTCATTTTAAGTGAATGAAGAAGGAAAGATAACACTTCACAATTGTGATAGGAGAATTTACACAAAGGTTGGTTAGAAGCAAATGGGAGAACGGTGAGTGGGAAACCTTAAAAACGGCATTTGAAACAGTTGCGAATGTATACCGGTGAGTTGAAACATTCTTTTAAAAACACAAGAACAGGAAATGGGCATGTCAAAGTCTCGGTGAAACAACAAAAATATAAATTTACTTCATTTTAAGTGAATGACGAAGGAAATATTACAGTTCCCAATTGTGATATGAGAATATAAACAAAGGTTGGTTAGAAGCAAATGAGAAAACGGTGAGTGGGAAACCTTAGAAACAGCATTTGCAACAGTTGCGGATGTATACTGGTGAGTTGACACATTCTTTTAAAGACAAACGAACAGGAAATGGGCATATCAAAGTCCCAGGGAAAAACAAAAAACTAAATTGACTTCATTTTAAGTGAATGAAGGAAAGATAACACTTCACAATTGTGATAGCAGAATTTACACAAAGGTTGGTTAGAAGCAAATGGGAGAACGGTGAGTGGGAAACCTTAAAAACGGCATTTGAAACCGTTGCGAATGTATACCGGTGAGTTGAAACATTCTTTTAAAAACACAAGAACAGGAAATGGGCATGTCAAAGTCTCGGTGAAACAACAAAAATATAAATTAACTTCATTTTAAGTGAATGACGAAGGAAATAGTACAGTTCCCAATTGTGATATGAGAATTTACACAAAGGTTGGTTAGAAGCAAATGGGAGAACGGTGAGTGGGAAACCTTAGAAACAGCATTTGCAACAGTTGCGGATGTATACCGGTGAGTTGACACATTTTTTTAAAGACAAAAGAACAGGAAATGGGCATGTCAAAGTCCCAGTAAAACAACAAAAAACTAAATTGACTTCATTTTAAGTGAATGAAGAAGGAAAGATAACACTTCACAATTGTGATAGGAGAATTTACACAAAGGTTGGTTAGAAGCAAATGGGAGAACGGTGAGTGGGAAACCTTAGAAACAGCATTTGCAACAGTTGCGGATGTATACCGGTGAGTTGACACATTCATTTACAAACAAAAGAACAGGAAATGGGCATGCCAAAATCTCAATGAAAAACAAAAAACCAAATTGACTTCATTTTAAGTGAATGAAGAAGGCAATAATATTACAGTCCAAATTTCGATATGAGAATGAACACAAAGGTTGGTTAGAAGGAAATGGGAGAACGGTGAGTGGGAAACCTTAGAAATGGCCTTTGCAACAGTTGCGCATGTATACCGGTGAGTTGACACATACTTTTAAAAACAAAAGAACAGGAAATGCGCATGTCAAAGTCCCAATGAAAAACAAAAAACTAAATTGACTTTATTTTAAGTGAATGAAGAAGGAAAGATAACACTTCACAATTGTGATAGGAGAATTTACACAAAGGTTGGTTAGAAGCAAATGGGAGAACGGTGAGTGGGAAACCTTTGAAACGGCTTTTGCAACAGTTGCGGATGTATACCGGTGAGTGGAAACATTCGTTTACAAACAAAAGAACAGGAAATGGGCATGTCAAAGTCCCAATGAAAAACAAAAAACTAAATTGACTTCATTTTAAGTGAATGAAGAAGGAAAGATAACACTTCACAATTGTGATAGGAGAATTTACACAAAGGTTGGTTAGAAGCAAATGGGAGAACGTTGAGTGGGAAACCTTAGAAACGGCATTTGAAACAGTTGTGGATGTATACCGGTGAGTTGAAACATTCTTTTAAAAACACAAGAACAGGAAATGGGCATGTCAAAGTCTCGGTGAAACAACAAAAATATAAATTAACTTCATTTTAAGTAAATGACGAAGGAAATATTACAGTTCCCAATTGTGATATGAGAATTTACACAAAGGTGGGTCAGAAGCAAATGGGAGAACGGTGAGTAGGAAACCTTAAAAAAAGCATTTGCAACCGTTTTGGATGTATACCGGTGAGTTGACACATTCTTTTAAAAACAACAGAACAGGAAATGGGCATGTCAAAGTCCCAGGGATGTCAAAGTCCCAGTGAAAAAACAAAAAAACTAAATTGACTTCATTTTAAGTGAATGAAGAAGGAAAGATAACACTTCACAATTGTAATAGGAGAATTTACACAAAGGTTGGTTAAAAGCAAATGGGGGAACGGTGAGTGGAAACCTTAGAAACGGCATTTGCAACAGTTGCGGATGTATACCAGTGAGTTGACACATTTTTTAAAAAACAAGAGAAGAAAATGGGAATGTCAAAGTCTCAGTAAAACAACAAAAAACTAAATTGACTTCATTTTAGGTGAATGAAGAAGGAAATATTACAGTTCACAATTGTGATATGAGAATTTACACAAAGGTTGGTTAGAAGCAAATGGGAGGACGGTGAGCGGGAAACCTTCGAAACGGCATTTGCAACAGTTGCGGATGTATACCGGTGAGTTGACACATTCATTTACAAACAAAAGAACAGGAAATGGTCATGTCAAAGTCTCAATGAAAAACAAAAACCCAAATTGACTTCATTTTAAGTGAATGAAGAAGGCAATAATATTACAGTCCAAATTTCGATATGAGAATGAACACAAAGGTTGGTTAGAAGGAAATGGGAGAACGGTGAGTGGGAAACCTTAGAAACGCTTTTGCAACAGTTGCTGAATTATACCGGTGAGTTGACACATGCTTTTAAAAACAAAAGAACAGGAAATGGGCATGTCAAAGTCCCAATGAAAAACAAAAAACTAAATTGACTTCATTTTAAGTGAATGAAGAAGGAAAGATAACACTTCACAATTGTGATAGGAGAATTTACACAAAGGTTGGTTAGAAGCAAATGGGAGAACGGTGAGTGGGAAACCTTAGAAACGGCACTTGCAACAGTTGCGGATGTATACCGGTGAGTTGACGCATTCTTTTAAAAACAAATAAAAAGAAAATGGGCATGTCAAAGTCCCAGTAAAAAAACAAAAAACTAAATTGACTTCATTTTAGGTGAATGAAGAAGGAAATATTACAGTTCACAATTGTGATATGAGAATTTACACAAAGGTTGGTTAGAAGCAAATGGGAGAACGGTGAGTGGGAAACCTTCGAAACAGCATTTGCAACAGTTGCGGATGTATACCGGTGAGTTGACACATTCTTTTAAAAACAAAAAAAACAGGAAATGGTCATTTCAAAGTCAATGGAAAAAAACAAAAAACTAAATTGACTTCATTTTAAGTGAATGAAGAAGGAAAGATAACACTTCACAATTGCGATAGGAGAATTTACGCAAAGGTTGCTTAGAAGGAAATGGGAGAACGGTGAGTGGGAAACCTTAGGAACGGCATTTGAAACAGTTGCGGATGTATACCGGTGAGTTGAAACATTTTTTTAAAAACAAAAGAACAGGAAATGGGCATGTCAAAGTCCCGGTGAAACAACAAAAAACCAAATTGATTTCATTTTAAGTGAATGAAGAAGGCAATAATATTTCAGTCCAAATTTCGATATGGGAATGAACACAAAGGTTGGTTAGAAGGAAATTGGAGAATGGTGAGTGGGAAACCTTAGAAACGGCATTTGCAACAGTTGCGGATGTATACAAGTGAGTGGACACATTCATTTACAAACAAAGAACAGGAAATGGGCATGTCAAAATCTCAATGAAAAACAAAAAACCAAATTGACTTCATTTTAAGTGAATGAAGAAGGCAATAGTATTACAGTCCAAATTTCGATATGAGAATGAACACAAAGGTTGGTTAGAAGGAAATGGGAGAACGGTGAGTGGGAAACCTTAGAAACGGCCTTTGCAACAGTTGCGGATGTATACCGGTGAGTTGGCACATTCTTTTAAAAACAAAAGAACAGGAAATGGGCATGTCAAAGTTTCAGGGAAAAAACAAAAAAATAAATTGACTTCATTTTAAGTGAATGAAGAAGGAAAGATAACACTTCACAATTGTGATAGGAGAATTTACACAAAGGTTGGTTAGAAGCAAATGGGAGAACGGTGAGTGGGAAACCTTAAAAACGGCATTTGAAACAGTTGCGAATGTATACCGGTGAGTTGAAACATTCTTTTAAAAACACAAGAACAGGAAATGGGCATGTCAAAGTCTCGGTGAAACAACAAAAATATAAATTTACTTCATTTTAAGTGAATGACGAAGGAAATATTACAGTTCCCAATTGTGATATGAGAATATAAACAAAGGTTGGTTAGAAGCAAATGAGAAAACGGTGAGTGGGAAACCTTAGAAACAGCATTTGCAACAGTTGCGGATGTATACTGGTGAGTTGACACATTCTTTTAAAGACAAACGAACAGGAAATGGGCATATCAAAGTCCCAGGGAAAAACAAAAAACTAAATTGACTTCATTTTAAGTGAATGAAGGAAAGATAACACTTCACAATTGTGATAGCAGAATTTACACAAAGGTTGGTTAGAAGCAAATGGGAGAACGGTGAGTGGGAAACCTTAAAAACGGCATTTGAAACCGTTGCGAATGTATACCGGTGAGTTGAAACATTCTTTTAAAAACACAAGAACAGGAAATGGGCATGTCAAAGTCTCGGTGAAACAACAAAAATATAAATTAACTTCATTTTAAGTGAATGACGAAGGAAATAGTACAGTTCCCAATTGTGATATGAGAATTTACACAAAGGTTGGTTAGAAGCAAATGGGAGAACGGTGAGTGGGAAACCTTAGAAACAGCATTTGCAACAGTTGCGGATGTATACCGGTGAGTTGACACATTTTTTTAAAGACAAAAGAACAGGAAATGGGCATGTCAAAGTCCCAGTAAAACAACAAAAAACTAAATTGACTTCATTTTAAGTGAATGAAGAAGGAAAGATAACACTTCACAATTGTGATAGGAGAATTTACACAAAGGTTGGTTAGAAGCAAATGGGAGAACGGTGAGTGGGAAACCTTAGAAACAGCATTTGCAACAGTTGCAGATGTATACCGGTGAGTTGACACATTCATTTACAAACAAAAGAACAGGAAATGGGCATGTCAAAATCTCAATGAAAAACAAAAAACCAAATTGACTTCATTTTAAGTGAATGAAGAAGGCAATAATATTACAGTCCAAATTTCGATATGAGAATGAACACAAAGGTTGGTTAGAAGGAAATGGGAGAACGGTGAGTGGGAAACCTTAGAAATGGCCTTTGCAACAGTTGCGCATGTATACCGGTGAGTTGACACATACTTTTAAAAACAAAAGAACAGGAAATGGGCATGTCAAAGTCCCAATGAAAAACAAAAAACTAAATTGACTTCATTTTAAGTGAATGAAGAAGGAAAGATAACACTTCACAATTGTGATAGGAGAATTTACACAAAGGTTGGTTAGAAGCAAATTGGAGAACGGTGAGTGGGAAACCTTAGAAACGGCTTTTGCAACAGTTGCGGATGTATACCGGTGAGTGGAAACATTGGTTTACAAACAAAAGAACAGGAAATGGGCATGTCAAAGTCCCAATGAAAAACAAAAAACTAAATTGACTTCATTTTAAGTGAATGAAGAAGGAAAGATAACACTTCACAATTGTGATAGGAGAATTTACACAAAGGTTGGTTAGAAGCAAATGGGAGAACGGTGAGTGGGAAACCTTAGAAACGGCATTTGCAACAGTTGCGGATGTATACCAGTGAGTTGACACATTTTTTAAAAAACAAGAGAAGAAAATGGGAATGTCAAAGTCTCAGTAAAACAACAAAAAACTAAATTGACTTCATTTTAGGTGAATGAAGAAGGAAATATTACAGTTCACAATTGTGATATGAGAATTTACACAAAGGTTGGTTAGAAGCAAATGGGAGGACGGTGAGCGGGAAACCTTCGAAACAGCATTTGCAACTAGTTGCGGATGTATACTGGTGAGTTGACACATTCTTTTAAAAACAAAAGAACAGGAAATGGGCATGTCAAAGTCCCAGGGAAAAAACAAAAAACTAAATTGACTTCATTTTAAGTGAATGAAGAAGGAAAGATAACACCTCACAATTGTGATAGGAGAATTTACACAAAGGTTGGTTAGAAGCAAATGGGAGAACGGTGAGTGGGAAACCTTAGAAACGGCATTTGCAACAGTTGCGGATGTATACCGGTGAGTTGACACATTCTTTTAAAAACAAAAGAACAGGGAATGGGCATGTCAAAGTCCCAGGGAAAAAACAAAAAACTAAATTGACTTCATTTTAAGTGAATGAAGAAGGAAAGATAACACCTCACAATTGTGATAGGAGAATTTACACAAAGGTTGGTTAGAAGCAAATGGGAGAACGGTGAGTGGGAAACCTTCGAAACAGCATTTGCAACAGTTGCGGATGTATACCGGTGAGTTGACACATTCTTTTAAAAACAAAAAAACAGGAAATGGTCATTTCAAAGTCAATGGAAAAAAACAAAAAACTAAATTGACTTCATTTTAAGTGAATGAAGAAGGAAAGATAACACTTCACAATTGCGATAGGAGAATTTACACAAAGGTTGGTTAGAAGGAAATGGGAGAACGGTGAGTGGGAAACCTTAGGAACGGCATTTGAAACAGTTGCGGATGTATACCGGTGAGTTGAAACATTTTTTTAAAAACAAAAGAACAGGAAATGGGCATGTCAAAGTCCCGGTGAAACAACAAAAGAACAGGAAATGGGCATGTCAAAGTATCAATGAAAAACAAAAAAACAAATTGATTTCATTTTAAGTGAATGAAGAAGGCAATAATATTTCAGTCCAAATTTCGATATGAGAATGAACACAAAGGTTGGTTAGAAGGAAATTGGAGAACGGTGAGTGGGAAAACTTAGAAATGGCTTTTGCAACAGTTGCGGATGTATACCGGTGAGTTGACACATACTTATAAAAACAAAAGAACAGGAAATGGGCATGTCCAATTCCCAAGGAAAAAACAAAAAACTAAATTGACTTCATTTTAAGTGAATGAAGAAGGAAAGATAACACTTCACAATTGTGATAGGAGAATTTACACAAAGGTTGGTTAGAAGCAAATGGGAGAATGGTGAGTGGGAAATCCTTAGAAACGGCTTTTGCAACAGTTGCGGATGTATACCGGTGAGTGGAAACATTCGTTTACAAACAAAAGAACAGGAAATGCGCATGTCAAAGTCCCAATGAAAAACAAAAAAACTAAATTGACTTCATTTTAAGTGAATGAAGAAGGAAAGATAACACTTCACAATTGTAATAGGAGAATTTACACAAAGGTTGGTTAGAAGCAAATGGGAGAACGGTGAGTTGGAAACCCTAGAAACGGCTTTTGCAACAGATGCGGATGTATACCGGTGAGTGGAAACATTCGTTTACAAACAAAAGAACAGTGAATGGGCATGTCAAAGTCCCAATGAAAAACAAAAAACTAAATTGACGTCATTTTAAGTGAATGAAGAAGGAAAGATAACACTTCACAATTGTGATAGGAGAATTTACACAAAGGTTGGTTAGAAGCAAATGGGAGAACGTTGAGTGGGAAACCTTAGAAACGGCATTTGAAACAGTTTCGGATGTATACCGGTGAGTTGAAACATTCTTTTAAAAACACAAGAACAGGAAATGGGCATGTCAAAGCCTCGGTGAAACAACAAAAATATAAATTAACTTCATTTTAAGTGAATGACGAAGGAAATAATACAGTTCCCAATTGTGATATGAGAATTTACACAAAGGTTTGTTAGAAGCAAATGGGAGAAGGGTGAGTAGGAAACCTTAAAAAAAGCATTTGCAACAGTTGTGGATGTATACCGGTGAGTTGACACATTCTTTTAAAAACAAAAGAACAGGAAATGGGCATGTCAAAGTCCCAGGGAAAAAACAAAAAACTAAATTGACTTCATTTTAAGTGAATGAAGAAGGAAAGATAACACTTCACAATTGTGATAGGAGAATTTACACAAAGGTTGGTTAAAAGCAAATGGGGGAACGGTGAGTGGGAAACCTTAGAAACAGCATTTGCAACAGTTGCGGATGTATACCGGTGAGTTGACACATTTTTTTAAAGACAAAAGAACAGGAAATGGGCATGTCAAAGTCCCAGTAAAACAACAAAAAACTAAATTGACTTCATTTTAAGTGAATGAAGAAGGAAAGATAACACTTCACAATTGTGATAGGAGAATTTACACAAAGGTTGGTTAGAAGCAAATGGGAGAACGGTGAGTGGGAAACCTTAGAAACAGCATTTGCAACAGTTGCAGATGTATACCGGTGAGTTGACACATTCATTTACAAACAAAAGAACAGGAAATGGGCATGTCAAAATCTCAATGAAAAACAAAAAACCAAATTGACTTCATTTTAAGTGAATGAAGAAGGCAATAATATTACAGTCCAAATTTCGATATGAGAATGAACACAAAGGTTGGTTAGAAGGAAATGGGAGAACGGTGAGTGGGAAACCTTAGAAATGGCCTTTGCAACAGTTGCGCATGTATACCGGTGAGTTGACACATACTTTTAAAAACAAAAGAACAGGAAATGGGCATGTCAAAGTCCCAATGAAAAACAAAAAACTAAATTGACTTCATTTTAAGTGAATGAAGAAGGAAAGATAACACTTCACAATTGTGATAGGAGAATTTACACAAAGGTTGGTTAGAAGCAAATTGGAGAACGGTGAGTGGGAAACCTTAGAAACGGCTTTTGCAACAGTTGCGGATGTATACCGGTGAGTGGAAACATTGGTTTACAAACAAAAGAACAGGAAATGGGCATGTCAAAGTCCCAATGAAAAACAAAAAACTAAATTGACTTCATTTTAAGTGAATGAAGAAGGAAAGATAACACTTCACAATTGTGATAGGAGAATTTACACAAAGGTTGGTTAGAAGCAAATGGGAGAACGGTGAGTGGGAAACCTTAGAAACGGCATTTGCAACAGTTGCGGATGTATACCAGTGAGTTGACACATTTTTTAAAAAACAAGAGAAGAAAATGGGAATGTCAAAGTCTCAGTAAAACAACAAAAAACTAAATTGACTTCATTTTAGGTGAATGAAGAAGGAAATATTACAGTTCACAATTGTGATATGAGAATTTACACAAAGGTTGGTTAGAAGCAAATGGGAGGACGGTGAGCGGGAAACCTTCGAAACAGCATTTGCAACTAGTTGCGGATGTATACTGGTGAGTTGACACATTCTTTTAAAAACAAAAGAACAGGAAATGGGCATGTCAAAGTCCCAGGGAAAAAACAAAAAACTAAATTGACTTCATTTTAAGTGAATGAAGAAGGAAAGATAACACCTCACAATTGTGATAGGAGAATTTACACAAAGGTTGGTTAGAAGCAAATGGGAGAACGGTGAGTGGGAAACCTTAGAAACGGCATTTGCAACAGTTGCGGATGTATACCGGTGAGTTGACACATTCTTTTAAAAACAAAAGAACAGGGAATGGGCATGTCAAAGTCCCAGGGAAAAAACAAAAAACTAAATTGACTTCATTTTAAGTGAATGAAGAAGGAAAGATAACACCTCACAATTGTGATAGGAGAATTTACACAAAGGTTGGTTAGAAGCAAATGGGAGAACGGTGAGTGGGAAACCTTCGAAACAGCATTTGCAACAGTTGCGGATGTATACCGGTGAGTTGACACATTCTTTTAAAAACAAAAAAACAGGAAATGGTCATTTCAAAGTCAATGGAAAAAAACAAAAAACTAAATTGACTTCATTTTAAGTGAATGAAGAAGGAAAGATAACACTTCACAATTGCGATAGGAGAATTTACACAAAGGTTGGTTAGAAGGAAATGGGAGAACGGTGAGTGGGAAACCTTAGGAACGGCATTTGAAACAGTTGCGGATGTATACCGGTGAGTTGAAACATTTTTTTAAAAACAAAAGAACAGGAAATGGGCATGTCAAAGTCCCGGTGAAACAACAAAAGAACAGGAAATGGGCATGTCAAAGTATCAATGAAAAACAAAAAAACAAATTGATTTCATTTTAAGTGAATGAAGAAGGCAATAATATTTCAGTCCAAATTTCGATATGAGAATGAACACAAAGGTTGGTTAGAAGGAAATTGGAGAACGGTGAGTGGGAAAACTTAGAAATGGCTTTTGCAACAGTTGCGGATGTATACCGGTGAGTTGACACATACTTATAAAAACAAAAGAACAGGAAATGGGCATGTCCAATTCCCAAGGAAAAAACAAAAAACTAAATTGACTTCATTTTAAGTGAATGAAGAAGGAAAGATAACACTTCACAATTGTGATAGGAGAATTTACACAAAGGTTGGTTAGAAGCAAATGGGAGAATGGTGAGTGGGAAATCCTTAGAAACGGCTTTTGCAACAGTTGCGGATGTATACCGGTGAGTGGAAACATTCGTTTACAAACAAAAGAACAGGAAATGCGCATGTCAAAGTCCCAATGAAAAACAAAAAAACTAAATTGACTTCATTTTAAGTGAATGAAGAAGGAAAGATAACACTTCACAATTGTAATAGGAGAATTTACACAAAGGTTGGTTAGAAGCAAATGGGAGAACGGTGAGTTGGAAACCCTAGAAACGGCTTTTGCAACAGATGCGGATGTATACCGGTGAGTGGAAACATTCGTTTACAAACAAAAGAACAGTGAATGGGCATGTCAAAGTCCCAATGAAAAACAAAAAACTAAATTGACGTCATTTTAAGTGAATGAAGAAGGAAAGATAACACTTCACAATTGTGATAGGAGAATTTACACAAAGGTTGGTTAGAAGCAAATGGGAGAACGTTGAGTGGGAAACCTTAGAAACGGCATTTGAAACAGTTTCGGATGTATACCGGTGAGTTGAAACATTCTTTTAAAAACACAAGAACAGGAAATGGGCATGTCAAAGCCTCGGTGAAACAACAAAAATATAAATTAACTTCATTTTAAGTGAATGACGAAGGAAATAATACAGTTCCCAATTGTGATATGAGAATTTACACAAAGGTTTGTTAGAAGCAAATGGGAGAAGGGTGAGTAGGAAACCTTAAAAAAAGCATTTGCAACAGTTG
The DNA here is from genome assembly GCF_048455015.1 of Haemaphysalis longicornis. NCBI lineage: Eukaryota > Metazoa > Arthropoda > Arachnida > Ixodida > Ixodidae > Haemaphysalis > Haemaphysalis longicornis. The sequence goes on along the minus strand of NW_027526361.1, from coordinate 211,104,871 downwards.
TGGATGTATACCGGTGAGTTGACACATTCTTTTAAAAACAAAAGAACAGGAAATGGGCATGTCAAAGTCCCAGGGAAAAAACAAAAAACTAAATTGACTTCATTTTAAGTGAATGAAGAAGGAAAGATAACACTTCACAATTGTGATAGGAGAATTTACACAAAGGTTGGTTAAAAGCAAATGGGGGAACGGTGAGTGGGAAACCTTAGAAACGGCATTTGCAACAGTTGCGGATGTATACCAGTGAGTGGACACATTCATTTACAAACAAAGAACAGGAAATGGGCATGTCAAATTCTCAATGAAAAACAAAAAACCAAATTGACTTCATTTTGAGTGAATGAAGAAGGCAATAATACTACAGTCCAAATTTCGATATGAGAATGAACACAAAGGTTGGTTAGAAGGAAATGGGAGAACGGTGAGTGGGAAACCTTAGAAATGGCCTTTGCAACAGTTGGGCATGTATACCGGTGAGTTGACACATACTTTTAAAAACGAAAGAACAGGAAATGGGCATGTCAAAGTCCCAATGAAAAACAAAAAACTAAATTGACTTCATTTTAAGTGAATGAAGAAGGAAAGATAACACTTCACAATTGTGATAGGAGAATTTACACAAAGGTTGGTTAGAAGCAAATGGGAGAACGGTGAGTGGGAAACCTTAGAAATGGCTTTTGCAACAGTTGCGGATGTATACCGGTGAGTGGAAACATTGGTTTACAAACAAAAGAACAGGAAATGGGCATGTCAAAGTCCCAATGAAAAACAATAAAACTAAATTGACTTCATTTTAAGTGAATGAAGAAGGAAAGATAACACTTCACAATTGTGATAGGAGAATTTACACAAAGTTTGGTTAGAAGCAAATGGGAGAACGTTGAGTGGGAAACCTTAGAAACGGCATTTGAAACAGTTGCGGATGTATACCGGTGAGTTGAAACATTCTTTTAAAAACACAAGAACAGGAAATGGGCTTGTCAAAGTCTCGGTGAAACAACAAAAATATAAATTAACTTCATTTAAAGTAAATGACGAAGGAAATAATACAGTTCCCAATTGTGATATGAGAATTTACACAAAGGTTGGTTAGAAGACAATGGGAGAACGGTGAGTAGGAAACCTTAAAAAAAAGCATTTGCAACCGTTGTGGATGTATACCGGTGAGTTGACACATTCTTTTAAAAACAAAAGAACAGGAAATGGGCATGTCAAAGTCTCGGTGAAACAACAAAAATATAAATTAATTTCATTTAAAGTAAATGACGAAGGAAATAATACAGTTCCCAATTGTGATATGAGAATTTACACAAAGGTTGGTTAGAAGACAATGGGAGAACGGTGAGTAGGAAACCTTAAAAAAAAGCATTTGCAACAGTTGTGGATGTATACCGGTGAGTTGACACATTCTTTTAAAAACAAAAGAACAGGAAATGGGCATGTTAAAGTCCCATTGAAAAAACAAAAAACTAAATTGACTTCATTTTAAGTGAATGAAGAAGGAAAGATAACACTTCACAATTGTAATAGGAGAATTTACACAAAGGTTGGTTAAAAGGAAATGGGGGAACGGTGAGTGGGAAACCTTAGAAACGGCATTTGCAACAGTTGTGGATGTATACCAGTGAGTTGACACATTTTTTAAAAAACAAAAGAGAAGAAAATGGGAATGTCAAAGTCTCAGTAAAACAACAAAAAACTAAATTGACTTCATTTTAGGTGAATGAAGAAGGAAATATTACAGTTCACAATTGTGATATGAGAATTTACACAAAGGTTGGTTCGAAGCAAATGGGAGGACGGTGAGCGGGAAACCTTCGAAACAGCATTTGCAACTAGTTGCAGATGTATACTGGTGAGTTGACACATTTTTTTAAAAACAAAAGAACAGGAAATGGGCATGTCAAAGTCCCAGTAAAACAACAAAAAACAAAATTGACTTCATTTTAGGTGAATGAAGTAGGAAATATTACAGTTCACAATTGTGATATGAGAATTTACACAAAGGGGGGTTAGAAGCAAATGGGAGAACGGTGAGCGGGAAACCCTCGAAACAGCATTTGCAACAGTTGCGGATGTATACCGGTGAGTTGACACATTCATTTACAAACAAAAGAACAGGAAATGGGCATGCCAAAATCTCAATGAAAAACAAAAAACCAAATTGACTTCATTTTAAGTGAATGAAGAAGGCAATAATATTACAGTCCAAATTTCGATATGAGAATGAACACAAAGGTTGGTTAGAAGGAAATGGGAGAACGGTGAGTGGGAAACCTTAGAAATGGCCTTTGCAACAGTTGCGCATGTATACCGGTGAGTTGACACATACTTTTAAAAACAAAAGAACAGGAAATGCGCATGTCAAAGTCCCAATAAAAAACAAAAAACTAAATTGACTTTATTTTAAGTGAATGAAGAAGGAAAGATAACACTTCACAATTGTGATAGGAGAATTTACACAAAGGTTGGTTAGAAGCAAATGGGAGAACGGTGAGTGGGAAACCTTTGAAACGGCTTTTGCAACAGTTGCGGATGTATACCGGTGAGTGGAAACATTCGTTTACAAACAAAAGAACAGGAAATGGACATGTCAAAGTCCCAATGAAAAACAAAAAACTAAATTGACTTCATTTTAAGTGAATGAAGAAGGAAAGATAACACTTCACAATTGTGATAGGAGAATTTACACAAAGGTTGGTTAGAAGCAAATGGGAGAACGTTGAGTGGGAAACCTTAGAAACGGCATTTGAAACAGTTGTGGATGTATACCGGTGAGTTGAAACATTGTTTTAAAAACACAAGAACAGGAAATGGGCATGTCAAAGTCTCGGTGAAACAACAAAAATATAAATTAACTTCATTTTAAGTAAATGACGAAGGAAATATTACAGTTCCCAATTGTGATATGAGAATTTACACAAAGGTGGGTCAGAAGCAAATGGGAGAACGGTGAGTAGGAAACCTTAAAAAAAGCATTTGCAACCGTTTTGGATGTATACCGGTGAGTTGACACATTCTTTTAAAAACAACAGAACAGGAAATGGGCATGTCAAAGTCCCAGGGATGTCAAAGTCCCAGTGAAAAAACAAAAAAACTAAATTGACTTCATTTTAAGTGAATGAAGAAGGAAAGATAACACTTCACAATTGTAATAGGAGAATTTACACAAAGGTTGGTTAAAAGCAAATGGGGGAACGGTGAGTGGAAACCTTAGAAACGGCATTTGCAACAGTTGCGGATGTATACCAGTGAGTTGACACATTTTTTAAAAAACAAGAGAAGAAAATGGGAATGTCAAAGTCTCAGTAAAACAACAAAAAACTAAATGTACTTCATTTTAGGTGAATGAAGAAGGAAATATTACAGTTCACAATTGTGATATGAGAATTTACACAAAGGTTGGTTAGAAGCAAATGGGAGGACGGTGAGCGGGAAACCTTCGAAACGGCATTTGCAACAGTTGCGGATGTATACCGGTGAGTTGACACATTCATTTACAAACAAAAGAACAGGAAATGGTCATGTCAAAGTCTCAATGAAAAACAAAAACCCAAATTGACTTCATTTTAAGTGAATGAAGAAGGCAATAATATTACAGTCCAAATTTCGATATGAGAATGAACACAAAGGTTGGTTAGAAGGAAATGGGAGAACGGTGAGTGGGAAACCTTAGAAACGCTTTTGCAACAGTTGCTGAATTATACCGGTGAGTTGACACATACTTTTAAAAACAAAAGAACAGGAAATGGGCATGTCAAAGTCCCAATGAAAAACAAAAAACTAAATTGACTTCATTTTAAGTGAATGAAGAAGGAAAGATAACACTTCACAATTGTGATAGGAGAATTTACACAAAGGTTGGTTAGAAGCAAATGGGAGAACGGTGAGTGGGAAACCTTAGAAACGGCACTTGCAACAGTTGCGGATGTATACCGGTGAGTTGACGCATTCTTTTAAAAACAAATAAAAAGAAAATGGGCATGTCAAAGTCCCAGTAAAAAAACAAAAAACTAAATTGACTTCATTTTAGGTGAATGAAGAAGGAAATATTACAGTTCACAATTGTGATATGAGAATTTACACAAAGGTTGGTTAGAAGCAAATGGGAGAACGGTGAGTGGGAAACCTTCGAAACAGCATTTGCAACAGTTGCGGATGTATACCGGTGAGTTGACACATTCTTTTAAAAACAAAAAAAACAGGAAATGGTCATTTCAAAGTCAATGGAAAAAAACAAAAAACTAAATTGACTTCATTTTAAGTGAATGAAGAAGGAAAGATAACACTTCACAATTGCGATAGGAGAATTTACGCAAAGGTTGCTTAGAAGGAAATGGGAGAACGGTGAGTGGGAAACCTTAGGAACGGCATTTGAAACAGTTGCGGATGTATACCGGTGAGTTGAAACATTTTTTTAAAAACAAAAGAACAGGAAATGGGCATGTCAAAGTCCCGGTGAAACAACAAAAAACCAAATTGATTTCATTTTAAGTGAATGAAGAAGGCAATAATATTTCAGTCCAAATTTCGATATGGGAATGAACACAAAGGTTGGTTAGAAGGAAATTGGAGAATGGTGAGTGGGAAACCTTAGAAACGGCATTTGCAACAGTTGCGGATGTATACAAGTGAGTGGACACATTCATTTACAAACAAAGAACAGGAAATGGGCATGTCAAAATCTCAATGAAAAACAAAAAACCAAATTGACTTCATTTTAAGTGAATGAAGAAGGCAATAGTATTACAGTCCAAATTTCGATATGAGAATGAACACAAAGGTTGGTTAGAAGGAAATGGGAGAACGGTGAGTGGGAAACCTTAGAAACGGCCTTTGCAACAGTTGCGGATGTATACCGGTGAGTTGGCACATTCTTTTAAAAACAAAAGAACAGGAAATGGGCATGTCAAAGTTCCAGGGAAAAAACAAAAAAATAAATTGACTTCATTTTAAGTGAATGAAGAAGGAAAGATAACACTTCACAATTGTGATAGGAGAATTTACACAAAGGTTGGTTAGAAGCAAATGGGAGAACGGTGAGTGGGAAACCTTAAAAACGGCATTTGAAACAGTTGCGAATGTATACCGGTGAGTTGAAACATTCTTTTAAAAACACAAGAACAGGAAATGGGCATGTCAAAGTCTCGGTGAAACAACAAAAATATAAATTTACTTCATTTTAAGTGAATGACGAAGGAAATATTACAGTTCCCAATTGTGATATGAGAATATAAACAAAGGTTGGTTAGAAGCAAATGAGAAAACGGTGAGTGGGAAACCTTAGAAACAGCATTTGCAACAGTTGCGGATGTATACTGGTGAGTTGACACATTCTTTTAAAGACAAACGAACAGGAAATGGGCATATCAAAGTCCCAGGGAAAAACAAAAAACTAAATTGACTTCATTTTAAGTGAATGAAGGAAAGATAACACTTCACAATTGTGATAGCAGAATTTACACAAAGGTTGGTTAGAAGCAAATGGGAGAACGGTGAGTGGGAAACCTTAAAAACGGCATTTGAAACCGTTGCGAATGTATACCGGTGAGTTGAAACATTCTTTTAAAAACACAAGAACAGGAAATGGGCATGTCAAAGTCTCGGTGAAACAACAAAAATATAAATTAACTTCATTTTAAGTGAATGACGAAGGAAATAGTACAGTTCCCAATTGTGATATGAGAATTTACACAAAGGTTGGTTAGAAGCAAATGGGAGAACGGTGAGTGGGAAACCTTAGAAACAGCATTTGCAACAGTTGCGGATGTATACCGGTGAGTTGACACATTTTTTTAAAGACAAAAGAACAGGAAATGGGCATGTCAAAGTCCCAGTAAAACAACAAAAAACTAAATTGACTTCATTTTAAGTGAATGAAGAAGGAAAGATAACACTTCACAATTGTGATAGGAGAATTTACACAAAGGTTGGTTAGAAGCAAATGGGAGAACGGTGAGTGGGAAACCTTAGAAACAGCATTTGCAACAGTTGCAGATGTATACCGGTGAGTTGACACATTCATTTACAAACAAAAGAACAGGAAATGGGCATGTCAAAATCTCAATGAAAAACAAAAAACCAAATTGACTTCATTTTAAGTGAATGAAGAAGGCAATAATATTACAGTCCAAATTTCGATATGAGAATGAACACAAAGGTTGGTTAGAAGGAAATGGGAGAACGGTGAGTGGGAAACCTTAGAAATGGCCTTTGCAACAGTTGCGCATGTATACCGGTGAGTTGACACATACTTTTAAAAACAAAAGAACAGGAAATGGGCATGTCAAAGTCCCAATGAAAAACAAAAAACTAAATTGACTTCATTTTAAGTGAATGAAGAAGGAAAGATAACACTTCACAATTGTGATAGGAGAATTTACACAAAGGTTGGTTAGAAGCAAATTGGAGAACGGTGAGTGGGAAACCTTAGAAACGGCTTTTGCAACAGTTGCGGATGTATACCGGTGAGTGGAAACATTGGTTTACAAACAAAAGAACAGGAAATGGGCATGTCAAAGTCCCAATGAAAAACAAAAAACTAAATTGACTTCATTTTAAGTGAATGAAGAAGGAAAGATAACACTTCACAATTGTGATAGGAGAATTTACACAAAGGTTGGTTAGAAGCAAATGGGAGAACGGTGAGTGGGAAACCTTAGAAACGGCATTTGCAACAGTTGCGGATGTATACCAGTGAGTTGACACATTTTTTAAAAAACAAGAGAAGAAAATGGGAATGTCAAAGTCTCAGTAAAACAACAAAAAACTAAATTGACTTCATTTTAGGTGAATGAAGAAGGAAATATTACAGTTCACAATTGTGATATGAGAATTTACACAAAGGTTGGTTAGAAGCAAATGGGAGGACGGTGAGCGGGAAACCTTCGAAACAGCATTTGCAACTAGTTGCGGATGTATACTGGTGAGTTGACACATTCTTTTAAAAACAAAAGAACAGGAAATGGGCATGTCAAAGTCCCAGGGAAAAAACAAAAAACTAAATTGACTTCATTTTAAGTGAATGAAGAAGGAAAGATAACACCTCACAATTGTGATAGGAGAATTTACACAAAGGTTGGTTAGAAGCAAATGGGAGAACGGTGAGTGGGAAACCTTAGAAACGGCATTTGCAACAGTTGCGGATGTATACCGGTGAGTTGACACATTCTTTTAAAAACAAAAGAACAGGGAATGGGCATGTCAAAGTCCCAGGGAAAAAACAAAAAACTAAATTGACTTCATTTTAAGTGAATGAAGAAGGAAAGATAACACCTCACAATTGTGATAGGAGAATTTACACAAAGGTTGGTTAGAAGCAAATGGGAGAACGGTGAGTGGGAAACCTTCGAAACAGCATTTGCAACAGTTGCGGATGTATACCGGTGAGTTGACACATTCTTTTAAAAACAAAAAAACAGGAAATGGTCATTTCAAAGTCAATGGAAAAAAACAAAAAACTAAATTGACTTCATTTTAAGTGAATGAAGAAGGAAAGATAACACTTCACAATTGCGATAGGAGAATTTACACAAAGGTTGGTTAGAAGGAAATGGGAGAACGGTGAGTGGGAAACCTTAGGAACGGCATTTGAAACAGTTGCGGATGTATACCGGTGAGTTGAAACATTTTTTTAAAAACAAAAGAACAGGAAATGGGCATGTCAAAGTCCCGGTGAAACAACAAAAGAACAGGAAATGGGCATGTCAAAGTATCAATGAAAAACAAAAAAACAAATTGATTTCATTTTAAGTGAATGAAGAAGGCAATAATATTTCAGTCCAAATTTCGATATGAGAATGAACACAAAGGTTGGTTAGAAGGAAATTGGAGAACGGTGAGTGGGAAAACTTAGAAATGGCTTTTGCAACAGTTGCGGATGTATACCGGTGAGTTGACACATACTTATAAAAACAAAAGAACAGGAAATGGGCATGTCCAATTCCCAAGGAAAAAACAAAAAACTAAATTGACTTCATTTTAAGTGAATGAAGAAGGAAAGATAACACTTCACAATTGTGATAGGAGAATTTACACAAAGGTTGGTTAGAAGCAAATGGGAGAATGGTGAGTGGGAAATCCTTAGAAACGGCTTTTGCAACAGTTGCGGATGTATACCGGTGAGTGGAAACATTCGTTTACAAACAAAAGAACAGGAAATGCGCATGTCAAAGTCCCAATGAAAAACAAAAAAACTAAATTGACTTCATTTTAAGTGAATGAAGAAGGAAAGATAACACTTCACAATTGTAATAGGAGAATTTACACAAAGGTTGGTTAGAAGCAAATGGGAGAACGGTGAGTTGGAAACCCTAGAAACGGCTTTTGCAACAGATGCGGATGTATACCGGTGAGTGGAAACATTCGTTTACAAACAAAAGAACAGTGAATGGGCATGTCAAAGTCCCAATGAAAAACAAAAAACTAAATTGACGTCATTTTAAGTGAATGAAGAAGGAAAGATAACACTTCACAATTGTGATAGGAGAATTTACACAAAGGTTGGTTAGAAGCAAATGGGAGAACGTTGAGTGGGAAACCTTAGAAACGGCATTTGAAACAGTTTCGGATGTATACCGGTGAGTTGAAACATTCTTTTAAAAACACAAGAACAGGAAATGGGCATGTCAAAGCCTCGGTGAAACAACAAAAATATAAATTAACTTCATTTTAAGTGAATGACGAAGGAAATAATACAGTTCCCAATTGTGATATGAGAATTTACACAAAGGTTTGTTAGAAGCAAATGGGAGAAGGGTGAGTAGGAAACCTTAAAAAAAGCATTTGCAACAGTTGTGGATGTATACCGGTGAGTTGACACATTCTTTTAAAAACAAAAGAACAGGAAATGGGCATGTCAAAGTCCCAGGGAAAAAACAAAAAACTAAATTGACTTCATTTTAAGTGAATGAAGAAGGAAAGATAACACTTCACAATTGTGATAGGAGAATTTACACAAAGGTTGGTTAAAAGCAAATGGGGGAACGGTGAGTGGGAAACCTTAGAAACGGCATTTGCAACAGTTGCGGATGTATACCAGTGAGTGGACACATTCATTTACAAACAAAGAACAGGAAATGGGCATGTCAAAATCTCAATGAAAAACAAAAAACCAAATTGACTTCATTTTAAGTGAATGAAGAAGGCAATAGTATTACAGTCCAAATTTCGATATGAGAATGAACACAAAGGTTGGTTAGAAGGAAATGGGAGAACGGTGAGTGGGAAACCTTAGAAACGGCCTTTGCAACATGTGTGGATGTATACCGGTGAGTTGGCACATTCTTTTAAAAACAAAAGAACAGGAAATGGGCATGTCAAAGTTCCAGGGAAAAAACAAAAAAATAAATTGACTTCATTTTAAGTGAATGAAGAAGGAAAGATAACACTTCACAATTGTGATAGGAGAATTTACACAAAGGTTGGTTAGAAGGAAATGGGAGAACTGTGAGTGGGAAACCTTAGAAACGGCATTTGCAACAGTTGCGGATGTATACCGGTGAGTTGACACATTCATTTACAAACAAAAGAACAGGAAATGGGCTTGTCGAAGTCCCAATGAAAAACAAAAAACTAAATTGACTTCATTTTAAGTGAATGAAGAAGGAAAGATAACACTTCACAATTGTGATAGGAGAATTTACACAAAGGTTGGTTAGAAGCAAATGGGAGAACGGTGATTGGGAAACCTTAGGAACGGCATTTGAAACAGTTGCGGATGTATACCGATGAGTTGAAACATTCTTTCAAAAACAAAAGAACAGGAAATGGGCATGTCAAAGTCCCAGGGAAAAAACAAAAATATAAATTGACGTAATTTTAAGTGAATGAAGAAGGAAAGATAACACTTCACAATTGTGATAGGAGAATTTACACAAAGGTTGGTTAGAAGCAAATGGGAGAACGGTGAGTGGGAAACCTTAAAAACGGCATTTGAAACAGTTGCGAATGTATACCGGTGAGTTGAAACATTCTTTTAAAAACACAAGAACAGGAAATGGGCATGTCAAAGTCTCGGTGAAACAACAAAAATATAAATTAACTTCATTTTAAGTGAATGACGAAGGAAATAGTACAGTTCCCAATTGTGATATGAGAATTTACACAAAGGTTGGTTAGAAGCAAATGGTAGAACGGTGAGTGGGAAACCTTAGAAACAGCATTTGCAACAGTTGCGGATGTATACCGGTGAGTTGACACATTCTTTTAAAGACAAAAGAACAGGAAATGGGCATGTCAAAGTCCCAGTAAAACAACAAAAAACTAAATTGACTTCATTTTAGGTGAATGAAGTAGGAAATATTACAGTTCACAATTGTGATATCAGAATTTACACAAAGGGGGGTTAGAAGCAAATGGGAGAACGGTGAGCGGGAAACCCTCAAAACAGCATTTGCAACAGTTGCGCATGTATACCGGTGAGTTGGCACATTCTATTAAAAACTAAAGAACAGGAAATGGGCATGTCAAAGTCCCAGGGAAAAAACAAAAAACTAAATTGACTTCATTTTAAGTGAATGAAGAAGGAATGATAACACTTCACAATTGTGATAGGAGAATTTACACAAAGGTTGGTTAGAAGCAAATGGGAGAACGGTGAGTGGGAAACCTTAGAAACGGCTTTTGCAAGAGTTGCGGATGTATACCGGTGAGTGGAAACATTCGTTTACAAACAAAAGAACAGGAAATGGGCATGTCAAAGTCCCAATGAAAAACAAAAAACTAAATTGAATTCATTTTAAGTGAATGAAGAAGGAAAGATAACACTTCACAATTGTGATAGGAGAATTTACACAAAGGTTGGTTAGAAGCAAATGGGAGAACATTGAGTGGGAAACCTTAGAAACGGCATTTGAAACAGTTGCGGATGTATACCGGTGAGTTGAAACATTCTTTTAAAAACACAAGAACAGGAAATCGGCATGTCAAAGTCTCGGTGAAACAACAAAAATATAAATTAACTTCATTTTAAGTGAATGACGAAGGAAATAATACAGTTCCCAATTGTGATATGAGAATTTACACAAAGGTTGGTTAGAAGCAAATGGGAGAACGGTGAGTGGGAAACCTTAGAAACAGCATTTGCAACAGTTGCGGATGTATACCGGTGAGTTTACACATTCTTTTAAAGACAAAAGAACAGGAAATGGGCATGTCAAAGTCCCAGTAAAACAACAAAAAACTAAATTGACTTCATTTTAGGTGAATGAAGAAGGAAAGATAACACTTCACAATTGTGATAGGAGAATTTACACAAAGGTTGGTTAAAAGCAAATGGGGGAACGGTGAGTGGGAAACCTTAGAAACGGCATTTGCAACAGTTGCGGATGTATACCAGTGAGTTGACACATTTTTTAAAAAACAAAAGTGAAGAAAATGGGAATGTCAAAGTCTCAGTAAAACAACAAAAAACTAAATTGACTTCATTTTAGGTGAATGAAGAAGGAAATATTATAGTCCACAATTGTGATATGAGAATTTACACAAAGGTTGGTTAGAAGCAAATGGGAGGACGGTGAGCGGGAAACCTTCGAAACAGCATTTGCAACAGTTGCGGATGTATACCGGTGAGTTGACACATTCTTTTAAAAACAAAAGAACAGGAAATGGGCATGTCAAAGTCTCAATGAAAAAGAAAAAACCAAATTGACTTCATTTTAAGTGAATGAAGAAGGCAATAATATTACAGTCGAAATTTCGATATGAGAATGAACACAAAGGTTGGTTAGAAGGAAATGGGAGAATGGTGAGTGGGAAACCTTAGAAACGGCTTTTGCAACAGTTGCTGATGTATACCGGTGAGTTGACACATACTTTTAAAAACAAAAGAACAGGAAATGGGCATGTAAAAGTCCCAATGAAAAACAAAAAACTAAATTGACTTCATTTTAAGTGAATGAAGAAGGAAAGATAACACTTCACAATTGTGATAGGAGAATTTACACAAAGGTTGGTTAGAAGGAAATGGGAGAACTGTGAGTGGGAAACCTTAGAAACGGCATTTGCAACAGTTGCGGATGTATACCGGTGAGTTGACACATTCATTTACAAACAAAAGAACAGGAAATGGGCTTGTCGAAGTCCCAAAGAAAAACAAAAAACTAAATTGACTTCATTTTGAGTGAATGAAGAAGGAAACATAACACTTCACAATTGTGATAGGAGAATTTACACAAAGGTTGGTTAGAAGCAAATGGGAGAACGGTGATTGGGAAACCTTAGGAACGGCATTTGAAACAGTTGCGGATGTACACCGATGAGTTCAAACATTCTTTCAAAAACAAAAGAACAGGAAACGGGCATGTCAAAGTCCTAGGGAACAAACAAAAATATAAATTGACGTCATTTTAAGTGAATGAAGAAGGAAAGATAACACTTCACAATTGTGATAGGAGAATTTACACAAAGGTTGGTTAGAAGCAAATGGGAGAACGGTGAGCGGGAAACCTTAGAAACGGCTTTTGCAACAGTTGCGGATGTATACCGGTGAGTGGAAACATTCGTTTACAAACAAAAGAACAGGAAATGGGCATGTCAAAGTCCCAATGAAAAACAAAAAACTAAATTGAATTCTTTTTAAGTGAATGAAGAAGGAAAGATAACACTTCACAATTGTGATAGGAGAATTTACACAAAGGTAGGTTAGAAGCAAATGGGAGAACATTGAGTGGGAAACCTTAGAAACGGCATTTGAAACAGTTGCGGATGTATACCGGTGAGTTGAAACATTCTTTTAAAAACACAAGAACAGGAAATGGGCATGTCAAAGTCTCGGTGAAACAACAAAAATATAAATTAACTTCATTTTAAGTGAATGACGAAGGAAATAATACAGTTCCCAATTGTGATATGAGAATTTACACAAAGGTTGGTTAGAAGCAAATGGGAAAACGGTGAGTGGGAAACCTTAGAAACAGCATTTGCAACAATTGCGGATGTATACCGGTGAGTTGACACATTCTTTTAAAGACAAAAGAACAGGAAATGGTCATATCAAAGTCCCAGGGAAAAACAAAAAACTAAATTGACTTCATTTTAAGTGAATGAAGGAAAGATAACACTTCACAATTGTGATAGGAGAATTTACACAAAGGTTGGTTAGAAGCAAATGGGAGAACGGTGAGTGGGAAACCTTAAAAACGGCATTTGAAACAGTTGCGAATGTATACCGGTGAGTTGAAACATTCTTTTAAAAACACAAGAACAGGAAATGGGCATGTCAAAGTCTCGGTGAAACAACAAAAATATAAATTAACTTCATTTTATGTGAATGACGAAGGAAATATTACAGTTCCCAATTGTGATATGAGAATTTATACAAAGGTTGGTCAGAAGCAAATGGGAGAACGGTGAGTGGGAAACCTTAGAAACAGCATTTGCAACAGTTGCGGATGTATACCGGTGAGTTTACACATTCTTTTAAAGACAAAAGAACAGGAAATGGGCATGTCAAAGTCTCAGTAAAACAACAAAAAACTAAATTGACTTCATTTTAGGTGAATGAAGTAGGAAATATTACAGTTCACAATTGTGATATGAGAATTTACACAAAGGTTGGTTAGAAGCAAATGGGAGAACGGTGAGTGGGAAACCTTCGAAACAGCATTTGCAACAGTTGCGGATGTATACCAGTGAGTTGACACATTTTTTAAAAAACAAGAGAAGAAAATGGGAATGTCAAAGTCTCAGTAAAACAACAAAAAACTAAATTGACTTCATTTTAGGTGAATGAAGAAGGAAATATTACAGTTCACAATTGTGATATGAGAATTTACACAAAGGTTGGTTAGAAGCAAATGGGAGGACGGTGAGCGGGAAACCTTCGAAACAGCATTTGCAACTAGTTGCGGATGTATACTGGTGAGTTGACACATTCTTTTAAAAACAAAAGAACAGGAAATGGGCATGTCAAAGTCCCAGGGAAAAAACAAAAAACTAAATTGACTTCATTTTAAGTGAATGAAGAAGGAAAGATAACACCTCACAATTGTGATAGGAGAATTTACACAAAGGTTGGTTAGAAGCAAATGGGAGAACGGTGAGTGGGAAACCTTAGAAACGGCATTTGCAACAGTTGCGGATGTATACCGGTGAGTTGACACATTCTTTTAAAAACAAAAGAACAGGGAATGGGCATGTCAAAGTCCCAGGGAAAAAACAAAAAACTAAATTGACTTCATTTTAAGTGAATGAAGAAGGAAAGATAACACCTCACAATTGTGATAGGAGAATTTACACAAAGGTTGGTTAGAAGCAAATGGGAGAACGGTGAGTGGGAAACCTTCGAAACAGCATTTGCAACAGTTGCGGATGTATACCGGTGAGTTGACACATTCTTTTAAAAACAAAAAAACAGGAAATGGTCATTTCAAAGTCAATGGAAAAAAACAAAAAACTAAATTGACTTCATTTTAAGTGAATGAAGAAGGAAAGATAACACTTCACAATTGCGATAGGAGAATTTACACAAAGGTTGGTTAGAAGGAAATGGGAGAACGGTGAGTGGGAAACCTTAGGAACGGCATTTGAAACAGTTGCGGATGTATACCGGTGAGTTGAAACATTTTTTTAAAAACAAAAGAACAGGAAATGGGCATGTCAAAGTCCCGGTGAAACAACAAAAGAACAGGAAATGGGCATGTCAAAGTATCAATGAAAAACAAAAAAACAAATTGATTTCATTTTAAGTGAATGAAGAAGGCAATAATATTTCAGTCCAAATTTCGATATGAGAATGAACACAAAGGTTGGTTAGAAGGAAATTGGAGAACGGTGAGTGGGAAAACTTAGAAATGGCTTTTGCAACAGTTGCGGATGTATACCGGTGAGTTGACACATACTTATAAAAACAAAAGAACAGGAAATGGGCATGTCCAATTCCCAAGGAAAAAACAAAAAACTAAATTGACTTCATTTTAAGTGAATGAAGAAGGAAAGATAACACTTCACAATTGTGATAGGAGAATTTACACAAAGGTTGGTTAGAAGCAAATGGGAGAATGGTGAGTGGGAAATCCTTAGAAACGGCTTTTGCAACAGTTGCGGATGTATACCGGTGAGTGGAAACATTCGTTTACAAACAAAAGAACAGGAAATGCGCATGTCAAAGTCCCAATGAAAAACAAAAAAACTAAATTGACTTCATTTTAAGTGAATGAAGAAGGAAAGATAACACTTCACAATTGTAATAGGAGAATTTACACAAAGGTTGGTTAGAAGCAAATGGGAGAACGGTGAGTTGGAAACCCTAGAAACGGCTTTTGCAACAGATGCGGATGTATACCGGTGAGTGGAAACATTCGTTTACAAACAAAAGAACAGTGAATGGGCATGTCAAAGTCCCAATGAAAAACAAAAAACTAAATTGACGTCATTTTAAGTGAATGAAGAAGGAAAGATAACACTTCACAATTGTGATAGGAGAATTTACACAAAGGTTGGTTAGAAGCAAATGGGAGAACGTTGAGTGGGAAACCTTAGAAACGGCATTTGAAACAGTTTCGGATGTATACCGGTGAGTTGAAACATTCTTTTAAAAACACAAGAACAGGAAATGGGCATGTCAAAGCCTCGGTGAAACAACAAAAATATAAATTAACTTCATTTTAAGTGAATGACGAAGGAAATAATACAGTTCCCAATTGTGATATGAGAATTTACACAAAGGTTTGTTAGAAGCAAATGGGAGAAGGGTGAGTAGGAAACCTTAAAAAAAGCATTTGCAACAGTTGTGGATGTATACCGGTGAGTTGACACATTCTTTTAAAAACAAAAGAACAGGAAATGGGCATGTCAAAGTCCCAGGGAAAAAACAAAAAACTAAATTGACTTCATTTTAAGTGAATGAAGAAGGAAAGATAACACTTCACAATTGTGATAGGAGAATTTACACAAAGGTTGGTTAAAAGCAAATGGGGGAACGGTGAGTGGGAAACCTTAGAAACGGCATTTGCAACAGTTGCGGATGTATACCAGTGAGTGGACACATTCATTTACAAACAAAGAACAGGAAATGGGCATGTCAAAATCTCAATGAAAAACAAAAAACCAAATTGACTTCATTTTAAGTGAATGAAGAAGGCAATAGTATTACAGTCCAAATTTCGATATGAGAATGAACACAAAGGTTGGTTAGAAGGAAATGGGAGAACGGTGAGTGGGAAACCTTAGAAACGGCCTTTGCAACATGTGTGGATGTATACCGGTGAGTTGGCACATTCTTTTAAAAACAAAAGAACAGGAAATGGGCATGTCAAAGTTCCAGGGAAAAAACAAAAAAATAAATTGACTTCATTTTAAGTGAATGAAGAAGGAAAGATAACACTTCACAATTGTGATAGGAGAATTTACACAAAGGTTGGTTAGAAGGAAATGGGAGAACTGTGAGTGGGAAACCTTAGAAACGGCATTTGCAACAGTTGCGGATGTATACCGGTGAGTTGACACATTCATTTACAAACAAAAGAACAGGAAATGGGCTTGTCGAAGTCCCAATGAAAAACAAAAAACTAAATTGACTTCATTTTAAGTGAATGAAGAAGGAAAGATAACACTTCACAATTGTGATAGGAGAATTTACACAAAGGTTGGTTAGAAGCAAATGGGAGAACGGTGATTGGGAAACCTTAGGAACGGCATTTGAAACAGTTGCGGATGTATACCGATGAGTTGAAACATTCTTTCAAAAACAAAAGAACAGGAAATGGGCATGTCAAAGTCCCAGGGAAAAAACAAAAATATAAATTGACGTAATTTTAAGTGAATGAAGAAGGAAAGATAACACTTCACAATTGTGATAGGAGAATTTACACAAAGGTTGGTTAGAAGCAAATGGGAGAACGGTGAGTGGGAAACCTTAAAAACGGCATTTGAAACAGTTGCGAATGTATACCGGTGAGTTGAAACATTCTTTTAAAAACACAAGAACAGGAAATGGGCATGTCAAAGTCTCGGTGAAACAACAAAAATATAAATTAACTTCATTTTAAGTGAATGACGAAGGAAATAGTACAGTTCCCAATTGTGATATGAGAATTTACACAAAGGTTGGTTAGAAGCAAATGGTAGAACGGTGAGTGGGAAACCTTAGAAACAGCATTTGCAACAGTTGCGGATGTATACCGGTGAGTTGACACATTCTTTTAAAGACAAAAGAACAGGAAATGGGCATGTCAAAGTCCCAGTAAAACAACAAAAAACTAAATTGACTTCATTTTAGGTGAATGAAGTAGGAAATATTACAGTTCACAATTGTGATATCAGAATTTACACAAAGGGGGGTTAGAAGCAAATGGGAGAACGGTGAGCGGGAAACCCTCAAAACAGCATTTGCAACAGTTGCGCATGTATACCGGTGAGTTGGCACATTCTATTAAAAACTAAAGAACAGGAAATGGGCATGTCAAAGTCCCAGGGAAAAAACAAAAAACTAAATTGACTTCATTTTAAGTGAATGAAGAAGGAATGATAACACTTCACAATTGTGATAGGAGAATTTACACAAAGGTTGGTTAGAAGCAAATGGGAGAACGGTGAGTGGGAAACCTTAGAAACGGCTTTTGCAAGAGTTGCGGATGTATACCGGTGAGTGGAAACATTCGTTTACAAACAAAAGAACAGGAAATGGGCATGTCAAAGTCCCAATGAAAAACAAAAAACTAAATTGAATTCATTTTAAGTGAATGAAGAAGGAAAGATAACACTTCACAATTGTGATAGGAGAATTTACACAAAGGTTGGTTAGAAGCAAATGGGAGAACATTGAGTGGGAAACCTTAGAAACGGCATTTGAAACAGTTGCGGATGTATACCGGTGAGTTGAAACATTCTTTTAAAAACACAAGAACAGGAAATCGGCATGTCAAAGTCTCGGTGAAACAACAAAAATATAAATTAACTTCATTTTAAGTGAATGACGAAGGAAATAATACAGTTCCCAATTGTGATATGAGAATTTACACAAAGGTTGGTTAGAAGCAAATGGGAGAACGGTGAGTGGGAAACCTTAGAAACAGCATTTGCAACAGTTGCGGATGTATACCGGTGAGTTTACACATTCTTTTAAAGACAAAAGAACAGGAAATGGGCATGTCAAAGTCCCAGTAAAACAACAAAAAACTAAATTGACTTCATATTAGGTGAATGAAGAAGGAAAGATAACACTTCACAATTGTGATAGGAGAATTTACACAAAGGTTGGTTAAAAGCAAATGGGGGAACGGTGAGTGGGAAACCTTAGAAACGGCATTTGCAACAGTTGCGGATGTATACCAGTGAGTTGACACATTTTTTAAAAAACAAAAGTGAAGAAAATGGGAATGTCAAAGTCTCAGTAAAACAACAAAAAACTAAATTGACTTCATTTTAGGTGAATGAAGAAGGAAATATTATAGTCCACAATTGTGATATGAGAATTTACACAAAGGTTGGTTAGAAGCAAATGGGAGGACGGTGAGCGGGAAACCTTCGAAACAGCATTTGCAACAGTTGCGGATGTATACCGGTGAGTTGACACATTCTTTTAAAAACAAAAGAACAGGAAATGGGCATGTCAAAGTCTCAATGAAAAAGAAAAAACCAAATTGACTTCATTTTAAGTGAATGAAGAAGGCAATAATATTACAGTCGAAATTTCGATATGAGAATGAACACAAAGGTTGGTTAGAAGGAAATGGGAGAATGGTGAGTGGGAAACCTTAGAAACGGCTTTTGCAACAGTTGCTGATGTATACCGGTGAGTTGACACATACTTTTAAAAACAAAAGAACAGGAAATGGGCATGTAAAAGTCCCAATGAAAAACAAAAAACTAAATTGACTTCATTTTAAGTGAATGAAGAAGGAAAGATAACACTTCACAATTGTGATAGGAGAATTTACACAAAGGTTGGTTAGAAGGAAATGGGAGAACTGTGAGTGGGAAACCTTAGAAACGGCATTTGCAACAGTTGCGGATGTATACCGGTGAGTTGACACATTCATTTACAAACAAAAGAACAGGAAATGGGCTTGTCGAAGTCCCAAAGAAAAACAAAAAACTAAATTGACTTCATTTTGAGTGAATGAAGAAGGAAACATAACACTTCACAATTGTGATAGGAGAATTTACACAAAGGTTGGTTAGAAGCAAATGGGAGAACGGTGATTGGGAAACCTTAGGAACGGCATTTGAAACAGTTGCGGATGTACACCGATGAGTTCAAACATTCTTTCAAAAACAAAAGAACAGGAAACGGGCATGTCAAAGTCCTAGGGAACAAACAAAAATATAAATTGACGTCATTTTAAGTGAATGAAGAAGGAAAGATAACACTTCACAATTGTGATAGGAGAATTTACACAAAGGTTGGTTAGAAGCAAATGGGAGAACGGTGAGCGGGAAACCTTAGAAACGGCTTTTGCAACAGTTGCGGATGTATACCGGTGAGTGGAAACATTCGTTTACAAACAAAAGAACAGGAAATGGGCATGTCAAAGTCCCAATGAAAAACAAAAAACTAAATTGAATTCTTTTTAAGTGAATGAAGAAGGAAAGATAACACTTCACAATTGTGATAGGAGAATTTACACAAAGGTAGGTTAGAAGCAAATGGGAGAACATTGAGTGGGAAACCTTAGAAACGGCATTTGAAACAGTTGCGGATGTATACCGGTGAGTTGAAACATTCTTTTAAAAACACAAGAACAGGAAATGGGCATGTCAAAGTCTCGGTGAAACAACAAAAATATAAATTAACTTCATTTTAAGTGAATGACGAAGGAAATAATACAGTTCCCAATTGTGATATGAGAATTTACACAAAGGTTGGTTAGAAGCAAATGGGAAAACGGTGAGTGGGAAACCTTAGAAACAGCATTTGCAACAATTGCGGATGTATACCGGTGAGTTGACACATTCTTTTAAAGACAAAAGAACAGGAAATGGTCATATCAAAGTCCCAGGGAAAAACAAAAAACTAAATTGACTTCATTTTAAGTGAATGAAGGAAAGATAACACTTCACAATTGTGATAGGAGAATTTACACAAAGGTTGGTTAGAAGCAAATGGGAGAACGGTGAGTGGGAAACCTTAAAAACGGCATTTGAAACAGTTGCGAATGTATACCGGTGAGTTGAAACATTCTTTTAAAAACACAAGAACAGGAAATGGGCATGTCAAAGTCTCGGTGAAACAACAAAAATATAAATTAACTTCATTTTATGTGAATGACGAAGGAAATATTACAGTTCCCAATTGTGATATGAGAATTTATACAAAGGTTGGTCAGAAGCAAATGGGAGAACGGTGAGTGGGAAACCTTAGAAACAGCATTTGCAACAGTTGCGGATGTATACCGGTGAGTTTACACATTCTTTTAAAGACAAAAGAACAGGAAATGGGCATGTCAAAGTCTCAGTAAAACAACAAAAAACTAAATTGACTTCATTTTAGGTGAATGAAGTAGGAAATATTACAGTTCACAATTGTGATATGAGAATTTACACAAAGGTTGGTTAGAAGCAAATGGGAGAACGGTGAGTGGGAAACCTTCGAAACAGCATTTGCAACAGTTGCGGATGTATACCGGTGAGTTGACACATTCTTTTAAAAACAAAAAAACAGGAAATGGTCATGTCAAAGTCCAAGGAAAAAAACAAAAAACTAAATTGACTTCATTTTAATTGAATGAAGAAGGAAAGATAACACTTCACAATTGTGATAGGAGAATTTACACAAAGGTTGGTTAGAAGCAAATGGGAGAACGGTGAGTGGGAAAGCTTAGAAACGGCATTTGCAACAGTTGCGCATGTATGCCGGTGAGTTGACAAATTCTTTTAAATACAGAAGAACAGGAAATGGGCATGTCGAAGTTCCAGTGAAACAACAAAAAACTACATTGACTTCATTTTAAGTGAATGAAGAAGGAAAGATAACAGTTCACAATTGTGATAGGAGAATTTACACAAAGGTTGGTTAGAAGCAAATTGGACAACGGTGAGTGGGAAACCTTAGAAACGGCATTTGCAACAGTTGCGGATGTATACCAGTGAGTTGACACATTTTTTAAAAAACAAAAGAGAAGAAAATGGGAATGTCAAAGTCTCAGTAAAACAACAAAAAACTAAATTGACTTCATTTTAGGTGAATGAAGAAGGAAATATTATAGTTCACAATTGTGATATGAGAATTTACACAAAGGTTGGTTAGAAGCAAATGGGAGGACGGTGAGCGGGAAACCTTCGAAACAGCATTTGCAACAGTTGCGGATGTATACCGGTGAGTTGACACATTCTTTTAAAAACAAAAGAACAGGAAATGGGCATGTCAAAGTCTCAATGAAAAACAAAAAACCAAATTGACTTCATTTTAAGTGAATGAAGAAGGCAATAATATTACAGTCGAAATTTCGATATGAGAATGAACACAAAGGTTGGTTAGAAGGAAATGGGAGAACGGTGAGTGGGAAACCTTAAAAACGGCATTTGAAACAGTTGCGAATGCATACCGTTGAGTTGAAACATTCTTTTAAAAACACAAGAACAGGAAATGGGCATGTCAAAGTCTCGGTGAAACAACAAAAATATAAATTAACTTCATTTTAAGTGAATGACGAAGGAAATATTACAGTTCCCAATTGGGATATGAGAATTTACACAAAGGTTGGTTAGAAGCAAATGGGAGAACGGTGAGTGGGAAACCTTAGAAACAGCATTTGCAACAGTTGCGGATGTATACCGGTGAGTTGACACATTCTTTTAAAGACAAGAGGACAGGAAATGGGCATATCAAAGTCTCAGGGTAAAACAAAAAACCAAATTGACTTCATTTTAAGTGAATGAATGAAAGATAACACTTCACAATTGTGATAGGAGAATTTACACAAAGGTTGGTTAGAAGCAAATGGGAGAACGGTGAGTGGGAAACCTTAAAAACGGCATTTGCAACAGTTGCGGATGTATACCGGTGAGTTGGCACATTCTTTTAAAAACAAAAGAACAGGAAATGGGCATGTCAAAGTCCCAGGGAAAAAACAAAAAACTAAATTGACTTCATTTTAAGTGAATGAAGAAGGAAAGATAACAGTTCACAATTGTGATAGGAGAATTTACACAAAGGTTGGTTAGAAGCAAATTGGACAACGGTGAGTGGGAAACCTTAGGAACGGCATTTGCAACAGTTGCGGATGTATACCAGTGAGTTGACACATTTTTTAAAAAACAAAAGAGAAGAAAATGGGAATGTCAAAGTCTCAGTAAAACAACAAAAAACTAAATTGACTTCATTTTAGGTGAATGAAGAAGGAAATATTATAGTTCACAATTGTGATATGAGAATTTACACAAAGGTTGGTTAGAAGCAAATGGGAGGACGGTGAGCGGGAAACCTTCGAAACAGCATTTGCAACAGTTGCGGATGTATACCGGTGAGTTGACACATTCTTTTAAAAACAAAAGAACAGGAAATGGGCATGTCAAAGTCTCAATGAAAAACAAAAAACCAAATTGACTTCATTTTAAGTGAATGAAGAAGGCAATAATATTACAGTCGAAATTTCGATATGAGAATGAACACAAAGGTTGGTTAGAAGGAAATGGGAGAACGGTGAGTGGGAAACCTTAGAAACGGCTTTTGCAACAGTTGCTGATGTATACCGGTGAGTTGACACATACTTTTAAAAACAAAAGAACAGGAAATGGGCATGTCAAAGTCCCAATGAAAAACAAAAAACTAAATTGACTTCATTTTAAGTGAATGAAGAAGGAAAGATAACACTTCACAATTGTGATAGGAGAATTTACACAAAGGTTGGTTAGAAGGAAATGGGAGAACTGTGAGTGGGAAGCCTTAGAAACGGTATTTGCAACAGTTGCGGATGTATACCGGTGAGTTGACACATTCATTTACAAACAAAAGAACAGGAAATGGGCTTGTCGAAGTCCCAATGAAAAACAAAAAAACTAAATTGACTTCATTTTAAGTGAATGAAGAAGGAAAGATAACACTTCACAATTGTGATAGGAGAATTTACACAAAGGTTGGTTAGAAGCAAATGGGAGAACGGTGAGTGGGAAACCTTAAAAACGGCATTTGAAACAGTTGCGAATGTACACCGGTGAGTTGAAACATTCTTTTAAAAACACAAGAACAGGAAATGGGCATGTCAAAGTCTCAGTGAAACAACAAAAATATAAATTAACTTCATTTTAAGTGAATGACGAAGGAAATATTACAGTTCCCAATTGTGATATGAGAATATAAACAAAGGTTGGTTAGAAGCAAATGGGAAAACGGTGAGTGGGAAACCTTAGAAACAGCATTTGCAACAGTTGCGGATGTATACCGGTGAGTTGACACATTCTTTTAAAGACAAACGAACAGGAAATGGGCATATCAAAGTCCCAGAGAAAAACAAAAAACTAAATTGACTTCATTTTAAGTGAATGAAGGAAAGATAACACTTCACAATTGTGATAGGAGAATTTACACAAAGGTTGGTTAGAAGCAAATGGGAGAACATTGAGTGGGAAACCTTAGAAACGGCATTTGAAACAGTTGCGGATGTATACCGGTGAGTTGAAACATTCTTTTAAAAACACAAGAACAGGAAATGGGCATGTCAAAGTCTCGGTGAAACTACAAAAATATAAATTAACTTCATTTTAAGTGAATGACGAAGGAAATAATACAGTTCCCAATTGTGATATGAGAATTTACACAAAGGTTGGTTAGAAGCAAATGGGAAAACGGTGACTGGGAAACCTTAGAAACAGCATTTGCAACAGTTGCGGATGTATACCGGTGAGTTGACACATTCTTTTAAAGACAAAAGAACAGGAAATGGTCATATCAAAGTCCCAGGGAAAAACAAAAAACTAAATTGACTTCATTTTAAGTGAATGAAGGAAAGATAACACTTCACAATTGTGATAGGAGAATTTACACAAAGGTTGGTTAGAAGCAAATGGGAGAACGGTGAGTGGGAAACCTTAAAAACGGCATTTGAAACAGTTGCGAATGTATACCGGTGAGTTGAAACATTCTTTTAAAAACACAAGAACAGGAAATGGGCATGTCAAAGTCTCGGTGAAACAACAAAAATATAAATTAACTTCATTTTATGTGAATGACGAAGGAAATATTACAGTTCCCAATTGTGATATGAGAATTTACACAAAGGTTGGTCAGAAGCAAATGGGAGAACGGTGAGTGGGAAACCTTAGAAACAGCATTTGCAACAGTTGCGGATGTATACCGGTGAGTTTACACATTCTTTTAAAGACAAAAGAACAGGAAATGGGCAAGTCAAAGTCCCAGTAAAACAACAAAAAACTAAATTGACTTCATTTTAGGTGAATGAAGTAGGAAATATTACAGTTCACAATTGTGATATGAGAATTTACACAAAGGTTGGTTCGAAGCAAATGGGAGAACGGTGAGTGGGAAACCTTAGAAACGGCATTTGCAACAGTTGCGGATGTATACCGGTGAGTTGACACATTCATTTACAAACAAAAGAACAGGAAATGGGCATGTCAAAGTCCCAATGAAAAACAAAAAACTAAATTGACTTCATTTTAAGTGAATGAAGAAGGAAAGATAACACTTCACAATTGCGATAGGAGAATTTACACAAAGGTTGGTTAGAAGGAAATGGGAGAACGGTGAGTGGGAAACCTTAGGAACGGCATTTGAAACAGTTGCGGATGTATACCGGTGAGTTGAAACATTTTTTTAAAAACAAAAGAACAGGAAATGGGCATTTCAAAGTCCCGGTGAAACAACAAAAATATAAAATAATTTCATTTTAAGTGAATGACGAAGGAAATAATACAGTTCACAATTGTTATATGAGAATTTACACAAAGGTTGGTTAGAAGCAAATGGGAGAACGGTGAGTGGGAAACCTTAGAAACAGCATTTGCAACAGTTGCGGATGTATACCGGTGAGTTGACACATTCTTTTAAAGACAAAAGAACAGGAAATGGGCATGTCAAAGTCCCAGGGAAAAACAAAAAACTAAATTGACTTCATTTTAAGTGAATGAAGGAAAGATAACACTTCACAATTGTGATAGGAGAATTTACACAAAGGTTGGTTAGAAGCAAATGGGACAACGGTGAGTGGGAAACCTTAGAAACGGCATTTGCAACAGTTGCGGATGTATACCGGTGAGTTGACACATTCATTTACAAACAAAAGAACAGGAAATGGGCATGTCAAAGTCTCAATGAAAAACAAAAAACCAAATTGACTTCATTTTAAGTGAATGAAGAAGGCAATAATATTACAGTCCAAATTTCGATATGAGAATGAACACAAAGGTTGGTTAGAAGGAAATGGGAGAACGGTGAGTGGGAAACCTTAGAAACGGCTTTTGCAACAGTTGCTGATGTATACCGGTGAGTTGACACATACTTTAAAAAACAAAAGAACAGGAAATGGGCATGTCAAAGTCCCAATGAAAAACAAAAAACTAAATTGACTTCATTTTAAGTGAATGAAGAAGGAAAGACAACACTTCACAATTGTGATAGGAGAATTTACACAAAGGTTGGTTTGAAGGAAATGGGAGAACGGTGAGTGGGAAACCTTAGAAAAGGCTTTTGCAACAGTTGCGGATGTATACCGGTGAGTTGACGCATTCTTTTAAAAACAAAAGAAAAGAAAATGGGCATGTCAAAGTCCCAGTAAAACAACAAAAATATAAATTGACTTCATTTTAGGTGAATGAAGAAGGAAATATTACAGTTCACAATTGTGATATGAGAATTTACACAAAGGTTGGTTAGAAGCAAATGGGAGAACGGTGAGTGGGAAACCTTCGAAACAGCATTTGCAACAGTTGCGGATGTATACCGGTGAGTTGACGCATTCTTTTAAAAACAAAAGAAAAGAAAATGGGCATGTCAAAGTCCCAGTAAAACAACAAAAATATAAATTGACTTCATTTTAGGTGAATGAAGAAGGAAATATTACAGTTCACAATTGTGATATGAGAATTTACACAAAGGTTGGTTAGAAGCAAATGGGAGAACAGTGATTGGGAAACCTTCGAAACAGCATTTGCAACAGTTGCGGATGTATACCGGTGAGTTGACACATTCTTTTAAAAACAAAAAAACAGGAAATGGTCATGTCAAAGTCCAAGGAAAAAAACAAAAAACTAAATTGACTTCATTTTAATTGAATGAAGAAGGAAAGATAACACTTCACAATTGTGATAGGAGAATTTACACAAAGGTTGGTTAGAAGCAAATGGGAGAACGGTGAGTGGGAAAGCTTAGAAACGGCATTTGCAACAGTTGCGCATGTATGCCGGTGAGTTGACAAATTCTTTTAAATACAGAAGAACAGGAAATGGGCATGTCGAAGTTCCAGTGAAACAACAAAAAACTACATTGACTTCATTTTAAGTGAATGAAGAAGCAAAGATAACACATCAGAATTGTGATAGGAGAACTTACACAAAGGTTGGTTAGAAGCAAATGAGAAAACGGTGAGTGGGAAAGCTTAGAAACGGCATTTGCAACAGTTGCGGATGTATACCGGTGAGTTGACACATTCTTTTAAAAACAAAAGAACAGGAAATGGGCATGTCGAAGTTCCAGTGAAACAACAAAAAACTAAATTGACTTCATTTTAAGTGAATAAAGAAGGAAACATAACACTTCCCAATTGTGATAGGAGAATTTACACAAAGGTTGGCTAGAAGCAAATGGGAGAACGGTGAGTGCGAAACCTTAGAAACGGCATTTGCAACAGTTGCGGATGTATACCGGTGAGTGGAAACATTCGTTTACAAACAAAAGAGCAGGAAATGGGCATGTCAAAGTTCTAATGAAAAACCAAAAACTAAATTGACTTCTTTTTAAGTGAATGAAGAAGGAAAGATAACACTTCACAATTGTGATAGGAGAATTTACACAAAGGTTGGTTAGAAGCAAATGGGAGAACGGTGAGTGGGAAACCTTAGAAACGGCTTTTGCAACAGTTGCGGATGTATACCGGTGAGTGGAAACATTCGTTTACAAACAAAAGAACAGTAAATGGGCATGTCAAAGTCCCAATGAAAAACAAAAAACTAAATTGACTTCATTTTAAGTGAATGAAGAAGGAAAGATAACTCTTCACAATTGTGATAGGAGAATTTACACAAAGGTTGGTTAGAAGCAAATGGGAGAACGGTGAGTGGTAAACCTTAGGAACGGCATTTGAAACAGTTGCGGATGTATACCGGTGAGTTGAAACATTCTTTCAAAAACAAAAGAACAGGAAATGGGCATGTCAAAGTCCCAGGGAAAAAACAAAAATATAAATTGACGTCATTTTTAGTGAATGAAGAAGGAAAGATAACACTTCACAATTGTGATAGGAGAATTTACACAAAGGTTGGTTAGAAGCAAATGGGAGAACGGTGAGTGGGAAACCTTAAAAACGGCATTTGAAACAGTTGCGAATGTATACCGGTGAGTTGAAACATTCTTTTAAAAACACAAGAACAGGAAATGGGCATGTCAAAGTCTCGGTGAAACAACAAAAATATAAATTACTTCATTTTAGGTGAATGACAAAGGAAATATTACAGTTCCCATTTGTAATATGAGAATTTACACAAAGGTTGGTTAGAAGCAAATGGGAAAACGGTGAGTGGGAAACCTTAGAAACAGCATTTGCAACAGTTGCGGATGTATACCGGTGAGTTGACACATTCTTTAAAAGACAAAAGAACAGGAAATGGGCATATCAAAGTCCCAGGGAAAAACAAAAAACTAAATTGACTTCATTTTAAGTGAATGAAGGAAAGATAACACTTCAGAATTGTGATAGGAGAATTTACACAAAGGTTGGTTAGAAGCAAATGGGAGAACGGTGAGTGGGAAACCTAAGAAACAGCATTTGCAACAGTTCCGGATGTATACCGGTGAGTTGACACATTCTTTTAAAGACAAAAGAACAGGAAATGGGCATGTCAAAGTCCCAGTAAAACAACAAAAAACTAAATTGACTTCATTTTAGGTGAATGAAGTAGGAAATATTACAGTTCACAATTGTGATATGAGAATTTACACAAAGGGGGTTAGAAGCAAATGGGAGAATGGTGAGCGGGAAACCCTCGAAACAGCATTTGCAACAGTTGCGGATGTATACCGGTGAGTTGGCACATTCTTTTAAAAACAAAAGAACAGGAAATGGGCATGTCAAAGTCCCAGGGAAAAAACAAAATCTAAATTGACTTCATTTTAAGTGAATGAAGAAGGAAAGATAACACTTCACAATTGTGATAGGAGAATTTACACAAAGGTTGGTTCGAAGCAAATGGGAGAACGGTGAGTGGGAAACCTTAGAAACGGCATTTGCAACAGTTGCGGATGTATACCGGTGAGTTGACACATTCATTTACAAACAAAAGAACAGGAAATGGGCATGTCAAATTCTCAATGAAAAACAAAAAACCAAATTGACTTCATTTTGAGTGAATGAAGAAGGCAATAATATTACAGTCCAAATTTCGATATGAGAATGAACACAAAGGTTGGTTAGAAGGAAATGGGAGAACGGTGAGTGGGAAACCTTAGAAATGGCCTTTGCAACAGTTGGGCATGTATACCGGTGAGTTGACACATACTTTTAAAAACGAAAGAACAGGAAATGGGCATGTCAAAGTCCCAATGAAAAACAAAAAACTAAATTGACTTCATTTTAAGTGAATGAAGAAGGAAAGATAACACTTCACAATTGTGATAGGAGAATTTACACAAAGGTTGGTTAGAAGCAAATGGGAGAACGGTGAGTGGGAAACCTTAGAAATGGCTTTTGCAACAGTTGCGGATGTATACCGGTGAGTGGAAACATTGGTTTACAAACAAAAGAACAGGAAATGGGCATGTCAAAGTCCCAATGAAAAACAATAAAACTAAATTGACTTCATTTTAAGTGAATGAAGAAGGAAAGATAACACTTCACAATTGTGATAGGAGAATTTACACAAAGTTTGGTTAGAAGCAAATGGGAGAACGTTGAGTGGGAAACCTTAGAAACGGCATTTGAAACAGTTGCGGATGTATACCGGTGAGTTGAAACATTCTTTTAAAAACACAAGAACAGGAAATGGGCTTGTCAAAGTCTCGGTGAAACAACAAAAATATAAATTAACTTCATTTAAAGTAAATGACGAAGGAAATAATACAGTTCCCAATTGTGATATGAGAATTTACACAAAGGTTGGTTAGAAGACAATGGGAGAACGGTGAGTAGGAAACCTTAAAAAAAAGCATTTGCAACCGTTGTGGATGTATACCGGTGAGTTGACACATTCTTTTAAAAACAAAAGAACAGGAAATGGGCATGTCAAAGTCTCGGTGAAACAACAAAAATATAAATTAACTTCATTTAAAGTAAATGACGAAGGAAATAATACAGTTCCCAATTGTGATATGAGAATTTACACAAAGGTTGGTTAGAAGACAATGGGAGAACGGTGAGTAGGAAACCTTAAAAAAAAGCATTTGCAACAGTTGTGGATGTATACCGGTGAGTTGACACATTCTTTTAAAAACAAAAGAACAGGAAATGGGCATGTTAAAGTCCCATCGAAAAAACAAAAAACTAAATTGACTTCATTTTAAGTGAATGAAGAAGGAAAGATAACACTTCACAATTCTAATAGGAGAATTTACACAAAGGTTGGTTAAAAGCAAATGGGGGAACGGTGAGTGGGAAACCTTAGAAACGGCATTTGCAACAGTTGTGGATGTATACCAGTGAGTTGACACATTTTTTAAAAAACAAAAGAGAAGAAAATGGGAATGTCAAAGTCTCAGTAAAACAACAAAAAACTAAATTGACTTCATTTTAGGTGAATGAAGAAGGAAATATTACAGTTCACAATTGTGATATGAGAATTTACACAAAGGTTGGTTCGAAGCAAATGGGAGGACGGTGAGCGGGAAACCTTCGAAACAGCATTTGCAACTAGTTGCAGATGTATACTGGTGAGTTGACACATTTTTTTAAAAACAAAAGAACAGGAAATGGGCATGTCAAAGTCCCAGGGAAAAAACAAAAAACTAAATTGACTTCATTTTAAGTGAATAAAGAACGAAAGATAACACCTCACAATTGTGATAGGAGAATTTACACAAAGGTTGGTTAGAAGCAAATGGGAGAACGGTGAGTGGGAAACCTTAGAAACGGCATTTGCAACAGTTGCGGATGTTACCGGTGAGTTGACACATTCATTTACAAAAAAAAGAACAGGAAATGGGCATGTCAAAGTCTCAATGAAAAACAAAAAACCAAATTGACTTCATTTTAAGTGAATGAAGAAAGCAATAATATTACAGTCCAAATTTCGATATGAGAATGAACACAAAGGTTGGTTAGAAGGAAATGGGAGAACGGTGAGTGGGAAACCTTAGAAACGGCTTTTGCAACAGTTGCTGATGTATACCGGTGAGTTGACACATACTTTTAAAAACAAAAGAACAGGAAATGGGCATGTCAAAGTCCCAATGAAAAACAAAAAACTAAATTGACTTCATTTTAAGTGAATGAAGAAGGAAAGATAACACTTCACAATTGTGATAGGAGAATTTACACAAAGGTTGGTTAGAAGCAAATGGGAGAACGGTGAGTGGGAAACCTTAGAAACGGCATTTGCAACAGTTGCGGATGTATACCGGTGAGTTGACGCATTCTTTTAAAAACAAAAGAAAAGAAAATGGGCATGTCAAAGTCCCAGTAAAACAACGAAAAACTAAATTGACTTCATTTTAGGTGAATGAAGAAGGAAATTTTACAGTTCACAATTGTGATATGAGAATTTAAACAAAGGTTGGTTAGAAGCAAATAGGATAACGGTGAGCGGGAAACCTTCGAAAGAGCATTTGCAACAGTTGCGAATGTATACTGGTGAGTTGACACATTCTTTTAAAAACAAAAGAACAGGAAATGGGCATGTCAAAGTCCCAGGGAAAAAACAAAAAACTAAATTGACTTCATTTTAAGTGAATGAAGAAGGAAAGATAACCCTTCACAATTGTGATAGGAGAATTTACACAAAGGTTGGTTAGAAGCAAATGGGACAACGGTGATTGGGAAACCTTACAAATGGCATTTGCAACAGTTGCGGATGTATACCGGTGAGTTGACACATTCATTTACAAACAAAAGAACAGGAAATGGGCATGTCAAAGTCTCAATGAAAAACAAAAAACCAAATTGATTTCATTTTAAGTGAATGAAGAAGGCAATAATTTTACAGTCCAAATTTCGATATGAGAATGAACACAAAGGTTGGTTAGAAGGAAATTGGAGAACGGTGAATGGGAAACCTTAGAAACGGCTTTTGACACAGTTGCGGATGTATACCGGTGAGTTGACACATATTTATAAAAACAAAAGAACAGGAAATGGGCATGTCAAATTCCCAAGGAAAAAACAAAAAACTAAATTGACTTCATTTTA
The DNA here is from genome assembly GCF_048455015.1 of Haemaphysalis longicornis. Taxonomy (NCBI): domain Eukaryota; kingdom Metazoa; phylum Arthropoda; class Arachnida; order Ixodida; family Ixodidae; genus Haemaphysalis; species Haemaphysalis longicornis. The sequence continues at coordinate 211,073,423 of NW_027526361.1, read as the reverse complement.
AGTGAATGAAGAAGGAAAGATAACACTTCACAATTGTGATAGGAGAATTCACATAAAGGTTGGTTAGAAGCAAATGGGGAATGGTGAGTGGGAAATCCTTAGAAACAGCTTTTGCAACAGTTGCGGATGTATACGGGTGAGTGGAAACATTCGTTTACAAACAAAAGAACAGGAAATGGGCATGTCAAAGTCCCAATGAAAAACAAAAAACTAAATTGACTTCATTTTAAGTGAATGAAGAAGGAAACATAACACTTCACAATTGTGATAGGAGAATTTACACAAAGGTTGGTTAGAAGCAACTGGGAGAATGGTGAGTGGGAAACCTTAGGAACGGCATTTGCAACAGTTGCGGATGTATACCGGTGAGTTGACACATTCTTTTAAAAACAAAAGAACAGGAAATGGGCATGTCAAAGTCCCAGGGAAAAACAAAAAACTAAATTCAGTTCATTTTAAATGAATGAAGGAAAGATAACACTTCACAATTGTAATAGGAGAATTTACACAAAGGTTGGTTAGAAGCAAATGGGGGAACGGTGAGTGGGAAACCTTATAAACGGCATTTGCAACAGTTGCGGATGTATACCAGTGAGTTGACACATTCTTTTAAAAACAAAAGAAAAGAAAATGGGCATGTCAAAGTCCCAGAGAAAAAACAAAAAACTAAATTGATTTCATTTTAAGTGAATGAAGAAGGAAAGATAACACTTCACAATTGTGATAGGAGAATTTACACAAAGGTTGGTTCGAAGCAAACGGGAGAACGGTGAGTGGGAAACCTTAGAAACGGCAATTGCAACAGTTGCGGATGTATACCGGTGAGTTGACACATTCATTTACAAACAAAAGAACAGGAAATGGGCATGCCAAAATCTCAATGAAAAACAAAAAACCAAATTGACTTCATTTTAAGTGAATGAAGAAGGCAATAATATTACAGTCCAAATTTCGATATGAGAATGAACACAAAGGTTGGTTAGAAGGAAATGGGAGAACGGTGAGTGGGAAACCTTAAAAACGGCATTTGAAACAGTTGCGAATGTATACCGGTGAGTTGAAACATTCTTTTAAAAACACAAGAACAGGAAATGGGCATGTCAAAGTCTCGGTGAAACAACAAAAATATAAATTTACTTCATTTTAAGTGAATGACGAAGGAAATATTACAGTTCCCAATTGTGATATGAGAATATAAACAAAGGTTGGTTAGAAGCAAATGAGAAAACGGTGAGTGGGAAACCTTAGAAACAGCATTTGCAACAGTTGCGGATGTATACTGGTGAGTTGACACATTCTTTTAAAGACAAACGAACAGGAAATGGGCATATCAAAGTCCCAGGGAAAAACAAAAAACTAAATTGACTTAATTTTAAGTGAATGAAGGAAAGATAACACTTCACAATTGTGATAGCAGAATTTACACAAAGGTTGGTTAGAAGCAAATGGGAGAACGGTGAGTGGGAAACCTTAAAAACGGCATTTGAAACCGTTGCGAATGTATACCGGTGAGTTGAAACATTCTTTTAAAAACACAAGAACAGGAAATGGGCATGTCAAAGTCTCGGTGAAACAACAAAAATATAAATTAACTTCATTTTAAGTGAATGACGAAGGAAATAGTACAGTTCCCAATTGTGATATGAGAATTTACACAAAGGTTGGTTAGAAGCAAATGGGAGAACGGTGAGTGGGAAACCTTAGAAACAGCATTTGCAACAGTTGCGGATGTATACCGGTGAGTTGACACATTCTTTTAAAGACAAAAGAACAGGAAATGGGCATGTCAAAGTCCCAGTAAAACAACAAAAAACTAAATTGACTTCATTTTAAGTGAATGAAGAAGGAAAGATAACACTTCACAATTGTGATAGGAGAATTTACACAAAGGTTGGTTAGAAGCAAATGGGAGAACGGTGAGTGGGAAACCTTAGAAACAGCATTTGCAACAGTTGCAGATGTATACCGGTGAGTTGACACATTCATTTACAAACAAAAGAACAGGAAATGGGCATGTCAAAATCTCAATGAAAAACAAAAAACCAAATTGACTTCATTTTAAGTGAATGAAGAAGGCAATAATATTACAGTCCAAATTTCGATATGAGAATGAACACAAAGGTTGGTTAGAAGGAAATGGGAGAACGGTGAGTGGGAAACCTTAGAAATGGCCTTTGCAACAGTTGCGCATGTATACCGGTGAGTTGACACATACTTTTAAAAACAAAAGAACAGGAAATGGGCATGTCAAAGTCCCAATGAAAAACAAAAAACTAAATTGACTTCATTTTAAGTGAATGAAGAAGGAAAGATAACACTTCACAATTGTGATAGGAGAATTTACACAAAGGTTGGTTAGAAGCAAATTGGAGAACGGTGAGTGGGAAACCTTAGAAACGGCTTTTGCAACAGTTGCGGATGTATACCGGTGAGTGGAAACATTGGTTTACAAACAAAAGAACAGGAAATGGGCATGTCAAAGTCCCAATGAAAAACAAAAAACTAAATTGACTTCATTTTAAGTGAATGAAGAAGGAAAGATAACACTTCAAAATTGTGATAGGAGAATTTACACAAAGGTTGGTTAGAAGCAAATAGGAGAACGTTGAGTGGGAAACCTTAGAAACGGCATTTGAAACAGTTGTGGATGTATACCGGTGAGTTGAAACATTCTTTTAAAAACACAAGAACAGGAAATGGGCATATCAAAGTCCCAGGGAAAAACAAAAAACTAAATTGACTTAATTTTAAGTGAATGAAGGAAAGATAACACTTCACAATTGTGATAGCAGAATTTACACAAAGGTTGGTTAGAAGCAAATGGGAGAACGGTGAGTGGGAAACCTTAAAAACGGCATTTGAAACCGTTGCGAATGTATACCGGTGAGTTGAAACATTCTTTTAAAAACACAAGAACAGGAAATGGGCATGTCAAAGTCTCGGTGAAACAACAAAAATATAAATTAACTTCATTTTAAGTGAATGACGAAGGAAATAGTACAGTTCCCAATTGTGATATGAGAATTTACACAAAGGTTGGTTAGAAGCAAATGGGAGAACGGTGAGTGGGAAACCTTAGAAACAGCATTTGCAACAGTTGCGGATGTATACCGGTGAGTTGACACATTCTTTTAAAGACAAAAGAACAGGAAATGGGCATGTCAAAGTCCCAGTAAAACAACAAAAAACTAAATTGACTTCATTTTAAGTGAATGAAGAAGGAAAGATAACACTTCACAATTGTGATAGGAGAATTTACACAAAGGTTGGTTAGAAGCAAATGGGAGAACGGTGAGTGGGAAACCTTAGAAACAGCATTTGCAACAGTTGCAGATGTATACCGGTGAGTTGACACATTCATTTACAAACAAAAGAACAGGAAATGGGCATGTCAAAATCTCAATGAAAAACAAAAAACCAAATTGACTTCATTTTAAGTGAATGAAGAAGGCAATAATATTACAGTCCAAATTTCGATATGAGAATGAACACAAAGGTTGGTTAGAAGGAAATGGGAGAACGGTGAGTGGGAAACCTTAGAAATGGCCTTTGCAACAGTTGCGCATGTATACCGGTGAGTTGACACATACTTTTAAAAACAAAAGAACAGGAAATGGGCATGTCAAAGTCCCAATGAAAAACAAAAAACTAAATTGACTTCATTTTAAGTGAATGAAGAAGGAAAGATAACACTTCACAATTGTGATAGGAGAATTTACACAAAGGTTGGTTAGAAGCAAATTGGAGAACGGTGAGTGGGAAACCTTAGAAACGGCTTTTGCAACAGTTGCGGATGTATACCGGTGAGTGGAAACATTGGTTTACAAACAAAAGAACAGGAAATGGGCATGTCAAAGTCCCAATGAAAAACAAAAAACTAAATTGACTTCATTTTAAGTGAATGAAGAAGGAAAGATAACACTTCACAATTGTGATAGGAGAATTTACACAAAGGTTGGTTAGAAGCAAATGGGAGAACGGTGAGTGGGAAACCTTAGAAACGGCATTTGCAACAGTTGCGGATGTATACCGGTGAGTTGACGCATTCTTTTAAAAACAAAAGAAAAGAAAATGGGCATGTCAAAGTCCCAGTAAAACAACGAAAAACTAAATTGACTTCATTTTAGGTGAATGAAGAAGGAAATTTTACAGTTCACAATTGTGATATGAGAATTTAAACAAAGGTTGGTTAGAAGCAAATAGGATAACGGTGAGCGGGAAACCTTCGAAAGAGCATTTGCAACAGTTGCGAATGTATACTGGTGAGTTGACACATTCTTTTAAAAACAAAAGAACAGGAAATGGGCATGTCAAAGTCCCAGGGAAAAAACAAAAAACTAAATTGACTTCATTTTAAGTGAATGAAGAAGGAAAGATAACCCTTCACAATTGTGATAGGAGAATTTACACAAAGGTTGGTTAGAAGCAAATGGGACAACGGTGATTGGGAAACCTTACAAATGGCATTTGCAACAGTTGCGGATGTATACCGGTGAGTTGACACATTCATTTACAAACAAAAGAACAGGAAATGGGCATGTCAAAGTCTCAATGAAAAACAAAAAACCAAATTGATTTCATTTTAAGTGAATGAAGAAGGCAATAATTTTACAGTCCAAATTTCGATATGAGAATGAACACAAAGGTTGGTTAGAAGGAAATTGGAGAACGGTGAATGGGAAACCTTAGAAACGGCTTTTGACACAGTTGCGGATGTATACCGGTGAGTTGACACATATTTATAAAAACAAAAGAACAGGAAATGGGCATGTCAAATTCCCAAGGAAAAAACAAAAAACTAAATTGACTTCATTTTAAGTGAATGAAGAAGGAAAGATAACACTTCACAATTGTGATAGGAGAATTCACATAAAGGTTGGTTAGAAGCAAATGGGGAATGGTGAGTGGGAAATCCTTAGAAACAGCTTTTGCAACAGTTGCGGATGTATACGGGTGAGTGGAAACATTCGTTTACAAACAAAAGAACAGGAAATGGGCATGTCAAAGTCCCAATGAAAAACAAAAAACTAAATTGACTTCATTTTAAGTGAATGAAGAAGGAAACATAACACTTCACAATTGTGATAGGAGAATTTACACAAAGGTTGGTTAGAAGCAACTGGGAGAATGGTGAGTGGGAAACCTTAGGAACGGCATTTGCAACAGTTGCGGATGTATACCGGTGAGTTGACACATTCTTTTAAAAACAAAAGAACAGGAAATGGGCATGTCAAAGTCCCAGGGAAAAACAAAAAACTAAATTCAGTTCATTTTAAATGAATGAAGGAAAGATAACACTTCACAATTGTAATAGGAGAATTTACACAAAGGTTGGTTAGAAGCAAATGGGGGAACGGTGAGTGGGAAACCTTATAAACGGCATTTGCAACAGTTGCGGATGTATACCAGTGAGTTGACACATTCTTTTAAAAACAAAAGAAAAGAAAATGGGCATGTCAAAGTCCCAGAGAAAAAACAAAAAACTAAATTGATTTCATTTTAAGTGAATGAAGAAGGAAAGATAACACTTCACAATTGTGATAGGAGAATTTACACAAAGGTTGGTTCGAAGCAAACGGGAGAACGGTGAGTGGGAAACCTTAGAAACGGCAATTGCAACAGTTGCGGATGTATACCGGTGAGTTGACACATTCATTTACAAACAAAAGAACAGGAAATGGGCATGCCAAAATCTCAATGAAAAACAAAAAACCAAATTGACTTCATTTTAAGTGAATGAAGAAGGCAATAATATTACAGTCCAAATTTCGATATGAGAATGAACACAAAGGTTGGTTAGAAGGAAATGGGAGAACGGTGAGTGGGAAACCTTAAAAACGGCATTTGAAACAGTTGCGAATGTATACCGGTGAGTTGAAACATTCTTTTAAAAACACAAGAACAGGAAATGGGCATGTCAAAGTCTCGGTGAAACAACAAAAATATAAATTTACTTCATTTTAAGTGAATGACGAAGGAAATATTACAGTTCCCAATTGTGATATGAGAATATAAACAAAGGTTGGTTAGAAGCAAATGAGAAAACGGTGAGTGGGAAACCTTAGAAACAGCATTTGCAACAGTTGCGGATGTATACTGGTGAGTTGACACATTCTTTTAAAGACAAACGAACAGGAAATGGGCATATCAAAGTCCCAGGGAAAAACAAAAAACTAAATTGACTTAATTTTAAGTGAATGAAGGAAAGATAACACTTCACAATTGTGATAGCAGAATTTACACAAAGGTTGGTTAGAAGCAAATGGGAGAACGGTGAGTGGGAAACCTTAAAAACGGCATTTGAAACCGTTGCGAATGTATACCGGTGAGTTGAAACATTCTTTTAAAAACACAAGAACAGGAAATGGGCATGTCAAAGTCTCGGTGAAACAACAAAAATATAAATTAACTTCATTTTAAGTGAATGACGAAGGAAATAGTACAGTTCCCAATTGTGATATGAGAATTTACACAAAGGTTGGTTAGAAGCAAATGGGAGAACGGTGAGTGGGAAACCTTAGAAACAGCATTTGCAACAGTTGCGGATGTATACCGGTGAGTTGACACATTCTTTTAAAGACAAAAGAACAGGAAATGGGCATGTCAAAGTCCCAGTAAAACAACAAAAAACTAAATTGACTTCATTTTAAGTGAATGAAGAAGGAAAGATAACACTTCACAATTGTGATAGGAGAATTTACACAAAGGTTGGTTAGAAGCAAATGGGAGAACGGTGAGTGGGAAACCTTAGAAACAGCATTTGCAACAGTTGCAGATGTATACCGGTGAGTTGACACATTCATTTACAAACAAAAGAACAGGAAATGGGCATGTCAAAATCTCAATGAAAAACAAAAAACCAAATTGACTTCATTTTAAGTGAATGAAGAAGGCAATAATATTACAGTCCAAATTTCGATATGAGAATGAACACAAAGGTTGGTTAGAAGGAAATGGGAGAACGGTGAGTGGGAAACCTTAGAAATGGCCTTTGCAACAGTTGCGCATGTATACCGGTGAGTTGACACATACTTTTAAAAACAAAAGAACAGGAAATGGGCATGTCAAAGTCCCAATGAAAAACAAAAAACTAAATTGACTTCATTTTAAGTGAATGAAGAAGGAAAGATAACACTTCACAATTGTGATAGGAGAATTTACACAAAGGTTGGTTAGAAGCAAATTGGAGAACGGTGAGTGGGAAACCTTAGAAACGGCTTTTGCAACAGTTGCGGATGTATACCGGTGAGTGGAAACATTGGTTTACAAACAAAAGAACAGGAAATGGGCATGTCAAAGTCCCAATGAAAAACAAAAAACTAAATTGACTTCATTTTAAGTGAATGAAGAAGGAAAGATAACACTTCAAAATTGTGATAGGAGAATTTACACAAAGGTTGGTTAGAAGCAAATAGGAGAACGTTGAGTGGGAAACCTTAGAAACGGCATTTGAAACAGTTGTGGATGTATACCGGTGAGTTGAAACATTCTTTTAAAAACACAAGAACAGGAAATGGGCATATCAAAGTCCCAGGGAAAAACAAAAAACTAAATTGACTTAATTTTAAGTGAATGAAGGAAAGATAACACTTCACAATTGTGATAGCAGAATTTACACAAAGGTTGGTTAGAAGCAAATGGGAGAACGGTGAGTGGGAAACCTTAAAAACGGCATTTGAAACCGTTGCGAATGTATACCGGTGAGTTGAAACATTCTTTTAAAAACACAAGAACAGGAAATGGGCATGTCAAAGTCTCGGTGAAACAACAAAAATATAAATTAACTTCATTTTAAGTGAATGACGAAGGAAATAGTACAGTTCCCAATTGTGATATGAGAATTTACACAAAGGTTGGTTAGAAGCAAATGGGAGAACGGTGAGTGGGAAACCTTAGAAACAGCATTTGCAACAGTTGCGGATGTATACCGGTGAGTTGACACATTCTTTTAAAGACAAAAGAACAGGAAATGGGCATGTCAAAGTCCCAGTAAAACAACAAAAAACTAAATTGACTTCATTTTAAGTGAATGAAGAAGGAAAGATAACACTTCACAATTGTGATAGGAGAATTTACACAAAGGTTGGTTAGAAGCAAATGGGAGAACGGTGAGTGGGAAACCTTAGAAACAGCATTTGCAACAGTTGCAGATGTATACCGGTGAGTTGACACATTCATTTACAAACAAAAGAACAGGAAATGGGCATGTCAAAATCTCAATGAAAAACAAAAAACCAAATTGACTTCATTTTAAGTGAATGAAGAAGGCAATAATATTACAGTCCAAATTTCGATATGAGAATGAACACAAAGGTTGGTTAGAAGGAAATGGGAGAACGGTGAGTGGGAAACCTTAGAAATGGCCTTTGCAACAGTTGCGCATGTATACCGGTGAGTTGACACATACTTTTAAAAACAAAAGAACAGGAAATGGGCATGTCAAAGTCCCAATGAAAAACAAAAAACTAAATTGACTTCATTTTAAGTGAATGAAGAAGGAAAGATAACACTTCACAATTGTGATAGGAGAATTTACACAAAGGTTGGTTAGAAGCAAATTGGAGAACGGTGAGTGGGAAACCTTAGAAACGGCTTTTGCAACAGTTGCGGATGTATACCGGTGAGTGGAAACATTGGTTTACAAACAAAAGAACAGGAAATGGGCATGTCAAAGTCCCAATGAAAAACAAAAAACTAAATTGACTTCATTTTAAGTGAATGAAGACGGAAAGATAACACTTCAAAATTGTGATAGGAGAATTTACACAAAGGTTGGTTAGAAGCAAATAGGAGAACGTTGAGTGGGAAACCTTAGAAACGGCATTTGAAACAGTTGTGGATGTATACCGGTGAGTTGAAACATTCTTTTAAAAACACAAGAACAGGAAATGGGCATGTCAAAGTCTCGGTGAAACAACAAAAATATAAATTAACTTCATTTTAAGTAAATGACGAAGGAAATATTACAGTTCCCAATTGTGATATGAGAATTTACACAAAGGTGGGTCAGAAGCAAATGGGAGAACGGTGAGTAGGAAACCTTAAAAAAAGCATTTGCAACCGTGTTGGATGTATACCGGTGAGTTGACACATTCTTTTAAAAACAAAAGAACAGGAAATGGGCATGTCAAAGTCCCAGGGATGTCAAAGTCCCAGGGAAAAAACAAAAAAACTAAATTGACTTCATTTTAAGTGAATGAAGAAGGAAAGATAACACTTCACAATTGTAATAGGAGAATTTACACAAAGGTTGGTTAAAAGCAAATGGGGGAACGGTGAGTGGGAAACCTTAGAAACGGCATTTGCAACAGTTGCGGATGTATACCAGTGAGTTGACACATTTTTTAAAAAACAAGAGAAGAAAATGGGAATGTCAAAGTCTCAGTAAAACAACAAAAAACTAAATTGACTTCATTTTAGGTGAATGAAGAAGGAAATATTACAGTTCACAATTGTGATATGAGAATTTACACAAAGGTTGGTTAGAAGCAAATGGGAGGACGGTGAGCGGGAAACCTTCGAAACAGCATTTGCAACTAGTTGCGGATGTATACTGGTGAGTTGACACATTCTTTTAAAAACAAAAGAACAGGAAATGGGCATGTCAAAGTCCCAGGGAAAAAACAAAAAACTAAATTGACTTCATTTTAAGTGAATGAAGAAGGAAAGATAACACCTCACAATTGTGATAGGAGAATTTACACAAAGGTTGGTTAGAAGCAAATGGGAGAACGGTGAGTGGGAAACCTTAGAAACGGCATTTGCAACAGTTGCGGATGTATACCGGTGAGTTGACACATTCTTTTAAAAACAAAAGAACAGGGAATGGGCATGTCAAAGTCCCAGGGAAAAAACAAAAAACTAAATTGACTTCATTTTAAGTGAATGAAGAAGGAAAGATAACACCTCACAATTGTGATAGGAGAATTTACACAAAGGTTGGTTAGAAGCAAATGGGAGAACGGTGAGTGGGAAACCTTCGAAACAGCATTTGCAACAGTTGCGGATGTATACCGGTGAGTTGACACATTCTTTTAAAAACAAAAAAACAGGAAATGGTCATTTCAAAGTCAATGGAAAAAAACAAAAAACTAAATTGACTTCATTTTAAGTGAATGAAGAAGGAAAGATAACACTTCACAATTGCGATAGGAGAATTTACACAAAGGTTGGTTAGAAGGAAATGGGAGAACGGTGAGTGGGAAACCTTAGGAACGGCATTTGAAACAGTTGCGGATGTATACCGGTGAGTTGAAACATTTTTTTAAAAACAAAAGAACAGGAAATGGGCATGTCAAAGTCCCGGTGAAACAACAAAAGAACAGGAAATGGGCATGTCAAAGTATCAATGAAAAACAAAAAAACAAATTGATTTCATTTTAAGTGAATGAAGAAGGCAATAATATTTCAGTCCAAATTTCGATATGAGAATGAACACAAAGGTTGGTTAGAAGGAAATTGGAGAACGGTGAGTGGGAAACCTTAGAAATGGCTTTTGCAACAGTTGCGGATGTATACCGGTGAGTTGACACATACTTATAAAAACAAAAGAACAGGAAATGGGCATGTCCAATTCCCAAGGAAAAAACAAAAAACTAAATTGACTTCATTTTAAGTGAATGAAGAAGGAAAGATAACACTTCACAATTGTGATAGGAGAATTTACACAAAGGTTGGTTAGAAGCAAATGGGAGAATGGTGAGTGGGAAATCCTTAGAAACGGCTTTTGCAACAGTTGCGGATGTATACCGGTGAGTGGAAACATTCGTTTACAAACAAAAGAACAGGAAATGCGCATGTCAAAGTCCCAATGAAAAACAAAAAAACTAAATTGACTTCATTTTAAGTGAATGAAGAAGGAAAGATAACACTTCACAATTGTAATAGGAGAATTTACACAAAGGTTGGTTAGAAGCAAATGGGAGAACGGTGAGTTGGAAACCCTAGAAACGGCTTTTGCAACAGATGCGGATGTATACCGGTGAGTGGAAACATTCGTTTACAAACAAAAGAACAGTGAATGGGCATGTCAAAGTCCCAATGAAAAACAAAAAACTAAATTGACGTCATTTTAAGTGAATGAAGAAGGAAAGATAACACTTCACAATTGTGATAGGAGAATTTACACAAAGGTTGGTTAGAAGCAAATGGGAGAACGTTGAGTGGGAAACCTTAGAAACGGCATTTGAAACAGTTTCGGATGTATACCGGTGAGTTGAAACATTCTTTTAAAAACACAAGAACAGGAAATGGGCATGTCAAAGCCTCGGTGAAACAACAAAAATATAAATTAACTTCATTTTAAGTGAATGACGAAGGAAATAATACAGTTCCCAATTGTGATATGAGAATTTACACAAAGGTTGGTTAGAAGCAAATGGGAGAAGGGTGAGTAGGAAACCTTAAAAAAAGCATTTGCAACAGTTGTGGATGTATACCGGGGAGTTGACACATTCTTTTAAAAACAAAAGAACAGGAAATGGGCATGTCAAAGTCCCAGGGAAAAAACAAAAAACTAAATTGACTTCATTTTAAGTGAATGAAGAAGGAAAGATAACACTTCACAATTGTGATAGGAGAATTTACACAAAGGTTGGTTAAAAGCAAATGGGGGAACGGTGAGTGGGAAACCTTAGAAACGGCATTTGCAACAGTTGCGGATGTATACCAGTGAGTGGACACATTCATTTACAAACAAAGAACAGGAAATGGGCATGTCAAAATCTCAATGAAAAACAAAAAACCAAATTGACTTCATTTTAAGTGAATGAAGAAGGCAATAGTATTACAGTCCAAATTTCGATATGAGAATGAACACAAAGGTTGGTTAGAAGGAAATGGGAGAACGGTGAGTGGGAAACCTTAGAAACGGCCTTTGCAACATGTGTGGATGTATACCGGTGAGTTGGCACATTCTTTTAAAAACAAAAGAACAGGAAATGGGCATGTCAAAGTTCCAGGGAAAAAACAAAAAAATAAATTGACTTCATTTTAAGTGAATGAAGAAGGAAAGATAACACTTCACAATTGTGATAGGAGAATTTACACAAAGGTTGGTTAGAAGGAAATGGGAGAACTGTGAGTGGGAAACCTTAGAAACGGCATTTGCAACAGTTGCGGATGTATACCGGTGAGTTGACACATTCATTTACAAACAAAAGAACAGGAAATGGGCTTGTCGAAGTCCCAATGAAAAACAAAAAACTAAATTGACTTCATTTTAAGTGAATGAAGAAGGAAAGATAACACTTCACAATTGTGATAGGAGAATTTACACAAAGGTTGGTTAGAAGCAAATGGGAGAACGGTGATTGGGAAACCTTAGGAACGGCATTTGAAACAGTTGCGGATGTATACCGATGAGTTGAAACATTCTTTCAAAAACAAAAGAACAGGAAATGGGCATGTCAAAGTCCCAGGGAAAAAACAAAAATATAAATTGACGTAATTTTAAGTGAATGAAGAAGGAAAGATAACACTTCACAATTGTGATAGGAGAATTTACACAAAGGTTGGTTAGAAGCAAATGGGAGAACGGTGAGTGGGAAACCTTAAAAACGGCATTTGAAACAGTTGCGAATGTATACCGGTGAGTTGAAACATTCTTTTAAAAACACAAGAACAGGAAATGGGCATGTCAAAGTCTCGGTGAAACAACAAAAATATAAATTAACTTCATTTTAAGTGAATGACGAAGGAAATAGTACAGTTCCCAATTGTGATATGAGAATTTACACAAAGGTTGGTTAGAAGCAAATGGGAGAACGGTGAGTGGGAAACCTTAGAAACAGCATTTGCAACAGTTGCGGATGTATACCGGTGAGTTGACACATTCTTTTAAAGACAAAAGAACAGGAAATGGGCATGTCAAAGTCCCAGTAAAACAACAAAAAACTAAATTGACTTCATTTTAGGTGAATGAAGTAGGAAATATTACAGTTCACAATTGTGATATCAGAATTTACACAAAGGGGGGTTAGAAGCAAATGGGAGAACGGTGAGCGGGAAACCCTCAAAACAGCATTTGCAACAGTTGCGCATGTATACCGGTGAGTTGGCACATTCTATTAAAAACTAAAGAACAGGAAATGGGCATGTCAAAGTCCCAGGGAAAAAACAAAAAACTAAATTGACTTCATTTTAAGTGAATGAAGAAGGAATGATAACACTTCACAATTGTGATAGGAGAATTTACACAAAGGTTGGTTAGAAGCAAATGGGAGAACGGTGAGTGGGAAACCTTAGAAACGGCTTTTGCAAGAGTTGCGGATGTATACCGGTGAGTGGAAACATTCGTTTACAAACAAAAGAACAGGAAATGGGCATGTCAAAGTCCCAATGAAAAACAAAAAACTAAATTGAATTCATTTTAAGTGAATGAAGAAGGAAAGATAACACTTCACAATTGTGATAGGAGAATTTACACAAAGGTTGGTTAGAAGCAAATGGGAGAACATTGAGTGGGAAACCTTAGAAACGGCATTTGAAACAGTTGCGGATGTATACCGGTGAGTTGAAACATTCTTTTAAAAACACAAGAACAGGAAATCGGCATGTCAAAGTCTCGGTGAAACAACAAAAATATAAATTAACTTCATTTTAAGTGAATGACGAAGGAAATAATACAGTTCCCAATTGTGATATGAGAATTTACACAAAGGTTGGTTAGAAGCAAATGGGAGAACGGTGAGTGGGAAACCTTAGAAACAGCATTTGCAACAGTTGCGGATGTATACCGGTGAGTTTACACATTCTTTTAAAGACAAAAGAACAGGAAATGGGCATGTCAAAGTCCCAGTAAAACAACAAAAAACTAAATTGACTTCATTTTAGGTGAATGAAGAAGGAAAGATAACACTTCACAATTGTGATAGGAGAATTTACACAAAGGTTGGTTAAAAGCAAATGGGGGAACGGTGAGTGGGAAACCTTAGAAACGGCATTTGCAACAGTTGCGGATGTATACCAGTGAGTTGACACATTTTTTAAAAAACAAAAGTGAAGAAAATGGGAATGTCAAAGTCTCAGTAAAACAACAAAAAACTAAATTGACTTCATTTTAGGTGAATGAAGAAGGAAATATTATAGTCCACAATTGTGATATGAGAATTTACACAAAGGTTGGTTAGAAGCAAATGGGAGGACGGTGAGCGGGAAACCTTCGAAACAGCATTTGCAACAGTTGCGGATGTATACCGGTGAGTTGACACATTCTTTTAAAAACAAAAGAACAGGAAATGGGCATGTCAAAGTCTCAATGAAAAAGAAAAAACCAAATTGACTTCATTTTAGGTGAATGAAGAAGGCAATAATATTACAGTCGAAATTTCGATATGAGAATGAACACAAAGGTTGGTTAGAAGGAAATGGGAGAATGGTGAGTGGGAAACCTTAGAAACGGCTTTTGCAACAGTTGCTGATGTATACCGGTGAGTTGACACATACTTTTAAAAACAAAAGAACAGGAAATGGGCATGTAAAAGTCCCAATGAAAAACAAAAAACTAAATTGACTTCATTTTAAGTGAATGAAGAAGGAAAGATAACACTTCACAATTGTGATAGGAGAATTTACACAAAGGTTGGTTAGAAGGAAATGGGAGAACTGTGAGTGGGAAACCTTAGAAACGGCATTTGCAACAGCTGCGGATGTATACCGGTGAGTTGACACATTCATTTACAAACAAAAGAACAGGAAATGGGCTTGTCGAAGTCCCAAAGAAAAACAAAAAACTAAATTGACTTCATTTTGAGTGAATGAAGAAGGAAACATAACACTTCACAATTGTGATAGGAGAATTTACACAAAGGTTGGTTAGAAGCAAATGGGAGAACGGTGATTGGGAAACCTTAGGAACGGCATTTGAAACAGTTGCGGATGTACACCGATGAGTTCAAACATTCTTTCAAAAACAAAAGAACAGGAAACGGGCATGTCAAAGTCCTAGGGAAAAAACAAAAATATAAATTGACGTCATTTTAAGTGAATGAAGAAGGAAAGATAACACTTCACAATTGTGATAGGAGAATTTACACAAAGGTTGGTTAGAAGCAAATGGGAGAACGGTGAGCGGGAAACCTTAGAAACGGCTTTTGCAACAGTTGCGGATGTATACCGGTGAGTGGAAACATTCGTTTACAAACAAAAGAACAGGAAATGGGCATGTCAAAGTCCCAATGAAAAACAAAAAACTAAATTGAATTCTTTTTAAGTGAATGAAGAAGGAAAGATAACACTTCACAATTGTGATAGGAGAATTTACACAAAGGTAGGTTAGAAGCAAATGGGAGAACATTGAGTGGGAAACCTTAGAAACGGCATTTGAAACAGTTGCGGATGTATACCGGTGAGTTGAAACATTCTTTTAAAAACACAAGAACAGGAAATGGGCATGTCAAAGTCTCGGTGAAACAACAAAAATATAAATTAACTTCATTTTAAGTGAATGACGAAGGAAATAATACAGTTCCCAATTGTGATATGAGAATTTACACAAAGGTTGGTTAGAAGCAAATGGGAAAACGGTGAGTGGGAAACCTTAGAAACAGCATTTGCAACAATTGCGGATGTATACCGGTGAGTTGACACATTCTTTTAAAGACAAAAGAACAGGAAATGGTCATATCAAAGTCCCAGGGAAAAACAAAAAACTAAATTGACTTCATTTTAAGTGAATGAAGGAAAGATAACACTTCACAATTGTGATAGGAGAATTTACACAAAGGTTGGTTAGAAGCAAATGGGAGAACGGTGAGTGGGAAACCTTAAAAACGGCATTTGAAACAGTTGCGAATGTATACCGGTGAGTTGAAACATTCTTTTAAAAACACAAGAACAGGAAATGGGCATGTCAAAGTCTCGGTGAAACAACAAAAATATAAATTAACTTCATTTTATGTGAATGACGAAGGAAATATTACAGTTCCCAATTGTGATATGAGAATTTATACAAAGGTTGGTCAGAAGCAAATGGGAGAACGGTGAGTGGGAAACCTTAGAAACAGCATTTGCAACAGTTGCGGATGTATACCGGTGAGTTTACACATTCTTTTAAAGACAAAAGAACAGGAAATGGGCATGTCAAAGTCTCAGTAAAACAACAAAAAACTAAATTGACTTCATTTTAGGTGAATGAAGTAGGAAATATTACAGTTCACAATTGTGATATGAGAATTTACACAAAGGTTGGTTAGAAGCAAATGGGAGAACGGTGAGTGGGAAACCTTCGAAACAGCATTTGCAACAGTTGCGGATGTATACCGGTGAGTTGACACATTCTTTTAAAAACAAAAAAACAGGAAATGGTCATGTCAAAGTCCAAGGAAAAAAACAAAAAACTAAATTGACTTCATTTTAATTGAATGAAGAAGGAAAGATAACACTTCACAATTGTGATAGGAGAATTTACACAAAGGTTGGTTAGAAGCAAATGGGAGAACGGTGAGTGGGAAAGCTTAGAAACGGCATTTGCAACAGTTGCGCATGTATGCCGGTGAGTTGACAAATTCTTTTAAATACAGAAGAACAGGAAATGGGCATGTCGAAGTTCCAGTGAAACAACAAAAAACTACATTGACTTCATTTTAAGTGAATGAAGAAGCAAAGATAACACATCAGAATTGTGATAGGAGAACTTACACAAAGGTTGGTTAGAAGCAAATGAGAAAACGGTGAGTGGGAAAGCTTAGAAACGGCATTTGCAACAGTTGCGGATGTATACCGGTGAGTTGACACATTCTTTTAAAAACAAAAGAACAGGAAATGGGCATGTCGAAGTTCCAGTGAAACAACAAAAAACTAAATTGACTTCATTTTAAGTGAATAAAGAAGGAAACATAACACTTCCCAATTGTGATAGGAGAATTTACACAAAGGTTGGCTAGAAGCAAATGGGAGAACGGTGAGTGCGAAACCTTAGAAACGGCATTTGCAACAGTTGCGGATGTATACCGGTGAGTGGAAACATTCGTTTACAAACAAAAGAGCAGAAAATGGGCATGTCAAAGTTCTAATGAAAAACCAAAAACTAAATTGACTTCTTTTTAAGTGAATGAAGAAGGAAAGATAACACTTCACAATTGTGATAGGAGAATTTACACAAAGGTTGGTTAGAAGCAAATGGGAGAACGGTGAGTGGGAAACCTTAGAAACGGCTTTTGCAACAGTTGCGGATGTATACCGGTGAGTGGAAACATTCGTTTACAAACAAAAGAACAGTAAATGGGCATGTCAAAGTCCCAATGAAAAACAAAAAACTAAATTGACTTCATTTTAAGTGAATGAAGAAGGAAAGATAACTCTTCACAATTGTGATAGGAGAATTTACACAAAGGTTGGTTAGAAGCAAATGGGAGAACGGTGAGTGGTAAACCTTAGGAACGGCATTTGAAACAGTTGCGGATGTATACCGGTGAGTTGAAACATTCTTTCAAAAACAAAAGAACAGGAAATGGGCATGTCAAAGTCCCAGGGAAAAAACAAAAATATAAATTGACGTCATTTTTAGTGAATGAAGAAGGAAAGATAACACTTCACAATTGTGATAGGAGAATTTACACAAAGGTTGGTTAGAAGCAAATGGGAGAACGGTGAGTGGGAAACCTTAAAAACGGCATTTGAAACAGTTGCGAATGTATACCGGTGAGTTGAAACATTCTTTTAAAAACACAAGAACAGGAAATGGGCATGTCAAAGTCTCGGTGAAACAACAAAAATATAAATTACTTCATTTTAGGTGAATGACAAAGGAAATATTACAGTTCCCATTTGTAATATGAGAATTTACACAAAGGTTGGTTAGAAGCAAATGGGAAAACGGTGAGTGGGAAACCTTAGAAACAGCATTTGCAACAGTTGCGGATGTATACCGGTGAGTTGACACATTCTTTAAAAGACAAAAGAACAGGAAATGGGCATATCAAAGTCCCAGGGAAAAACAAAAAACTAAATTGACTTCATTTTAAGTGAATGAAGGAAAGATAACACTTCAGAATTGTGATAGGAGAATTTACACAAAGGTTGGTTAGAAGCAAATGGGAGAACGGTGAGTGGGAAACCTAAGAAACAGCATTTGCAACAGTTCCGGATGTATACCGGTGAGTTGACACATTCTTTTAAAGACAAAAGAACAGGAAATGGGCATGTCAAAGTCCCAGTAAAACAACAAAAAACTAAATTGACTTCATTTTAGGTGAATGAAGTAGGAAATATTACAGTTCACAATTGTGATATGAGAATTTACACAAAGGGGGTTAGAAGCAAATGGGAGAATGGTGAGCGGGAAACCCTCGAAACAGCATTTGCAACAGTTGCGGATGTATACCGGTGAGTTGGCACATTCTTTTAAAAACAAAAGAACAGGAAATGGGCATGTCAAAGTCCCAGGGAAAAAACAAAATCTAAATTGACTTCATTTTAAGTGAATGAAGAAGGAAAGATAACACTTCACAATTGTGATAGGAGAATTTACACAAAGGTTGGTTCGAAGCAAATGGGAGAACGGTGAGTGGGAAACCTTAGAAACGGCATTTGCAACAGTTGCGGATGTATACCGGTGAGTTGACACATTCATTTACAAACAAAAGAACAGGAAATGGGCATGTCAAATTCTCAATGAAAAACAAAAAACCAAATTGACTTCATTTTGAGTGAATGAAGAAGGCAATAATATTACAGTCCAAATTTCGATATGAGAATGAACACAAAGGTTGGTTAGAAGGAAATGGGAGAACGGTGAGTGGGAAACCTTAGAAATGGCCTTTGCAACAGTTGGGCATGTATACCGGTGAGTTGACACATACTTTTAAAAACGAAAGAACAGGAAATGGGCATGTCAAAGTCCCAATGAAAAACAAAAAACTAAATTGACTTCATTTTAAGTGAATGAAGAAGGAAAGATAACACTTCACAATTGTGATAGGAGAATTTACACAAAGGTTGGTTAGAAGCAAATGGGAGAACGGTGAGTGGGAAACCTTAGAAATGGCTTTTGCAACAGTTGCGGATGTATACCGGTGAGTGGAAACATTGGTTTACAAACAAAAGAACAGGAAATGGGCATGTCAAAGTCCCAATGAAAAACAATAAAACTAAATTGACTTCATTTTAAGTGAATGAAGAAGGAAAGATAACACTTCACAATTGTGATAGGAGAATTTACACAAAGTTTGGTTAGAAGCAAATGGGAGAACGTTGAGTGGGAAACCTTAGAAACGGCATTTGAAACAGTTGCGGATGTATACCGGTGAGTTGAAACATTCTTTTAAAAACACAAGAACAGGAAATGGGCTTGTCAAAGTCTCGGTGAAACAACAAAAATATAAATTAACTTCATTTAAAGTAAATGACGAAGGAAATAATACAGTTCCCAATTGTGATATGAGAATTTACACAAAGGTTGGTTAGAAGACAATGGGAGAACGGTGAGTAGGAAACCTTAAAAAAAAGCATTTGCAACCGTTGTGGATGTATACCGGTGAGTTGACACATTCTTTTAAAAACAAAAGAACAGGAAATGGGCATGTCAAAGTCTCGGTGAAACAACAAAAATATAAATTAACTTCATTTAAAGTAAATGACGAAGGAAATAATACAGTTCCCAATTGTGATATGAGAATTTACACAAAGGTTGGTTAGAAGACAATGGGAGAACGGTGAGTAGGAAACCTTAAAAAAAAGCATTTGCAACAGTTGTGGATGTATACCGGTGAGTTGACACATTCTTTTAAAAACAAAAGAACAGGAAATGGGCATGTTAAAGTCCCATTGAAAAAACAAAAAACTAAATTGACTTCATTTTAAGTGAATGAAGAAGGAAAGATAACACTTCACAATTGTAATAGGAGAATTTACACAAAGGTTGGTTAAAAGCAAATGGGGGAACGGTGAGTGGGAAACCTTAGAAACGGCATTTGCAACAGTTGTGGATGTATACCAGTGAGTTGACACATTTTTTAAAAAACAAAAGAGAAGAAAATGGGAATGTCAAAGTCTCAGTAAAACAACAAAAAACTAAATTGACTTCATTTTAGGTGAATGAAGAAGGAAATATTACAGTTCACAATTGTGATATGAGAATTTACACAAAGGTTGGTTCGAAGCAAATGGGAGGACGGTGAGCGGGAAACCTTCGAAACAGCATTTGCAACTAGTTGCAGATGTATACTGGTGAGTTGACACATTTTTTTAAAAACAAAAGAACAGGAAATGGGCATGTCAAAGTCCCAGGGAAAAAACAAAAAACTAAATTGACTTCATTTTAAGTGAATAAAGAACGAAAGATAACACCTCACAATTGTGATAGGAGAATTTACACAAAGGTTGGTTAGAAGCAAATGGGAGAACGGTGAGTGGGAAACCTTAGAAACGGCATTTGCAACAGTTGCGGATGTTACCGGTGAGTTGACACATTCATTTACAAAAAAAGAACAGGAAATGGGCATGTCAAAGTCTCAATGAAAAACAAAAAACCAAATTGACTTCATTTTAAGTGAATGAAGAAAGCAATAATATTACAGTCCAAATTTCGATATGAGAATGAACACAAAGGTTGGTTAGAAGGAAATGGGAGAACGGTGAGTGGGAAACCTTAGAAACGGCTTTTGCAACAGTTGCTGATGTATACCGGTGAGTTGACACATACTTTTAAAAACAAAAGAACAGGAAATGGGCATGTCAAAGTCCCAATGAAAAACAAAAAACTAAATTGACTTCATTTTAAGTGAATGAAGAAGGAAAGATAACACTTCACAATTGTGATAGGAGAATTTACACAAAGGTTGGTTAGAAGCAAATGGGAGAACGGTGAGTGGGAAACCTTAGAAACGGCATTTGCAACAGTTGCGGATGTATACCGGTGAGTTGACGCATTCTTTTAAAAACAAAAGAAAAGAAAATGGGCATGTCAAAGTCCCAGTAAAACAACGAAAAACTAAATTGACTTCATTTTAGGTGAATGAAGAAGGAAATTTTACAGTTCACAATTGTGATATGAGAATTTAAACAAAGGTTGGTTAGAAGCAAATAGGATAACGGTGAGCGGGAAACCTTCGAAAGAGCATTTGCAACAGTTGCGAATGTATACTGGTGAGTTGACACATTCTTTTAAAAACAAAAGAACAGGAAATGGGCATGTCAAAGTCCCAGGGAAAAAAAAAAACTAAATTGACTTCATTTTAAGTGAATGAAGAAGGAAAGATAACCCTTCACAATTGTGATAGGAGAATTTACACAAAGGTTGGTTAGAAGCAAATGGGACAACGGTGATTGGGAAACCTTACAAATGGCATTTGCAACAGTTGCGGATGTATACCGGTGAGTTGACACATTCATTTACAAACAAAAGAACAGGAAATGGGCATGTCAAAGTCTCAATGAAAAACAAAAAACCAAATTGATTTCATTTTAAGTGAATGAAGAAGGCAATAATTTTACAGTCCAAATTTCGATATGAGAATGAACACAAAGGTTGGTTAGAAGGAAATTGGAGAACGGTGAATGGGAAACCTTAGAAACGGCTTTTGACACAGTTGCGGATGTATACCGGTGAGTTGACACATATTTATAAAAACAAAAGAACAGGAAATGGGCATGTCAAATTCCCAAGGAAAAAACAAAAAACTAAATTGACTTCATTTTAAGTGAATGAAGAAGGAAAGATAACACTTCACAATTGTGATAGGAGAATTCACATAAAGGTTGGTTAGAAGCAAATGGGGAATGGTGAGTGGGAAATCCTTAGAAACAGCTTTTGCAACAGTTGCGGATGTATACGGGTGAGTGGAAACATTCGTTTACAAACAAAAGAACAGGAAATGGGCATGTCAAAGTCCCAATGAAAAACAAAAAAACTAAATTGACTTCATTTTAAGTGAATGAAGAAGGAAACATAACACTTCACAATTGTGATAGGAGAATTTACACAAAGGTTGGTTAGAAGCAACTGGGAGAATGGTGAGTGGGAAACCTTAGGAACGGCATTTGCAACAGTTGCGGATGTATACCGGTGAGTTGACACATTCTTTTAAAAACAAAAGAACAGGAAATGGGCATGTCAAAGTCCCAGGGAAAAACAAAAAACTAAATTCACTTCATTTTAAATGAATGAAGGAAAGATAACACTTCACAATTGTAATAGGAGAATTTACACAAAGGTTGGTTAGAAGCAAATGGGGGAACGGTGAGTGGGAAACCTTATACACGGCATTTGCAACAGTTGCAGATGTATACCAGTGAGTTGACACATTCTTTTAAAAACAAAAGAAAAGAAAATGGGCATGTCAAAGTCCCAGAGAAAAAACAAAAAACTAAATTGATTTCATTTTAAGTGAATGAAGAAGGAAAGATAACACTTCACAATTGTGATAGGAGAATTTACACAAAGGTTGGTTCGAAGCAAACGGGAGAACGGTGAGTGGGAAACCTTAGAAACGGCAATTGCAACAGTTGCGGATGTATACCGGTGAGTTGACACATTCATTTACAAACAAAAGAACAGGAAATGGGCATGCCAAAATCTCAATGAAAAACAAAAAACCAAATTGACTTCATTTTAAGTGAATGAAGAAGGCAATAATATTACAGTCCAAATTTCGATATGAGAATGAACACAAAGGTTGGTTAGAAGGAAATGGGAGAACGGTGAGTGGGAAACCTTAGAAATGGCCTTTGCAACAGTTGCGCATGTATACCGGTGAGTTGACACATACTTTTAAAAACAAAAGAACAGGAAATGCGCATGTCAAAGTCCCAATGAAAAACAAAAAACTAAATTGACTTTATTTTAAGTGAATGAAGAAGGAAAGATAACACTTCACAATTGTGATAGGAGAATTTACACAAAGGTTGGTTAGAAGCAAATGGGAGAACGGTGAGTGGGAAACCTTTGAAACGGCTTTTGCAACAGTTGCGGATGTATACCGGTGAGTGGAAACATTCGTTTACAAACAAAAGAACAGGAAATGGGCATGTCAAAGTCCCAATGAAAAACAAAAAACTAAATTGACTTCATTTTAAGTGAATGAAGAAGGAAAGATAACACTTCACAATTGTGATAGGAGAATTTACACAAAGGTTGGTTAGAAGCAAATGGGAGAACGTTGAGTGGGAAACCTTAGAAATGGCATTTGAAACAGTTGTGGATGTATACCGGTGAGTTGAAACATTCTTTTAAAAACACAAGAACAGGAAATGGGCATGTCAAAGTCTCGGTGAAACAACAAAAATATAAATAACTTCATTTTAAGTAAATGACGAAGGAAATATTACAGTTCCCAATTGTGATATGAGAATTTACACAAAGGTGGGTCAGAAGCAAATGGGAGAACGGTGAGTAGGAAACCTTAAAAAAAGCATTTGCAACCGTTTTGGATGTATACCGGTGAGTTGACAGATTCTTTTAAAAACAACAGAA
This sequence comes from Haemaphysalis longicornis, assembly GCF_048455015.1. Classification (NCBI taxonomy): domain Eukaryota; kingdom Metazoa; phylum Arthropoda; class Arachnida; order Ixodida; family Ixodidae; genus Haemaphysalis; species Haemaphysalis longicornis. The sequence goes on along the minus strand of NW_027526361.1, from coordinate 211,050,013 downwards.
CAGGAAATCGGCATGTCAAAGTCCCAGGGATGTCAAAGTCCCAGTGAAAAAACAAAAAAACTAAATTGACTTCATTTTAAGTGAATGAAGAAGGAAAGATAACACTTCACAATTGTAATAGGAGAATTTACACAAAGGTTGGTTAAAAGCAAATGGGGGAACGGTGAGTGGAAACCTTAGAAACGGCATTTGCAACAGTTGCGGATGTATACCAGTGAGTTGACACATTTTTTAAAAAACAAGAGAAGAAAATGGGAATGTCAAAGTCTCAGTAAAACAACAAAAAACTAAATTGACTTCATTTTAGGTGAATGAAGAAGGAAATAGTACAGTTCACAATTGTGATATGAGAATTTACACAAAGGTTGGTTAGAAGCAAATGGGAGGACGGTGAGCGGGAAACCTTCGAAACGGCATTTGCAACAGTTGCGGATGTATACCGGTGAGTTGACACATTCATTTACAAACAAAAGAACAGGAAATGGTCATGTCAAAGTCTCAATGAAAAACAAAAACCCAAATTGACTTCATTTTAAGTGAATGAAGAAGGCAATAATATTACAGTCCAAATTTCGATATGAGAATGAACACAAAGGTTGGTTAGAAGGAAATGGGAGAACGGTGAGTGGGAAACCTTAGAAACGCTTTTGCAACAGTTGCTGAATTATACCGGTGAGTTGACACATACTTTTAAAAACAAAAGAACAGGAAATGGGCATGTCAAAGTCCCAATGAAAAACAAAAAACTAAATTGACTTCATTTTAAGTGAATGAAGAAGGAAAGATAACACTTCACAATTGTGATAGGAGAATTTACACAAAGGTTGGTTAGAAGCAAATGGGAGAACGGTGAGTGGGAAACCTTAGAAACGGCACTTGCAACAGTTGCGGATGTATACCGGTGAGTTGACGCATTCTTTTAAAAACAAATAAAAAGAAAATGGGCATGTCAAAGTCCCAGTAAAAAAAACAAAAAACTAAATTGACTTCATTTTAGGTGAATGAAGAAGGAAATATTACAGTTCACAATTGTGATATGAGAATTTACACAAAGGTTGGTTAGAAGCAAATGGGAGAACGGTGAGTGGGAAACCTTCGAAACAGCATTTGCAACAGTTGCGGATGTATACCGGTGAGTTGACACATTCTTTTAAAAACAAAAAAAACAGGAAATGGTCATTTCAAAGTCAATGGAAAAAAACAAAAAACTAAATTGACTTCATTTTAAGTGAATGAAGAAGGAAAGATAACACTTCACAATTGCGATAGGAGAATTTACGCAAAGGTTGCTTAGAAGGAAATGGGAGAACGGTGAGTGGGAAACCTTAGGAACGGCATTTGAAACAGTTGCGGATGTATACCGGTGAGTTGAAACATTTTTTTAAAAACAAAAGAACAGGAAATGGGCATGTCAAAGTCCCGGTGAAACAACAAAAAACCAAATTGATTTCATTTTAAGTGAATGAAGAAGGCAATAATATTTCAGTCCAAATTTCGATATGGGAATGAACACAAAGGTTGGTTAGAAGGAAATTGGAGAACGGTGAGTGGGAAACCTTAGAAACGGCATTTGCAACAGTTGCGGATGTATACAAGTGAGTGGACACATTCATTTACAAACAAAGAACAGGAAATGGGCATGTCAAAATCTCAATGAAAAACAAAAAACCAAATTGACTTCATTTTAAGTGAATGAAGAAGGCAATAGTATTACAGTCCAAATTTCGATATGAGAATGAACACAAAGGTTGGTTAGAAGGAAATGGGAGAACGGTGAGTGGGAAACCTTAGAAACGGCCTTTGCAACAGTTGCGGATGTATACCGGTGAGTTGGCACATTCTTTTAAAAACAAAAGAACAGGAAATGGGCATGTCAAAGTTCCAGGGAAAAAACAAAAAAATAAATTGACTTCATTTTAAGTGAATGAAGAAGGAAAGATAACACTTCACAATTGTGATAGGAGAATTTACACAAACGTTGGTTAGAAGCAAATGGGAGAACGGTGAGTGGGAAACCTTAAAAACGGCATTTGAAACAGTTGCGAATGTATACCGGTGAGTTGAAACATTCTTTTAAAAACACAAGAACAGGAAATGGGCATGTCAAAGTCTCGGTGAAACAACAAAAATATAAATTTACTTCATTTTAAGTGAATGACGAAGGAAATATTACAGTTCCCAATTGTGATATGAGAATATAAACAAAGGTTGGTTAGAAGCAAATGAGAAAACGGTGAGTGGGAAACCTTAGAAACAGCATTTGCAACAGTTGCGGATGTATACTGGTGAGTTGACACATTCTTTTAAAGACAAACGAACAGGAAATGGGCATATCAAAGTCCCAGGGAAAAACAAAAAACTAAATTGACTTCATTTTAGGTGAATGAAGGAAAGATAACACTTCACAATTGTGATAGCAGAATTTACACAAAGGTTGGTTAGAAGCAAATGGGAGAACGGTGAGTGGGAAACCTTAAAAACGGCATTTGAAACCGTTGCGAATGTATACCGGTGAGTTGAAACATTCTTTTAAAAACACAAGAACAGGAAATGGGCATGTCAAAGTCTCGGTGAAACAACAAAAATATAAATTAACTTCATTTTAAGTGAATGACGAAGGAAATAGTACAGTTCCCAATTGTGATATGAGAATTTACACAAAGGTTGGTTAGAAGCAAATGGGAGAACGGTGAGTGGGAAACCTTAGAAACAGCATTTGCAACAGTTGCGGATGTATACCGGTGAGTTGACACATTCTTTTAAAGACAAAAGAACAGGAAATGGGCATGTCAAAGTCCCAGTAAAACAACAAAAAACTAAATTGACTTCATTTTAAGTGAATGAAGAAGGAAAGATAACACTTCACAATTGTGATAGGAGAATTTACACAAAGGTTGGTTAGAAGCAAATGGGAGAACGGTGAGTGGGAAACCTTAGAAACAGCATTTGCAACAGTTGCAGATGTATACCGGTGAGTTGACACATTCATTTACAAACAAAAGAACAGGAAATGGGCATGTCAAAGTCTCAATGAAAAACAAAAAACCAAATTGACTTCATTTTAAGTGAATGAAGAAGGCAATAATATTACAGTCCAAATTTCGATATGAGAATGAACACAAAGGTTGGTTAGAAGGAAATGGGAGAACGGTGAGTGGGAAACCTTAGAAATGGCCTTTGCAACAGTTGCGCATGTATACCGGTGAGTTGACACATACTTTTAAAAACAAAAGAACAGGAAATGGGCATGTCAAAGTCCCAATGAAAAACAAAAAACTAAATTGACTTCATTTTAAGTGAATGAAGAAGGAAAGATAACACTTCACAATTGTGATAGGAGAATTTACACAAAGGTTGGTTAGAAGCAAATGGGAGAACGTTGAGTGGGAAACCTTAGAAATGGCATTTGAAACAGTTGTGGATGTATACCGGTGAGTTGAAACATTCTTTTAAAAACACAAGAACAGGAAATGGGCATGTCAAAGTCTCGGTGAAACAACAAAAATATAAATAACTTCATTTTAAGTAAATGACGAAGGAAATATTACAGTTCCCAATTGTGATATGAGAATTTACACAAAGGTGGGTCAGAAGCAAATGGGAGAACGGTGAGTAGGAAACCTTAAAAAAAGCATTTGCAACCGTTTTGGATGTATACCGGTGAGTTGACAGATTCTTTTAAAAACAACAGAACAGGAAATCGGCATGTCAAAGTCCCAGGGATGTCAAAGTCCCAGTGAAAAAACAAAAAAACTAAATTGACTTCATTTTAAGTGAATGAAGAAGGAAAGATAACACTTCACAATTGTAATAGGAGAATTTACACAAAGGTTGGTTAAAAGCAAATGGGGGAACGGTGAGTGGAAACCTTAGAAACGGCATTTGCAACAGTTGCGGATGTATACCAGTGAGTTGACACATTTTTTAAAAAACAAGAGAAGAAAATGGGAATGTCAAAGTCTCAGTAAAACAACAAAAAACTAAATTGACTTCATTTTAGGTGAATGAAGAAGGAAATATTACAGTTCACAATTGTGATATGAGAATTTACACAAAGGTTGGTTAGAAGCAAATGGGAGGACGGTGAGCGGGAAACCTTCGAAACGGCATTTGCAACAGTTGCGGATGTATACCGGTGAGTTGACACATTCATTTACAAACAAAAGAACAGGAAATGGTCATGTCAAAGTCTCAATGAAAAACAAAAACCCAAATTGACTTCATTTTAAGTGAATGAAGAAGGCAATAATATTACAGTCCAAATTTCGATATGAGAATGAACACAAAGGTTGGTTAGAAGGAAATGGGAGAACGGTGAGTGGGAAACCTTAGAAACGCTTTTGCAACAGTTGCTGAATTATACCGGTGAGTTGACACATACTTTTAAAAACAAAAGAACAGGAAATGGGCATGTCAAAGTCCCAATGAAAAACAAAAAACTAAATTGACTTCATTTTAAGTGAATGAAGAAGGAAAGATAACACTTCACAATTGTGATAGGAGAATTTACACAAAGGTTGGTTAGAAGCAAATGGGAGAACGGTGAGTGGGAAACCTTAGAAACGGCACTTGCAACAGTTGCGGATGTATACCGGTGAGTTGACGCATTCTTTTAAAAACAAATAAAAAGAAAATGGGCATGTCAAAGTCCCAGTAAAAAAAACAAAAAACTAAATTGACTTCATTTTAGGTGAATGAAGAAGGAAATATTACAGTTCACAATTGTGATATGAGAATTTACACAAAGGTTGGTTAGAAGCAAATGGGAGAACGGTGAGTGGGAAACCTTCGAAACAGCATTTGCAACAGTTGCGGATGTATACCGGTGAGTTGACACATTCTTTTAAAAACAAAAAAAACAGGAAATGGTCATTTCAAAGTCAATGGAAAAAAACAAAAAACTAAATTGACTTCATTTTAAGTGAATGAAGAAGGAAAGATAACACTTCACAATTGCGATAGGAGAATTTACGCAAAGGTTGCTTAGAAGGAAATGGGAGAACGGTGAGTGGGAAACCTTAGGAACGGCATTTGAAACAGTTGCGGATGTATACCGGTGAGTTGAAACATTTTTTTAAAAACAAAAGAACAGGAAATGGGCATGTCAAAGTCCCGGTGAAACAACAAAAAACCAAATTGATTTCATTTTAAGTGAATGAAGAAGGCAATAATATTTCAGTCCAAATTTCGATATGGGAATGAACACAAAGGTTGGTTAGAAGGAAATTGGAGAACGGTGAGTGGGAAACCTTAGAAACGGCATTTGCAACAGTTGCGGATGTATACAAGTGAGTGGACACATTCATTTACAAACAAAGAACAGGAAATGGGCATGTCAAAATCTCAATGAAAAACAAAAAACCAAATTGACTTCATTTTAGGTGAATGAAGAAGGCAATAGTATTACAGTCCAAATTTCGATATGAGAATGAACACAAAGGTTGGTTAGAAGGAAATGGGAGAACGGTGAGTGGGAAACCTTAGAAACGGCCTTTGCAACAGTTGCGGATGTATACCGGTGAGTTGGCACATTCTTTTAAAAACAAAAGAACAGGAAATGGGCATGTCAAAGTTCCAGGGAAAAAACAAAAAAATAAATTGACTTCATTTTAAGTGAATGAAGAAGGAAAGATAACACTTCACAATTGTGATAGGAGAATTTACACAAACGTTGGTTAGAAGCAAATGGGAGAACGGTGAGTGGGAAACCTTAAAAACGGCATTTGAAACAGTTGCGAATGTATACCGGTGAGTTGAAACATTCTTTTAAAAACACAAGAACAGGAAATGGGCATGTCAAAGTCTCGGTGAAACAACAAAAATATAAATTTACTTCATTTTAAGTGAATGACGAAGGAAATATTACAGTTCCCAATTGTGATATGAGAATATAAACAAAGGTTGGTTAGAAGCAAATGAGAAAACGGTGAGTGGGAAACCTTAGAAACAGCATTTGCAACAGTTGCGGATGTATACTGGTGAGTTGACACATTCTTTTAAAGACAAACGAACAGGAAATGGGCATATCAAAGTCCCAGGGAAAAACAAAAAACTAAATTGACTTCATTTTAAGTGAATGAAGGAAAGATAACACTTCACAATTGTGATAGCAGAATTTACACAAAGGTTGGTTAGAAGCAAATGGGAGAACGGTGAGTGGGAAACCTTAAAAACGGCATTTGAAACCGTTGCGAATGTATACCGGTGAGTTGAAACATTCTTTTAAAAACACAAGAACAGGAAATGGGCATGTCAAAGTCTCGGTGAAACAACAAAAATATAAATTAACTTCATTTTAAGTGAATGACGAAGGAAATAGTACAGTTCCCAATTGTGATATGAGAATTTACACAAAGGTTGGTTAGAAGCAAATGGGAGAACGGTGAGTGGGAAACCTTAGAAACAGCATTTGCAACAGTTGCGGATGTATACCGGTGAGTTGACACATTCTTTTAAAGACAAAAGAACAGGAAATGGGCATGTCAAAGTCCCAGTAAAACAACAAAAAACTAAATTGACTTCATTTTAAGTGAATGAAGAAGGAAAGATAACACTTCACAATTGTGATAGGAGAATTTACACAAAGGTTGGTTAGAAGCAAATGGGAGAACGGTGAGTGGGAAACCTTAGAAACAGCATTTGCAACAGTTGCAGATGTATACCGGTGAGTTGACACATTCATTTACAAACAAAAGAACAGGAAATGGGCATGTCAAAGTCTCAATGAAAAACAAAAAACCAAATTGACTTCATTTTAAGTGAATGAAGAAGGCAATAATATTACAGTCCAAATTTCGATATGAGAATGAACACAAAGGTTGGTTAGAAGGAAATGGGAGAACGGTGAGTGGGAAACCTTAGAAATGGCCTTTGCAACAGTTGCGCATGTATACCGGTGAGTTGACACATACTTTTAAAAACAAAAGAACAGGAAATGGGCATGTCAAAGTCCCAATGAAAAACAAAAAACTAAATTGACTTCATTTTAAGTGAATGAAGAAGGAAAGATAACACTTCACAATTGTGATAGGAGAATTTACACAAAGGTTGGTTAGAAGCAAATTGGAGAACGGTGAGTGGGAAACCTTAGAAACGGCTTTTGCAACAGTTGCGGATGTATACCGGTGAGTGGAAACATTGGTTTACAAACAAAAGAACAGGAAATGGGCATGTCAAAGTCCCAATGAAAAACAAAAAACTAAATTGACTTCATTTTAAGTGAATGAAGAAGGAAAGATAACACTTCAAAATTGTGATAGGAGAATTTACACAAAGGTTGGTTAGAAGCAAATGGGAGAACGTTGAGTGGGAAACCTTAGAAACGGCATTTGAAACAGTTGTGGATGTATACCGGTGAGTTGAAACATTCTTTTAAAAACACAAGAACAGGAAATGGGCATGTCAAAGTCTCGGTGAAACAACAAAAATATAAATTAACTTCATTTTAAGTAAATGACGAAGGAAATATTACAGTTCCCAATTGTGATATGAGAATTTACACAAAGGTGGGTCAGAAGCAAATGGGAGAACGGTGAGTAGGAAACCTTAAAAAAAGCATTTGCAACCGTTTTGGATGTATACCGGTGAGTTGACACATTCTTTTAAAAACAAAAGAACAGGAAATGGGCATGTCAAAGTCCCAGGGATGTCAAAGTCCCAGGGAAAAAACAAAAAAACTAAATTGACTTCATTTTAAGTGAATGAAGAAGGAAAGATAACACTTCACAATTGTAATAGGAGAATTTACACAAAGGTTGGTTAAAAGCAAATGGGGGAACGGTGAGTGGGAAACCTTAGAAACGGCATTTGCAACAGTTGCGGATGTATACCAGTGAGTTGACACATTTTTTAAAAAACAAGAGAAGAAAATGGGAATGTCAAAGTCTCAGTAAAACAACAAAAAACTAAATTGACTTCATTTTAGGTGAATGAAGAAGGAAATATTACAGTTCACAATTGTGATATGAGAATTTACACAAAGGTTGGTTAGAAGCAAATGGGAGGACGGTGAGCGGGAAACCTTCGAAACAGCATTTGCAACTAGTTGCGGATGTATACTGGTGAGTTGACACATTCTTTTAAAAAAAAACAACAGGAAATGGGCATGTCAAAGTCCCAGGGAAAAAACAAAAAACTAAATTGACTTCATTTTAAGTGAATGAAGAAGGAAAGATAACACCTCACAATTGTGATAGGAGAATTTACACAAAGGTTGGTTAGAAGCAAATGGGAGAACGGTGAGTGGGAAACCTTAGAAACGGCATTTGCAACAGTTGCGGATGTATACCGGTGAGTTGACACATTCTTTTAAAAACAAAAGAACAGGGAATGGGCATGTCAAAGTCCCAGGGAAAAAACAAAAAACTAAATTGACTTCATTTTAAGTGAATGAAGAAGGAAAGATAACACCTCACAATTGTGATAGGAGAATTTACACAAAGGTTGGTTAGAAGCAAATGGGAGAACGGTGAGTGGGAAACCTTCGAAACAGCATTTGCAACAGTTGCGGATGTATACCGGTGAGTTGACACATTCTTTTAAAAACAAAAAAACAGGAAATGGTCATTTCAAAGTCAATGGAAAAAAACAAAAAACTAAATTGACTTCATTTTAAGTGAATGAAGAAGGAAAGATAACACTTCACAATTGCGATAGGAGAATTTACACAAAGGTTGGTTAGAAGGAAATGGGAGAACGGTGAGTGGGAAACCTTAGGAACGGCATTTGAAACAGTTGCGGATGTATACCGGTGAGTTGAAACATTTTTTTAAAAACAAAAGAACAGGAAATGGGCATGTCAAAGTCCCGGTGAAACAACAAAAGAACAGGAAATGGGCATGTCAAAGTATCAATGAAAAACAAAAAAACAAATTGATTTCATTTTAAGTGAATGTAGAAGGCAATAATATTTCAGTCCAAATTTCGATATGAGAATGAACACAAAGGTTGGTTAGAAGGAAATTGGAGAACGGTGAGTGGGAAACCTTAGAAATGGCTTTTGCAACAGTTGCGGATGTATACCGGTGAGTTGACACATACTTATAAAAACAAAAGAACAGGAAATGGGCATGTCCAATTCCCAAGGAAAAAACAAAAAACTAAATTGACTTCATTTTAAGTGAATGAAGAAGGAAAGATAACACTTCACAATTGTGATAGGAGAATTTACACAAAGGTTGGTTAGAAGCAAATGGGAGAATGGTGAGTGGGAAATCCTTAGAAACGGCTTTTGCAACAGTTGCGGATGTATACCGGTGAGTGGAAACATTCGTTTACAAACAAAAGAACAGGAAATGCGCATGTCAAAGTCCCAATGAAAAACAAAAAAACTAAATTGACTTCATTTTAAGTGAATGAAGAAGGAAAGATAACACTTCACAATTGTAATAGGAGAATTTACACAAAGGTTGGTTAGAAGCAAATGGGAGAACGGTGAGTTGGAAACCCTAGAAACGGCTTTTGCAACAGATGCGGATGTATACCGGTGAGTGGAAACATTCGTTTACAAACAAAAGAACAGTGAATGGGCATGTCAAAGTCCCAATGAAAAACAAAAAACTAAATTGACTTCATTTTAAGTGAATGAAGAAGGAAAGATAACACTTCACAATTGTGATAGGAGAATTTACACAAAGGTTGGTTAGAAGCAAATGGGAGAACGTTGAGTGGGAAACCTTAGAAACGGCATTTGAAACAGTTTCGGATGTATACCGGTGAGTTGAAACATTCTTTTAAAAACACAAGAACAGGAAATGGGCATGTCAAAGCCTCGGTGAAACAACAAAAATATAAATTAACTTCATTTTAAGTGAATGACGAAGGAAATAATACAGTTCCCAATTGTGATATGAGAATTTACACAAAGGTTGGTTAGAAGCAAATGGGAGAAGGGTGAGTAGGAAACCTTAAAAAAAGCATTTGCAACAGTTGTGGATGTATACCGGTGAGTTGACACATTCTTTTAAAAACAAAAGAACAGGAAATGGGCATGTCAAAGTCCCAGGGAGAAAACAAAAAACTAAATTGACTTCATTTTAAGTGAATGAAGAAGGAAAGATAACACTTCACAATTGTGATAGGAGAATTTACACAAAGGTTGGTTAAAAGCAAATGGGGGAACGGTGAGTGGGAAACCTTAGAAACGGCATTTGCAACAGTTGCGGATGTATACCAGTGAGTGGACACATTCATTTACAAACAAAGAACAGGAAATGGGCATGTCAAAATCTCAATGAAAAACAAAAAACCAAATTGACTTCATTTTAAGTGAATGAAGAAGGCAATAGTATTACAGTCCAAATTTCGATATGAGAATGAACACAAAGGTTGGTTAGAAGGAAATGGGAGAACGGTGAGTGGGAAACCTTAGAAACGGCCTTTGCAACATGTGTGGATGTATACCGGTGAGTTGGCACATTCTTTTAAAAACAAAAGAACAGGAAATGGGCATGTCAAAGTTCCAGGGAAAAAACAAAAAAATAAATTGACTTCATTTTAAGTGAATGAAGAAGGAAAGATAACACTTCACAATTGTGATAGGAGAATTTACACAAAGGTTGGTTAGAAGCAAATGGGAGAACGGTGATTGGGAAACCTTAGGAACGGCATTTGAAACAGTTGCGGATGTATACCGATGAGTTGAAACATTCTTTCAAAAACAAAAGAACAGGAAATGGGCATGTCAAAGTCCCAGGGAAAAAACAAAAATATAAATTGACGTAATTTTAAGTGAATGAAGAAGGAAAGATAACACTTCACAATTGTGATAGGAGAATTTACACAAAGGTTGGTTAGAAGCAAATGGGAGAACGGTGAGTGGGAAACCTTAAAAACGGCATTTGAAACAGTTGCGAATGTATACCGGTGAGTTGAAACATTCTTTTAAAAACACAAGAACAGGAAATGGGCATGTCAAAGTCTCGGTGAAACAACAAAAATATAAATTAACTTCATTTTAAGTGAATGACGAAGGAAATAGTACAGTTCCCAATTGTGATATGAGAATTTACACAAAGGTTGGTTAGAAGCAAATGGGAGAACGGTGAGTGGGAAACCTTAGAAACAGCATTTGCAACAGTTGCGGATGTATACCGGTGAGTTGACACATTCTTTTAAAGACAAAAGAACAGGAAATGGGCATGTCAAAGTCCCAGTAAAACAACAAAAAACTAAATTGACTTCATTTTAGGTGAATGAAGTAGGAAATATTACAGTTCACAATTGTGATATCAGAATTTACACAAAGGGGGGTTAGAAGCAAATGGGAGAACGGTGAGCGGGAAACCCTCAAAACAGCATTTGCAACAGTTGCGCATGTATACCGGTGAGTTGGCACATTCTATTAAAAACTAAAGAACAGGAAATGGGCATGTCAAAGTCCCAGGGAAAAAACAAAAAACTAAATTGACTTCATTTTAAGTGAATGAAGAAGGAATGATAACACTTCACAATTGTGATAGGAGAATTTACACAAAGGTTGGTTAGAAGCAAATGGGAGAACGGTGAGTGGGAAACCTTAGAAACGGCTTTTGCAAGAGTTGCGGATGTATACCGGTGAGTGGAAACATTCGTTTACAAACAAAAGAACAGGAAATGGGCATGTCAAAGTCCCAATGAAAAACAAAAAACTAAATTGAATTCATTTTAAGTGAATGAAGAAGGAAAGATAACACTTCACAATTGTGATAGGAGAATTTACACAAAGGTTGGTTAGAAGCAAATGGGAGAACATTGAGTGGGAAACCTTAGAAACGGCATTTGAAACAGTTGCGGATGTATACCGGTGAGTTGAAACATTCTTTTAAAAACACAAGAACAGGAAATCGGCATGTCAAAGTCTCGGTGAAACAACAAAAATATAAATTAACTTCATTTTAAGTGAATGACGAAGGAAATAATACAGTTCCCAATTGTGATATGAGAATTTACACAAAGGTTGGTTAGAAGCAAATGGGAGAACGGTGAGTGGGAAACCTTAGAAACAGCATTTGCAACAGTTGCGGATGTATACCGGTGAGTTTACACATTCTTTTAAACACAAAAGAACAGGAAATGGGCATGTCAAAGTCCCAGTAAAACAACAAAAAACTAAATTGACTTCATTTTAGGTGAATGAAGAAGGAAAGATAACACTTCACAATTGTGATAGGAGAATTTACACAAAGGTTGGTTAAAAGCAAATGGGGGAACGGTGAGTGGGAAACCTTAGAAACGGCATTTGCAACAGTTGCGGATGTATACCAGTGAGTTGACACATTTTTTAAAAAACAAAAGTGAAGAAAATGGGAATGTCAAAGTCTCAGTAAAACAACAAAAAACTAAATTGACTTCATTTTAGGTGAATGAAGAAGGAAATATTATAGTCCACAATTGTGATATGAGAATTTACACAAAGGTTGGTTAGAAGCAAATGGGAGGACGGTGAGCGGGAAACCTTCGAAACAGCATTTGCAACAGTTGCGGATGTATACCGGTGAGTTGACACATTCTTTTAAAAACAAAAGAACAGGAAATGGGCATGTCAAAGTCTCAATGAAAAAGAAAAAACCAAATTGACTTCATTTTAAGTGAATGAAGAAGGCAATAATATTACAGTCGAAATTTCGATATGAGAATGAACACAAAGGTTGGTTAGAAGGAAATGGGAGAATGGTGAGTGGGAAACCTTAGAAACGGCTTTTGCAACAGTTGCTGATGTATACCGGTGAGTTGACACATACTTTTAAAAACAAAAGAACAGGAAATGGGCATGTAAAAGTCCCAATGAAAAACAAAAAACTAAATTGACTTCATTTTAAGTGAATGAAGAAGGAAAGATAACACTTCACAATTGTGATAGGAGAATTTACACAAAGGTTGGTTAGAAGGAAATGGGAGAACTGTGAGTGGGAAACCTTAGAAACGGCATTTGCAACAGTTGCGGATGTATACCGGTGAGTTGACACATTCATTTACAAACAAAAGAACAGGAAATGGGCTTGTCGAAGTCCCAAAGAAAAACAAAAAACTAAATTGACTTCATTTTGAGTGAATGAAGAAGGAAACATAACACTTCACAATTGTGATAGGAGAATTTACACAAAGGTTGGTTAGAAGCAAATGGGAGAACGGTGATTGGGAAACCTTAGGAACGGCATTTGAAACAGTTGCGGATGTATACCGATGAGTTCAAACATTCTTTCAAAAACAAAAGAACAGGAAACGGGCATGTCAAAGTCCTAGGGAAAAAACAAAAATATAAATTGACGTCATTTTAAGTGAATGAAGAAGGAAAGATAACACTTCACAATTGTGATAGGAGAATTTACACAAAGGTTGGTTAGAAGCAAATGGGAGAACGGTGAGCGGGAAACCTTAGAAACGGCTTTTGCAACAGTTGCGGATGTATACCGGTGAGTGGAAACATTCGTTTACAAACAAAAGAACAGGAAATGGGCATGTCAAAGTCCCAATGAAAAACAAAAAACTAAATTGAATTCTTTTTAAGTGAATGAAGAAGGAAAGATAACACTTCACAATTGTGATAGGAGAATTTACACAAAGGTAGGTTAGAAGCAAATGGGAGAACATTGAGTGGGAAACCTTAGAAACGGCATTTGAAACAGTTGCGGATGTATACCGGTGAGTTGAAACATTCTTTTAAAAACACAAGAACAGGAAATGGGCATGTCAAAGTCTCGGTGAAACAACAAAAATATAAATTAACTTCATTTTAAGTGAATGACGAAGGAAATAATACAGTTCCCAATTGTGATATGAGAATTTACACAAAGGTTGGTTAGAAGCAAATGGGAAAACGGTGAGTGGGAAACCTTAGAAACAGCATTTGCAACAATTGCGGATGTATACCGGTGAGTTGACACATTCTTTTAAAGACAAAAGAACAGGAAATGGTCATATCAAAGTCCCAGGGAAAAACAAAAAACTAAATTGACTTCATTTTAAGTGAATGAAGGAAAGATAACACTTCACAATTGTGATAGGAGAATTTACACAAAGGTTGGTTAGAAGCAAATGGGAGAACGGTGAGTGGGAAACCTTAAAAACGGCATTTGAAACAGTTGCGAATGTATACCGGTGAGTTGAAACATTCTTTTAAAAACACAAGAACAGGAAATGGGCATGTCAAAGTCTCGGTGAAACAACAAAAATATAAATTAACTTCATTTTATGTGAATGACGAAGGAAATATTACAGTTCCCAATTGTGATATGAGAATTTATACAAAGGTTGGTCAGAAGCAAATGGGAGAACGGTGAGTGGGAAACCTTAGAAACAGCATTTGCAACAGTTGCGGATGTATACCGGTGAGTTTACACATTCTTTTAAAGACAAAAGAACAGGAAATGGGCATGTCAAAGTCTCAGTAAAACAACAAAAAACTAAATTGACTTCATTTTAGGTGAATGAAGTAGGAAATATTACAGTTCACAATTGTGATATGAGAATTTACACAAAGGTTGGTTCGAAGCAAATGGGAGAACGGTGAGTGGGAAACCTTAGAAACGGCATTTGCAACAGTTGCGGATGTATACCGGTGAGTTGACACATTCATTTACAAACAAAAGAACAGGAAATGGGCATGTCAAAGTCCCAATGAAAAACAAAAAACTAAATTGACTTCATTTTAAGTGAATAAAGAAGGAACGATAACACTTCACAATTGTGATAGGAGAATTTACACAAAGGTTGGTTAGAAGCAAATGGGAGAACGGTGAGTGGGAAACCTTAGAAACGGCTTTTGCAACAGTTGCGGATGTATACCGGTGAGTGGAAACATTCGTTTACAAACAAAAGAACAGGAAATGGGCATGTCAAAGTCCCAATGAAAAACAAAAAACTAAATTGACTTCATTTTAAGTGAATGAAGAAGGAAAGATAACACTTCACAATTGCGATAGGAGAATTTACACAAAGGTTGGTTAGAAGGAAATGGGAGAACGGTGAGTGGGAAACCTTAGGAACGGCATTTGAAACAGTTGCGGATGTATACCGGTGAGTTGAAACATTTTTTTAAAAACAAAAGAACAGGAAATGGGCATTTCAAAGTCCCGGTGAAACAACAAAAATATAAAATAATTTCATTTTAAGTGAATGACGAAGGAAATAATACAGTTCACAATTGTTATATGAGAATTTACACAAAGGTTGGTTAGAAGCAAATGGGAGAACGGTGAGTGGGAAACCTTAGAAACAGCATTTGCAACAGTTGCGGATGTATACCGGTGAGTTGACACATTCTTTTAAAGACAAAAGAACAGGAAATGGGCATGTCAAAGTCCCAGGGAAAAACAAAAAACTAAATTGACTTCATTTTAAGTGAATGAAGGAAAGATAACACTTCACAATTGTGATAGGAGAATTTACACAAAGGTTGGTTAGAAGCAAATGGGAGAACGGTGAGTGGGAAACCTTAAAAACGGCATTTGAAACAGTTGCGAATGTATACCGGTGAGTTGAAACATTCTTTTAAAAACACAAGAACAGGAAATGGGCATGTCAAAGTCTCGGTGAAACAACAAAAATATAAATTAACTTCATTTTATGTGAATGACGAAGGAAATATTACAGTTCCCAATTGTGATATGAGAATTTATACAAAGGTTGGTCAGAAGCAAATGGGAGAACGGTGAGTGGGAAACCTTAGAAACAGCATTTGCAACAGTTGCGGATGTATACCGGTGAGTTTACACATTCTTTTAAAGACAAAAGAACAGGAAATGGGCATGTCAAAGTCTCAGTAAAACAACAAAAAACTAAATTGACTTCATTTTAGGTGAATGAAGTAGGAAATATTACAGTTCACAATTGTGATATGAGAATTTACACAAAGGTTGGTTCGAAGCAAATGGGAGAACGGTGAGTGGGAAACCTTAGAAACGGCATTTGCAACAGTTGCGGATGTATACCGGTGAGTTGACACATTCATTTACAAACAAAAGAACAGGAAATGGGCATGTTAAAGTCCCAATGAAAAACAAAAAACTAAATTGACTTCATTTTAAGTGAATAAAGAAGGAACGATAACACTTCACAATTGTGATAGGAGAATTTACACAAAGGTTGGTTAGAAGCAAATGGGAGAACGGTGAGTGGGAAACCTTAGAAACGGCTTTTGCAACAGTTGCGGATGTATACCGGTGAGTGGAAACATTCGTTTACAAACAAAAGAACAGGAAATGGGCATGTCAAAGTCCCAATGAAAAACAAAAAACTAAATTGACTTCATTTTAAGTGAATGAAGAAGGAAAGATAACACTTCACAATTGCGATAGGAGAATTTACACAAAGGTTGGTTAGAAGGAAATGGGAGAACGGTGAGTGGGAAACCTTAGGAACGGCATTTGAAACAGTTGCGGATGTATACCGGTGAGTTGAAACATTTTTTTAAAAACAAAAGAACAGGAAATGGGCATTTCAAAGTCCCGGTGAAACAACAAAAATATAAAATAATTTCATTTTAAGTGAATGACGAAGGAAATAATACAGTTCACAATTGTTATATGAGAATTTACACAAAGGTTGGTTAGAAGCAAATGGGAGAACGGTGAGTGGGAAACCTTAGAAACAGCATTTGCAACAGTTGCGGATGTATACCGGTGAGTTGACACATTCTTTTAAAGACAAAAGAACAGGAAATGGGCATGTCAAAGTCCCAGGGAAAAACAAAAAACTAAATTGACTTCATTTTAAGTGAATGAAGGAAAGATAACACTTCACAATTGTGATAGGAGAATTTACACAAAGGTTGGTTAGAAGCAAATGGGACAACGGTGAGTGGGAAACCTTAGAAACGGCATTTGCAACAGTTGTGGATGTATACCGGTGAGTTTACACATTCATTTACAAACAAAAGAACAGGCAATGGGCATGTCAAAGTCTCAATGAAAAACAAAAAACCAAATTGACTTCATTTTAAGTGAATGAAGAAGGCAATAATATTACAGTCCAAATTTCGATATGAGAATCAACACAAAGGTTGGTTAGAAGGAAATGGGAGAACGGTGAGTGGGAAACCTTAGAAACGGCTTTTGCAACAGTTGCTGATATATACCGGTGAGTTGACACATACTTTAAAAAACAAAAGAACAGGAAATGGGCATGTCAAAGTCCCAATGAAAAACAAAAAACTAAATTGACTTCATTTTAAGTGAATGAAGAAGGAAAGATACCACTTCACAATTGTGATAGGAGAATTTACACAAAGGTTGGTTAGAAGCAAATGGGAGAACGGTGAGTGGGTAACCTTAGAAACAGCATTTGCAACAGTTGCGGATGTATACCGGTGAGTTGACGCATTCTTTTAAAAACAAAAGAAAAGAAAATGGGCATGTCAAAGTCCCAGTAAAACAACAAAAATATAAATTGACTTCATTTTAGGTGAATGAAGAAGGAAATAATACAGTTCCCAATTGTGATATGAGAATTTACACAAAGGTTGGTTAAAAGCAAATGGGAGAACGGTGAGTAGGAAACCTTAAAAAAAAGCATTTGCAACAGTTGTGGATGTATACCGGTGAGTTGACACATTCTTTTAAAAACAAAAGAACAGGAAATGGGCATGTCAAAGTCCCAGGGAAAAAACAAAAAACTAAATTGACTTCATTTTAAGTGAATGAAGAAGGAAAGATAACACTTCAAAATTGTGATAGGAGAATTTACACAAAGGTTGGTTAAAAGCAAATGGGGGAACGGTGAGTGGGAAACCTTAGAAACGGCATTTGCAACAGTTGCGGATGTATACCAGTGAGTTGACACATTTTTTAAAAAACAAAAGAGAAGAAAATGGGAATGTCAAAGTCTCAGTAAAACAACAAAAAACTAAATTGACTTCATTTTAGGTGAATGAAGAAGGAAATATTATAGTCCACAATTGTGATATGACAATTTACAAAAAGGTTGGTTAGAAGCAAATGGGAGGACGGTGAGCGGGAAACCTTCGAAACAGCATTTGCAACAGTTGCGGATGTATACCGGTGAGTTGACACATTCTTTTAAAAACAAAAGAACAGGAAATGGGCATGTCAAAGTCTCAATGAAAAACAAAAAACCAAATTGACTTCATTTTAAGTGAATGAAGAAGGCAATAATATTACAGTCGAAATTTCGATATGAGAATGAACACAAAGGTTGGTTAGAAGGAAATGGGAGAACGGTTAGTGGGAAACCTTAGAAACGGCTTTTGCAACAGTTGCTGATGTATACCGGTGAGTTGACACATACTTTTAAAAACAAAAGAACAGGAAAAGGGCATGTCAAAGTCCCAATGAAAAACAAAAAACTAAATTGACTTCATTTTAAGTGAAAGAAGAAGGAAAGATAACACTTCACAATTGTGATAGGAGAATTTACACAAAGGTTGGTTAGAAGGAAATGGGAGAACTGTGAGTGGGAAACCTTAGAAACGGCATTTGCAACAGTTGCGGATGTATACCGGTGAGTTGACACATTCATTTACAAACAAAAGAACAGGAAATGGGCTTGTCGAAGTCCCAATGAAAAACAAAAAAACTAAATTGACTTCATTTTAAGTGAATGAAGAAGGAAAGATAACACTTCACAATTGTGATAGGAGAATTTACACAAAGGTTGGTTAGAAGCAAATGGGAGAACGGTGATTGGGAAACCTTAGGAACGGCATTTGAAACAGTTACGGATGTTTACCGATGAGTTGAAACATTCTTTCAAAAACAAAAGAACAGGAAATGGGCATGTCAAAGTCCTAGGGAAAAAACAAAAATATAAATTGACGTCATTTTAAGTGAATGAAGAAGGAAAGATAACACTTCACAATAGTGATAGGAGAATTTACACAAAGGTTGGTTAGAAGCAAATGGGAGAACGGTGAGTGGGAAACCTTAAAAACGGCATTTGAAACAGTTGCGAATGTATACCGGTGAGTTGAAACATTCTTTTAAAAACACAAGAACAGGAAATGGGCATGTCAAAGTCTTGGTGAAACAACAAAAATATAAATTAACTTCATTTTAAGTGAATGACGAAGGAAATATTACAGTTCCCAATTGTGATATGAGAATATAAACAAAGGTTGGTTAGAAGCAAATGGGAAAACGGTGAGTGGGAAACCTTAGAAACAGCATTTGCAACAGTTGCGGATGTATACCGGTGAGTTGACACATTCTTTTAAAGACAAACGAACAGGAAATGGGCATATCAAAGTCCCAGGGAAAAACAAAAAACTAAATTGACTTCATTTTAAGTGAATGAAGGAAAGATAACACTTCACAATTGTGATAGCAGAATTTACACAAAGGTTGGTTAGAAGCAAATGGGAGAACGGTGAGTGGGAAACCTTAAAAACGGCATTTGAAACCGTTGCGAATGTATACCGGTGACTTGAAACATTCTTTTAAAAACACAAGAACAGGAAATGGGCATGTCAAAGTCTCGGTGAAACAACAAAAATATAAATTAACTTCATTTTAAGTGAATGACGAAGGAAATAGTACAGTTCCCAATTGTGATATGAGAATTTACACAAAGGTTGGTTAGAAGCAAATGGGAGAACGGTGAGTGGGAAACCTTAGAAACAGCATTTGCAACAGTTGCGGATGTATACCGGTGAGTTGACACATTCTTTTAAAGACAAATGAACAGGAAATGGGCATGTCAAAGTCCCAGGGAAAAAACAAAAAACTAAATTGACTTCATTTTAAGTGAATGAAGAAGGAAAGATAACACTTCACAATTGTGATAGGAGAATTTACACAAAGGTTGGTTAGAAGCAAATGGGAGAACGGTGAGCGGGAAACCTTAGAAACGGCTTTTGCAACAGTTGCGGATGTATACCGGTGAGTGGAAACATTCGTTTACAAACAAAAGAACAGGAAATGGGCATGTCAAAGTCCCAATGAAAAACAAAAAACTAAATTGAATTCTTTTTAAGTGAATGAAGAAGGAAAGATAACACTTCACAATTGTGATAGGAGAATTTACACAAAGGTAGGTTAGAAGCAAATGGGAGAACATTGAGTGGGAAACCTTAGAAACGGCATTTGAAACAGTTGCGGATGTATACCGGTGAGTTGAAACATTCTTTTAAAAACACAAGAACAGGAAATGGGCATGTCAAAGTCTCGGTGAAACAACAAAAATATAAATTAACTTCATTTTAAGTGAATGACGAAGGAAATAATACAGTTCCCAATTGTGATATGAGAATTTACACAAAGGTTGGTTAGAAGCAAATGGGAAAACGGTGAGTGGGAAACCTTAGAAACAGCATTTGCAACAATTGCGGATGTATACCGGTGAGTTGACACATTCTTTTAAAGACAAAAGAACAGGAAATGGTCATATCAAAGTCCCAGGGAAAAACAAAAAACTAAATTGACTTCATTTTAAGTGAATGAAGGAAAGATAACACTTCACAATTGTGATAGGAGAATTTACACAAAGGTTGGTTAGAAGCAAATGGGAGAACGGTGAGTGGGAAACCTTAAAAACGGCATTTGAAACAGTTGCGAATGTATACCGGTGAGTTGAAACATTCTTTTAAAAACACAAGAACAGGAAATGGGCATGTCAAAGTCTCGGTGAAACAACAAAAATATAAATTAACTTCATTTTATGTGAATGACGAAGGAAATATTACAGTTCCCAATTGTGATATGAGAATTTATACAAAGGTTGGTCAGAAGCAAATGGGAGAACGGTGAGTGGGAAACCTTAGAAACAGCATTTGCAACAGTTGCGGATGTATACCGGTGAGTTTACACATTCTTTTAAAGACAAAAGAACAGGAAATGGGCATGTCAAAGTCTCAGTAAAACAACAAAAAACTAAATTGACTTCATTTTAGGTGAATGAAGTAGGAAAGATAACACTTCACAATTGTGATAGGAGAATTTACACAAAGGTTGGTTAGAAGCAAATGGGAGAACGGTGAGTGGGAAACCTTAAAAACGGCATTTGAAACAGTTGCGAATGTATACCGGTGAGTTGAAACATTCTTTTAAAAACACAAGAACAGGAAATGGGCATGTCAAAGTCCCAGTAAAACAACGAAAAACTAAATTGACTTCATTTTAGGTGAATGAAGAAGGAAATTTTACAGTTCACAATTGTGATATGAGAATTTAAACAAAGGTTGGTTAGAAGCAAATAGGATAACGGTGAGCGGGAAACCTTCGAAAGAGCATTTGCAACAGTTGCGAATGTATACTGGTGAGTTGACACATTCTTTTAAAAACAAAAGAACAGGAAATGGGCATGTCAAAGTCCCAGGGAAAAAAAAAAAACTAAATTGACTTCATTTTAAGTGAATGAAGAAGGAAAGATAACCCTTCACAATTGTGATAGGAGAATTTACACAAAGGTTGGTTAGAAGCAAATGGGACAACGGTGATTGGGAAACCTTACAAATGGCATTTGCAACAGTTGCGGATGTATACCGGTGAGTTGACACATTCATTTACAAACAAAAGAACAGGAAATGGGCATGTCAAAGTCTCAATGAAAAACAAAAAAACCAAATTGATTTCATTTTAAGTGAATGAAGAAGGCAATAATTTTACAGTCCAAATTTCGATATGAGAATGAACACAAAGGTTGGTTAGAAGGAAATTGGAGAACGGTGAATGGGAAACCTTAGAAACGGCTTTTGACACAGTTGCGGATGTATACCGGTGAGTTGACACATATTTATAAAAACAAAAGAACAGGAAATGGGCATGTCAAATTCCCAAGGAAAAAACAAAAAACTAAATTGACTTCATTTTAAGTGAATGAAGAAGGAAAGATAACACTTCACAATTGTGATAGGAGAATTCACATAAAGGTTGGTTAGAAGCAAATGGGGAATGGTGAGTGGGAAATCCTTAGAAACAGCTTTTGCAACAGTTGCGGATGTATACGGGTGAGTGGAAACATTCGTTTACAAACAAAAGAACAGGAAATGGGCATGTCAAAGTCCCAATGAAAAACAAAAAAACTAAATTGACTTCATTTTAAGTGAATGAAGAAGGAAACATAACACTTCACAATTGTGATAGGAGAATTTACACAAAGGTTGGTTAGAAGCAACTGGGAGAATGGTGAGTGGGAAACCTTAGGAACGGCATTTGCAACAGTTGCGGATGTATACCGGTGAGTTGACACATTCTTTTAAAAACAAAAGAACAGGAAATGGGCATGTCAAAGTCCCAGGGAAAAACAAAAAACTAAATTCACTTCATTTTAAATGAATGAAGGAAAGATAACACTTCACAATTGTAATAGGAGAATTTACACAAAGGTTGGTTAGAAGCAAATGGGGGAACGGTGAGTGGGAAACCTTATAAACGGCATTTGCAACAGTTGCAGATGTATACCAGTGAGTTGACACATTCTTTTAAAAACAAAAGAAAAGAAAATGGGCATGTCAAAGTCCCAGAGAAAAAACAAAAAACTAAATTGATTTCATTTTAAGTGAATGAAGAAGGAAAGATAACACTTCACAATTGTGATAGGAGAATTTACACAAAGGTTGGTTCGAAGCAAACGGGAGAACGGTGAGTGGGAAACCTTAGAAACGGCAATTGCAACAGTTGCGGATGTATACCGGTGAGTTGACACATTCATTTACAAACAAAAGAACAGGAAATGGGCATGCCAAAATCTCAATGAAAAACAAAAAACCAAATTGACTTCATTTTAAGTGAATGAAGAAGGCAATAATATTACAGTCCAAATTTCGATATGAGAATGAACACAAAGGTTGGTTAGAAGGAAATGGGAGAACGGTGAGTGGGAAACCTTAGAAATGGCCTTTGCAACAGTTGCGCATGTATACCGGTGAGTTGACACATACTTTTAAAAACAAAAGAACAGGAAATGCGCATGTCAAAGTCCCAATGAAAAACAAAAAACTAAATTGACTTTATTTTAAGTGAATGAAGAAGGAAAGATAACACTTCACAATTGTGATAGGAGAATTTACACAAAGGTTGGTTAGAAGCAAATGGGAGAACGGTGAGTGGGAAACCTTTGAAACGGCTTTTGCAACAGTTGCGGATGTATACCGGTGAGTGGAAACATTCGTTTACAAACAAAAGAACAGGAAATGGGCATGTCAAAGTCCCAATGAAAAACAAAAAACTAAATTGACTTCATTTTAAGTGAATGAAGAAGGAAAGATAACACTTCACAATTGTGATAGGAGAATTTACACAAAGGTTGGTTAGAAGCAAATGGGAGAACGTTGAGTGGGAAACCTTAGAAATGGCATTTGAAACAGTTGTGGATGTATACCGGTGAGTTGAAACATTCTTTTAAAAACACAAGAACAGGAAATGGGCATGTCAAAGTCTCGGTGAAACAACAAAAATATAAATAACTTCATTTTAAGTAAATGACGAAGGAAATATTACAGTTCCCAATTGTGATATGAGAATTTACACAAAGGTGGGTCAGAAGCAAATGGGAGAACGGTGAGTAGGAAACCTTAAAAAAAGCATTTGCAACCGTTTTGGATGTATACCGGTGAGTTGACACATTCTTTTAAAAACAACAGAACAGGAAATCGGCATGTCAAAGTCCCAGGGATGTCAAAGTCCCAGTGAAAAAACAAAAAAACTAAATTGACTTCATTTTAAGTGAATGAAGAAGGAAAGATAACACTTCACAATTGTAATAGGAGAATTTACACAAAGGTTGGTTAAAAGCAAATGGGGGAACGGTGAGTGGAAACCTTAGAAACGGCATTTGCAACAGTTGCGGATGTATACCAGTGAGTTGACACATTTTTTAAAAAACAAGAGAAGAAAATGGGAATGTCAAAGTCTCAGTAAAACAACAAAAAACTAAATTGACTTCATTTTAGGTGAATGAAGAAGGAAATATTACAGTTCACAATTGTGATATGAGAATTTACACAAAGGTTGGTTAGAAGCAAATGGGAGGACGGTGAGCGGGAAACCTTCGAAACGGCATTTGCAACAGTTGCGGATGTATACCGGTGAGTTGACACATTCATTTACAAACAAAAGAACAGGAAATGGTCATGTCAAAGTCTCAATGAAAAACAAAAACCCAAATTGACTTCATTTTAAGTGAATGAAGAAGGCAATAATATTACAGTCCAAATTTCGATATGAGAATGAACACAAAGGTTGGTTAGAAGGAAATGGGAGAACGGTGAGTGGGAAACCTTAGAAACGCTTTTGCAACAGTTGCTGAATTATACCGGTGAGTTGACACATACTTTTAAAAACAAAAGAACAGGAAATGGGCATGTCAAAGTCCCAATGAAAAACAAAAAACTAAATTGACTTCATTTTAAGTGAATGAAGAAGGAAAGATAACACTTCACAATTGTGATAGGAGAATTTACACAAAGGTTGGTTAGAAGCAAATGGGAGAACGGTGAGTGGGAAACCTTAGAAACGGCACTTGCAACAGTTGCGGATGTATACCGGTGAGTTGACGCATTCTTTTAAAAACAAATAAAAAGAAAATGGGCATGTCAAAGTCCCAGTAAAAAAACAAAAAACTAAATTGACTTCATTTTAGGTGAATGAAGAAGGAAATATTACAGTTCACAATTGTGATATGAGAATTTACACAAAGGTTGGTTAGAAGCAAATGGGAGAACGGTGAGTGGGAAACCTTCGAAACAGCATTTGCAACAGTTGCGGATGTATACCGGTGAGTTGACACATTCTTTTAAAAACAAAAAAAACAGGAAATGGTCATTTCAAAGTCAATGGAAAAAAACAAAAAACTAAATTGACTTCATTTTAAGTGAATGAAGAAGGAAAGATAACACTTCACAATTGCGATAGGAGAATTTACGCAAAGGTTGCTTAGAAGGAAATGGGAGAACGGTGAGTGGGAAACCTTAGGAACGGCATTTGAAACAGTTGCGGATGTATACCGGTGAGTTGAAACATTTTTTTAAAAACAAAAGAACAGGAAATGGGCATGTCAAAGTCCCGGTGAAACAACAAAAAACCAAATTGATTTCATTTTAAGTGAATGAAGAAGGCAATAATATTTCAGTCCAAATTTCGATATGGGAATGTACACAAAGGTTGGTTAGAAGGAAATTGGAGAACGGTGAGTGGGAAACCTTAGAAACGGCATTTGCAACAGTTGCGGATGTATACAAGTGAGTGGACACATTCATTTACAAACAAAGAACAGGAAATGGGCATGTCAAAATCTCAATGAAAAACAAAAAACCAAATTGACTTCATTTTAAGTGAATGAAGAAGGCAATAGTATTACAGTCCAAATTTCGATATGAGAATGAACACAAAGGTTGGTTAGAAGGAAATGGGAGAACGGTGAGTGGGAAACCTTAGAAACGGCCTTTGCAACAGTTGCGGATGTATACCGGTGAGTTGGCACATTCTTTTAAAAACAAAAGAACAGGAAATGGGCATGTCAAAGTTCCAGGGAAAAAACAAAAAAATAAATTGACTTCATTTTAAGTGAATGAAGAAGGAAAGATAACACTTCACAATTGTGATAGGAGAATTTACACAAAGGTTGGTTAGAAGCAAATGGGAGAACGGTGAGTGGGAAACCTTAAAAACGGCATTTGAAACAGTTGCGAATGTATACCGGTGAGTTGAAACATTCTTTTAAAAACACAAGAACAGGAAATGGGCATGTCAAAGTCTCGGTGAAACAACAAAAATATAAATTTACTTCATTTTAAGTGAATGACGAAGGAAATATTACAGTTCCCAATTGTGATATGAGAATATAAACAAAGGTTGGTTAGAAGCAAATGAGAAAACGGTGAGTGGGAAACCTTAGAAACAGCATTTGCAACAGTTGCGGATGTATACTGGTGAGTTGACACATTCTTTTAAAGACAAACGAACAGGAAATGGGCATATCAAAGTCCCAGGGAAAAACAAAAAACTAAATTGACTTCATTTTAAGTGAATGAAGGAAAGATAACACTTCACAATTGTGATAGCAGAATTTACACAAAGGTTGGTTAGAAGCAAATGGGAGAACGGTGAGTGGGAAACCTTAAAAACGGCATTTGAAACCGTTGCGAATGTATACCGGTGAGTTGAAACATTCTTTTAAAAACACAAGAACAGGAAATGGGCATGTCAAAGTCTCGGTGAAACAACAAAAATATAAATTAACTTCATTTTAAGTGAATGACGAAGGAAATAGTACAGTTCCCAATTGTGATATGAGAATTTACACAAAGGTTGGTTAGAAGCAAATGGGAGAACGGTGAGTGGGAAACCTTAGAAACAGCATTTGCAACAGTTGCGGATGTATACCGGTGAGTTGACACATTCTTTTAAAGACAAAAGAACAGGAAATGGGCATGTCAAAGTCCCAGTAAAACAACAAAAAACTAAATTGACTTCATTTTAAGTGAATGAAGAAGGAAAGATAACACTTCACAATTGTGATAGGAGAATTTACACAAAGGTTGGTTAGAAGCAAATGGGAGAACGGTGAGTGGGAAACCTTAGAAACAGCATTTGCAACAGTTGCAGATGTATACCGGTGAGTTGACACATTCATTTACAAACAAAAGAACAGGAAATGGGCATGTCAAAATCTCAATGAAAAACAAAAAACCAAATTGACTTCATTTTAAGTGAATGAAGAAGGCAATAATATTACAGTCCAAATTTCGATATGAGAATGAACACAAAGGTTGGTTAGAAGGAAATGGGAGAACGGTGAGTGAGAAACCTTAGAAATGGCCTTTGCAACAGTTGCGCATGTATACCGGTGAGTTGACACATACTTTTAAAAACAAAAGAACAGGAAATGGGCATGTCAAAGTCCCAATGAAAAACAAAAAACTAAATTGACTTCATTTTAAGTGAATGAAGAAGGAAAGATAACACTTCACAATTGTGATAGGAGAATTTACACAAAGGTTGGTTAGAAGCAAATTGGAGAACGGTGAGTGGGAAACCTTAGAAACGGCTTTTGCAACAGTTGCGGATGTATACCGGTGAGTGGAAACATTGGTTTACAAACAAAAGAACAGGAAATGGGCATGTCAAAGTCCCAATGAAAAACAAAAAACTAAATTGACTTCATTTTAAGTGAATGAAGAAGGAAAGATAACACTTCAAAATTGTGATAGGAGAATTTACACAAAGGTTGGTTAGAAGCAAATGGGAGAACGTTGAGTGGGAAACCTTAGAAACGGCATTTGAAACAGTTGTGGATGTATACCGGTGAGTTGAAACATTCTTTTAAAAACACAAGAACAGGAAATGGGCATGTCAAAGTCTCGGTGAAACAACAAAAATATAAATTAACTTCATTTTAAGTAAATGACGAAGGAAATATTACAGTTCCCAATTGTGATATGAGAATTTACACAAAGGTGGGTCAGAAGCAAATGGGAGAACGGTGAGTAGGAAACCTTAAAAAAAGCATTTGCAACCGTTTTGGATGTATACCGGTGAGTTGACACATTCTTTTAAAAACAAAAGAACAGGAAATGGGCATGTCAAAGTCCCAGGGATGTCAAAGTCCCAGGGAAAAAACAAAAAAACTAAATTGACTTCATTTTAAGTGAATGAAGAAGGAAAGATAACACTTCACAATTGTAATAGGAGAATTTACACAAAGGTTGGTTAAAAGCAAATGGGGGAACGGTGAGTGGGAAACCTTAGAAACGGCATTTGCAACAGTTGCGGATGTATACCAGTGAGTTGACACATTTTTTAAAAAACAAGAGAAGAAAATGGGAATGTCAAAGTCTCAGTAAAACAACAAAAAACTAAATTGACTTCATTTTAGGTGAATGAAGAAGGAAATATTACAGTTCACAATTGTGATATGAGAATTTACACAAAGGTTGGTTAGAAGCAAATGGGAGGACGGTGAGCGGGAAACCTTCGAAACAGCATTTGCAACTAGTTGCGGATGTATACTGGTGAGTTGACACATTCTTTTAAAAAAAAACAACAGGAAATGGGCATGTCAAAGTCCCAGGGAAAAAACAAAAAACTAAATTGACTTCATTTTAAGTGAATGAAGAAGGAAAGATAACACCTCACAATTGTGATAGGAGAATTTACACAAAGGTTGGTTAGAAGCAAATGGGAGAACGGTGAGTGGGAAACCTTAGAAACGGCATTTGCAACAGTTGCGGATGTATACCGGTGAGTTGACACATTCTTTTAAAAACAAAAGAACAGGGAATGGGCATGTCAAAGTCCCAGGGAAAAAACAAAAAACTAAATTGACTTCATTTTAAGTGAATGAAGAAGGAAAGATAACACCTCACAATTGTGATAGGAGAATTTACACAAAGGTTGGTTAGAAGCAAATGGGAGAACGGTGAGTGGGAAACCTTCGAAACAGCATTTGCAACAGTTGCGGATGTATACCGGTGAGTTGACACATTCTTTTAAAAACAAAAAAACAGGAAATGGTCATTTCAAAGTCAATGGAAAAAAACAAAAAACTAAATTGACTTCATTTTAAGTGAATGAAGAAGGAAAGATAACACTTCACAATTGCGATAGGAGAATTTACACAAAGGTTGGTTAGAAGGAAATGGGAGAACGGTGAGTGGGAAACCTTAGGAACGGCATTTGAAACAGTTGCGGATGTATACCGGTGAGTTGAAACATTTTTTTAAAAACAAAAGAACAGGAAATGGGCATGTCAAAGTCCCGGTGAAACAACAAAAGAACAGGAAATGGGCATGTCAAAGTATCAATGAAAAACAAAAAAACAAATTGATTTCATTTTAAGTGAATGAAGAAGGCAATAATATTTCAGTCCAAATTTCGATATGAGAATGAACACAAAGGTTGGTTAGAAGGAAATTGGAGAACGGTGAGTGGGAAACCTTAGAAATGGCTTTTGCAACAGTTGCGGATGTATACCGGTGAGTTGACACATACTTATAAAAACAAAAGAACAGGAAATGGGCATGTCCAATTCCCAAGGAAAAAACAAAAAACTAAATTGACTTCATTTTAAGTGAATGAAGAAGGAAAGATAACACTTCACAATTGTGATAGGAGAATTTACACAAAGGTTGGTTAGAAGCAAATGGGAGAATGGTGAGTGGGAAATCCTTAGAAACGGCTTTTGCAACAGTTGCGGATGTATACCGGTGAGTGGAAACATTCGTTTACAAACAAAAGAACAGGAAATGCGCATGTCAAAGTCCCAATGAAAAACAAAAAAACTAAATTGACTTCATTTTAAGTGAATGAAGAAGGAAAGATAACACTTCACAATTGTAATAGGAGAATTTACACAAAGGTTGGTTAGAAGCAAATGGGAGAACGGTGAGTTGGAAACCCTAGAAACGGCTTTTGCAACAGATGCGGATGTATACCGGTGAGTGGAAACATTCGTTTACAAACAAAAGAACAGTGAATGGGCATGTCAAAGTCCCAATGAAAAACAAAAAACTAAATTGACTTCATTTTAAGTGAATGAAGAAGGAAAGATAACACTTCACAATTGTGATAGGAGAATTTACACAAAGGTTGGTTAGAAGCAAATGGGAGAACGTTGAGTGGGAAACCTTAGAAACGGCATTTGAAACAGTTTCGGATGTATACCGGTGAGTTGAAACATTCTTTTAAAAACACAAGAACAGGAAATGGGCATGTCAAAGCCTCGGTGAAACAACAAAAATATAAATTAACTTCATTTTAAGTGAATGACGAAGGAAATAATACAGTTCCCAATTGTGATATGAGAATTTACACAAAGGTTGGTTAGAAGCAAATGGGAGAAGGGTGAGTAGGAAACCTTAAAAAAAGCATTTGCAACAGTTGTGGATGTATACCGGTGAGTTGACACATTCTTTTAAAAACAAAAGAACAGGAAATGGGCATGTCAAAGTCCCAGGGAAAAAACAAAAAACTAAATTGACTTCATTTTAAGTGAATGAAGAAGGAAAGATAACACTTCACAATTGTGATAGGAGAATTTACACAAAGGTTGGTTAAAAGCAAATGGGGGAACGGTGAGTGGGAAACCTTAGAAACGGCATTTGCAACAGTTGCGGATGTATACCAGTGAGTGGACACATTCATTTACAAACAAAGAACAGGAAATGGGCATGTCAAAATCTCAATGAAAAACAAAAAACCAAATTGACTTCATTTTAAGTGAATGAAGAAGGCAATAGTATTACAGTCCAAATTTCGATATGAGAATGAACACAAAGGTTGGTTAGAAGGAAATGGGAGAACGGTGAGTGGGAAACCTTAGAAACGGCCTTTGCAACATGTGTGGATGTATACCGGTGAGTTGGCACATTCTCTTAAAAACAAAAGAACAGGAAATGGGCATGTCAAAGTTCCAGGGAAAAAACAAAAAAATAAATTGAGTTCATTTTAAGTGAATGAAGAAGGAAAGATAACACTTCACAATTGTGATAGGAGAATTTACACAAAGGTTGGTTAGAAGCAAATGGGAGAACGGTGATTGGGAAACCTTAGGAACGGCATTTGAAACAGTTGCGGATGTATACCGATGAGTTGAAACATTCTTTCAAAAACAAAAGAACAGGAAATGGGCATGTCAAAGTCCCAGGGAAAAAACAAAAATATAAATTGACGTAATTTTAAGTGAATGAAGAAGGAAAGATAACACTTCACAATTGTGATAGGAGAATTTACACAAAGGTTGGTTAGAAGCAAATGGGAGAACGGTGAGTGGGAAACCTTAAAAACGGCATTTGAAACAGTTGCGAATGTATACCGGTGAGTTGAAACATTCTTTTAAAAACACAAGAACAGGAAATGGGCATGTCAAAGTCTCGGTGAAACAACAAAAATATAAATTAACTTCATTTTAAGTGAATGACGAAGGAAATAGTACAGTTCCCAATTGTGATATGAGAATTTACACAAAGGTTGGTTAGAAGCAAATGGGAGAACGGTGAGTGGGAAACCTTAGAAACAGCATTTGCAACAGTTGCGGATGTATACCGGTGAGTTGACACATTCTTTTAAAGACAAAAGAACAGGAAATGGGCATGTCAAAGTCCCAGTAAAACAACAAAAAACTAAATTGACTTCATTTTAGGTGAATGAAGTAGGAAATATTACAGTTCACAATTGTGATATCAGAATTTACACAAAGGGGGGTTAGAAGCAAATGGGAGAACGGTGAGCGGGAAACCCTCAAAACAGCATTTGCAACAGTTGCGCATGTATACCGGTGAGTTGGCACATTCTATTAAAAACTAAAGAACAGGAAATGGGCATGTCAAAGTCCCAGGGAAAAAACAAAAAACTAAATTGACTTCATTTTAAGTGAATGAAGAAGGAATGATAACACTTCACAATTGTGATAGGAGAATTTACACAAAGGTTGGTTAGAAGCAAATGGGAGAACGGTGAGTGGGAAACCTTAGAAACGGCTTTTGCAAGAGTTGCGGATGTATACCGGTGAGTGGAAACATTCGTTTACAAACAAAAGAACAGGAAATGGGCATGTCAAAGTCCCAATGAAAAACAAAAAACTAAATTGAATTCATTTTAAGTGAATGAAGAAGGAAAGATAACACTTCACAATTGTGATAGGAGAATTTACACAAAGGTTGGTTAGAAGCAAATGGGAGAACATTGAGTGGGAAACCTTAGAAACGGCATTTGAAACAGTTGCGGATGTATACCGGTGAGTTGAAACATTCTTTTAAAAACACAAGAACAGGAAATCGGCATGTCAAAGTCTCGGTGAAACAACAAAAATATAAATTAACTTCATTTTAAGTGAATGACGAAGGAAATAATACAGTTCCCAATTGTGATATGAGAATTTACACAAAGGTTGGTTAGAAGCAAATGGGAGAACGGTGAGTGGGAAACCTTAGAAACAGCATTTGCAACAGTTGCGGATGTATACCGGTGAGTTTACACATTCTTTTAAACACAAAAGAACAGGAAATGGGCATGTCAAAGTCCCAGTAAAACAACAAAAAACTAAATTGACTTCATTTTAGGTGAATGAAGAAGGAAAGATAACACTTCACAATTGTGATAGGAGAATTTACACAAAGGTTGGTTAAAAGCAAATGGGGGAACGGTGAGTGGGAAACCTTAGAAACGGCATTTGCAACAGTTGCGGATGTATACCAGTGAGTTGACACATTTTTTAAAAAACAAAAGTGAAGAAAATGGGAATGTCAAAGTCTCAGTAAAACAACAAAAAACTAAATTGACTTCATTTTAGGTGAATGAAGAAGGAAATATTATAGTCCACAATTGTGATATGAGAATTTACACAAAGGTTGGTTAGAAGCAAATGGGAGGACGGTGAGCGGGAAACCTTCGAAACAGCATTTGCAACAGTTGCGGATGTATACCGGTGAGTTGACACATTCTTTTAAAAACAAAAGAACAGGAAATGGGCATGTCAAAGTCTCAATGAAAAAGAAAAAACCAAATTGACTTCATTTTAAGTGAATGAAGAAGGCAATAATATTACAGTCGAAATTTCGATATGAGAATGAACACAAAGGTTGGTTAGAAGGAAATGGGAGAATGGTGAGTGGGAAACCTTAGAAACGGCTTTTGCAACAGTTGCTGATGTATACCGGTGAGTTGACACATACTTTTAAAAACAAAAGAACAGGAAATGGGCATGTAAAAGTCCCAATGAAAAACAAAAAACTAAATTGACTTCATTTTAAGTGAATGAAGAAGGAAAGATAACACTTCACAATTGTGATAGGAGAATTTACACAAAGGTTGGTTAGAAGGAAATGGGAGAACTGTGAGTGGGAAACCTTAGAAACGGCATTTGCAACAGTTGCGGATGTATACCGGTGAGTTGACACATTCATTTACAAACAAAAGAACAGGAAATGGGCTTGTCGAAGTCCCAAAGAAAAACAAAAAACTAAATTGACTTCATTTTGAGTGAATGAAGAAGGAAACATAACACTTCACAATTGTGATAGGAGAATTTACACAAAGGTTGGTTAGAAGCAAATGGGAGAACGGTGATTGGGAAACCTTAGGAACGGCATTTGAAACAGTTGCGGATGTATACCGATGAGTTCAAACATTCTTTCAAAAACAAAAGAACAGGAAACGGGCATGTCAAAGTCCTAGGGAAAAAACAAAAATATAAATTGACGTCATTTTAAGTGAATGAAGAAGGAAAGATAACACTTCACAATTGTGATAGGAGAATTTACACAAAGGTTGGTTAGAAGCAAATGGGAGAACGGTGAGCGGGAAACCTTAGAAACGGCTTTTGCAACAGTTGCGGATGTATACCGGTGAGTGGAAACATTCGTTTACAAACAAAAGAACAGGAAATGGGCATGTCAAAGTCCCAATGAAAAACAAAAAACTAAATTGAATTCTTTTTAAGTGAATGAAGAAGGAAAGATAACACTTCACAATTGTGATAGGAGAATTTACACAAAGGTAGGTTAGAAGCAAATGGGAGAACATTGAGTGGGAAACCTTAGAAACGGCATTTGAAACAGTTGCGGATGTATACCGGTGAGTTGAAACATTCTTTTAAAAACACAAGAACAGGAAATGGGCATGTCAAAGTCTCGGTGAAACAACAAAAATATAAATTAACTTCATTTTAAGTGAATGACGAAGGAAATAATACAGTTCCCAATTGTGATATGAGAATTTACACAAAGGTTGGTTAGAAGCAAATGGGAAAACGGTGAGTGGGAAACCTTAGAAACAGCATTTGCAACAATTGCGGATGTATACCGGTGAGTTGACACATTCTTTTAAAGACAAAAGAACAGGAAATGGTCATATCAAAGTCCCAGGGAAAAACAAAAAACTAAATTGACTTCATTTTAAGTGAATGAAGGAAAGATAACACTTCACAATTGTGATAGGAGAATTTACACAAAGGTTGGTTAGAAGCAAATGGGAGAACGGTGAGTGGGAAACCTTAAAAACGGCATTTGAAACAGTTGCGAATGTATACCGGTGAGTTGAAACATTCTTTTAAAAACACAAGAACAGGAAATGGGCATGTCAAAGTCTCGGTGAAACAACAAAAATATAAATTAACTTCATTTTATGTGAATGACGAAGGAAATATTACAGTTCCCAATTGTGATATGAGAATTTATACAAAGGTTGGTCAGAAGCAAATGGGAGAACGGTGAGTGGGAAACCTTAGAAACAGCATTTGCAACAGTTGCGGATGTATACCGGTGAGTTTACACATTCTTTTAAAGACAAAAGAACAGGAAATGGGCATGTCAAAGTCTCAGTAAAACAACAAAAAACTAAATTGACTTCATTTTAGGTGAATGAAGTAGGAAATATTACAGTTCACAATTGTGATATGAGAATTTACACAAAGGTTGGTTCGAAGCAAATGGGAGAACGGTGAGTGGGAAACCTTAGAAACGGCATTTGCAACAGTTGCGGATGTATACCGGTGAGTTGACACATTCATTTACAAACAAAAGAACAGGAAATGGGCATGTCAAAGTCCCAATGAAAAACAAAAAACTAAATTGACTTCATTTTAAGTGAATAAAGAAGGAACGATAACACTTCACAATTGTGATAGGAGAATTTACACAAAGGTTGGTTAGAAGCAAATGGGAGAACGGTGAGTGGGAAACCTTAGAAACGGCTTTTGCAACAGTTGCGGATGTATACCGGTGAGTGGAAACATTCGTTTACAAACAAAAGAACAGGAAATGGGCATGTCAAAGTCCCAATGAAAAACAAAAAACTAAATTGACTTCATTTTAAGTGAATGAAGAAGGAAAGATAACACTTCACAATTGCGATAGGAGAATTTACACAAAGGTTGGTTAGAAGGAAATGGGAGAACGGTGAGTGGGAAACCTTAGGAACGGCATTTGAAACAGTTGCGGATGTATACCGGTGAGTTGAAACATTTTTTTAAAAACAAAAGAACAGGAAATGGGCATTTCAAAGTCCCGGTGAAACAACAAAAATATAAAATAATTTCATTTTAAGTGAATGACGAAGGAAATAATACAGTTCACAATTGTTATATGAGAATTTACACAAACGTTGGTTAGAAGCAAATGGGAGAACGGTGAGTGGGAAACCTTAGAAACAGCATTTGCAACAGTTGCGGATGTATACCGGTGAGTTGACACATTCTTTTAAAGACAAAAGAACAGGAAATGGGCATGTCAAAGTCCCAGGGAAAAACAAAAAACTAAATTGACTTCATTTTAAGTGAATGAAGGAAAGATAACACTTCACAATTGTGATAGGAGAATTTACACAAAGGTTGGTTAGAAGCAAATGGGAGAACGGTGAGTGGGAAACCTTAAAAACGGCATTTGAAACAGTTGCGAATGTATACCGGTGAGTTGAAACATTCTTTTAAAAACACAAGAACAGGAAATGGGCATGTCAAAGTCTCGGTGAAACAACAAAAATATAAATTAACTTCATTTTATGTGAATGACGAAGGAAATATTACAGTTCCCAATTGTGATATGAGAATTTATACAAAGGTTGGTCAGAAGAAAATGGGAGAACGGTGAGTGGGAAACCTTAGAAACAGCATTTGCAACAGTTGCGGATGTATACCGGTGAGTTTACACATTCTTTTAAAGACAAAAGAACAGGAAATGGGCATGTCAAAGTCTCAGTAAAACAACAAAAAACTAAATTGACTTCATTTTAGGTGAATGAAGTAGGAAATATTACAGTTCACAATTGTGATATGAGAATTTACACAAAGGTTGGTTCGAAGCAAATGGGAGAACGGTGAGTGGGAAACCTTAGAAACGGCATTTGCAACCGTTGCGGGTGTATACCGGTGAGTTGACACATTCATTTACAAACAAAAGAACAGGAAATGGGCATGTTAAAGTCCCAATGAAAAACAAAAAACTAAATTGACTTCATTTTAAGTGAATAAAGAAGGAACGATAACACTTCACAATTGTGATAGGAGAATTTACACAAAGGTTGGTTAGAAGCAAATGGGAGAACGGTGAGTGGGAAACCTTAGAAACGGCTTTTGCAACAGTTGCGGATGTATACCGGTGAGTGGAAACATTCGTTTACAAACAAAAGAACAGGAAATGGGCATGTCAAAGTCCCAATGAAAAACAAAAAACTAAATTGACTTCATTTTAAGTGAATGAAGAAGGAAAGATAACACTTCACAATTGCGATAGGAGAATTTACACAAAGGTTGGTTAGAAGGAAATGGGAGAACGGTGAGTGGGAAACCTTAGGAACGGCATTTGAAACAGTTGCGGATGTATACCGGTGAGTTGAAACATTTTTTTAAAAACAAAAGAACAGGAAATGGGCATTTCAAAGTCCCGGTGAAACAACAAAAATATAAAATAATTTCATTTTAAGTGAATGACGAAGGAAATAATACAGTTCACAATTGTTATATGAGAATTTACACAAAGGTTGGTTAGAAGCAAATGGGAGAACGGTGAGTGGGAAACCTTAGAAACAGCATTTGCAACAGTTGCGGATGTATACCGGTGAGTTGACACATTCTTTTAAAGACAAAAGAACAGGAAATGGGCATGTCAAAGTCCCAGGGAAAAACAAAAAACTAAATTGACTTCATTTTAAGTGAATGAAGGAAAGATAACACTTCACAATTGTGATAGGAGAATTTACACAAAGGTTGGTTAGAAGCAAATGGGACAACGGTGAGTGGGAAACCTTAGAAACGGCATTTGCAACAGTTGTGGATGTATACCGGTGAGTTGACACATTCATTTACAAACAAAAGAACAGGCAATGGGCATGTCAAAGTCTCAATGAAAAACAAAAAACCAAATTGACTTCATTTTAAGTGAATGAAGAAGGCAATAATATTACAGTCCAAATTTCGATATGAGAATCAACACAAAGGTTGGTTAGAAGGAAATGGGAGAACGGTGAGTGGGAAACCTTAGAAACGGCTTTTGCAACAGTTGCTGATATATACCGGTGAGTTGACACATACTTTAAAAAACAAAAGAACAGGAAATGGGCATGTCAAAGTCCCAATGAAAAACAAAAAACTAAATTGACTTCATTTTAAGTGAATGAAGAAGGAAAGATACCACTTCACAATTGTGATAGGAGAATTTACACAAAGGTTGGTTAGAAGCAAATGGGAGAACGGTGAGTGGGTAACCTTAGAAACAGCATTTGCAACAGTTGCGGATGTATACCGGTGAGTTGACGCATTCTTTTAAAAACAAAAGAAAAGAAAATGGGCATGTCAAAGTCCCAGTAAAACAACAAAAATATAAATTGACTTCATTTTAGGTGAATGAAGAAGGAAATAATACAGTTCCCAATTGTGATATGAGAATTTACACAAAGGTTGGTTAAAAGCAAATGGGAGAACGGTGAGTAGGAAACCTTAAAAAAAAGCATTTGCAACAGTTGTGGATGTATACCGGTGAGTTGACACATTCTTTTAAAAACAAAAGAACAGGAAATGGGCATGTCAAAGTCCCAGGGAAAAAACAAAAAACTAAATTGACTTCATTTTAAGTGAATGAAGAAGGAAAGATAACACTTCAAAATTGTGATAGGAGAATTTACACAAAGGTTGGTTAAAAGCAAATGGGGGAACGGTGAGTGGGAAACCTTAGAAACGGCATTTGCAACAGTTGCGGATGTATACCAGTGAGTTGACACATTTTTTAAAAAACAAAAGAGAAGAAAATGGGAATGTCAAAGTCTCAGTAAAACAACAAAAAACTAAATTGACTTCATTTTAGGTGAATGAAGAAGGAAATATTATAGTCCACAATTGTGATATGACAATTTACAAAAAGGTTGGTTAGAAGCAAATGGGAGGACGGTGAGCGGGAAACCTTCGAAACAGCATTTGCAACAGTTGCGGATGTATACCGGTGAGTTGACACATTCTTTTAAAAACAAAAGAACAGGAAATGGGCATGTCAAAGTCTCAATGAAAAACAAAAAACCAAATTGACTTCATTTTAAGTGAATGAAGAAGGCAATAATATTACAGTCGAAATTTCGATATGAGAATGAACACAAAGGTTGGTTAGAAGGAAATGGGAGAACGGTTAGTGGGAAACCTTAGAAACGGCTTTTGCAACAGTTGCTGATGTATACCGGTGAGTTGACACATACTTTTAAAAACAAAAGAACAGGAAAAGGGCATGTCAAAGTCCCAATGAAAAACAAAAAACTAAATTGACTTCATTTTAAGTGAAAGAAGAAGGAAAGATAACACTTCACAATTGTGATAGGAGAATTTACACAAAGGTTGGTTAGAAGGAAATGGGAGAACTGTGAGTGGGAAACCTTAGAAACGGCATTTGCAACAGTTGCGGATGTATACCGGTGAGTTGACACATTCATTTACAAACAAAAGAACAGGAAATGGGCTTGTCGAAGTCCCAATGAAAAACAAAAAAACTAAATTGACTTCATTTTAAGTGAATGAAGAAGGAAAGATAACACTTCACAATTGTGATAGGAGAATTTACACAAAGGTTGGTTAGAAGCAAATGGGAGAACGGTGATTGGGAAACCTTAGGAACGGCATTTGAAACAGTTACGGATGTTTACCGATGAGTTGAAACATTCTTTCAAAAACAAAAGAACAGGAAATGGGCATGTCAAAGTCCTAGGGAAAAAACAAAAATATAAATTGACGTCATTTTAAGTGAATGAAGAAGGAAAGATAACACTTCACAATAGTGATAGGAGAATTTACACAAAGGTTGGTTAGAAGCAAATGGGAGAACGGTGAGTGGGAAACCTTAAAAACGGCATTTGAAACAGTTGCGAATGTATACCGGTGAGTTGAAACATTCTTTTAAAAACACAAGAACAGGAAATGGGCATGTCAAAGTCTTGGTGAAACAACAAAAATATAAATTAACTTCATTTTAAGTGAATGACGAAGGAAATATTACAGTTCCCAATTGTGATATGAGAATATAAACAAAGGTTGGTTAGAAGCAAATGGGAAAACGGTGAGTGGGAAACCTTAGAAACAGCATTTGCAACAGTTGCGGATGTATACCGGTGAGTTGACACATTCTTTTAAAGACAAACGAACAGGAAATGGGCATATCAAAGTCCCAGGGAAAAACAAAAAACTAAATTGACTTCATTTTAAGTGAATGAAGGAAAGATAACACTTCACAATTGTGATAGCAGAATTTACACAAAGGTTGGTTAGAAGCAAATGGGAGAACGGTGAGTGGGAAACCTTAAAAACGGCATTTGAAACCGTTGCGAATGTATACCGGTGACTTGAAACATTCTTTTAAAAACACAAGAACAGGAAATGGGCATGTCAAAGTCTCGGTGAAACAACAAAAATATAAATTAACTTCATTTTAAGTGAATGACGAAGGAAATAGTACAGTTCCCAATTGTGATATGAGAATTTACACAAAGGTTGGTTAGAAGCAAATGGGAGAACGGTGAGTGGGAAACCTTAGAAACAGCATTTGCAACAGTTGCGGATGTATACCGGTGAGTTGACACATTCTTTTAAAGACAAATGAACAGGAAATGGGCATGTCAAAGTCCCAGGGAAAAAACAAAAAACTAAATTGACTTCATTTTAAGTGAATGAAGAAGGAAAGATAACACTTCACAATTGTGATAGGAGAATTTACACAAAGGTTGGTTAGAAGCAAATGGGAGAACGGTGAGCGGGAAACCTTAGAAACGGCTTTTGCAACAGTTGCGGATGTATACCGGTGAGTGGAAACATTCGTTTACAAACAAAAGAACAGGAAATGGGCATGTCAAAGTCCCAATGAAAAACAAAAAACTAAATTGAATTCTTTTTAAGTGAATGAAGAAGGAAAGATAACACTTCACAATTGTGATAGGAGAATTTACACAAAGGTAGGTTAGAAGCAAATGGGAGAACATTGAGTGGGAAACCTTAGAAACGGCATTTGAAACAGTTGCGGATGTATACCGGTGAGTTGAAACATTCTTTTAAAAACACAAGAACAGGAAATGGGCATGTCAAAGTCTCGGTGAAACAACAAAAATATAAATTAACTTCATTTTAAGTGAATGACGAAGGAAATAATACAGTTCCCAATTGTGATATGAGAATTTACACAAAGGTTGGTTAGAAGCAAATGGGAAAACGGTGAGTGGGAAACCTTAGAAACAGCATTTGCAACAATTGCGGATGTATACCGGTGAGTTGACACATTCTTTTAAAGACAAAAGAACAGGAAATGGTCATATCAAAGTCCCAGGGAAAAACAAAAAACTAAATTGACTTCATTTTAAGTGAATGAAGGAAAGATAACACTTCACAATTGTGATAGGAGAATTTACACAAAGGTTGGTTAGAAGCAAATGGGAGAACGGTGAGTGGGAAACCTTAAAAGCGGCATTTGAAACAGTTGCGAATGTATACCGGTGAGTTGAAACATTCTTTTAAAAACACAAGAACAGGAAATGGGCATGTCAAAGTCTCGGTGAAACAACAAAAATATAAATTAACTTCATTTTATGTGAATGACGAAGGAAATATTACAGTTCCCAATTGTGATATGAGAATTTATACAAAGGTTGGTCAGAAGCAAATGGGAGAACGGTGAGTGGGAAACCTTAGAAACAGCATTTGCAACAGTTGCGGATGTATACCGGTGAGTTTACACATTCTTTTAAAGACAAAAGAACAGGAAATGGGCATGTCAAAGTCTCAGTAAAACAACAAAAAACTAAATTGACTTCATTTTAGGTGAATGAAGTAGGAAAGATAACACTTCACAATTGTGATAGGAGAATTTACACAAAGGTTGGTTAGAAGCAAATGGGAGAACGGTGAGTGGGAAACCTTAAAAACGGCATTTGAAACAGTTGCGAATGTATACCGGTGAGTTGAAACATTCTTTTAAAAACACAAGAACAGGAAATGGGCATGTCAAAGTCTCGGTGAAACAACAAAAATATAAAATAATTTCATTTTAAGTGAATGACGAAGGAAATAATACAGTTCACAATTGTTATATGAGAATTTACACAAAGGTTGGTTAGAAGCAAATGGGAGAACGGTGAGTGGGAAACCTTAGAAACAGCATTTGCAACAGTTGCGGATGTATACCGGTGAGTTGACACATTCTTTTAAAGACAAAAGAACAGGAAATGGGCATGTCAAAGTCCCAGGGAAAAACAAAAAACTAAATTGACTTCATTTTAAGTGAATGAAGGAAAGATAACACTTCACAATTGTGATAGGAGAATTTACACAAAGGTTGGTTAGAAGCAAATGGGACAACGGTGAGTGGGAAACCTTAGAAACGGCATTTGCAACAGTTGTGGATGTATACCGGTGAGTTGACACATTCATTTACAAACAAAAGAACAGGAAATGGGCATGTCAAAGTCTCAATGAAAAACAAAAAACCAAATTGACTTCATTTTAAGTGAATGAAGAAGGCAATAATATTACAGTCCAAATTTCGATATGAGAATGAACACAAAGGTTGGTTAGAAGGAAATGGGAGAACGGTGAGTGGGAAACCTTAGAAACGGCTTTTGCAACAGTTGCTGATATATACCGGTGAGTTGACACATACTTTAAAAAACAAAAGAACAGGAAATGGGCATGTCAAAGTCCCAATGAAAAACAAAAAACTAAATTGACTTCATTTTAAGTGAAAGAAGAAGGAAAGATAACACTTCACAATTGTGATAGGAGAATTTACACAAAGGTTGGTTAGAAGGAAATGGGAGAACTGTGAGTGGGAAACCTTAGAAACGGCATTTGCAACAGTTGCGGATGTATACCGGTGAGTTGACACATTCATTTACAAACAAAAGAACAGGAAATGGGCTTGTCGAAGTCCCAATGAAAAACAAAAAAACTAAATTGACTTCATTTTAAGTGAATGAAGAAGGAAAGATAACACTTCACAATTGTGATAGGAGAATTTACACAAAGGTTGGTTAGAAGCAAATGGGAGAACGGTGATTGGGAAACCTTAGGAACGGCATTTGAAACAGTTACGGATGTTTACCGATGAGTTGAAACATTCTTTCAAAAACAAAAGAACAGGAAATGGGCATGTCAAAGTCCTAGGGAAAAAACAAAAATATAAATTGACGTCATTTTAAGTGAATGAAGAAGGAAAGATAACACTTCACAATAGTGATAGGAGAATTTACACAAAGGTTGGTTAGAAGCAAATGGGAGAACGGTGAGTGGGAAACCTTAAAAACGGCATTTGAAACAGTTGCGAATGTATACCGGTGAGTTGAAACATTCTTTTAAAAACACAAGAACAGGAAATGGGCATGTCAAAGTCTTGGTGAAACAACAAAAATATAAATTAACTTCATTTTAAGTGAATGACGAAGGAAATATTACAGTTCCCAATTGTGATATGAGAATATAAACAAAGGTTGGTTAGAAGCAAATGGGAAAACGGTGAGTGGGAAACCTTAGAAACAGCATTTGCAACAGTTGCGGATGTATACCGGTGAGTTGACACATTCTTTTAAAGACAAACGAACAGGAAATGGGCATATCAAAGTCCCAGGGAAAAACAAAAAACTAAATTGACTTCATTTTAAGTGAATGAAGGAAAGATAACACTTCACAATTGTGATAGCAGAATTTACACAAAGGTTGGTTAGAAGCAAATGGGAGAACGGTGAGTGGGAAACCTTAAAAACGGCATTTGAAACCGTTGCGAATGTATACCGGTGACTTGAAACATTCTTTTAAAAACACAAGAACAGGAAATGGGCATGTCAAAGTCTCGGTGAAACAACAAAAATATAAATTAACTTCATTTTAAGTGAATGACGAAGGAAATAGTACAGTTCCCAATTGTGATATGA
Source organism: Haemaphysalis longicornis (assembly GCF_048455015.1). Taxonomy (NCBI): domain Eukaryota; kingdom Metazoa; phylum Arthropoda; class Arachnida; order Ixodida; family Ixodidae; genus Haemaphysalis; species Haemaphysalis longicornis. The sequence goes on along the minus strand of NW_027526361.1, from coordinate 211,007,267 downwards.
GAATTTACACAAAGGTTGGTTAGAAGCAAATGGGAGAACGGTGAGTGGGAAACCTTAGAAACAGCATTTGCAACAGTTGCGGATGTATACCGGTGAGTTGACACATTCTTTTAAAGACAAATGAACAGGAAATGGGCATGTCAAAGTCCCAGGGAAAAAACAAAAAACTAAATTGACTTCATTTTAAGTGAATGAAGAAGGAAAGATAACACTTCACAATTGTGATAGGAGAATTTACACAAAGGTTGGTTAGAAGCAAATGGGAGAACGGTGAGCGGGAAACCTTAGAAACGGCTTTTGCAACAGTTGCGGATGTATACCGGTGAGTGGAAACATTCGTTTACAAACAAAAGAACAGGAAATGGGCATGTCAAAGTCCCAATGAAAAACAAAAAACTAAATTGAATTCTTTTTAAGTGAATGAAGAAGGAAAGATAACACTTCACAATTGTGATAGGAGAATTTACACAAAGGTAGGTTAGAAGCAAATGGGAGAACATTGAGTGGGAAACCTTAGAAACGGCATTTGAAACAGTTGCGGATGTATACCGGTGAGTTGAAACATTCTTTTAAAAACACAAGAACAGGAAATGGGCATGTCAAAGTCTCGGTGAAACAACAAAAATATAAATTAACTTCATTTTAAGTGAATGACGAAGGAAATAATACAGTTCCCAATTGTGATATGAGAATTTACACAAAGGTTGGTTAGAAGCAAATGGGAAAACGGTGAGTGGGAAACCTTAGAAACAGCATTTGCAACAATTGCGGATGTATACCGGTGAGTTGACACATTCTTTTAAAGACAAAAGAACAGGAAATGGTCATATCAAAGTCCCAGGGAAAAACAAAAAACTAAATTGACTTCATTTTAGGTGAATGAAGGAAAGATAACACTTCACAATTGTGATAGGAGAATTTACACAAAGGTTGGTTAGAAGCAAATGGGAGAACGGTGAGTGGGAAACCTTAAAAACGGCATTTGAAACAGTTGCGAATGTATACCGGTGAGTTGAAACATTCTTTTAAAAACACAAGAACAGGAAATGGGCATGTCAAAGTCTCGGTGAAACAACAAAAATATAAATTAACTTCATTTTATGTGAATGACGAAGGAAATATTACAGTTCCCAATTGTGATATGAGAATTTATACAAAGGTTGGTCAGAAGCAAATGGGAGAACGGTGAGTGGGAAACCTTAGAAACAGCATTTGCAACAGTTGCGGATGTATACCGGTGAGTTTACACATTCTTTTAAAGACAAAAGAACAGGAAATGGGCATGTCAAAGTCTCAGTAAAACAACAAAAAACTAAATTGACTTCATTTTAGGTGAATGAAGTAGGAAATATTACAGTTCACAATTGTGATATGAGAATTTACACAAAGGTTGGTTCGAAGCAAATGGGAGAACGGTGAGTGGGAAACCTTAGAAACGGCATTTGCAACAGTTGCGGATGTATACCGGTGAGTTGACACATTCATTTACAAACAAAAGAACAGGAAATGGGCATGTCAAAGTCCCAATGAAAAACAAAACACTAAATTGACTTCATTTTAAGTGAATAAAGAAGGAACGATAACACTTCACAATTGTGATAGGAGAATTTACACAAAGGTTGGTTAGAAGCAAATGGGAGAACGGTGAGTGGGAAACCTTAGAAACGGCTTTTGCAACAGTTGCGGATGTATACCGGTGAGTTGACACATTCATTTACAAACAAAAGAACAGGAAATGGGCATGTCAAAGTCCCAATGAAAAACAAAACACTAAATTGACTTCATTTTAAGTGAATAAAGAAGGAACGATAACACTTCACAATTGTGATAGGAGAATTTACACAAAGGTTGGTTCGAAGCAAATGGGAGAACGGTGAGTGGGAAACCTTAGAAACAGCATTTGCAACAGTTGCGGATGTATACCGGTGAGTTGACACATTCATTTACAAACAAAAGAACAGGAAATGGGCATGTCAAAGTCCCAATGAAAAACAAAACACTAAATTGACTTCATTTTAAGTGAATAAAGAAGGAACGATAACACTTCACAATTGTGATAGGAGAATTTACACAAAGGTTGGTTCGAAGCAAATGGGAGAACGGTGAGTGGGAAACCTTAGAAACAGCATTTGCAACAGTTGCGGATGTATACCGGTGAGTTGACACATTCATTTACAAACAAAAGAACAGGAAATGGGCATGTCAAAGTCCCAATGAAAAACAAAACACTAAATTGACTTCATTTTAAGTGAATAAAGAAGGAACGATAACACTTCACAATTGTGATAGGAGAATTTACACAAAGGTTGGTTAGAAGCAAATGGGAGAACGGTGAGTGGGAAACCTTAGAAACGGCTTTTGCAACAGTTGCGGATGTATACCGGTGAGTTGACACATTCATTTACAAACAAAAGAACAGGAAATGGGCATGTCAAAGTCCCAATGAAAAACAAAACACTAAATTGACTTCATTTTAAGTGAATAAAGAAGGAACGATAACACTTCACAATTGTGATAGGAGAATTTACACAAAGGTTGGTTCGAAGCAAATGGGAGAACGGTGAGTGGGAAACCTTAGGAACGGCATTTGAAACAGTTGCGGATGTATACCGGTGAGTTGAAACATTTTTTTAAAAACAAAAGAACAGGAAATGGGCATTTCAAAGTCCCGGTGAAACAACAAAAATATAAAATAATTTCATTTTAAGTGAATGACGAAGGAAATAATACAGTTCACAATTGTTATATGAGAATTTACACAAAGGTTGGTTAGAAGCAAATGGGAGAACGGTGAGTGGGAAACCTTAGAAACAGCATTTGCAACAGTTGCGGATGTATACCGGTGAGTTGACACATTCTTTTAAAGACAAAAGAACAGGAAATGGGCATGTCAAAGTCCCAGGGAAAAACAAAACACTAAATTGACTTCATTTTAAGTGAATAAAGAAGGAACGATAACACTTCACAATTGTGATAGGAGAATTTACACAAAGGTTGGTTCGAAGCAAATGGGAGAACGGTGAGTGGGAAACCTTAGAAACAGCATTTGCAACAGTTGCGGATGTATACCGGTGAGTTGACACATTCATTTACAAACAAAAGAACAGGAAATGGGCATGTCAAAGTCCCAATGAAAAACAAAACACTAAATTGACTTCATTTTAAGTGAATAAAGAAGGAACGATAACACTTCACAATTGTGATAGGAGAATTTACACAAAGGTTGGTTAGAAGCAAATGGGAGAACGGTGAGTGGGAAACCTTAGAAACGGCTTTTGCAACAGTTGCGGATGTATACCGGTGAGTTGACACATTCATTTACAAACAAAAGAACAGGAAATGGGCATGTCAAAGTCCCAATGAAAAACAAAACACTAAATTGACTTCATTTTAAGTGAATAAAGAAGGAACGATAACACTTCACAATTGTGATAGGAGAATTTACACAAAGGTTGGTTCGAAGCAAATGGGAGAACGGTGAGTGGGAAACCTTAGAAACGGCATTTGCAACAGTTGCGGATGTATACCGGTGAGTTGACACATTCATTTACAAACAAAAGAACAGGAAATGGGCATGTCAAAGTCCCAATTAAAAACAAAACACTAAATTGACTTCATTTTAAGTGAATAAAGAAGGAACGATAACACTTCACAATTGTGATAGGAGAATTTACACAAAGGTTGGTTCGAAGCAAATGGGAGAACGGTGAGTGGGAAACCTTAGAAACAGCATTTGCAACAGTTGCGGATGTATACCGGTGAGTTGACACATTCATTTACAAACAAAAGAACAGGAAATGGGCATGTCAAAGTCCCAATGAAAAACAAAACACTAAATTGACTTCATTTTAAGTGAATAAAGAAGGAATGATAACACTTCACAATTGTGATAGGAGAATTTACACAAAGGTTGGTTCGAAGCAAATGGGAGAACGGTGAGTGGGAAACCTTAGAAACGGCATTTGCAACAGTTGCGGATGTATACCGGTGAGTGGAAACATTCGTTTACAAACAAAAGAACAGGAAATGGGCATGTCAAAGTCCCAATGAAAAACAAAAAACTAAATTGACTTCATTTTAAGTGAATGAAGAAGGAAAGATAACACTTCACAATTGCGATAGGAGAATTTACACAAAGGTTGGTTCGAAGCAAATGGGAGAACGGTGAGTGGGAAACCTTAGGAACGGCATTTGAAACAGTTGCGGATGTATACCGGTGAGTTGAAACATTTTTTTAAAAACAAAAGAACAGGAAATGGGCATTTCAAAGTCCCGGTGAAACAACAAAAATATAAATTAACTTCATTTTAAGTGAATGACGAAGGAAATAGTACAGTTCCCAATTGTGATATGAGAATTTACACAAAGGTTGGTTAGAAGCAAATGGGAGAACGGTGAGTGGGAAACCTTAGAAACAGCATTTGCAACAGTTGCGGATGTATACCGGTGAGTTGACACATTCTTTTAAAGACAAATGAACAGGAAATGGGCATGTCAAAGTCCCAGGGAAAAAACAAAAAACTAAATTGACTTCATTTTAAGTGAATGAAGAAGGAAAGATAACACTTCACAATTGTGATAGGAGAATTTACACAAAGGTTGGTTAGAAGCAAATGGGAGAACGGTGAGCGGGAAACCTTAGAAACGGCTTTTGCAACAGTTGCGGATGTATACCGGTGAGTGGAAACATTCGTTTACAAACAAAAGAACAGGAAATGGGCATGTCAAAGTCCCAATGAAAAACAAAAAACTAAATTGAATTCTTTTTAAGTGAATGAAGAAGGAAAGATAACACTTCACAATTGTGATAGGAGAATTTACACAAAGGTAGGTTAGAAGCAAATGGGAGAACATTGAGTGGGAAACCTTAGAAACGGCATTTGAAACAGTTGCGGATGTATACCGGTGAGTTGAAACATTCTTTTAAAAACACAAGAACAGGAAATGGGCATGTCAAAGTCTCGGTGAAACAACAAAAATATAAATTAACTTCATTTTAAGTGAATGACGAAGGAAATAATACAGTTCCCAATTGTGATATGAGAATTTACACAAAGGTTGGTTAGAAGCAAATGGGAAAACGGTGAGTGGGAAACCTTAGAAACAGCATTTGCAACAATTGCGGATGTATACCGGTGAGTTGACACATTCTTTTAAAGACAAAAGAACAGGAAATGGTCATATCAAAGTCCCAGGGAAAAACAAAAAACTAAATTGACTTCATTTTAGGTGAATGAAGGAAAGATAACACTTCACAATTGTGATAGGAGAATTTACACAAAGGTTGGTTAGAAGCAAATGGGAGAACGGTGAGTGGGAAACCTTAAAAACGGCATTTGAAACAGTTGCGAATGTATACCGGTGAGTTGAAACATTCTTTTAAAAACACAAGAACAGGAAATGGGCATGTCAAAGTCTCGGTGAAACAACAAAAATATAAATTAACTTCATTTTATGTGAATGACGAAGGAAATATTACAGTTCCCAATTGTGATATGAGAATTTATACAAAGGTTGGTCAGAAGCAAATGGGAGAACGGTGAGTGGGAAACCTTAGAAACAGCATTTGCAACAGTTGCGGATGTATACTGGTGAGTTTACACATTCTTTTAAAGACAAAAGAACAGGAAATGGGCATGTCAAAGTCTCAGTAAAACAACAAAAAACTAAATTGACTTCATTTTAGGTGAATGAAGTAGGAAATATTACAGTTCACAATTGTGATATGAGAATTTACACAAAGGTTGGTTCGAAGCAAATGGGAGAACGGTGAGTGGGAAACCTTAGAAACGGCATTTGCAACAGTTGCGGATGTATACCGGTGAGTTGACACATTCATTTACAAACAAAAGAACAGGAAATGGGCATGTCAAAGTCCCAATGAAAAACAAAACACTAAATTGACTTCATTTTAAGTGAATAAAGAAGGAACGATAACACTTCACAATTGTGATAGGAGAATTTACACAAAGGTTGGTTAGAAGCAAATGGGAGAACGGTGAGTGGGAAACCTTAGAAACGGCTTTTGCAACAGTTGCGGATGTATACCGGTGAGTTGACACATTCATTTACAAACAAAAGAACAGGAAATGGGCATGTCAAAGTCCCAATGAAAAACAAAACACTAAATTGACTTCATTTTAAGTGAATAAAGAAGGAACGATAACACTTCACAATTGTGATAGGAGAATTTACACAAAGGTTGGTTCGAAGCAAATGGGAGAACGGTGAGTGGGAAACCTTAGAAACAGCATTTGCAACAGTTGCGGATGTATACCGGTGAGTTGACACATTCATTTACAAACAAAAGAACAGGAAATGGGCATGTCAAAGTCCCAATGAAAAACAAAACACTAAATTGACTTCATTTTAAGTGAATAAAGAAGGAACGATAACACTTCACAATTGTGATAGGAGAATTTACACAAAGGTTGGTTCGAAGCAAATGGGAGAACGGTGAGTGGGAAACCTTAGAAACAGCATTTGCAACAGTTGCGGATGTATACCGGTGAGTTGACACATTCATTTACAAACAAAAGAACAGGAAATGGGCATGTCAAAGTCCCAATGAAAAACAAAACACTAAATTGACTTCATTTTAAGTGAATAAAGAAGGAACGATAACACTTCACAATTGTGATAGGAGAATTTACACAAAGGTTGGTTAGAAGCAAATGGGAGAACGGTGAGTGGGAAACCTTAGAAACGGCTTTTGCAACAGTTGCGGATGTATACCGGTGAGTTGACACATTCATTTACAAACAAAAGAACAGGAAATGGGCATGTCAAAGTCCCAATGAAAAACAAAACACTAAATTGACTTCATTTTAAGTGAATAAAGAAGGAACGATAACACTTCACAATTGTGATAGGAGAATTTACACAAAGGTTGGTTCGAAGCAAATGGGAGAACGGTGAGTGGGAAACCTTAGGAACGGCATTTGAAACAGTTGCGGATGTATACCGGTGAGTTGAAACATTTTTTTAAAAACAAAAGAACAGGAAATGGGCATTTCAAAGTCCCGGTGAAACAACAAAAATATAAAATAATTTCATTTTAAGTGAATGACGAAGGAAATAATACAGTTCACAATTGTTATATGAGAATTTACACAAAGGTTGGTTAGAAGCAAATGGGAGAACGGTGAGTGGGAAACCTTAGAAACAGCATTTGCAACAGTTGCGGATGTATACCGGTGAGTTGACACATTCTTTTAAAGACAAAAGAACAGGAAATGGGCATGTCAAAGTCCCAGGGAAAAACAAAACACTAAATTGACTTCATTTTAAGTGAATAAAGAAGGAACGATAACACTTCACAATTGTGATAGGAGAATTTACACAAAGGTTGGTTCGAAGCAAATGGGAGAACGGTGAGTGGGAAACCTTAGAAACAGCATTTGCAACAGTTGCGGATGTATACCGGTGAGTTGACACATTCATTTACAAACAAAAGAACAGGAAATGGGCATGTCAAAGTCCCAATGAAAAACAAAACACTAAATTGACTTCATTTTAAGTGAATAAAGAAGGAACGATAACACTTCACAATTGTGATAGGAGAATTTACACAAAGGTTGGTTAGAAGCAAATGGGAGAACGGTGAGTGGGAAACCTTAGAAACGGCTTTTGCAACAGTTGCGGATGTATACCGGTGAGTTGACACATTCATTTACAAACAAAAGAACAGGAAATGGGCATGTCAAAGTCCCAATGAAAAACAAAACACTAAATTGACTTCATTTTAAGTGAATAAAGAAGGAACGATAACACTTCACAATTGTGATAGGAGAATTTACACAAAGGTTGGTTCGAAGCAAATGGGAGAACGGTGAGTGGGAAACCTTAGAAACGGCATTTGCAACAGTTGCGGATGTATACCGGTGAGTTGACACATTCATTTACAAACAAAAGAACAGGAAATGGGCATGTCAAAGTCCCAATGAAAAACAAAACACTAAATTGACTTCATTTTAAGTGAATAAAGAAGGAACGATAACACTTCACAATTGTGATAGGAGAATTTACACAAAGGTTGGTTCGAAGCAAATGGGAGAACGGTGAGTGGGAAACCTTAGAAACAGCATTTGCAACAGTTGCGGATGTATACCGGTGAGTTGACACATTCATTTACAAACAAAAGAACAGGAAATGGGCATGTCAAAGTCCCAATGAAAAACAAAACACTAAATTGACTTCATTTTAAGTGAATAAAGAAGGAACGATAACACTTCACAATTGTGATAGGAGAATTTACACAAAGGTTGGTTCGAAGCAAATGGGAGAACGGTGAGTGGGAAACCTTAGAAACGGCATTTGCAACAGTTGCGGATGTATACCGGTGAGTGGAAACATTCGTTTACAAACAAAAGAACAGGAAATGGGCATGTCAAAGTCCCAATGAAAAACAAAAAACTAAATTGACTTCATTTTAAGTGAATGAAGAAGGAAAGATAACACTTCACAATTGCGATAGGAGAATTTACACAAAGGTTGGTTCGAAGCAAATGGGAGAACGGTGAGTGGGAAACCTTAGGAACGGCATTTGAAACAGTTGCGGATGTATACCGGTGAGTTGAAACATTTTTTTAAAAACAAAAGAACAGGAAATGGGCATTTCAAAGTCCCGGTGAAACAACAAAAATATAAAATAATTTCATTTTAAGTGAATGACGAAGGAAATAATACAGTTCACAATTGTTATATGAGAATTTACACAAAGGTTGGTTAGAAGCAAATGGGAGAACGGTGAGTGGGAAACCTTAGAAACAGCATTTGCAACAGTTGCGGATGTATACCGGTGAGTTGACACATTCTTTTAAAGACAAAAGAACAGGAAATGGGCATGTCAAAGTCCCAGGGAAAAACAAAACACTAAATTGACTTCATTTTAAGTGAATAAAGAAGGAACGATAACACTTCACAATTGTGATAGGAGAATTTACACAAAGGTTGGTTCGAAGCAAATGGGAGAACGGTGAGTGGGAAACCTTAGAAACAGCATTTGCAACAGTTGCGGATGTATACCGGTGAGTTGACACATTCATTTACAAACAAAAGAACAGGAAATGGGCATGTCAAAGTCCCAATGAAAAACAAAACACTAAATTGACTTCATTTTAAGTGAATAAAGAAGGAACGATAACACTTCACAATTGTGATAGGAGAATTTACACAAAGGTTGGTTAGAAGCAAATGGGAGAACGGTGAGTGGGAAACCTTAGAAACGGCTTTTGCAACAGTTGCGGATGTATACCGGTGAGTTGACACATTCATTTACAAACAAAAGAACAGGAAATGGGCATGTCAAAGTCCCAATGAAAAACAAAACACTAAATTGACTTCATTTTAAGTGAATAAAGAAGGAACGATAACACTTCACAATTGTGATAGGAGAATTTACACAAAGGTTGGTTCGAAGCAAATGGGAGAACGGTGAGTGGGAAACCTTAGAAACGGCATTTGCAACAGTTGCGGATGTATACCGGTGAGTTGACACATTCATTTACAAACAAAAGAACAGGAAATGGGCATGTCAAAGTCCCAATGAAAAACAAAACACTAAATTGACTTCATTTTAAGTGAATAAAGAAGGAACGATAACACTTCACAATTGTGATAGGAGAATTTACACAAAGGTTGGTTCGAAGCAAATGGGAGAACGGTGAGTGGGAAACCTTAGAAACAGCATTTGCAACAGTTGCGGATGTATACCGGTGAGTTGACACATTCATTTACAAACAAAAGAACAGGAAATGGGCATGTCAAAGTCCCAATGAAAAACAAAACACTAAATTGACTTCATTTTAAGTGAATAAAGAAGGAACGATAACACTTCACAATTGTGATAGGAGAATTTACACAAAGGTTGGTTAGAAGCAAATGGGAGAACGGTGAGTGGGAAACCTTAGAAACGGCTTTTGCAACAGTTGCGGATGTATACCGGTGAGTGGAAACATTCGTTTACAAACAAAAGAACAGGAAATGGGCATGTCAAAGTCCCAATGAAAAACAAAAAACTAAATTGACTTCATTTTAAGTGAATGAAGAAGGAAAGATAACACTTCACAATTGCGATAGGAGAATTTACACAAAGGTTGGTTAGAAGGAAATGGGAGAACGGTGAGTGGGAAACCTTAGGAACGGCATTTGAAACAGTTGCGGATGTATACCGGTGAGTTGAAACATTTTTTTAAAAACAAAAGAACAGGAAATGGGCATTTCAAAGTCCCGGTGAAACAACAAAAATATAAAATAATTTCATTTTAAGTGAATGACGAAGGAAATAATACAGTTCACAATTGTTATATGAGAATTTACACAAAGGTTGGTTAGAAGCAAATGGGAGAACGGTGAGTGGGAAACCTTAGAAACAGCATTTGCAACAGTTGCGGATGTATACCGGTGAGTTGACACATTCTTTTAAAGACAAAAGAACAGGAAATGGGCATGTCAAAGTCCCAGGGAAAAACAAAAAACTAAATTGACTTCATTTTAAGTGAATGAAGGAAAGATAACACTTCACAATTGTGATAGGAGAATTTACACAAAGGTTGGTTAGAAGCAAATGGGAGAACGGTGAGTGGGAAACCTTAAAAACGGCATTTGAAACAGTTGCGAATGTATACCGGTGAGTTGAAACATTCTTTTAAAAACACAAGAACAGGAAATGGGCATGTCAAAGTCTCGGTGAAACAACAAAAATATAAATTAACTTCATTTTATGTGAATGACGAAGGAAATATTACAGTTCCCAATTGTGATATGAGAATTTATACAAAGGTTGGTCAGAAGCAAATGGGAGAACGGTGAGTGGGAAACCTTAGAAACAGCATTTGCAACAGTTGCGGATGTATACCGGTGAGTTTACACATTCTTTTAAAGACAAAAGAACAGGAAATGGGCATGTCAAAGTCTCAGTAAAACAACAAAAAACTAAATTGACTTCATTTTAGGTGAATGAAGTAGGAAATATTACAGTTCACAATTGTGATATGAGAATTTACACAAAGGTTGGTTCGAAGCAAATGGGAGAACGGTGAGTGGGAAACCTTAGAAACGGCATTTGCAACAGTTGCGGATGTATACCGGTGAGTTGACACATTCATTTACAAACAAAAGAACAGGAAATGGGCATGTTAAAGTCCCAATGAAAAACAAAAAACTAAATTGACTTCATTTTAAGTGAATAAAGAAGGAACGATAACACTTCACAATTGTGATAGGAGAATTTACACAAAGGTTGGTTAGAAGCAAATGGGAGAACGGTGAGTGGGAAACCTTAGAAACGGCTTTTGCAACAGTTGCGGATGTATACCGGTGAGTGGAAACATTCGTTTACAAACAAAAGAACAGGAAATGGGCATGTCAAAGTCCCAATGAAAAACAAAAAACTAAATTGACTTCATTTTAAGTGAATGAAGAAGGAAAGATAACACTTCACAATTGCGATAGGAGAATTTACACAAAGGTTGGTTAGAAGGAAATGGGAGAACGGTGAGTGGGAAACCTTAGGAACGGCATTTGAAACAGTTGCGGATGTATACCGGTGAGTTGAAACATTTTTTTAAAAACAAAAGAACAGGAAATGGGCATTTCAAAGTCCCGGTGAAACAACAAAAATATAAAATAATTTCATTTTAAGTGAATGACGAAGGAAATAATACAGTTCACAATTGTTATATGAGAATTTACACAAAGGTTGGTTAGAAGCAAATGGGAGAACGGTGAGTGGGAAACCTTAGAAACAGCATTTGCAACAGTTGCGGATGTATACCGGTGAGTTGACACATTCTTTTAAAGACAAAAGAACAGGAAATGGGCATGTCAAAGTCCCAGGGAAAAACAAAAAACTAAATTGACTTCATTTTAAGTGAATGAAGGAAAGATAACACTTCACAATTGTGATAGGAGAATTTACACAAAGGTTGGTTAGAAGCAAATGGGACAACGGTGAGTGGGAAACCTTAGAAACGGCATTTGCAACAGTTGTGGATGTATACCGGTGAGTTGACACATTCATTTACAAACAAAAGAACAGGAAATGGGCATGTCAAAGTCTCAATGAAAAACAAAAAACCAAATTGACTTCATTTTAAGTGAATGAAGAAGGCAATAATATTACAGTCCAAATTTCGATATGAGAATGAACACAAAGGTTGGTTAGAAGGAAATGGGAGAACGGTGAGTGGGACACCTTAGAAACGGCTTTTGCAACAGTTGCTGATATATACCGGTGAGTTGACACATACTTTAAAAAACAAAAGAACAGGAAATGGGCATGTCAAAGTCCCAATGAAAAACAAAAAACTAAATTGACTTCATTTTAAGTGAATGAAGAAGGAAAGATAACACTTCACAATTGTGATAGGAGAATTTACACAAAGGTTGGTTAGAAGCAAATGGGAGAACGGTGAGTGGGTAACCTTAGAAACAGCATTTGCAACAGTTGCGGATGTATACCGGTGAGTTGACGCATTCTTTTAAAAACAAAAGAAAAGAAAATGGGCATGTCAAAGTCCCAGTAAAACAACAAAAATATAAATTGACTTCATTTTAGGTGAATGAAGAAGGAAATATTACAGTTCACAATTGTGATATGAGAATTTACACAAAGGTTGGTTAGAAGCAAATGGGAGAACGGTGAGTGGGAAACCTTCGAAACAGCATTTGCAACAGTTGCGGATGTATACCGGTGAGTTGACACATTCTTTTAAAAACAAAAAAACAGGAAATGGTCATGTCAAAGTCCAAGGAAAAAAACAAAAAACTAAATTGACTTCATTTTAATTGAATGAAGGAAAGATAACACTTCACAATTGTGATAGGAGAATTTACACAAAGGTTGGTTAGAAGCAAATGGGAGAACGGTGAGTGGGAAACCTTAAAAACGGCATTTGAAACAGTTGCGAATGTATACCGGTGAGTTGAAACATTCTTTTAAAAACACAAGAACAGGAAATGGGCATGTCAAAGTCTTGGTGAAACAACAAAAATATAAATTAACTTCATTTTAAGTGAATGACGAAGGAAATATTACAGTTCCCAATTGTGATATGAGAATATAAACAAAGGTTGGTTAGAAGCAAATGGGAAAACGGTGAGTGGGAAACCTTAGAAACAGCATTTGCAACAGTTGCGGATGTATACCGGTGAGTTGACACATTCTTTTAAAGACAAACGAACAGGAAATGGGCATATCAAAGTCCCAGGGAAAAACAAAAAACTAAATTGACTTCATTTTAAGTGAATGAAGGAAAGATAACACTTCACAATTGTGATAGCAGAATTTACACAAAGGTTGGTTAGAAGCAAATGGGAGAACGGTGAGTGGGAAACCTTAAAAACGGCATTTGAAACCGTTGCGAATGTATACCGGTGACTTGAAACATTCTTTTAAAAACACAAGAACAGGAAATGGGCATGTCAAAGTCTCGGTGAAACAACAAAAATATAAATTAACTTCATTTTAAGTGAATGACGAAGGAAATAGTACAGTTCCCAATTGTGATATGAGAATTTACACAAAGGTTGGTTAGAAGCAAATGGGAGAACGGTGAGTGGGAAACCTTAGAAACAGCATTTGCAACAGTTGCGGATGTATACCGGTGAGTTGACACATTCTTTTAAAGACAAATGAACAGGAAATGGGCATGTCAAAGTCCCAGGGAAAAAACAAAAAACTAAATTGACTTCATTTTAAGTGAATGAAGAAGGAAAGATAACACTTCACAATTGTGATAGGAGAATTTACACAAAGGTTGGTTAGAAGCAAATGGGAGAACGGTGAGCGGGAAACCTTAGAAACGGCTTTTGCAACAGTTGCGGATGTATACCGGTGAGTGGAAACATTCGTTTACAAACAAAAGAACAGGAAATGGGCATGTCAAAGTCCCAATGAAAAACAAAAAACTAAATTGAATTCTTTTTAAGTGAATGAAGAAGGAAAGATAACACTTCACAATTGTGATAGGAGAATTTACACAAAGGTAGGTTAGAAGCAAATGGGAGAACATTGAGTGGGAAACCTTAGAAACGGCATTTGAAACAGTTGCGGATGTATACCGGTGAGTTGAAACATTCTTTTAAAAACACAAGAACAGGAAATGGGCATGTCAAAGTCTCGGTGAAACAACAAAAATATAAATTAACTTCATTTTAAGTGAATGACGAAGGAAATAATACAGTTCCCAATTGTGATATGAGAATTTACACAAAGGTTGGTTAGAAGCAAATGGGAAAACGGTGAGTGGGAAACCTTAGAAACAGCATTTGCAACAATTGCGGATGTATACCGGTGAGTTGACACATTCTTTTAAAGACAAAAGAACAGGAAATGGTCATATCAAAGTCCCAGGGAAAAACAAAAAACTAAATTGACTTCATTTTAAGTGAATGAAGGAAAGATAACACTTCACAATTGTGATAGGAGAATTTACACAAAGGTTGGTTAGAAGCAAATGGGAGAACGGTGAGTGGGAAACCTTAAAAACGGCATTTGAAACAGTTGCGAATGTATACCGGTGAGTTGAAACATTCTTTTAAAAACACAAGAACAGGAAATGGGCATGTCAAAGTCTCGGTGAAACAACAAAAATATAAATTAACTTCATTTTATGTGAATGACGAAGGAAATATTACAGTTCCCAATTGTGATATGAGAATTTATACAAAGGTTGGTCAGAAGCAAATGGGAGAACGGTGAGTGGGAAACCTTAGAAACAGCATTTGCAACAGTTGCGGATGTATACCGGTGAGTTTACACATTCTTTTAAAGACAAAAGAACAGGAAATGGGCATGTCAAAGTCTCAGTAAAACAACAAAAAACTAAATTGACTTCATTTTAGGTGAATGAAGTAGGAAATATTACAGTTCACAATTGTGATATGAGAATTTACACAAAGGTTGGTTCGAAGCAAATGGGAGAACGGTGAGTGGGAAACCTTAGAAACGGCATTTGCAACAGTTGCGGATGTATACCGGTGAGTTGACACATTCATTTACAAACAAAAGAACAGGAAATGGGCATGTCAAAGTCCCAATGAAAAACAAAAAACTAAATTGACTTCATTTTAAGTGAATAAAGAAGGAACGATAACACTTCACAATTGTGATAGGAGAATTTACACAAAGGTTGGTTAGAAGCAAATGGGAGAACGGTGAGTGGGAAACCTTAGAAACGGCTTTTGCAACAGTTGCGGATGTATACCGGTGAGTGGAAACATTCGTTTACAAACAAAAGAACAGGAAATGGGCATGTCAAAGTCCCAATGAAAAACAAAAAACTAAATTGACTTCATTTTAAGTGAATGAAGAAGGAAAGATAACACTTCACAATTGCGATAGGAGAATTTACACAAAGGTTGGTTAGAAGGAAATGGGAGAACAGTGAGTGGGAAACCTTAGGAACGGCATTTGAAACAGTTGCGGATGTATACCGGTGAGTTGAAACATTTTTTTAAAAACAAAAGAACAGGAAATGGGCATTTCAAAGTCCCGGTGAAACAACAAAAATATAAAATAATTTCATTTTAAGTGAATGACGAAGGAAATAATACAGTTCACAATTGTTATATGAGAATTTACACAAAGGTTGGTTAGAAGCAAATGGGAGAACGGTGAGTGGGAAACCTTAGAAACAGCATTTGCAACAGTTGCGGATGTATACCGGTGAGTTGACACATTCTTTTAAAGACAAAAGAACAGGAAATGGGCATGTCAAAGTCCCAGGGAAAAACAAAAAACTAAATTGACTTCATTTTAAGTGAATGAAGGAAAGATAACACTTCACAATTGTGATAGGAGAATTTACACAAAGGTTGGTTAGAAGCAAATGGGAGAACGGTGAGTGGGAAACCTTAAAAACGGCATTTGAAACAGTTGCGAATGTATACCGGTGAGTTGAAACATTCTTTTAAAAACACAAGAACAGGAAATGGGCATGTCAAAGTCTCGGTGAAACAACAAAAATATAAATTAACTTCATTTTATGTGAATGACGAAGGAAATATTACAGTTCCCAATTGTGATATGAGAATTTATACAAAGGTTGGTCAGAAGCAAATGGGAGAACGGTGAGTGGGAAACCTTAGAAACAGCATTTGCAACAGTTGCGGATGTATACCGGTGAGTTTACACATTCTTTTAAAGACAAAAGAACAGGAAATGGGCATGTCAAAGTCTCAGTAAAACAACAAAAAACTAAATTGACTTCATTTTAGGTGAATGAAGTAGGAAATATTACAGTTCACAATTGTGATATGAGAAGTTACACAAAGGTTGGTTCGAAGCAAATGGGAGAACGGTGAGTGGGAAACCTTAGAAACGGCATTTGCAACAGTTGCGGATGTATACCGGTGAGTTGTGTGGGATTCTACATTTCACACACTAGTGATTTCCCACCCCGCAGCCATCGCGCTCAGCAAACATGCCGTGCGAGCGCCGGTTGCGGACGGATCCGTTGTTTGCGGAGACAGACAAAGGCAGGAGGCGGCGAGGGCAAAACATCAATGACAGCATTTATTGCAAAGTGCAAATCAAATATACTGCATACAGACTAATCGTAGGCCCTAACGGTAACACTGGGAGCGAGGCATTAAACAACGCTAGAAATCGAGATGGTTCGACTCACCGATTGCATACCGGAGCAGCGGAGCGCTGCGCAGTGCGAGCGCGGTTGCAGTCTCACAGCTCGCCCGGACGCGTCCTTTGTGGCGCGTTCCCCAGGTCAGGACCAGCGCGCCGAAACGTCCGCGCGCTACCGGATCCCCAAGACAAGAGAGCGTCCCCTCGTCATGCTACGTCCCACCAGACTTCGCCTTACGGTGGCGCTAGTATCGAGGAAGAACTGGTTCTCGGGTAAGGCAGAGGGGAAAAGGGTCAACGCTTCCACCAGGGCGCAAACAAACCGTCCGGTCGCTGGCGCCCTCCCGTATGGTTCCCGTCGCGTGAGCGAGGCGCGTGTGCACGCCGGCCGCAACGGGAAGCTAGCCAGAAAAGGGGTTCGCGTGAAAGTCGCGATCCCCACATCCCTCCCTCCTAAATTCCTTGCGTACGCCGGTGAGAGCTGACTACAGGACTATAGGCGACGAAAAGTTCGTTCGTCGATTAAATCGTTAGTCACTGCATCGTGTTGCCTACGCCGGCTTCCACTCGTCCAATGCCACCGCTGGTAGTGTACCAGCAGGCCCGGTCGTCGCTCACTGATGTCTGCAGGCGGGTAGCTCCCGGAAGAATCGCACCAGCCAACCCAAGCAAGCGTTGCTCAAGTGGCGGCACATCCGTGATGGCCCGTGGCCGCCGAGCGACCAGACTGCCGACTCTCTCAGCCAGGCTGGTGACGGCATGCCGCACCGCACCCCTTCAGCAGGCTCGGCAGCTCGCCCGGAACAGTAGACAGCAGCATAAACACGCTCCGTCATGTGGTCCAAGCCGGGGTGGCTTAGCTGCACAAAGAAACTCCCCGCACCTTCAGTGTACGGCAGAAAAAATAGCTCTCCGATCGGACCGCCTTTGTGGCGCAATCCTAACGACAACTGCCGAGTTGTCAGCATTGCCATCGCTCTGTTAATGTCAACAAAGCCCAATAAATAGTCCAAACCCTACAATGTATAGGGCAGGAAAAAACAGGCTGCAGTAGCCCTTTGATCCCATCGATCATGTGGTTCGATGTCGAATATCACAACTGCCAAGGCTTCGGCATAATTACCAGCTTGTTAGCGTCAACAAAGCACGCCAAATTGTCCTAACCCTGCAGCGTGCAGGGTAGGGAAAATACGAACTCGATTGCATCGATAACGTGACACAATCCGATGGTTCAGCTGCTAAGTTTCTCAGCAATGCAACCGCTCTGGAAATGTCCACAGAGCTAGAACCTGTTCTAACCCTATACGGTACAGGGCACAAAGAACACACACGGTCGCATCGACCGCCCGGCGCGATGCTTAACCACACAAATGCGAAAGCAGTATTTGCTCGCATCAGTAACACTTCATTCATACACATGAACGCGGAAACAGTATTTGCTCCCAACGACAGCCCTATGTTCACACACATGAACACCGCTTGCGTAAAAATGCTGAAATACGTTTCAACACACTGGCGCTTAGTTTACGTGTACAGAGCTTGGTCTCTCGAGCCGAACAAGAGGGCTCCTGCGACGTTACAATCAGCGGGCGCAAAGTTTGCCTCGCGTAATTCTCCCCGTCAGTGGAAGAGGGATGAGGCCCCCCTTCAGTCCCGTCGCCCGCGTGGCGCGACAACAAAAACAACTACGCTGCGGAAAGCAGTTTTTCAAGCAGCGATGGGTCAAAGCAAGTCTTTCCTGAGGCGGCAGAGATTCCTTTCTCTCGCGCGAGGCGATCAACAAAAGAGGGGGAGCGCTCCATGCGCCTTCGCATTGTTCCCAAGGTCGTGCCTTCTCCGGGAGGACCGGCTGTGAAAGCCTTCGGGTCACTCACTTCGGCAAACGACCCGCATCCAAAAACAGAACAAAATAAAACAGACCAAACGAAAGAAACCCTGAACGTGCCCGTACGTGCAGCCGTGAGGAGACATCTGCTTTTTAGGGTCCTACACGCTCGCTGCAGCACAAGCAGCTTATGAGCGATCGGCGCCTACCGCAATCAGCGATATCGGAGCGCCCGTGCCAGGCTGCAATACCAGCTAGCCTTTTGCGGCACACGTGGCCCGGCCACACGGCTCCCAGAGCCTCGACTCCCGGAGTCGACAAAACGAAAGAAAACTCGGACCCAAATTGCAGCTTCCGTACACACTCACTTCGGGCTGACACAACGGCGCGGGCTCCCGGCCTCGCATGGATGCAAACTCGGAAACCCTCGTTTCCATAAACAACAACGTCCCGACAAAAAGTCGGAGACCACGTGTTAACTGGCAGCGATGTCCTGCCATATACACGATTGCTGCAAACTCGGCGCTTAACAAATTAAAAACGCTGCAGCAATAAATCATTCGCCTCACTCTCAGGAAAGTTCGCCTCTGCTAATAACTCGCTCCAATCAGTTAGGCCTGAAGTCTGTTGTCTGTGCTCGGATCGTCCGACGCCAGAACAAAGGATGCTGCCGTGCCTCCTGCTCGTCTCCGCAAACAAGGCCCCACGTTGGGCGCCAGATGTGGGATTCTACATTTCACACACTAGTGATTTCCCACCCCGCAGCCATCGCGCTCAGCAAACATGCCGTGCGAGCGCCGGTTGCGGACGGATCCGTTGTTTGCGGAGACAGACAAAGGCAGGAGGCGGCGAGGGCAAAACATCAATGACAGCATTTATTGCAAAGTGCAAATCAAATATACTGCATACAGACTAATCGTAGGCCCTAACGGTAACACTGGGAGCGAGGCATTAAACAACGCTAGAAATCGAGATGGTTCGACTCACCGATTGCATACCGGAGCAGCGGAGCGCTGCGCAGTGCGAGCGCGGTTGCAGTCTCACAGCTCGCCCGGACGCGTCCTTTGTGGCGCGTTCCCCAGGTCAGGACCAGCGCGCCGAAACGTCCGCGCGCTACCGGATCCCCAAGACAAGAGAGCGTCCCCTCGTCATGCTACGTCCCACCAGACTTCGCCTTACGGTGGCGCTAGTATCGAGGAAGAACTGGTTCTCGGGTAAGGCAGAGGGGAAAAGGGTCAACGCTTCCACCAGGGCGCAAACAAACCGTCCGGTCGCTGGCGCCCTCCCGTATGGTTCCCGTCGCGTGAGCGAGGCGCGTGTGCACGCCGGCCGCAACGGGAAGCTAGCCAGAAAAGGGGTTCGCGTGAAAGTCGCGATCCCCACAGTTGACACATTCATTTACAAACAAAAGAACAGGAAATGGGCATGTTAAAGTCCCAATGAAAAACAAAAAACTAAATTGACTTCATTTTAAGTGAATAAAGAAGGAACGATAACACTTCACAATTGTGATAGGAGAATTTACACAAAGGTTGGTTAGAAGCAAATGGGAGAACGGTGAGTGGGAAACCTTAGAAACGGCTTTTGCAACAGTTGCGGATGTATACCGGTGAGTGGAAACATTCGTTTACAAACAAAAGAACAGGAAATGGGCATGTCAAAGTCCCAATGAAAAACAAAAAACTAAATTGACTTCATTTTAAGTGAATGAAGAAGGAAAGATAACACTTCACAATTGCGATAGGAGAATTTACACAAAGGTTGGTTAGAAGGAAATGGGAGAACGGTGAGTGGGAAACCTTAGGAACGGCATTTGAAACAGTTGCGGATGTATACCGGTGAGTTGAAACATTTTTTTTAAAAACAAAAGAACAGGAAATGGGCATTTCAAAGTCCCGGTGAAACAACAAAAATATAAAATAATTTCATTTTAAGTGAATGACGAAGGAAATAATACAGTTCACAATTGTTATATGAGAATTTACACAAAGGTTGGTTAGAAGCAAATGGGAGAACGGTGAGTGGGAAACCTTAGAAACAGCATTTGCAACAGTTGCGGATGTATACCGGTGAGTTGACACATTCTTTTAAAGACAAAAGAACAGGAAATGGGCATGTCAAAGTCCCAGGGAAAAACAAAAAACTAAATTGACTTCATTTTAAGTGAATGAAGGAAAGATAACACTTCACAATTGTGATAGGAGAATTTACACAAAGGTTGGTTAGAAGCAAATGGGACAACGGTGAGTGGGAAACCTTAGAAACGGCATTTGCAACAGTTGTGGATGTATACCGGTGAGTTGACACATTCATTTACAAACAAAAGAACAGGAAATGGGCATGTCAAAGTCTCAATGAAAAACAAAAAACCAAATTGACTTCATTTTAAGTGAATGAAGAAGGCAATATTATTACAGTCCAAATTTCGATATGAGAATGAACACAAAGGTTGGTTAGAAGGAAATGGGAGAACGGTGAGTGGGAAACCTTAGAAACGGCTTTTGCAACAGTTGCTGATATATACCGGTGAGTTGACACATACTTTAAAAAACAAAAGAACAGGAAATGGGCATGTCAAAGTCCCAATGAAAAACAAAAAACTAAATTGACTTCATTTTAAGTGAATGAAGAAGGAAAGATAACACTTCACAATTGTGATAGGAGAATTTACACAAAGGTTGGTTAGAAGCAAATGGGAGAACGGTGAGTGGGTAACCTTAGAAACAGCATTTGCAACAGTTGCGGATGTATACCGGTGAGTTGACGCATTCTTTGAAAAACAAAAGAAAAGAAAATGGGCATGTCAAAGTCCCAGTAAAACAACAAAAATATAAATTGACTTCATTTTAGGTGAATGAAGAAGGAAATATTACAGTTCACAATTGTGATATGAGAATTTACACAAAGGTTGGTTAGAAGCAAATGGGAGAACGGTGAGTGGGAAACCTTCGAAACAGCATTTGCAACAGTTGCGGATGTATACCGGTGAGTTGACACATTCTTTTAAAAACAAAAAAACAGGAAATGGTCATGTCAAAGTCCAAGGAAAAAAACAAAAAACTAAATTGACTTCATTTTAATTGAATGAAGGAAAGATAACACTTCACAATTGTGATAGGAGAATTTACACAAAGGTTGGTTAGAAGCAAATGGGAGAACTGTGAGTGGGAAAGCTTAGAAACGGCATTTGCAACAGTTGCGCATGTATGCCGGTGAGTTGACAAATTCTTTTAAATACAGAAGAACAGGAAATGGGCACGTCGAAGTTCCAGTGAAACAACAAAAAACTACATTGACTTCATTTTAAGTGAATGAAGAAGCAAAGATAACACATCACAATTGTGATAGGAGAACTTACACAAAGGTTGGTTAGAAGCAAATGAGAAAACGGTGAGTGGGAAGCTTAGAAACGGCATTTGCAACAGTTGCGGATGTATACCGGTGAGTTGACACATTCTTTTAAAAACAAAAGAACAGGAAATGGGCATGTCGAAGTTCCAGTGAAACAACAAAAAACTAAATTGACTTCATTTTAAGTGAATAAAGAAGGAAAGATAACACTTCCCAATTGTGATAGGAGAATTTACACAAAGGTTGGCTAGAAGCAAATGGGAGAACGGTGAGTGCGAAACCTTAGAAACGGCATTTGCAACAGTTGCGGATGTATACCGGTGAGTGGAAACATTCGTTTACAAACAAAAGAGCAGGAAATGGGCATGTCAAAGTCCTAATGAAAAACAAAAAACTAAATTGACTTCTTTTTAAGTGAATGAAGAAGGAAAGATAACACTTCACAATTGTGATAGGAGAATTTACACAAAGGTTGGTTAGAAGCAAATGGGAGAACGGTGAGTGGGAAACCTTAGAAACGGCTTTTGCAACAGTTGCGGATGTATACCGGTGAGTGGAAACATTCGTTTACAAACAAAAGAACAGTAAATGGGCATGTCAAAGTCCGAATGAAAAACAAAAAACTAAATTGACTTCATTTTAAGTGAATGAAGAAGGAAAGATAACTCTTCACAATTGTGATAGGATAATTTACACAAAGGTTGGTTAGAAGCAAATGGGAGAACGGTGAGTGGTAAACCTTAGGAACGGCATTTGAAACAGTTGCGGATGTATACCGGTGAGTTGAAACATTCTTTCAAAAACAAAAGAAGAGGAAATGGGCATGTCAATGTCCCAGGGAAAAAACAAAAATATAAATTGACGTCATTTTAAGTGAATGAAGAAGGAAAGATAACACTTCACAATTGTGATAGGAGAATTTACACAAAGGTTGGTTAGAAGCAAATGGGAGAACGGTGAGTGGGAAACCTTAAAAACGGCATTTGAAACAGTTGCGAATGTATACCGGTGAGTTGAAACATTCTTTTAAAAACACAAGAACAGGAAATGGGCATGTCAAAGTCCCAATGAAAAAAAAAAAACTAAATTCACTTCTTTTTAAGTGAATGAAGAAGGAAAGATAACACTTCACAATTGTGATAGGAGAATTTCCACAAAGGTTGGCTAGAAGCAAATGGGAGAACGGTGAGTGGGAAACCTTAGAAACGGCTTTTGCAACAGTTGCGGATGTATACCGGTGAGTGGAAACATTCGCTTACAAACAAAAGAACAGGAAATGGGCATGTCAAAGTCCCAATGAAAAACAAAAAACTAAATTGACTTCATTTTAAGTGAATGAAGAAGGAAAGATAACACTTCACAATTGCGATAGGAGAATTTACACAAAGGTTGGTTAGAAGGAAATGGGAGAACGGTGAGTGGGAAACCTTAGAAACAGCATTTGCAACAGTTGCGGATGTATACCGGTGAGTTGACACCTTCTTTTAAAGACAAAAGAACAGGAAATGGGCATGTCAAAGTCCAAGTAAAACAACTAAAAACTAAATTGACTTTATTTTAGGGGAATGAAGAAGGAAATATTACAGTTCACAATTGTGATATGAGAATTTACACAAAGGTTGGTTAGAAGCAAATGGGATAACGGTGAGCGGGAAACCTTCGAAAGAGCATGTGCAACAGTTGCGAATGTATAGTGGTGAGTTGACACATTCTTTTAAAAACAAAAGAACAGGAAATGGGCATGTCAAAGTCCCAGGGAAAAAACAAAAAACTAAATTGACTTCATTTTAAGTGAATGAAGAAGGAAAGATAACACCTCACAATTGTGATAGGAGAATTTACACAAAGGTTGGTTAGAAGCAAATGGGAGAACGGTGAGTGGGAAACCTTAGAAACGGCATTTGCAACAGTTGCGGATGTATACCGGTGAGTTGACACATTAATTTACAAACAAAAGAACAGGAAATGGTCATGTCAAAGTCTCAATGAAAAACAAAAACCCAAATTGACTTCATTTTAAGTGAATGAAGAAGGCAATAATATTACAGTCCAAATTTCGATATGAGAATGAACACAAAGGTTGGTTAGAAGGAAATGGGAGAACGGTGAGTGGGAAACCTTAGAAACGGCTTTTGCAACAGTTGCTGAATTATACCGGTGAGTTGACACATACTTTTAAAAACAAAAGAACAGGAAATGGGCATGTCAAAGTCCCAATGAAAAACAAAAAAACTAAATTGACTTCATTTTAAGTGAATGAAGAAGGCAATAATATTTCAGTCCAAATTTCGATATGAGAATTTACACAAAGGTTGGTTAGAAGGAAATGGGAGAACGGTGAGTGGGAAACCTTAGGAACGGCATTTGAAACAGTTGCGGATGTATACCGGTGAGTTGAAACATTTTTTTAAAAACAAAAGAACAGGAAATGGGCATGTCAAAGTCCCGGTGAAACAACAAAAGAACAGGAAATGGGCATGTCAAAGTATCAATGAAAAACAAAAAACCAAATTGATTTCATTTTAAGTGAATGAAGAAGGCAATAATATTTCAGTCCAAATTTCGATATGAGAATGAACACAAAGGTTGGTTAGAAGGAAATTGGAGAACGGTGAGTGGGAAACCTTAGAAATGGCTTTTGCAACAGTTGCGGATGTATACCGGTGAGTTGACACATACTTATAAAAACAAAAGAACAGGAAATGGGCATGTCCAATTCCCAAGGAAAAAACAAAAAACTAAATTGACTTCATTTTAAGTGAATGAAGAAGGAAAGATAACACTTCACAATTGTGATAGGAGAATTTACACAAAGGTTGGTTAGAAGCAAATGGGAGAATGGTGAGTGGGAAATCCTTAGAAACGGCTTTTGCAACAGTTGCGGATGTATACCGGTGAGTGGAAACATTCGTTTACAAACAAAAGAACAGGAAATGGGCATGTCAAAGTCCCAATGAAAAACAAAAAAACTAAATTGACTTCATTTTAAGTGAATGAAGAAGGAAACATAACACTTCACAATTGTAATAGGAGAATTTACACAAAGGTTGGTTAGAAGCAAATGGGAGAACGGTGAGTGGGAAACCCTAGAAACGGCTTTTGCAACAGATGCGGATGTATACCGGTGAGTGGAAACATTCGTTTACAAACAAAAGAACAGTGAATGGGCATGTCAAAGTCCCAATGAAAAACAAAAAACTAAATTGACTTCATTTTAAGTGAATGAAGAAGGAAAGATAACACTTCACAATTGTGATAGGAGAATTTACACAAAGATTGGTTAGAAGCAAATGGGAGAACGGTGAGTGGGAAACCTTAGAAACGGCATTTGAAACAGTTGCGGATGTATACCGGTGAGTTGAAACATGCTTTTAAAAACACAAGAACAGGAAATAGGCATGTCGAAGTCTCAGTGAAACAACAAAAATATAAATTTACTTCATTTTAAGTGAATGACGAAGGAAACATAACGCTTCACAATTGTGATAGGAGAATTTACACTAAGGTTGGTTAGAAGCAAATGGGGGAACGGTGAGTGGGAAACCTTAGAAACGGCATTTGCAACAGTTGCGGATGTATACCAGTGAGTTGACACATTCTTTTAAAAACAAAAGAAAAGAAAATGGGCATGTCAAAGTCTCAGTAAAACAACCAAAAACTAAATTGACTTCATTTTAAGTGAATGAAGAAGGAAAGGTAACACTTCACAATTGTGATAGGAGAATTTACACAAAGGTTGGTTAGAAGCAAATCGGAGAACGGTGAGTGGGAAACCTTAAAAACGGCATTTGAAGCAGTTGCGGATGTATACCGGTGAGTTGAAACATGCTTTTAAAAACACAAGAACAGGAAATAGGCATGTCGAAGTCTCGGTGAAACAACAAAAATATAAATTAACTTCATTTTAAGTGAATGACGAAGGAAATATTACAGTTCCCAATTATGATATGAGAATTTACACAAAGGTTGGTTAGAAGCAAATGGGAGAACGGTGAGTGGGAAACCTTAGCGACAGCATTTGCAACAGTTGCGGATGTATACCGGTGAGTTGACACATTCTTTTAAAGACAAAAGAACAGGAAATGGGCATGTCAAAGTCCCAGTAAAACAACAAAAAACTAAATTGACTTCATTTTAGGTGAATGAAGTAGGAAATATTACAGTTCACAATTGTGATAGGAGAATTTACACAAAGGTTGGTTAGAAGCAAATGGGAGAACGGTGAGTGGGAAACCTTAGAAACGGCATTTGCAACAGTGGCGGATGTATACCGGTGAGTTGACACATTCCTTTACAAACAAAAGAACAGAAAATGGGCTTGTCGAAGTCCCAATGAAAAACAAAAAACTAAATTGACTTCATTTTAGGTGAATGAAGAAGGAAAGATAACACTTCACAATTGTGATAGGACAATTTACACAAAGGTTGGTTAGAAGCAAATGGGAGAACGGTGAGTGGGAAACCTTAGGAACGGCATTTGAAACAATTGGGGATGTATACCGGTGAGTTGAAACATTCTTCCAAAAACAAAAGAACAGGAAATGGGCATGTCAAAGTCCCAGGGAAAAAACAAAAATATAAATTGACGTCATTTTAAGTGAATGAAGAAGGAAAGATAACACTTCACAATTGTGATAGGAGAATTTACACAAAGGTTGGTTAGAAGCAAATGGGAGAACGGTGAGTGGGAAACCTTAAAAACGGCATTTGAAACAGTTGCGAATGTATACCGGTGAGTTGAAACATTCTTTTAAAAACACAAGAACAGGAAATGGGCATGTCAAAGTCTCGGTGAAACAACAAAAATATAAATTAACTTCAGTTTAAGTGAATGACGAAGGAAATAATACAGTTCCCAATTATGATATGAGAATTTACACAAAGGTTGGTTACAAGTATATGGGAGAACGGTGAGTAGGAAACCTTAAAAAAAAGCATTTGCAACAGTTGCGGATGTATACCGGTCAGTTGACACATTCTTTTAAAAACAAAAGTACAGGAAATGGGCATGTCAAAGTCCCAGGGAAAAAACAAAAAACTAAATTGACGTCATTTTAAGTGAATGAAGAAGGAAAGATAACACTTCACAATTGTGATAGGAGAATTTGCACAAAGGTTGGTTAGAAGCAAACGTAGAACGGTGAGTGGGAAACCTCAAAAACGGCATTTGAAACAGTTGCGGATGTATACCGGTGAGTTGACACATTCTTTTAAAAACAAAAGAACAGGAAATGGGCATGTCAAAGTCCCAGTGAAACAACAAAAATATAAATTGACTTCATTTTAGGTGAATAAAGAAGGAAATAATACAGTCCAAATTTCGATATGAGAATGAACACAAAGGTTGGTTAGAAGGAAATGGGAGAACGGTGAGTGGGAAACCTTAGAAACGTCTTTTGCAACAGTTGCGGATGTATACCGGTGAGTTGACACATACTTTGAAAAACAAAAGAACAGGAAATGGGCATGTCAAAGTCCCAAGGCAAAAACAAAAAAACTTATTTGACTTCATTTTAAGTGAATGAAGAAGGAAAGATAACACTTCACAATTGTGATAGGAGAATTTACACAAAGGTTGGTTAGAACCAAATGGGAGAATGGTGAGTAGGAAACCTTAGAAACGGCTTTTGCAACAGTTGCGAATGTATACCGGTGAGTGGAAATATTCGTTTACAAACAAAAGAACAGGAATTGGGCATGTCAAAGTCCCAATGAAAAACAAAAAACTAAATTGACTTCATTTTAAGTGAATGAAGACGGAAAAATAACACTTCACAATTGTGATAGGAGAATTTACACAAAGGTTGGTTAGAAGCCAATGGGAGAACGGTGAGTGGGAAACCTTAGAAACGGCTTTTGCAACAGTTGCGGATGCATACCGGTGAGTTGACATATTCTTTTAAAAACAAAAGAACAGAAAATGGGCATGTCAAAGTCCCAGGGAAAAACAAAAAACTGAATTGACTTCATTTTAAATGAATGAAGGAAAGATAACACTTCACAATTTTAATAGGAGAATTTACACAAAGGTTGGTTAGAAGCAAATGGGGGAACGGTGAGTGGGAAACCTTATAAACGGCATTTGCAACAGTTGCGGATGTATACCAGTGAGTTGACACATTCTTTTAAAAACAAAAGAAAAGAAAATGGGCATGTCAAAGTCCCAGTAAAACAACAAAAAACTAAATTGACTTCATTTTAGGTGAATGAAGAAGGAAATATTACAGTTCACAATTGTGATATGAGAATTTACACAAAGGTTGGTTAGAAGCAAATGGGAGAACGGTGAGCGGGAAACCTTCGAAAGAGCATTTGCAACAGTTGCGAATGTACACCGGCGAGTTGACACATTCTTTTAAAAACAAAAGAACAGGAAATGGGCATGTCAAAGTCCCAGGGAAAAAACAAAAAACTAAATTGACTTCATTTTAAGTGAATGAAGAAGGAAAGATAACACTTCACAATTGTGATAGGAGAATTTACACAAAGGTTGGTTAGAAGCAAATGGGAGAACGGTGAGTAGGAAACCTTAGAAACGGCATTTGCAACATTTGCGGATGTATACCGGTGAGTGGACACATTCATTTACAAACAAAAGAACTGGAAATGGGCATGTCAAAATCTCAATGAAAAACAAAAAACCAAATTGATTTCATTTTAAGTGAATGAAGAAGGCAATAGTATTACAGTCCAAATTTCGATATGAGAATGAACACAAAGGTTGGTTGGAAGGAAATGGGAGAACGGTGAGTGGGAAACCTTAGGAACGGCATTTGAAACAGTTGCGGATGTATACCGGTGAGTTGACACATTCTTTTAAAGACAACAGAACAGGAAATGGGCATATCAAAGTCTCAGGGAAAAACAAAAAACTAAATTGACTTCATTTTAAGTGAATGAAGGAAAGATAACACTTCACAATTGTGATAGGAGAATTTACACAAAGGTTGGTTAGAAGCAAATGGGAGAACGGTGAGTGGGAAACCTTAAAAACGGCATTTGAAACAGTTGCGAATGCATACCGGTTATTTGAAACATTCTTTTAAAAACACAAGAACAGGAAATGGGCATGTCAAAGTGTCGGTGAAACAACAAAAATATAAATTACCTTAATTTTAAGTGAATGACGAAGGAAATATTACAGTTCCCAATTGTGATATGAGAATTTACACAAAGGTTGGTTAGAAGCAAATGGGAGAATGGTGAATGGGAAACCTTAGAAACAGCATTTGCAACAGTTGCGGATGTATACCGGTGAGTTGACACATTCTTTTAAAGACAAAAGAACAGGAAATGGGCATGTCAAAGTCCCAGTAAAACAACAAAAAACTAAATTGACTTCATTTTAGGTGAATGAAGTAGGAAATATTACAGTTCACAATTGTGATATGAGAATTTACACAAAGGGGGTTAGAAGCAAATGGGAGAACGGTGAGCGGGAAACCCTCGAAACAGCATTTGCAACAGTTGCGGATGTATACCGGTGAGTTGGCACATTCTTTTAAAAACAAAAGAACAGGAAATGGGCATGTCTAAGCCCAAGGGAAAAAACAAAAAACTAAATTGACTTCATTTTAAGTGAATGAAGAAGGAAAGATAACACTTCACAATTGTGATAGGAGAATTTACACAAAGGTTGGTTAGAAGCAAATGGGAGAACGGTGAGTGGGAAACCTTAGAAACGGCATTTGCAACAGTTGCGGATGTATACCGGTGAGTGGACACATTCATTTACAAACAAAAGAACAGGAAATGGGCATGTCAAAATCTCAATGAAAAACAAAAAACCAAATTGACTTCATTTTAAGTGAATGAAGAAGGCAATAGTATTACAGTCCAAATTTCGATATGAGAATGAACACAAAGGTTGGTTAGAAGGAAATGGGAGAACGGTGAGTGGGAAACCTTAGAAACGGCTTTTGCAACAGTTGCGGATGTATACCGGTGAGTTGACACATACTTTGAAAAACAAAAGAACAGGAAATGGGCATGTCAAAGTCCCAAGGAAAAAACAAAAAACTTAATTGACTTCATTTTAGGTGAATGAAGAAGGAAAGATAACACTTCACAATTGTGATAGGAGAATTTACACAAAGGTTGGTTAGAACCAAATGGGAGAATGGTGAGTAGGAAACCTTAGAAACGGCTTTTGCAACAGTTGCGAATGTATACCGGTGAGTGGAAATATTCGTTTACAAACAAAAGAACAGGAATTGGGCATGTCAAAGTCCCAATGAAAAACAAAAAACTAAATTGACTTCATTTTAAGTGAATGAAGAAGGAAAAATAACACGTCACAATTGTGATAGGAGAATTTACACAAAGGTTGGTTAGAAGCCAATGGGAGAACGGTGAGTGGGAAACCTTAGAAACGGCTTTTGCAACAGTTGCGGATGTATACCGGTGAGTGGAAACATTCGTTTACAAACAAAAGAGCAGGAAATGGGCATGTCAAAGTCCCAATGAAAGACAAAAAACTAAATTGACTTCTTTTTAAGTGAATGAAGAAGGAGAGATAACACTTCACAATTGTGATAGGAGAATTTACACAAAGGTTGGTTAGAAGCAAATGGGAGAACGGTGAGTGGGAAACCTTAGAAACGGCTTTTGCAACAGTTGCGGATGTATACCGGTGAGTTGACACATTCTTTTAAAAACAAAAGAACAAGAAATGGGCATGTCACAGTCCCAGGGAAAAACAAAAAACTAAATTGACTTCATTTTAAGTGAATGAAGAAGGAAAGATAACACTTCACAATTGGGATATTAGAATTTACACAAAGGTTGGTTAGAAGCAAATGGGGGAACGGTGAGTGGGAAACCTTAGAAACGGCTTATGCAACAGTGGCGGATGTATACCGGTGAGTTGACACATTCATTTACAAACAAAAGAACAGAAAATGGGCATGTGAAAGTCTCAATGAAAAACAAAAAACCAAATTGACTTCATTTTAAGTGACTGAAGAAGGCAATAGTATTACAGTCCAAATTTCGATATGAGAATGAACACAAAGGTTGGTTAGAAGGAAATGGGAGAACGGTGAGTGGGAAACCTTAGAAACGGCCTTTGCAACAGTTGCGGATGTATACCGGCGAGTTGACACATACTTTTGAAAACAAAAGAACAGGAAATGGGCATGTCAAAGTCCCAATGAAAAACAAAAAACTAAATTGACTTCATTTTAAGTGAATGAAGAAGGAAAGATAACACTTCACAATTGTGATAGGACAATTTACACAAAGGTTGGTTAGAAGCAAATGGGAGAACGGTGAGTGGGAAACCTTAGAAACGGCATTTGCAACAGTTGCGGATGTATACCGGTGAGTTGACACATTCATTTACAAACAAAAGAACAGGAAATGGGCTTGTCGAAGTCCCAATGAAAAACAAAAAACTAAATTGACTTCATTTTAAGTGAATGAAGAAGGAAAGATAACACTTCACAATTGTGATAGAATTTACACAAAGGTTGGTTAGAAGCAAATGGGAGAACGGTGAGTGGGAAACCTTAGGAACGGCATTTGAAACAGTTGCGGATGTATACCGGTGAGTTGACACATTCTTTTAAAGACAAAAGAACAGGAAATGGGCATATCAAAGTCTCAGGGAAAAACAAAAAACTAAATTGACTTCATTTTAAGTGAATGAAGGAAAGATAACACTTCACAATTGTGATAGGAGAATTTACACAAAGGTTGGTTAGAAGCAAATGGGAGAACGGTGAGTGGGAAACCATAAAAACGGCATTTGAAACAGTTGAGAATGCATACCGGTGAGTTGAAACATTCTTTTAAAAACACAAGAACAGGAAATGGGCATGTCAAAGTCTCGGTGAAAAACCAAAAATATAAATTAACTTCATTTTAAGTGAATGACGAAGGAAATATTACAG
Organism: Haemaphysalis longicornis; assembly: GCF_048455015.1. Lineage (NCBI taxonomy): Eukaryota > Metazoa > Arthropoda > Arachnida > Ixodida > Ixodidae > Haemaphysalis > Haemaphysalis longicornis. The sequence goes on along the minus strand of NW_027526361.1, from coordinate 210,975,613 downwards.
TTCCCAATTGTGATATGAGAATTTACACAAAGGTTGGTTAGAAGCAAATGGGAGAACGGTGAGTGGGAAACCTTAGAAACAGCATTTGCAACAGTTGCGGATGTATACCGGTGAGTTGACACATTCTTTTAAAGACAAAAGAACAGGAAATGGGCATGTCAAAGTCCCAGTAAAACAACAAAAAACTAAATTGACTTCATTTTAGGTGAATGAAGTAGGAAATATTACAGTTCACAATTGTGATATGAGAATTTACACAAAGGGGGGTTAGAAGCAAATGGGAGAACGGTGAGCGGGAAACCCTCGAAACAGCATTTGCAACAGTTGCGGATGTATACCGGTGAGTTGGCACATTCTTTTAAAAACAAAAGAACAGGAAATGGGCATGTCAAAGTCCCAGGGAAAAAACAAACTAAATTGACTTCATTTTAAGTGAATGAAGAAGGAAAGATAACACTTCACAATTGGGATATTAGAATTTACACAAAGGTTGGTTAGAAGCAAATGGGGGAACGGTGAGTGGGAAACCTTAGAAACGGCATATGCAACAGTGGCGGATGTATACCGGTGAGTTGACACATTCATTTACAAACAAAAGAACAGAAAATGGGCATGTCAAAGTCTCAATGAAAAACAAAAAACCAAATTGACTTCATTTTAAGTGACTGAAGAAGGCAATAGTATTACAGTCCAAATTTCGATATGAGAATGAACACAAAGGTTGGTTAGAAGGAAATGGGAGAACGGTGAGTGGGAAACCTTAGAAACGGCCTTTGCAACAGTTGCGGATGTATACCGGCGAGTTGACACATACTTTTGAAAACAAAAGAACAGGAAATGGGCATGTCAAAGTCCCAATGAAAAACAAAAAACTAAATTGACTTCATTTTAAGTGAATGAAGAAGGAAAGATAACACTTCACAATTGTGATAGGAGAATTTACACAAAGGTTGGTTAGAAGCAAATGGGAGAACGGTGAGTGGGAAACCTTAGAAACGGCATTTGCAACAGTTGCGGATGTATACCGGTGAGTTGACACATTCATTTACAAACAAAAGAACAGGAAATGGGCTTGTCGAAGTCCCAATGAAAAACAAAAAACTAAATTGACTTCATTTTAAGTGAATGAAGAAGGAAAGATAACACTTCACAATTGTGATAGAATTTACACAAAGGTTGGTTAGAAGCAAATGGGAGAACGGTGAGTGGGAAACCTTAGGAACGGCATTTGAAACAGTTGCGGATGTATACCGGTGAGTTGACACATTCTTTTAAAGACAAAAGAACAGGAAATGGGCATATCAAAGTCTCAGGGAAAAACAAAAAACTAAATTGACTTCATTTTAAGTGAATGAAGGAAAGATAACACTTCACAATTGTGATAGGAGAATTTACACAAAGGTTGGTTAGAAGCAAATGGGAGAACGGTGAGTGGGAAACCATAAAAACGGCATTTGAAACAGTTGAGAATGCATACCGGTGAGTTGAAACATTCTTTTAAAAACACAAGAACAGGAAATGGGCATGTCAAAGTCTCGGTGAAACAACAAAAATATAAATTAACTTCATTTTAAGTGAATGACGAAGGAAATATTACAGTTCCCAATTGTGATATGAGAATTTACACAAAGGTTGGTTAGAAGCAAATGGGAGAACGGTGAGTGGGAAACCTTAGAAACAGCATTTGCAACAGTTGCGGATGTATACCGGTGAGTTGACACATTCTTTTAAAGACAAAAGAACAGGAAATGGGCATGTCAAAGTCCCAGTAAAACAACAAAAAACTAAATTGACTTCATTTTAGGTGAATGAAGTAGGAAATATTACAGTTCACAATTGTGATATGAGAATTTACACAAAGGGGGGTTAGAAGCAAATGGGAGAACGGTGAGCGGGAAACCCTCGAAACAGCATTTGCAACAGTTGCGGATGTATACCGGTGAGTTGGCACATTCTTTTAAAAACAAAAGAACAGGAAATGGGCATGTCAAAGTCCCAGGGAAAAAACAAACTAAATTGACTTCATTTTAAGTGAATGAAGAAGGAAAGATAACACTTCACAATTGTGATAGGAGAATTTACACAAAGGTTGGTTAGAAGCAAATGGGAGAACGGTGAGTGGGAAACCTTCGAAACGGCATTTGCAACAGTTGCGGATGTATACCGGTGAGTGGACACATTCATTTACAAACAAAAGAACAGGAAATGGGCATATCAAAATCTCAATGAAAAACAACAAACCAAATTGACTTCAATTTAGGTGAATGAAGAAGGCAATAGTATTACTGTCCAAATTTCGATATGAGAATGAACACAAAGGTTGGTTAGAAGGAAATGGGAGAACAGTGAGTGGGAAACCTTAGAAACGGCTTTTGCAACAGTTGCGGATGTATACCGGTGAGTTGACACATACTTTGAAAAACAAAAGAACAGCAAATGGGCATGTCAAAGTCCCAAGCAAAAAACAAAAAACTTAATTGACTTCATTTTAAGTGAATGAAGAAGGAAAGATAACACTTCACAATTGTGATAGGAGAATTTACACAAAGGTTGGTTAGAACCAAATGGGAGAATGGTGAGTAGGAAACCTTAGAAACGGCTTTTGCAACAGTTGCGAATGTATACCGGTGAGTGGAAATATTCGTTTACAAACAAAAGAACAGGAATTGGGCATGTCAAAGTCCCAATGAAAAACAAAAAACTAAATTGACTTCATTTTAAGTGAATGAAGAAGGAAAAATAACACTTCACAATTGTGATAGGAGAATTTACACAAAGGTTGGTTAGAAGCCAATGGGAGAACGGTGAGTGGGAAACCTTAGAAACGGCTTTTGCAACAGTTGCGGATGTATACCGGTGAGTGGAAACATTCGTTTACAAACAAAAGAACAGGCTTAACAAAACTTGTTGCTGAGCTAGTTGGTACATAGTTCAAACAAAGTTAAAAAACGTGGCGCCTGTATCTGTGTTTCTTGTCTCTCTTGTCCCGTCTAGTTTGCGCCACGTTTTTTAACTTTGTTTGAAAAGAACAGGAAATGGGCAGGTCAAAGTCCCAATGAAAAACAAAAAACTAAATTGACTTCATTTTAAGTGAATGAAGACGGAAAGATAACACTTCACAATTGTGATAGGAGAATTTACACAAAGGTTGGTTAGAAGCAAATTGGAGAATGGTGAGTGGGAAACCTTAGGAACGGCATTTGCAACAGTTGCGGATGTATACCGGTGAGTTGACATATTCTTTTAAAAACAAAAGAACAGAAAATGGGCATGTCAAAGTCCCAGTAAAACAACAAAAAACTAAATTGACTTCATTTGAGGTGAATGAAGAAGGAAATATTACAGTTCACAATTGTGATATGAGAATTTACAAAAAGGTTGGTTAGAAGCAAATGGGAGAACGGTGAGCGGGAAACCTTCGAAACAGCATTTGCAACAGTTGCGGATGTATACCAGTGAGTTGACACATTCTTTTAAAAACAAAAGAACAGGAAATGGGCATGTCAAAGTCCCAGGGAAAAAACAAAAAACTAAATTGACTTCATTTTAAGTGAATGAAGAAGGAAAGATAACACTTCACAATTGGGATATTAGAATTTACACAAAGGTTGGTTAGAAGCAAATGGGGGAACGGTGAGTGGGAAACCTTAGAAACGGCATATGCAACAGTGGCGGATGTATACCGGTGAGTTGACACATTCATTTACAAACAAAAGAACAGGAAATGGGCTTGTCGAAGTCCCAATGAAAAACAAAAAACTAAATTGACTTCATTTTAAGTGAATGAAGAAGGAAAGATAACACTTCACAATTGTGATAGGAGAATTTACACAAAGGTTGGTTAGAAGCAAATGGGAGAACGGTGAGTGGGAAACCTTAGGAACAGCATTTGAAACAGTTGCGGATGTATACCGGTGAGTTGAAACATTCTTTCAAAAACAAAAGAACAGGAAATGGGCATGTCAAAGTCCCAGGGAAAAAACAAAAATATACATTAACGTCATTTTAAGTGAATGAAGAAGGAAAGATAACACTTCACAATTGTGATAGGAGAATTTACACAAAGGTCGGTTAGAAGCAAATGGGAGAACGGTGAGTGGGAATCCTTAAAAACGGCATTTGAAACAGTTGCGAATGCATACCGGTGAGTTGAAACATTCTTTTAAAAACACAAGAACAGGAAATCGGCATGTCAAAGTCTCGGTGAAACAACAAAAATATAAATTAACTTTATTTTAAGTGAATGACGAAGGAAATATTACAGTTCCCAATTGTGATATGTGAATTTACACAAAGGTTGGTTAGAAGCAAATGGGAGAACGGTGAGTGGGAAACCTTAGAAACAGCATTTGCAACAGTTGCGGATGTATACCGGTGAGTTGACACATTCTTTTAAAGACAAAAGAACAGGAAATGGGCATGTCAAAGTCCCAGTAAAACAACAAAAAACTAAATTGACTTCATTTTAGGTGAATGAAGTAGGAAATATTACAGTTCACAATTGTGATATGAGAATTTACACAAAGGGGGGTTAGAAGCAAATGGGAGAACGGTGAGCGGGAAACCCTCGAAACAGCATTTGCAACAGTTGCGGATGTATACCGGTGAGTTGGCACATTCTTTTAAAAACAAAAGAACAGGAAATGGGCATGTGAAAGTCCCAGGGAAAAAACAAAAAACTAAATTGACTTCATTTTAAGTGAATGAAGAAGGAAAGATAAAACTTCACAATTGTGATAGGAGAATTTACACAAAGGTTGGTTAAAAGCAAATGGGGGAACGGTGAGTGGGAAACCTTAGAAACGGCATTTGCAACAGTTGCGGATGTATACCAGTGAGTTGACACATTTTTTAAAAAACAAAAGAGAAGAAAATGGGAATGTCAGTCTCAGTAAAACAACAAAAATTAAATTGACTTCATTTTAGGTGAATGAAGAAGGAAATATTATAGTTCACAATTGTGATATGAGAATTTACACAAAGGTTGGTTAGAAGCAAATGGGAGGACGGTGAGCGGGAAACCTTCGAAACAGCATTTGCAACAGTTGCGGATGTATACCGGTGAGTTGACACATTCTTTTAAAAACAAAAGAACAGGAAATGGGCATGTCAAAGTCCCAGGGAAAAAACAAAAAACTAAATTGACTTCATTTTAAGTGAATGAAGAAGGAAAGATAATACCTCACAATTGTGATAGGAGAATTTACACAAAGATTGGTTAGAAGCAAATGCGAGAACGGTGAGTGGGAAACCTTAGAAACGGCATTTGCAACAGTTGCGGATGTATACCGGTGAGTTGACACCTTCATTTACAAACAAAAGAACAGGAAATGGGCATGTCAAAGTCTCAATGAAAAACACAAAACCAAATTGACTTCATTTTAAGTGAATGAAGAAGGCAATAATATTACAGTCGAAATTTCGATATGAGAATGAACACAAAGGTTGGTTAGAAGGAAATGGGAGAACGGTGAGTGGGAAACCTTAGGAACGGCATTTGAAACAGTTGCGGATGTATACCGATGAGTTGAAACATTCTTTCAAAAACAAAAGAACAGGAAATGGGCATGTCAAAGTCCCAGGGAAAAAACAAAAATATAAATTGACGTCATTTTAAGTGAATGACGAAGGAAATATTACAGTTCCCAATTGTGATATGAGAATTCAAACAAAGGTTGGTTAGAAGCAAATGGGAAAACGGTGAGTGGGAAACCATAGAAACAGCATTTGCAACAGTTGCGGATGTATACCGGTGAGTTGACACATTCTTTAAAAGACAAACGAACATGAAATGGCCATATCAAAGTCCCAGGGAAAAACAAAAAACTAAATTGACTTCATTTTAAGTGAATGAAGGAAAGATAACACTTCACAATTGTGATAGCAGAATTTACACAAAGGTTGGTTAGAAGCAAATGGGAGAACGGTGAGTGGGAAACCTTAAAAACGGCATTTGAAACCGTTGCGAATGTATACCGGTGAGTTGAAACATTCTTTTAAAAACACAAGAACAGGAAATAGGCATGTCAAAGTCTCGGTGAAACAACAAAAATATAAATTAACTTCATTTTAAGTGAATGACAAAGGAAATATTACAGTTCCCAATTGTGATATGAGAATTTACACAAAGGTTGGTTAGAAGCAAATGGTAGAACGCTGAGTGGGAAACCTTAGAAACAGCATTTGCAACAGTTGCGGATGTATACCGGTGAGTTGGCACATTCTTTTAAAAACAAAAGAACAGGAAATGGGCATGTCAAAGTCCCAGGGAAAAAACAAAAAACTAAATTGACTTCATTTTAAGTGAATGAAGAAGGAAAGATAACACTTCACAATTGTGATAGGTGAATTTACACAAAGGTTGGTTAGAAGCAAATGGGAGAACGGTGAGTGGGAAACCTTAGAAACGGCATTTGCAACAGTTGCGGATGTATACCGGTGAGTTGACACATTCATTTACAAACAAAAGAACAGGAAATGGGCATGTCAAAATCTCAATGAAAAACAAAAAACCAAATTGACTTCATTTTAAGTGAATGAAGAAGGCAATAATATTACAGTCGAAATATCGATATGAGGATGAACACAAAGGTTGGTTAGAAGGAAATGGGAGAACGGTGAGTGGGAAACCTTAGAAATGGCCTTTGCAACAGTTGCGCATGTATACCGGTGAGTTGACACATACTTTTAAAAACAAAAGAACAGGAAATGGGCATGTCAAAGTCCCAATGAAAAACAAAAAACTAAATTGACTTCATTTTAAGTGAATGAAGAAGGAAAGATAACACTTCACAATTGTGATAGGAGAATTTACACAAAGGTTGGTTAGAAGCAAATGGGAGAACGGTGAGTGGGAACCTTAGAAACGGCTTTTGCAACAGTTGCGGATGTATACCGGTGAGTGGAAACATTCGTTTACAAACAAAAGAACAGGAAATGGGCATGTCAAAGTCCCAATGAAAAACAAAAAACTAAATTGAATTCATTTTAAGTGAATGAAGAAGGAAAGATAACACTTCACAATTGTGATAGGAGAATTTACACAAAGGTTGGTTAGAAGCAAATGGGAGAACATTGAGTGGGAAACCTTAGAAACGGCATTTGAAACAGTTGTGGATGTATACCGGTGAGTTGAAACATTCTTTTAAAAACACAAGAACAGGAAATGGGCATGTCAAAGTCTCGGTGAAACAACAAAAATATAAATTAACTTCATTTTAAGTGAATGACGAAGGAAATAATACAGTTCCCAATTGTGATATGAGAATTTACACAAAGGTTGGTTAGAAGCAAATGGGAAAACGGTGAGTGGGAAACCTTAGAAACAGCATTTGCCACAGTTGCGGATGTATACCGGTGAGTTCACACATTCTTTTAAAGACAAAAGAACAGGAAATGGGCATATCAAAGTCCCAGGGAAAAACAAAAAAACTAAATTGACTTCATTTTAAGTGAATGAAGGAAAGATAACACTTCACAATTGTGATAGGAGAATTTACACAAAGGTTGGTTAGAAGCAAATGGGAGAACGGTGAGTGGGAAACCTTAAAAACGGCATTTGAAACAGTTGCGAATGTATACCGGTGAGTTGAAACATTCTTTTAAAAACTCAAGAACAGGAAATGGGCATGTCAAAGTCTCGGTGAAACAACAAAAATATAAACTAACTTCATTTTATGTGAATGACGAAGGAAATATTACAGTTCCCAATTGTGATATGAGAATTTACACAAAGGTTGGTTAGAAGCAAATGGGAGAACGGTGAGTGGGAAACCTTAGAAACAGCATTTGCAACAGTTGCGGATGTATACCGGTGAGTTTACACATTCTTTTAAGACAAAAGAACAGGAAATGGGCATGTCAAAGTCCCAGTAAAACAACAAAAAACTAAATTGACTTCATTTTAGTTGAATGAAGTAGGAAATATTACAGTTCACAATTGTGATATGAGAATTTACGCAAAGGTTGGTTCGAAGCGAATGGGAGAACGGTGAGTGGGAAACCTTAGAAACGGCATTTGCAACAGTTGCGGATGTATACCGGTGAGTTGACACATTCATTTACAAACAAAAGAACAGGAAATGGGCATGTCAAAGTCGCAATGAAAAACAAAAAACTAAATTGACTTCATTTGAAGTGAATGAAGAAGGAAAGATAACACTTCACAATTGTGATAGGAGAATTTACACAAAGGTTGGTTAAAAGCAAATGGGGGAACGGTGAGTGGGAAACCTTAGAAACGGCATTTGCAACAGTTGCGGATGTATACCAGTGAGTTGACACATTTTTTAAAAAACAAAAGAGAAGAAAATGGGAATGTCAGTCTCAGTAAAACAACAAAAATTAAATTGACTTCATTTTAGGTGAGTGAAGAAGGAAATATTATAGTTCACAATTGTGATATGAGAATTTACACAAAGGTTGGTTAGAAGCAAATGGGAGGACGGTGAGCGGGAAACCTTCGAAACAGCATTTGCAACAGTTGCGGATGTATACCGGTGAGTTGACACATTCTTTTAAAAACAAAAGAACAGGAAATGGGCATGTCAAAGTCCCAGGGAAAAAACAAAAAACTAAATTGACTTCATTTTAAGTGAATGAAGAAGGAAAGATAATACCTCACAATTGTGATAGGAGAATTTACACAAAGATTGGTTAGAAGCAAATGCGAGAACGGTGAGTGGGAAACCTTAGAAACGGCATTTGCAACAGTTGCGGATGTATACCGGTGAGTTGACACATTCATTTACAAACAAAAGAACAGGAAATGGGCATGTCAAAGTCTCAATGAAAAACACAAAACCAAATTGACTTCATTTTAAGTGAATGAAGAAGGCAATAATATTACAGTCGAAATTTCGATATGAGAATGAACACAAAGGTTGGTTAGAAGGAAATGGGAGAACGGTGAGTGGGAAACCTTAGAAACGGCTTTTGCAACAGTTGCTGATGTATACCGGTGAGTTGACACATACTTTTAAAAACAAAAGAACAGGAATTGGGCATGTCAAAGTCCCAATGAAAAACAAAAAACTAAATTGACTTCATTTTAAGTGAATGAAGAAGGAAAGATAACACTTCACAATTGTGATAGGAGAATTTACACAAAGGTTGGTTAGAAGCAAATGGGAGAACGGTGAGTGGGAAACCTTAGAAACAGCATTTGCAACAGTTGCGGATGTATACCGGTGAGTTGGCACATTCTTTTAAAAACAAAAGAACAGGAAATGGGCATGTCAAAGTCCCAGGGAAAAAACAAAAAACTAAATTGACTTCATTTTAAGTGAATGAAGAAGGAAAGATAAAACTTCACAATTGTGATAGGAGAATTTACACAAAGGTTGGTTAAAAGCAAATGGGGGAACGGTGAGTGGGAAACCTTAGAAACGGCATTTGCAACAGTTGCGGATGTATACCAGTGAGTTGACACATTTTTTAAAAAACAAAAGAGAAGAAAATGGGAATGTCAGTCTCAGTAAAACAACAAAAATTAAATTGACTTCATTTTAGGTGAATGAAGAAGGAAATATTATAGTTCACAATTGTGATATGAGAATTTACACAAAGGTTGGTTAGAAGCAAATGGGAGGACGGTGAGCGGGAAACCTTCGAAACAGCATTTGCAACAGTTGCGGATGTATACCGGTGAGTTGACACATTCTTTTAAAAACAAAAGAACAGGAAATGGGCATGTCAAAGTCCCAGGGAAAAAACAAAAAACTAAATTGACTTCATTTTAAGTGAATGAAGAAGGAAAGATAATACCTCACAATTGTGATAGGAGAATTTACACAAAGATTGGTTAGAAGCAAATGCGAGAACGGTGAGTGGGAAACCTTAGAAACGGCATTTGCAACAGTTGCGGATGTATACCGGTGAGTTGACACATTCATTTACAAACAAAAGAACAGGAAATGGGCATGTCAAAGTCTCAATGAAAAACACAAAACCAAATTGACTTCATTTTAAGTGAATGAAGAAGGCAATAATATTACAGTCGAAATTTCGATATGAGAATGAACACAAAGGTTGGTTAGAAGGAAATGGGAGAACGGTGAGTGGGAAACCTTAGGAACGGCATTTGAAACAGTTGCGGATGTATACCGATGAGTTGAAACATTCTTTCAAAAACAAAAGAACAGGAAATGGGCATGTCAAAGTCCCAGGGAAAAAACAAAAATATAAATTGACGTCATTTTAAGTGAATGACGAAGGAAATATTACAGTTCCCAGTTGTGATATGAGAATTCAAACAAAGGTTGGTTAGAAGCAAATGGGAAAACGGTGAGTGGGAAACCATAGAAACAGCATTTGCAACAGTTGCGGATGTATACCGGTGAGTTGACACATTCTTTAAAAGACAAACGAACATGAAATGGCCATATCAAAGTCCCAGGGAAAAACAAAAAACTAAATTGACTTCATTTTAAGTGAATGAAGGAAAGATAACACTTCACAATTGTGATAGCAGAATTTACACAAAGGTTGGTTAGAAGCAAATGGGAGAACGGTGAGTGGGAAACCTTAAAAACGGCATTTGAAACCGTTGCGAATGTATACCGGTGAGTTGAAACATTCTTTTAAAAACACAAGAACAGGAAATAGGCATGTCAAAGTCTCGGTGAAACAACAAAAATATAAATTAACTTCATTTTAAGTGAATGACAAAGGAAATATTACAGTTCCCAAGTGTGATATGAGAATTTACACAAAGGTTGGTTAGAAGCAAATGGTAGAACGCTGAGTGGGAAACCTTAGAAACAGCATTTGCAACAGTTGCGGATGTATACCGGTGAGTTGGCACATTCTTTTAAAAACAAAAGAACAGGAAATGGGCATGTCAAAGTCCCAGGGAAAAAACAAAAAACTAAATTGACTTCATTTTAAGTGAATGAAGAAGGAAAGATAACACTTCACAATTGTGATAGGTGAATTTACACAAAGGTTGGTTAGAAGCAAATGGGAGAACGGTGAGTGGGAAACCTTAGAAACGGCATTTGCAACAGTTGCGGATGTATACCGGTGAGTTGACACATTCATTTACAAACAAAAGAACAGGAAATGGGCATGTCAAAATCTCAATGAAAAACAAAAAACCAAATTGACTTCATTTTAAGTGAATGAAGAAGGCAATAATATTACAGTCGAAATATCGATATGAGGATGAACACAAAGGTTGGTTAGAAGGAAATGGGAGAACGGTGAGTGGGAAACCTTAGAAATGGCCTTTGCAACAGTTGCGCATGTATACCGGTGAGTTGACACATACTTTTAAAAACAAAAGAACAGGAAATGGGCATGTCAAAGTCCCAATGAAAAACAAAAAACTAAATTGACTTCATTTTAAGTGAATGAAGAAGGAGAGATAACACTTCACAATTGTGATAGGAGAATTTACACAAAGGTTGGTTAGAAGCAAATGGGAGAACGGTGAGTGGGAACCTTAGAAACGGCTTTTGCAACAGTTGCGGATGTATACCGGTGAGTGGAAACATTCGTTTACAAACAAAAGAACAGGAAATGGGCATGTCAAAGTCCCAATGAAAAACAAAAAACTAAATTGAATTCATTTTAAGTGAATGAAGAAGGAAAGATAACACTTCACAATTGTGATAGGAGAATTTACACAAAGGTTGGTTAGAAGCAAATGGGAGAACATTGAGTGGGAAACCTTAGAAACGGCATTTGAAACAGTTGTGGATGTATACCGGTGAGTTGAAACATTCTTTTAAAAACACAAGAACAGGAAATGGGCATGTCAAAGTCTCGGTGAAACAACAAAAATATAAATTAACTTCATTTTAAGTGAATGACGAAGGAAATAATACAGTTCCCAATTGTGATATGAGAATTTACACAAAGGTTGGTTAGAAGCAAATGGGAAAACGGTGAGTGGGAAACCTTAGAAACAGCATTTGCCACAGTTGCGGATGTATACCGGTGAGTTCACACATTCTTTTAAAGACAAAAGAACAGGAAATGGGCATATCAAAGTCCCAGGGAAAAACAAAAAAACTAAATTGACTTCATTTTAAGTGAATGAAGGAAAGATAACACTTCACAATTGTGATAGGAGAATTTACACAAAGGTTGGTTAGAAGCAAATGGGAGAACGGTGAGTGGGAAACCTTAAAAACGGCATTTGAAACAGTTGCGAATGTATACCGGTGAGTTGAAACATTCTTTTAAATTCTCAAGAACAGGAAATGGGCATGTCAAAGTCTCGGTGAAACAACAAAAATATAAACTAACTTCATTTTATGTGAATGACGAAGGAAATATTACAGTTCCCAATTGTGATATGAGAATTTACACAAAGGTTGGTTAGAAGCAAATGGGAGAACGGTGAGTGGGAAACCTTAGAAACAGCATTTGCAACAGTTGCGGATGTATACCGGTGAGTTTACACATTCTTTTAAAGACAAAAGAACAGGAAATGGGCATGTCAAAGTCCCAGTAAAACAACAAAAAACTAAATTGACTTCATTTTAGTTGAATGAAGTAGGAAATATTACAGTTCACAATTGTGATATGAGAATTTACGCAAAGGTTGGTTCGAAGCGAATGGGAGAACGGTGAGTGGGAAACCTTAGAAACGGCATTTGCAACAGTTGCGGATGTATACCGGTGAGTTGACACATTCATTTACAAACAAAAGAACAGGAAATGGGCATGTCAAAGTCCCAATGAAAAACAAAAAACTAAATTGACTTCATTTGAAGTGAATGAAGAAGGAAAGATAACACTTCACAATTGTGATAGGAGAATTTACACAAAGGTTGGTTAAAAGCAAATGGGGGAACGGTGAGTGGGAAACCTTAGAAACGGCATTTGCAACAGTTGCGGATGTATACCAGTGAGTTGACACATTTTTTAAAAAACAAAAGAGAAGAAAATGGGAATGTCAGTCTCAGTAAAACAACAAAAATTAAATTGACTTCATTTTAGGTGAGTGAAGAAGGAAATATTATAGTTCACAATTGTGATATGAGAATTTACACAAAGGTTGGTTAGAAGCAAATGGGAGGACGGTGAGCGGGAAACCTTCGAAACAGCATTTGCAACAGTTGCGGATGTATACCGGTGAGTTGACACATTCTTTTAAAAACAAAAGAACAGGAAATGGGCATGTCAAAGTCCCAGGGAAAAAACAAAAAACTAAATTGACTTCATTTTAAGTGAATGAAGAAGGAAAGATAATACCTCACAATTGTGATAGGAGAATTTACACAAAGATTGGTTAGAAGCAAATGCGAGAACGGTGAGTGGGAAACCTTAGAAACGGCATTTGCAACAGTTGCGGATGTATACCGGTGAGTTGACACATTCATTTACAAACAAAAGAACAGGAAATGGGCATGTCAAAGTCTCAATGAAAAACACAAAACCAAATTGACTTCATTTTAAGTGAATGAAGAAGGCAATAATATTACAGTCGAAATTTCGATATGAGAATGAACACAAAGGTTGGTTAGAAGGAAATGGGAGAACGGTGAGTGGGAAACCTTAGAAACGGCTTTTGCAACAGTTGCTGATGTATACCGGTGAGTTGACACATACTTTTAAAAACAAAAGAACAGGAATTGGGCATGTCAAAGTCCCAATGAAAAACAAAAAACTAAATTGACTTCATTTTAAGTGAATGAAGAAGGAAAGATAACACTTCACAATTGTGATAGGAGAATTTACACAAAGGTTGGTTAGAAGCAAATGGGAGAACGGTGAGTGGGAAACCTTAGAAACAGCATTTGCAACAGTTGCGGATGTATACCGGTGAGTTGACGCATTCTTTTAAAAACAAAAGAAAAGAAAATGGGCATGTCAAAGTCCCAGTAAACCAACAAAAATATAAATTGACTTCATTTTAGGTGAATGAAGAAGGAAATATTACAGTTCACAATTGTGATATGAGAATTTACACAAAGGTTGGTTAGAAGCAAATGGGAGAACGGTGAGTGGGAAACCTTCGAAACAGCATTTGCAACAGTTGCGGATGTATACCGGTGAGTTGACACATTCTTTTAAACACAAAAAAACAGGAAATTGTCATGTCAAAGACCAAGAAAAAAAACAAAAAACTAAATTGACTTCATTTTAATTGAATGGAGCAGGAAAGATAACACTTCACAATTGTGATAGGAGAATTTACACAAAGGTTGGTTAGAAGCAAATGGGAGAACGGTGAGTGGGAAAGCTTAGAAACGGCATTTGCAACAGTTGCGCATGTATGCCGGTGAGTTGACAAATTCTTTTAAATACAGAAGAACAGGAAATGGGCATTTCGAAGTTCCAGTGAAACAACAAAAAACTACATTGACTTCATTTTAAGTGAATGAAGAAGCAAAGATAACACTTCACAATTGTGGTAGGAGAACTTACACAAAGGTTGGTTAGAAGCAAATGGGAAAACGGTGAGTGGGAAACCTTACAAACGGCATTTGCAACAGTTGCGGATGTATACCGGTGAGTTGACACATTCTTTTAAAAACAAAAGAACAGGAAATGGGCATGTCTAAGTTCCAGTGAAACAACAAAAAACTAAATTGACTTCATTTTAAGTGAATAAAGAAGGAAAGATAACAGTTCCCAATTGTGATAGGAGAATTTACACAAAGGTTGGTTAGAAGCAAATGGGAGAACGGTGAGTGCGAAACCTTAGAAACGGCTTTTGCAACAGTTGCGGATGTATACCGGTGAGTGGAAACATTCGTTTACAAACAAAAGAACAGGAAATGGGCATGTCAAAGTCCCAATGAAAAACAAAAAACTAAATTGACTTCTTTTTAAGTGAATGAAGAAGGAAAGATAACACTTCACAATTGTGATAGGAGAATTTACACAAAGGTTGGTTAAAAGCAAATGGGGGAACGGTGAGTGGGAAACCTTAGAAACGGCATTTGCAACAGTTGCGGATGTATACCAGTGAGTTGACACATTTTTTAAAAAACAAAAGAGAAGAAAATGGGAATGTCAGTCTCAGTAAAACAACAAAAATTAAATTGACTTCATTTTAGGTGAGTGAAGAAGGAAATATTATAGTTCACAATTGTGATATGAGAATTTACACAAAGGTTGGTTAGAAGCAAATGGGAGGACGGTGAGCGGGAAACCTTCGAAACAGCATTTGCAACAGTTGCGGATGTATACCGGTGAGTTGACACATTCTTTTAAAAACAAAAGAACAGGAAATGGGCATGTCAAAGTCCCAGGGAAAAAACAAAAAACTAAATTGACTTCATTTTAAGTGAATGAAGAAGGAAAGATAATACCTCACAATTGTGATAGGAGAATTTACACAAAGATTGGTTAGAAGCAAATGCGAGAACGGTGAGTGGGAAACCTTAGAAACGGCATTTGCAACAGTTGCGGATGTATACCGGTGAGTTGACACATTCATTTACAAACAAAAGAACAGGAAATGGGCATGTCAAAGTCTCAATGAAAAACACAAAACCAAATTGACTTCATTTTAAGTGAATGAAGAAGGCAATAATATTACAGTCGAAATTTCGATATGAGAATGAACACAAAGGTTGGTTAGAAGGAAATGGGAGAACGGTGAGTGGGAAACCTTAGAAACGGCTTTTGCAACAGTTGCTGATGTATACCGGTGAGTTGACACATACTTTTAAAAACAAAAGAACAGGAATTGGGCATGTCAAAGTCCCAATGAAAAACAAAAAACTAAATTGACTTCATTTTAAGTGAATGAAGAAGGAAAGATAACACTTCACAATTGTGATAGGAGAATTTACACAAAGGTTGGTTAGAAGCAAATGGGAGAACGGTGTGTGGGAAACCTTAGAAACAGCATTTGCAACAGTTGCGGATGTATACCGGTGAGTTGACGCATTCTTTTAAAAACAAAAGAAAAGAAAATGGGCATGTCAAAGTCCCAGTAAACCAACAAAAATATAAATTGACTTCATTTTAGGTGAATGAAGAAGGAAATATTACAGTTCACAATTGTGATATGAGAATTTACACAAAGGTTGGTTAGAAGCAAATGGGAGAACGGTGAGTGGGAAACCTTCGAAACAGCATTTGCAACAGTTGCGGATGTATACCGGTGAGTTGACCCATTCTTTTAAACACAAAAAAACAGGAAATTGTCATGTCAAAGACCAAGAAAAAAAACAAAAAACTAAATTGACTTCATTTTAATTGAATGAAGAAGGAAAGATAACACTTCACAATTGTGATAGGAGAATTTACACAAAGGTTGGTTAGAAGCAAATGGGAGAACGGTGAGTGGGAAAGCTTAGAAACGGCATTTGCAACAGTTGCGCATGTATGCCGGTGAGTTGACAAATTCTTTTAAATACAGAAGAACAGGAAATGGGCATTTCGAAGTTCCAGTGAAACAACAAAAAACTACATTGACTTCATTTTAAGTGAATGAAGAAGCAAAGATAACACTTCACAATTGTGGTAGGAGAACTTACACAAAGGTTGGTTAGAAGCAAATGGGAAAACGGTGAGTGGGAAACCTTACAAACGGCATTTGCAACAGTTGCGGATGTATACCGGTGAGTTGACACATTCTTTTAAAAACAAAAGAACAGGAAATGGGCATGTCTAAGTTCCAGTGAAACAACAAAAAACTAAATTGACTTCATTTTAAGTGAATAAAGAAGGAAAGATAACAGTTCCCAATTGTGATAGGAGAATTTACACAAAGGTTGGTTAGAAGCAAATGGGAGAACGGTGAGTGCGAAACCTTAGAAACGGCTTTTGCAACAGTTGCGGATGTATACCGGTGAGTGGAAACATTCGTTTACAAACAGAAGAACAGGAAATGGGCATGTCAAAGTCCCAATGAAAAACAAAAAACTAAATTGACTTCTTTTTAAGTGAATGAAGAAGGAAAGATAACACTTCACAATTGTGATAGGAGAATTTACACAAAGGTTGGTTAGAAGCACATGGGAGAACGGTGAGTGGGAAACCTTAGAAACGGCTTTTGCAACAGTTGCGGATGTATACCGGTGAGTGGAAACATTCGTTTACAAAAAAAGAACAGGAAATGGGCATGTCAAAGTCCCAATGAAAAACAAAAAACTAAATTGACTTCATTTTAAGTGAATTAAGAAGGAAAGATAACACTTCACAATTGCGATAGGAGAATTCACACAAAGGTTGGTTAGAAGGAAATGGGAGAACGGTGAGTGGGAAACCTTAGGAACGGCATTTGAAACAGTTGTGGATGTATACCGGTGAGTTGAAACATTTTTTTAAAAACAAAAGAACAGGAAATGGGCATTTCAAAGTCCCGGTGAAACAACAAGAATATAAAATAATTTCATTTTAAGTGAATGACGAAGGAAATAATACAGTTCAAAATTGTTATATGAGAATTTACACAAAGGTTGGTTAGAAGCAAATGGGAGAACGGTGAGTGGGAAACCTTAGAAACAGCATTTGCAACAGTTGCGGATGTATACCGGTGAGTTGACACATTCTTTTAAAGTCCAAAGAACAGGAAATGGGCATGTCAAAGTCCCAGGGAAAAACAAAAAACTAAATTGACTTCATTTTAAGTGAATGAAGGAAAGATAACACTTCACAATTGTGATAGGAGAATTTACACAAAGGTTGGTTAGCAGCAAATGGGACAACGGTGAGTGGGAAACCTTAGAAACGGCATTTGCAACAGTTGCGGATGTATACCGGTGAGTTGACACATTCATTTACAAAGAAAAGAACAGGAAATGGGCATGTCAAAGTCTCAATGAAAAACAAAAAACCAAATTGACTTCATTTTAAGTGAATGAAGAAGGCAATAATATTACAGTCCAAATTTCGCTATGAGAATGAACACAAAGGTTGGTTAGAAGGAAATGGGAGAACGGTGAGTGGGAAACCTTAGAAACGGCTTTTGCAACAGTTGCTGATGTATACCGGTGAGTTGACACATACTTTAAAAAACAAAAGAACAGGAAATGGGCATGTCAAAGTCCCAATGAAAAACAAAAAACTAAATTGACTTCATTTTAAGTGAATGAAGAAGGAAAGATAACACTTCACAATTGTGATAGGAGAATTTACACAAAGGTTGGTTAGAAGCAAATGGGAGAACGGTGAGTGGGAAACCTTAGAAACAGCATTTGCAACAGTTGCGGATGTATACCGGTGAGTTGACGCATTCTTTTAAAAACAAAAGAAAAGAAAATGGGCATGTCAAAGTCCCAGTAAAACAACAAAAATATAAATTGACTTCATTTTAATTGAATGAAGAAGGAAAGATAACACTTCACAATTGTGATAGGAGAATTTACACAAAGGTTGGTTAGAAGCAAATGGGAGAACGGTGAGTGGGAAAGCTTAGAAACGGCATTTGCAACAGTTGCGCATGTATGCCGGTGAGTTGACAAATTCTTTTAAATACAGAAGAACAGGAAATGGGCATGTCGAAGTTCCAGTGAAACAACAAAAAACTACATTGACTTCATTTTAAGTGAATAAAGAAGGAAAGATAACACTTCCCAATTGTGATAGGAGAATTTACACAAAGGTTGGTTAGAAGCAAATGGGAGAACGGTGAGTGCGAAACCTTAGAAACCGCATTTGCAACAGTTGCGGATGTATACCGGTGAGTGGAAACATTCGTTTACAAACAAAAGAGCAGGAAATGGGCATGTCAAAGTCCCAATGAAAAACAAAAAACTAAATTGACTTCATTTTAAGTGAATGAAGAAGGAAAGATAACACTTCACAATTGTGATAGGAGAATTTACACAAAGGTTGGTTAGAAGCAAATGGGAGAACGGTGAGTGGGAAACCTTCGAAACAGCATTTGCAACAGTTGCGGATGGATACCGGTGAGTTGACACATTCTTTTAAAAACAAAAAAACAGGAAATGGTCACGTCAAAGTCCAAGGAAAAAAACAAAAAACTAAATTGACTTCATTTTAATTGAATGAAGAAGGAAAGATAACACTTCACAATTGTGATAGGAGAATTTACACAAAGGTTGGTTAGAAGCAAATGGGAGAACGGTGAGTGGGAAAGCTTAGAAACGGCATTTGCAACAGTTGCGCATGTATGCCGGTGAGTTGACAAATTCTTTTAAATACAGAAGAACAGAAAATGGGCATGTCGAAGTTCCAGTGAAACAACAAAAAACTACATTGACTTCATTTTAAGTGAATAAAGAAGGAAAGATAACACTTCCCAATTGTGATAGGAGAATTTACACAAAGGTTGGTTAGAAGCAAATGGGAGAACGGTGAGTGCGAAACCTTAGAAACGGCATTTGCAACAGTTGCGGATGTATACCGGTGAGTGGAAACATTCGTTTACAAACAAAAGAGCAGGAAATGGGCATGTCAAAGTCCCAATGAAAGACAAAAAACTAAATTGACTTCTTTTTAAGTGAATGAAGAAGGAAAGATAACACTTCACAATTGTGATAGGAGAATTTACACAAAGGTTGGTTAGAAGCAAATGGGAGAACGGTGAGTGGGAAACCTTAGAAACGGCTTTTGCAACAGTTGCGGATGTATACCGGTGAGTGGAAACATTCGTTTACAAACAAAAGAACAGGAAATGGGCATGTCAAAGTCCCAATGAAAAACAAAAAACTAAATTGACTTCATTTTAAGTGAATCAAGAAGGAAAGATAACACTTCACAATTGCGATAGGAGAATTTACACAAAGGTTGGTTAGAAGGAAATGGGAGAACGGTGAGTGGGAAACCTTAGGAACGGCATTTGAAGCAGTTGTGGGTGTATACCGGTGAGTTGAAACATTTAAAAAAAAACAAAAGAACAGGAAATGGGCATTTTAAAGTCCCGGTGAAACAACAAAAATATAAAATAATTTCATTTTAAGTGAATGACGAAGGAAATAATACAGTTCAAAATTGTTATATGAGAATTTCAACAAAGGTTGGTTAGAAGCAAATGGGAGAACGGTGAGTGGGAAACCTTAGAAACAGCATTTGCAACAGTTGCGGATGTATACCGGTGAGTTGACACATTCTTTTAAAGACAAAAGAACAGGAAATGGGCATGCCAAAGTCCCAGGGAAAAACAAAAAACTAAATTGACTTTATTTTAAGTGAATGAAGGGAAGATAACACTTCACAATTGTGATAGGAGAATTTACACAAAGGTTGGTTAGAACCAAATGGGAGAATGGTGAGTAGGAAACCTTAGAAACGGCTTTTGCAACAGTTGCGAATGTATACCGGTGAGTGGAAATATTCGTTTACAAACAAAAGAACAGGAATTGGGCATGTCAAAGTCCCAATGAAAAACAAAAAACTAAATTGACTTCATTTGAAGTGAATGAAGAAGGAAAAATAACACTTCACAATTGTGATAGGAGAATTTACACAAAGGTTGGTTAGAAGCCAATGGGAGAACGGTGAGTGGGAAACCTTAGAAACGGCTTTTGCAACAGTTGCGGATGTATACCGGTGAGTGGAAACATTCGTTTACAAACAAAAGAACAGGCTTAACAAAACTTGTTGCTGAGCTAGTTGGTACATAGTTCAAACAAAGTTAAAAAACGTGGCGCCTGTATCTGTGTTTCTTGTCTCTCTTGTCCCGTCTAGTTTGCGCCACGTTTTTTAACTTTGTTTGAAAAGAACAGGAAATGGGCAGGTCAAAGTCCCAATGAAAAACAAAAAACTAAATTGACTTCATTTTAAGTGAATGAAGATGGAAAGATAACACTTCACAATTGTGATAGGAGAATTTACACAAAGGTTGGTTAGAAGCAAATTGGAGAATGGTGAGTGGGAAACCTTAGGAACGGCATTTGCAACAGTTGCGGATGTATACCGGTGAGTTGACATATTCTTTTAAAAACAAAAGAACAGAAAATGGGCATGTCAAAGTCCCAGTAAAACAACAAAAAACTAAATTGACTTCATTTGAGGTGAATGAAGAAGGAAATATTACAGTTCACAATTGTGATATGAGAATTTACAAAAAGGTTGGTTAGAAGCAAATGGGAGAACGGTGAGTGGGAAACCTTAGAAACAGCATTTGCAACAGTTGCGGATGTATACCGGTGAGTTGACACATTCTTTTAAAGACAAAAGAACAGGAAATGGGCATGTCAAAGTCCCAGGGAAAAACAAAAAACTAAATTGACTTCATTTTAAGTGAATGAAGGAAAGATAACACTTCACAATTGTGATAGGAGAATTTACACAAAGGTTGGTTAAAAGCAAATGGGGGAACGGTGAGTGGGAAACCTTAGAAACGGCATTTGCAACAGTTGCGGATGTATACCAGTGAGTTGACACATTTTTTAAAAAACAAAAGAGAAGAAAATGGGAATGTCAGTCTCAGTAAAACAACAAAAATTAAATTGACTTCATTTTAGGTGAATGAAGAAGGAAATATTATAGTTCACAATTGTGATATGAGAATTTACACAAAGGTTGGTTAGAAGCAAATGGGAGGACGGTGAGCGGGAAACCTTCGAAACAGCATTTGCAACAGTTGCGGATGTATACCGGTGAGTTGACACATTCTTTTAAAAACAAAAGAACAGGAAATGGGCATGTCAAAGTCCCAGGGAAAAAACAAAAAACTAAATTGACTTCATTTTAAGTGAATGAAGAAGGAATGATAATACCTCACAATTGTGATAGGAGAATTTACACAAAGATTGGTTAGAAGCAAATGCGAGAACGGTGAGTGGGAAACCTTAGAAACGGCATTTGCAACAGTTGCGGATGTATACCGGTGAGTTGACACATTCATTTACAAACAAAAGAACAGGAAATGGGCATGTCAAAGTCTCAATGAAAAACAAAAAACCAAATTGACTTCATTTTAAGTGAATGAAGAAGGCAATAATATTACAGTCGAAATTTCGATATGAGAATGAACACAAAGGTTGGTTAGAAGGAAATGGGAGAACGGTGAGTGGGAAACCTTAGAAACGGCTTTTGCAACAGTTGCTGATGTATACCGGTGAGTTGACACATACTTTTAAAAACAAAAGAACAGGAATTGGGCATGTCAAAGTCCCAATGAAAAACAACAAACTAAATTGACTTCATTTTAAGTGAATGAAGAAGGAAAGATAACACTTCACAATTGTGATAGGAGAATTTACACAAAGGTTGGTTAGAAGCAAATGGGAGAACGGTGAGTGGGAAACCTTCGAAACAGCATTTGCAACAGTTGCGGATGTATACCGGTGAGTTGACACATTCTTTTAAACACAAAAAAACAGGAAATTGTCATGTCAAAGACCAAGGAAAAAAACAAAAAACTAAATTGACTTCATTTTAATTGAATGAAGAAGGAAAGATAACACTTCACAATTGTGATAGGAGAATTTACACAAAGGTTGGTTAGAAGCAAATGGGAGAACGGTGAGTGGGAAAGCTTAGAAACGGCATTTGCAACAGTTGCGCATGTATGCCGGTGAGTTGACAAATTCTTTTAAATACAGAAGAACAGGAAATGGGCATTTCGAAGTTCCAGTGAAACAACAAAAAACTACATTGACTTCATTTTAAGTGAATGAAGAAGCAAAGATAACACTTCACAATTGTGGTAGGAGAACTTACACAAAGGTTGGTTAGAAGCAAATGGGAAAACGGTGAGTGGGAAACCTTACAAACGGCATTTGCAACAGTTGCGGATGTATACCGGTGAGTTGACACATTCTTTTAAAAACAAAAGAACAGGAAATGGGCATGTCTAAGTTCCAGTGAAACAACAAAAAACTAAATTGACTTCATTTTAAGTGAATAAAGAAGGAAAGATAACAGTTCCCAATTGTGATAGGAGAATTTACACAAAGGTTGGTTAGAAGCAAATGGGAGAACGGTGAGTGCGAAACCTTAGAAACGGCTTTTGCAACAGTTGCGGATGTATACCGGTGAGTGGAAACATTCGTTTACAAACAAAAGAACAGGAAATGGGCATGTCAAAGTCCCAATGAAAAACAAAAAACTAAATTGACTTCTTTTTAAGTGAATGAAGAAGGAAAGATAACACTTCACAATTGTGATAGGAGAATTTACACAAAGGTTGGTTAGAAGCAAATGGGAGAACGGTGAGTGGGAAACCTTACAAACGGCTTTTGCAACAGTTGCGGATGTATACCGGTGAGTGGAAACATTCGTTTACAAAAAAAGAACAGGAAATGGGCATGTCAAAGTCCCAATGAAAAACAAAAAACTAAATTGACTTCATTTTAAGTGAATTAAGAAGGAAAGATAACACTTCACAATTGCGATAGGAGAATTCACACAAAGGTTGGTTAGAAGGAAATGGGAGAACGGTGAGTGGGAAACCTTAGGAACGGCATTTGAAACAGTTGTGGATGTATACCGGTGAGTTGAAACATTTTTTTAAAAACAAAAGAACAGGAAATGGGCATTTCAAAGTCCCGGTGAAACAACAAAAATATAAAATAATTTCATTTTAAGTGAATGACGAAGGAAATAATACAGTTCAAAATTGTTATATGAGAATTTACACAAAGGTTGGTTAGAAGCAAATGGGAGAACGGTGAGTGGGAAACCTTAGAAACAGCATTTGCAACAGTTGCGGATGTATACCGGTGAGTTGACACATTCTTTTAAAGACAAAAGAACAGGAAATGGGCATGTCAAAGTCCCAGGGAAAAACAAAAAACTAAATTGACTTCATTTTAAGTGAATGAAGAAGGAATGATAATACCTCACAATTGTGATAGGAGAATTTACACAAAGATTGGTTAGAAGCAAATGCGAGAACGGTGAGTGGGAAACCTTAGAAACGGCATTTGCAACAGTTGCGGATGTATACCGGTGAGTTGACACATTCATTTACAAACAAAAGAACAGGAAATGGGCATGTCAAAGTCTCAATGAAAAACAAAAAACCAAATTGACTTCATTTTAAGTGAATGAAGAAGGCAATAATATTACAGTCGAAATTTCGATATGAGAATGAACACAAAGGTTGGTTAGAAGGAAATGGGAGAACGGTGAGTGGGAAACCTTAGAAACGGCTTTTGCAACAGTTGCTGATGTATACCGGTGAGTTGACACATACTTTTAAAAACAAAAGAACAGGAATTGGGCATGTCAAAGTCCCAATGAAAAACAACAAACTAAATTGACTTCATTTTAAGTGAATGAAGAAGGAAAGATAACACTTCACAATTGTGATAGGAGAATTTACACAAAGGTTGGTTAGAAGCAAATGGGAGAACGGTGAGTGGGAAACCTTCGAAACAGCATTTGCAACAGTTGCGGATGTATACCGGTGAGTTGACACATTCTTTTAAACACAAAAAAACAGGAAATTGTCATGTCAAAGACCAAGGAAAAAAACAAAAAACTAAATTGACTTCATTTTAATTGAATGAAGAAGGAAAGATAACACTTCACAATTGTGATAGGAGAATTTACACAAAGGTTGGTTAGAAGCAAATGGGAGAACGGTGAGTGGGAAAGCTTAGAAACGGCATTTGCAACAGTTGCGCATGTATGCCGGTGAGTTGACAAATTCTTTTAAATACAGAAGAACAGGAAATGGGCATTTCGAAGTTCCAGTGAAACAACAAAAAACTACATTGACTTCATTTTAAGTGAATGAAGAAGCAAAGATAACACTTCACAATTGTGGTAGGAGAACTTACACAAAGGTTGGTTAGAAGCAAATGGGAAAACGGTGAGTGGGAAACCTTACAAACGGCATTTGCAACAGTTGCGGATGTATACCGGTGAGTTGACACATTCTTTTAAAAACAAAAGAACAGGAAATGGGCATGTCTAAGTTCCAGTGAAACAACAAAAAACTAAATTGACTTCATTTTAAGTGAATAAAGAAGGAAAGATAACAGTTCCCAATTGTGATAGGAGAATTTACACAAAGGTTGGTTAGAAGCAAATGGGAGAACGGTGAGTGCGAAACCTTAGAAACGGCTTTTGCAACAGTTGCGGATGTATACCGGTGAGTGGAAACATTCGTTTACAAACAAAAGAACAGGAAATGGGCATGTCAAAGTCCCAATGAAAAACAAAAAACTAAATTGACTTCTTTTTAAGTGAATGAAGAAGGAAAGATAACACTTCACAATTGTGATAGGAGAATTTACACAAAGGTTGGTTAGAAGCAAATGGGAGAACGGTGAGTGGGAAACCTTACAAACGGCTTTTGCAACAGTTGCGGATGTATACCGGTGAGTGGAAACATTCGTTTACAAAAAAAGAACAGGAAATGGGCATGTCAAAGTCCCAATGAAAAACAAAAAACTAAATTGACTTCATTTTAAGTGAATTAAGAAGGAAAGATAACACTTCACAATTGCGATAGGAGAATTCACACAAAGGTTGGTTAGAAGGAAATGGGAGAACGGTGAGTGGGAAACCTTAGGAACGGCATTTGAAACAGTTGTGGATGTATACCGGTGAGTTGAAACATTTTTTTAAAAACAAAAGAACAGGAAATGGGCATTTCAAAGTCCCGGTGAAACAACAAAAATATAAAATAATTTCATTTTAAGTGAATGACGAAGGAAATAATACAGTTCAAAATTGTTATATGAGAATTTACACAAAGGTTGGTTAGAAGCAAATGGGAGAACGGTGAGTGGGAAACCTTAGAAACAGCATTTGCAACAGTTGCGGATGTATACCGGTGAGTTGACACATTCTTTTAAAGACAAAAGAACAGGAAATGGGCATGTCAAAGTCCCAGGGAAAAACAAAAAACTAAATTGACTTCATTTTAAGTGAATGAAGGAAAGATAACACTTCACAATTGTGATAGGAGAATTTACACAAAGGTTGGTTAGCAGCAAATGGGACAACGGTGAGTGGGAAACCTTAGAAACGGCATTTGCAACAGTTGCGGATGTATACCGGTGAGTTGACACATTCATTTACAAAGAAAAGAACAGGAAATGGGCATGTCAAAGTCTCAATGAAAAACAAAAAACCAAATTGACTTCATTTTAAGTGAATGAAGAAGGCAATAATATTACAGTCCAAATTTCGCTATGAGAATGAACACAAAGGTTGGTTAGAAGGAAATGGGAGAACGGTGAGTGGGAAACCTTAGAAACGGCTTTTGCAACAGTTGCTGATGTATACCGGTGAGTTGACACATACTTTAAAAAACAAAAGAACAGGAAATGGGCATGTCAAAGTCCCAATGAAAAACAAAAAACTAAATTGACTTCATTTTAAGTGAATGAAGAAGGAAAGATAACACTTCACAATTGTGATAGGAGAATTTACACAAAGGTTGGTTAGAAGCAAATGGGAGAACGGTGAGTGGGAAACCTTAGAAACAGCATTTGCAACAGTTGCGGATGTATACCGGTGAGTTGACGCATTCTTTTAAAAACAAAAGAAAAGAAAATGGGCATGTCAAAGTCCCAGTAAAACAACAAAAATATAAATTGACTTCATTTTAGGTGAATGAAGAAGGAAATATTACAGTTCACAATTGTGATATGAGAATTTACACAAAGGTTGGTTAGAAGCAAATGGGAGAACGGTGAGTGGGAAACCTTCGAAACAGCATTTGCAACAGTTGCGGATGGATACCGGTGAGTTGACACATTCTTTTAAAAACAAAAAAACAGGAAATGGTCACGTCAAAGTCCAAGGAAAAAAACAAAAAACTAATTTGACTTCATTTTAATTGAATGAAGAAGGAAAGATAACACTTCACAATTGTGATAGGAGAATTTACACAAAGGTTGGTTAGAAGCAAATGGGAGAACGGTGAGTGGGAAAGCTTAGAAACGGCATTTGCAACAGTTGCGCATGTATGCCGGTGAGTTGACAAATTCTTTTAAATACAGAAGAACAGGAAATGGGCATGTCGAAGTTCCAGTGAAACAACAAAAAACTACATTGACTTCATTTTAAGTGAATAAAGAAGGAAAGATAACACTTCCCAATTGTGATAGGAGAATTTACACAAAGGTTGGTTTGAAGCAAATGGGAGAACGGTGAGTGCGAAACCTTAGAAACGGCATTTGCAACAGTTGCGGATGTATACCGGTGAGTGGAAACATTCGTTTACAAACAAAAGAGCAGGAAATGGGCATGTCAAAGTCCCAATGAAAGACAAAAAACTAAATTGACTTCTTTTTAAGTGAATGAAGAAGGAAAGATAACACTTCACAATTGTGATAGGAGAATTTACACAAAGGTTGGTTAGAAGCAAATGGGAGAACGGTGAGTGGGAAACCTTAGGAACGGCATTTGCAACAGTTGCGGATGTATACCGGTGAGTTGACATATTCTTTTAAAAACAAAAGAACAGAAAATGGGCATGTCAAAGTCCCAGTAAAACAACAAAAAACTAAATTGACTTCATTTGAGGTGAATGAAGAAGGAAATATTACAGTTCACAATTGTGTTATGAGAATTTACAAAAAGGTTGGTTAGAAGCAAATGGGAGAACGGTGAGCGGGAAACCTTCGAAACAGCATTTGCAACAGTTGCGGATGTATACCGGTGAGTTGACACATTCTTTTAAAAACAAAAGAACAGGAAATGGGCATGTCAAAGTCCCAGGGAAAAAACAAAAAACTAAATTGACTTTATTTTAAGTGAATGAAGAAGGAAAGATAACACTTCACAATTGGGATATTAGAATTTACACAAAGGTTGGTTAGAAGCAAATGGGGGAACGGTGAGTGGGAAACCTTAGAAACGGCATATGCAACAGTGGCGGATGTATACCGGTGAGTTGACACATTCATTTACAAACAAAAGAACAGAAAATGGGCATGTCAAAGTCTCAATGAAAAACAAAAAACCAAATTGACTTCATTTTAAGTGAATGAAGAAGGAAAGATAACACTTCACAATTGTGATAGGAGAATTTACACAAAGGTTGGTTAGAAGGAAATGGGAGAACGGTGAGTGGGAAACCTTAGAAATGGCCTTTGCAACAGTTGCGCATGTATACCGGTGAGTTGACACATACTTTTAAAAACAAAAGAACAGGAAATGGGCATGTCAAAGTCCGAATGAAAAACAAAAAACTAAATTGACTTCATTTTAAGTGAATGAAGAAGGAAAGATAACACTTCACAATTGTGATAGGAGAATTTACTCAAAGGTTGGTTAGAAGCAAATGGGAGAACGGTGAGTGGGAACCTTAGAAACGGCTTTTGCAACAGTTGCGGATGTATACCGGTGAGTTGACACATTCATTTACAAACAAAAGAACAGGAAATGGGCATGTCAAAGTCTCAATGAAAAACAAAAAACCAAATTGACTTCATTTTAAGTGAATGAAGAAGGCAATATTATTACAGTCGAAATTTCGATATGAGAATGAACACAAAGGTTGGTTAGAAGGAAATGGGAGAACGGTGAGTGGGAAACCTTAGAAACGGCTTTTGCAACAGTTGCTGATGTATACCGGTGAGTTGACACATACTTTTAAAAACAAAAGAACAGGAATTGGGCATGTCAAAGTCCCAATGAAAAACAACAAACTAAATTGACTTCATTTTAAGTGAATGAAGAAGGAAAGATAACACTTCACAATTGTGATAGGAGAATTTACACAAAGGTTGGTTAGAAGCAAATGGGAGAACGGTGAGTGGGAAACCTTAGAAACAGCATTTGCAACAGTTGCGGATGTATACCGGTGAGTTGACGCATTCTTTTAAAAACAAAAGAAAAGAAAATGGGCATGTCAAAGTCCCAGTAAACCAACAAAAATATAAATTGACTTCATTTTAGGTGAATGAAGAAGGAAATATTACAGTTCACAATTGTGATATGAGAATTTACACAAAGGTTGGTTAGAAGCAAATGGGAGAACGGTGAGTGGGAAACCTTCGAAACAGCATTTGCAACAGTTGCGGATGTATACCGGTGAGTTGACACATTCTTTTAAACACAAAAAAACAGGAAATTGTCATGTCAAAGACCAAGGAAAAAAACAAAAAACTAAATTGACTTCATTTTAATTGAATGAAGAAGGAAAGATAACACTTCACAATTGTGATAGGAGAATTCACACAAAGGTTGGTTAGAAGCAAATGGGAGAACGGTGAGTGGGAAAGCTTAGAAACGGCATTTGCAACAGTTGCGCATGTATGCCGGTGAGTTGACAAATTCTTTTAAATACAGAAGAACAGGAAATGGGCATTTCGAAGTTCCAGTGAAACAACAAAAAACTACATTGACTTCATTTTAAGTGAATGAAGAAGCAAAGATAACACTTCACAATTGTGGTAGGAGAACTTACACAAAGGTTGGTTAGAAGCAAATGGGAAAACGGTGAGTGGGAAACCTTACAAACGGCATTTGCAACAGTTGCGGATGTATACCGGTGAGTTGACACATTCTTTTAAAACAAAAGAACAGGAAATGGGCATGTCTAAGTTCCAGTGAAACAACAAAAAACTAAATTGACTTCATTTTAAGTGAATAAAGAAGGAAAGATAACAGTTCCCAATTGTGATAGGAGAATTTACACAAAGGTTGGTTAGAAGCAAATGGGAGAACGGTGAGTGCGAAACCTTAGAAACGGCTTTTGCAACAGTTGCGGATGTATACCGGTGAGTGGAAACATTCGTTTACAAACAAAAGAACAGGAAATGGGCATGTCAAAGTCCCAATGAAAAACAAAAAACTAAATTGACTTCTTTTTAAGTGAATGAAGAAGGAAAGATAACACTTCACAATTGTGATAGGAGAATTTACACAAAGGTTGGTTAGAAGCAAATGGGAGAACGGTGAGTGGGAAACCTTACAAACGGCTTTTGCAACAGTTGCGGATGTATACCGGTGAGTGGAAACATTCGTTTACAAAAAAAGAACAGGAAATGGGCATGTCAAAGTCCCAATGAAAAACAAAAAACTAAATTGACTTCATTTTAAGTGAATTAAGAAGGAAAGATAACACTTCACAATTGCGATAGGAGAATTCACACAAAGGTTGGTTAGAAGGAAATGGGAGAACGGTGAGTGGGAAACCTTAGGAACGGCATTTGAAACAGTTGTGGATGTATACCGGTGAGTTGAAACATTTTTTTAAAAACAAAAGAACAGGAAATGGGCATTTCAAAGTCCCGGTGAAACAACAAAAATATAAAATAATTTCATTTTAAGTGAATGACGAAGGAAATAATACAGTTCAAAATTGTTATATGAGAATTTACACAAAGGTTGGTTAGAAGCAAATGGGAGAACGGTGAGTGGGAAACCTTAGAAACAGCATTTGCAACAGTTGCGGATGTATACCGGTGAGTTGACACATTCTTTTAAAGACAAAAGAACAGGAAATGGGCATGTCAAAGTCCCAGGGAAAAACAAAAAACTAAATTGACTTCATTTTAAGTGAATGAAGGAAAGATAACACTTCACAATTGTGATAGGAGAATTTACACAAAGGTTGGTTAGCAGCAAATGGGACAACGGTGAGTGGGAAACCTTAGAAACGGCATTTGCAACAGTTGCGGATGTATACCGGTGAGTTGACACATTCATTTACAAAGAAAAGAACAGGAAATGGGCATGTCAAAGTCTCAATGAAAAACAAAAAACCAAATTGACTTCATTTTAAGTGAATGAAGAAGGCAATAATATTACAGTGCAAATTTCGCTATGAGAATGAACACAAAGGTTGGTTAGAAGGAAATGGGAGAACGGTGAGTGGGAAACCTTAGAAACGGCTTTTGCAACAGTTGCTGATGTATACCGGTGAGTTGACACATACTTTAAAAAACAAAAGAACAGGAAATGGGCATGTCAAAGTCCCAATGAAAAACAAAAAACTAAATTGACTTCATTTTAAGTGAATGAAGAAGGAAAGATAACACTTCACAATTGTGATAGGAGAATTTACACAAAGGTTGGTTAGAAGCAAATGGGAGAACGGTGAGTGGGAAACCTTAGAAACAGCATTTGCAACAGTTGCGGATGTATACCGGTGAGTTGACGCATTCTTTTAAAAACAAAAGAAAAGAAAATGGGCATGTCAAAGTCCCAGTAAAACAACAAAAATATAAATTGACTTCATTTTAGGTGAATGAAGAAGGAAATATTACAGTTCACAATTGTGATATGAGAATTTACACAAAGGTTGGTTAGAAGCAAATGGGAGAACGGTGAGTGGGAAACCTTCGAAACAGCATTTGCAACAGTTGCGGATGGATACCGGTGAGTTGACACATTCTTTTAAAAACAAAAAAAACAGGAAATGGTCACGTCAAAGTCCAAGGAAAAAAACAAAAAACTAATTTGACTTCATTTTAATTGAATGAAGAAGGAAAGATAACACTTCACAATTGTGATAGGAGAATGTACACAAAGGTTGGTTAGAAGCAAATGGGAGAACGGTGAGTGGGAAAGCTTAGAAACGGCATTTGCAACAGTTGCGCATGTATGCCGGTGAGTTGACAAATTCTTTTAAATACAGAAGAACAGGAAATGGGCATGTCGAAGTTCCAGTGAAACAACAAAAAACTACATTGACTTCATTTTAAGTGAATAAAGAAGGAAAGATAACACTTCCCAATTGTGATAGGAGAATTTACACAAAGGTTGGTTTGAAGCAAATGGGAGAACGGTGAGTGCGAAACCTTAGAAACGGCATTTGCAACAGTTGCGGATGTATACCGGTGAGTGGAAACATTCGTTTACAAACAAAAGAGCAGGAAATGGGCATGTCAAAGTCCCAATGAAAGACAAAAAACTAAATTGACTTCTTTTTAAGTGAATGAAGAAGGAAAGATAACACTTCACAATTGTGATAGGAGAATTTACACAAAGGTTGGTTAGAAGCAAATGGGAGAATGGTGAGTGGGAAACCTTAGGAACGGCATTTGCAACAGTTGCGGATGTATACCGGTGAGTTGACATATTCTTTTAAAAACAAAAGAACAGAAAATGGGCATGTCAAAGTCCCAGTAAAACAACAAAAAACTAAATTGACTTCATTTGAGGTGAATGAAGAAGGAAATATTACAGTTCACAATTGTGTTATGAGAATTTACAAAAAGGTTGGTTAGAAGCAAATGGGAGAACGGTGAGCGGGAAACCTTCGAAACAGCATTTGCAACAGTTGCGGATGTATACCGGTGAGTTGACACATTCTTTTAAAAACAAAAGAACAGGAAATGGGCATGTCAAAGTCCCAGGGAAAAAACAAAAAACTAAATTGACTTTATTTTAAGTGAATGAAGAAGGAAAGATAACACTTCACAATTGGGATATTAGAATTTACACAAAGGTTGGTTAGAAGCAAATGGGGGAACGGTGAGTGGGAAACCTTAGAAACGGCATATGCAACAGTGGCGGATGTATACCGGTGAGTTGACACATTCATTTACAAACAAAAGAACAGAAAATGGGCATGTCAAAGTCTCAATGAAAAACAAAAAACCAAATTGACTTCATTTTAAGTGAATGAAGAAGGAAAGATAACACTTCACAATTGTGATAGGAGAATTTACACAAAGGTTGGTTAGAAGGAAATGGGAGAACGGTGAGTGGGAAACCTTAGAAATGGCCTTTGCAACAGTTGCGCATGTATACCGGTGAGTTGACACATACTTTTAAAAACAAAAGAACAGGAAATGGGCATGTCAAAGTCCGAATGAAAAACAAAAAACTAAATTGACTTCATTTTAAGTGAATGAAGAAGGAAAGATAACACTTCACAATTGTGATAGGAGAATTTACTCAAAGGTTGGTTAGAAGCAAATGGGAGAACGGTGAGTGGGAACCTTAGAAACGGCTTTTGCAACAGTTGCGGATGTATACCGGTGAGTTGACACATTCATTTACAAACAAAAGAACAGGAAATGGGCTTGTCGAAGTCCCAATGAAAAACAAGAAACTAAATTGACTTCATTTTAAGTGAATGAAGAAGGAAAGATAACACTTCACAATTGTGATAGGAGAATTTACACAAAGGTTGGTTAGAAGCAAATGGGAGAACGGTGAGTAAAACCTTAGAAACGGCTTTTGCAACAGTTGCGGATGTATACCGGTGAGTGGAAACATTCGTTTACAAACAAAAGAACAGGAAATGGGCATGTCAAAGTCCCAATGAAAAACAAAAAACTAAATTGAATTCATTTTAAGTGAATGAAGAAGGAAAGATAACACTTCACAATAGTGATAAGAGAATTTACACAAAGGTTGGTTAGAAGCAAATGGGAGAACATTGAGTGGGAAACCTTAGAAACGGCATTTGAAACAGTTGCGGATGTATACCGGTGAGTTGAAACATTCTTTTAAAAACACAAGAACAGGAAATGGGCATGTCAAAGTCTCGGTGAAACAACAAAAATATAAATTAACTTCATTTTAAGTGAATGACGAAGGAAATAATACAGTTCCCAATTGTGATATGAGAATTTACACAAAGGTTGGTTAGAAGCAAATGGGAGAACGGTGAGTGGGAAACCTTAGAAACGGCATTTGCAACAGTTGCGGATGTATACCGGTGAGTTGACACATTATTTACAAACAAAAGAACAGGAAATGGGCATGTCAAATTCTCAATGAAAAACAAAAAACCAAATTGACTTCATTTTGAGTGAATGAAGAAGGCAATAGTATTACAGTCCAAATTTCGATATGAGAATGAACACAAAGGTTGGTTAGAAGGAAATGGGAGAACGGTGAGTGGGAAACCTTAGAAACGGCCTTTGCAACAGTTGCGGATGTATACCGGCGAGTTGACACATACTTTTAAAAACAAAAGAACAGGAAATGGGCATGTCAAAGTCCCAATGAAAAACAAAAAACTAAATTGACTTCATTTTAAGTGAATGAAGAAGGAAAGATAACACTTCACAATTGTGATAGGAGAATTTACACAAAGGTTGGTTAGAAGCAAATGGGAGAACGGTGAGTGGGAAACCTTAGAAACGGCATTTGCAACAGTTGCGGATGTATACCGGTGAGTTGACACATTCATTTACAAACAAAAGAACAGGAAATAGGCTTGTCGAAGTCCCAATGAAAAACAAGAAACTAAATTGACTTCATTTTAAGTGAATGAAGAAGGAAAGATAACACTTCACAATTGTGATAGGAGAATTTACACAAAGGTTGGTTAGAAGCAAATGGGAGAACGGTGAGTGGGAAACCTTAGGAACGGCATTTGAAACAGTTGCGGATGTATACCGGTGAGTTGAAACATTCTTTCAAAAACAAAAGAACAGGAAATGGGCATGTCAAAGTCCCAGGGAAAAAACAAAAATATAAATTGACGTCATTTTAAGTGAATGAAGAAGGAAAGATAACACTTCACAATTGTGATAGGAGAATTTACACAAAGGTTGGTTAGAAGCAAATGGGAGAACGGTGAGTGGGAAACCTTAAAAACGGCATTTGAAACAGTTGCGAATGTATACCGGTGAGTTGAAACATTCTTTTAAAAACACAAGAACAGGAAATGGGCATGTCAAAGTCTCGGTGAAACAACAAAAATATAAATTAACTTCATTTTAAGTGAATGACGAAGGAAATATTACAGTTCCCAATTGTGATATGAGAATTTACACAAAGGTTTGTTAGAAGCAAATGGGAAAACGGTGAGTGGGAAACCTTCGAAACAGCATTTGCAACAGTTGCGGATGTATACCGGTGAGTTGACACATTCTTTTAAAGACAACAGAACAGGAAATGGGCATATCAAAGTCTCAGGGAAAAACAAAAAACCAAATTGACTTCATTTTAAGTGAATGAAGGAAAGATAACACTTCACAATTGTGATAGGAGAATTTACACAAAGGTTGGTTAGAAGCAAATGGGAGAACGGTGAGTGGGAAACCTTAAAAACGGCATTTGAAACAGTTGCGAATGCATACCGGTGAGTTGAAACATTCTTTTAAAAACACAAGAACAGGAAATGGGCATGTCAAAGTCTCGGTGAAACAACAAAAATATAAATAACTTCATTTTAAGTGAATGACGAAGGAAATATTACAGTTCCCAATTGTGATATGTGAATTTACACAAAGGTTGGTTAGAAGCAAATGGGAGAACGGTGAGTGGGAAACCTTAGAAACAGCATTTGCAACAGTTGCGGATGTATACCGGTGAGTTGACACATTCTTTTAAAGACAAAAGAACAGGAAATGGGCATGTCAAAGTCCCAGTAAAACAACAAAAAACTAAATTGACTTCATTTTAGGTGAATGAAGTAGGAAATATTACAGTTCACAATTGTGATATGAGAATTTACACAAAGGGGGGTTAGAAGCAAATGGGAGAACGGTGAGCGGGAAACCCTCGAAACAGCATTTGCAACAGTTGCGGATGTATACCGGTGAGTTGGCACATTCTTTTAAAAACAAAAGAACAGGAAATGGGCATGTCAAAGTCCCAGGGAAAAAACAAAAAACTAAATTGACTTCATTTTAAGTGAATGAAGACGGAAAGATAAAACTTCACAATTGTGATAGGAGAATTTACACAAAGGTTGGTTAGAAGGAAATGGGAGAACTGTGAGTGGGAAACCTTAGAAACGGCATTTGCAACAGTTGCGGATGTATACCGGTGAGTGGACACATTCATTTACAAACAAAAGAACAGGAAATGGGCATGTCAAAATCTCAATGAAAAACAAAAAAACAAATTGACTTCATTTTAAGTGAATGAAGAAGGCAATAGTATTACAGTCCAAATTTCGATATGAGAATGAACACAAAGGTTGGTTAGAAGGAAATGGGAGAACGGTGAGTGGGAAACCTTAGAAACGGCTTTTGCAACAGTTGCTGATGTATACCGGTGAGTTGACACATACTTTAAAAAACAAAAGAACAGGAAATGGGCATGTCAAAGTCCAAATGAAAAACAAAAAACTAAATTGACTTCATTTTAAGTGAATGAAGAAGGAAAGATAACACTTCACAATTGTGATAGGAGAATTTACACAAAGGTTGGTTAGAAGCAAATGGGAGAACGGTGAGTGGGAAACCTTAGAAACAGCATTTGCAACAGTTGCGGATGTATACCGGTGAGTTGACGCATTCTTTTAAAAACAAAAGAAAAGAAAATGGGCATGTCAAAGTCCCAGTAAAACAACAAAAATATAAATTGACTTCATTTTAGGTGAATGAAGAAGGAAATATTACAGTTCACAATTGTGATATGAGAATTTACACAAAGGTTGGTTAGAAGCAAATGGGAGAACGGTGAGTGGGAAACCTTCGAAACAGCATTTGCAACAGTTGCGGATGGATACCGGTGAGTTGACACATTCTTTTAAAAACAAAAAAACAGAAAATGTTCACGTCAAAGTCCAAGGAAAAAAACAAAAAACTAATTTGACTTCATTTTAATTGAATGAAGAAGGAAAGATAACACTTCACAATTGTGATAGGAGAATTTACACAAAGGTTGGTTAGAAGCAAATGGGAGAACGGTGAGTGGGAAAGCTTAGAAACGGCATTTGCAACAGTTGCGCATGTATGCCGGTGAGTTGACAAATTCTTTTAAATACAGAAGAACAGGAAATGGGCATGTCGAAGTTCCAGTGAAACAACAAAAAACTACATTGACTTCATTTTAAGTGAATAAAGAAGGAAAGATAACACTTCCCAATTGTGATAGGAGAATTTACACAAAGGTTGGTTTGAAGCAAATGGGAGAACGGTGAGTGCGAAACCTTAGAAACGGCATTTGCAACAGTTGCGGATGTATACCGGTGAGTGGAAACATTCGTTTACAAACAAAAGAGCAGGAAATGGGCATGTCAAAGTCCCAATGAAAGACAAAAAACTAAATTGACTTCTTTTTAAGTGAATGAAGAAGGAAAGATAACACTTCACAATTGTGATAGGAGAATTTACACAAAGGTTGGTTAGAAGCAAATGGGAGAACGGTGAGTGGGAAACCTTAGGAACGGCATTTGCAACAGTTGCGGATGTATACCGGTGAGTTGACATATTCTTTTAAAAACAAAAGAACAGAAAATGGGCATGTCAAAGTCCCAGTAAAACAACAAAAAACTAAATTGACTTCATTTGAGGTGAATGAAGAAGGAAATATTACAGTTCACAATTGTGTTATGAGAATTTACAAAAAGGTTGGTTAGAAGCACATGGGAGAACGGTGAGCGGGAAACCTTCGAAACAGCATTTGCAACAGTTGCGGATGTATACCGGTGAGTTGACACATTCTTTTAAAAACAAAAGAACAGGAAATGGGCATGTCAAAGTCCCAGGGAAAAAACAAAAAACTAAATTGACTTTATTTTAAGTGAATGAAGAAGGAAAGATAACACTTCACAATTGGGATATTAGAATTTACACAAAGGTTGGTTAGAAGCAAATGGGGGAACGGTGAGTGGGAAACCTTAGAAACGGCATATGCAACAGTGGCGGATGTATACCGGTGAGTTGACACATTCATTTACAAACAAAAGAACAGAAAATGGGCATGTCAAAGTCTCAATGAAAAACAAAAAACCAAATTGACTTCATTTTAAGTGAATGAAGAAGGAAAGATAACACTTCACAATTGTGATAGGAGAATTTACACAAAGGTTGGTTAGAAGGAAATGGGAGAACGGTGAGTGGGAAACCTTAGAAATGGCCTTTGCAACAGTTGCGCATGTATACCGGTGAGTTGACACATACTTTTAAAAACAAAAGAACAGGAAATGGGCATGTCAAAGTCCGAATGAAAAACAAAAAACTAAATTGACTTCATTTTAAGTGAATGAAGAAGGAAAGATAACACTTCACAATTGTGATAGGAGAATTTACTCAAAGGTTGGTTAGAAGCAAATGGGAGAACGGTGAGTGGGAACCTTAGAAACGGCTTTTGCAACAGTTGCGGATGTATACCGGTGAGTTGACACATTCATTTACAAACAAAAGAACAGGAAATGGGCTTGTCGAAGTCCCAATGAAAAACAAGAAACTAAATTGACTTCATTTTAAGTGAATGAAGAAGGAAAGATAACACTTCACAATTGTGATAGGAGAATTTACACAAAGGTTGGTTAGAAGCAAATGGGAGAACGGTGAGTAAAACCTTAGAAACGGCTTTTGCAACAGTTGCGGATGTATACCGGTGAGTGGAAACATTCGTTTACAAACAAAAGAACATGGAAATGGGCATGTCAAAGTCCCAATGAAAAACAAAAAACTAAATTGAATTCATTTTAAGTGAATGAAGAAGGAAAGATAACACTTCACAATTGTGATAAGAGAATTTACACAAAGGTTGGTTAGAAGCAAATGGGAGAACATTGAGTGGGAAACCTTAGAAACGGCATTTGAAACAGTTGCGGATGTATACCGGTGAGTTGAAACATTCTTTTAAAAACACAAGAACAGGAAATGGGCATGTCAAAGTCTCGGTGAAACAACAAAAATATAAATTAACTTCATTTTAAGTGAATGACGAAGGAAATAATACAGTTCCCAATTGTGATATGAGAATTTACACAAAGGTTGGTTAGAAGCAAATGGGAGAACGGTGAGTGGGAAACCTTAGAAACGGCATTTGCAACAGTTGCGGATGTATACCGGTGAGTTGACACATTATTTACAAACAAAAGAACAGGAAATGGGCATGTCAAATTCTCAATGAAAAACAAAAAACCAAATTGACTTCATTTTGAGTGAATGAAGAAGGCAATAGTATTACAGTCCAAATTTCGATATGAGAATGAACACAAAGGTTGGTTAGAAGGAAATGGGAGAACGGTGAGTGGGAAACCTTAGAAACGGCCTTTGCAACAGTTGCGGATGTATACCGGCGAGTTGACACATACTTTTAAAAACAAAAGAACAGGAAATGGGCATGTCAAAGTCCCAATGAAAAACAAAAAACTAAATTGACTTCATTTTAAGTGAATGAAGAAGGAAAGATAACACTTCACAATTGTGATAGGAGAATTTACACAAAGGTTGGTTAGAAGCAAATGGGAGAACGGTGAGTGGGAAACCTTAGAAACGGCATTTGCAACAGTTGCGGATGTATACCGGTGAGTTGACACATTCATTTACAAACAAAAGAACAGGAAATGGGCTTGTCGAAGTCCCAATGAAAAACAAGAAACTAAATTGACTTCATTTTAAGTGAATGAAGAAGGAAAGATAACACTTCACAATTGTGATAGGAGAATTTACACAAAGGTTGGTTAGAAGCAAATGGGAGAACGGTGAGTGGGAAACCTTAGGAACGGCATTCGAAACAGTTGCGGATGTATACCGGTGAGTTGAAACATTCTTTCAAAAACAAAAGAACAGGAAATGGGCATGTCAAAGTCCCAGGGAAAAAACAAAAATATAAATTGACGTCATTTTAAGTGAATGAAGAAGGAAAGATAACACTTCACAATTGTGATAGGAGAATTTACACAAAGGTTGGTTAGAAGCAAATGG
This sequence comes from Haemaphysalis longicornis, assembly GCF_048455015.1. Taxonomy (NCBI): domain Eukaryota; kingdom Metazoa; phylum Arthropoda; class Arachnida; order Ixodida; family Ixodidae; genus Haemaphysalis; species Haemaphysalis longicornis. The sequence continues at coordinate 210,936,302 of NW_027526361.1, read as the reverse complement.
GAGAACGGTGAGTGGGAAACCTTAAAAACGGCATTTGAAACAGTTGCGAATGTATACCGGTGAGTTGAAACATTCTTTTAAAAACACAAGAACAGGAAATGGGCATGTCAAAGTCTCGGTGAAACAACAAAAATATAAATTAACTTCATTTTAAGTGAATGACGAAGGAAATATTACAGTTCCCAATTGTGATATGAGAATTTACACAAAGGTTTGTTAGAAGCAAATGGGAAAACGGTGAGTGGGAAACCTTCGAAACAGCATTTGCAACAGTTGCGGATGTATACCGGTGAGTTGACACATTCTTTTAAAGACAACAGAACAGGAAATGGGCATATCAAAGTCTCAGGGAAAAACAAAAAACCAAATTGACTTCATTTTAAGTGAATGAAGGAAAGATAACACTTCACAATTGTGATAGGAGAATTTACACAAAGGTTGGTTTGAAGCAAATGGGAGAACGGTGAGTGGGAAACCTTAAAAACGGCATTTGAAACAGTTGCGAATGCATACCGGTGAGTTGAAACATTCTTTTAAAAACACAAGAACAGGAAATGGGCATGTCAAAGTCTCGGTGAAACAACAAAAATATAAATAACTTCATTTTAAGTGAATGACGAAGGAAATATTACAGTTCCCAATTGTGATATGTGAATTTACACAAAGGTTGGTTAGAAGCAAATGGGAGAACGGTGAGTGGGAAACCTTAGAAACAGCATTTGCAACAGTTGCGGATGTATACCGGTGAGTTGACACATTCTTTTAAAGACAAAAGAACAGGAAATGGGCATGTCAAAGTCCCAGTAAAACAACAAAAAACTAAATTGACTTCATTTTAGGTGAATGAAGTAGGAAATATTACAGTTCACAATTGTGATATGAGAATTTACACAAAGGGGGGTTAGAAGCAAATGGGAGAACGGTGAGCGGGAAACCCTCGAAACAGCATTTGCAACAGTTGCGGATGTATACCGGTGAGTTGGCACATTCTTTTAAAAACAAAAGAACAGGAAATGGGCATGTCAAAGTCCCAGGGAAAAAACAAAAAACTAAATTGACTTCATTTTAAGTGAATGAAGACGGAAAGATAAAACTTCACAATTGTGATAGGAGAATTTACACAAAGGTTGGTTAGAAGGAAATGGGAGAACTGTGAGTGGGAAACCTTAGAAACGGCATTTGCAACAGTTGCGGATGTATACCGGTGAGTGGACACATTCATTTACAAACAAAAGAACAGGAAATGGGCATGTCAAAATCTCAATGAAAAACAAAAAAACAAATTGACTTCATTTTAAGTGAATGAAGAAGGCAATAGTATTACAGTCCAAATTTCGATATGAGAATGAACACAAAGGTTGGTTAGAAGGAAATGGGAGAACGGTGAGTGGGAAACCTTAGAAACGGCATTTGCAACAGTTGCGGATGTATACCGGTGAGTGGACACATTCATTTACAAACAAAAGAACAGGAAATGGCATGTCAAAATCTCAATGAAAAACAAAAAAACAAATTGACTTCATTTTAAGTGAATGAAGAAGGCAATAGTATTACAGTCCAAATTTCGATATGAGAATGAACACAAAGGTTGGTTAGAAGGAAATGGGAGAACGGTGAGTGGGAAACCTTAGAAACGGCCTTTGCAACAGTTGCGGATGTATACCGGTGAGTTGGCACATTCTTTTAAAAACAAAAGAACAGGAAATGAGCATGTCAAAGTTCCAGGGAAAAAACAAAAAACTAAATTGACTTCATTTTAAATGAATGAAGAAGGAAAGATAACACTTCACAATTGTGATAGGAGAATTTACACAAAGGTTGGTTAGAAGGAAATGGGAGAACTGTGAGTGGGAAACCTTAGAAACGGCATTTGCAACAGTTGCGGATGTATACCGGTGAGTTGACACATTCATTTACAAACAAAAGAACAGGAAATGGGCTTGTCGAAGTCCCAATGAAAAACAAAAAAACTAAATTGACTTCATTTTAAGTGAATGAAGAAGGAAAGATAACACTTCACAATTGTGATAGGAGAATTTACACAAAGGTTGGTTAGAAGCAAATGGGAGAACGGTGAGTGGGAAACCTTAGGAACGGCATTTGAAACAGTTGCGGATGTATACCGATGAGTTGAAACATTCTTTCAAAAACAAAAGAACAGGAAATGGGCATGTCAAAGTCCCAGGGAAAAAACAAAAATATAAATTGACGTCATTTTAAGTGAATGACGAAGGAAATATTACAGTTCCCAATTGTGATATGAGAATTCAAACAAAGGTTGGTTAGAAGCAAATGGGAAAACGGTGAGTGGGAAACCTTAGAAACAGCATTTGCAACAGTTGCGGATGTATACCGGTGAGTTGACACATTCTTTAAAAGACAAACGAACAGGAAATGGGCATATCAAAGTCCCAGGGAAAAACAAAAAACTAAATGGACTTCATTTTAAGTGAATGAAGGAAAGATAACACTTCACAATTGTGATAGCAGAATTTACACAAAGGTTGGTTAGAAGCAAATGGGAGAACGGTGAGTGGGAAACCTTAAAAACGGCATTTGAAACCGTTGCGAATGTATACCGGTGATTTGAAACATTCTTTTAAAAACACAAGAACAGGAAATGGGCATGTCAAAGTCTCGGTGAAACAACAAAAATATAAAATAACTTCATTTTAAGTGAATGACAAAGGAAATATTACAGTTCCCAATTGTGATATGAGAATTTACACAAAGGTTGGTTAGAAGCAAATGGGAGAACGCTGAGTGGGAAACCTTAGAAACAGCATTTGCAACAGTTGCGGATGTATACCGGTGAGTTGGCACATTCTTTTAAAAACAAAAGAACAGGAAATGGGCATGTCAAAGTCCCACGGAAAAAACAAAAAACTAAATTGACTTCATTTTAAGTGAATGAAGAAGGAAAGATAACAATTCACAATTGTGATAGGAGAATTTACACAAAGGTTGGTTAGAAGCAAATGGGAGAACGGTGAGTGGGAAACCTTAGAAACGGCATTTGCAACAGTTGCGGATGTATACCGGTGAGTTGACACATTCATTTACAAACAAAAGAACAGGAAATGGGCATGTCAAAATCTCAATGAAAAACAAAAAACCAAATTGACTTCATTTTAAGTGAATGAAGAAGGCAATAATATTACAGTCGAAATTTCGATATGAGAATGAACACAAAGGTTGGTTAGAAGGAAATGGGAGAACGGTGAGTGGGAAACCTTAGAAATGGCCTTTGCAACAGTTGCGCATGTATACCGGGGAGTTGACACATACTTTTAAAAACAAAAGAACAGGAAATGGGCATGTCAAAGTCCGAATGAAAAACAAAAAACTAAATTGACTTCATTTTAAGTGAATGAAGAAGGAAAGATAACACTTCACAATTGTGATAGGAGAATTTACTCAAAGGTTGGTTAGAAGCAAATGGGAGAACGGTGAGTGGGAACCTTAGAAACGGCTTTTGCAACAGTTGCGGATGTATACCGGTGAGTGGAAACATTCGTTTACAAACAAAAGAACAGGAAATGGGCATGTCAAAGTCCCAATGAAAAACAAAAAACTAAAGTGAATTCATTTTAAGTGAATGAAGAAGGAAAGATAACACTTCACAATTGTGATAGGAGAATTTACACAAAGGTTGGTTAGAAGCAAATGGGAGAACATTGAGTGGGAAACCTTAGAAACGGCATTTGAAACAGTTGCGGATGTATACCGGTGAGTTGAAACATTCTTTTAAAAACACAAGAACAGGAAATGGGCATGTCAAAGTCTCGGTGAAACAACAAAAATATAAATTAACTTCATTTTAAGTGAATGACGAAGGAAATAATACAGTTCCCAATTGTGATATGAGAATTTACACAAAGGTTGGTTAGAAGCAAATGGGAAAACGGTGAGTGGGAAACCTTAGAAACAGCATTTGCCACAGTTGCGGATGTATACCGGTGAGTTGACACATTCTTTTAAAGACAAAAGAACAGAAAATGGGCATATCAAAGTCCCAGGGAAAAACAAAAAAACTAAATTGACTTCATTTTAAGTGAATGAAGGAAAGATAACACTTCACAATTGTGATAGGAGAATTTACACAAAGGTTGGTTAGAAGCAAATGGGAGAACGGTGAGTGGGAAACCTTAAAAACGGCATTTGAAACAGTTGCGAATGTATACCGGTGAGTTGAAACATTCTTTTAAAAACACAAGAACAGGAAATGGGCATGTCAAAGTCTCGGTGAAACAACAAAAATATAAATTAACTTCATTTTATGTGAATGACGAAGGAAATATTACAGTTCCCAATTGTGATATGAGAATTTACGCAAAGGTTGGTTCGAAGCAAATGGGAGAACGGTGAGTGGGAAACCTTAGAAACGGCATTTGCAACAGTTGCGGATGTATACCGGTGAGTTGACACATTCATTTACAAACAAAAGAACAGGAAATGGGCATGTCAAAGTCCCAGTGAAAAACAAAAAACTAAATTGACTTCATTTGAAGTGAATGAAGAAGGAAAGATAACACTTCACAATTGTGATAGGAGAATTTACACAAAGGTTGGTTAGAAGCAAATGGGAGAACGTTGAGTGGGAAACCTTAGAAACGGCATTTGAAACAGTTGCGGATGTATACCGGTGAGTTGACACATTCTTTTAAAAACAAAAGAACAGGAAATGGGCATGTCAAAGTCCCAGGGAAAAAACAAAAAACTAAATTGACTTCATTTTAAGTGAATGAAGAAGGAAAGATAACACTTCACAATTGTGATAGGAGAATTTACACAAAGGTTGGTTAAAAGCAAATGGGGGAACGGTGAGTGGGAAACCTTAGAAACGGCATTTGCAACAGTTGCGGATGTATACCAGTGAGTTGACACATTTTTTAAAAAACAAAAGAACAGGAAATGGGCATGTCAAAGTCTCAATGAAAAACAAAAAACCAAATTGACTTCATTTTAAGTGAATGAAGAAGGCAATAATATTACAGTCGAAATTTCGATATGAGAATGAACACAAAGGTGGGTTAGAAGGAAATGGGAGAACGGTGAGTGGGAAACCTTAGAAACGGCTTTTGCAACAGTTGCTGATGTATACCGGTGAGTTGACACATACTTTTAAAAACAAAAGAACAGGAATTGGGCATGTCAAAGTCCCAATAAAAACAAAAAACTAAATTGACTTCATTTTAAGTGAATGAAGAAGGAAAGATAACACTTCACAATTGTGATAGGAGAATTTACACAAAGGTTGGTTAGAAGCAAATGGGAGAACGGTGAGTGGGAAACCTTAGAAACAGCATTTGCAACAGTTGCGGATGTATACCGGTGAGTTGACGCATTCTTTTAAAAACAAAAGAAAAGAAAATGGGCATGTCAAAGTCCTAGTAAAACAACAAAAATATAAATTGACTTCATTTTAGGTGAATGAAGAAGGAAATATTACAGTTCACAATTGTGATATGAGAATTTACACAAAGGTTGGTTAGAAGCAAATGGGAGAACGGTGAGTGGGAAACCTTCGAAACAGCATTTGCAACAGTTGCGGATGTATACCGGTGAGTTGACACATTCTTTTAAAAACAAAAAAACAGGAAATGGTCATGTCAAAGACCAAGGAAAAAAACAAAAAACTAAATTGACTTCATTTTAATTGAATGAAGAAGGAAAGATAACACTTCACAATTGTGATAGGAGAATTTACACAAAGGTTGGTTAGAAGCAAATGGGAGAACGGTGAGTGGGAAAGCTTAGAAACGGCATTTGCAACAGTTGCGCATGTATGCCGGTGAGTTGACAAATTCTTTTAAATACAGAAGAACAGGAAATGGGCATGTCGAAGTTCCAGTGAAACAACAAAAAACTACATTGACTTCATTTTAAGTGAATGAAGAAGCAAAGATAACATTTCACAATTGTGGTAGGAGAACTTACACAAAGGTTGGTTAGAAGCAAATGGGAAAACGGTGAGTGGGAAACCTTACAAACGGCATTTGCAACAGTTGCGGATGTATACCGGTGAGTTGACACATTCTTTTAAAAACAAAAGAACAGGAAATGGGCATGTCTAAGTTCCAGTGAAACAACAAAAAACTAAATTGACTTCATTTTAAGTGAATAAAGAAGGAAAGATAACAGTTCCCAATTGTGATAGGAGAATTTACACAAAGGTTGGTTAGAAGGAAATGGGAGAACTGTGAGTGGGAAACCTTAGAAACGGCATTTGCAACAGTTGCGGATGTATACCGGTGAGTGGACACATTCATTTACAAACAAAAGAACAGGAAATGGGCATGTCAAAATCTCAATGAAAAACAAAAAAACAAATTGACTTCATTTTAAGTGAATGAAGAAGGCAATAGTATTACAGTCCAAATTTCGATATGAGAATGAACACAAAGGTTGGTTAGAAGGAAATGGGAGAACGGTGAGTGGGAAACCTTAGAAACGGCATTTGCAACAGTTGCGGATGTATACCGGTGAGTGGACACATTCATTTACAAACAAAAGAACAGGAAATGGCATGTCAAAATCTCAATGAAAAACAAAAAAACAAATTGACTTCATTTTAAGTGAATGAAGAAGGCAATAGTATTACAGTCCAAATTTCGATATGAGAATGAACACAAAGGTTGGTTAGAAGGAAATGGGAGAACGGTGAGTGGGAAACCTTAGAAACGGCCTTTGCAACAGTTGCGGATGTATACCGGTGAGTTGGCACATTCTTTTAAAAACAAAAGAACAGGAAATGAGCATGTCAAAGTTCCAGGGAAAAAACAAAAAACTAAATTGACTTCATTTTAAATGAATGAAGAAGGAAAGATAACACTTCACAATTGTGATAGGAGAATTTACACAAAGGTTGGTTAGAAGGAAATGGGAGAACTGTGAGTGGGAAACCTTAGAAACGGCATTTGCAACAGTTGCGGATGTATACCGGTGAGTTGACACATTCATTTACAAACAAAAGAACAGGAAATGGGCTTGTCGAAGTCCCAATGAAAAACAAAAAAACTAAATTGACTTCATTTTAAGTGAATGAAGAAGGAAAGATAACACTTCACAATTGTGATAGGAGAATTTACACAAAGGTTGGTTAGAAGCAAATGGGAGAACGGTGAGTGGGAAACCTTAGGAACGGCATTTGAAACAGTTGCGGATGTATACCGATGAGTTGAAACATTCTTTCAAAAACAAAAGAACAGGAAATGGGCATGTCAAAGTCCCAGGGAAAAAACAAAAATATAAATTGACGTCATTTTAAGTGAATGACGAAGGAAATATTACAGTTCCCAATTGTGATATGAGAATTCAAACAAAGGTTGGTTAGAAGCAAATGGGAAAACGGTGAGTGGGAAACCTTAGAAACAGCATTTGCAACAGTTGCGGATGTATACCGGTGAGTTGACACATTCTTTAAAAGACAAACGAACAGGAAATGGGCATATCAAAGTCCCAGGGAAAAACAAAAAACTAAATGGACTTCATTTTAAGTGAATGAAGGAAAGATAACACTTCACAATTGTGATAGCAGAATTTACACAAAGGTTGGTTAGAAGCAAATGGGAGAACGGTGAGTGGGAAACCTTAAAAACGGCATTTGAAACCGTTGCGAATGTATACCGGTGATTTGAAACATTCTTTTAAAAACACAAGAACAGGAAATGGGCATGTCAAAGTCTCGGTGAAACAACAAAAATATAAAATAACTTCATTTTAAGTGAATGACAAAGGAAATATTACAGTTCCCAATTGTGATATGAGAATTTACACAAAGGTTGGTTAGAAGCAAATGGGAGAACGCTGAGTGGGAAACCTTAGAAACAGCATTTGCAACAGTTGCGGATGTATACCGGTGAGTTGGCACATTCTTTTAAAAACAAAAGAACAGGAAATGGGCATGTCAAAGTCCCACGGAAAAAACAAAAAACTAAATTGACTTCATTTTAAGTGAATGAAGAAGGAAAGATAACAATTCACAATTGTGATAGGAGAATTTACACAAAGGTTGGTTAGAAGCAAATGGGAGAACGGTGAGTGGGAAACCTTAGAAACGGCATTTGCAACAGTTGCGGATGTATACCGGTGAGTTGACACATTCATTTACAAACAAAAGAACAGGAAATGGGCATGTCAAAATCTCAATGAAAAACAAAAAACCAAATTGACTTCATTTTAAGTGAATGAAGAAGGCAATAATATTACAGTCGAAATTTCGATATGAGAATGAACACAAAGGTTGGTTAGAAGGAAATGGGAGAACGGTGAGTGGGAAACCTTAGAAATGGCCTTTGCAACAGTTGCGCATGTATACCGGGGAGTTGACACATACTTTTAAAAACAAAAGAACAGGAAATGGGCATGTCAAAGTCCGAATGAAAAACAAAAAACTAAATTGACTTCATTTTAAGTGAATGAAGAAGGAAAGATAACACTTCACAATTGTGATAGGAGAATTTACTCAAAGGTTGGTTAGAAGCAAATGGGAGAACGGTGAGTGGGAACCTTAGAAACGGCTTTTGCAACAGTTGCGGATGTATACCGGTGAGTGGAAACATTCGTTTACAAACAAAAGAACAGGAAATGGGCATGTCAAAGTCCCAATGAAAAACAAAAAACTAAAGTGAATTCATTTTAAGTGAATGAAGAAGGAAAGATAACACTTCACAATTGTGATAGGAGAATTTACACAAAGGTTGGTTAGAAGCAAATGGGAGAACATTGAGTGGGAAACCTTAGAAACGGCATTTGAAACAGTTGCGGATGTATACCGGTGAGTTGAAACATTCTTTTAAAAACACAAGAACAGGAAATGGGCATGTCAAAGTCTCGGTGAAACAACAAAAATATAAATTAACTTCATTTTAAGTGAATGACGAAGGAAATAATACAGTTCCCAATTGTGATATGAGAATTTACACAAAGGTTGGTTAGAAGCAAATGGGAAAACGGTGAGTGGGAAACCTTAGAAACAGCATTTGCCACAGTTGCGGATGTATACCGGTGAGTTGACACATTCTTTTAAAGACAAAAGAACAGAAAATGGGCATATCAAAGTCCCAGGGAAAAACAAAAAAACTAAATTGACTTCATTTTAAGTGAATGAAGGAAAGATAACACTTCACAATTGTGATAGGAGAATTTACACAAAGGTTGGTTAGAAGCAAATGGGAGAACGGTGAGTGGGAAACCTTAAAAACGGCATTTGAAACAGTTGCGAATGTATACCGGTGAGTTGAAACATTCTTTTAAAAACACAAGAACAGGAAATGGGCATGTCAAAGTCTCGGTGAAACAACAAAAATATAAATTAACTTCATTTTATGTGAATGACGAAGGAAATATTACAGTTCCCAATTGTGATATGAGAATTTACGCAAAGGTTGGTTCGAAGCAAATGGGAGAACGGTGAGTGGGAAACCTTAGAAACGGCATTTGCAACAGTTGCGGATGTATACCGGTGAGTTGACACATTCATTTACAAACAAAAGAACAGGAAATGGGCATGTCAAAGTCCCAGTGAAAAACAAAAAACTAAATTGACTTCATTTGAAGTGAATGAAGAAGGAAAGATAACACTTCACAATTGTGATAGGAGAATTTACACAAAGGTTGGTTAGAAGCAAATGGGAGAACGTTGAGTGGGAAACCTTAGAAACGGCATTTGAAACAGTTGCGGATGTATACCGGTGAGTTGACACATTCTTTTAAAAACAAAAGAACAGGAAATGGGCATGTCAAAGTCCCAGGGAAAAAACAAAAAACTAAATTGACTTCATTTTAAGTGAATGAAGAAGGAAAGATAACACTTCACAATTGTGATAGGAGAATTTACACAAAGGTTGGTTAAAAGCAAATGGGGGAACGGTGAGTGGGAAACCTTAGAAACGGCATTTGCAACAGTTGCGGATGTATACCAGTGAGTTGACACATTTTTTAAAAAACAAAAGAACAGGAAATGGGCATGTCAAAGTCTCAATGAAAAACAAAAAACCAAATTGACTTCATTTTAAGTGAATGAAGAAGGCAATAATATTACAGTCGAAATTTCGATATGAGAATGAACACAAAGGTGGGTTAGAAGGAAATGGGAGAACGGTGAGTGGGAAACCTTAGAAACGGCTTTTGCAACAGTTGCTGATGTATACCGGTGAGTTGACACATACTTTTAAAAACAAAAGAACAGGAATTGGGCATGTCAAAGTCCCAATAAAAACAAAAAACTAAATTGACTTCATTTTAAGTGAATGAAGAAGGAAAGATAACACTTCACAATTGTGATAGGAGAATTTACACAAAGGTTGGTTAGAAGCAAATGGGAGAACGGTGAGTGGGAAACCTTAGAAACAGCATTTGCAACAGTTGCGGATGTATACCGGTGAGTTGACGCATTCTTTTAAAAACAAAAGAAAAGAAAATGGGCATGTCAAAGTCCTAGTAAAACAACAAAAATATAAATTGACTTCATTTTAGGTGAATGAAGAAGGAAATATTACAGTTCACAATTGTGATATGAGAATTTACACAAAGGTTGGTTAGAAGCAAATGGGAGAACGGTGAGTGGGAAACCTTCGAAACAGCATTTGCAACAGTTGCGGATGTATACCGGTGAGTTGACACATTCTTTTAAAAACAAAAAAACAGGAAATGGTCATGTCAAAGACCAAGGAAAAAAACAAAAAACTAAATTGACTTCATTTTAATTGAATGAAGAAGGAAAGATAACACTTCACAATTGTGATAGGAGAATTTACACAAAGGTTGGTTAGAAGCAAATGGGAGAACGGTGAGTGGGAAAGCTTAGAAACGGCATTTGCAACAGTTGCGCATGTATGCCGGTGAGTTGACAAATTCTTTTAAATACAGAAGAACAGGAAATGGGCATGTCGAAGTTCCAGTGAAACAACAAAAAACTACATTGACTTCATTTTAAGTGAATGAAGAAGCAAAGATAACATTTCACAATTGTGGTAGGAGAACTTACACAAAGGTTGGTTAGAAGCAAATGGGAAAACGGTGAGTGGGAAACCTTACAAACGGCATTTGCAACAGTTGCGGATGTATACCGGTGAGTTGACACATTCTTTTAAAAACAAAAGAACAGGAAATGGGCATGTCTAAGTTCCAGTGAAACAACAAAAAACTAAATTGACTTCATTTTAAGTGAATAAAGAAGGAAAGATAACAGTTCCCAATTGTGATAGGAGAATTTACACAAAGGTTGGTTAGAAGCAAATGGGAGAACGGTGAGTGCGAAACCTTAGAAACGGCTTTTGCAACAGTTGCGGATGTATACCGGTGAGTGGAAACATTCGTTTACAAACAAAAGAACAGGACATGGGCATGTCAAAGTCTCAATGAAAAACAAAAAACCAAATTGACTTCATTTTAAGTGAATGAAGAAAGCAATAATATTACAGTCCAAATTTCGATATGAGAATGAACACAAAGGTTGGTTAGAAGGAAATGGGAGAACGGTGAGTGGGAAACCTTAGAAACGGCTTTTGCAAATGTTGCGGATGTATACCGGTGAGTGGAAACATTCGTTTACAAACAAAAGAACAGGAAATGGGCATGTCAAAGTCCCAATGAAAAACAAAAAACTAAATTGACTTCATTTTAAGTGAATTAAGAAGGAAAGAAAACACTTCACAATTGCGATAGGAGAATTTACACAAAGGTTGGTTAGAAGGAAATGGGAGAACGATGAGTGGGAAACCTTAGGAACGGCATTTGAAACAGTTGTGGATGTATACCGGTGAGTTGAAACATTTTTTTAAAAACAAAAGAACATGAAATGGGCATTTCAAAGTCCCAGGGAAAAAACAAAAACATAAATTGACGTCATTTTAAGTAAATGAAGAAGGAAAGATAACACTTCACAATTGTGATAGGAGAATTTACACAAAAGTTGGTTAGAAGCAAATGGGAGAACGGTGAGTGGGAAACCTTAAAAACGGCATTTGAAACAGTTGCGAATGTATACCGGTGAGTTGAAACATTCTTTTAAAAACACAAGAACAGGAAATGGGCATGTCAAAGTCTCGGTGAAACAACAAAAATATAAATTAACTTCATTTTAAGTGAATGACAAAGGAAATATTACAGTTCCCAATTGTGATATGAGAATTTACACAAAGGTTGGTTAGAAGCAAATGGGAAAACGGTGAGTGGGAAACCTTAGAAACAGCATTTGCAACAGTTGCGGATGTATACCAGTGAGTTGACACATTTTTTAAAAAACAAAAGAGAAGAAAATGGGAATGTCAAAGTCTCAGTAAAACAACAAAAAACTAAATTGACTTCATTTTAGGTGAATGAAGAAGGAAATATTACAGTTCACAATTGTGATATGAGAATTTACACAAAGGTTGGTTAGAAGCAAATGGGAGGACGGTGAGCGGGAAACCTTCGAAACAGCATTTGCAACAGTTGCGGATGTATACCGGTGAGTTGACACATTCTTTTAAAAACAAAAGAACAGGAAATGGGCATGTCAAAGTCCCAGGGAAAAAACAAAAAACTAAATTGACTTCATTTTAAGTGAATGAAGAAGGAAAGATAACACCTCACAATTGTGATAGGAGAATTTACACAAAGGTTGGTTAGAAGCAAATGGGAGAACGGTGAGTGGGAAACCTTAGAAACGGCATTTGCAACAGTTGCGGATGTATACCGGTGAGTTGACACATTCATTTACAAAAAAAAGAACAGGACATGGGCATGTCAAAGTCTCAATGAAAAACAAAAAACCAAATTGACTTCATTTTAAGTGAATGAAGAAAGCAATAATATTACAGTCCAAATTTCGATATGAGAATGAACACAAAGGTTGGTTAGAAGGAAATGGGAGAACGGTGAGTGGGAAACCTTAGAAACGGCTTTTGCAACAGTTGCTGATGTATACCGGTGAGTTGACACATACTTTTAAAAACAAAAGAACAGGAAATGGGCATGTCAAAGTCCCAGGGAAAAAACAAAAAACTAAATTGACTTCATTTTAAGTGAATGAAGAAGGAAAGATAACACTTCACAATTGTGATAGGAGAATTTACACAAAGGTTGGTTAGAAGCAAATGGGAGAACGGTGAGTGGGAAACCTTACAAATGGCATTTGCAGCAGTTGCGGATGTATACCGGTGAGTTGACACATTCGTTTACAAACAAAAGAACAGGAAATGGGCATGTCAAAGTCCCAATGAAAAACAAAAAACTAAATTGACTTCTTTTTAAGTGAATGAAGAAGGAAAGATAACACTTCACAATTGTGATAGGAGAATTTACACAAAGGTTGGTTATAAGCAAATGGGAGAACGGTGAGTGGGAAACCTTAGAAACGGCTTTTGCAACAGTTGCGGATGTATACCGGTGAGTGGAAACATTCGTTTACAAACAAAAGAACAGGAAATGGGCATGTCAAAGTCCCAATGAAAAACAAAAAACTAAATTGACTTCATTTTAAGTGAATTAAGAAGGAAAGATAACACTTCACAATTGCGATAGGAGAATTTACACAAAGGTTGGTTAGAAGGAAATGGGAGAACGGTGAGTGGGAAACCTTAGGAACGGCATTTGAAACAGTTGTGGATGTATACCGGTGAGTTGAAACATTTTTTTAAAAACAAAAGAACAGGAAATGGGCATTTCAAAGTCCCGGTGAAACAACAAAAATATAAAATAATTTCATTTTATTTGAATGACGAAGGAAATAATACAGTTCAAAATTGTTATATGAGAATTTACACAAAGGTTGGTTAGAAGCAAATGGGAGAACGGTGAGTGGGAAACCTTAGAAACAGCATTTGCAACAGTTGCGGATGTATACCGGTGAGTTGACACATTCTTTTAAAGACAAAAGAACAGGAAATGGGCATGTCAAAGTCCCAGGGAAAAACAAAAAACTAAATTGACTTCATTTTAAGTGAATGAAGGAAAGATAACACTTCACAATTGTGATAGGAGAATTTACACAAAGGTTGGTTAGCAGCAAATGGGACAACGGTGAGTGGGAAACCTTAGAAACGGCATTTGCAACAGTTGCGGATGTATACCGGTGAGTTGACACATTCATTTACAAAGAAAAGAACAGGAAATGGGCATGTCAAAGTCTCAATGAAAAACAAAAAACCAAATTGACTTCATTTTAAGTGAATGAAGAAGGCAATAATATTACAGTCCAAATTTCGATATGAGAATGAACACAAAGGTTGGTTAGAAGGAAATGGGAGAACGGTGAGTGGGAAACCTTAGAAACGGCTTTTGCAACAGTTGCTGATGTATACCGGTGAGTTGACACATACTTTAAAAAACAAAAGAACAGGAAATGGGCATGTCAAAGTCCCAATGAAAAACAAAAAACTAAATTGACTTCATTTTAAGTGAATGAAGAAGGAAAGATAACACTTCACAATTGTGATAGGAGAATTTACACAAAGGTTGGTTAGAAGCAAATGGGAGAACGGTGAGTGGGAAACCTTAGAAACAGCATTTGCAACAGTTGCGGATGTATACCGGTGAGTTGACGCATTCTTTTAAAAACAAAAGAAAAGAAAATGGGCATTTCAAAGTCCCAGTAAAACAACAAAAATATAAATTGACTTCATTTTAGGTGAATGAAGAAGGAAATATTACAGTTCACAATTGTGATATGAGAATTTACACAAAGGTTGGTTAGAAGCAAATGGGAGAACGGTGAGTGGGAAACCTTCGAAACAGCATTTGCAACAGTTGCGGATGTATACCGGTGAGTTGACACATTCTTTTAAAAGCAAAAAAACAGGAAATGGTCATGTCAAAGTCCAAGGAAAAAAACAAAAAACCTAATTGACTTCATTTTAATTGAATGAAGAAGGAAAGATAACACTTCACAATTGTGATAGGAGAATTTACACAAAGGTTGGTTAGAAGCAAATGGGAGAACGGTGAGTGGGAAAGCTTAGAAACGGCATTTGCAACAGTTGCGCATGTATGCCGGTGAGTTGACAAATTCTTTTAAATACAGAAGAACAGGAAATGGGCATGTCGAAGTTCCAGTGAAACAACAAAAAACTACATTGACTTCATTTTAAGTGAATAAAGAAGGAAAGATAACACTTCACAATTGTGATAGGAGAATTTACACAAAGGTTGGTTAGAAGCAAATGGGAGAACGGTGAGTGGGAAACCTTAGAAACGGCTTTTGCAACAGTTGCGGATGTATACCGGTGAGTGGAAACATTCGTTTACAAACAAAAGAACAGGAAATGGGCATGTCAAAGTCCCAATGAAAAACAAAAAACTAAACTGACTTCATTTTAAGTGAATGAAGAAGGAAAGATAACTCTTCACAATTGTGATAGGAGAATTTACACAAAGGTTGGTTAGAAGCAAATGGGAGAACGGTGAGTGGGAAACCTTAGGAACGGCATTTGAAACAGTTGCGGATGTATACCGGTGAGTTGAAACATTCTTTCAAAAACAAAAGAACAGGAAATGGGCATGTCAAAGTCCCAGGGAAAAAACAAAAACATAAATTGACGTCATTTTAAGTAAATGAAGAAGGAAAGATAACACTTCACAATTGTGATAGGAGAATTTACACAAAGGTTGGTTAGAAGCAAATGGGAGAACGGTGAGTGGGAAACCTTAAAAACGGCATTTGAAACAGCTGCGAATGTATAGCGGTGAGTTGAAACATTCTTTTAAAAACACAAGAACAGGAAATGGGCAAGTCAAAGTCTCGGTGAAACAACAAAAATATAAATTAACTTCATTTTAAGTGAATGACAAAGGAAATATTACAGTTCCCAATTGTGATATGAGAATTTACACAAAGGTTGGTTAGAAGCAAATGGGAAAACGGTGAGTGGGAAACCTTAGAAACAGCATTTGCAACAGTTGCGGATGTATACCGGTGAGTTGACACATTCTTTAAAAGACAAAAGAACAGGAAATGGGCATATCAAAGTCCCAGTAAAAAACAAAAAAACTAAATTGACTTCATTTTAAGTGAATGAAGGAAAGATAACACTTCAGAATTGTGATAGGAGAATTTACACAAAGGTTGGTTAGAAGCAAATGGGAGAACGGTGAGTGGGAAACCTTAGAAACGGCATTTGAAACAGTTGCGAATGTATACCGGTGAGTTGAAACATTCTTTTAAAAACACAAGAAAAAGAACTGGGCATGTCAAAGTCTCGGTGAAACAACAAAAATATAAATTAACTTCATTTTAAGTGAATGACGAAGGAAATATTACAGTTCCCAATTGTGATATGAGAATTTACACAAAGGTTGGTTAGAAGCGAATGGGAGAACGGTGAGTGGGAAACCTTAGAAACAGCATTTGCAACAGTTGTGGATGTATACCGGTGAGTTGACACATTCTTTTAAAGACAAAAGAACAGGAAATGGGCATGTCAAAGTCCCAGTAAAACAACAAAAAAATAAATTGACTTCATTTTAGGTGAATGAAGTAGGAAATATTACAGTTCACAATTGTGATATGAGAATTTACACAAAGGGGGTTAGAAGCAAATGGGAGAATGGTGAGCGGGAAACCCTCGAAACAGCATTTGAAACAGTTGCGGATGTATACCGGTGAGTTGGCACATTCTTTTAAAAACAAAAGAACAGGAAATGGGCATGTCAAAGTCCCAGGGAAAAAACAAAATCTAAATTGACTTCATTATAAGTGAATGAAGAAGGAAAGATAACACTTCACAATTGTGATAGGAGAATTTACACAAAGGTTGGTTCGAAGCAAATGGGAGAACGGTGAGTGGGAAACCTTAGAAACGGCATTTGCAACAGTTGCGGATGTATACCGGTGAGTTGACACATTCATTTACAAACAAAAGAACAGGAAATAGGCATGCCAAATTCTCAATGAAAAACAAAAAACCAAATTGACTTCATTTTGAGTGAATGAAGAAGGCAATAATATTACAATCCAAATTTCGATATGAGAATGAACACAAAGGTTGGTTAGAAGGAAATGGGAGAACGGTGAGTGGGAAACCTTAGAAATGGCCTTTGCAACCGTTGCGCATGTATACCGGTGAGTTGACACATACTTTTAAAAACAAAAGAACAGAAAATGGGCATGTCAAAGTCCCAATGAAAAACAAAAAACTAAATTGACTTCATTTTAAGTGAATGAAGAAGGAAAGATAACACTTCACAATTGTGATAGGAGAATTTACACAAAGGTTGGTTAGAAGCAAATGGGAGAACGGTGAGTGGGAAACCTTAGAAATGGCTTTTGCAACAGTTGCGGATGTATACCGGTGAGTGGAAACATTCGTTTACAAACAAAAGAACAGAAAATGGGCATGTCAAAGTCCCAATGAAAAACAATAAAACTAAATTGACTTCATTTTAAGTGAATGAAGAAGGAAAGATAACAGTACACAATTGTGATAGGAGAATTTACACAAAGGTTGGTTAGAAGCAAATTGGAGATTGTTGAGTGGGAAACCTTAGAAACGGCATTTGAAAGAGTTGCGGATGTATACCGGTGAGTTGAAACATTCTTTTAAAAACACAAGAACAGGAAATGGGCATGTCAAAGTCTCGGTGAAACAACAAAAATATAAATTAACTTCATTTAAAGTAAATGACGAAGGAAATAATACAGTTCCCAATTGTGATATGAGAATTTACACAAAGGTTGGGTAGAAGACAATGGGAGAACGGTGAGTAGGAAACCTTAAAAAAAAGCATTTGCAACAGTTGTGGATGTATACCGGTGAGTGGACACATTCTTTAAAAGACAAAAGAACAGGAAATGGGCATGTCAAAGTCCCAGGGAAAAACAAAAAACTAAATTGACTTCATTTTAAGTGAATGAAGAAGGAAAGATAACACTTCACAATTGTAATAGGAGAATTTACACAAAGGTTGGTTAAAAGCAAATGGGGGAACGGTGAGTGGGAAACCTTAGAAACGGCATTTGCAACAGTTGTGGATGTATACCAGTGAGTTGACACATTTTTTAAAAAACAAAAGAGAAGAAAATGGGAATGTCAAAGTCTCAGTAAAACAACAAAAAACTAAATTGACTTCATTTTAGGTGAATGAAGAAGGAAATATTACAGTTCACAATTGTGATATGAGAATTTACACAAAGGTTGGTTAGAAGCAAATGGGAGGACGGTGAGCGGGAAACCTTCGAAACAGCATTTGCAACAGTTGCGGATGTATACCGGTGAGTTGACACATTCTTTTAAAAACAAAAGAACAGGAAATGGGCATGTCAAAGTCCCAGGGAAAAAACAAAAAACTAAATTGACTTCATTTTAAGTGAATGAAGAAGGAAAGATAACACCTCACAATTGTGATAGGAGAATTTACACAAAGGTTGGTTAGAAGCAAATGGGAGAACGGTGAGTGGGAAACCTTAGAAACGGCATTTGCAACAGTTGCGGATGTATACCGTTGAGTTGACACATTCATTTACAAAAAAAAGAACAGGACATGGGCATGTCAAAGTCTCAATGAAAAACAAAAAACCAAATTGACTTCATTTTAAGTGAATGAAGAAAGCAATAATATTACAGTCCAAATTTCGATATGAGAATGAACACAAAGGTTGGTTAGAAGGAAATGGGAGAACGGTGAGTGGGAAACCTTAGAAACGGCTTTTGCAACAGTTGCTGATGTATACCGGTGAGTTGACACATACTTTTAAAAACAAAAGAACAGGAAATGGGCATGTCAAAGTCCCAGGGAAAAAACAAAAAACTAAATTGACTTCATTTTAAGTGAATGAAGAAGGAAAGATAACACTTCACAATTGTGATAGTAGAATTTACACAAAGGTTGGTTAGAAGCAAATGGGTGAACGGTGAGTGGGAAACCTTACAAATGGCATTTGCAACAGTTGCGGATGTATACCGGTGAGTTGACACATTCATTTACAAACAAAAGAACAGGAAATGGGCATGTCAAAGTCTCAATGAAAAACAAAAAACCAAATTGATTTCATTTTAAGTGAATGAAGTAGGCAATAATTTTACAGTCCAAATTTCGATATGAGAATGAACACAAAGGTTGGTTAGAAGGAAATTGGAGAACGGTGAGTGGGAAACCTTAGAAACGGCTTTTGCAACAGTTGCGGATGTATACCGGTGAGTTGACACATACTTATAAAAACAAAAGAACAGGAAATGGGCATGTCAAATTCCCAAGGAAAAAACAAAAATCTAAATTGACTTCATTTTAAGTGAATGAAGAAGGACAGATAACACTTCACAATTGTGATAGGAGAATTCACATAAAGGTTGGTTAGAAGCAAATGGGGAATGGTGAGTGGGAAATCCTTAAAAACAGCTTTTGCAACAGTTGCGGATGTATACCGGTGAGTGGAAACATTCGTTTACAAACAAAAGAACTGGAAATGGGCATGTCAAAGTCCCAATGAAAAACAAAAAAACTAAATTGACTTCATTTTAAGTGAATGAAGAAGGAAACATAACACTTCACAATTGTGATAAGAGAATTTACACAAAGGTTGGTTAGAAGCAAATGGGAGAATGGTGAGTGGGAAACCTTAGGAACGGCATTTGCAACAGTTGCGGATGTATACCGGTGAGTTGACACATTCTTTTAAAAACAAAAGAACAGGAAATGGGCATGTCAAAGTCCCAGGGAAAAACAAAAAACTAAATTCACTTCATTTTAAATGAATGAAGGAAAGATAACACTTCACAATTGTAATAGGAGAATTTACACAAAGGTTGGTTAGAAGCAAATGGGGGAACGGTGAGTGGGAAACCTTATAAACGGCATTTGCAACAGTTGCGGATGTATACCAGTGAGTTGACACATTCTTTTAAAAACAAAAGAACAGGAAAGGGGCATGTCAAAGTCCCAGGGAAAAAACAAAAAACTAAATTGACTTCATTTTAAGTGACTGAAGAAGGAAAGATAACACTTCACAATTGGGATATTAGAATTTACACAAAGGTTGGTTAGAAGCAAATGGGGGAACGGTGAGTGGGAAACCTTAGAAACGGCATTTGCAACAGTGGCGGATGTATACCGGTGAGTTGACACATTCATTTACAAACAAAAGAACAGAAAATGGGCATGTCAAAGTCCCAGTAAAACAACAAAAAACTAAATTGACTTCATTTTAGGTGAATGAAGAAGGAAATATTACAGTTCACAATTGTGATATGAGAATTTACACAAAGGTTGGTTAGAAGGAAATGGGAGAACGGTGAGTGGGAAACCTTAGAAACGGCCTTTGCAACAGTTGCGGATGTATACCGGCGAGTTGACACATACTTTTAAAAACAAAAGAACAGGAAATGGGCATGTCAAAGTCCCAATGAAAAACAAAAAACTAAATTGACTTCATTTTAAGTGAATGAAGAAGGAAAGATAACACTTCACAATTGTGATAGGAGAATTTACACAAAGGTTGGTTAGAAGCAAATGGGGGAACGGTGAGTGGGAAACCTTAGAAATGGCATTTGCAACAGTTGCGGATGTATACCGGTGAGTTGACACATTCTTTTAAAGACAAAAGAACAGGAAATGGGCATGTCAAAGTCCCAGTAAAACAACAAAAAACTAAATTGACTTCATTTTAGGTGAATGAAGTAGGAAATATTACAGTTCACAATTGTGATATGAGAATTTACACAAAGGGGGTAGGAAGCAAATGGAGGAACGGTGAGCGGGAAACCCTCGAAACAGCATTTGCAACAGTTGCGGATGTATACCGGTGAGTTGGCACATTCTTTTAAAAACAAAAGAACAGAAAATGGGCATGTCAAAGTCTCGGTGAAACAACAAAAATATAAATTAACTTCATTTTAAGTAAATGACGAAGGAAATATTACAGTTCCCAATTGTGATATGAGAATTTACACAAAGGTTGGTTAGAAGCAAATGAGGGAACGGTGAGTAGGAAACCTTAAAAAAAGCATTTGCAACAGTTTTGAATGTATACCGGTGAGTTGACACATTCTTTTAAAAACAAAAGAACAGGAAATGGGCATGTCAAAGTCCCAGGGATGTCAAAGTCCCAGGGAAAAAACAAAAAAACTAAATTGACTTCATTTTAAGTGAATGAAGAAGGAAAGATAACACTTCACAATTGTAATAGGAGAATTTCACAAAGGTTGGTTAAAAGCAAATGGGGGAACGGTGAGTGGGAAACCTTAGAAACGGCATTTGCAACAGTTGCGGATGTATACCAGTGAGTTGACACATTTTTTAAAAAACAAGAGAAGAAAATGGGAATGTCAACGTCTCAGTAAAACAACAAAAAACTAAATTGACTTCATTTTAGGTGAATGTAGAAGGAAATATTACAGTTCACAATTGTGATATGAGAATTTACACAAAGGTTGGTTAGAAGCAAATGGGAGGACGGTGAGCGGGAAACCTTCGAAACAGCATTTGCAACTAGTTGCGGATGTATACTGGTGTGTTGACACATTCTTTTAAAAACAAAAGAACAGGAAATGGGCATGTCAAAGTCCCAGGGAAAAAACAAAAAACTAAATTGACTTCAGTTTAAGTGAATGAAGAAGGAAAGATAACACCTCACAATTGTGATAGGAGAATTTACACAAAGGTTGGTTAGAAGCAAATGGGAGAACGGTGAGTGGGAAACCTTAGAAACGGCATTTGCAACAGTTGCGGATGTATACCAGTGAGTTGACACATTTTTTAAAAAACAAGAGAAGAAAATGGGAATGTCAAAGTCTCAGTAAAACAACAAAAAACTAAATTGACTTCATTTTAGGTGAATGTAGAAGGAAATATTACAGTTCACAATTGTGATATGAGAATTTACACAAAGGTTGGTTAGAAGCAAATGGGAGGACGGTGAGCGGGAAACCTTCGAAACAGCATTTGCAACTAGTTGCGGATGTATACTGGTGAGTTGACACATTCTTTTAAAAACAAAAGAACAGGAAATGGGCATGTCAAAGTCCCAGGGAAAAAACAAAAAACTAAATTGACTTCAGTTTAAGTGAATAAAGAAGGAAAGACAACACCTCACAATTGTGATAGGAGAATTTACACAAAGGTTGGTTAGAAGCAAATGGGAGAACGGTGAGTGGGAAACCTTAGAAACGGCATTTGCAACAGTTGCGGATGTATACCGGTGAGTTGACACATTCATTTACAAACAAAAGAACAGGAAATGGTCATGTCAAAGTCTCAATGAAAAACAAAAAACCAAATTGACTTCATTTTAAGTGAATGAAGAAGGCAATAATATTACAGTCCAAATTTCGATATGAGAATGAACACAAAGGTTGGTTAGAAGGAAATGGGAGAACGGTGAGTTGGAAACCTTAGAAACGGCTTTTGCAACAGTTGCTGAATTATACCGGTGAGTTGACACATACTTTTAAAAACAAAAGAACAGGAAATGGGCATGTCAAAGTCCCAATGAAAAACAAAAAACTAAATTGACTTCATTTTAGGTGAATGAAGAAGGAAAGATAACACTTCACAATTGGGATAGGAGAATTTACACAAAGGTTGGTTAGAAGCAAATGGGAGTACGGTGAGTGGGAAACCTTAGAAACCGCATTTGCAACAGTTGCGGATGTATACCGGTGAGTTGACGCATTCTTTTAAAAACAAAAGAAAAGAAAATGGGCATGTCAAAGTCCCAGTAAAACAACAAAAAACTAAATTGACTTCATTTTAGGTGAATGAAGAAGGCAATTATACAGTTCACAATTTTGATAGGAGAATTTACACAAAGGTTGGTTACAAGCAAATTGGAGACCGGTGATTGGTAAGCCTTAGAAACGGCATTTGCAACAGTTGCAGATTTTTAATGGTGAGTTGACACATTCTTTTACAAACAAAAAAACAGAAAATGGGCATGTAAAAGTCCCAGTGAAACAACAACTCAATTGACTTTATTTTAAGTGAATGAAGGAGGCAATAATACAGTTCACAATTGTGATGAGAGAACTTACACAAAGGTTGGTTAGAAGCAAATGGGAGAACATTGAGTGGGAAACCTTAGAAACGGCTTTTGCAACAGTTGCGGAAGTATACCGGTGAGTTGACACATTCTTTTAAAAACAAAAGAACAGGAAATGGGCATGTCAAAGTCCCAGTGAAACAACAAAAAGGCAAAGTGACTTCATTTTAAGTGAATGAAGAAGGCAATTATACAGTTCACAATTTTGATAGGAGAATTTATACAAAGGTTGGTTACAAGCAAATTGGAGAACGGTGAGTGGTAAGCCTTAGAAACGGTATGTGCAACAGTTGCAGATTTATACCGGTGAGTTGACACGTTCTTTTACAAACAAAAGAACAGAAAATGGGCATGTCAAAGTCCCAGTGAAACAACAACTCAATTGACTTTATTTTAAGTGAATGAAGGAGGCAAAAATACAGTTTAGAAATTGGACAGGAGAATTTACACAATGGTTGGTTCGAAGCAAATTAGAGAATGGTGAGTGGGAAACATTAGGAACGGCATTTGAAACAGTTGCGGATGTATACCGGTGAGTGGACATATTCGTTTACAAACAAAAGAACAGGAAATGGGCATGTTCAAGTCCCAGTGAAACAGCAAAAAGGCAAAGTGACTTCATTTTAAGTGAATGAAGAAGGCAATTATACAGTTCACAACGTTGATAGGAGAATTTATACAATGTTTGGTTACAAGCAAATGGGATAACGGTGAGTGGGAAACCTTAGGAACGGCATCTGAAACAGTTGCGGATGTATACTGGTGAGTGGACACATTCTTTTACAAACAAAGGAACAGGAAGTGGGCATGTCAAAGTCCCAGTGAAACAACAAAAAACATTCAATTGACTTCATTTTAAGTCAATGAAGAAGGCATTAATACTGTTCACACTTCGGACAGGAGAATTTACACAATAGTTGGTTCGAAGCAAATTAGAGAATGGTGTGTGGGAAACCTTAGAAAT
This sequence comes from Haemaphysalis longicornis, assembly GCF_048455015.1. Taxonomy (NCBI): domain Eukaryota; kingdom Metazoa; phylum Arthropoda; class Arachnida; order Ixodida; family Ixodidae; genus Haemaphysalis; species Haemaphysalis longicornis. The sequence goes on along the minus strand of NW_027526361.1, from coordinate 210,912,384 downwards.
GGCATTTGCAACAGTTGCGGATGCATACCGGTGAGTGGACACATTCTTTTACAAACAAAAGAACAGGAAATGAGCTTGTGAAAGTCCCAATGAAACAACAAAAAACAAAATTGACTTTGTTTTAAGTGAATGAAGAAGGCAATAATACAGTTCACAATTGTAATCGGAGAATTTACACAAAGGTTGGTTAGAAGCAAATGGGAGAACGGTGAATGGGAAACCTTAGAAATGGCATTTGCAACAGTTGCGGATGTATAATGGTCAGTTGACACATTCCTTTACAAACAAAAGAAAATAAAATAGGCATGTCAAAATCCCAGTAAAACAACAAGAAACTAAATTGACATCATTTTAAGTGAATGAAGAAGGAAATAATACAGTTCACAATTGTGATACGAGAATTTACAAAAAGGTTGGTTAGAAGCAAATGGGAGAACGTTGACTGGGAAACCTTAGAAACGGCATTTGCAACAGTTGCGGATGTATACTGGTGAGTGAACACATTCGTTTACAAACAAAAGAACAGGAAATGGGCTTGTCAAAGTCCCAACAATGGAACAAAAAACTAAATTGACTTCATTTTAAGTGAATGAAGAAGGAAATAATACCGTTCACAATTGTGATAGGAGAATTTAAACAAAGGTTGGTTAGAAGCAAATGGGAGAACAGTGAGTGGTAAACCTTAGAAACAGCATTTGCAACAGTTGCGGAAGTATACCGGTAAGTGGACACATTCGTTTAAAAACAAGAGAACAGAAAATGGGCATGTCAAAGTCCCAGTGAAACAACAAAAAGGTAAAGTGACTTCATTTAAATGACTGAGGAAGGCAATTATACAGTTCACAATTTTGATAGGAGAATTTACACAAAGGTTGGTTACAAGCAAATTGGAGAACAGTGAGTGGTAAGCCTTAGAAACGGCATTTGCAACAGTTGCAGATGTATACCAGTGAGTTGACACATTCTTTTACAAACAAAAGAACAGAAAATGGGCATGTCAAAGTCCCAGTGAAACAACAAAAAACTCAATTGACTTCATTTTAAGTGAATAAAGAAGGCAATAATACAACAATAATAATAACGGTGAGTGGGAAACATTAGGAACGGCATTTGAAACAGTTGCGGATGTATACCGGTGAGTGGACATATTCGTTTACAAACAAAAGAACAGGAAGTAGGCATATCAAAGTCCCAATGAAACAACAAAAACTAAATTGACTTCATTTTAATTTATTGAAGGAGGCAGTATTACAGTTCAAAATTGTGATAGGAGAATTTACACAAAGGTTTGTTAGAAGCAAATTGGAGTACGGTGAGTGGGAAACCTTAGGAACGGCATTTGAAACAGTTGCGGATGTATACCTGTGAGTCGACACATTCGTTTACAAACAAAAGAAAAGGAAATGGGCATGTCAAAGTCCCAATAAAACAACAAAAAACTAAAATGGCTTAATTTTGTGTGAATGAAGAAGGCAATAATACAGTTCACAATTGTGATAGGAGAATTTACACAAAGGTTGGTTAGAAGCAAATGGGAGAACGGTGAGTGGGAAACTTTAGTAATGGCTTTTGCAACAGTTGCCGATGTATACCGGTGAGTGGACACATTCATTTACAAACAAAACAACAGAAAGTGGGCATGTCAAAGTCCCAATAAAACAACAAAAACTAAATTGACTTTATTTTCAGTGAATGAAGGAGGCAATAATACAACTATAATAATAACGGTGAGTGGGAAACATTAGGAACGGCATTTGAAACAGTTGCGGATGTATAATGGTCAGTTGACACATTCCTTTACAAACAAAAGAAAATGAAATAGGCCTGTCAAAATCCCAGTAAAACAACAAGAAACTAAATTGACTTCATTTTAAGTGAAAGAAGAAGGAAATAATACAGTTCACAATTGTGATACGAGAATTTACAAAAAGGTTGGTTAGAAGCAAATGGGAGAACGTTGACTGGGAAACCTTAGAAACGGCATTTGCAACAGTTGCGGATGTATACCGATGAGTGAACACATTCGTTTACAAACAAAAGAACAGGAAATGGGCTTGTCAAAGTCCCAACGATGGAACAAAAAACTAAATTGACTTCATTTTAAGTGAATGAAGAAGGAAATAATACCGTTCACAATTGTGATAGGAGAATTTAAACAAAGGTTGGTTAGAAGCAAATGGGAGAACAGTGAGTGGTAAACCTTAGAAACAGCATTTGCAACAGTTGCGGAAGTATACCGGTAAGTGGACACATTCGTTTAAAAACAAGAGAACAGAAAATGGGCATGTCAAAGTCCGAGTGAAACAACAAAAAGGTAAAGTGACTTCATTTAAATGACTGAGGAAGGCAATTATACAGTTCACAATTTTGATAGGAGAATTTACACAAAGGTTGGTTACAAGCAAATTGGAGAACAGTGAGTGGTAAGCCTTAGAAACGGCATTTGCAACAGTTGCAGATGTATACCAGTGAGTTGACACATTCTTTTACAAACAAAAGAACAGAAAATGGGCATGTCAAAGTCCCAGTGAAACAACAAAAAACTCAATTGACTTCATTTTAAGTGAAAGAAGAAGGAAATAATACAGTTCACAATTGTGATACGAGAATTTACAAAAAGGTTGGTTAGAAGCAAATGGGAGAACGTTGACTGGGAAACCTTAGAAACGGCATTTGCAACAGTTGCGGATGTATTCCGATGAGTGAACACATTCGTTTACAAACAAAAGAACAGGAAATGGGCTTGTCAAAGTCCCAACGATGGAACAAAAAACTAAATTGACTTCATTTTAAGTGAATGAAGAAGGAAATAATACCGTTCACAATTGTGATAGGAGAATTTAAACAAAGGTTGGTTAGAAGCAAATGGGAGAACAGTGAGTGGTAAACCTTAGAAACAGCATTTGCAACAGTTGCGGAAGTATACCGGTAAGTGGACACATTCGTTTAAAAACAAAAGAACAGAAAATGGGCATGTCAAAGTCCCAGTGAAACAACAAAAAGGTAAAGTGACTTCATTTAAATGACTGAGGAAGGAAATTATACAGTTCACAATTTTGATAGGAGAATTTACACAAGGGTTGGTTACAAGCAAATTGGAGAACGGTGAGTGGTAAGCCTTAGAAACGGCATTTGCAACAGTTGCCGATGTATACCGGTGAGTGGACACATTCATTTACAAACAAAACAACAGGAAGTGGGCATGTCAAAGTCCCAATAAAACAACAAAAACTAAATTGACTTTATTTTCAGTGAATGAAGGAGGCAATAATACAACTATAATAATAACGGTGAGTGGGAAACATTAGGAACGGCATTTGAAACAGTTGCGGATGTATAATGGTCAGTTGACACATTCCTTTACAAACAAAAGTAAATGAAATAGGCCTGTCAAAATCCCAGTAAAACAACAAGAAACTAAATTGACTTCATTTTAAGTGAAAGAAGAAGGAAATAATACAGTTCACAATTGTGATACGAGAATTTACAAAAAGGTTGGTTAGAAGCAAATGGGAGAACGTTGACTGGGAAACCTTAGAAACGGCATTTGCAACAGTTGCGGATGTATACCAGTGAGTTGACACATTCTTTTACAAACAAAAGAAAAGAAAATGGGCATGTCAAAGTCCCAGTGAAACAACAAAAAACTCAATTGACTTCATTTTAAGTGAATAAAGAAGGCAATAATACAGTTCACAATTTGGACAGGAGAATTTACACAATGGTTGGTTCGAAGCAAATTAGAGAATGGTGTGTGGGAAACCTTAGAAATGGCATTTGCAACAGTTGCGGATGCATACCGGTGAGTGGACACATTCTTTTACAAACAAAAGAACAGGAAATGGGCATGTCCAAGTCCCAATGAAACAACAAAAAACTAAATTGACTTCATTTTTCGTGAATGATGAAAGCAATAATACAGTTCACAATTGCAATAGGAGAATTTACACAGGGGTTGGTTAGAAGCAAATGGGATAACGGTGAGTGGGAAACCTTAGGACGGCATTTGAAACAGTTGCGGATGTATACTGGTGAGTGGACACATTCTTTTACAAACAAAGAAACAGGAAGTGGGCATGTCAAAGTCCCAATAAAACAACAAAAAACTAAAATGGCTTCGTTTTGTGGGAATGAAGAAGGCAATAATACAGTTCACAATTGCAATAGCAGAATTGCAATGTATACCAGTGATTTTACACATTCTTTTAAAAACAAAAGAACAGGAAATGGGCATGTCAAAGTCCCAGTAAAAATACAAAAAACTAAATTGACTTCATTTTAAGTGAATGAAGAAAGATATAAAACAGTTCACAATTGTGATAGGAAAATTTACACAAAGTTTGGTTAGAAGCAAATGGGAGAACGGTGAATGGGAAACCTTAGAAATGGCATTTGCAACAGTTGCGGATGTATAATGAACAGTTGACACATTCTTTTACAAACAAAAGAAAATAAAATGGGCATGTCAAAGTCCCAAAAAAACAACAAAAAACTAAATTGACTTCATTTTAGTTGAATGAAGAAGGAAATATTACAGTTCACAATTGTGATACGAGAACTTACACAAAGGTTGGTTAGAAGCAAATGGGAGAACGGTGACTGGGAAACCTTAGAAACGGCATTTGCAACAGTTGCGGATGCATACCGGTGAGTGAACACATTCGTTTACAAACAAAAGAACAGGAGATGGGCTTGTCAAAGTCCCAGTGAAACAACAAAAAACTAAATTGACTTCATTTTAAGTGAACGAAGAAGGAAATAATACAGTTGACAATTGTGATAGGAGAATGTACACAAAGGTTGGTTAGAAGCAAATGGGAAAACGGTGAGTGGCAAACCTTAGAAATGGCATTTGCAACAGTTGTGGATGTATACCGGTGAGTGGACACATTCGTTTAAAAACAAAAGAACAGAAAACGGGCATGTCAAAGTCCCAGTGAAACAACAAAAAGGTAAAGTGACTTCATTTTAAGTGAACGAAAAAGGCAATTATACAGTTCACAATTGTGATAGGAGAATTTACACAAAGGTTGGTTAGAAGCAAATGGGAGAACAGTGAGTGGGAAACCTTAGAAACAGCAATTGCAACAATTGCGGATGTATACCGGTAAGTCGACACATTCGTTTACAAACAAAAGAACAGGAAATGGGCATGTCAAAGTCCCAATGAAACGACAAAAAACTAAATTGACTTCATTTTAAGTGAATGAAGAAGGCAATAATACAGTTCACAGTTGCGATAGGAGAATTTACAGATAGGTTGGTTAGAAGCAAATGGGAGAACAGAGAGTGGGAAACCTTAGAAACAGCATTTGCAACAATTGCGGATGTATACCGGTGATTCGACACATTCGTTTACAAACAAAAAAACAGGAAATGGGCATGTCAAAGTCCCAATAAAACAACAAAAACTAAATTGACTTCATTTTAAGTGAATGAAGGAGGCAATAATACAACAATAATAATAACGGTGAGTGGGAAACATTAGGAACGGCATTTGAAACAGTTGCGGATGTATACCGGTGAGTGGACATATTCATTTACAAACAAAAGAACAGGAAGTGGGCATATCAAAGTCCCAATAAAACAACAAAAAACTAAAATGGCTTAATTTTGTGTGAATGAAGAAGGCAATAATACAGTTCACAATTGTGATAGGAGAATTTACACAAAGGTTGGTTAGAAGCAAATGGGAGAACGGTGAGTGGGAAACTTTAGTAATGGCATTTGTAACAGTTGCCGATGTATACCGGTGAGTGGACAAATTCGTTTACAAACAAAACAACTGGAAGTGGGCATGTCAAAGTCCCAATAAAACAACAAAAACTAAATTGACTTCATTTTAAGTGAATGAAGGAGGCAATAATACAACTATAATAATAACGGTGAGTGGGAAACATTAGGAACGGCATTTGAAACAGTTGCGGATGTATACCGGTGAGTGGACATATTCGTTTACAAACAAAAGAACAGGAAGTGGGCATATCAAAGTCCCAATGAAACAACAAAAACTAAATTGACTTCATTTAAATTTATTGAAGGAGGCAATAATACAGTTCAAAATTGTGATAGGAGAATTTACACAAAGGTTTGTTAGAAGCAAATTGGAGTACGGTGAGTGGGAAACCTTAGGAACGGCATTTGAAACAGTTGCGGATGTATACCTGTGAGTCGACACATTCGTTTACAAACAAAAGAACAGGAAATGGGCATGTCAAAGTCCCAATGAAACGACAAAAAACTAAATTGACTTCATTTTAAGTGAATGAAGAAGGCAATAATACAGTTCACAGTTGCGATAGGAGAATTTACAGATAGGTTGGTTAGAAGCAAATGGGAGAACAGAGAGTGGGAAACCTTAGAAACAGCATTTGCAACAATTGCGGATGTATACCGGTGATTCGACACATTCGTTTACAAACAAAAGAACAGGAAATGGGCATGTCAAAGTCCCAATAAAACAACAAAAAACTAAAATGGCTTAATTTTGTGTGAATGAAGAAGGCAATAATACAGTTCACAATTGTGATAGGAGAATTTACACAAAGGTTGGTTAGAAGCAAATGGGAGAACGGTGAGTGGGAAACTTTAGTAATGGCATTTGCAACAGTTGCCGATGTATACCGGTGAGTGGACACATTCGTTTACAAACAAAACAACAGGAAGTGGGCATGTCAAAGTCCCAATAAAACAACAAAAACTAAATTTATTTCATTTTAATTGATTGAAGGAGGCAATAATACAGTTCACAATTGTGATAGGAGAATTTACAAAGAGGTTTGTTAGAAGCAAATTGGAGTACGGTGAGTGGGAAACCTTGGGAACGGCATTTGAAACAGTTGCGGATGTATACCTGTGAGTGGACACATTCGTTTACAAACAAAAGAAAAGGAAATGGGCATGTCAAAGTCCCAATGAAACAACAAAAAACTAAATTGACTTCATTTTGTGTGAATGAAGAGGGCAATATTTCAGTTCACAATTGTAATACGAGAATTTACACAAAGGTTGGTTAGAAGCAAATGGGAGAACGGTGAGTGGGAAACCTTACAAACGGCATTTGCAACAGTTGTGGATGTATACCGGTGAGTGGACACATTCTTATACAAACAATAGAACAGAAAATGGCCATGTCAAAGTCCTTATGAAACAACAAAAAACTAAATTGACTTCATTTTAGGTGAATGAAGAAGGCCATAATACACTGCACAATTGTGATAGGAGATTTTACACAAACAATGTTTAGAAGAAAATGGGAGAACAGTGTGTGGGAAACTTTATAAACGGCATTTGCAACAGTTGCGGATGTATACCGGTGAGTTGACACATTATTTTACAAACAAAAGAACAGAAAATGGGCATGTCAAAGTCCCAGTGAAACAACAAAGAACTAAATTGACTTCATTTTAAGTGAGTGAAGAAGGCAATAATACAGTTCACAATTGCGATAGGAGAATTTACACAAAGGTTGGTAGAAGCAAATGAGAGAACGGTGAGTGTGAATCCTTAGGAACGGCATTTGCAACAGTTGTGGATGTATATTGATGAGTGGACACTTTCGTTTACAAACAAATGAACAAGAAGTGGGCATGTCAAAGTCCCAATAAAACAACAAAAACTAAAATGGCCTAATGTTGTGTGAATGAAGAAGGCAATATTACAGTTCACAATTGTGATAGGAGAATTTACGCAAACGTTGGTTAGGAGCAAATGGGAGAACGGTGAGTGGGAAACTTTAGTAACGGCATTTGCAACAGTTGCGGATGTATAACGGTGAGTGGACACATTCGTTTACAAACAAACCAACAGGAAGTGGGCATGTCAAAGTCCCAATAAAACAACAAAAAACTAAATTGACTTCATTTTGTGTGAATGAAGATGGCAATATATCAGTTTACAATTGTGATAGGAGAATTTATACAAAAGTTGGTTAGAAGCAAATGGGAGAACAGTGAGTGGGAAACCTTAGAAACAGCAATTGCAAAAATTGCGGATGTATACCGGTGAATCGACACATTCGTTTACAAACAAAAGAACAGGAAATGGGTATGTCAAAGTCCCAATGAAACGACAAAAAACTAAATTGACTTCATTTTAAGTGAATGAAGAAGGCAATAATACAGTTCACAGTTGCGATAGGAGAATTTACAGATAGGTTGGTTAGAAGCAAATGGGAGAACAGAGAGTGGGAAACCTTAGAAACAGCATTTGCAACAATGCGGATGTATACCGGTGAGTCGACACATTCCTTTACAAACAAAAGAACAGGAAATGGGCATGTCAAAGTCCCAATAAAACAAAAAAAAAACTAAAATGGCCTAATTTTGTGTGAATGAAGAAGGCAATAATACAGTTTACAATTGTGATAGGAGAATTTACACAAAGGTTGGTTAGAAGCAAATGGGAGAACGGTGAGTGGGAAACTTTAGTAACGGAATTTGCAACAGTTGCGGATGTATACCGGTGAGTGGACACATTCGTTTACAAACAAAACAACAGGAAGTGGGCATGTCAAAGTCCCAATAAAACAACAAAAAACTAAATTGACTTCATTTTAAGTGAATGAAGGAGGCAATAATACAACAATAATAATAACGGTGAGTAGGAAACATTAGGAACGGCATTTGAAACAGTTGCGGATGTATACCGGTGAGTGGACATATTCGTTTACAAACAAAAGAACAGGAAGTGGGCATATCAAAGTCCCAATGAAACAACAAAAACTAAATTGACTTCATTTTAAGTGAATGAAGGAGGCAATAATACAGTTCACAATTGTGATAGGAGAATATACACAAAGGTTTGTTAGAAGCAAATTGGAGAACGGTGAGTGGGAAACCTTAGGATCGGCATTTGAAACAGTTGCGAATGTATACCTGTGAGTCAACACATTCGTTTACAAACAAAAGAAAAGGAAATGGGCATGTCAAAGTCCTTATGAAACAACAAAAAACTAAATTGACTCCATTTTAAGTGAATGAAGAAGGCCATAATACACTGCACAATTGTGATAGGAGATTTTACACAAAGAATGTTTAGAAGAAAATGGGAGAACGGTGTGTGGGAAACTTTATAAACGGCATTTGCAACAGTTGCGGATGTATACCGGTGAGTTGACACATTATTTTACAAACAAAAGAACAGAAAATGGGCATGTCAAAGTCCCAGTGAAACAACAAAGAACTAAATTGACTTCATTTAGGGTGAATGAAGAAGGCAATAATACAGTTCACAATTGCGATAGGAGAATTTACACAAAGGTTGGTTAGAGCGCAAATGGCAGAACGGTGAGTGGGAAACTTTAGTAACGGCATTTGCTACCGTTGCGGATGTATAACGGTGAGTAAACACATTCGTTTACAAACAAAACAACAGGAAGTGGGCATGTCAAAGTCCCAATAAAACAACAAAAAACTAAAATGGCTTAATTTTGGTGATTGAAGAATGCAATAATACAGTTCACAATTGTGATAGGAGAATTTACGCAAACGTTGATTAGGAGCAAATGGGAGAACGGTGAGTGGGAAACTTTAGTAACGGCATTTGCAACAGTTGCGGATGTATAACGGTGAGTGGACACATTCGTTTACAAACAAACCAACAGGAAGTGGGCATGTCAAAGTCCCAATAAAACAACAAAAAACTAAATTGACTTCTTTTGTGTGAATGAAGATGGCAATATATCAGTTTACAATTGTGATAGGAGAATTTACACAAAGGTTGGTTAGAAGCAAATGGGAGAACAGTGAGTGGAAAACCTTAGAAACAGTATTTGCAACAATTGCGGATATATACCGGTGAGTCGACACATTCGTTTATAAACAAATGAACAGAAAATGGGCATGTCAAAATCCCAATAAAAAAACAAAAAACTGAAATGGCTTAATGTTGTGTGAATGAAGAAGGCAATAATACAGTTCACAATCGTGATAGGAGAATTTACACAAACGTTGGTTAGAAGCAAATGGGAGAACGGTGAGTGGGAAACTTTAGTAATGGCATTTGCAACAGTTGCGGATGTATACCGGTGAGTGGACACATTCTTATACAAACAATAGAACAGAAAATGTCCATGTCAAAGTCCTTATGAAACAACAAAAAACTAAATTGACCTCATTTTAAGTGAATGAAGAAGGCCATAATACACTGCACAATTGTGATAGGAGATTTTACACAAAGAATGTTTAGAAGAAAATGGGAGAACGGTGTGTGGGAAACTTTATAAACGGCATTTGCAACAGTTGCGGATGTATACCGGTGAGTTGACACATTCATTTACAAACAAAAGAACAGGAAATGGGCATGACAAAGTCCTTATGAAACAACAAAAAAATATATTGACTTCATTTTGAGTGAATGTATAGGGCCATAATACACTTCACAATTGTGATAGGAGATTTTACACAAAGAATGGTTAGAAGAAAATGGGAGAACGGTGTGTGGGAAACTTTATAAACGGCATTTGCAACAGTTGCGGATGTATACTGGTGAGTTGACACATTATTTTACAAACAAAAGAACAGGAAAAGGGCATGTCAAAGTCCCAGTGAAACAACAAAAAACTAAATTGACATCATTTTAAGTGAATGAAGAAGGCAATAATAGAGTTCACAATTGCGATACGAGAATTTACACAAAGGTTGGTAGAAGCAAATGGGAGAACGGTGAGTGTGAATCCTTAGGAACAGCAATTGCAACAATTGCGGATGTATAACGGTGAGTGGACACTTTCGTTTACAAACAAAAGAACACGAAGTGGGCATGTCAAAGTCCCAATAAAACAACAAAAAACTAAAATGGCTTAATTTTGTGTGATTGAAGATGGCAATAATACAGTTTACAATTGTGATAGGAGAATTTAGACAAAGGTTGGTTAGAAGCAAATGGCAGAACGGAGAGTGGGAAACTTTAGTAACGGCATTTGCTACAGTTGCGGATGTATAACGGTGAGTAAACACATTCGTTTACAAAAAAAACAACAGGAAGTGGGCATGTGAAAGTCCCAATAAAACAACAAAAAACTAAATTGACTTCATTTTGTGTGATTTAACATGGCAATATACCAGTTTACAATTGTGATAGGAGAATTTACACAAAGGTTGGTAAGAAGCTTATGGGAGAACGGTGAGTGGGAAACATTAGAAACGGCATTTGAAACAGTTGCGGATGTATACCGGTGAGTGGACATATTCGTTAACAAACAAAATAACAGGAAGTGGCCATATCAAAGTCCCAATGAAACAACAAAAACTAAACTGACTTCATTTTAAGTGAATGAAGGAGGCAATAATACAGTTCACAATTGTGATAGGAGAATTTACACAAAGTTTTGTTAGAAGCAAATTGGAGAACGGTGAGTGGGAAACCTTAGGAACGGCATTTGAAACAGTTGCGGATGTATACCTGTGAGTCGACACATTCGTTTACAAACAAAAGAACAGGAAATGGGCATGTCAAAGTCCCAATGAAACAACAAAAAACTAAATTGACTTCCTTTTAAGTGAATGAAGGATGCAATAATACAGTTCACAATTGTAATTGGAGAATTTACACAAAGGTTGGTTAGAAGCAAATGGGAGAACAGTGAGTGGGAAACCTTAGAAACAGCATTTGCAACAATTGCGGATGTATACCGGTGAGTCAACACATTCGTTTACAAACAAAAGAACAGGAAATGGGCATGTCAAGGTCCCAATGAACCAACAAAAAACTAAATTGACTTCATTTTAAGTGAATGAAGAAGGCAATAAACAGTTAACAATTGAATAGGTGAATTTACACAAAGGTTGGTTAGAAGCAAATGGGAGAACGGTGAGTGGGAAACCATACAACCTGCAGTTGCAGCAGTTGCAGATGTATACCGGTGAGTGGACACATTCGTTTACAAACAAAAGAACAGGAAGTGGACATGTCAAAGTCCCAATGAAACAACAAAAAACTAAATTGACTCTATTTTAAGTGATAGAAAAAGGCAATAATACAGTTCACAATTGCGATAGGAGAATTTACAGAAAGGTTGGTTAGAAGCAAATGGGAGAACAGAGAGTGGGAAACCTTAGAAACAGCATTTGCAAGAAACGCGGATGTATACCTGTGAGTGGACACTTTCGTTTACAAACAAAAGAACAGGAAGTGGGCATGTCAAAGTCCCAATAAAACAACAAAAAACTAAAATGGCTTAATTTTGTGTGAATGAAGAAGGCAATACTACAGTTCACAATTGCGATAGGAGAATTTACACAAAGTTTGGTTGAAGCAAATGGGTGAACGGTGATTGGGAATCCTTAGGAATGGCATTTGCAACAGTATCGGATGTATACCGGTGAGTGGACACTTTCGTTTAGAAACAAAAGAACAGGAAATGGGCATGTCATATTCCAAAGATACAACAGAAAACTAAATAACCCTTATTTTAAATGAATGATGAAGGCAATATTACAGTTCACAATTGCGATAGGAGAATTTACACAAAGGTTGGTAGAAGCAAATGGGAGAACGGGGAGTGGGAATCCTTAGGAACGGCATTTCAAACAGTTGTGGATGTATACCCGTGAGTGGACACATTCTTTTACGAAAAAGGAATAGGACGTGGGCATGTCAAAGTCCCAATAAAACAACAAAAAAATAAATTGACTTCATTTTGTGTGAATGAAGAGGACAATATTTCAGTTCACAATTGTATTAGGAGAATTTACACAAGGGTTGGTTAGAAGCAAATGGGAGAACAGTGAGTGGGAAACCTTAGAAACAGCAATTGCAACAATTGCGGATGTATACCGGTGAGTCGACACATACGTTTACAAACAAAAGAACAGAAAATGGGCATGTCAAAGTCCCAATGAAACGACAAAAAACTAAATTGACTTCATTTTAAGTGAATGAAGGCAATATACAGTTCACCATTGTGATAGAAGAATTTACACAAAGGCTGGTTAGAAGCAAATAGGAGAACGGTGAGTGGCAAACCTTACAAACGGAATTTGCAACAGTTGTGCATGTATACCGGTGAGTGGACACATTCTTTTACAAACAATAGAACAGAAAATGGGCATGTCAAAGTCCCAATGAAACAACAAAAAACAAAAATGGCTTAATTTTGTGTGAATGAAGAAGGCAATATTACAGTTCACAATTGTGATAGGAGATTTTACACAAAGAATGGCAAATGGGAGAACGGTGTGTGGGAAACCTTATAAACGGCATTTGCAACAACTGCGGATGTATACCGGTGAGTGGACACATTCTTTTACAAACAAAAGAACAGGAAATGAGCATGTCAAAGTCCCAACGAAAGAACAAAAAACTAAATTGACTTCATTTTAAGTGAATGAAGAAGGCAATAATACAGTTCACAATTGTGATAGAAGAATTTACACAAAGGTTGGTTAGAAGCAAATGGGAGAACGGTGAGTGGGAAACCTTAGGAACGGCATTTCAAACAGTTGCGGATGTATACCGGTGAGTGGACACATTCTTTTACAAAGAAAGGAATAGGACGTGGGCATGTCAAAGTCCCAATAAAACCACAAAAAAATAAATTGACTTCATTTTGTGTGAATGAAGAGGGCAATATTTCAGTTCACAGTTGTATTAGAAAAATTTACACAAAAGTTGGTTAGAAGCAAATGGGAGAACAGTGAGTGGGAAACCTTAGAAACAGCAAATGCAGCAATTGCGGATGTATACCGGTGAGTCGACACATTCGTTTACAAACAAAAGAACAGGAAATAGGCATGTAAAAGTCCCAATGAAACGACAAAAAATTAAATTGACTTCATTTTAAGTGAATGAAGAAGGCAATATACAGTTCACAAATGTGATAGGAGAATTTACACAAAGGTTAGTTAGAAGCAAATGGGAGAAGGGTGAGTTGGAAACCTTACAAACGGCATTTGCAACAGTTGTGGATGTATACCGGTGGGTGGAGACATTCTTTTACAAAAAAAAGAACAGAAAATTGGCATGTAAAAGTCCCAATGAAACAACAAAAAACTAAATTGACTTCATTTTAAGTGAATGAAGAAGGCAATTATACAGTTGACAATTGTGATAGGAGATTTTACACAAAGAATGGTTAGAAGAAAATGGGAGAACGGTGTGTGGAAAACCTTATAAACGGCATTTGCAACAGTTGCGGATGTATACCGGTGAGTGGACACATTCTTTTACAAACAAAAGAACAGGAAATGGGCATGTCAAAGTCCCAATGAGACAACAAAAAACTAAATTGTCTTCATTTTAAGTGACAACAAAGGTATTGTCCGAGATGTAGACGTTCTAAGTAAGATACGTATTAACGGTCTAATGTAGGTTACAATCAAGTTAAGGTTGAGTTTCTAAAGAGAAAGGATGAAACCCTTAAAAATTGAGAAACCACGCCTACAGTCAGTCAGAGCCAGATCACAGGAGTTTGATATAATCCTTCAAAAAAAATTCGCGATTCTAGACGAGCACAGCAAGGTCAGTGTAGACAGGGTAAAAAACCTAACATCGCTAATAAGTGAATCAGAAGCAGCTGTGGCACAATTGGCACGTAGGGAAGATACTAGAACACTAAATAAATAACGAAGGAACTAATTGCCAACTGTAACAACCCAAAACTCTCGACTATGGCAGATTAGATAAGCACAAGCCGAGCTGTGGAACCTAATAACAGAGGCAAAACAAATGATATTGGAGCCTACAACATTGCAGTCATCAAGCCAACACTTCCAATACTGAGAGCTTGAAACAAACTGAGAGAAGCTAGCCATCGGCGAAGACAGGATGTACTCAGTAAGACCGGAGGAAGGTAACATAAGGCCAACTCGGACGAGATAAATCAGGTGGCAAACGATCCTGCACCAGTTTATACACCAGCGACGTTAAACATGGTGAAACTGCTGAGAGTAGCAGCCTAACTAGCAATATATGAAGGCTGTTTATGTTAATATTACACTGCACATGTCGCAATGCAGCAAGCTAAAATTGTAGCTTGTATTGTAACAAATGTAGAGATGACTAACTAGCAGCATGGTGGACCGCATGAATGGTGCTCCTAAAATCGTTTTTGCGGGATCGCTTTCACGGGTGATATGAATTACTTGGAATTCCCAGCTTGGTGCACTAGAATCCTGCCTTCCTTGATCCATGATAATTTCCATCCCCCATCTTTCCGCAAGTGTATGGCTTTTGAGAGCAGTACTCTTGTTTCGACACAGACATGCTCTTTCACGTAAATGGGTGTATCTTCGGGGGACCCAATGTTACTAGTGGTTGCAGTTTCTTCTTGGTAGCTTCGAGCACCTTAGTGCACAATATTCGATACACTGACCGAACAATTTTATTGGGTCTGTCTTTTCGCTCACCTTGTGAATAATGTGAACCTCTAATTTGTGGAGCTTATTGTTCAGCTTTGTGCCAATTATCTTAACTCTGTCCTACAAATTCGGTTTCAAATCATATCAGTTTCCACTACTTTCTGTTATTTTCTTTATTATACTCCTTCATCTCAACAGTGTCTGACATCGTATTCTACAGCGCTTTCCTGAGTTCTTCGTTTTCCCTTTCCAGGGATTCATGATTCTTATGATGACCAAGAACATGACTGCAGACAATCTCCAAAGTAGGTTTGAGGATCTATCAAGTTTTTTGAATTTGGTAGCGAGCTCTTAGAAAACTTTCGCATGTTGACTGTAGAAGCAGCTTTATCACTGATAGCGACACGTTATAGCCGTGAGCGACGAGGATAATATAATAAAATGGGTATAAGTGCAACTGGAAAATTCAGAGGAGGCGCTTACTGGCAGGATGTGTCAATGTAACGCGTAGTTGGTCGCGGTTGTTACCAGCGATCGCCCTTTCCGGCACTTTTATCCACTATAATAAACTGCTCTGTCAGAGCTTGCACTCCCCACAGGCACAGAGGTAGGCAGGCAGGTATTACCAGAAGCTGCAACAAGAAGAGATTATTATCCATTGCAGAACTGTAGTGTTGCTGGAAACTTTTACCTAAGAACGCCAAGCTTTTGGCGAATGGTTAGTTACTTCTACTGTTTTGGAAAAGTGAGGTGTAAAGCTCCTGCGTCCAAAAAAAATTCAGATATCGATCCACTTTTAAGTCATAAAGGGTTGACAGTGCATAAACACGACGACACAAGGTAAAGAAGACAAGACAAGCGCTTGCCCTGTCTTTTCTTCCTTGTGTCGTCGTGTTTATACGCTGTCAACCCTTTATGATGCTACACCAACTAGCCCACCAACCCGTCCTCGTGCACTTTTAAGGAATAATGTACCAGTTATGTCACCACCCCGGTAAGGTTTGAGAATAGTTGCAAATATTTTGACCCCTAGGAGGACTGTCAGGCTATAAACGTAACAAAACTCACCACATTTTTAAACTGAAAATGTTTACAAACAACAAAAAGAGACACCTTTATCTTTCTGATGTCACAACTTCCTATTAAACACGCTCCTTTCCTCCGTAACTGTTGGCGTATCCGAAACTTTTATTATTTAGGCGTGATAAGGTATCTCTGCTGGAATTATTTACGCTTATTTGTAAGTAAAAATATTTTAACCGCAAGTTCCCACGTATGTGTGTTCAGAATTAAGACCTCAAATCAAAGTACCCACGTGTTGTTATTCTTTTAATTTTAGGTAAGGCTCCTAAGAACTAGATAAGGTTGCAGTAAAGATTGAAGTTGTTCATTTCCCCGAAGTCCAGTGTCGATCAGAAACCCAACCTCTCGGGCCCCGGTTGATTTGGCAAGAGGCTGGCAGGGCGATGGTGTTGAAGTTTTTATAGATCGCGGTCGAATTGACGAACTCGAGACGTTTGTAGATGGTAAAGGGAAAGGAAGAGTTTATTTACAGCTATTTACAGTTAGAGAACTACGTACGTGTGTAATAAAAGGAAAGACTTCAAAATTCAGTTACACGCTAGCTCTGAGTGCGTACAGTTCACTCGAGCTTCTCAACTCCGTCGAACTCTCCAATCCTCAAAGCGTAAACAAACCGCTCGAGAAACGACGGCGGGACCCTGTTCCCGCCGTAGGATCCGTCTAGTTGCCCGGTACAGAGCTGTCCCCTAAACCTTTGACGCGATCCTAACCACTAGCCAAGGGGGCTCACAAATCACAACCTTGCTTTAACGGTCGAGACTTCATGTCTCGCCGGAGACTGCCGAGCTCAGCAGTCAGGCAAGAACGATTTCTAACGGCCAAGTTCGGCCTTATAACACCTCAAAATCACGCTCTCTCGGGAACGCCCCTGTAGCATTCATACACGCGTAAGGGAGGGCCCAAATTCACGTACACAGCTCTCATTCAGCGCACTACGGAATATTCAGTGAGGCGCCACAACCTTTGCGTCAACAGCCCACACGCACGCGAGCAGGCATGCGCGACCCCAACAGGTGAGGGTGAAAGGCGGCGACTGACGAAAGCCAGCCGCTCCTACTGCGGCGCACAGCAATGGCGTCTCGCCGCGGCGGGAGGTCGGACACCGACAATCACACCTCCCCGGCGTGCCACGCTGACGATTCTCGGAACCCGGCGGCGCCATCTGCTTTCCAATGGGAGACCTTCCCCACGGCATTCTCTCGGCCAGACAATCCGGCTCCCCCACGTGCCGTGTCGGATTGGCATCGACCGCCGCAGAGCGTCGGCGGGGCTACGCCGCCAGACCGAGTGGCGGGGGCCCCTACATTCACACGCGCAGCCTGGGCGCCTGGCCACTGACCTCATGAGTGGACCTTTACAACTCCCCCCTTTAAGAGGGTTACTGGACGTCTTGGATTGTTCAATCCGAAAAAATATTGAAGGGCCACTCGATGCATCTCTCCTTCAGTCATAACAGCAAAAAAACATTCCGAAGAAGCTAGGTATAACCACAAAAGAGTCCCCTACCATATCTGCAGTTCAATTATTCCGAGCTCTCTCTCTCACCTATACTACAAACACAACCTATTCACTAGTCGTTCAAAAAGGGACGGGATACCCTAGCGAACAAAAAACACAAAAATTCTAAAACACTCAATGAGAGTTAGAAAGAAATCGGGTCGTGTCTCCGGGCGCTTAATTGCCGCGAACAATGAGACAACTCAACCTATAACACTGATGCCCGCTACAACTGCATACACACACAATCATTCCGGCACTCAAATACAAGAACAAAAAGAACAGGGATTGTGTAAGAACACGGGTAATTTTGCAGCCAACAAAAGAAAACGTTTCGAAAGTTTGCATTGTCCCTATGCGACTGTGCGCACATGTTCTCCCGGACTACGTAGCATATAATGTTCTTTGGGATTGTTCTGCTGTGCTTCAGCTTACTTGCGGAGCACAGAAAGTTCAGTTCGGTGCACGGATGAATCAACCAGGGCAACACGTCGCGCACAAATACCGCACACACACACCACCATAGGAACAGGACGGGTGAACGGGAACGTTCACGTCCGTCATGGCGGTGTTAAGGCTGGGAGGCACTTCAACAATGGCCTCCAGAGTAGTGCATTTGAGTATTTCCAACCCGTTACGGATCGTCCCGACCATGGAGCGCTGCAATGGCAACGCAAGTCTCGAAAATTTTGCCCAATGAGGCGAACACAGCTTCGGGGTAGACGGAGTGGTATCGCAAAATGCGACTTCGATTTCTGTTCCACAGGCCGAGTTACCATGCCTCCACGATGCCCAACGTAAGGCAATGCTTCGAGCTGGCTGCGTGAGCAAAGGGATGGAGTTCGAGTGGAATGGCGGCCCGCGGACGCGACGACCTTCTCGGGATCATTCTTTCCCTTACGCACAAACTGCCCCATACCAACAACCTCGTAAGCACCTGTTATTACCAAAAACCACTCGTACACGCTATGAGCATTCCGAGCAGTGGCCTGATCAAGACAGATTTTCAGCCTGCATTCCACGGTGGTTATAGTTGAGGACAAACACCATGCCCAACGTAGTGAAATTTGTATTGGTTCTTCTCTTGTCGCCATCTTGTCCGACTTGTTTCTGAGTGCCTTTGACAACCGTGTGAGCTTGTCTTTAGATAGCTCGCTTGACTTTACCATTTGTAGGTATGTTAACGACTATCTTGTTGTAGTGAATCGGGGATTAGCGCATCAAAATTTGATAGTGAAAAAATGTGATTAACACTTTTAGTCAGGCGTCAAAAGCTCTCACATTTACGTGTGAGTTGCCTTGGGATAATAAAATCCGCTTCCTTGATTTGCAGCTTTTGTTTAAAGGAGCCACGCATGTTTGCTGGCAGTACAGTCCGAGGCCGCAAAAGCAGCTTCTTCACTTCGATAGTGCGCAATTTAAACTAGTTAAAAGAGGTGTAGCGATAACGTGTATTCAAGAAGTCTTGAAAAAATCTTGCGTTCACAAAGTGGAGGCTAGTTTCCACTATCAGATTTTGAGGCTATGCCGGGCCCGTTTCTCTTCTTTTCTGATTTCGAACATGTGCGAAGCTGTTCTACAAAAGATGAGGCGAAAAGATAGCCCTGACGAACTAGACAGGTTGACAAAAAGAAAAAAAGGTGCACGTCATACTGTATTTGCACAGAGTGTTGCATAATGTAAAGAAGGTGGCGCAAAGGTACGGGGTAAATGTCGTTTTCAGCGCAACGGAAAAGCTGTCAAACCTTTGCCCATTGATGAGCAAAAATGCGAAGAAAAAAGCGAACCCCGTGCTAAAAACCACGCTTTTCGCTACACCGACCGCTGGATGGGTGTAGTTTATAAAATTCCCCTGAGCTGCAAAAAACTGTACATTGGGCAAACTGGAGGGTGTTTCAATGAGAGGGCAAGGGAGCACAACTAGGCAGTTGCAAATAAAGCGGGTGGCCACCTATCTGATCACTGCAAAAGATGCAAGTGTAGCCCCCTGCTAGATAGGAGAAAGTTATTGCGGAAAGCAAGAGCGCGAAATTATGGAAGCTCTTTTTATTGGACAGGCAGGAGATAACTGCGTGAGTACCCCGTCCTTATCGCTGACAGATAAAGTGGCTTTTTTAAAAAACGACATGCATTTTCAGGTCAAAATTGCTTTTAGTTTTTTAGTTTTTTTAGTTTTGTGTATGTAAGCAGCATCTTTTTTCAATAAATTCTAGTTGGACTTTCGGCACCGTGTTGTGTGTGACGTGTTCCTCTTCGTCCCTGTTTTTTTTCTTAGCGTCTCTTAGCGATCAGGAACGAAATCGCCCGGCTCTGGTCGATTTCGCAGGAGGCTGGCAGGTTGATGGTGTTGACGTCCTTGGAGATGGCGGTCGAATTGACGAACTCGAAGCGTTTGCAGTTGGTGAAGAGAAACGAAGAGTTTATATAGAGCTATTTACGTTAAGATAACTAGGTACATGAGTAAAAAAGGAAAAACTTCAAACTTCAGCCAGACGCTAGCTCTAAGTGCGTACAGGTCACTCGAGCTTCTCAACTTCGTCTAACTCTTCTATCCCCGGAGCTTACACAAACCGCTCGAGAAACGACGGCCGGGACTCTGTTCCCGCCGCAAGATCCGCCTAGTTGCCCGGTACGGAGCTGTACACTAAACTTCCGACGTGATCCCAACCGCTAGCCTAGGGGCCTCACAAATCCCAACCTATCTCTAACGGTCGAGACTCCTTGTCTCGCAGTGGACTGCCCAGCTCAGCGCTCAGACAAGAACGATTTTTTAAGGCCAAGTTCGGCTTATAACACCTCAAGATCACGCTCTCTCCGGAACGCCCCTGTAGCCGTCGTACACTCGTAAGGGTGGGCCCAAATTCACGTAGACAGCTGTCACTCAGCGCACTACGGAGTATTCTATGAGGCGCCGCCACCGTAGGGTCAACAGCCGTTCGCGGGCGAACAGGCACGCGCGACCCCGAGGGTGAGGGCGAAAGTAGGCGACCGCCGAAAGGCAGCCGCTGCGACTGCGGTGCTCAACAATGGCGTCTCGCCGCGGCGCGATGTCGAACGCCGACAATTACACCTCCCCGGCGATCCACGCCGACGATTCTCGGAATCTGGTGGGGGCGTCGGCGTTCTCAATGGGGGAACATCCCCGCGGCATTCCCTAGGCAAGAAAATCCGGCTCCCGCACGCGCCGTGTCGAATTGGTGTCGACCGCCGCACAGCGTCGGCATCGCTGCGCCGCCAGACCGAGTGTCGGGGGCCCCTAAGTTCACACACAGCCTGGGCGCCTCGCCACTGACCTCATGAGTGGACCTTTACAGACGCTCTTGCAGAAAGCAAACAGAGTTTATGAAAACGCGAGTATATTCAAACGAGATAAATACAGGAATAAGGAAGAAAGGCCCACCTCATAAAGAAGAAGGGCCCACCTCAAGACTTTTGCACATAGGCAAAAGAAGAAGAATAACGGGAATACTGGAAGTGCAGTGTCTTTGGCTGTTACATTCACAATTCGATTCTCTAAAAAGGATGTATGCAAACCAGCCGTGTACTTAAGGTATTTATTCCTCAATGAATTTTGGGGATATAGAATAGTTTATTTCGGCGATGCCAGTTTTGTATTTCAACCAAGGTGACATTTGTGGCAGCAGTTTTGAAGAAAATGTCGAGCAGGCTAGAGTTTTATACAAGGAGAAGCGGTCGAGCTTGCGAAGAGTATACTAAGAATCTTATATGCCTAGGAGAGGAACAATGCAGAATACAATAATGAACATATAAATTATTCTAAACGCCACAAATCTCTATAAAATTCGTAGCTACAAATGTTGTGGCGAAACTGTCGTGGTCTAGAAGTGGTACGGTCTAATGACGTTCGTGATATTTACGGCGGCGCCATGGAATTTGCCCATCGACGTTGCCTTCCTTCACGTGGGCTTTCTTGTATGCAGCTGGCAGTGCAGCGCTGTCACGTGAGGGTACGTTTTCCTGTAGAAGAAGGTGGGATGCGGCTTGTGATGATGATGATTTTGAATGTTATTAGCACAAGGCCAACTAGGGCCAGGAGAGCCAAGAAAGTGTTATGAATATGTGACAAATAAAATTGGTTTGAGTGAAAATAAGCAAGGTCAAATACAATAAGGATTCTGGTGTACAGTGGCAGGATGAAGTCAGAGAGCGGTTGAGGGTAAATAAAGTGGCTTCTGTATAGAAGCAGCCGTAAAACTATCGGCGGTTAAAGCTACGCTCCAAGAATTGAGCCTCTCACAGAAGCCTAAACGTGTGCTGTAGAGAAAACATGACATTGTGTTTTTAAAAGTAATACGGATGTAATTGAATATGTTGTCTGTATCATTCTCTGAATTGGTTATGGCGAGTAATGTCGAGTGCCTTGAATTGAATGAGGATGTGCATCCCTTATAGGCAGTCCCCACACCTGCAACATGGGGGCTTGGAGAGCCAGTGAGCAGGTGCGAGTGTGTTACATGTCTCTGGCCAATCGGAAACCTAGCCAAGGTAACTCGAATGACACGCTTGTGTGAGCCGGCAGTGTTTGATCCCAAGTGTGGTTTTATTACATGTAACTTCTCGTCCTTCTGTTCACTCTAGCGTGTTTGCCATGTGTTGCGAAGTTGGTGTCTGATATGTGGCTTCACGTCTGTACAGCACTGTTGATATGCCTCTGTATTGAAGGGTGTAGCAGCAGCGGCCATTTGATTTGCGGTGTCCTTCCCGGCTATTAAACAGTGGCCAGGAACCCAACATACTGTTATTTCATGATTTGAGGCGTATGGCGGCATCAAGGAGGTTGTATAGAACTTCTGGAGTGGAGATGGTGCTCGAAAACTGACGCCGACGGCCGTCATCTTGCCGTGGGTAGAAAACTCGTTCCGCGGTAGCAGACGCATTGCATTCGTCGCACAATGTACTTGTTTTTGCGGCGGGTTACGTTATATTTTTGCTTCCGTTCTTTTTTTTGTTTTCTTTTGTTTTGTTTTGCAAGTTGATTCTCTCATGCGGCTACCTTCAAGCGCACCGAGCTTTTCTTGCGCGCGTTCATTTCGCCGCATGTGGTTTCGGTTATGCTCCCCTCTCCGTGTTTCTAGTTAAGCGCTTTGCAAGTCACCCGTGCGTGCGTCGGGGGCGCACACATCTGGTAATTATTTACATTCTTGGGCGCTAACAACTAAAATAAACAGTAGACACAATTACATTTTTTTTCTGCCCCATGTGTCGTTCTTCCGAGTTCTCTCTTGCCAAAGAGCAGAACTCGTGTTCCTTCGATCCTCGTTCGCGGATGGATGCTCCAAAGGTGTAGAAAGCAGAAATGGTCTGCTCGTGCGTCGCGTTCGGCTGCGCTAATCGCGCGAAGAAGGCGTCGGGGATCACCTTTCATCTGTAAGTACTGAGGGTATCTGTTTGTTTTGGGTTTCGAGGGCATTACTAGTATTATAACGTTATGAGTGCACATTTGCCCGCCGTTTGTGCGTGATGTAAAGGGAAAATTTGCCGTAGCACCTGCCGTCCGCTTACTGAGCATACCGTACGCGCTTGTTTACGCAGATATGCGAATGTTTTCGCTCGTAGTTGTGGTGGTACTGTAGTCGCTTGGCTGCGCGAAATCACATGTTTGCAAATATGTGGGGCGACAATTGTTTTTCCGTACTAATTTAAATGTAGAGCATTGCTAAGGCAGTTACCGTCAAAAAACAAGGCACTCTTGTTTAATATATTTCCTTTACATCCGGCCATACGTGAATACACTGACGCTTCTCGTTAGCGCTGTTTCGTATAAGTTTTTGATGCACCGCAATGCTCTTCCGCGTTCTTCGTCCGCATGATTTTCTTATCAATAGCACGCTGCTCGCGTCCGAACTTGCGCGGTCAACGAGGTTGTGAATGTGATTAAGTGACCTCCTGCGAGTAGTTTTCTTATCAATAGCACGCTACTATCGTGCCAACGTGCGCGGTTAATGTAGTCGTGCATCCAATTAAGTAACCATCTGGATTTGAAAAATAAAGTCAATGCGAGTCCCATGCCTTCTGTAAAGTGCACGCGGAATAAAAAAAAAACCTGCTTTAATGTGCTTCAGTGTGTGCCAAATCCATTTCCCAAAATACGATTGAAAAGCTGGAAATAGACCCGCCGCGTTGGCTCAGTGGCTAATGCACTGTGCTGCTCATCCCTAGAACGCAGGTTCGATTCCCTGCCGCGGCAGCCGCTTTTCTAGTGAAGGCGAAAAGCGAAAACTACTGTGTGAACGAGATTTCGGTGCACGTTAAAGATTCCCCAGGTGGTCAAAATTTATCCGGAGCCCTCCACTACGGCGCGCCTCATCACCTGCGTTGCGTCAGCGCGTTAAACCCCACAATGAATCAACCAATCAATCAATCAAAAGCTCGTGCCTAATTTGGTCTTCGGCAAGGGCAAATCTGGGCATGTTGTTTAAACCAGAAAACGTGCATTTGCACCACATACAAAGATTGCAATATCCTGATTTATAGGATTCTTGCAGTACTGCTTAAAAACCATTCGAACCGCTACTGCGTTATTATTTATTAATCATTAATGAATAAGCATTCATTAATCCTAGCAACGCCGCTAAAAGAAACAAGCTTCAAATAATCGCGCTTTCGCGTGTCCCGCACTTCCAGCGTGAAATCACGGCTAATAGTAACCTTATAACGCGGAAACTCTTGCCATGGCGCGCCACATGAGGTAATTTTAATGTTAGGGGGCGGTCTATAGCCTTAGCTATACCGAATAAACGTTTATTGAAATAAAATCTGGGGTGGTGTCTTTAGCCAAGCGCTACGCGTTTTCCCGCGGCGACAACTCTGTTCACCACCGTAAGATATACACACGCGAACTCGCTGCTTGAACCATATCTTACGTCAAATCCTTACGCGTTAGGCCAAATTCAGTCTGCCCTCAAATATCGTAATCGATAAACATGCTTATTCATTGTTTCCTCCCTTGTAAAGCCAAAAAAACGCGACCGCACTTCAGCGTCCCTGCCGGCGCAGCGCCTTTTCTACCCACGGCAATATGGCCACCGACCGGTTCGCCCGGCTTCACCTCCCCGCGTTGCCCGCTATGGGCGACCTCCACTCCAGAAGTTTTATACAACCTCCTTAGGCGACATAAGAACACTGAAAATAAGATTGATTGCATAATCTTTTCAACGTTTTGCGTACAAAAGTGCACGTACAAAGGTAAAAGAATCCGTGTACACTACCGGCTTCAAAATTTCATGTTGGACAATGTGAGGTAAAACAAGAAATATGCCGTTTGCTTCAGGCGTAGAAATGCTGTTGTGAGTTCATTTTTTTCCCACGTTGAAGTTCGGTCCGTGCGCAGCACAAGGCATATTATCAGCTGTCTTTGATGGGTTACAGTAAAAGTCTGCCCGCTGGTGCTTCTCTTGCACGAAGAGAAAGTGCTGCATATTAGCTGCCTTGGTGCCATGTTTTTGTCGAATAGCAAAAGGCTAAGGTCACAAGAAACAGTGCTTAGTTGCCATGGTGCAATAATATCAATGATAGTTTTCTTGTGGGCCTCCGAAAATGACACTGGTAGCTCAGAAGCTTCTGCCATCACTCTGAGAGGAAATGGCATGGAGATAGATGGACGGTTTAAAAAGAGCATCTGGGAAGAGGCATCATTAATGGTTCAGTTCAGAGGGTGATTTGTATTAGACATGATTTTAAAGCCATACAATCAGTGCATACCCTCTGCTGATATAGGGACCATTTGTGACACCGTGCATCAGCATCATCATCATCACCAGCCCCTCTACGCCACTGCAGCGCATAGGCCTCTCCCAATTTTCTCCAATTACCCACGTCCTGTGTAAACTGTCACCAATTTATCCCCGCAAACTTCTTCATCTCATCTGCTCATCTAATTTTCTGCCACCCCTGTAACGCTTGCCTTCTGTAGAGAACTACTTTGTTACCCTTAATGACCAACGGTTATCTTTCCTTCGCAACATGCCCTGCCCACGTCCATTTCTTCTTCTTAAAATCTACTAATATGTCCTTAACCCGCGTTTGTTCCCTGACCCACTCCGCCCTCTTCTTGTCCCTTAATGTTACACCTATCATTTTGCGCTCCATTGCCCGCGAGTTATTCTCAATTTAAGTTGAACCCTCTTAGTGAGCCTCCAAGTTTCTGCCCCATAGGTGAGTACCGGCAAGCTGCAGCTGTCATACACTTTCTCTTAAGCGACAATGGTAGGCTGCTATTTATTATCTGAGAATGTCTCCCGGATTCACTCCACCCCATTCTGATCCGTCTAATTATCTTTGCCTCATGGTTGGGATCTGGCGTCACAACTTGGCCTAAGTAGGTATGTTCGCTTACCGCTTCCACTGCCTCGCCCCTCTCCCAAACTGCTGTGCTGTCCCGAGGTTATTGATAAAACTTTGGTTTTCTGCATATAATTTTCAGGCCCACGGTTCTACTCTGTTCGTCCATTGCAGAAAGCATGCTTTGCAATTGGTCCCCCGAGCTACTTAGCAAGGCAACGTCATCAGCAAATCTGAGGTTACTGACGTATTCTCCATTAACCCTTACTCCCACCTGGTCCCCATCCAACGTTCTGAATACTTTTTGTAAACATGCTGTGAATAACATTGGGGCGGTGGCATGCAGCGGTGGCGTAGAGGTGGAGCATCCGCCTCGCGTGCAGAAGGACCGGGGTTCGAATCCCTGTGCCCGGCAATTCCCACCGGATTTAAAAATAAATCCGCGTATTGATGGAATTGCAGAATGGTGCTTGGGGTGCGGCCCGACCCCGGCCTGACCATTGCCGGTAACGCATTCCCTCACCAGAGCAGGATTGGCCGCCCTGGTGTACTAACGGCCACAATCTCCCATGAATACACCAAATGACACTGTGCATAGATGCTCTAAATTCGGATAGTGCAAAAGGCGCCCCAAAAAATGCGAAGCCCCAAAAGGCAGTACCGGGAAAAAGCACTTTAGTCCCGTTTTTGTGGCCGACGATAACGCTGCCATAGTCCAAGCGAGATCCTACCAGTGCAGTATAAAGACGACGGAGGAGCTGCTTATCTGCACCGTACGATTGGTGTGCGAAGACTTTAAGAATATTCATGAAAACCTCTTAGGCATTTTTGCTTAAGCATTTTCAGATTTTGAAGAAGTGTTACTTTGTGATCGAATATTATGCGTAACGACTTTTCCTCCTTTTTAACATGAATTGGCACTCCGTGTATAGTAATGTCAGAGTATACATAAATCCTAATCACACGGCTGAACGCAAGCAAGTACTTTTTTTCAGGGTTAGGTTGAAGCTGTTTGCGTCCGTCCAGCCAGCACGTTTATTTACGGCGGGCTGGGCTTGACATTCACAGATTGACCTATTACTTGATTTCAAAGATATTTTGATATCATCTGCATATACTGAACCGGAAATTGTTGGTGCCAATGGCTTAGTGAGCGAATTCATCTTCACTATGAAGAGTGTGCAGCTCATTACACAGCCTTGAGGGACGCCATTTTCCTGTACATGTAACTAAATAGTGCACTACCAATCTTTACACGGAAAATTCGTTCAGACATGTAACTAAAAAGGGCGTGAAGTCTGTTGCCCGAAACACCAAATGACTTCAAGTCACTGAGATGCCGTATCGCCATGCCATGTCTGAGGCCTTTGCCATATCAAAGAAGATAGTAATGTCGAACTGTTTGTGAATGAAGGTATATTTTAAGTAGGATTCCAACGCAGCAAGTTGATTGTTGTGGTAGCACCCTGGCCTGAAGCCTGCCTCCAGCTCTAGAGAAAACCATTGCACTGCAGTAAGTACACAAGGGTAATCATTTTCTCGAAAAGCTTCCACAGGCAGCTCGTCAGTGCAATGGGACAGTAACTTAAGGGGACGACAGGTCCTTTTCCTCCTTCAAGAAAGCTGCTACAACGGCCTCCCACCTTGACATTTGAATCTGCCCTGAAAGCCATATTTTGTTGTACAGACGAAGACGTGTTTCATGTGGGCATGTAAGTATTGTAGCATTGTACATGTGATGTCTGGGCCTGGAAGTAAGAATTTACACGTGCTAAGAGCAGCCCTCAGCTCTTGTACTGAAAACATAGAGTTGTAAGAAGTCGACCATTGGTTGATGTCATGTAGGAACTTCTTTTCACCGCGCCTCGTTCTGGGCCATTCGCACTCTCCTGCAGTCTTCGTTCCAAGAGGGCCACCTTTGGTTCCGCAGGGCACCAGAGGCGTGGGAAATAGCCTTGTCGGTGGCGTCGAGGATGTGCGACGTGAGAACTTGTGTCGCCTGTTCTACGTGTAGTTGCTTATGGTTGTGTAGTGTAGTTTCGACATATATCTGAGTGTACTCCAGTCTGCTCTTCCCTCACTAAACCTTTTATGAGAAGGAGAAGTGTTTGTGCCTTTGCCTATGTATGTCAATTTGGTGGAAACGTTGTCATTACTATATAAGTTTGTGTCCACATGCCACTCAAGATATGGGAAAACAACTGCAAAGCCGAGAGCCGAGTCAATATGTGAATAAGTGTTTCGTGCTATGTTATAATATGTAGATTTGATTTTGTTAAAAATCATGCTCCTGATAAAGTTGGGAATTTCTCAATAGGGCAACGTCGGGAATTTGTGCGGAAGGAGTCTCACAATGAATTATGTGCACTGAGGTCGCCTAATACTAAGGTAAGGTTCAGGTAGTTGATCTTATCGGGTCTCAAAATCAGTGTTCGATAGTTGTAAATCAGAACGGATGTAGAGGGAGCATACCGTTATTAACCTACTGTGAATTATTGTTCGAATCGCGACAGCTAGCACCATGGTATTTAGGTGGATGGTTTGACACGCTGAGTTTCGGGCCACTATGGGCACACCACCTGATGAATAAGTCCAACTGTGCCGGTCAGTCCTAAATACTATGTAGCTATTGAAGGGGTTACTATGTTTACTATTTCGGTGTGTTTCCTGAATACACATGAGACTTGGCTGATGTGAATTAAGAGTTTCGCACTCATCATCTAGATTGTTTATGAAACCTAAAAAGTTCCTCTGAATGATGTTTTATTATCCCATAATTTCCATTTAAAATGACTGGAGTGTGTATGACTGTGTTCATGTGTTGTCTTTCGGGGCTGTTATTCTGAGATTGGGCTTTTAAGGCCTTTCTGTTGGCTTGGACGTCGGAGGCCGCTCCTGCCACTGCGCTCCAAGTAGGAACGGCCCTGCATCCATCTCCTCGTCAGATGTCAGAGGAGTGCCCGACGGACCGGACCCCGTGGACTTCGCCCTCCATCTGGGACCCTTCATTGGACCCGCCAACACGGAGGGTGTCGGGGGCGCCAGACGGGCACGGCCAGTGAGATGGCGGTGGGAGTAAATGCGGGGCCCGCGGCGTCTATTTTCTCGGCACCCTCCAAAGCACTGGATAACAGGGAGGCAGGGACGGAAGTGGCACCGGTCCGGAAGGGAGCGGTTGCTACCACAAGCGCTGCTGGCTCAGCAGACGGGGTTGTGACAGGTTGAGAAGCCTGACACTACCCAGTGGGGGTGGCGGATGAACCAGGGCAGACTCGCTGAACTGGGTCCCAATGGAAACCAGACCGCGTTCCTCTCCCCGGCGAGCTGCGTCGGCGTACCTTACCAGGAAAGAGGCGAAACTCTTCCGTGTCCCTCGGTAGGTGATGTTCTCAGTTTCCTTGATGGTGAACGTTTTTCCAGTTGAAATGTTTACTTTTACGGGAGTATGCCGCATGCGGCCTCCGGCAGTAAAGAAAAAAGAGGGTGTTGTATGGACAGCTGTCTGAAGGATTATCCCGTGCCGCGCATTTTGCACAGGTTGTTCGGTCACCCCAAGAGTTTGTACAGTGTCCGAACCAGTGGAACTTCAAACAGCGCCGTGGGTTGGGGATATTGGGACGGATGGAGCATCGGATAAAGCCGGTATATATATGTTTCCGAAGTGGTGAGTTGTTAAAGGCCAAGATTATATGCTTGGTAGGAATCTCCTTGTCGTCTCTGCTGATGGTGATGCGGATGACAGCAGTGACGCCCTGATACTCCAAGCTCCCAAGGACATCCGCATTCGTTTCGTTCAACATATCTGGCGTGCAGATCACACCATAGGAGCTGTTTAAGCTCCGGTGGGGTTTGACCCTGATGTCCAGATTAGCCGGTTGAGTTTGACCTGGAATATTATGGACGGCTACTTGTCATTCACCTTCACAAGTACTTCACCAGTCCTTTGTTTTTTGGCTATGTACGATTTTCCAATTATGACTTTAGGACATATTGCGATCAAGAATTCTGATTGCGATGCAAGATGGTGGGCTGGAGTGAGAGATCCCATGACGAAAAATCGAGAATAATTATATGGTTCAGTAAATGTTAAGGATTACAAGTGGGAAAAGATACTTCGGTGCGGCCCGTGTTCAGAAACTGATCACGTTTGGAAAGGGGGGTTGTTTAGATAATTCCATATAGTATATTTTAACAGCAAAGGACGGGGTACTTTCTTCGCTCGGGTTACCCTGATGCCAAGAGAGGTCCTGGAGCTCCCTTCCTGGTAAACAGAATAGGAGCCAATGCGCCGGAGTTTGAACTCAGATCGGGCGGTCACCGTTTGTGGTTTCCGCTCTTCACCTTAGAACTCCTAGCCACGGTGTGAGTATCGGAACCCAGGGTTCACGGTGTCGCCAATAGCGTCACCAAGATTACCCGAGGTGCGTTAGACAAAAACTTCACAAAACACGTAAACAACACTTTTGGGGTCATAAACCACTGACACACAAAATGCACACACGGAAGTTACCTTGGCTCGGTTGTTGATAGGCCACACCAATGAAACACACTCCCACCTGCTCACGGGACCTGCAAGAACCTTATGGAGGAGGTGTGAAACGGGGCCAATCCATTGTACATGTACTAAACCAATGCAAACCACTCACCACAACACGACACAAACCCTTCACCGAACACCACACAACACAATCCACTCCACGCTGAGTTTTCCCTTTGTGATGATGACGTGTTTTTTCCAAGTGTATTTACCGTATTTAGCAGAAGTAAATTTTTATACCTAATTTCTTGCCACTGATAATCACAATCTCGCTTATTACACCATCCATTCTCATTGTCTTTGACTCACTTTTCTTTCCATCCTTCTGACTGATCTTAGTGCTTGCATTTTCCTTTCTCCAATTTACCCTCTGTCTGGTGCTCTTTACTCTGGGTGGCTTTTTCTGTTAACCATCAACAATCATCATAATGTAAGCGAAATTTTAAGGCGAATCTACCTTAAAATGTTGTTTAACACACGCTGTGAACAAAAAAGAGAAATACAAATTCAGGAGGAAAAACAACGCGATATTAAGGCCGCGGAGAGTAGACAAAGTTTGTTTTACTGTGTGATAATCAATAAAACACATGTCACTTGAAGTGACTTTGCAAAGCATCCTCTATTTAGCATTAAAGTTCACTTTTCTACATTTCTACATTTCTAGCTAAAAATACAGTGAGTGCGCCGAAATTCTGAGGGCAAAGAGATACGATGGTTCTCAGAAGAAATGGAGCATGTTCGCTTTTTATGAGAAATAAAACACTGTCCTCCCAGGTAGAGTTGTGCGTTCCACTCCCTGGCGTTACATGCTACCACGCTGTCGGAGCCGATTTTCGGGGCTTATCTTCCTTAGGAATGTCGATCAGCACTTCCTAAAAAAGCAAAGAAAGACAAGTAGCAAACAATAAAAGCGAAGAAAAACAACATGTCAGAAATGCCGCGAGGAGTTGCCAAAAGGGTTCCTATTTAATGACTACCAATAAAAGACAAGTCAACCGAAGCAAATCCGCGTACTTTTCTAGCTAGCTCTAAAGCCAGCCGTTTATCTCATGATAGAACCATTGCAATGCATCCTTCTTACGAGTGTCTATTCCTTGCTCGTTCACAGGAAAGAAAGGCACTGAATGAAAACCAAGGGTGAGAGAAAAAAACGCTATAGGAAGCTTGAGAGGAGTAACCTAAATGATTCGCAGCGTTCGCAGTTAGACTCTGTCAACCGATGTCACGCCCTGCGTTCGTTTCCCTAGCAATAAAAAATATACAGGGCGCATATTTTTACGACATCTATTACCATTTTCTTAAAAGAAATCAGAGCGTTATTTCAAAAACGTAGAGAGAAAGAACGCGTTATTGCAAGGTCGCAAGCAAAGGCCTGAAGAATTGGTATTATATGACAATTATTAAAACATATGTCAATAAAACAGGCGTCGTGCATTCTGGTAGGTAGCAATAAACTATCCTGTTTTTCTCATTTGAAAATAATTATGCCCACCTTCTTACTGGTCTTTTTTCATCGCTCGCTGAAAGAAGAAAGGTAGTGACTATAAACAAAGGGTGATGGCAAAGAGCACTGAGGTATGGCTGCGAAGAGAAATGAAAAGAGTTCTAAACGTTTGAAAATTACCAGAGCTGTTGACAAAAGTGAGGTAGGGTGTCCTTTTTGCTAGCAAAAATCTCAACCGTTCTTGTCAGAGTAGAACCATTGTACGCATCATCGTTATCAATGCCTTTCGACATTTGCTAAGGAAGGTAAGAAAGACAGGTAATTTAAAGCATTTGTTGTGAATTGTATTTGAATATAGCGCTTAACTGTCACGTGGTTGCACTGACCTGCTCAAGAAAGAGAAGGATGAAGATCTCTACGTGAGTACACAGCGCGTGCAGTGCTTTTATTTTGCTTTTGGAGAAGAACACAACGCTCATTGAAATGGATTCCGGGTTCTGCGTCGCTTTTCTTCGGCGCCAGTAAAAGCAGAGGTGCGGTTTTCGCACATCGAGTTTTGAGGGACGGCGAGGCGCCATGACCAGTTTTGATGAGTGCTTTATAGAAACATGCTGGTGATGAGGAGCACGAGGAAGGAGAGGCATCATCTTTTCAAACATCCTCCCTCGCACTAGAATGGCTAGAAGTTTCACTGTGTGTTTGCAGTTCATTCTGGGAAATCAGTCCACTTGGCAAGAAACGTAATTAATGCCTCTAGAGGCAAACAGTGTCCGGAACTAGGCAGCTTCTGCTTCCACCGATGATAAAGGTACTTCTTACGGCATCGAAGCGTAGACTCGTTACCTGGATGAGCAGCCACTGAACCTTCTGTGTAGACAGGAGTCCACAACCCGACGAAATTTCTACTGCTAATTTCTACTCCCATGGTCGGCGGGCACCCGTGATGTCGTTGGTCGCCGGTCCTCTCGTGGAAGGTGCGGCCGCCGCGCTGGAAATAGAGAGCAGGGTGTCGGCGTTGGTGAGAGATGACGTCGGCGTGCTGGTTGGCATGGTGGGCACCGTCTGTCTGTGGCGGCGTTGCACGTGGAAGCCGTGCGGGTACCTCGTGTGCTAAAGGCGGCGGCGGGTCGTCTCGATAGCCGTAGTGCTCGAGCCCGGCAGCCTGAACGTCGGCTGTACGTCTGGTCGTCGCAGGTGTGGCTGCCGCGCTAGCGGTGAAGTCTGCGATGGCGACACTCGTGGCAGGAAACGACGGCGATGGTGCAGAAGGTACAATGTGTGACGGCGAAGCGTGCACGGACCGCGCAGGTACCTTATCTGCTGAAAGCCGAAAGCAGTCGTCCCCAAAGCCGTAGTGCGTGAGCACGGCCGCGCGAAGGTCATCGTAGGGTGTTTCGCTGGGCGGTGGTAGGGCGAGGACGCAGCGGAGCTCCAGGGGAAGCGTTTCCCAGAGGATGGAGTGCTTGAGTGGCTGAATGGTGATGTAGTTCAGCGGTAAGGTGGCCTCAAGCTTGAAAAACCATCCTCTGAGGTGGCGTGCGTCGAACACTGGTATCGGCGGATCCCCCCACGTCGCCATGTCGGTGTGCCGGTGGCCGGGTATCAGGCGCGGAACATCCGGGTAACCACGTCTAGGGAACCTCCGGGTCACCACTTGTAGGAAGCGGAGCCGTGGACTCGGTGAGCTGCGCTTTGGCTCTCCTACATTTTATTGCGGGTGCGCAAGGCCCGGCCAGAACTTCGACAGCAGCGATGGCAAGCGACCACCCAGGCGCTCGGTCGACATTCGATCTTCCTGTCTCCTGGCGCGCGGCTGCTGATCTGGCCAGGCCCCGCCGATGATGATTGTGGGAGGACGCGGATGATGATGATAGTGGGGCTAAACGCCACTACAGACTCATGGGGAACGGTCGGCATGGTCATACCAGCAGATACGTGACTGTTAAGGCGCATTCTATGCGTATCGGCGAAGCAGCACGATGGGTGCGGTTGGTTTCTTCTTCTAAGACAGGCCCCCAGCTTTAGTGAGGAGTTCGTTGAAACAGCGGTTTCATTCTTATTCCCCAGAGGTGAGAAGGCGGTCGACGATAAGGCAAATCCGCTTGAATTTGCTCACCCCTGGAGGTCTCTTGGTCTCGGGTTTCTTTCAGCAAATATGTGATGAAAAGGACGACGACTGGCCATGACCCGTTCTGATGAGCGCTTCAATGAAACTTGCTTATGATGATGAGCACGAGGGAGGTGAGGCGGGAACTTTTCCAACAACCTTAGCGAGGAACAAAACGCCAATGAAAGGCCCCGAGGACGGGGCAAACTGCTTCATATTGCATGACAATCAAATAAACACTAGTTAACCAAACCCACCACGAAATAAATTTCCCAGGTTTTCTGAAGGGAAAATATTACGCCTCTCTATATTTTACGGTCGTCCCTTTATACCTCGCTGACGTGAGGAAGGGAGCGCTTGGAATGCATGCGCTGAATAAATAAAATGATTGGTAGTGTTGACAGTTATTAAACGCTGTCAACTGAAGTCACGCCACCCTAGCAATAAACCGAACAGCTCCTGTCTGAATAGATATTCAAAGCTTATCTTTTTTTACGAACGTCTGTCAGTCCTTGCTGAAGAGCAAAATAGCGACAGGCCACATTAAAACCTAGCGTAAATAAAGCCCGCCCCATCAATGCCGTGACCATTGTTTAATAGGATACAGATTGCATGATAATTATTGAAACACATGACAACCGAACCGACATAGCGCGTCCTTCTACCTAGACATAGGATCCCATGTTTTTCTCGTGGGAAATGTATTCCGCATGCATCCTTGTTAACGGGCTGCTAATCTCGCTCAAAACACGAAGGAAAGTGAATGTGAAGAAAAGATGAGCGCAAAGAGCACCAAATATGGTTGTCAGGTGAAGTGAAAATGATTCCCAACGTCTAAAACAAATAAACATATTTGACCAAGGTGACGCCACCTATAAACTCAACCGTTCCAATTGGAGCAGAACAAGAGGGCGCATCTTCCTTACGAATGTTCGTCAGAAATTGCCAAAGATGGACAGACCACAGGCAGTATCAAACCTAGCGAAAAAAAGAACGTATGAGCAAGGCCGCGAAAAATGACCAAATGAATTCGTATTATATGGTAATCCATGAAACACGAACTAACCAAATTGACATAGCACATTTATCTACCTTGCAAAAATCTCCCCCGTTTCGTAATTAGAAAAAAAATATGCCTCCTTGCTTCTTACGGTGTGCGTCTCTCATCGCTCACTAAACGAGAAGCAAAGAGAAAAAAATGCAAGCAAGCGGTGACAGAAAAGAGCTATAATGTGCTTCCCAGAAATAAATAAAAAGATTCGCACTGGTGACAGTTGTTAAACTTTGTTATGCGGAGACACTGAGCGCGCGCTTCTCCCCAGCAATAACTCAAACACTCCTGATGGAGCCCTTATACATTACACATAATTTTTAAGAATGTCCGTCAGCACTTAATAAATTAGAAAAGACTGGTAATATAAGACCGACCGAGAATAAACAACGCTATAGAAAGGCAGTGAGAAGAGCCCAAAGGAATTTGTACTGTGTGGCAATGCGACACACGTCAACCGAAGCTGCTTCGCGCGTTCTAAACTCCCCTTTCATCTTATAGGGAAATCATTAGCCCGGCTATCTTTTACGAATGTCTATTCCTCTCTCGATAAAAAGAAAGGTGTAAGCATCAGGAAATGGTGGGGGCAAAGTGTATGGGATTGCAGCGAGGAGAAATGAAGAATCTCAATAAACACGGTCGAGCAATGCCAAGCTGTGCCTTGTTCTTCCAACACAAACTCCACGATTTATGTAGGAGCGGAATTAAAGGAAGCAATTTCAATTCGAATGGCTGTTAGCACTTGCGGAAGAAGCAAATCAGCCAAGGTAATATAGAAACCTAGCCAGAAAAGGGAACGTTAGTTCAAGGCTGCCAGGAGTGGCAAAAATGGTTTGTATTGCATGACAACTAATTCAAGACAAGTCAACCAAAGTGACCTCACACATTCTTCTACCTAGCGGCAGACTCCCATGTGTACCTCATGGGAATGATATTTCTTCTGTTTCTTTTTTACAACGTCTGTTCATGGTCACTCAGAAAAGTAGTGCATTTTTATCTTATGGTGATGGCAAAATGCGCTTCAGCGTGGTTTCAAGGAGAAAAAATAGAAATCGCAATGTAGGACAAGTATTTATCACGGTCAACCAAAGTCATGGAGCGGGTTCTTCTCTCAGCACCACACACTACAATTTCACAGGAGCACACCTACAGGGCGTATCTTCTTTTAAATGCGGTGAGAACTTTTCAAAAAAGGAAAGAAAGGCAGGGTATAAGAACACCTAAGCAGGAAAATGAACGTGATATCCAGGTAGCGAGATTTGGCCAAAATTACTCGTATTGTATAAGAGCCAATGCAACACGTCAACGGGAACGACTCCGCGCGTTCCTCTGCGTAGCACTAAACTCCCCCGTTAATACCCTGGTGGTGGGTGGGGATGATTTATTAAGGAAGAATGGAAGAGAACAGAACTGGGGACATTGTTGAACTCAGTCGGGGAGTTCACCCTCATACAACCCAGTCCAGGGAAGGGAAGGGGAGGTTTCAAAGGATAGGAAGAGAGAAAGAGGAAAGATGGAAAAGAGTGGAGCACAGTCTATGTAGCGTCCGTTTCGTCTAAGCCGCAACGGCTACAAACGCTGCACTAGTCCTGTCAACACTAGGAAGTTGAGGAGGTGCTGGAAAACCTCCCGTCGTAAGGCGTCCGATCCCGTGGGGAACAGGAAGACTTCCAGCTTGTGGCTTGGTGCACCGAGTCGCTGGAACGCAGCCCGGAGTTCCTCCCTGGCGATGTCGTGCTGGCTGCAATAGCACAGTAAGTGCTCGAGCGTCTCAGGCTCTGGGCAGTCGGCGCAGGTGGGGGACGCCCGGCGGCCCTGGTGGTGCAGGCGGGCTCCCACGTTGCAGCAATTAGGCCGCAGGCGAAGCAGGAGCGACCGGGCGTCTCTACTGATGCGGCCGGGCAGGAGCCGTGGGGCATGACCACTGGCCACTCGAGCATCTGGATGTTGGGCCTCCACCACTCGGGCAGGATAGTCTTTGCAGCGTCGAATGACACCACATCCCAAGAGGCTGGTACCCATGCCTGGTGAGCAGCACCCTTGGCCAGGGCGTCTGCAACCTCGTTGCCCATGATGCCCACGTGCGATGGTAGCCAGTGGAGTCGCAGTGGACACCCCTGGGCCTATACTGCATGGAGCTTGGCCGCCAGCGACCGCACTACGTAGCCGCTGGAGCTGGCTGGCTGGTCCGCAGCTCTTAGACGGAAAAGGGCAAACCGAGAGTCAGTCAGGATGATGGCCCCACGGGCATGGGCCCCCTGCTCTAGAAGAAGATCCGCGGCCAAGTGGAGTCCAGCCAGCTCTGCGTAGGTGGATGAGGCCTGGAAGGGGAGGCTGCAAACCTGGTGCCAAGTTCCAGTGCCGTGCAGGCAGCACCGGCTCAGCCCGTCGACTGTTGCACGGAGCATCCGTGTACACCTGCAGAAGTCCGGCAGCGTCGTCCAGCAGCAGGGCGGCCACCTCTTGGTAGATGGCCTGGGGTGAGTGGACCTCTTGCCACGGACCCCCGACAATGTGGTGGCGATGCGTAGAGCCTGCCCCGTGCCTGGTGGTGGTGGCTCCAGGCGGGGCCGATGCGGCAGCGCGATATGGCTCTCGTAGATACTAAGCAGCATGCCCATGCGAGTGTTGGGTCGGCTGAGGTAGCGCTGCAGGAGTGCCGCACCATCCGGTGAGCCCTGCAGGCGGTGGATGTGGCGGAGCCCCACCTGCAGGGCCCGCATCTGGATATGCCAGGAACCTGCCTCCGTGTACGTCGCCACCACCGGGGATGTGCTTGGAAGGCCCAGGCAAAGGCGGATAGCCCGGTGCTAATCCACCTGCAGCTCCTCCCACCGGCGCGGCTTGAGTTGCACCTGAGGCAGAGCGTATAGGACAGCGGACGACGCCATCCCGTGGAACACCCGCAGTGCCCCGGTGTGTGTGCAGCCCTGACCACGCGCCAACAACCTTCGCACGCCCTGCTGGACCCTCACTGTGCGTTGCCGGAGCGCCTTCACCGCAGGTATCCAGGATAACTGGCAGTCGACCAGGAACCCCAGATACTTGGCCTTGGTGCTCCACGGAAGGGACTGGCCATTCAAGTTGAGCGGGTCTGTCAATTTGCATGCCCTGCTGCCCCTCGGGTGGAAGATTTAGGCCTGCGTTTTCAACTCGGACAGCTGCAGGCCACGGCTTCTCAGGAAGGCGGCGACTGCCCACAGCGCCCCCTGGAGGCAGGCCTTTACCTTGGAGAGTAGTCTCCTAGATCCGTGTGCCCAGATGGCGATGTCGTCGGCATAGACTGGCATCCCCACTGGAAACGCCAGCCCAGCCGGCAAGCTGCCAGGACGAGGTTGAAGAGGAATGGGCTGAGCACACTCCCCTGGGGAACCCCAGAGCTGACGTCTCGTGGGCTGCTGGTTGTTAGGCCAACCTTGACTCGAAGGGTCCGGTTGGCCAGGAACGCCTTCACGTAACTCCGGAGGTGCCCCTCAACGACCATGCTGTCGAGGCCATCCAGGATGGCCGTGGGGGGGACGGAGTCGAAGGCCGACTTCATGTCCAGCAGGAGCAAGAAGACCACCTCCTTGTAATGGCGGGCCTGCTCCAGCATAGACGCAACATCCCCCAGGGAGTCTGCCGTGCAGCGGTGGAACCCGAAGCCGCTTCGCTGCTCCTGGAAGACGCCCCGACAATCAGCAACTCACTGGAGGCGGGCCAGGACCGTGCTCTCCATGCGCTTCCCCGCTGCGGACGTCAGGGAAACCGGCCGGTACGATGCAGGCTCAGTGGGCGGCTTACGGACCTTCAGCATCGTCCTGACAAGTCCGACCCGCCAAGAAGGTGGAAGGCTTCCCTCCCTCCACACCCGGTTGACGAGCTGCAGAAGCGGCTCCAGCTGGGTGACATCCAGATTACACAGCATCTGATGCGTCACCCCGTCAATGCTATGGGCGCTCCGAAAGTTAGGGGCTTCGATCCAGGGCTGCCAGCTGGCCAGCATCTACGTCCGTCCAACGCGGCCCTGGGATGCCACAGCAGTGGGGCGGCTGCAGGCCTGGCTTGGGCCTGACGTTGTCATGTGCGGGGATTTCAACGCGCCCAACCCGGCCTCGGGCAGCCCCCGCACCAACCGCAGGGGACGAGAGCTGCTGGATTCTGCCACGGCCTGCGGCCTGCTTGTGGCCAACACCGGCAGCCACACCTTCACCCGCCGTGGCCCCTCTGGCACGGTTCAACTGTCCCATATTGACGTCACACTGGTGTCCCAGCGGTGTGCCTACACCAGGGAAACCGCCACGAGCACCTGGGGGTCGAACCACTACCCCATCCTGGTCACCCTCAGAAGCGACGGCAGGAGGTTCCACCTCCTTGCGGCAGAAACTACCGCAAGGAGGTGGAAAAGTATCTGGAGGACCCAGAGGCTGATTTCCTGATAGCAGTCGTGAGGAGCGCCAACAAGGCCACGGTACGGGGGGAGGTACCCCTCTGCACGGCACTGCCTGACCTGGAGCTCTTGAGACTCCGAGCCAGGTGCAACCAGATGCAACGGCGGGACATCCGGAGCAGGCGTCCGGAAGACTGGACGGCGTACCGGCAGGTGGATGCGCCGTGCATAAGGAGAGCCAAGCAGTGGCGGAGGCAGAGCTGGGAGTCGCTCTGCTCCTCCATGGACTTGCGTAGGCATCCAGCCAATGCCTGGAGAGTGTTCCGGGCCTTGCTTCAGCCTGCTGTCACCAACCGGCACCCTCTGCTGGCCTCCGCCATTTCCTTGGGCATCACTGAGGAGGTCTTGGCAGAGAGGCTAGCCGACCAGTTACCCCAGCTTCACCTGCCACTGCGCCCAGCTACACATGTGGCCGGAGTCCCCAGGACCCGCAAGTCGCAGCCATTTGCGGTGCCCAATAATACCCTGGAAAAATTATTTTGGCTGACTCTTTCACATGAGTGCGTCATCATCAAGCAGAACTGCGAGTTGGGCTTGTTGGTATAGGTTCATAATGGGAAACAGCGCAAAAAGAAAACCTGCGCAAGAAAGACTACGGGACGAAGCGCTACTAACAACTGAAACATTTAATCGTCAAAGCACGCAAATATATGCACACAATCTAAGCCACTGCCAACACAAAAGTACAGTAGAATCTACAATCTTGTACAGTAACGGGGAACAGCCCCCAATAACACAGCATACAAACAAACCGCACCTGTTCAGACACCGAACGATGCAAGATACACTTTATCAGCCCTTATGCAAGAAATCAACCTGGCATCTGATAACAAAAGAGAAGGTTGGCTGACACAGGTCTTTTCTTCTTCTTTGATGTAAAATGCTTCAATTATCTCTCTTGTTGCCAGCTTACGGTGTTCCCCAAGAACGATGGTGTTCGGTAGCTTCGGATGGCACGCTCATTCCTCGTGGTTTTGGTTGCCATCAGTGAGCGTGAGTGGCAACTCCGGACGGCCCGTGCACCTCTTGCAATGCACGGCCAAATGGGAACACGGTACCCCTTCCAATGAGCTGTTATGCTCACGAAGGCGAACGTACAGGCAGCGCCCAGTCTGACCGATGTACTTCTTTCCCCACATGAAAGGGATAATATACACAACGTCCTTAACGCACTCAACAAATTGAATGCCATGTCTTATCCCACAACCGTCCGTCCTTTTTTTCTTGTCTGCTAACCTTTGCACCGCAGGGCAAATCTTAGCCACTTTGTTTGGGCTGAAAAGACGTCACGGACTTCCATATCTGGAAGTCACTTTCTTCAGCCGATGTGATACACCGCGTAGGTAAGGAATGACAGGTATCTTATCAGAAACTTAACCCACTCCATTTTCCCTGCCGCGCGCCACGCTTCCAGCCTTCTTAATCCCTCGGCGATTTCTTTCACAAGCCAAGGCAACAGAGTCAACTGGGTGCCCGGCTGTCCTTAACCAGTCTACCTGGGCGGCGACACTCCATTCTATGCAATTTTCGCAGTTTTTATTCAAAGCTGATTTATAGCAAAGCTGATTTAACGTCATCATCGCTCGATCAAAACAATAAAGCGAGTGAATACCGAAAATTTGCAGGGGTAAAGAGCGTTATAGGATGGTTGCAAGCTAAACGGAACTGATTCGCATTGCATGAGAATTAAAAACCCTATCGAGCAACATCCCGCAGCGCATTCTACTTCCAACAATGCACTCACCATTTATGTGGGAGCAGACCTAAAGGTCGCATGGTCGTTTCGAATGACTGCGTGCCCTTTCCAAACAAGAAAAGTGAGACTTGCAGTAATAAACCAGCGAATAACCAAAACGCTCCAACAAAGCCGCAAAAAGCTGCCAAATATTTTGTATTGTATAACAATCAATGCAAGGCATGTCTTCCGAAAAGACTTTGCACTTTCTTCTGCCTACTCTAAACCCTCCCTTTTATCTCATAAAAATTATTACGCCTGGCTCTTTTTTACGAGTGTCTATTCATTTCTCGGTCAAAACAAGAAAGATATAAGCATAGGCAAATCATTGTGACAAAGAGTGCTATAGGGTAAGTTGGAGGATAAACGGAAGAATATCGGATGGTATTACAATTAAAAACAATGTAGACATGCCACGCGGCGGGTTGTTCTCCCTGCATTATGTCCCACGATTTCTGTTGAGGCAGAACAAAAGGAAGCATTTTTCATTGGAACGTCTGTCGGTGCTCTCCCTGCAAGAAGCACAGAACAGGTATTATAAAAACCTAGAGAAAAAAAGGAACATTATAGCATGGTCGTGGAGGGTGGCCAAAAAAGTGACGTCTTATGTTCTTGTACGCACCAATAAAATCTCATTTGTCTCGCAGCGAAAAACTTAACGCCCGCCTTCTTGTTGCGAGGATCTCTTCATCGCTCCCTACACAAATGGTGAACGCAAAGAGCGCTTAAATGTGGTTGCGAGGAAACACGAAAATGAGTTTAAATGAATGAGAATATTACTCTGTCGACCGAGATCATGCATCCCCTTCTTTTCCGTAGCAAACACTAAAGCGTTACTGTGTGCGCAAAACTATACGAAGCGTCATTATTAATTTTGTACTGATAGACGCGATACATATAGCAGGAAATAAAGACAGTTGCTGAAAAATCAGTGCGAGTAAAAGGAACGCTATCGCAAGCCACCGAACGTGGGTTGCGATCACTCGTATCGTGCGACAAGCATTGAAACGGAAGCGACGTCCCCGCTCATCGACCAGAAAATACACTCAGAATTTCACTCATGGGAACATTTTCCGCAGGCCTACTTCTTCCGAGGGTGCCTTGATCACTCGCAAAAAATCCCGATTAATGTAGACAAATAGTGAGGTCAAAGAGTGCTTCTTAATGTTTGCGAGGAAAATGAAAAATCATTTGTAATGTACGAATATATAAACATTCTTACGCAGCCCGTTCCTGCGATAAACTCAAGGGTTGATGATGATGATGTTTGGTGTTTTATGGCGCAAGGCCAACGAGGGCAAAGAGCGCCAAAATGGTGGTTAGGTATGAAGGATGTAACCGTAAACGCTAAAACCGTTCAACAAAAAAAAGTGAATTCAGTGAAAGACAATGAGGATGGCTAGTGTAAA
This sequence comes from Haemaphysalis longicornis, assembly GCF_048455015.1. Taxonomy (NCBI): domain Eukaryota; kingdom Metazoa; phylum Arthropoda; class Arachnida; order Ixodida; family Ixodidae; genus Haemaphysalis; species Haemaphysalis longicornis. Next base: position 210,869,492 of record NW_027526361.1, on the reverse strand, counting down.
AGGCCAGGTTGTGATGGTGCGTGGCATGAAATCGTGTTTAAAAGCAACTACGCGTGATAGGAAACGAGGTGTAAAAACTTGATGTCACTAAGAACCTAAAGGTGCGTTGTACAGGAATCATGGGGTAATCCCCTATAATCAATGCTGGGTGTAGTGGAATGTGTTGTCTGTAGAGGTCGGCGAAGTGTTTCTGTCGTGTTGTGCGGAGTGCTTTGCATTGAAGTAGCACATGGATCACGGATAGGCCGTCTCCACACCTGCTACACAAGGGTCTTGGAGATCCCGTGAGCAGGTATGAGTGTGTTGCATGCGTATGGCCTATCCGTAATCGAGCCAGGGTAACTTCATTGTGCCTGTTGTGTGTGTCAGTGGTGTATGCTCCCAGGAGTGTCTTTATAACGTGTAGTTTGTTGTCTGCCTGTTCATTCCAGGGTGCTTGCCGTATATTGCGAAGGTGTTGTTTAATGTGTGACTTAAGGTCAGTGTACGGTATTGTTGTTATGTCCACTGTGTTTGCAAGTGCAGCAGCAGTGGCCATTTGGTCTGCTTTCTCGTTTCCGGTGATCCCCGAGTGACCTGGCACCCAGCATACGGTCACTTCAAGACCTAATGCATATGCTGACATAATGGTTTTGTAATCTAAATGAATAACGTGGTTTTTACAAAGCTGCTTAGATGACAATGCACGTACTACACTCAAGGAATCTGTGAAGATGATATACTTGGGAATTTTATGATGAACTATGTGCTTTAAAACCAGAAATATGCCATAGGCTTCAGCCGTAAAAATGCTGCTTTTCGAGTTTAGGGTGTTAGATACCGTAAAATCAGGTCCGTGCGCAGCACACGACACCATACGGGCTGTTTTTGACGCGTCGCTAAAAACTTCTGCACACTTGTATTTCTCTTGAAGTAACATGAAGTGCTGAAGAATTACATTTGTGGGTACTCGTTTTTGATCAATCGCTGCAAACGACAAATCGCATGACACGGGGCCAAGCTGCCACGGTGGTAAAAAGTCGGAAAGGGTTGATTTGTTGGTGTCTGAAATGGTGACAGATAATTCTGACACTTCCTGTCTCACCCTATTTGAGAACGGAGCAGAGATAGATGGACGATTAAGAAGAAGTTGGGACATGGGTGCATCACAAATAAATTGTTTTAAAAGATGGTCGGTTATTGACGAAATTTTAAAAGCGTACAGAAGATCTATGTATGTTCGCTGATGATCAAGGGACCATTTATCACTCTCGACGTATAGGCTTTGTACGGGGCTTGTACGGAAAGAGGCCGACGCGAGGCGGAGCCCCAAGTGAAGCACTGGGTCTAGCATTTTCAGCGCTGTTTTTGTTGCTGACCCATAAACCACGCTCCCATAGTCCAAACGGGACCCCACCAAGCTTGTGAAGACACGTAAGAGGAGTTGCTTGTCCGCGCCATAGGAGTGGTGTGAAAGGACCTTAAGTATGTTTATTGCTTTGATGCATTTATGTTTTAGTTATCTGATGTGAGGGATGAATGTTAGTTTCTCGTCTAATACGACGCCTAGAAATTTGTGTTCCTTTTTTACAGGAATCAAGTCACCATTCAATTTAATTTCAGGGTCGGGTTGGATACCGCGCCTCTTTGAGAAAACAACGCAGGTACTCTTTCCAGGATTAATCCTAAAACCGTTTTGATCAGCCCAGCGAGCAAGCTTGTTTGCCCCAAGCTGGATCTGTCGTTCACATATGGACATATTACACGATTTAAATGATATTTGTATGTCGTCCACATAAATCGAACAGGAGATTGTAGGTGGCAATGCCTTCCGAACTGAATTCATTTTGACTATAAACAAAGTGCAGCTCAAAACACCACCTTGAGGCACGCCATTCTCCTGCACGTGAACGTTTGAGAGTACCGAACCAACTATGACACGAAATGTTCGTAAAGATAGGTAGCTGGACAGAGTGTTTAGCATGTTACCAGATATACCAAAGGATTTGAGGTCTTTAATGATGCCATAGCGCCATGTAGTATCATATGCCTTTTCAATATCAAAGAACACGGTCATGCAATACTGCTTATGAATATAGGCATCTTTAATGTAAGATTCTAGCGCTACTAGTTGCTCATTTGTTGACCGCCCCGCCCTGAAGCCCGCCTGGCAGCTCTCGAGAAGACCATTGTACTCAAGAAAGTACACGAGTCTCCTGTTGATCATCTTCTCGGGAAGCTTGCCCAGGCAGCTTGTGAGGGCGATAGGTCTATAACTGGCAGGAGAAGAAGGGTCTTTACCCTCCTTCAGAAACGCCACTACAATAGCCTCCTTCCAAGATTATGGGATGTGCCCCGAAAGCCATATGTTATTGTATAGGTGTAGGAGTGTTTCAAGTGTATCTGGGTGTAGGTGTTGTGTCATGGTGTATGTAATCTGATCTGCGCCTGGAGCTGAAGGTTTACATGTGCTCACGGCAGCTCTCAACTCATACAGTGTAAATTCAGAATTATAACCAGATTTTGACCTGTTATTACAATGTAGGGACTTTTTTTCAGAAGTATTTTTATGTTTCAGGAAAGTGTCTGTGTAGTGTGCAGAGCTGGAAACCTGTTGGAAGAGTAGTGCAAGTGCGTTAGCCTGGTCTTCGAGTGTGTCCCCTGTTGTTCTGACCAGGGGCAGCATATGCGTATGTTGTCCTTTAAGTTTCCGTATTTTTGTCCATACCTTGTGTGCATCTGTGTATGCGTTAATGGATGTAAGGAAAGTGCGCCAACTCTCTCGTTTTGTCTCACGGCGCACACGTTTTCCAACCGCCTGGGCCCGTTTGAACAACAAAAGATTACCCGACGTGGGGTACCGACGGAGGATACCTCACGCCTTGTTCTGGGCCTCTCGCGTGCGCCTACAGTCCTCATTCCACCACGGCCTCCTCTGATTGCGCGGGGCACCATAGACGTGGGGAATGGACTTCTCGGCGGCGTCGCGGATGTGCGCCGTGAGGAGTTGAGAAGCTTCTTCAACGTGTAGGTGTTCAATGTATGTGTGGTGTAGTTTAGATGTTTCTGTAAATGTACTCCAGTTCGCTCTATCTTCATTGAACCTGTTATGGGAAGGTGAACTGTTCGGGCCTTTACCTAAGTATGTTAATGTGGTTGGGAATTGGTCACTACCATATCGGTTAGTGCCAACGTCCCATTCTAGAGTTGGAAAGAGTACTGTAGAGCCAATCGCCAAATCGAGGTGTGAATAAGTGTTGTGTCCTATATTATGGTATGTAGGCTTGTTTGTATTGAATAGGCATGCTCCCGAATATGTTAGATATTTTTCGATAAGGCGACGTAGGGCATCTGTGCGAGCAGAGCCCCAAAGAGAGTTATGTGCGTTGAGGTTACCTAAAAGAATGAAAAGTGTGGGTAGCTGATCCACAAGGCCCTCGAAATCCGAGCTCAAGAGCTGGAAATCAGGAGGGATGTAAACTGAGCTTAGAGTTATTAGCCTATTGAAAATTATGGTACGAATGTCAACAGCCTCAAGGACGCTCTGTAACAGGATAGAACGACACGCCAAGGACTTTCGGGCAATGATGGCCACACCCCCGGAAGATGTACCACCACCATCCCTGTCCTTCCTAAATACCTGGTAACTATTCAAAAAGTTTGTATGTTTGGAATTTAGGTGTATTTCTTGTATACACATGACACTTGGCTGATTGGAGTGCAGTATTTCGTACACATCGTCAAGATTTTTAAGGAGGCCTTTACAGTTCTATTGAATTATGTTTTCACTTCCCATTATTTATTGTGAGAGCTACTGGAGTGTGTATGTTTTTGTGTCGTCTTTTGGGGGCTGTGACTCTCGTCTTTTTGGGCTTGTCGGGAGGCTTTGGCGTCGGGACACGTTCCTTGCGGTGCACCGCAGACAAGAGCGGTCCGACATCCGTTTCGTCGTCTGATGTCCCCGGAGTGCCTGACTGATCAGGCTCCTTAGACCGCGCACCCTTTTGGGCACGCTTTGACTGACCCTCAACCACCGAGGGTATAAGGAATGCCTCGGATGGCGCAGACGGTGCGGTGGGGGTGGGAGCTGCCGCTAGTTCCTCCGTCTCCATCTCGTCTGTGCCCTCGCTTGTGGTTCAGGACGCTGGAGCGGAAGTGGAGGATGCAGCATCGCTCCCAGCAGACGTGGTTGCCCCCACAGCCGCTGCTTGCTCAGCGAGCGGTCCGGAGGTGGGTTGGTCTGCCTGAGGCGACCCAGGGGGGGGGCGGGGTCGGGACAGAGTCCAACTCGTGGTACTGGGTCCCTGCCGAAACCAGACGCCGCTCTGCCCCCCGGCGAGCTGATTCGGCGTACCTCCCCAGAGGGAAAAAGGTGACCCTCTTCCGCGCCTCTGGGTAGGTGATGTTCTCTGTCACTTTCACGTTGATTATTTTCTTTTCAAGATGAAATTTCTCGCACTTCCTGGAGTAGGCCGCATGTGGGCCCCCGCAGTTTAAGCAAGTGAGGTTATCAGAATTGCAATTGTCGGTGGGGTGGTCCTGCACTGCACATTTCGCACAGGTTGTTTTGCCGCGGCTAGAGGTTGTGCTGTGCCCGAACCGCTGGCACTTAAAGCAGCGGCGCGGGTTCGGTATGTACGGGCGAATAGAGCATCGGATGTATCCTGCATTTATGTATTGCGGAAGTGTCGATCGGTCGAAGGTCAGGATAATGTGCTTGGTGGGGATTATCTTATCGTCCCTGCGCATTGTGATGCGGCGTACGGCTGTGATGCCCTGGTCCTTTAACCCTTCAAGAAGGTCGGAATCTCTTTCTGTAAGGAGATCCGACTCTGAAATCACACCCTGGGAGCTGTTCAGGCTCCGGTGGGGCATGATCCTGATGTTCAGATCATGGATGCGAGTTTGGGCAAGAAGTGTGCGGGATTGTTTTTCAGTGCCTAATGTGCTTTGCAGAAATTTCGAGACAGGGAATACCGACAGTGAAGCGACGGGTCTCGTTGGGTCAGCTGATTCGATCACAAGAAAACGAGAATAGTTATTCCCGTTTATTGAAGAGACAGTTGCTGACAGAGGTGGGAATGAAACTTCGGTGCGGCCCCTTTTCGTGGGCCGATCACGTCTGGGAGGGGGTTTAGAAAATGCCATATATCATAGTATAGAAACAGGGGACGGGGGTACTTTCTTCTTTGACTTTACCCTGATGGTCAAAGAGGTCCTGGAGCTCCCTGCCTGGTGAAAAGACAGGGAGCCCATCCGCCGGAGCTTGACCTGGGCTCCGACGGCCACCGTTCATGGTTTCTAACCCTCCACCTATAAACACATCGCCACGGTTGGATCCTGCTTATGTTTGGGGGCTGGGGGTCCGCGGTATCGCCAGTACCGTCACCAAGAAGGCTCAAGGTGCCCCGTGCGGGGCAAACTCAAGGGTTTTCCTCTTAACAAATCTATAGGGAGCATCTCTCTTGCGAAAATCCAGAAACCTTCGCTATTCAGGAACGTCCGTAAACATTCGCCATTATCATACAAACCTAGCAAAGAAAAAGCAGAGTACAGATAGGCCGCCGGGCATGGTCAAAAGAATTCGTATTGTATGATGATCAAAGAAAGATGCCAACTGAAAGAACGTTGCGCCTTCTTCTATCTAGCAAAATGCTGACCTGTTGCTTTCATGGCAAAAAATATTACGCATGCTTCCTCCCTCTGAGTGTTTCTAAGTTAATAGAAAACTAAGTAGTATAAACAAATGGTGTGGGCAAGGAGTGCAAGGATGGCTGCAAGGAGAAACGAATTTGGTTTGCGATATCGGACAATAACCAACTCTGTTGACCAATGTTACGTAGCCCGTACTTCTCACTGGTAAACAAATCACCTTTCCTTTCAGAGCAAATGTATAGGGTGCAGCTTTCTTACCAATCTTCGTAGCAACTCCTAATAGAAGGAAAGAAAGACAGTCAATGTAAAAACCCAAACAGGGAAAATGACTCTATAGCAAGGGCGCTACGAATGGGCACAAGAAATCCTATTGTAGGACTATCAATGAAACATATAAGTGGAAGCGAGGTCTTATCTTTTTCTATCCAGCACTACCTTCTTGTTTTTTGGTGAAAAAATACTAGCCCCTCGACCTTCTTACGAGCGTATCTTCATAGCTCGTTCCCAAAAAATATACTGAGCGCACATCGCACAGAAAGGGGGCTGCAAGGACAAACGGAAACGATTTGATATGTATGATAATAATAAACTCCGTCTACCAAGGGCATGATGTCGGTAGTTCTCCGTAGAAAAAAACTCAACCGTTCCTGTCTGAGAAAGAACTGTAGCTTGTATCTTTCTCACGAAAGTTAGTAAACATTCGCTCTAGATGGAAAGAAAAGAGCTATTACACGAACATAGCAACGAAGAAGCACGCTACAGCAAGGCCGACAAGAGAGGACAAAAGGGCTCCTATCACATGGCAATCAATAAAACACATGTCTTTCGAAACGATATCGCGTGTTGTTCTACCTAGCAATTAACTCCCCGTTGCTATCAATGCAAGGTTGTTACGCTTGCCTCCTTCTTCCCTGAACCTTGCATCACTTGATGAGCAGAACGCACTAAAAACAGTGTCGGCGAACAGCGCTTAATGATGGTTGCGACGAGAAAGAAGAATTTTTACAAGTATAGAAATATAAACACTGTAGACCCTGGTAACGCCGTTTGTTCTTCTTTCTTGAAATACACTCAACTTTTCCTGTATAAGCAAAACAATAGGGTGAATCTTTGTAGCGAATGTTCGTATAAACTGGATTTAGAGGGAAATAATGACTGTTATAACAAATCTTTAGCGAGAAAAACAGTGCGATAGCAAGGTCATTAGGATAGGCCACAAGCATGGGTATTGTACGACAAACAATAAAATACGTGTCAACTGAAGACACTTCGCTTTTTGGACTACCTAGCAATAAACTGAAAATGTTTACTAAGGCGAAGATTCCACGTCGTTCTTTTTCTTGGAAGCGAAGTGTCTACTGGCCGCTAGCTAAAAGAAGCCTCTTCGAATATAGCGAAAATTCGGGAGTACCAAGCGCTTAAGGATGGTTGTTAAGAAAAAAAGAAAAGGAGTCGAAATGTATGCGAATAAAAACACTGTAGACCGAGACAACGCATCCCCTTCTTGTACATAGCAATGGAATAAGCGGTTGGTGCCCAAGAAAACTATATGGTGTATCTTTCTTACGAATATCCGCAAACAAAATAGAGTTATTATAAAAACGTAATGAGAAAAAAAGAACGCTACTGCAAGGCCACCACTTCAGACAAAAAGCATTTGCAGTGTACCAAAATCAATGAAACACATTTCAACCAAAGCTTCCTGTTGCATTCTTGGTTCTTGAATTAGCACCGTGCCGATCCTTGGTACAATCCGAGAGCATGTGGGTTAAGGTGGCTACTTCTTTGCGACATACCTTACATGTGTTGGTTGTGAACAATCCCCGATGTATTCTGTGATAGTGTGCGGAGATAGGGTACGTGCGCGTCTAAAGTTTCCTGAGTGCGACCGCCGGTGACCTGTCCGTCATGTCGCTGCGCGAAGGGATGGTCTGTCAGGCCAAGTGGAAGGCCTTGGTGATTTCATTTTAGCTCGTCATCCGGTCCTTCATGCTGTACCATGGACAGTCGTGGTGTGACAATAAACTCCTGTAAACCGAGGTGACAGTCCGATCTTCAACCTGGAAATCAAATAAAATTTCTTAACCTATAAGAAATATTACGCTGCCTTCTTACGAATGTTTGTTCAGAGTTTGCTCAAAAAGGGCTAGAATGACCGTAAATAATATACCCGGAGAAGAAAACACCGCTAGGCAAAGTTGTGACAATTTGCAAGAAAGTTTTGTGTTCAATGCAAGTAATTAACACATCCAATCCAGGTGCGCAGGGCGTTCACTTACATAGCAATAAACTCCAAAGTTTCTCTTTTAAAAGTATTAGGCCGCCATCCTTATCACAAGTGTATCGTTCCTGCTGTCTTAAAAGTTTTAAAGGGGAAAAATTGCTAGAGGTAAGTCACGTGGATTAGCCAACACGGCGGGGTACTCAGAGTGCAGAGATTACCTTTCACATCGATTACGAACATGTTCAGGGGAGAACATAACATCTCACTAACAGTTTGAAGCGCTTTGGATTTAACACAATGAGCACCTAATGAGCCACCATTCTTAGCGGTAATGTTATAGTTTCCAATCATACAGGTCAGGTGCGTGCACAAACACTTTGGAGGGACAGCTTTTGTTAATTGTTCACACGGTATTTATGGTAGGCCTTCTGCGGCAGGTCCAACGGCAATGAAGTGAGCATTAAAAGTGTCTGCAACATCTACGTCCAACAGTTAATTTCTTTGAAAGTGTTCCTGTTTCATCGAATCATTCTTTGTTTAGGATTTGGTTGATCGTTTTCACAAAAAACGTGTCGTTCCTAGAGCACTTTCGAATTTCTTCATATAGTCGTCAAGCTTCGCTATTTTATATCCGTATGTAGTTGGTCCCCAATAAAAACATTGGAAATACCTTATTTCGTTGCTTCAATCGTTTAAAGCGGCCCTTTGATATGCAGGGTCCCCTTAATTCTTTATTTTTAGGAAACACTCCTTTTTAAAGGATCCGCAGCGGGACGAAAAAGCCACATAAGCAGTATTTCCTACCGTTGCTTCCGCTATTTCATGCCATGAAATTGCAGAAAGACGTTCAATAAACCTGTTTATATTTTGTTCAGAATAGTTTTTAGCTAGCACTTAACGTCCACTTAACAGGGACGCTTATGAGGAATGAGACAGTAGATCAGGAAAATACCACTAAATCACACTTCAAAAGTGAATGCTTTAATGTTATCTCGAGGAAAGGCTTTACACCGAGGTCAAGCGTTGTTTGCTTCGAATACGTAATTCTCGTACAGGAATCTATTACATGCCAACAGTCGTACAATTCAAATGTTGTTTGAAAACAAAAGTAAGATGGATTTGCAAAACATGCGTATAAATAAATATCTCCCACCAAGGAGGTTTCTAAATTGCTGTGGTGGATTTTAATATCCTAATCAGGATCTGAGGAAGTCTTCAATACAACCAGAAAATGGGGAGTACACAAGAAAAAACTGCGTTCCAACAATTTGACAGCGAGTGCTTCATAGCTATTTTCAGAATTCTTTAAACCTCAATTGAGTTCATCAGATAAGTCCGACTTAAATAGCAAATATACAACCACGCTTTCCCAGAAGAGACCCGGAAACACAATCGTATGTATAATAGAGTAGCACTAATTATTTTAAAACCACGTTTCGCTGAAACACCCGTCGGATGAGTATTTCCACTCTCAACAAACATAAACGAACTTCATAAAAGGCAGTTCTCAGACTTCTGGCGTTTCTATAAAAACAGAAAATAGACAATGATGAATGACAAAGTGGACGATGCTTGCGGCCCGAGCTGCTTGTGCCCCTGCCCAAGCAGCCGCTAGCCGAACAGTGCCAACACGAGTATGTTCCAGGAATATAATACGACTAAGTAAAAACATGCAGAATTGTTGTTAAAAAGTACCTTCAGCTATAAGTACATTGCTTTATATCGTTGCTTGACTCATCGTGAGTTCCACGGTTACGGCCAAGTAACATACTCGTTGGCACACATAACAAAAGGTGTTCGCCAAAAATACAACTGTTAACATAAAAACACAGTGCAAAAAAATGATTGATGTTGCGATAGCTCAGGGAGCATTTGTTTACAAGCGGTTTGTAATTATCTTCCTGAGAAAGGGTACTTCACTGTGGGTTAAGCATATAACTAGAGGGGATTTAGAAATATGTTGATTTTTCACGCTTAATAACCTCCACCTTAATTCTTGTATGCGGGCTCTATTGTTTGTGATTTTTTTTGAGCGGCATGGACCCTCGGTGTATTTCAAAATTCAAGTAGTTACACTTCCCGATGAGAAGCGATTCATACCAAAGCCAAGCGAATTAGTTCTGGAGCGTATCCACGTTGGAATTACGAAACGTTCACATGCGAAAGAGCCGACATACAATGCCTAGATTTGTGTTGAGCTTTCCCCTGGAGACGAAAGTTTAAGCGGTATTCCTCGCAGCTTTTAGATGTGACGCTGGGAGCATCTCTTGCTCTAGGCTATGTACCTCCTGCGTCTGTCCGGCGTGCGCGTCCGCACAGGTGTGCCTCTCCTCCTCTCCTGCGATAGCGCGCACTCTCGCCCAAACATCTGTGGCGCGCGGAGCAGCGCTCTGTCACTCCGACGATTGGTGGCACTGCTCTCGGCGCTGCGCGCGCTGTGCGCGTGTGCAGTACTCCTCTCCTTCGGGCGCTGCACCCCCTTCAGCATCGCATCACACCAGAGTTCCCGCGAGGGGAGATGGGCATAATTTTTTTTATGTTACAGCAAATTTAACTTCAAGTATATGCTCAAGTGGATTACTAAAGCATAGTATGGGCCCACACACTTGTAATGAGTGTTTCATTAGTGTTAAACGCTTGTTACAACTTTTTTATGTTCGCTTTATAACAATAGCTCACGACGTTTCAAATATTTTTTTTTTACTTTCTACAATTATGAATCAGTTTACTTGAAGGCACATGTGAAGTTCAAATGCTGGAGAATTCGTTGGTGTGATGCCTGCCAAAAATATGTATATAGCATGATTCTAGCCGCCTGCCCAGACCACTTTATAGGGCCGTTAAGCACTGTCAGCCCCAGCTCTTACAAAGACTAGTTACGGAAAGCAGTCTGATCGAGTTTTCGATTAAAGTAAAATGTACTCAAGTAGAAGTGTGCTTTCTCTCGCTTTGTTGGTAACTATGTGGAGGAAACTTGGGGCGTGTTCTTCGAACCTATAAAACCAATGATTATGTACATATCATTGGCGACTGTGTTCTTAACTCCCTATGTTGCCATCAAACTCTGGACAAATTTTTTCCTTTTTGGTGTAACACGAAATATTAGGAAAATACTGCTCTAATGCATTAAATTTTTCAAGGTACCGGTAAAGAATTTGTACTAGGGCAATGCCATTTATTAGTTAGAAAGAAATATTAAAAAACACGACAAAGCTGAAAGCCGTTTTTGCTCCTGAATTGAGTGCAATAGGAAGAGAGAAATAGAGTAAATAGTCTGTTTATTTTCCTTCCAACTTCAGTTATGCGGTTAAGTTGACACTGTAAAAGAATGTTTTATATTTAAGAAGGCAAATTATGATCAAACACTGCAATGTGCAATCGTGCAACTATGCTGTTTTCTTAAACATTGTTCATTTTCGGCAAATAAATAACTGCGAACATAATCGGTTTTATTTTGGACAAACTTGTCTGTTACATTCGACACATATCTTATTCGATTCGGCAATAATAATGTATTGTTCTCTGCACTACTACGTTTGTGGTTGAAAACATCGGTAAGTGTTTTTAGCAGACGTAAATTTGGGGTGGTTGCGAATGCGATAAACTCTTTGCAATAACTTCTGTGCCAGAAAACTCACAAATCCTGGTGCCTGAAACAAAAATAACATACAGCTTGGAGGGCTATATTATAATATACATCTTTACATCATATTGTACACACTTCATATCTGATAATATAATAATGATCACTCAATGAAAAAGGTTTACTTGGAACAATTATAAAATTTGTTATTGAACTATAACTTGGAACTTAACGCTACAAAGACAACTTACATGATATTAAGGCCGTAAAATAAAAATGTCGAGAAAGAAATGCCGATTATATTCAACGACAGCGAGTTAAGCCTAGTGACAGAACAGAAGTTCTTGCCTGGTTGGTTTCAAGAACATCTTTCGTGAAATACGCATATTGCTCACTTGTCCACCGAAATCTCTAAACGTATAGGACTCATATATAGAATCGGTCATTTGATACCACAATGCTTGTAACAAAACTTATATAATGCCTACATTTATACGAAACTATGTTACGAGATTGTGGTGTGGGGCACCAGAAATAAAATAATTAAAACAGGCTCATCGTATTGCAAAAAAAAATTGCGCATATATTTAGAATATAATGGCTGTTACTCAGATTTGAGGACAAGTCCTTCATTTACTGAATGTTCAATGCTTCGAGCTGACCAAATCTATTACATGAAGGTTCTGCCCACCATTTATAAGCAAAAGTCCGACAATCAAGTTAACAATAAATGTTCTGGCTACCATCTCAGGCATACAATAGGGCACACTCCAAATGTAAGACCGATCTATGGTGAGCAATCTTTCCTGTACCATTCAACTGAAATATAAATAAATTTGAAGGAAAATTAAACTTTGATGCCAGTGAACTTACGTTTAACAAAACAGGTCAAAGCAGTGTTACTTAAGCAAAACGCCTTTAATAGTGATATACTAAGGGTTTCAAATAGAAGTCTAGAAGTTCCCCTAGAGGCAGAAATTCAAAACAATTAGAAGAAAAAAATACATTCATACGTAATTGTGACATAGAAGTGTAACTGATGAAACTTAATGCGTCCGAAGTACTGCGTTTATGTGTATACAGTGATCCTTATGTGTTTTTTAGACCTATGCTTTCTATATTACTTTATGAAATGTAGTAATGACTTTGCTTTGTGCTATTTCTCTAATACGGTTGTGCTATTATGCTTAAATCTGTGAACAGACGTGTGATTATTTACGCAGCAAATTGGGTGGCGGAGGCCCCTGTCAAACCACGTCCACCTTTAGCCTCAGCCTCCCATTGGTTTTGCCAGGAAATAACAATAAAATAATCAAATACCCAAATAAACTGTATGTATATATATATATATATATATATATATATATAAATATATATATATATATATATATATTTACATAATTATATAAATATCTATATATATACACACAAAGTAGAAGTACGCTCTTCAGAGGCTTTAATTCGAACATTTGGACCTGAGACAGGTTTTCCTCAGGAACGAAAGTTTTGGGAAAACAATGCACGGACTCAGGGTGGGTGTGGCGCCCCGAAACATAAGCCGCATAGGAAACAAACGCACAAACGACCACACACACCATACAGAGCTTATTCTTCCAAAAGCAGGTGAAAAAGAACCTAAAAAACGGAAGGAAGAGGGAGGAACAAGGTGGAAAGGAGGAGGCAAGAACGAGGCAAGAAGGACCACACTGCATGAACGCGAGTGGTGGGGATGACAGGAAATGCGACAAGTTCATGGCTGGCGAAAGGACGAAAAACATCCGGTGTCTCCGGGAGGGCAAAACACAATGCACACGCCGCCATGAGCAGTGAGTTTACATGCGTGTTACCCGTAACAAGGATTAACTACCGACCGTCTTCAGCGGCAAGGTCAATATTGCAAGCGGGGCCTTTTAGTATATCGTTTACGGATCTAATCTCAAAAAGGATGACGTTCTCTACAAACAGCGGCAAAACGAAAGCGCCAGGCCACCTGCCCTAAAAACTAAATTTTAAAACGCTATCCCAAACGTAAACAATATACTGCAGAAGTACTACCCCATTTTAGCCAGTAACGACCGACTTAAAAAGACTTTGCCGGAAGCACCAAGGGTTACCTACCGGAGAAACAGGAATCTAAAAGATATTTTAGTGCATGCTGAAACAGGGCCTTCAAAGCAACCAGTCATAGCCAGCTGCTCCCGCCCCAGATGCAAGACTTGTAGGCACCTGCAAACAGACTGCGTTGTAAAAAGCACAGCCAGTAATTATGTCCACAAGATTAATTCAAGTTTCACGTGCACTTCATCCAACATTGTGTATATGTTGGAATGCTCAATGTGCCACAAACAGTATATAGGCGAAACGAGTCAACCTATGAGCCTACGGCTTAATGGTCACCGGGCAGATACTCTTAGCAAATCCTCCATAGCTGTAGCGCAGCATTTCAACCAACCAGGCCACAATTTTGATGACCTTAAGTTATATATACTTCAGTCAAATTTTAAATCTCCTAGGGACAGGAAATACCGAGAATCCTACTTAATTCGCAAATTCAACTCCATGGAACCTGCTGGAATTAATGCGTCTAAGGGCTTCTTAGAATCCTTGCGATATTCACCGGGAATACAGCCTTAGGCATTTTCGTGCATATACCTCATCCAAAGACCATGACCGTTCACTCTGCTCTGTACCTGGTCACCTAATTTCCTTTTTTATTTATTCCTTAGCGTCTAGCTTAATACTCGCCCTCCTCCCTCTAACCTTTGCTTTTGGAATTCAATTTTATTTATTTTATTTCTCTCTTTTTTTTACTCCGCGTGGTCTTGTGCCCCGTACGTCACTCTAACTTTATCTTTTCATTTTTAAGTTTCAGGACAGGCCTGTTCCAGGAATGTGAATGTTGCCGTGGGTAACACGTGCCATTTCAGTTGCCGGGTCATTGCTTTTTCTTTTGTGTGTGGGTTTATGTGGTTTCCCTCCCTGGTTTTTTTTTCTTTTTTCCTTGGCCTAGTTATTTCCCCCCCGTCTCTATCTTTTCTTTTGACCTGAGGCTTGCAGATAGTTTCTGATAAGGACCCCACCCTCACCGCCTGGTCTGCTTCCGGCGGTTATGAGATTCTTTCCCTATACCCCACGGCGGGTCAATAAACACCCTCTCTACCTTTCTCTCCAAAAATTCCACGACTATCAACCACCAGCTGACTTCCGTGTGACCTACTTCGCGGCTTAAACTAGACAACCTTCTTGGCCCCTCAATATCTCCCCCGACACACTCCCAAACCAATCAGCTTGCTCAATTTCCCTTCCATCTTTCCCTCTCCTTTCACCTGGGGTCCTACCCCTATATAAACCGTGCCTGCCCGGCGAGAGATTGCCCTGAGGAAAGCAAGTTCTCTTTGCTGGAACGTAGACCACAATCGTGCTTTTACCTTGTTCGAAGTTTTTCTTCTCTTATATATATATATATATATATATATATATATACATATATATATATATATATATATATATATATATATATATATATATATATATATATATATATATATATATATATATATATATATATATATATATATATATATATATATATATATATATATATATATATATATATGGAAAATATTTCTTAGACACAGGCACGTCGTAGCAAAAAAAGAAAGACACACGTCGAAAAAAGCAAAGGTTTAACGTTTCGGCCGAGGGACCGGCCTTCGTCAGAATAACAGCAGCGGCTGTAGTCACACAGCATATAAAGGTGATCGTTGCAAGGTCACGTGATGGGATGACAAAGTAAGCAATTCAAATGCAATATACCGAGGCCGCATGCGACAATCTTTTCGGATGAATACAACATAATAAGAAGTCCGCCACGTGCAGTATAAAAAATCAGCACTGTCAAGCACACACGCGCACAAAAAGTAAGGGGAGAGAGAAGAGGATACGGTCACTGATGCAAGCAACGCTGTTTGTTGCAAGGGCGGCAGCCAGTAGGCACTTTACGTTTGTTATTAGATGATGTAAGCAGGTCGCGTAAATTTTGCGATCTTCTGTACGTTACGCATGGTGGTTCTCGGAATATTGATTTCAATCGCTCGCTCTGTAACATTATGTTATGTGCTTTTTTAGAACGGCATTTACATTTTGTGCAGGCGCGGAAAATGTGAGATTATTTTCCGCGCCTGCAGAAAATGTAAATGCCGTTCTAAAAAGCACCATAACATAATGTTACAAAGCGAGCGATTCAAATCAATATTCCGTGAACCACCATGCCTAACGTACAGAAGATCGCAAAATTTACGCGACCTGCTTACATCATCTAATAACAAACGTAAAGTGCCTACTGGCTGCCGCCCTTGCAAGAAACTGCGTTTCAAGGTGTGCAATCATATGACTACATCCATAAGCGCAATCAGCACAGCATCTAACTTCAGTTTAAAGATAAATGGGAACTATACTTGCGACACGAGCAACGTGGTTTATCTACTTGAATGCGATATCTGTAAAATGCAGTATGTTGGCGAGACCAAAACCCCCTTCCGGCAGTGGTTCAACAACCACAAGGCTCATATCGCTACACTACCTCACCTTCCAATATCAAAGCATGCCAATGTCGCGGGCCACTCATTTGACCATATCAAAGCAACGATACTTGAATCTGGCTTCCGTACGCATCATGACAGGGAAGTCCGCGAATCCTTTCTTATATATAAATTCGATACAATAGCACGTGGTTTAAATGAAAGCGCAGGAAAACTTAGTTGCTTGCATCAGTGACCGTATCCTCTTCTCTCTCCCCTTACTTTTTGTGCGCGTGTGTGCTTGACAGTGCTGATTTCTTATACTGCACGTGACGGACTTATTATTATGTTGCATTTATCCGAAAAGATTGTCGCATGCGGCCTCGGTATATTGCATTTGAATTGCTTACTTTGTCATCCCATCACGTGACCTTGCAACGATCACCTTTATATGCTGTGTGACTACAGCCGCTGCTGTTATTCTGACGAAGGCCGGTCCCTCCGCCGAAACGTTAAACCTTTTCTTTTTTCGACGTGTGTCTTTCTTTTTTTGCTATATATATATATATATTGTTATGAGATGGATTTATTTACAGTGAGGTCGGACGGTGTAGGACGAGCGCAGATGGTAGAGCGGTCCGTGAATGATGGTGCCAAGCCGGAGTGCAACCTCGTTCTCCTCTTCTTCCAATCAGCTTGCTCAGATGGTTGACCGTTGAAATGTCATAAACGCATCCGCGAATATACGGCACTGATGGTGTGCGTAACATTTCCCCCGTCGCAGACGAAGCCCCCAGGGCGAGTCAGCTTGTGGAGCGTTCTTCACAGCGTTTGAGCCGGGCAACATGGACTACTTGCGTTCTTTTGCTCTGTCCGTCAGTCGAAGTCAATCGCGAGATGACGTATGTGACATCGCTGAGACGTTGTAGCACAACAAACGGACCCACGTAATGAGGCAGGAACTTCTCACACAAGCCGCGCTTACGGAGTGGTGTCCAAAGCCACACTAAATCACCCGGTGTGTATGTTACATCACGCCGACGACTGTCGTAACGCTGCTTAGAGCGATTCTGGGAGGCCAGGATTCGCAGGCGGGCAAGCCGACGTGCTTCTTCGGCAAGGCAGAGCGTCCTAGCTAAGGAAGGATCGTCATGGTTGAAGAAAGGGAAAATCGTGTCGAGACAGCTACCGGGCTGCCGGGCATAAAGGACGAAGAAGGGGCTGTAGCCGGTTGTTTCGTGCTCCCCAGTATTGTACGCGTATGTGATAAATGGTAGCAGATCGTCCCAGTTCTTGTGGTCCGAGCTGACATACATAGATAACATGCTCGCTAACGTGTGGTTGGTACGTTCCGTCAGTCCATTTGTTTGAGGGTGGTACGGCGTAGCATGGCGAAATTGGACGGAACAAAGGCGAAGCAACTCTTCAACGACATTTGCAGTAAACTGACGTCCACGGTCACTGATTATGACTTGGGGTGGTCCATGGCGTAACAAAATGTAGCGAAGCAAAAAGACGGTGATCTTTGTAGCAGTGGCAGACTGTAGAGCAGCCGTCTCAGCATAGCGGGAGAGGTAATCCACACATACAATGATCCAGCGATGCCCATGCGATGAGCGGGGGAAAGGCCCTAACAAGTCAATCCCAACTTGTTGGAAAGGACGACTGGGCGGGTCAACAGGGTGCAGTCGCCCTGCAGGAGGAGTTGTTGAATTTTTGTACCGCTGGCATTGGGTACAAGTGGCGACATAGCGCTCAATAGTCTTGCGCATGTTCGGCCAGTAAAACCGTTGTTGAGCGCGGTGCAGAGTGCGCGCGAGCCCCATGTGGCCCGATGTGACGTCGTCATGCACAAAACTTAGAACAGCGCTACGGAGGCTTTTTGGCACAACAAGTAGGAGACGAGGTCCGACAGCCGAATAGTTCTTTTTGTAAAGTATTTCGTTTCGCACGCAGAAACGGCTAGTAGGCATCGATTCATCAGCTTAAGCGAAAAGCGAGTCCAAAGTTTTGTCGTTGCACTGCTCCCTTTTGAAAACGGCAGGCTCAGGGAAAGATGTCGAAATAGAGGCGAGATACTGGTCAAAGTTGTCTTCGTCAGAGGCCACTGATTCCAGTGGCAGCCGGGAGAGGCAGTCAGCGTCGGCATGCTTGCGGCCGCTTTTGTATGATACGGTGAAATCATACTCCTGCAGACGGAGAGCCCAGCGTGCCAGCCGCCCACAAGGATCACGAAGGTTGACGAGCCAGCAGAGTGAGTGGTGGTCCGTGACGATGGTAAAAGGATGCCCATAATGATAGGAGCGAAATCGCTGTGTGGCAAAAATTACTGCCAGACACTCCTGCTCCGTGACAGTATAATTCCGCTCCAACTTGCTGAGAGTGCGGCTGGCGTAAGCAATAACATGCACACCATCACTGTGGCGCTGAACAAGCACGGCCCCAACTCCAACCCCACTGGCATCGGTGTGAACTTCTGTAGGCGCCTGGGCATCAAAATGGCGGAGAATCGGTCCGGACGTCAGAAGATGTTTCAAGTGACGAAAAGCGACGGCACAGTCGGTACTCCATTTGAATGGAACGTTTTTCCGCAGAAGACATGTCAGAGCATGGGTATGTCAGCAAAGCCAGGGATAAAACGACGAAAATAGGAGCAAAGTCCCAAGAAGCTGCGAAGTTCCTTCGCAGAGGTGGGTTCTCTAAAGCAGGTAACGGCTCGTATCTTGTGTGGATCGGGTCTGACGCCATGTTTGTCGACAACGAGGCCTAAGACAGGAGTTTGCCGCTCTCCGAATCGACATTTTTTTGAGTTCAAGACGAGACCAGCCTTTTCTAAACAGTCCAAAACAGTGGCCAAGCGCGTGTTGTGTTCCCGAAATGTGCGACCAAAAATGACGATATCGTCGAGGTAGCACATGCACATTTCCCACTTAAAGCCCCGAAGTACCGTATCCATGAAACGCTCAAACGTAGCAGGGGCGTTACAGAGTCCAAATGGCATAACATTAAATTCAAATAGTCCATCGGGTGTGATAAACGCTGTTTTTTCTTCATGGTCGGGGTTCACGGGAATTTGCCAGTAGCCTGATCGCAAGACAACTGAAGAGAAGTACGAAGCCGAATGAAGACAATCTATTGCATCATCTATGCGGGGAAGAGGGTAGACGTCTTTTTTAGTAATTTCATTGAGGCGCCGATAGTCAACACCGAAGCGCCATGACCCGTCTTTCTTTCTGACCAATATCACCGGAGCTGCCCAGGAACTTAAAGACTCTTGAATCACGCCATTCTGCAACATGTCTCGTACTTGTTCATTGATAATCTTGCGCTCGGATGGTGAAACGCGGTACGGCTTTTGTCGAATGGGCCGGGCTTCCCCAGTATGTATTGAATGGTGGGTCCGTGTGGGCGGTATTGACGAGCATCGATGTGTTCGCCCGAAGTCAAATACGCGTGAGTATTGTGCAAGCACGGCAACCAACGCATGGCGTTTTTCTGGTTCAAGGGATTCGTCGATCATACTTTGCACAGTTTAGGGGAATCGGCTCCAGCAAAGCTTCAAATTTATCCAGATCAGTTCCCGTGCAAAGGACTGACACGAATCCGGCTGACCGCGCCGGCATGATGGTGTCGCTCAATACGCAGAGTGTGCGGGTGGTATCGGGAGAAGAATCTTCTACAAAGGCAGATAGGGCGGTCCCGTCCACATATATCTCCCCATTACGACAGTCAACTGTGGCACCACACTGCTTCAAGAAGTCTAGACCTAAAATCACATCGTGAGTTGACCGCGGCAATACTGCAAACTCCGCCCTGAATGTGTGGCCGCCAAACGAAACAGTCACTGAGCAGATTCCAAGTGGGCATAGGGACTCACCACCGACACCTTGAAATGTTACCATTTTGTCCCAGTGAAACATTACTTTGCGGCCAAGACGGGATTTAAACGCAGAACTCATTACCGACACTGTTGCGCCCGTATCAATCAAAGCCACCGTTTAGGTGCCATCTACTAATACTTCCACTGTGTTTTTTAGCATTGATACAGGCGAAGGTAGTTCCCAGTTAGGCTGTACGGTAAGAGGCATCTCACGTGACAGTTGTGCCGCGGCCTCACCTCCATTGGCCGCGCTGGCTAGTTTTCCGGCGGCGGTGACCGACGCCGGGGTGATGGTGAACGCAGCGGTCGTGAAGCGGGTGGGGTCAAGCGGCGGTCAGAAGCCGGTAAATCGCGGCGTGGTGGTGCCTCGGAGAACAAAGCTGTTGGCAGGCGAGTGTCTTAGCGGGCATTTCGGGCGTTCGGCCGGTTCCACATGGGACTTTGCTGGTACCGTGGAGCTTGGCGGCGACGGCGGCAGTAGCGAGAAATGTGGCCCTCAAAACCACAGTTGTAGCAGACGGGAAGGTCACGCTCACGGGGAGGGAAGGATCTCTCGTACACGCCATCAAAACGGCGATCATAAGCCGGGCGCTGAGGACGCTGGTCGTAAGTTGGACGTTGAGGGCGCCGAGAGAACTGCTGGACATCGTGGCTGTAGCGTGGTGAATCCCAATTGTCGAGGCGCTGCGGGCTTTCATTGCGAGGCGTATAGCTCGGATCACGAAACTGAGCACTCGAAGGCGAGAGGCTATTGGCCTGTACATCTTGCAGCACATAACTTTCGTGAACGTGCAAGCCGTCAGTATAGCGCCGAGGCTCTTGGTGTCGCAGCAACTCCTCGCGGACGATGCGCCGTATAGTTTCAGCGAAGTCTGGTGGTGGGGTCACATCAACGCTTGCCACAGTAGTTACATTAGCCAAGCGACCGAACTTTGGCGTAATACGACGCTTCTTCAACGCCTCGAAGGTTCGACAGTGCTGAACAACGTCTGACGCGGATTCCAACTTCTCACGTCCTATCAAAAAGTTGTAGACGTCTTCAGCGATCCCCTTTAACAAGTGACCCACTTTATCGTCCTCAGACATTTGCGGGTCGACGAGTCTGCAGAGCTTTAGCACCTCTTCAATGTAGGTGGTGCATGTCTCACCTGGGACTTGGGCGCGATGCAGCAACGTCTGTTCAGCCTGCTTCTTCTTTCCGACGGAGTCGCCAAAGCGGGCTGAAATTTCTTCGACGAACGGGTCCCAGGTTGTGAGCTTGCTTTCGTTGTTCTCAAACCAGGTCAGGGCAGTCTCATCTAGCGAGAACACGACGTTCGCGAGTTGTGCAGCGGTATCCCAGCGGTTGTACCGGCTCACTCGCCGATAGTGCGTCAGCCATTCCTCAACGTCCTCATCGGCGTTCCCAGTAAACATTCGGGGCTCTCGCGGGGGATGCCAGCCAGGCGTGGGGGCCGGTGCAGTGTTCCCACCTTGAGGCATCGTAGGAGACAGCGGTGGCAGACCCGCGACACGTCGGCTGCGGCGGAAATCCTGGAGGCCCGACGTGGCGTACCCCGCTCCTCCACCAGACTGTTATGAGATGGATTTATTTACAGTGAGGTCCGACGGTGTAGGACGAGCGCCGATGGTAGAGCGGTCCGTGAATGATGGTGCCAAGCCGGAGTGCAACCTCGTTCTCCTCTTCTTCCAATCAGCTTGCTCAGATGGTTGACCGTTGAAATGTCATAAACGCATCCGCGAATATACGGCACTGATGGTGTGCGTAACAATATATATATATATATATATATATATATATATATTGTACTGGAGATAGTAGTCTGCGACCCGACGACATACCTTGCGGTTAGTGTGCGCCAATCTCCCCTGTACAACCGACGGGGTATGTACCAGAGGGAGGACTACTATAGGCCGCGTGATGATGGCAGGCGCAAGGGGCTTCGCGAGAGAAGAAGCACGGTCAGCATCGCGTGGCTCGCTCTAAAAGAACGCACCGAGACATCGATCTGCGCTGCCTTACCCGTCTCTGGTCTCTGCCTCTTTCCAAGCGTCTTGCTGGTCCCCAGCTATAATCCCCCTACAGTGTGGTGGAAGTGCAGTTCCCCTTTGCCTTTCCAGCCTGGAACTACGGAGCAAGCGCATAATTCGACCAGTATTACAAGAAATTCATTGTGAAATGGCGCCTCCGCAGCATGAACCAATCATGTGCTCCGGATCTCTTCCTTGACGTGACCCTGCCAAGTTCTCCGGCGCCGACGATCATGACGCAGAAGACAGGCTGTCCTCCTTCGAAAGAGTGAGTGCCTTTAAACGCTGGGATGACCCGACGAAGCTTGCTAACGTCGGCTTTAGCCTTACTCAAATAGCCGAACGGTGGTTCCTCAACAACGACGCCGACATGACAACCTGGTCTACCTTCAAAACGAGATTCTTAGAAGTGTTCGGTCGCCCCGCCGTCCGCAAGCTTAAGGCTGAACAGAGCTTACGTGGGCGCGTGCACCTTGCCGACGAAACTTACACCAGCTATATAGAGGACGTTGTCGACCTCTGTAGGCGCGTAATGCCTGCTATGCCCGAGTCCGAGAAGATCAAGCACATCGTGAAAGGCATCGAAGATGGCGCGTTCCAGATGTTGATGAGCAAGGACCCCCAGTCGGTTGGAGACATCATCAAATGGTGTCTTAGCTACGACGAGCTCAGGAAGCAGCGCATTTCTACCCGCCAGTGCTTCCCGAATGACGAACCGCATCGGGCCTCACTTTCAGCACTTGAAGTCTCATCTGATTTTGCCCTCTTCTTCCCCACATTGAACAATTCGTCCGCGAGGAGGTTGCGCGTCAACTTAACCTTCAGCCATTGGCATCCACGCCCTTATGCCGTTACCTACGACAGTACGCCGCGTAATTCAAGACCGAGTCGCCGAAGCGCTGCCGTTAGACCACCAGGCTACATCCTCGAGTGCGCACCTGGTCCCGACCGTTACTGCTCACCTCAACTCGCCCATGGCCGCGGTTGCAGCCGCACCTGTGGCGGCGCCTCTTTTCGCCTATGGCAGCACCTATTCCTTCCACCATGGCGGCACCCTTCGCTACCCCGGTGGCAGGGCCTTACACGTATGCTACGATTTGTGCGCAGCCGCCGCCCGCAACATTTCAGCCGCTGCAGTACACCACAAGTCAGCGGGTGCTCCCATATCCTCGTGCGGCAGCTCAAGCCCCCAACCCATGGCGCACGCACGATTATCGCCCCATATGTTTCGCGTGTAACGTTCCCGGACATGTCGCACGTTTCTGCCGACGCCGACCGCTTCAGACCAGTGACGTTCCTCGAGCGCCCGCCTTTGGCTCTCAGCCCCACTCGGCGTCCGTTCCTTCTGGCTTAACGCCTGCTTCGTATTCACCCGACGGGTTTCCCTTTGCTGGCCGCCGTTCCTCTTCCCCACGCCGCCGTTCCATTTCCCCGAGGAGCCCCCGTGTGAACCCTGCAGCCGAGGAAAACTAGCAGCCGCAGTTCCTGAGGCAAGAGCTGCGAAACTGTCGAACGTGCTAAGTCCTCATATTTTGCCTTGTAATGTGATTGATGTGATTGTGGATGGTACCCCGGCACTCGCACGTATTGACACTGGAGCAGCCGTATCTGTGATTCATGAGACTTTTTGCCGCAAAATTCGCAAAGTGATGACGCCGCTTTCAGGATTTACTCTTCGTTCTGCCAACGCACAGCCCGTTCAACCGATAGCCATGTGCACTGCTCGAGTTACCATTCAAGCCATTCCCCACATCGCTGAACTGGTCGTCCTACGCTCATGCTCTCACGACGGCATCCTCGGCTGGGATTTTTTGTCACGTAACCGCGCTGTCATCGACTGCTTCCGTACAGAAGTTGAACTGTTTTCACCTAATGACTTTGCGGCGGAAACTAGAAGCGTGAAATTGGTTGCTGCCGAAGATGCTTCCATTCCCCCATCCTCTTCCGTTCTTGTACCTGTATCGTCACCTGATGTTCCGGACGCCACCGTTCTCTTCACACCATACAGTCTGTTTTCGTCGCGCACAAACCTACTCTTCCCGTTCGCTGTCCTGGACATCAAATGCGGTTCGAGCATCATGTCAATTTCTAACCCGTCTCCTTGTCCGTCTCGAGTGCTTCGCGGCGAATGTCTTGGGTACGTCGAAGTTGTTGCGCCACACCTCGTTGTCGACATCCCGAACGAGTCAGCCACAGGCCATCTCGACGCGCTAAGACCCGACACCACTTTTGATCCGGCAGTTTTTCTGCCTTCCATAGATACTGGCCTCACCGCGGAGCAAACAGACCAGCTCCTGGTTCTTCTACAACGATTCCGCACGTCCTTCGACTCCCACCAAACAACCCTAGGGCGCACGTCAACTGTCTGTCATCAGGTTGACACCGGGAACCACGCACCACTGCGCCAGCGCCCATACCGCGAGTCACCCAAGGAGCGCCGCGTTATCGAGGAGCATGTAGGCGATATGCTGTCCCGGGACGTTATTAGACCCTCCACGAGTCCCTGGGCTTCTCCAGTCGTGCTCGTCACCAAGAAGGATGGGTCTATTAGATTTTGCGTGGACTATACATGTATAAACAAGATTACACGAAAGGACGTGTACCCGCTACCTCGAATAGATGACGCGCTGGACTGCTTGCAAGGTGCCGAGTTCTTTTCTTCATTAAATCTGCGCTCGGGTTACTGGCAAGTACCCATGGCTGAGGCTGACCGACCGAAAACAGCGTTTGTGACACCGGATGGGCTCTACGAATTCAACGTCATGCCCTTTGGACTGTGTAATGCGCCAGCGACATTCGAACGAATGATGGACAATGTTCTGCGTGGGCTGAAGTGGCGTATCTGTTTATGCTACTTGGACGACATTGTCGTGTTTTCACCGGACTTTACGACCCACCTCCAGCGACTTGACGAAGTCCTTACGTGCCTTACTTCGGCTGGCCTGCAAATGAGCCTCAAGAAATGCCGTTTTGCTGCTCGCAGACTTACTATATTAGGTCATGTGGTATCTAAAGACGGCATCCTACCAGATCCAGCCAAGCTGCGTGCGGTCCGCGAGTTCCCGAAACCGACCACAATGAAGGAGCTTCGAAGCTTTATTGGGCTTTGCTCCTACTTTCGGCGATTTGTCCGGAACTTCGCGTCTATCATCGCACCATTGACGCAGCTTATCGGTGACGCCAAAGACGTTTTAAACTGGTGAACGGCTTCCGAGAGAGCGTTCGAGACCTTACGAAGGCTTGTGACATCACCGCCGATATTGCGCCATTTTGATCCTACCGCGCCCACTGAACTTCACACGGACGCCAGTGGTACCGGTCTCGGCGCTGTCCTGGCACAACGAAAGGCTGGTTTTGACGAGTATGTCGTGGCGTACGCAAGTCGCGCTCTGACAAAAGCCGAGTACAACTACTCCGTCACAGAAAAAGAGTGCCTTGCAATCGTTTGGGCAATTAGTAAATTTCGACCCTACCTCTATGGCCGCCCTTTCGAAGTAGTCACGGACCACCATGCTTTATGCTGGTTGGCATCGCTGAAGGACCCGTCCGGACGTCTGGCCCGCTGGTTACTTCGGCTACAGGAGTACGACGTTCGTGTTGTTTACCGCTGAGGAAGAAGACACACCGACGCAGACGCCCTTTCTCGTTCGCCATTGCCGCCGGAAGCCACTTCGTCAGCGCTGGTGTCGAACATCGACGTGCCGTCGCTACAAATTGACGACATGGCAACCGAGCAGCGGAAGGACCCTTGGATAGCTTCGGTACTATTCTTCCTGGCAAACCCTACAACAGCTTCCGCATCTCGCACACTGCGGCGCCAAGCAGCACATTTTGCCATTCGAGAGGAGCTCCTATACAGACGTAACTATTCCGCAGACGGCCGCAAATGGTTGCTAGTAATACCGCGTCACTTGCGCTCCCAGATAGGGGCATTTTTTCATTCTGACGCCCAGTGTGGGCATGCTGGCACACTAAAGACATATCAGCGCCTACGCCTAGGTTACTACTGGCGATGCATGTACACGTTCGTCGCGAAGTACATTCGCTCCTGCACTGACTGCCAGCGTCGTAAGACCCCTTCACGACACCCCACTGGAGAGATACAGCCGCTACCATGCCCGGAACGGCCTTTCGATCGGATTGGGATTGACCTCTACGGACCCCTTCTAAGCACTCCATCAGGCAACCGTTGGTTCATCGTCGCGGTGGATCACCTGACTCGATACGCCGAAACGGCCGCCCTGGCCACCGCAACGGCACGCGACATCGCAATTTTTCTACTCCGGTGTTTCGTCTTACGCCACGGTGCACACCGAGAGCTGCTTAGCGACCGAGGCCGCGTATTTCTCTCTGACGTCGTGGAGGCGCTGCTAAAGCAATGTCAGATTGTCCACAGAACCACGACTTCATACCACCCCCAGACAAATGGCCTTACTGAAAGGTTCAACCGCACCCTTGGAGATATGCTCTACATGTACATATCGTACGACCATTCAAATTGGGACATGTTGCTACCTTTCGTCACGTACGCATATAACACCGCCACGCAAGGGACCACAAGCTTTTCACCGTTTTTTCTTCTATATGGACGTGAGCCGGCTTGCCTGATCGACACTATTTTGCCCTACCGCCCCGACGCCCCTGAATGTGCCCCTGTTTCTGAGATGGCGAGGTACGCGGAGGAATGTCGACAGCTCGCTCGCAAGTTCACATCAGACGACCAAGGACGCCAGAAGTCTCGACATGACAGCTCCGCCGCTGCACCAACGTTTGAACCTGGATCCCTTGTATGGCTGCGTGTGCAATGCCCCAATCCTGGTTTTTCGGGGAAATTCCTTGCTAAATACCACGGCCCATATAGGATTCTCGAACAAACATCGCCCGTGAACTACCTCGTCGAGCCCGTGACTCCCACCTCAGACCTTCGTCGTCGAGGCCGTGAAATAGTGCACATTGAACGTTTGAAGCCCTACTAGATCCCCTCGTGGTTTCGTCCCCTTAAGTCGCCAGGATGGCTCCTCTTTTCGGCGGGGGGTGATTGTACTTAAGATAATAGTCTCCGACCCGACGACATACCTTGCGGTTAGTGTGCGCCAATCTCCCCTGTACAACCGACGGGGTATGTACCGGAGGGAGGAGTACTATGGGCCGCATGATGATGGCAGGCGCAAGGTGCTTCGCCAGAGAAGAGGCATGGTCAGCATCGCGTGGCTCGCTCCAAGAGAACGCACCGAGACATCGGTTTGCGCTGCTTTACCCGTCTCTGGTCTCTGCCTCTTTCCAAGCGTCTTGCCGGTCCCGAGCTATAATCCCTCTTACAATATATATATTGTAAGGCGAGGGAAGACCCCACACAAGTCGGCAGCAGTACCAGCAGTCTGGGTTTTAATCCACCCGTCGGTGACTCGACAGAACAAACCACTCGTGACGATGATTATCTACAGATGATGAATATAATGGGTATGCACAGATGAGAGATTGGCCCTACCAACTCACGGCGATTGGCCACAGCATATATAATGGTCCTACAGCGAAGCAAGTGCTCAATAACGTTGAATGCACTCACCCACGCCCACACTATTTCCCCCCTCGACTGGAAGCGAGCTCCTGGTCGCAGTGAGCTACGGTGTGCGCTGGTTGTATCGTTTCATGCGGGAGACGTGAACTATTTCAGTTCCTAGCCTTCGGCGGTCAGTGGGGGAAGCTGCTGGAGACACCCGATAATTCACAGGAGATGTCTGCTCAAGCACAATGTACGGACCAAAATATCGATGCAAAAACTTTTCGCATAGGCCAGGGGAGCGTAAGGGCGTCCAAAGTAATACTTCTTCCCCAGGCCGGAAGTGAACGGATTGGTGAGTTGAATCGTACTGATTTTTCCGTTCTTGCTGGGCGGCTTCAGTGTGAAGGTGAGCCAGATGGCAACAGTGGTTGAGGCGAGAGACAAACACGTCAGAAAACGGTCCGGCAGGAGAGTCCGGTGCGGCAAAGAAATTGGTATCAATGATGAAGGATGGGGCGCGTCCAAAAACCGGGAAGAAAGGGGAGTAGCCTGTGGTGCGCTGGATGGCCGTATTGTAGGCGAACGTTACAAAAGGAAGAATTTGATCCCAGTTGCTGTGGTCCGGCTTTGTATACATGGACAGCACGTCGGACAGAGTTCGATGAAAACGTTCGGTGATGCCGTTGGTTTGAGGATGGTACCCCGTGGTAGTTTTGTTCACAGTATTGGCAGCTCGAAGCACTTCAGCCACAATTTGGGATAGGAAGGCTCTGCCACGGTCGCTCAAAATGATTCGAGGGGCACCGTGGCGCAAGATGATATTTTGCAGCACAAAATCTGCAATTTCCTGAGCGCATCCCGATCGCAGAAGTGATGTTTCTGCGTACCGCGTCAAATGGTCTACCGCCGTCAGAATCCAGCGATAGCCAGCAGGTGTTCGCGGAAGTGGCCTATACAGATCAATGCCCACTGTATCAAACGGCGAAGGCGGACAGGGAGCTGGTTGTAGCAGACCAACTGGGGCAGATGTAGTGCGTTTCCTGTGCTGGCATTTGTCACAAGATGAAACGTATTTTGCCACGCTGGTCGACATCCCAGGCTAATACAAACGACTGCGGATTCGGTCATACGTTTTGTCGAACCCTAGGTGTCCAGCCGACGCGTCATCGTGGAACGCCTCTAAGATGACTGCCCTGAGCTTCCGAGGTAAAACAGTTACCCATCTACTGCCTGCAGGATGGTGGCTGTAGCGGCAGAGGGCTCCATTCACAATTTTATAGTTCCTCAGCTGTCGGCGTAGGCGGCAGTTTGGTGGTCGTGCGGAGCTTTCAATTCTCTCTATTATTTGACGACAGTAACTATCGGCACGTTGCAGGGCGGATAGGTTGACTGTGTCCGAAGCCATGGTATGAGAAATGGGTGCGATGGGCAGAGCAGGCTGGGTCGATGCGGAGGCAGGGGCTGGCGATTTGTACAACGGACAACGTGAAAGGGCGTCTGCATCCAAATGCTTCTTCCCGGACTTGTATGTAACGGAAAAACTGTACTGCTGTAGACGAAGAACCCAACGGCCAAGGCGTCCGGAAAGGTTCTTGAGTGTCGACAGCCAGCACAACGCGTGGTGGTCGGTAACGACAGTGAAATGCCGGCCGTATAGGTAAGGGCGGAATTTTTGGACTGCCCAAACAACGGCGAGGCATTCCTGCTCTGTTATGCTGTAGTTTTGTTCCGCCGTCGTAAGTGAACGGCTGGCATAGGCGACCACCCGCTCCTTCTGTTGAGCATCCAGTTGCAGTAAGACGGCACCGATGCCTTTCCCACTGGCGTCTGTGTGCAGTATCGTTGGAGCGCTGTCATTAAAATGACAAAGCACGGGGCGCGATGTGAGGGCGTCTTTGAGCGCCTGAAAAGCTCGTTCACAATCTTCTGTCCAAACGAAAGGGATGCCAGGACGGAGAAGGTTATGTAGAGGCGAAGCAACTGTTGCGAAATTTTGGATAAATCTGCGGAAGTATGATCCGAGTCCGAGAAAGCTGCGGAGGTCTTTCTGCTGTTGTGGACGGGGAAAATTTAAAACGGCCGAAATCTTCTCTGGGTCAGGTTGTATTCCGTTCTTGCTTACGACGTGTCCTAATACTTTAATAGATTTGCTGGCGAAAGTGCATTTCTTTGTGTTGATCTGCAGTCCCGCATTTGAAAGACAGCTGAGTACTTCGTCCAGACGTTGTAAGTGTTGTTCAAATTTAGTTGAGAAAACAATGATGTCGTCCACGTAGCACATGCAAGTTTTCCATTTAAGGCCACGAAGTACGGTGTTAATCATTCGTTCAAACGTTGCCGGCGCATTACAAAGCCCAAATGGCATCACGTTGAACTCGAAAAGCCCGTCTGAGGTGGCAAAGGCCGTCTTCTCTTTGTCATCTTCTTGCATTGGGATCTGCCAATACCCCGAACGCAAGTCGAGGCTCGAGAAGTATTCCGCTCCTTGGAGACTATCCAGAGCGTCGTGGATGCGAGGCATCGGATAAACATCTTTCCGAGTGATTTTGTTCAACGCCCGGTAGTCGACACAAAAGCGAACGGACCCATCCTTCTTCTCGACTAACACTACCGGCGATGACCACGAGCTCGACGATGGGCGGATAACGTCGCGCTTGAGCATTTCAGCGACCTGCTCCTCAATAATTTTCCTTTCATGTGACGACACGCGGTATGGTCGCCGGCGCACAATCGCCGAGCCTTCCGTCTCAATTCGATGGGCAGCCACAGTCGTCCGTTTGAGAGTGCTGGAACTCACGTCAAAGGATGCAACATGCTTCGCGAGTATCGTGAGCAGCAGTTCCGTTTGCTTCGTCGTAAGGTCCGGGCTGATAGTTGCAGCGATACTGGACATACCAGCCGAAGAAGCAAAGTCACACTTTCGCGAGGAGGGTACTGCACTGGAGAGGACTGAGACAGGCTCTCTATGAATCACAGAAGCGACGGTCATGCCTTTAGGTAGTAAAATCGGCTCTCGGGTGGTGTTCACAGCGGCCAGAGCTGCAGATCCTTGGGAAAAACGGACGAGGCATGCGGACAGAGCAATTCCCCGGGAAAGCAAGCGGCTTGAAGGAGACGCTACTACATCAACTTCGAAAATGCTGCTGGAGGACACCACAAGAACTTGCTCCTCACCGGGTGGTAAAACATAGTCCGTGCGCAAGGTTAAGAGCTGCTGTCGTGAGTTCGGTGCAGGGGAAGGCTCTGTGTTGGAAATGCGAATGGCTGGTTGGCGACAGGTTATAACCGCAGAAGCTGATGAAAGGAAGTCCCATCCAAAAATTAACTGATGAGCGCACTCTGGCAAAACAGCAAACTCAATATGGTGACGATCATTCCCGATGATTACACGTGCTTTACAAGATGCGGCAGGCTCTATAAGATTCCTATTTGCACTACATAACGAAGGGCCATTGTAGGGTGTCATCACCTTGCGTAGTCGAGCGCACAGATCACTATGCATAACAGAAATACTGGCTCCAGTGTCCACTAACGCTTGTACAAAAATTCCTTCAACGATTACAGGTAAAGTGTTCGAGGGGCGCGCCGGAGGAGTTGTGAACAGTTCGCACGATGCAGTTTCCCCTTCGTAAACTGCAGCATCTAGTTTTCCGGAAGGTGGTTGGCGTCGTTCGAAACGGGGCGAAGAGGAGAGACGAAACGACGTCCGGGCGAAGGGGAACGGCGTCTGGGATCCAGTTGACGGCGCGAACGGTCTGGAGAAAACTGAGGCGACGGGGAGCGGTCGTGAGGTGGATATCCAGGTCGTCCAGGTCCGTAGCTGTAGCGAACGTCGCGCTCGTAGGGCGCGTAGCCTCGCCGCTCATCTTGCTGGCGCCGTCGGCAAAACCGCGAGATGTGGCCGCGGATTCCACAATAGAAGCAGACCGGGCGTTCGTTACGACGGAAATCCTGAAGAGGTCGCCAGTTGTAATACGCATTCGAAGCAGGGGGCGGTGAGGAAATGGCCGTTAACTGGCCGACCATGGGCGGAGGCACAGGAATTCCAATCGGCGAGACCGGTGCATGCGAAACTGCGTCCGCGTACGAGGGCGTGCAGAGAACTACTCCGGGGGCGCTTCGTGGACTACACGTCATCGACGCCAGCTCCTCTTTAATCATTCCCCGGAAATCACTGGCAGGCTTGGTGCAGCGGTCACCATGAGGACACGGTGGGCCTTGCTGTTTCAGCTCCTCGCGGATAATATCGCGTATAAGGGCACGCAGCTCCGACTCATGAGGAAGAGGAGCTGATTCTTGTCTTGGCTGCAGGCGAATTGCTTTTAGCTGGTCCAAGCGCTGACAGGTGGTCCGAACATCATCCACACAAGTTGGATTTTGCAGGGCAAGCGAGTTAAATGCAAACTCTGCGATGCCTTTGAGGAGATGACGAACCTTGTCAGCCTCTGACATGTCTGGGTTAACTTGACGGCAGAGAGAGAGGACGTCTTCAATGTAAGACGAATATGTCTCGTCTGGGTGCTGCCAGCGGCAATCTAGTGTCCTCTTGGCCTCATCTGACCGAGCAGACGGTGTGCCAAATATCTGGCGGATCTTTTCAGTGAAAGAGGCCCAATCGGTTATGGTGTGCTCTTGGTTAAGATACCACCTCTTCGCAACTTCATGCAAGGAAAGACCGACGTTCTCTACCTTGAACTTGTCGTCCCACCTGTTAAACTGGCAGACCCGGTTGAACTGGTCAAGCCACTCTTCGACGTCTTCCTCACGACGTCCAGCGAAGGATGGAGGGTCTCGCTGGGGGCACGTCACCATCCATGCCGGCAAGGTAGAAGCGCCAGCGTTCGGTGCACCTTCTCGCTCCATTGGTTGGGTTGGCGGTAGCACACGGCGGCCTGAACGGAGCTCCAGGGGTGCAGCTTGGTCAGGGAGAGGTCAGGATCGAAAGAAGCAACCTCCACCACTTGTAAGGCGAGGGAAGACCCCACAAAAGTCGGCAGCAGTACCAGCAGTCTGGGTTTTAATCCACCCGTCGGTGACTCGACAGAACAAACCACTCGTGACGATGATTATCTGCAGATGATGATTACAATGGGTATGCACAGATGAGAGATTGGCCCTACCAACTCACGGCGATTGGCCACAGCATATATAAGGGTCCTACAGCGAAGCAAGTGCTCATTAACGTTGAATGCACTCACCCACGCCCACAATATATATATATGTGTGTGTATGTGTGTGTGTGTGTGTGTGTGTGTGTGTGCGCGCGTGTGTGCGTGTGTGTGGGTTTGAAACAGACAAAACTCACAAAGAACGCGTCCAAATACTGTAAATAAAAAGTCCAAATCACGGCAGGGATAACAAAAACGGATGTTTTACCCACTTAGTGACAATGGGAGTTGTCTTCATGAGAGTTCACGTACTTGATATTGCTACCAGAAACCTTTGGCACACATTTCTTATACACCTTTGCGGGAGATTGTGAATAGGAGAGATACTTCGTAAACGGCAAGTATATATAGAGTCAGGGATATGGACGTGGGACAACACAAAATACACAGAAAGCGATGAAAAAAAGGAAACACACGGAAGCACAGGTGTCATGATTGCCCTATGAGATGGCAACTGAACACGGTGCAGAGGCTAATGCATTGGTGCGGCGTGTCTGGGACCTCAGAAGAGTGAATCCAGCTTCAAAATGTGGTTTCAAAAAGAAGAAAAATGGATATCAAAGGGTAAGCAGTGGAACGCGACACCAATGGTAACGGAGGCATACAGGCAATAAATGGTGATTCCAATTTCTGTGTCCCCTGCTTGACGAAAAAAAAACGTGGCACAAAACAGCCAACTAAGAAAGGCAGGTGTATGCGGTGGAAATATTGGAAGGAGAGGGCAATAGAGTTCACAGAAGGGAGTCAGCAGGACACCTGTTACTACTAGTTTGATTGGCGAGAAGAAAATATGAAAAAAAACAAAGGCAGAGAACAAAAACACATGCTCCAACCTATGAACCATGAAGGGTTAAATGCTGCTGAGTAGTATTGCGTACACAGCCTCATTGTGAAGGAGAATTGCACTGTCTAGCCGGATGGAGATCTTAAGGTCACTGTACCGTAGAGTTTCATTCTTGTTGGAACATCTTTCTCTTCTGGCATGGTGGACGACGCTCATCATCATCAGCCTCGCATCTGGCAACAAAGTGGCGGCGCGCGCTCGCGCATCACCCTCGCGCTCCACCCGCACTCGGTTCCATTAAAGCCCTACTTCTTACTTGACGTGTATTTGCCCGTATTTCTCGACGGCCTGGCAGCCGCAGGAACTCGAGGTCCATTGCAATATAAGGGACTAGAGGGGACACTGGCGCTGAAATCGTACAGCCTCCATAGAGCTGATCGTGTGAAGTAGACTCGTGATTTTCCAAGTTGGCCTAACTCGAGGCTTGACAGTTATTTATGTACTGGGCTTCACACTTTTCCGCTCCTGCTGTTTTGGTTTTGCGCCGAAAGCGTCAGAGGCTCGTCTGATACCAGCAGCTGCGATGAGCGAATACTGCACGGCTGGAATGGATAAATACGCGAAGCAGTGGAATCGCCTTGTATATTGTACTCTAGAACCCTAGATGTGATCAATCATTTAAAACGAATGCACAGGATTCCGCACCGGGAAGTACGAGCCCACTGTTCTACCCTAGTCCCGTTCTTTAGGGCGCTTGCGATGACAATACGAGCGCGGTAGCGCCGAAGCCAAATTAAAAGATCTCTTCGATATGGCCTGCACTTTCTGCATCAATTCAGAATGAGTTCAGCCAGATAAGCGCAGGCGAGGCCACTGCAGAACCGGTCCTGCACTGTTGTTGTTTGCTTCTGCACCTCCTATCTGGGAAATACAGGGAAAGCCGTTAAATCATCCTGCATTCTCTGCACCGTCGGTAAATCGGTGAGAAAAGGGCAGGCGCTTGCGCTGCGCTGTAAAATCTAAGAGGTGAGTGCTGCACTACGTGAATGAGTGCAGCGAGTGCAGTCAAATTAAAGACACCTTAACTTTTTATCAGAAGTAAGTATGTGTGTACAGCCAGTGATTTTTTCAATATTGCGGGAGCATCTACCACCGCGTGGGTCAGCACCTTATCATGGTAGAAAGCCGCAAAACAAGTGAGGGTAGGTCGCATGCACAGGACGATCATGCCAGTGCAACTGTCGTCTGCTAGGCTGTTCCATCAAGCACAACACAGCTCGTTTTTGTTGCTAATCAGCTGCGTACATTCAGCGGCGTGAACAAGGGGAACGCAGAATCGCTGTGACCGCCCGTACCATGTAAACTTGCGCAATACTTTTAGTGCCTGACCGGTGGTGTTTGAAGCTTAAGGTAAAAACAGTGTAGCGAAATGCATATATATTTAACTGCAGTAGGATCTAGTTAAGCCGCCGCAGACATGGACGGACTAATGTACACATGCAACGTTATATAGGCTTTATTTGTTGAAACAAAACTTGGTAATGATTGCTTCGGGACCTACCAGTACCCTTGGGTCATAAAGTATGGCTCACATAGCTGTGTACTGATGAGGCAATGTGCCTTTAAGAGGCGATCACCGGCATGCTTTCTCGCTTTTTAATGAAGCTGCTGTCAGTGTACATTGGTCGATGTTGTCCCATCCAGTGGCAGGTGTTGCTGTAGCAACTATTTGCATTTGTTGAACCCTGTCTCAGGGTCTTGAGACAGACATATTCAGCAGACACAGAAAGAGTTGGAGAGTGCAAAGTGGGAATTTATTCTTCCAACAGCAAAGTGAAGTAGTCAGTTTCACTCATCTATAAAAAAGCATCCGCCCCCGTAATACGCTGTAACACTAATACCTAAAGCAACACATTGCTTATTGTACCAACTTATTTCGAGGAAGTCGTTTGAAAAGTTTGAAGGCTGGTGGGCAGCAAATATGCACACTACGCAATATTAATGATATAAGGCACAAACCCTCTTAATATTGTTTTTAGCGGTTCAAGCAAGAAAAAAGATTTTGCTACAAGAATTTAGTTAGTAGCTACCTATCTGCACAGCCAATTTCTCAACCTGCATATCGATGTGCACAAGCTGCCTTATGCAGGAACCAACAAAATAGTGGCGGTAAGTGGAGAACACATGCGTATGTTAGGCTACGGCGAAAGGATTACTTGAAATGAGCCCTGAAGAAGCTTAAACCTGTAGAGCCGAAGTGTTTCAATAAGCATCTCCTAGCGCAAAAGAAAGAGGTCTACAATATCTGATCAACGAAAACAACAAGATTCTCAAAACAGCATACACTCGGCAGGACAATATGCAGCCCCAGTGAACAGCAGTGGGTGGATACAATCTGCAACTTGATAACAGCCAGAAGTAGGACAGGGAGCCTTCTACCCCATTCATCAGAATCTTTTGAGATGTACTACTAGTCCAATCTAGACAATGGTAGCTTAGCATTTTTAAATTCATTGTCTGCACAGATATCAAAAATGGCACAAACAAAACCCTGCAGCCGCAACGTACAATGTCAGTTTAAGTGACATTCACGGGGTGAAAGCTAATTCCCTGCGCCCCGCCTTCATCTATATCTTCTTAGGGGTGGCAGCGGCGTCAAAAAAACAGCGTCAAACGTGCACGACCTAGCATGGCTTTAATGTGGATTCCAATGGCAGCGAAGACGTAGAGCTCTCCCTCCATGGCGCCCTTTCCTTCACAAAACAGTCCCTCGTGTAAATATCACGTATGAAAAACAGTGGACTAAGACACCACACAGAATACTTCCTCTTCATTCTGTCAGTTCCATAAACACATCCCAGTCTTCAACCGACTGTTCATGCTACAAGTAGGTTAATGAAGTTGGTATCATGCGCTGCTTAGGCTATTACCAAGTCAAGCCAGTGCAATAAGTCATATTTATACATACATGAATGGTCTTGAACAGGCAGCAGCTTCGGGTGCAACGGCTAGGCTTCACGTCGTGGCCGAAGACCCGCAGATTTTCGACATGTGGCACGCGGCCACAGTGCAGCCGCCGGTGCCACCATACTGGCTGACCGTCAAAGTCTGCGGGCGCCCCATCTCCATGGAGCTGGAGACAGGGGCCAGTGTGTCGGTCATGGCCGGGAAAGCCTTCAAGCGCACCTTCCCTGGCGTGGCCGTAGAGGCGTCGGGCGTCATGCTGCGCAGCTACTCCGGACAGCTCGCACAAGTCGAGGGTCAAGCCCCGGTCAGCGTCCGCCTTGGCGACAGGGAGGCCACCCTTTCCATGTACCTGACCAAGGGGCCGTCACCGACGCTGCTTGGCCGGAAAAGGATCCAGGCTTTGGGCGTGAGGCTGCCGGAGTACGAGGAAGCAGTGCATGCGGTGGAAGATGTCCCGAGCCCCCTGATCAAGTTCGAGGCCCTGTTCCAGCCCGGGTTTGGGACATTCACCGGCACGGCGGCAAGCATTCATGTGCCAGAGGGAGCACTGCCCCGCCCAGCCAGACTGCATGGACGGCATCATCGAGCAGCTGCTGCACCGGAGAGAGGCCGGCACCAACGGCGGCTGGGGGCTAGGCGCCAACGGCCACCTGCTGCACCTGGTGGTGCTGGGCGCCAGGAGCAGCGCCCAGCAGGTGGGGCAGGCTATGCGGCAGGCGCTCCCACAGGGCTTCCGGCTCGACGACAAGGCCCAGTACGCGCTGGATTTCAGGATCATCGACGGCGACGTGGGCCCGCCGCACAACTCGTTCCGCACGGACCCCCTGCCCCACGGCTGCCTGTGCGTGTACACCAGCCAGCCGGGGCTGGAGTACATCCGCGAGAGCCTCGAGAAGACCCTGCTGGCCAACCTGGAGCAGGAGGATCGGCTGCCTTTCCACGGCCTGCCCCTGGTCATGGTGTTTGCGGGCTAGGGGGACTTCATGCGCGAGGAGGGCATCAACCGTGCCAAGAGCCTGCAGTGCCCCTTCGTGGACGACGGCGGCGGCCTGGACCCCGTGCGGCTGGAGCAGGCGCTGTGCGCGCTGGTGGATAGCATCGAGCGGCGGGCGGGCCGGCTTCACATCTACCAGGCGCTGCCCGCGGTCGCGGGGCCCCGGCCGGACCTGCGGCTGATGCTGTGCATGGTGTGCGGGGACCCGTACGCGCCCGAGCAGGTGCTGGCTCAGCCGGGCTGCCTGACCACGGGCCCGCTGCACTGCCTAAGCCTGGACTCCTTCAAGGGGAGCCAGCTTCACCGACCGCTGCCAGCACAGCACAAGGGGCTGGTGCTACTCGCGCCACTGTGGCGCCACGCGCAAGTCCTTCGACAACGGGAAGGCTGACGGCTGGTGCGAGAGTGACACAGGTTGTACCCAATGCTGCCACACCTGCATCGACACCTGTGCCCAGGCGGAGTGCGAGACTACGGAGACC
Organism: Haemaphysalis longicornis; assembly: GCF_048455015.1. Lineage (NCBI taxonomy): Eukaryota > Metazoa > Arthropoda > Arachnida > Ixodida > Ixodidae > Haemaphysalis > Haemaphysalis longicornis. Next base: position 210,831,722 of record NW_027526361.1, on the reverse strand, counting down.
GCCGGACCGTTAATCGCCGGGGTGACAAGTGTTGCTTCGTGTTTGTGTAGGACAAACTTGGGGGTGAGGGGCGTGACAAGTGTGTGGCACCCCCCATCTCTGATATTCGTTGGCCGCTAAGTTCAGTGGCCCCACTAGGCTCGGTGGGCAACATTGTGGTGACCAGCCAATAAACACCGCCGAGCACGGCTGCTCGGGGGTCAGTCACCGTCACCACCAGCACGCTGCAGGTCGTCTCTCGGCAGGAGGGTACCCCTACCCTCCCAGGTTCACGAACGCGGGTCTAAATCGTTACAAGGGCCTACGAATTCTGTTGAACAACGGCCGATGTATGGTGAATGCCCCTGGCCAAAACTGTCATTGGAGTTTACACCGATTGAGGAAAAGGTAAATTGAAACATCGCTTACCAATATTGACTTCTGTTCCATTAGACACGACGATTGGGGCATCCAGGACGTTGGGGGTAAATTTGAAGAGGCACATGCAGGTGAGATTTGTTTTGTTGCTCTTTTATATTAGCCGGCAGAGAAAGCGTTGAGCATGCTAACTTTTTGGCAATCAGTTCTGTTTGTCGTTCACGTTAAACGTCGTGTTTACCGGCTTCCAATCAATGCTGAATACAAGCAACTTTCTATTGTTTAAGGGGTTTCAGAAGCGAAGTGTTAAGTTCTAAACTTGTACCAGAGTTACTATTTTTCTTTGAAGCAGTATGTCTGGAGTTCCTTCTGCAAAACCAGATTTTTAAAAAAAATAGGAAACACCAAATGCCTCTCCGAAGAGGCGTCATATGCTGAAGAGTCCTACAAGAAATCCTGATTGCAGGTGTCCAGGAAGCAAGCTATCTCTCAAAACACGTTAGAGAAACATATCACGACAGTTGTTGTGGAGAGAATGCACTCTTTTTTATAAAACAAAAAAGCCTTTAACGTTCTTGCCGAACGCTTCACTCCAGTACGAAAAACTATTTGGTGTGGAATGCTTACCGACCAACGCGACTCCTCCTTCAGAGACCTGACACAGAAGCTCTTATTAAAATTGATCATGGTTGAGCACGTTGGTCTGTCAGCTGACCTGTGGTCGAGATTTGAGAGGTGTGTTTTATACCACGAAGGTTGATCACCTCAGCGTTGCACTGACTGAAGCCTATATTTCTGTATGTATGTATGTATGTATGTATGTATGTATGTATGTATGTATGTATGTATGTATGTATGTATGTATGTATGTATGTATGTATGTACGTATGTATGTTTGTATGTATGTATGTATGTATGTATGTATGTATGTATGTAACCTTCGAACAAGGTAGAAACCACAATTCTTGCCAACGTTTCAGCAAGGAGACTTGCCTGCGTCAAGGCAACCTCTCGCCTGGGTGGCACGTTTTTATGCAGGGGTAGGTCCCCAGATGAAAGGAAAGAAGAAAAGAAGGAAGTGGAAATGAGAAAGCGGATTGGTTTGGGAGTATGTCTGGGGAGATATTGAGGGGGTTAGAAGGTAGTATACTTTGAGCCACGAAGGAAGCAATAGGGTAGTCAGCCGGCGGTTGATATTCCAGAAATTCTTGGAGAGAAAGGAGAACAGGGTGCTTCTTGCCCCACTAGGTGGCATAAAGAAAGGTTTTCAGAAACGCCGGAAGCAGAACAGGCAGTGTGAGGAGTCCTTATCAGAAACTATCTGAAAGCCTTAGGTCAAGGGGGAATAACTGGGTCCAGGAAAAACAAAACAGGAGGCAGACAACCAAACACACACACACAAAAAAGCAATAACCCCACAACTGAAATGGCACGTTCCTCCATTCTCCATAGCTGTAGCGCAGCATTACAACCAACGAGCAACAGTTTTGATGACCTTAGGTTGAATATACTTCAGACAAACTTTGCCTCCTAGGGACAGAAAATACTGATATTCCTACTTATTTTACAAATTCAACTCCAGGAAGCCCACTTGAAGTAATGCTTCTAGAAGCAACTTGGAACCCTTGTGATATCCACAGGGAATACAGCAGTAGGCAGTCTTGCATAGGCAGACTACGACCCCTCCCTCTTCTCCTTACTTGGTTACCTAATTCCTTTAGTTTTTATTCCTTAGCTTCCACTTGAGTACGGGCCACATCCCTCCAACCTTTTCTGGGGAATTCTATTTCTTTTCTATTTTTTGCTCCGCTTTGTCTTGTGCCCCGTACGTCACTCGAACCTTATCGTTTATTGTTGTGTTTCAGGGCAGGCCCGTTCCAGAAATGTTGCTGTTGCGATACGTGCAATTTCAGTTGTGGGGTTATTGCGTTTTCTCTTGTGTGTGTTTGTGTGGTTTTCCTTCCTGTTTTTTCTATTTTCCTGGACCTAGTTATTCCCCCATTTTCTACCTTTTCTTTTGACCTGAGGCTTGCAGATAGTTTCTGATAAGGACTCCTCTCACCGCCTGTTCTGCTTCCGGCGTTTGTGAGAACCTTTTGGTATGCCGCGCGGCGCGGCTATCAACACCCTCTCATCCTTTCTCCCGAAGAATTTCCCGGAGTATTAATCCCCGGCTGACTTCCCTCTGATCTACTTGGCGGCTCAAATTATACAACCTCTTTCCCCCTCAATATCTCCCCCGACATACTCCCAAACCATTCCGCTGTCTCACTTCCACTTCTTTCCTTCTCTTCTCGCGCCTGGAGACCTACCCATATATAAACTTTAGCATGCCAGCCAGGCGAGAGGGTGCCCTGACGAAGTCAGGTGTCCTTGCTGAAATTTTGGCAACAATCATGGTTTCTAGCTTGTTCGAAGCTTTCTATTCTTGTGTTGTCTACCATCTTCAAAGTTTTACTGCTCCATGTATGTATGTATGTATGTATGTATGTATGTATGTATGTATGTATGTATGTGTATGTATGCATATATGTATGTATGTATGTATGTATGTATGTATGTATGTATGTATGTATGTATGTATGTATGTATGTATGTATGTATGCACGCATGTATGTATGTATGCACGCATGTATGTATGTATGTATGTATGTATGCATGTTGTATGCATGTATGTTTGTATGTTTTGGTTTTTTGGCGCAACGGCATCCAGGACCAACGAGCGCAGACTCTATTAGGTGGTCTTTTAATGTCACCTTCAGGCATAAATCACGTGTGAGATGAGCACGATACTAAAAAAACAACTATGCATGGAAGTAGGGCCCGTAGGCTAAAACCGGAGATACTTATAATGCCGTTTCAGAGTGGGATGCGCCAGTGGCGCTCCCTATACTCGCAAAAGAAACATTAAGACCTCCCTCAAGAATGATAAGGTTTCAAGTCACAGCCTTTACGATATCAGTTCTAAGAAGTTGATATCCAAGACATAGGCTAGAACTTATTCGGTACTTAACACTGGCTTAACTGCTGGGAAAAGCTGTCTGTGTAATGGAACGTCTTGTGCGTAAATTTTTGGTACGTGTAGTGTTCTCGAGGCATTGAAGGATGTGCACTCAAACAACACGCGAAGAACGGAAAGTCGTTCCTCACACTAGTCACAAACTGGTGGGACGGTGCCATTCAAAAGATATGCGTGTTTGACGCGAGTGTGGGCTATTCGCACTGCACAAATGGACACGTTTGGTAAGCTATCATGTTCCTTCTTGAGGTGTTTAGTTATGTATGGTTTTATTGCGAGTAGTTTGTTAGTCGATTTTTAGATCATTTCCTAGTTTTGTTCCATTCCTAGATTCTACAGTTCTGGGAGTCTATCTCGTATAGCAGGTTTTTTATCTAAATATGACTCCAGAGGTTCATCCACGCCAGTGTGACGAGCAGCCACCGCAGCATATTGGTCGGCAATTTTGTTTCTACAAATGCTTCTGTAGCCCCGCACCCAAAACAATATTATCGTCATATTTGAAGCTTGAGCGGAAGTTATCTTTCTAATGAGTATTTAAGATGGGATTTTTATTTGCGTCCCTTAAGCTTAATCCGGTCCCGATACTGAGAGAATCTGTAAAGATAATAAACTGTTCCATGTTCGTTTCCATGATGTGTTCTACGGCAATTAAAATTTCATGCACTTCTGGTGCAAAATGCTCCAGTTTGTGTTGAGTGTCTTTGAACAAGTGTGTTGAGGCCATGTGCACAACACGAGACAACGGAAACAGACTTTGAGGCGTCTGAGTAGAAGGTGGCATTTGGGTATGGGTAGCAAGTGTAGAAAATGCTGTAAAATAGGTTCTCTGGGACGTATTTTTTTTAATTAGTACATCAAACAAAACAGTACATATAACCCAAGAGGAAACAGATCGGTGGGAGCAGTTTTGTATAAGTTGTTCATCATGAAACCTTGTTCATGGGCCTGCGCGCCCGTTTGCAAGGTGAATGGGAAGGGGATGATATACGGTTAAGAAATACATTCCTGGTCGAGGTGTTCGTGATGATAGAATTACATGAATGATTTGTCAATGACGCCACCTTTAAAGCATAGATTATTGCAGTGTAGGAGAGCTAGTGCTGCAAACAACAGTGGTCACACTGAACGTTTAAGCTCGGCATGGGGCTTGTCTGGAAGGCTACGGACGCAAGAGGGAGAGGCAAGTACAGAATGAATCGAATCTAACATTTTTAACGGTGTTCAAATAGCGGATACATTTATGACGCTTCCCTAGTCCAGGTGCGACGTCACAAAGCTGTTGAAATGACGCAGAGGGCACGTTTTATCTCTTTTATATGACTCGTGGGTGAACACTTTCAGTATATTCATTGCTCTGACGCACTTAAGCTTAGTTTATTATGCAGAAAAAATTGCTTATCATCTATATAAACACTGAAAAATTTATGATTGTTTTTAACCGTAATGGTCACACCATTCAGCATAATACAAGGATCTGGCCTTATGCCACGCTGCCTAGATAAACAAAATGCAAGTGCTCTTTTCAGGCTTCACCTTGTAACCACTTTCATTGCTCCACAGTGCAAGTTTGTTAGCATTTAATTGTAACTGCCACTGGCAGGTTAAGAAATTACAAGATTTATAGCCGATTCAAATATCATCAACCCAGACCCAACAGAAAATAGCCGGCGGCAGTGCGTTTTGAAGTGAATTATTTCAACAATGAAAAATATGCAGCTGAGTACGCCACTCTGGGGGACCCCATTTTATTGATTTCCTGTTCTAAAAAGGATCCCCCAACCCTTACCCGAAAGTTTCGTTCAGACAGGCAATTTCTAGACTGTTGGGCATCTTTCCAGATACACCAAAAGTTTTGAGGTCACGCGGGATGCCGTATCTTTATTATGGCGCGCCATTCCAAGTGAAAAAAAATAGACACACAGTGCTGCCTGTGAACAAAAGAATCTTTGACATATGATTTAAAAACCACAGGTTGGTCGGTTGTAGATCTTTCCGCCGGGTAATCTGCCTGGCAGTTATCCATAATACCAGGGTTTCTAAAAAGTAAACAAGCCTTTTAATTACTACTTTTTCGAGCAGCTTCCATAGACAGCTGGTTAGGACTATTGGCTGGTAGCTTGCGGCCAAGGGGGCACTTTTCTCTTGCTTTATTAATGGCACCACAATACATTCTTTACAAGCCCGTAGGAAATGTTCCCGTGCACCATATCTAGTTCAGTAAAAACAGAAGGTGTTTTGAGGGTGTCTGCATGAAGGAGATGAATCATTGCTATTGTGATCTGGTCTGCACACGGGGTTGATGACTTACAAGTCACCAAGGCCACGTTAAGCTCATGGAGGGAAAATGGATTGTTGTGAGAGCCTTGTGACGATTGCTTTATGTCCCAATGGACCCCCACTTGACCGACCGTTTGTACCTCATAAATGTGGCTTTGCAGTTCGAGGATCCTGATCCACGTTTAAAGTTTTTACCCGGTGTGTTTGCCTGGTCATCTTTGGCGCCACCGTGTTTGCGAGGGATACGTTGTGTGTTTGTGTCTGTTAAATTTTCTTATTCGATTTCAGACACTGCTTGTCTGTGTAAGCAATATTTGACGATAAGAAAGCCCTCCAACTGTTCTTTTTTGTCTCTCGGCGAATACGCCTTCCAACTGCCATGGCATGCTTAAAAGAGAAAAAGTACTGTGCAGCTGGGTACCTGCGAAGGCGACCCCACTGCCTTGTTTTGGGCTTTGCGTGCATGTCGACACTCTTAATTCCATAAGGGCCTCCTGCCGTTTGTTCATTGCCAGAGGTCTTAGGGATCGACTCCTCGCAGCATCGGAAATGTCTTTGGTAAAGATGCTACAACCGTCATGAATCTGTAAGTGTTGTGTGGATATGTACGAGAGTTGGGACATTTGCGTGAAAACCACGAAGTCTATACGAGTTTTTGTAAACATTTTATGGTACATGGAACTGTCACGGAGTTTATCTAAGCACTTCAGAGTGGCAGGCAAACGGTGGCTCCCATAGAGGTTGGAGTCCGCGTCCCACTGGAAGGATGGGACAAGAACAGATGAAACAGTTGATAGAGAAAAGTGTGAATAGGTATTGTTTGGTGTGCTTTATTATGTTGAGCTCCTTCCACACATGCTCCAGACGATAGTGCAAAGTTATTTATTTGGCAGCCAAAGGCGTCGTCGCGTTCACAACCCCAAAGTTTACTTCGGGCGTTTAAGTCGTCCACCAGTAAGAATGGATCTGGCAGCTGATTAATTAAGCATTCGAATTCAAAAGTCCATAGGTGAAAATTGGGGTTAATATATATTCGACATATTTTTATTAACCTGTTGGAGAATATTACCAGTAGAGCCACCACCACTACAATGGTTGCTTTCAGTGGAACAAATTGGCAGGAAGTAGGTTACTGTACGAATATTGCTACACCAAAAGAGGAGTAAGAAGTGACATCCATAACTTTACTAAACACACAGTAGCGATTTAGATTGTTTCTTTTGAATGTAAGTGCATTTCGTGGAGGCAGTACACGGCTGATTGTTTCTTATGAATAATTTTCTGTGCATTATGAGCGTGAGCGTAACATACAAGAGGGTTAGCAACGTGAGCGGCCAATATCCCTTTAATGTTTCGTTCTCGTTTCTACATTGTACGTGTTCATCATTATCTTGTTTGATCGCCCTTTTCCACGGGCGATCCTCATCAGCTCCGTTGCTCGAACGGTTGCTGCTCTTTTGTAACGGTGCCGTGCGATCGAAAATAAAGCGGACCTCAAGCGTCCTCGGCGACTCTTTCAATTGGCACAGGTTGCTTTTGATCCCGCCGTCTATCTGTCGTGGTCGCACCTCTGAAGGTACGATGGTGTCGGCGGTTACTACTGCCTACCAGCTCCTTGCAGCACTAGACTAGCAACTTGTCCAGCAAGGCTGCGGCTCTGGTCCAGCCTGATCATAATCATCAGCCGTCAGTGCGATCTTCCCGTTTTCGCTGGCCTCCGGGGTGACGATTTTGATGATTCGCTGGATCAATTCATCCGGATAAGGGCTTTGAATTGATGGGATGATACAGTCAAACGGAAGAATGTATCGCTTCTCTTGAATGAAGTGTCGAGGACCTAGGTTCTGTACAATAGCGAAGACATCCCGGATTGGGCCAGCTTTGTTGAAGAGCTTCGTAGAATTTTGGCTCTTTTGCCACAAAAACTCGCGGCAAGTGGGCAGCATCTCTGCTAGACTTATTCTTCCTACATCCGACATGTCATCGCGCTTTGCCGAAGAGGTGACAAGGACATGCCGGAAAACGACAGAGTACATCACGTCATGAAAGAGATATACCCTTTTGTCTTTACTCCTCTCGCAATATAGAGCCCTCTCACGATTTCCGGAGTACGAGCGATCTGTCAGCGCTTTGACAACCTGCATTCCAATCAAATTCAACATGACTGTTTGCTTGCCGGCTCCTTTTTGGATTCAGCACTGGGTACTTTCATTCAGATTGACGTTCAACTGCCTGTTGGACCTGTTGTAAATTGTATTTGAATATCGCGGTTAACCGTCACGTCGTTGGAATGAGCCGCGGAAGGAAGGCGACGGTGAAGGGAAGCTGTACGTCAAGCACGTAGCGTGAGCTGTACTTTTTCTTTGTTTTAGAAAAAGAACACGACGACGCTTGCTGCGATGGATGCCGCGTTTTGCGTGTCTTTTCTTCGGCGCAACTAAAAGCCGAAGCGCGGTTTTCCCACATCAATTTTTGCTGCCTACGAACCGGGAATCAAGCCAGCGGCACGGGCCTTTTATTCCCGACGTGGGTGACCTGCACTTCAAGCTGGACTGGCATGGAACGAGCGAAGCACAAGCGGGCCTCACGACGAGCCGTGAACTCAAGGATCATCAATCAAGTCAACCAAGTCCTGCAGTCGAATCAGTTCTACCTTTCTTGACTTAGAATCCTGCACGGACGCCTGCGTTCTAGCAACTTGGATCTTCGAGACCTGAACAACAAAGTTGAAAGAAACGTGACCGACTACCTAGCGGCGCACGACTACGACGGGGTCATGCAATACGAAGACGCCGCGAACAGCACGTTGGCGTTGCTCGAGCACCATATTGAAGTACTGCAAATCGCTGCAACGCCTCCGTCTTCGCTTCCACCTTCAGCCGGGGCCACTGCGTCTTCAAAGACAGCACTTAGCGGACACCGACTCCCAACGCGTGAGTTCGGAGCGAGGCTTTCGAAGTTGGAGCTTCTTCGATTTGACGGCGCAGTGAATAAATGGCAGCCCTTTTGGGACATGTTTTGGCATTCAGTGCACGAGAACACAAAGCTATCCAACACTCTTTGCTTCCATTACTTGATCCCCCTACTGGATGGATCTGCTGCGCAAGCCGTTGCTGACATTCAGGTGACCGACTCCTGCTATAATGATGCGCTCTAAATTCTCAAGCGCCGGTTTAGGAACGTCAAAATAATCGAGTACAAATACCTAGAGAATTTGCGAATGCTCAAACCTGTTAGCTCAGCCAGCAATGTGCCTGGTTTGCGGAAGCTCTGGGGTACGGTGGAGCTGAGCCGGAGGGGTCTGCATAGCCCGGGAATCACAGAGGCTTTGTACTCAGCTATGCTGAACGAGGTACTGCTCAAAGTAATCCCAGCCGACATTGTGGTAGACTACTACAAAAAAGAAAGCACGGAGAACGCCACAAGAACTACCCAGGCTTCGTCTGATGAACTCGACAACTACTCAAGTTTCTCCAAATCGAGGTCGAGTGCCGAGAAAAGACTTCCCCCCTCAACGATTGGCCGAAGTCATCTGAACGCAATGCTCCAGTCTTTAAAAGTCCCCAAAGACGCAGACTCAGACTCCTGCCAGGGCGTCTCTTTAGAACAAGACGAACTCTGTTCCTTCGTCTTGATTTTTCTGCTCCGCCACGCAGTACAAGCCTGTGGACTGCACGAGCGACACGACCCTGGCAGAGAACTGGAACCAACTGGCGTCCGACAATCGTTGCTTCCGGTGCACGGCTAGAGGTGTAGTTTGTGATTTCCGACGAAGAGTGCAATGTCAGGCATGCAAACGGCGACACGCCTCAACTATGTGCAACACTCGTTATGCGATGACACCGTCATCCAACAGTGTTCAAAGGTCCAATGCTACGCTTCTGGTCGCCACCCAAGGCTCTTCAGCTCCTCGTCTAATAAATGACGTGCTACTCCAGACGTTTCGGGCATGGATGAAGACGCCGGAACGTTGTTTTTACATACGTGGAGTACTCGACGATGGGAGCCAAAGAACGTCCGTGAGAGAAAGTGTTGTTTCTAAGCTGAAGCTACCTGCTGCCGCCAAAACCGAACTTGCCATCATTGCCTTTGGTAGAACCAGCGGCCCGAACCGTCGGTACAAAATAGTGAAGTTTGTGCTCCGGAGTCAGCACGCCAGCCTGACTGAAAACATTGAAGCTATCGTCATGCCCTTCATATGTGAGGAGATGGCTGAAGTTCCCAGTGAGAGCCGCTTTCTTCAAGCCATAGTTGCAGAAGGGAAACAATTAGCAGATGCCATTATTTATCCCAGCCTGGATTGTGAGCCAGGCGTAAGTGTTCTCATTAGCTCTGACGAGCTGTGGAAGTTGACCCCGTATACAAGCGAAGTGAAGTGGGATACAGAAAATCCTGCCTTGCAAGCTTCAGCACAAAAATGTGCTGAACGATGCAGGGCCATTTACCTACCGGTGGGGGCGCCGCATGCAGCAAAGCAAGCAGCCAAGTATGTGTTCTTCGAACAACTTCCCATGAATTCGACGAGATCACTTTCCCTTTGCAAAGATTTTGCGAACTCGATTCCACCGGAATTTAGGGTACGCCCTCTGTTGAAAATATTTCAAAGGAAGAAGAGGTGGCCACTGGCAGCTGCTGTCTACTATCACCATCATTGAGAAGTCCCAGCCGCCATTAAAAGAATCACTCACGTCCCTAGGTCCTCGCCTCGGTTCTTTAACAAAATGGTGCCGTGACCAGGATAGAAGGACTACACAGTTGAAGAACGAACTCTGCGGACCGCCCCAAAACGATGACGTGAGTAACCGCAATGATGGGACTAGACTGCTGCTCCTGACCATTGACCGAAAGCGTCCGCGGAGAAAACACAAGGACTTGAGGACGCGCCAGACCGGCAGCGGACCCCACGCTCTCAGCGATATACCGATTCTCCGCTGACGTCTCACGTAGACCACAGAAAGACAACGACAACGGCTTCGACATTGCACCGAGCGTGATGCTTCTCGACGACCACGCAGACATTAACGACGTCGAGAATGGATCTGCAAGGCCTTTGGCAAAGAAGAAGCCTAATCCGACAGGACGTCAAAGCACTGATCGACGACATTAAATCCCGCATGACTGACCAGACATCATCAATCGGTGAGCTAATGTTCCTGAAAAAACGTTTATTAGAAAAATATGAAATCCTGAAGAAACTGGACGGTGAAATTGAAGAGCTTGTCGAACTGGACGATTTAGAGAAAGAATATCAAGCATCATTAGAATTCGAAGATTCAATCCTGCTGACAAAATTTAGAATGGAGCGTTTGTTCCCGGAGTTACAAAAATATCCTAGCAATGACACTGTAGCAATAGCCTCCGAACAAGACAACAGCACCATAAAGAACAAAGAGTCAGCACTGAAGAGCAGTGGCCGTCCTAACAAGAACACCGATTTGTCGGCACCTTCGAAACACGATGGTCAGGAGCCCCATGTCACCGAACGAGCTGGTACCTTCAAAAACGAACATAATGCCTCATTTGACAAAGTGCAGGCAGACGAACTGACCAGAGCTTTTTCCACAGTTGACGCTGCAAACAATGAACCGGTTTCATTATCTTCAATGAGTATAACGACTGATAAAAGCGACGATACCACAGTGGATATACCTAAAGAGAAGTCGTCTTCTTCGGAAGATTTTGAAGAGAATAAACAGTGCTGAGCGTACAACGAGCGACTTCAGGAAACACCGAAGAGGAACCAAATAACACTGCAGAAGCATCGACACATTGACGCAGTTTCAGGCTCACCCTTCGAGTGTTAAAATATATATCGCGCTCCCGGAAACACGGATTCAAAGGGGATTTTATTGACTACGGCAAAACGTGAAGATTTTATAACCCCGATTCCAAACGACGACGGCGAAGCTGGACGACCCTACGACAAGCATGTAGAGGTAGAACAAATAACGCTCAATGGAAACGCATGATCAAGTACAGAGTGATAGGGAAAACAAAAAGGCAAGACAAAGTCCCACGTAGAAGGACCTGTATACACCTCAAGATACTCGTCCGGTACCTGAATTTCTCTAGGACCCGACAGTCAACCCGACGCCCATGCAGCATGATGTTTGTGCGAATACTGCAAGGTGGTCATCCAGGACGAACGACGGTCCAAACTAGTCGATTAACCTGTTCACATTCCGCGATGCACAGGTTTCACAGACGCAGGAAACATCGGTGGAAACTAAAGCATGAACTAACCCGGTGCGGCTACCACGGACGTCACATCGATTTGTGCTACGGACTGTATAATGCTTTTGAACTTGGACTGATGGGTACATCGAAGAGAGCTATGCGAGATGACCGCTAAACACGGTTAGTTCTCCCCGTCATTTTCAACATCTTCCTGTGCAAATCGCGTGGCCGGGAGGATGTGGAAAATATTTTATTGGAAAAAGAGGTGGCCAGTGGCAGCTGCTGTCTACTATTACCATCATTGAAAAGTCCCAGCCGCCATTAAAAAGAAGCACTCACGTCCCGCGGTCCTCGCCTCGGTTCTTTAACACCCTCTTGCCAACATGAGGCAGATGTCTTGGTCAAATTTAACACCACAGCCACTATCACAGACTGGTGCTATGAAGTAGCGTTGCCTTGGAATCTGCCTCTAGTCGACATGGCTGACAATCGGAAAGTAGTCCTGGCAAGGCTTCGCGGACTCGTCAGTCGTCACTCATCTACTGACGAATCAATGAGAGCCTACGATAAAGCTAACAGGCAGTATGAAGTGGATGGGCACGCTGAAAGAGTTGCAGATGTTGTTCCTCGTCCAGAGCATCTCTATTACATGCCGCACCGCGAAGTAATTCGAGAAACGTCGACGACGACAAGACTTTGCGTGGTTTTTGACGCATCATCCCATGCAGCAGGAACCTGCTCTCTGAACGAACAGCTAGAAAAAGGACCGAATCTAAATGCTGACCTCCTTATGATGCTTATCAAGTTCGGCGTTTTTGTTATCGGAATTACGGCAGACGTGCAGAAGGCTTTCTTGCAACTTGGCATTCGCGAAGAAGACCGAGATGCTCTCCGTTTCTTAGGGTTTGACGAATTACCATCAGCGGGAAAACCATTGGCAAAAATACAGGAAATGAGAATTACCCGTGTTCCGTTCGGCACTTCTGCAAGCCCGTTCCTTTTATCGGCTACGTTGAAGCACCACTTCGATCACGTCGAACCAAACTATCCAGATACCGCGACGAAGCTGAAAGCAAGCTTCTATGTCGATGATTTGGTATTCGGTGCTTTAACTCCAAAGGAACCTCAGTGACTTTACGAAGAGACAAAAGTCATGATACAGCTGGCAGGAATGAAGATGCAGAAGTGGGCTAACTGCGAGCTGCTAAAAGATAAATTCCAATAAGCCGGTGAGACAGTTTCAACTGAGACGTCTATAACGATGGTTCTTCGAATATTTTGGAACTACAATGAAGACAATTTTTCAGTCAAATTTAATTCCGTAACAGAATTCGTAAACGAAGGAGACAGAACTAAAAGGACCGTGCTCCAGGCTTCATCATGAATTTTCCACCCCTTAGGATGCCTGGCACCGTTTACCATCAGTGTCAAGGTACTATTCCAGAAGATTTGGATGCACGGACTCGACTGGGAGAGTGTCCTTCCCGAAACCTTAAAGGTCCAATGGGATAAGTGGATTGCCAAACTTAAAGACATCAGGGACTTCCGCATCTCACGGAATCAGCTAGCAACCATCAGCCCACATGTTCTGCAACTTCACGTCTACACGGATGCCAGCCCCTGCGCTTACGGATCAGTAGCTTACCCCAGAGTCATTGGCAGTTCGGGGAAGATTGTAATTCAACAACTCCTCGCTAAAGCGCGGGTTGCTCCGATTAACAGACTGACGGTCCCCCCTCTGGAACTGGTGGGTACACTCCTCGGAGCAACGTTACTCAAGCTGCTCCGAGACACAGTGCCCTACGAAAATCAGGAATACTTCTGCTGGACGGACTCTCGAATTTGTTTGAGTTGGTTACAGCCCACAACGACCAAATGTAAGCCCTTCGTATGCAACCGAGTCATTGAAATTCATGGCCTCACAGAACCGAACCGTTGGAAACATTGTTCTTGGAAGACAAATCCAGCCAACCTAGTCACCAGAGGCATATCTGCACAAAACCTCTGCATAAACAACTTATGGTGACATGGACCTGAATGGCTAGCTGGTTCCCATGAAGTCTGGCCACAAAGTGACGTGATTTCTGACGAGTCACTAAATGTGATATGTGAGGCAAGGAGCCATGAGGAGGCAACCGTATTGGCCTGGCACTGCTCGCCCAAAGAGCCTATTTTCGACATTCAAAAACACAGCAGCTGGATTCGAGTGACAAGAATCGAAGCTTGGATTACAAGAATGATCCACAATTGTCGAGGCCACTCAAGTAAGCGAGTGATAGGCCCACTAACTGCTCCAGAGATCAAAGATGCCGAATTTATATGGATCAGGACCGCTCAAGCGGACGCGTTTGGACCTGAGATGACCACGCTATTAGCGGACAAACCACTGCACACGGCGGCCCGCATTCGTGACTTCCACCCAATCTTGGACCATCATGGAATCCTCAGTATGAAGACACTTCTTGAAAATATAAAGGCTTCAGAAGAGGTGTTGTCTGCAGACCACCACCTCACGTACCTCATCACCGACAGCGTGCACCGGCGACTGCTGCATAGCGGGGTCAATGACACTCTTGCGGAGCTTCGTGAGCGGTTCTGGGTTATCTAGGCGAGACAGTGAGTGAAAAAAGTCATACCATGGTGTAAAGTGTGTTCCCATTTCAAGCTACAACCTGCATCAGCACCGATCGCACCACTGCCGACCGGCAGGGTGGATAGGTCTCATCCGTACCAGGTTCACTTTGCCGGACCTGTTTTTGTTAAAGTAAACAGTGCCGCTAAGGCGTACATAATGCTGTTTACATGTGCCGTAGTTAGGGCTATCCACTGGGAGCTATGCTCCGTAATGACTGCAGGATCATTTCTGATAGCCTTTCGTCGGTTTGTTTCGCGACGCGGTTTGCCCACTGTTGTTTACTCCGACAATGCCTTGGCATTTCAGACCCCAGTCTTGAGTTGAAAGCGGCGTACTGACTTCTGCGCAACTGCCAGGTCTAGGACTACTGTTCTACTAACCATATTACCTGGAAATTCATTGCCGAACGCGGTCTGTGGTGGGGAGGCTAAATTTAAGAAAGGATGATTCGAACAGTCAAAGGCTGCCCCCGGAAAACACTAGGGAAGGGCTGCTTTAATTTGGAGCAGCTCGGTACCCTAATCGCAGAAGTTCAGAATGTGATAAATTCTAGGCCACTAACTTACATCTCCTCTGACGCTACTGAGGCAGTGGTACGTACACCTTCGCCTTTCCTAACTGGTAGGAAGTCCACCGCGTTGCCTAGCTCCAATAGTGGGGAACCATTTTCGAATCGCGCTGATACCCTCAAGCTGTGGAAGTGCAGGCAGAAAAAAGTAAACGACTTTTGGAAACGCTGGTATAAAATACCTTTTGTCCCTTAGAAGCGCGCATATCAGAGGAGTGCAGACTGATAACCAGTTTAAGGTTAGCGAGGTAGTTGTCATCAAAGAAGACAAGGTGCCTATAACATTCTGGAAACTCGGTAGGATAACCACAGTGTACTCATCGAGGGACAATCATGTTAGGGCATGTAGTGTCGCTTTACCAGGAGGTAGAGAAGTGACCAGACCAGTACAGCTGTTGTGCCCTCTGGAGTTGGGGGCGTGAACTTTGTCCGGCGCGGAGGATGCTGTAAATTGTATTATTTGAATATCGCGCTGAACCGTCACGTCGTTGGAATGAGCCACGCAAGGAAAACGACCATGAATAGGAGCTGTACGTCAAGCACGAAGCGTGAGCTGTACTTTCACTTTGCCTTCGAAAAAGAACACGACGACGCTTGCGGCGATGGATGCCGGGTTTTGCGTCTCTTTTTTTCGGCGCTACCAAAAGCCAAAGCGCGGTTTTTCCACAGGACCTCCTCTGCTACACGTCCTGTCCTGCTCTCGAGCTCTTCCGAGACCAACAGTGCCTATGGAGCGAAGCGCCCCTCAGACTGACCATGGCCGCTTTACCGTTATTTGGGCAACTGTGGCTTCACCGCCTTCCTTTCAATCGTGTCGAGCAACCGATACAGCGAGTGAGAGGCCAGTGTACTGCTTTTGTGTCATACAGGGACATATTCATCTTTTTTGACGACGACGCCAGCTGGACTAGCGCCGAGGCTACACACCATACGAACGCGACACCTACTTCGGCTGCGCCCCTAGTCAGCGCGTTTATTGCCATCTCCGCGCCAACGTTTGTGTGCTCGTGAAGCTACCAACTTCCCTCAAGACTCGCGCAGGCTATACGTCGCTCTCCTTCACCCTACTGTAGCTCTACATCGCCCTTCTGCCGGGCTTCTCCCGTTTGTGAGACCTCTGTGGAAAACTATATGCAGCAGTTTCTAGTGGTGAAACTGCGTCGCAAAAGATTAATAAAAGTACCCCGTACTGGTCACGGAATACGTTGACTGTTACAGTTGATGGAAGTATCGCAGAAATACTTGTGATGATATCAATATTCGGGTGTTATGAACCACTAGACGTGCACACGACGTTAATGACGACAGAGGCCATAACACGAAGGTGAAGCGTAGACGCAATATATTGCAAACAACGGGAACACGGGGGTATGCAGAATGGGACGAAAAAAAACTAACAAAATTGAGAACTAAACGTTAAAACACAAAGGGAGAGCAAAGCGTGAATACGTTCTTCCCTGTCGCAGTTTCTTGGCGATTCGTGAGACGTAGCACAAGTATGAAGATAAACTAAACAGTCTCACTTATGCAGTCCGTTGTGACTCGTTCGCCAGTGGCTCGATGGCTCCACGCTGAATGGAACGGAAGGCGAAGCCGCCAGGCGCAGCACGAACGGCAGGAGAGGGATGCCGGCGCTGTTGCCCGGTGTAGTAGCTGATCCGGCAGGTGACCAGGAGGTACCTGGCGATGTCCTGGCATGGTCGCAGGGCATCGTCGATGGGTGTATGCGCAGCTGTGTGCAGGCGCACCCCGGACGTTTGTCCATCCAAGACCCCAGTCGTGTTCCTCCACCTGTTCTCTTCTGTGGAGGCGCATACCCATTAACGAGTGATTGCCCTCGTCTCCTTCCGCTGCTTTCTTTTCTGCGCCAGTTTCCTTCCTGGAGCTAATCACACTTGCAGACACTGGCACAAGCATATCTTCATTAATTCAAAATCTGTGTTCTACAATACGCAAAGTGACAACTCCTTTATCTGGTCCAGCTTTACGTGGCGTGAAGTTCAACCCTGTGAAAGGAAAGTATATTTCAACCCTGACTACATCATACAGCGCGTGTGTTCATCAATGGCATTCATCATCAGATTCATTTTGCGACACTCTCTCAATTCCCTCATGAAATCCTTTTAGGATGAGATTTCTGTGATCCGCATGTGGTGTTATCTCCTGCGGAAAACCGATGATTGACATCACGGAAACGAACCTTGGTAGTGTCGGTGACTAGCCAGAGCTACGCTTGACCACTACTGCGGACTTTACCCTGTCTCCTAGCGAAAAAACCGTATTCCCCGTGGCTTGAGACGACATTTTGATGGCGATGTGTAATTGCACTAAACAAATAATTCTTCGCTCAAGAACTGCTAATACCTCCGTGCCTTGTTCGTT
The DNA here is from genome assembly GCF_048455015.1 of Haemaphysalis longicornis. Lineage (NCBI taxonomy): Eukaryota > Metazoa > Arthropoda > Arachnida > Ixodida > Ixodidae > Haemaphysalis > Haemaphysalis longicornis. The sequence goes on along the minus strand of NW_027526361.1, from coordinate 210,814,304 downwards.
TTCGAATGGGTCTACCTTTCTACCTTTATAGCCGCAGTCGATCCTAGACCATTTTGGTGCCCCAACATGCCACTATTGCTTTCGGTGCTTGCGACAACGCGGCAGTTGTTCTTGCTCTCAGCACTTTCTCACCTACGAATATTTCATCGGATCCGAAATTAGAGTCTGTTCTTGCTGGTGCAGTTATCAACCCTGACCTTACCACAGAGAGAAACCGGACAACTGTTGACCCTGCTGGCCAAACAAGAAAATATTCGACTGTCGGTTCTGGGGCACACATCAGCGGCCACGCATCGGATTGAAACGAATGGTTCTGGAATCCTTCTTCGGCGATCGATCGCGTTTTGGCTGAAGAGCCTCAACCTACCCAAGAAAACGTCGACGACACGCTGAAGAGAAACATGGTTGGTCCTTCCGCCAGTTCCTGTCATCCCCTGTGGTGGTAGCTGAAGAGAAAGACGGCTCTTTAAGATTTTGTGTCAATTATCGGGCCCACAACAAAATCAAGCACAAAGACGTGTACCCGATGCTTCAGGTAGACGATCCTTTATACACCTTGCACAGTGCAGAATATTTTTCTGGTATACCTGCTTCTCATGTATCGGAATCTGCCAGTACCCGAATCATTGATCCGGGTACAGGCAGACTCTGATGCATGAGGCCGTTTCAGAGGAAACCGCTTTCACAACGCCAGATGGACTCTACGAATTTAATGCCATGCCGTTTGGGCTTTTCAATGCTCCGGCCATCTTCGAGCATATGATAGACAATGTTCTTCGTGAAATGAAACGACAAACGTGTGTGTGCGACCTCGAGGGCATTGTTATCCTTTCTGACACATTTAGTGAGCCCCTCCAGTGGCTGGATGAAGTTTTAACTTGCCTCAGTAATGCCGGTCTGCAATTCGATGCAAAATGTGTCACTTTGCAATTAAATCTATCAAAGTATTGGGTCAAGTTGTAAGCGAAGACAAAATTCATCCTGATCTTGACAAAATTACAGCCGTAATATATTTTCCCCTACCTCTCCTTCACAAAGGCCTGCGCAGTTTCATTGGATTGGCGTCGCGATTCGGTCGTTTTATTCGCAGCGTTTCGACAATTGCCTCACCTTTGCGCAAACTCCCTGCTGCTAATTCATCATTTCTCTGGTGGAAAGAATGTGAGACAGCATTTATAACACTCACGCAGGCCCTCGCTTCTTCATTAGAACAAGTAGTTTGGTATGGCAGCCGCACACCGATGCCAGCCGAAAAAACTATACCATTACCAAGCACGAGTACCTCGCTGTTGTTTCGCCGTTCCAAACGTTTTGGCTTTCTTGTACAGACGTCATTTCACTGTTGTAACTGACCACCACACATTCTGCTAGCCGTCGTCCCTCAGAAACATAACCGGACGCCTTGGCCACTCCATGTGTTATTTATGTGTTACTTATGTGATTATGTGATAGGGTTACTTATCACATGATTCTAAAATGTGTTACTTATGTGATAGGGGCCTAGTATCGCCCTCCCAGCAATCAGCCTAATGTTATTGATAACCTTAACGACTGGTTAAAATAGATTGCTTGTGTCCAAGGTGTATAGATATTCTTGGTGGAGATTTTAACTTTCCTTGCATTGATTGGACACAAACTGTCACTGGGTCATCAAACCGGCAGGATACTCTCGTTTCCTTTATGCTCTGAACATGTTTCATTTAACCCAAATTTCTCAGGAACCAACCCTAGGTGAACTAATTTTGGATTTATTGCTTACGAACGATTCTAATGGTTGTAAAACTTACGCCCTAGAGGAAATAAGCGATCACAGGCTTCTTCACTGTTTATTTCCCGTGTTTGTGCAAAGTAGAACCATGAACAAGAACAATATTCTTAACTATTCCAAGGCAGATCAAGCAAAAATGGACAGTATACTCTAAACCTTTTCGGACGCATTTCAAAGCTGTATCGATTTCCGGTCACCAAATAAAAATTGGAAGATTTTATGACAAACTAAAGGAACCTCAATGGGTCTGTGTCCGAAAAATCTTAGTTACAACCAGAGTGGACGCCCTTTGTTTTCAAAACATGTAAGCAGTAGTTAAGGTAAAAATAAACGTGCACATCAAAAGGCGAAACAAACAAACACGCCGAAAACTGACGGCCACGAAAGCGGAAAGTGTAATACAAGAGCCTAAAAACAATTACTTCAATCACACCTTACCTACTGTATTATCAAACAACCCTTAAAAATTGTGGCAGGTGGTTAATTGTAAAGATGGCCGGGACATTGCATCGATAACAGATGATAGTGGACGTAAAGCATCACCCGTAAAAGCATCCGATATATCTATGATCAATTCAGAAATGTCTTTACTCAAGAAGAGCCTGTAAACGATTTTCCTGAGTAAATATTTACACAATATTTTTCCACCAGATGATATTTTTATCACCGGACAACGCGTGGTTAAAGCTATTGAGAGGCTTCAAATGCATTGTAGACAAGGGCCTGATGGTATTACCACAAAATGGTTGGAAATGACTTCAGAAATATATGCACTTCTATTGTCACTAATATTTCAACATTCGTAAGACACGCGATGCGTTCCTGATGACTGCAATATCGCAAACCTAGTGCCTATAAAAGCACTTGAAGCCACAACCCCAGTTTTATCGCCCAATTTCTTTAACGTCTGTATGCTGCAAATTATTAGAACCCAGAATCTTCAGTTCTTCGAATATCAGCCTGTATTTAGATATAAAAAGTCCTGTCAAACGTAGCTTTTCGAATTTGTATGTCAGCTTTATTCATCCATTGATGCCCTTCAATACACCGATGCCATTTTCTTGAACTTGCAAAAGCTTTTGACCTAGTTCCCCATAAACGGTTACTTTCGAAAATCGGCAAGCTGCAGCTAAATGACAAAAATACACCATGGATTGAATTCTTCTTAAATAATCGGGGCCAACCTGTCATAATAAAAAAACTTCGCTAAAGTACCACGCGCGTCTTGTCTGGCGTACCGCAGAGATCTGTACTTGGGCCGCTTCTTTTTTTAAGTTTAAACAAATCATCGCTGAACAATAAGACTCTTCCCCTACTATTGCGTCGTCTATAAAAAAATAACTTCTCATGACGGTGTATATGCCTTGCAAGCCGACCTATTCAAGCTGCCCTAGTGGTGCATCGATCGCAGATGGAAATTAATGTAGAAAAAAAACGAAACATATTTACTTTTCTGCCCTCTCCAACACGCCCCTGAATTTTTATACAATTGACAACCTTCAGATCGAACAAGTTGGTTGATTTAAATATGTGGGCGGCTTTTTTACGTTTGACTTGGCTTGGGATACGCAAGTAGAGTATATTCCCAAAAAACCTTTAAAAAGATAGGCCTTCTTAAACGCCGAATATGAATTGCAAAAGCTGGACAAATTCATGCTTATACTTCCCTGATAGTTTACTGATACCTTTCTTCCATCTTTAGAGTATGCAATATTCATATGGCATCCAAATATTGTTAGTCTCACCATAAGCCTGGAATCAGTTCAGAATAAGGTAGCCATGTTTCTTTTATCGTCTTACTCATCATTCAATACGGTTTTTCTTTTAAAACGCACGCTCAATCCTTTAAACCTGGACACTAGGCCCAAGTTTTTACGTTTGTCCTTTTTACTCTTTATATTATGGTGATTCTTCATTCGCGCATCAATATTCTTCCACATTCCACGTTCCACATTCCACATTCCGCATTCCACATTCTTCCTCCGATTCACATGTCCACAAGTGTTGATCACATTCACATGGTATCGCCCATCCTGGCATGAGCAGTCAAGCATAAAACTTCCCCCCTTTGATTGTCAATCAAAAAATGTAATGTGTTACCGCAATGCATTGTGGCAATAAGGAAATCTGCTTCAAATCTGCTTTTTGCATATCTTTAGTCAAGCACTGTGCATTGATTGCAAGCAATTCTCTAGTGTTGAAAGTGGCTGTTGAATACACGCGACTGTAACCCGATTTTAAACCCGCCATATTACCCTTCAAGGTCACGGATGCCTTTTCTCACTTGTGTTGTATGTATTTTGAATATTGATTGTGTAATTCCCTCCTCCCAATGTAATGCATCTCGTGGTCTTTAAGCTATGTAAATAAATAGTTAAATATGCCGAGACGTCTTGTCTCCGCTCGGGCTGCCCTTAAAGGGACACTGAAGTGATATGTAAACATTGCGGGATTACTTGCGCAAATTGTAGTCCGGAGTCCCCAGACCATGTTTCGACCACCCTGGGCGCGTTTACGCGATTTTATTTAGTAGATAAATTAATTCGAAAATGCTGTCCTCCTCTCTTTACGCTCGCCCATTTTCTGCGGCGTTTTCGTGTGACGTCAAGAGGAGCCGAGCTCGCAATTGGCTGCGCTACTGCACGGCTCCCCTGCCTTCAGACAGTCAGTCGGCCCAGCGTTTCGTCCGCCGGCCACCGACGGGTCGTCGCAATTCGTTCGCTCAGTTGAAACGAAGCCAGGACACGTTTGTGAATGGTAGAATCTGCCTTTCTTTACTTGGTTAGTTTGTACACTGTATCTAGCTCCAAGTCAAGGTCGCTTCACACAAGCGCTGCACAAGCGCACATGCGACGCTTCGCTGACTGGTACGCCAGTACGAAAATATAAGGCCTCTTGAAGGCGGGAGAAGAGTCAGCGAAGTCAATATAGGTACTAAGGAAATAAAATCAACTGATATTTTTACCGTACAGCGTAAAACTAGGGTGCGGGAAGCACTTTTTTGCGCTGGGCGAACAAGCACAGCGGTCAGCAGCACGACTACGCATCTGCGAACGCTTTTCCGTCTACGAAATGCAATTGCTAGACGTGAGCTATTGTGGAAACACGGGCGACGCTTACTGCACGAGCGCAATACAACAAATAGTCACCTAACCTGCTTGAAATGCCAAAACTAAATAAAAGTGTAAACTGGTTGTACAATATATACCCTATATTACCAAGGACAGGGTAGCCCAGTCCCTGGCCGAGTGGTTTGGGGCGCTAGATGTGCCACCGCAAGTATTTTGCAAGTCAGAAGTTCGAATCCCCGCGAGTACGTGCTTTTTTTTCTGTCAATTAACTTTTTCGTTTACCGCCGATGTTTTCTATATTGAGTTCGCCTTTTTTTGGGCCGCAACGTTCATGGCTCCACGAACTAGTTCACAAAACGCGCGCAGGCTGGCACGGCGCGCTAGCGAGTTCTATTTGGCGTGCTGTTGCCATAAGCACCGACTGCTTCCAGGCAGTGGGCGCAGGCCAGAATGAACAGACCCTTGGCCTGGTGCGAACACGATTTTTACGATATAGGCATGGGGGAGGCAAGCTCCAAATATGGGGGAAAAGCGCATGACATTTGGGCGTCTGCGGGTACTGCGTAGGTTTCGGCTAGTGAATGCTACGATTCCAAGCCGTCCTAGGAGGCTTATCTTTATGCATTTTTACAGCTGACAACATGGCAGAAGCTGGGTACGATGATTACTGAGTTATTGAGAATGCCCATCTAACAACGCCAACGGTTGTGTTTTACAGAACCGAAACCGAAACTTGTTTGGTTGCTCACCTTGGGCATCGTCCAATCACGTTGCCCGCTCCTCCTAACGTCACAGCTTTAGTTGCTGCGGCCGCCGCAAACCGCGCATGGTAGTTTTTCTTCTTTCGCGCTTTGTAAAATAATTACCGATTTGTCATTCGTAAAAATGATGAAAAGTGTGCTAATTTGAGCCAGTCTACACAGTGCAAGCAAAAACGGGAGCTTGACAACTTCACTTCAGTGTCCCTTTAAGGAGTGACGGACTTCTTTTTGCGAGCCTTCTTCCTGCGCCCCTGCACGCCGCAGTTATTCTCAGTAATAGCGGAGGAAAACTTTTTTCTTTTCTACTTTCCGAAGTGCTTCGAGCCGCCGAAACCGTTCATAAAACTACGTCGAGCTATCCCCCCAAACAAAAGGTCTAACGGGGCGCTTCCATCGGCCTCTTTCGAACATGCTTTCCTTCTATATTGGCCCTGACCACAGCAATTGGCCCCCCAATATTTCCGTTGTTACCGCCGCCTACAATACCGCTGCGCAAGAAACCGTGGATTCCATTCATTTTTGCTCAACTATGGCCGTTCACCTTCTTCTGTACTTGACGCGTATTTTCTCTCTGCATCCATTCCTCCAACAGCGAATGTTCCCAACCACCTCAATTCTCGAGTGGGCTCACTGTCGCAGTCTTGTAAGTTTGAACACCGCGGCCTGTCATGAAAACCGCAAGTTTTGCCGCGACGAGAATTATCGTTCTGTCTGTTTTCAAGCTGGAGAAAAAGTTCTGCTTGCCACTCCTCTCCATGATCCTTTATTATGCAAGAAGATCTTGTCCCGATTCATCTGCCCTTACAGTATCCTCGACCATACTTCACCAGTCAATTACCGTTTAACGCCTACTTTCGGTGTCACTGACCGACGGTGCCGTGGAACTAAGACCGTGCATATTTCCCGTATGAGGCCTTTCCTTCAACGCGATTTCTCTGCCTGACTGTGACGGCTAGGGTGGCCGCTTCCGCCAAGCGGGATTAATTGTGTGAGCGTGAACTTAGAACACAAGAGGCTTAGCAACGTGTATGCTTCATGCTTTATGCTCATGCTCCATCCCTTTTATGCTCCATGATTCATGGTTATTTCTTTATTGTGCGTGTTCATCTGCATCTCATTTCATGTTCATTTTCCTGGGGCAACCATGTATTTATTTATTTATTTATATTAATTATTTATTTTTACTTTTTATTGATTTATTATTTTTTCATTTATTTATTTCAGTACCCACAACGCCTGCGGCATTACAGTGGGGGGGGGTATATGGAAATATACACTAATTAATGCAAGTGGTTTAACAATAAATGCAATGAACTATAAACAATAAATCATCATCAGCTCCACTGCTGTAAATGTTGCTGCTCTTTTGTGGCGGTGCCCGGTGCTCTCAAATAAAGCGGACCTCAAGCGTCCTGGACGAGTGTCTCAATATTATCTAAGTTTATCTTTAGAATGCTTTGTATTGCCATAGGTATTCAAACATAAAATGAGGTACGTTTGTGTGTGCGTGTGTGTGGTATTACCTATGTCACTTAGCCTTGGCTAGGGCCAGTAATACACTGAGCTGGTTTCTTGCAACGCCTGAAGTTCCCACGCTGATCGTTTGGCTGAAAAGCTGACCGAGCTGACGTTGGCGTTACGTCCATGTGTTCGTCTGACGGCAAATGGTAGATGCAAGAACTGGCTTCCCCTCCCGGGCACCTTTCAGATTGCCAATCATATTTTCCGTGCATGCCAGTGGCGGCTGTAGCGGCAGTATGGGTGTGCAAGTTTATGCAGAGCCCTGCCCTTCTGAGCTTAATGTGTCCACGGGGACCAGTGCAGCAGGAGCAGAAGGAAAGGCATCTCCACCAATGGCGTTCCTGGCTAATTTGTTATGTTGTCCACAGGCTGTGAGGCAATGTCCTGGGCTGCCGAAGCGAGGTAAGTGGGGGGGTGCGTTGGGACAAGGTGAGCGTCGTCGCACTGGGTCGCCACCGAAATCCGACGCGGCCCACCCCCAGCGAGCAACGTCAGCGCAACTTCCTGGGGGAAGCAGTGAATACAGTTTCTGAGCTCCTCAATGGGACAAGTTTCGCATTGCTCCAATTCTGATCATTTCTTTCTCTTGCATGAATTTTTCACAGGAAAGGGACTCGCAGGGTTGGGCCCATCGCCATCACAACCCCTCAATTGCGTGGTGTTGCACTCGCCTGTCTCGTGGTCGTGGTCACGCTTTCAGTATTCAGTGCAAGTTTCATTCCCTCGGCAGGTGTTGCTACTATGCCCACATCCTTGACATTTGGAGCATCGTCGTGTGTTTGGGAGGTTCTGTCTTATCTCACAACGAAGGAAGCCTGCTTTGACTGATTCTGGGAGCATACTACGATCAAAAGTCAAGATGATATGCTGGATTTTTATATCGTTTTCATCGCGCCTTATCGTGGTGTCTCATACTACAGTCACGCTTTGCTCGTGCAAGCCTTGAAGAATACCCGCTTCAGTTTCATTTATAGGTGTTTAGGTAGCTTTGTCGACGGTCTGCATTACTAAGAAATGTGGAATGTAGTTCGGGTTGGCAAAGACAAGGTTGGATAGGGGTTTCGAAATCGCTTCGGGGCGGGACCTTTTAAGTTCCTCATCAGTTGAAAGGAGAGATTTGAAAAATACCATAAAGCGCAGTATGAACTAGGGTAGGGGGTATTACGTCCACTAAGGTTACCCACATGCTCATCAACGTGCGGGAGCCCTCTGCCTGATAAGTAGGCAGGAAGCACGTCCGCCAGAGCTTGAACAAGACTCCGAAGGCCACCGTTCGCGGCTTCTCAGAGCTCCCACCTGACAAACAGTCAGGGAGTCCGTCCGCCAGAGATTGATCAAGACTCCGAAGGCCACCATTCGCGGCTTCTAACCACTAACCTTCAAAGTCCTCGCCTGGGTAGGTAACCGGGTAAGTATTAGAGCTCGGGGTACGCGGGGTCGCCACTCACCATCACCAAGATTACTTCAGGTGCCCCATGCGGTGGATGCCTGTTTCTTTGTCTAACCATATTTGTGCACAAACTTCATTGGTATTGTTGCCGTTTGAATAGAGGTGACCGCTCTCGAGGGCAAAACTGCAATGCTCTCATAACGACGTTTCAAGGGTCACACAACATAAAAAAGGCTGCCTGAGGTGTAATAATTGATGTTGGCAGAATACGACATTCAGGGTAAGCTAACACAAAGAAAAACAGAGCAACAGAGCAAGAGACTAGACAATGTAACGAAATACAAAAAACGGGCGCAACGGCTGTATTTTGTGTTGTCTTACTGTGCCCAGTTTCTTGCGCCGTTTTTACTCGTAGTACAAGGTACCGTCCGATCCTTCAGCACTTCCTTTTGCATAAGGTAGCCGGCAGGCTGGCTGGCAGGTTTCAGCATGTTTTGTAATTGCTTTCTGACTCGGTGTGGTTGTCGGTAGTCCAGAACTACAGCATTGCAAAACCAAACTTGAGTGGCGCTGTAATCTTCGGCAAGGATCACATCTCACGCCTGTTAAGCCCCCACCGTGAATTCCGGGCTCGTTATCTTCAATGTCATGCTCGGCACGTGGCGGAACTTCAGTGATTGCAATCAACCAATCAGCTCAGGATTTCGATGACAATGTGACCAACGTGACACTATGTACATGACCAACACTTCGGCCTGGTGGGATGTCATTCACACAAGTTTGTTTGCATTATCCTATTCGGGTATCTCTGCTATTTTGTGCGCTAACGGCACCTCCGAGTTCTTCATGTTGTGATGCTCATTGTGGTAAACGTGTGCGATTGCGTCGAAATATGTCTTTTCTGTTTGCTTAAGGGGCGTCTTATTCGTTCTTACCTCTACTGCTTTCCGGCGATGTGGTACGTAACCCTGGTCCTGCTGAAATAGATATATTGCAAAGCCCGAAAAAAGGGCATACTGAAATCCTAAAGAAGGTAGCTTTTTTAATCCCGATTTGGAAAGCATCAAGGAATGATAGCGGACAAAAATGACAGCCTGGGAGCAACTTAGATGCAAGTCGAAGACTTAGGTAAAGTAGTTATAAACCATAAGGACGACATTTCGATTCTGCAGAAAGAGCTGAAGAATTTGCAGGCTTAGAACGTTGACCTGGAAAACGGATGTCGGAGACAAAACCTTTTTTTACAGAGTAGATGACAAAAAAGCAGAAATGTGTGACCACTTCGACGAATGAATTAAAAAATCATTGGCCACAAGCTTGGAATTGAAGTGGCGTCTATACAAAGGGCACATCGCATTGGTGTATACCGAGAGCAAATAAAGCGACCAATTCCCGCAAACTTCGCTTCGCGCAGAGAAAGGCCAGAAATTTTGTGGAGCGCAAAAAACCGAATGGAGCACAGCAACGAAAGGAGTAGTGGCTTCCAGTTCGCGGAGCACTATCCTTTGGATTGTGTGTTCAAGAGAGTCGGGGTGAGTAGTGGCGGACAAAAACGGCTGGGGGGGGTGGTGGCTCGCAGGGAGAAGGAGCAGCGTTTTCGGGTAACCGTTATAACTGCTGCTGATTCCACGGCTTTTTGCTTGCTCGAACAGTCGGCATTTGTTGAAGATGGCATCGATTGAGGTGCCGCACTTACACATGAACAAGTCCAAAGCTTCGTCAGCTGAGCCGAAGAAAGACGTGTCACACTCTCGGTTTGCCTTACCCTCCAGCCTATATTTGCTCAATACTGGCCTATATGCAAGTGGTGCCTATAAACTATTATTCATATTTAAATAGTTTTTATTGGGCAAATACCTTCGCCATAAGAACAATTTTGCAGCTAATCTAGAAGCAAAACCTCTCTCTTCCTACAATTTGGGAAAAATGTTCTCGCAGTAACAGATCTTGGAGGAAGTCCTTATAATAATACTGTTCAAAAATATCATCTTAACGGCTTTTAGTATTTCGAAAACAAATTTTTCGGTTGCCCTTTTGAAGAATTTGGCCGGGAATCTCAAAAATAGCGGCTGATCTTTGGGAATTACTGCCCTTCCATATACTGGTAAGAATCAGAAAGAATACCTCGCGTGCAAATGCAATGATAAAATATAGAAGAAATCACAATAGCTTTATCCAGGAAATATTTGCATTGTTTTAATCCGTACAGTATGTTTTCACGGTTAATGTTTTTTGAGTTTGTTTTCAAATATACATGTATAAATTAAAATCATGGAAAGGATGGTTTGTGCTCGGTAATTATTACTTCAAGCCCCAGGCTCACTACGAACTGAAACGAAATTGCTAACAAATACACTTACATGCGTTCGCTGGAAATATTTACGCATCCGTTTATTTTTAGTTGCGGTATAAATAAAAAAAATGTTCTAGCTGGCTGTGAACGTCTTGCAAATTCATTTCCTGCGAAACGTTACTTTGTACTTCGGCACTGATTATAAATACCAAGGTCAAGTTTGGCACACTTAAAAATGATTCCCTTTTTCCACACGTTAGCATCATAAATTCCACTATGTAGCTGTGTTCAACCTTACTCTAAACAGTGAGCCTTACTCCAGAGCCTTGCTTTAATGGGTGATTCCAGCGAAGACCAAACGAAGGGCTGCTGGTCAAAGTCTACAATTTCATTGAAATATTGGCATCATTCACGATATTGCAATGTTCATATTAAACGAGATGTTCAAAGGAAGTGAGATGGTACAATGTAACACAAATTTTGGAACGCACCAATCTGGACCCCGCCACTACTGGCTTGGGCGTCTCAGCCAAATTAAGCGATTTATATCCGGGTAAAGGGCTCCTCAAGTCCAATTAGTAACTTTTGCGGTTAGCTTTGTTTTGCCGTACACTCCTTTAAAATATTTTTGTTGGTGACAGGAATATTTTTTGGCAAATAAATGTCGAACAATGCGCACAGGCTAATTTTCAAACATTTAAGCATAAAAACCAGACCTGCTGACGTAACAAACTCCTATGTTTACTTCAGTGCGCTGCACACATTTTTATACATGCCTATGTTGATACGCTAAAATAGGGAAAACCTTTCTTCTACTTCTCTTAAATTCCCCTCATCATTCTTTATTTCATCATCCTTTATTGTGCACACCGCTACAGCCTTGTCTCTAACACTGGAGCGGCGTGCCGCGGGATGCACCGCGGACGCGTTTTGGTGGCACCGATGCGACATCGGGTTCTAGATAGCGTGCATGTGCGAGTGCGCGGCCACCCTGACATCATCAGCTTGTCTTTGTCGGCGGTTCTGGCATCCACTGTTTCAGAGGATGTTTTGGCCGCCAGGAGTGCTGTTGACGGCACCGCTGGTGAGCCGCCCGCCGAGATGGTGCCACTAAGCGCTTGTCGCTACTGCGTTGTTGTTCCTGTGGCGCATCTTCGCTCGAAAGAAACTGCTCCGCTGTGATTCTGTCAAAATGCTACATGTATGGCGCGTTCCAGGCTGCGCGTTTATCGCCAGTTATGTAGTTGGTCGACAGGGCTATGGTTGGATTTTCTACACCGCCTTTTATTGTTCAAGATGTCATGCTTTGAGGTCAATGAGCCTAATGCACGGAGAGGGAGCTGGGGGTCGTGTGGAATGATGTTGTGCATTTTGCAAAGAGGAAAGGAGCCGCTGGAGCACAACATTATTATACTGGCGACTAATTATGGCTAACTATGCCGACTAAAATGGCTAATTATGGCTAAGTATGGTGATTGTGGCTAACTTAAATGAATAATTATGGCTAATTATGGCGACTGCAATGACTAACTAAATATGATCACTTTAACTGACATAAATATAAAGTTTATGTGTCTAATCACTCTGTCGGCCTTCACAGCCCTCGAGCGAGAACCGGCAGTCATCAGGCGTCCTATAAAAAACCCCTGGACGACTCCTGGGAAAATAAATACAGTTTAAGCAACCCAGAGGAAGATTTATAATAAGGCGATGACACTGCCCATTAGGAAGAAAGAAAAAAAAGACAAGTTAGGAATAATACTAGTGGATTATAGGACATTAAAGATAAAAACCCGAAATAAAAGTGATTTAAGAGGACACGGGAAATAAGAAGAGTAACTGCGAGTTAAAAAGGTAATAAATAAGGTAGATTTCTGAGTGAATTAAGGTAACTTCAAGTAATAACGAAGAATCACACTTAACTGAAGGATGTCAAATTTTGCTAAAATGCAACCAAGCGTATTAAAAACCAATGCCAAGCGAATTAAATTGTGAGGATTCCATGCATCTAACAGTGAATAAAGTAGTTAAATAGGTTAGATGAAATGAGCTTGCATGAACCAAACAAAATTCAGATGACACGAAGAGTGTTACGAAGACAAAGCAGATGGACAGAAATTAAGTTGAATAAAGCGGAATCCCAGTCAAACAACTTGAGACAGTAAGTAAAGTGAGTCACTGAGGGAATTAGCCTGTTTAAGCATGAAGGCAAAGACTAAGCTAGCTTACTAAGGTTTGACGTTGGGCTAGTTGTGTACACTTTATTTATTTATTTATTGAGATACATTGCCTAAAGGCCTCGAGGGGCATTACATGGGGAGGGAATTAACACAATCAATATTAAAAACAGATATAAGAGAAAAAAAGGAATGCGCAGGAAGCAAAAAACCGGGGCGAACTTGAACGGTAACATGGCCGGTTAAAAAATCGGGTCAAAGTCGCGTATATTCAACAGTCACTTTCAGCATTGTACAATCGCTTACAGTATATGCACAGTTCTTTACTCGAGATAGGCAAAAAGGGCTTCCTGAAATGAAGCAGGTTCCCTTATTGCCACAATGCATTCAGGCACCGCATTCTGAAAGGGGGAAGTTTGATAATAGACTGTCCTGGCGAAGATGGGCGAAACCTTCTGAATGTGATCAACACGCGTGGAAATGTGATGCGGAGGAAGAATGTGTGTAGCCGTGAATGAGAAATGAGGAATGAAAAAATATAAAGAGTGAAAAAAAGACAAATGTAAAAACTTGCGTCTAGTGTCAAGGTTTAAAAGATATAGTGTGTGTTTTAAAAGGGAAACACTGTTGAATGATGAGTAAGAATATAAAATATACCTAGCAGCCTTATTCATAACTGATTCGAGGCGCTTGGTCAGAGTAAAGCTATTTCGATGCCATATGATTGATTCATATTCTAAAGATGTCCTTATCAGGGACGTATAGCATGGATTTTTGTTTCAGCGTTTACGATTGGTAGTCGGCGTTTAAGAAGGCCTAACTTTTTAAAGTGTTTTTTGGTGATATATCCTACGCGCGTATCCCAAGCCAACTCAGACGTGAAAAAGACGCCCAGATATTGAAAATAGTCAACTTGTTCGATCTGAAGGTTGTCAATCGTATAGAATTCCTGGGCTGGTTGGCGAGAGTAGAAAAGAAAATATGTTTTGTTTTTTCTACATTATTTTTCTATCTGCCATCTATAGCACCACTCGGTCAGCTTGATTAGGTCGGCTTGAAAAGCATGTACGTCGTCATGAGAAATTATTTGCCGATAAACGACCCCATCGACTGCGAAGAGTCTTAGTGTTGAGCCTATGATTGCCGCGATATCGTTTATATAAACTAAAAAAATTCCCCCGCATTTCCCCGAGGGGGAGAATGTGAAAGTGCGAATGCACGGTTGTCGGCCCGCTTGCGGCGCTTGCGCTCGGCCCCCGCAGCCCACCCCCTCGCCGCCTTCTCTTCCATCTCTTCCATCGGGTTTGTAGTATCACGTGTACACCACGCAGTTATCAAGCCGCTATAACGCCGCTGAGTCGCCAACGCACGCCGCTGACGACGTAGTTTGAATGCGTTAAAGATATAAGGCGCGTCTAACACTGATATCACCGTCGCGTCTGTGGCTTGGTCGGTAGCGCGTCGCGCTGCGGCCCGCAAAGTCCTCGGATCGAAACCTCGCGCCGGATGCTGTTTTTTCTTTAAAGAGCACTGCGGACGCCGCCGCCGACGCCGGCGGTGGATGGTTTGGGGTCGCTTATAAAGAGCATTCGCTCTTAAAAAAAGAAGAGGCCCGAGTACAGATCCCTGCGGTACGCCAGGCAGGACGCGCGTGGTGCTTGAGCTAAATTCATTTATTATGACGCGCTGGTGCCGATTTGATAAGACATTTTCAATCTGTTTTGTAATTTGATCATATAACCTCAGTTTGCGAATTTTTGAAAGCAACCGTTTGTGAAGAACCCTGTCAAAACCTTTAGCAAAATCAATAAAAATGGCATCGGTGTATTGAAGGGCGTGCATGGAAGAATGCAGGTCAGATACGTATTCAAAAAGTTGCGTTTGACAGGATGTTTATATCTAAATCCGTGTTGGTTTCCGAAGAATAGCTTATTTATGTTTATGTGGGACATCATTTGACTGAAGTTTATGTTATAATAATTCGCAGCATACAGACGTTAAGGAAAGTGGGCGATAATTACAGGGGTTTGACAGTTCCCCTTATTCAAATATAGGCACTACGTTTGCGATCTTCCATTTTTCAGGGATGCATCCCGTGTCTAACGATTGTTGAAATACTAATGGCAATAAAAATGCTGATATTTGTGAAGTCATTTTCAACATTTTTGTGTTAATACTATGAGGCCCTGGGCCAGAATTTAGTGGCAGCCTCTCTATAGCCTTAACTACGCTTGTGCGGTGATAAAAATATCATGTCATCGTAAAATAATGTTTACACCATTATTATCAGGAAATTGCTTATAGGCTCTTCTTGAGTAAAGACACGTCTGAAGTGATCAATTAATTTATCGGCTGCTTTTACGGGTGAGGCGATACGCCCGCTGTCATCGGTTATCGATGGAATGTGCCTTTGATCTATCGTATTACCCACCTGCCAAAATTTTTAAGGTTGGTTGATAATAGAGTAGGTAATCTGTGATTGAAGTGATTGTTTTTAGCTTCCCGTATTGAAATTTGCGCTTTCGCGGCCGTCTCTTTATAAATTTGCCAATTGTCTGCCGTGTTTGTTTGTTTCGCATTTCGGTATGCCCGTTTCTTTTCATATAGACGTGTCTTTACATCTTTTGTAAACCAAGGTGCGCCCACTTTTGTTGTAATTGATATTTTTGGAATGCAGATCGGCTCAACTTCGGTTAGTTTGCCACAAAAAAGCCCCCAAATATCATTTGGTGTCCGGAAATGGAAACTGCTTTGAAATGTGAGCGAAAAAGTTTTGAGCATGGTGTTCTTTTTGGCTTGATCAGCCTTCAGACACGGGCAGTAAACAGTGAACAAGCCTGTGATCGCTTATTTCCTCTAGGACATACGTTTTAAAACCATTAGAATTGTTCGTGAGCAAAATATTCAAAATGTGTTCACCTCGGGTTGGTTCTCAACAAGTTGTGTTAAATGAAACATGTTCAGAGTATGAAGAAAACGAGAGCACTCATGCCAGTTTGATGACCCAGGGAGAGGTTTTGTCCAGTCAATGCCAGAAACGTTAAAATCTCCACCCAGAATTCCCCATAAAACTTGTAAACCGGCTAGTAATATCTTCTAATAGGTCAAATAGGTGATCAATAAAATCAGGCTGATTGTTAGGAAGGCGATAGCAGGCCCCTATGACATACGTAACACATTTTAAATGATCCACCAACCAAAGCAGCTCTAACGGCGTCTCGGTATGAAGACTCACAGGTTTGTAATCGCTACTAATAGGTAGCAGCACCCCTCCCCCTCTAGATTCCCTCATATTTTTGCGGAAAACAGAAAAGCCGTCTGGAAGCGATAACTGATAGTTCGGGACGTCGTCATGCAGCCAAGTTTCCGTGCCTAGAAGGACGTCAGCAGAGCACGTGTCAATCATGGCCTTGACGGTGTCCACTTTCGGCAGTATGCTACGAAAATTTCCAAGAATAAAGACAGATTCCCACTTCTGCATGACTTCTGTCGTGGGGGGTATCTTTTCATGGTGTGGAATGTTTAATCTGCTCGCTCAGAAAGACTACTTTATTAGAGGCGGAATCATATTTGAAAGTTTTGCGTGCAGATAAAGTTCGTTATATCGGATCAAAGAACTCTCCTCCTCGTTGCGATTAATTTTAGCAAAATCCCTTAGCTTTATCCTCGCTAGTTGAGTTTTTGGCGAGAAGCCTTCTTCCAACCATATTTTGGGTTCATCGTTTTTTAGCATTGGTTCACTTCGTAGGACTTTGTCTCTTTGCCAGGAATTTGAAGACTTAATCATTATTGGCCTAACAAAACCGGGTGGGGGTCAACCAAAGCGGTAAGCTTGATCGATGCATCCTCCTGCAGTGTCACCTCCAAACGGCCTCAAGTGAAGGTTCGTACCACGTCCATGGTTATGGCGCCATCCTCGCCTTCAGCCTCCGCCAAACCTTTTACAATGACCCTGTTTCGCCTGATGCCATTCGCAAGATCGCCCACTACATCGCTCAGTTCTGCATTTGTAGTTGACATGGCTGCTTTGACTTCGGTCACACTTCCGCTGACTGACGTAATGTCGGCCTCAAGAATCGGAACGCTTCTTATCTTCTGCTCAGTGGCAGTAACCCTTGTTTTCACGTCAGCAATGTCCTGCGTAATGTTCTTCATGGTAGCGGTTATGCTAGCGAAATGTTCTTCATAGGCAGTGGTAAATGCATTCATTAACGCAAGTACATATTCGGTCGTTGGACCAGGATTGGCCTCGACATCACCGGCAAGAAGCAAGACCAAGGCGAAGCACGTAGTGACAAGCACGAGCGACGATGTCGGCAAAGCAACTCGCAATGACCAGGACGATGCACTGGGGAACTGGGATCCCATGCACTGCCCACACGAGTGGCACGCAACAAAGATACCAGTGAGAGCTCGGTATGTGCCGACGTCAATACCCATGACATTGACCGTAGAAAAAACTCTTACAGGTTCATAAAGGCTGGATGAGCAGCCACAAAGATTCACAACGAAATATACAACTGGTACAGAGGGGCATACCAATAACAGAGACGATGGTCAGTTTGAGACTTGCCACGCGTGGCAGCAAATCCCGCGTCCTGGTGTTCAGCTTGCTCCTTTTATGCGGTCCGTGTCGCTGGTTGCAGTGACGCTCCGGTTGACGTCACCGGGCCGCAGTCGTTATCTTTTGGCTTGTAATGGCGCAAAAACCACTATCTGGACATCCGGCAGCCAGGCAAAGGAGCGGCCAAGGCACGGGGGGGCTTGTCCGATATCTATAACAGAGACGATGGTCAGTTTGACACTTGCCACGCGTGGCCGTAAATCTCGCCTGAAAACAGCGCAACGCGAGGATGGAACAAGTGACCAACTAGCGCGGTGGCCAATTGCAAGCCAGCTTTTGGCAAAGACTAGATGTACGTACTTAGAGGTCTCGAATGGTGTACTGTGTTGTTCCCTTATTGATTGACGAGTCCATGTCTTCGTAGAACCAATCTTCAGTCTCATCTTCGTAGCTAGCTCTTAGTACTTTGACTTGTACTATTTTAAACGCTTTTGATTTTTCGCCTTGATCACTATGACTCCGACTCTTCCGTTAACGCTGAAAAATTGTTCTGCGTTTCCTGCTATTAACTTGTGGACTAAAACTCCACCGGGTGCTCTTTCTTCTTCTTAGGTCGCGATGGCACAGAACATTCCCACTACTGAGTTCTATGAAGCCTTCTCCTGTTCTTCTTACCTCAGGTAGGCCAATAATAACCCATATAACCTGTAATAATCCCTATAATAACCCATTTATTGAATGGAACAGATTGCTGTCCTCACTATGCAGAGTTTGTGCTTTGCACGTTGCCAATGTCAAGGTTAAAGGTGGCCAGTCCTGTCAGAAGGTATTCAAAGCTCCCTCTGCGGCATCGCTGGCGTGACTTCCGCTCTTGTCAGGTGCTATGCAGTTGCTGTTCAGTGAGGGTCTAGAGTTGTGTTGGTAAATGATTACGCGGGAGGGGGCAGGAGCTCCTAGACCCGGAAGGCCTAATCCTTGTTTAAAATACAGCCCTGTTTGTGTTACATCTCTTGTCTGTTTGGCTCCGTTATTTTAACGACTGAGCTGTTTATTACAAGCTTTGTCTGTCTGTCACGCCAAAAACGTTGAAGCGTCAAAGCAAAAATGTGGTTCTGGAGGTCCCAAGTTTCTAACCCGGGATCTCTACGTCTTGAAACAGGCAACATAACTACTGGGCCACATCAAACGCCTGAAGAATACCGGGAAGGCAGCCGCCGAGGGCAATGACAATGGTAGACTTCTGGAGGGAAAGAGAAATCTTCCTGGGATCGACCCGAGCCTGCGTCTATGGCGTTGGTGATCGCATTCCGGGCGCATAGCATTTCCTTTGCGTTCGTGGCGCGTGCATTGTCTACGAACTTGACCGTGTGTTCTAGTGCGTGCTGACGCGGTTCCCTGTGGGAGAGACGTGATAGCCGGTGGATGAAACAATACGGGTGTGCCAGTAGTGGAAAAATTTTGGTCGCAATTTCGGAAATAAATGTGAGGGGCCACAGCCGGTTCACCGACAAAGCAAGATAGGCTGCTCCTGTGCGGTTTCTCTAGCTTCTCACTACAAGTGCAAGCTGCACCAGTTTATCTTGTTGTGCAGAGTTTCGTAATTACCCACCAGCTTTATCACCCGAATAAACATCACAAAGCGGTTACATTCCGAACGTCGTGGTTATTGTCTTTCAAATTTTGTCTTGCTCTCAGTGTGCTCCGATGTATTTTTGCTGTTAGCTGGGCTGCTGATGATAAACCTCCCTCGAGAAGAAAATTTGAGATACCGTGGTTATCGTTTAAACGGAAATAAGGCATCGTTCGCGTGCCTCGGTAATTGCCCCCCTCATGAAAAGCAATTCCAAGGGCGATTTTGAAAGTGGCGGCAGGTCGGCGTGTTTATTTAAGTGAAAGCATGGAAGTGATTCTGGCAGAAGGTGCTGCACCCAGCTACGCCACTTTTCCTTCGATACTATTGTTGAACAAGTTCATCGGAACTGGGCGTCGGTAACATTTTTTTCTCTCTCTTTCCCTTGCGAACCGAATGCACCGTTTCTTGGACTCGCAAGAGGACTCGGAGTGGTATGCCTAGATCAAAACATTGAATTTAAGGTCTTCGTGCTGTCTAGCTGCAGGTTGTATTAGAAAAAAATTGCGGGGTTTTAGCCAAATCATACAGTGTTTTGAGTGCTTGGTTAGCGTTATTACCGAAGTCGCGGATACAAAACGTATGTAGGGGTCAGAGCATATTATAAAGTGGAACATGAAAGGGAGAACCGTGCGGAACATAAGAAAGCTAGAACACGAAGGGGAACAAGAGAGAGAGAGAAAAGACTTTATTGAATAGAAACGGTCCGGTGGCGCCGATGGCGTCATCCGGGCCAGCCCTAGGAGCTTCAGGTCGGCCGTCCGGCGCTCGGCCCCAAGGGGCTCGCTCCGCCAACCCGCTGCCTCTCTAGGGCCTCCCGGACACACTGGATGACTAATTTCTGGGTGTTGTAGTCTAAAGAGGTGATGGCTCTTCGCACTGTTACTTGTAGCTGTCGGTTGCTTGTGGGTGCGGGGTCTTGGGGGGCGCACTGTAGTATGTGGGCCAGCGTGCCGCGAGTGGCGCGGCAGACGGTGCACTCGGATGTCTCGTAGATTGCGGGGACTATGTGGCGGCCCAGTACTGGTGTGAGCACAGTCTGTTTGTATTTGGCGATATGGGGCCCCCTCGCTTCGAGTGAGATTGGAGTGTGGGGCCGGGAACCGTCTCATGGTGTCTCGGTACCACCGTAGTATGGTGCCATAGTCTTCTAATGGTGTAGATAGCGAGTAGGGCGCATCTTTATGGTATCTCTGTCCGGGATTCAAGGGCGTGGGGGGAGACCTCTCCTGGGGGGCCTCCCGACTGGTGAGTTCGCGAGCGGCCCGGTCCGCAGTGATGTTGCGGTTGCGGGCGCGGTCTACCCCGGGGCCTGCTCCTCGTGTGCGGGGAACCATTGCAGTCTCAAGGGGCGGGTGTTAGAGCCTGGAGCGTTGCTTAGAATTTGTGCCGCGATTTGCGCGACAGCGTTGGTACAGTAGTTGTGTATGGCCGATTTCGAGTCACTGAGGATGACTGCGCAGCCGGGGTCGGTAGCGGTGAGGGCTATGGCGATTTTGTCTGCTTTCGCTGGCGTGCTTGCTCGGAAGCTGGCCGCGGTGACTGTGATGCCCGTGGTCGCTGTCACGACCGCGGCCGCGTATTGCCCGGGTCTGGCGTGGTATGCGGCCACGTCTACGAATCGTGAACTCTCGTCGTTGGCGTACAGTCTACTGAGTGCTCTAGCCCGGGCTTTCCTGCGAGCGTCGTGGATGCCCGGGTGCACGTTCTTCCGAATGCACGTTCACGGGTGCACGTTCTTCCGTCCAGTTGTGGTAGACCGCGACATTTGCAACGTGACTGACCACGAACGCTTGGACTAGCCGTAGTGCACTGGGCTCCGGCATCGCAGCGTAGCATGTGGCGACTTTGCGGATGAGCTTCATTGCCGCAGTGATCTTGCGCATAAGCCGTTCCACCGTGTGCGAGTTGGTGCCGTTAGCTTGTATGTGCATGCCGAGCACGCGCAGCGTGTCCTTTGGTGGTATGGCACTCCCGTCCGCCGTGTGTAGGTTGATGTTGGGCTGGACTCCGTAGAGAGTGCGGCTCGGTGCTATGACCGGCAGTTCCGATTTCGTCGGCGAGCACCTAAGTTTCGTCCCGTCGAGACTGCATTCTACTGCTTCCACCGCCGGTTGCAGAGCTTCCTCGATCTGACCGTCGCTTCCGTGGACGGCCCATACGGTGATGTCATCGGCGTAGAGGTTGTAGTTAACGCTCGGGATTCTGTCGAGGTCCGCAGCGACTCTCATCATTACCACGTTGAAGAGGAGGGGGATATGACCGAGCCTTGTGGTGTTCCTGTGCTGCCTTGCCTCGTAGTCGGCAGTTCCAGGTCCCCCGCGTGGATGGTGAGCGTTCGATCCGACAGGAAGGCTTTAACGTACGCGAAGGTCCTTTCTCCTATTTTGAGTGCCGAGATCTGTTCCAAGATGGACGCGTGCTTCGCGTTGTCAAACGCTCCCTGCAGATCTAGTCCTAGTATGGCCTTGCTATCGCTGGTTCGCCTGCCGCAGATGGCCCGCTTGAGGAGTAGCATGGCGTCCGCGTGCAGAGGCCCTGGCGTAATCCGGTAATGGTGAGGGGATACCTGTGATTCGTTGCTAGGTCGTGGTTCCAACGATTAAGGAGAATGTGTTCAAGGCACTTGCCAAAGCACGAAGTGAGCGAGATCGGCCTTAGGTTTCCGATATGGGGCGGTTTACCTGGCTTGGATATCAGGATGGTCTTGGAGTCTCTCCAGCTCTGGGGTAGGTGGCCCATACGCCAGCAGTGGTTGAAGTAGCGGGTGAGGCTCTCTAGGGATGTGTCAGGGAGGTTGCATAGCTCTTTGTTGGTGATGCCGTCTGGGCCCACCGCCGAGGTGGCATTGAGGTTCTGGAGCACGTCCTGCACTTCCCAGAGTTCTATGTCCCGGTCGAGGTCAGGGTTGGCGACTCCCCCATATAGTGGAAGCTTTGCACATGGGGTGGTGGGGAGATATTTCTGTTGGAGGTAGCGGATCGTGTCTTGGGAGCCCTTCTCTCGCGTCGCCCGATGTATCGTACGCCCGAGCTGGGTACGCTGGGTGGCCTTGGACTTCACTGGGTCTAGCCGGTATCGGAGCAGATGCCATGTGCATCCGACATGAAGTTGGCCCCCAGCTTGTTGGCACACTGCGTGCCACTATTGACGGCAGTGATACCGAAGCAGCCGAAACCTACGCAAGAAAATTGCCCAACTCAACAAGGGGAACAAGATTCTCAACATGAAACAGAGAACTGCGGATAAAATACTTTTGTGGAACACAGAACATAGTACAATGCGGAACACACAAGGGATGTTAACGCGGTTCAGATAGCGGGGCTGAAGGGTGGGACTGCCCGACAGAAACAATGGAGAGAAGCATCGTAAACGGCAGACTGCGCATCAAATTTGTAGCCGATATACATGCAGAGCAGAAAACCAGAGGAATGTGCGGCACAATGCTAATCTGCGAAAAGCGTCATAAAATAACGAGGCCGAGTCTGTATTGAATTGTATTTTCTAGAAGGGGGCAACGCTGCCGCCAAAACATCAAGTGGCCAGTATACTGACCGCAAGGAGATAGGGGGAGAAACGCATAAGGAAGAAATATTTCTTGGAGGGAGTGCGAAGGTTTGCGTTTGCGCTGGGATTTTGCGATGGCGTTAGAAATATACGCAGCGCTTTGTTTTTCTCATAAGAGGAGCTGTCCCTTTGCAGCAAGTGCGATGGCTGTCAGTAATGTTGTGCATACTAGGCAACTTTTGTAATGTTGTGGACTCTTTCCGTGAACCAATAGAGCGGTTTTGTGAAAGTCCTGTCTCACATGCAACAATGTAGTACTGAAAATTACAACCAAGCTCGAGGAACTGGCAGTAACCTTAAAAACGCGGAGCTACAGGTAAATGTGAAACCCACCAGCGAGCGAACGCTTCGTCGAAATCCCCTGAACTTTAGACAATCTAAAGGTAATGCCATGCTCAAAAACGTAGACTTGTTCACAGTAACACTGCTACTGAAGGAGGTCGAACGCAGCTCATTGAGCACTGGTGTGGAAATAATGGCACTAACCAATGTACGGCTGATCATGTGATCTCGTTTCGTGACATCGTAAGAACTTGAAGTCGTCGTGGTGGAGAAATATTGAGTCATTCGGACATCACCGGGTGTTTTCACAAACTACACAAGTTTCAACTGTTACTTAAATAATCTACACAACAAGAGGGAATAACCGTAAAAGTGTGTTTCAGTATTTTTCAGCATCCAAAATAATATTGTTCTTGTAGCCCTTATGTACTGCCTTGTCTGCCGTTGAATTGACCGGAATGCTGACGGTCAAATGCACGCAATTGCGAAATTTTAATTGCTGCGCAAGATTCCTTCCTGGGTCAATTTTTTGATAACCGACGGGCCACCTACTGCAAGCAACTCGAACTACTCTCACCTACTTAATAGCGGCATCTGAAGTAATAAACCGGAATACAAAAAAGTATGCAGAGAAAGGCTGTTAAGACGACACGCCCGATATCCCATATTAACCATGCACCGCCAGAAAAACTCACTGTGACACCACCGCAGACACAAAAAACAATTTCGGTTTTGTCTTTAAGAGTAACCGCCGTTGTCGCCAAGTGATATATATGCGCTCTTTTTTATGCGGATGCTTTCATATCAGTAAATACACACCTGCGGAATATTGATTGTGGTCGTAGACCATAGGAAATACCGTCTCGAGACGCAGCAAATCAATAATGCAGGGTGAAAAAAAATCAGGCAAAATATTTGAAAAAAATGACTGGGGCGAGACTTTTCTGACGCAAAGGTGCGTCTAACAGTGCTGATGATGATGATGATTTCTATTGGTTTCCCCTTTGTATCGGGGTGATGACATGTCATCTGACCAAAAAGGTATAATATACCTGTTTTACACTTTTGGTTCAATACTAGCGCTGCTTAGGGCAGGCACAAAAAACTTATTAGGCACAAAATACTTTTTTTTCCTGTTACAGGTGGTAACTGTCCTAGGCAATATTCCCCTCTCTGCTTTTCGTCCACCAGCATTCTAATCTTCTTTTCGTCCCCTCGACAGCCTTGAAGTTAACTTCCTCTGTGATACCCTTAAATCCTAGGGCTTCTGAAAGCCCAATATTCCCTTCATGTAGATTTGGATGGATACCCTCACATTCTAACACGATGTGCCGCATAGTTTCTGTTTCTTTTCCGCAGACCACGCATACCCCATCATTTTGTGAATACTTCCACACAAAACTCTTAGTTCGCAGGCAACTTGCTCTAGCCTCAAAAAGCAAAGCACTGCCCTGGGAATTATCGTAGAAAGTTTCCTTTCTGATGTTCATCTTCTCAGCCCAGTACATCTCTAACGACGTTTTAGCTTCCATTTTTTCCCTCCATTTATTCGTTTCAATCTGCCTTGCCTCTTTTTTGGTTACCTTGGCTGTTTTGCATTCCCCACTGTTCTTTCCGTATTTCATCGTTAGCCTTCTAGTCTCTCTTAACCACTGAGTGTCCACGCTTTTCAAGTATAGGTACCTAAATACCTTAGCTGCCCACCTTCGTTGATCCATTGCCCTCAACCTCATCTCAAAGCATATTTTACTCTGAGCTTCTCTAACTTCGAACGACGCCTAGCCCATATCTCCCTGAACTGCTTCGTTAGTTGTTTCTCCATGCGCGCCTAAGGCCAAACGTCCTACCGCTCTCTGGTTTACTTCTAGGCCTGATAGAACGTTTCATTTTAAGCAGAGTACAGCATTCGCAAACGTGAGACCCGGAACCATTACTCCTTTCCACATTCCTCTTACTACTTCATATTTGTTATACCCCCACAGAGCTCTATGCTTCATTATAGCTGCGTTTCGCTTTCCCTTAACCTTAAGTTGCTCCTCGTGAGTACTTAAGTAGTTATCCCCTTCGTTTATCCACACTCCCAAATATTTATATTCCTTCACTCTAGGTAATTCGCCTTGCTGGATAGACACTACGTCGGTGGTAGAGTCATTGAAAACCATTATTCCTGATTTTTCTGCACTAAAATTTAATCCGAGGTCAGTGGCTTCCTGGCCGCAAATATTTATTAGCCGCTGAATATCGGTTTGGTTATCAGCTAAAAGAACAATGTCGTCTGTGTATAACATTCCCGGAATATGCGGTTGTACCACTTCGCCTTGCAGTATATGGGTTAGGCTAAACCCTACTTGACTTTCTTCCAGCTTCTTTTCTAACCCTGCCATGTAAAGCATGAACAGTATTGGGCTCAAAGGGCATCCCTGTTTCAGTCCCCGATGGATGTTGACCTGCTAGGCGCATTTCTGTCCTTCCCAAGTAAGGTACACTCTATTGTCTTTATAGATTGCTATAAGGAACTGTACTAACTCGTCATCTAATCCCTGGAGTTTCAGCATTCTCCGCAGCCGTTCTCTGTTTACGTTGTCATATGCCCCTTTAATGTCCAAGAACGTAATTCATAGTGGTCTCTTCAGTGCTTTCGCAATTTCAATGCATTGCATTATCACGAACAGATTGTCATCCAGTCGCCTGTCTTGTTTAAATCCATTCTGCAGTTCCCCAAGTATTTCATTTTCTTCCATTCATGCTTGAATTTCTGATTTTATCCCCTGCATTACGAATCTATACACCACTGACGTTACTGTGAGTGGTCTGTATGAATCAATACTGGCTTTGTCTCCTCTGCCTTTATATATTAAATTCATCCTACTTTCTAACCAGTCCTCTGGTATCCGATTGGTTTCTATAACCTTATCTATTGCCCGCATAAACGATTCCTTACATTTAGGTCCAAGTGGTGGAAAGTTGGTGGACAGTTGGTGGAAAGTTAGTTTTATTGCGCTGCAGCATCACCGGCAGTGGATCTTTGAAGCTCGTGTTTCCCGTTGTTCTTGCACGGGGCATGCGCTGGAGGCTGTGTTCTTCCTGCTTGATTTCAGGCAACTCGACACGTCATTGCCGCTCTTCAAGCACTCCTTCTTTGCCACGTGTGTGTACCCGAAATTCAGGATATTGCAGCAGTCTGTAGCCCTGCAGTAGACGGTAATACGGAGCTTATGCCAATAGCTCAATTAGGGTTCGCTACGCCTGCAGTTGTGCCTTTAATGGAAAACTACACATAGGACCTGCCGTTCTTTTAAAATCCCATTCGCACGAAAATAGGAGAATCTTGCTACCCACAGTTGATCCGACTCATTAAAAAGTGTTTACCAATCATTGGTATCCTGCTAAGCGGGTCTGTAATATAACGAGTGCAAATACCTGGCTGCGGTAGCTAGTCGCTAAGGTGTAGTGCATGGTGAGGGCAATCACGTCGTTGTTTCCATACCATCAGTGGGCAGTTTATTTTGGTGAGGAAGGCGAAAAAAGGCCAGTCAATACGACCTTTTGGTACACGGTAATGTTCTTAGATTTGGCTACGCCTAATGTATATCCTTCGGCTATACGTTGCCCACTGACGCACGTGTGCGGCTTCAGCGGGTAAATCCGCGGGTAAATTCGGTGAGGAAATCCAAGGCTATGCGCCCAGGTGATGTTATCTGGACAAGCGAGAATTGAAGATGTGTGTAATATGAAAACCTAAACACAAGCACAGGCGCTTCTTTGCCGTCGTCTTAAGCGTCCTTCTTTATATCCCACCCCTTCCATAGACATACGCACACGCCGGAATAGTAATCTGGTTTTCACTCACTCAGAAACTCTGCTGAACGTTTGTAGCAAATTTTGACATTGTCAAAGCATAATTATTCGAAGTCATCCTAGCAGTTATTTGTTCTGAACTCCCATACGTTGTCAACAGGGATAACAAAAACTCCCGCAACCATTCTGACATATCAGTGGCTCAGCCATACGCCAGTTGCCAGTTGTCGCCCCAGCAACAAGCATCGCTGTCAGACATGCCCGCATTGGAACAAATGATTGGAACAAATACAGCTTCCAGCAACACCTCAAACTTCTCTGTAGAACTTAAGTGCAGTCTCAACTGCGACAGTGCCAAAGTACTTAACTGGCTCGAGTACAATACCTGCCACCTACAATATATTTGCCAGACTGGGAACGCTTTAAGACTGAGGTTAACCGTCTTTAGGGTGCACGCTAAGTCCTTCTAAACTTCCTTTGTCCGGTCATGTCCCGTCTACCCCGTTGGCGCGCTGGCGGGTTTGCCGCAGTATTTATTTCCTTTTTTTATGACTTGTTTCGTGACCAATTGCCGATGACTCTTGGGCTCATTTTATGTGAGAATTCCTTTGTAATTTTGAACATATAGAAGATTGCTAGGAGCGTACTAGCGTTATATTCGTCCCTTGGAGTTCATTCACATGAGTTTTTCGAGGAAGCGACAGTGGAACCTAGTCTCGACAGAAATCATTACAGCGTAGCTCCTGGATGGTACCTCGCATCCAAGTTCGAAACGTCGTCCTCCGGGCTGGACAGGGGAAAAAAGATCATACTTTAGCCGTCGAAAATGTCTTCCGTATAGTTTTAAACTGTATTACCACTTGCTAGCCCAATCACAAATTTCACTCCTTCATGCCTCCTGTGTTGAGGTACAGGACA
This sequence comes from Haemaphysalis longicornis, assembly GCF_048455015.1. Taxonomy (NCBI): domain Eukaryota; kingdom Metazoa; phylum Arthropoda; class Arachnida; order Ixodida; family Ixodidae; genus Haemaphysalis; species Haemaphysalis longicornis. The sequence goes on along the minus strand of NW_027526361.1, from coordinate 210,786,564 downwards.
GAGTGGTTAAAGTTTTACAGATCATTTAGCATAGCGGAGACAGTCACATTCTGGGGGTATGTGTCGTCAAAGTGTCGCCTAAAAAGCAGCCGGGAAAATAGCGGGGGCAATAATGTGACGTCGTAACAGGAAGAAGAGGAAGAGGATATGGGGACGAAGCAGGGGTAGATTCCGACGACTCATGATTCGGACTGCTACCCGCAAGATGCGGTAGCATTTGTCTTCCGAGGTCGTCGTCGAGGATGGCCGGAGACGCAGCAAATTAGGCTACAGTGCCAGCCGTGGCCCCAAGCCGGCCGTCGACTACCGAGCAATAAATCGCCGGATCGGCAGGACGACGTGTTAGTTCCCACGTCAACCACCAAGAGATCGCCGACAACCACGACAATAGCAGCATCGACTGCATCGACAGCACGAGCACACGTGAGACATTTGCTTCTTTACCGATCCCTTTTGGAAGTGAACATGAAAGGGTTAGTTTTTGCACTACTAGAACTGTGTGTGATGATTGACTTTAGTGTCGCAGTCTGATAGTAACTGTACCTTCATGTACAGTCGCCCAGATAGCCCAATTGGTAAGGCATTCGAGCTCTAATCGAAAGGCGTGGGTTCGGTCCCCACTCTGGGCCCGTGTATTTTTTTCTTTCTTTCTCACCTAATTATTAATAAAAAAAACTTTAATAATATTGTAACGTCACTAAAGGTAAAAAAAATAGTCTAACCACTCCCCTATGCCTTCTTTGGCGTTGTAGACTGCCGGCATTTCTTTCTGTATTTCATAACGAGCCCCTCATTTTTCCAAACCCTATTATCGTGCGAAAGCTTAGCGAGGGCCTCGGTTCTGGCAGCCTTGATGCCAAGGTAGCATAAGAGGGTTTCCCGCCAGTTCACCACCCATGACAGGCTGTAGACGTTCGCGTCACGCCCCGGGGGTTGAAAAAGAAGGTCCCCTTCTCCCCGTGTAGTCTGAGTGGCGCTGGCTACCACCCTCAAGCGTCAGATCCAGTTGTAGTAAATATAAATACCCAGAAAGTCAAGCAGAACACAGTCGCCCAGATAGCCGAATTGGTAAGGCATTCGAGATCTAATCGAAAGGCGTGGGTTCGGTCTCCACTCTGGGCGCGTGTTTTTTTTTCTTTCTTTCTCACTTAATCATTAATAAAAAAAATAATAATATTGTAACGTCACTAACGGTAAAAAAAATAGTCTAACCACTCCCCTATGCCTTTTTTGGTGTTGTACACTGCCGGCATTTCTTTCTGTATTTCATAACGAGCCCCTCATTTTTCCAAACCCTATATATATATATATATATATATTTATATATATATATATATATATTTATATATATATAGAAAGATAGGTCAGCAGTCTACAACGCCAAAGGAGGCATAGGGGTGTGGTTAGGCTCTTTTCTTTTTCACTATAGTTAATTAAGTAAACATTTTTTTTAATTATACAGAAGAAAGAAAGAAACAAAACACGCGCCCAGAGTGGGGACCGAACCCACGCCTTTCGATTACATGTCGAATGCCTTACCAATTCGGCTATCTGGGCGACTGTGTTCTCCTTCTCTTTCTAGGCTATTTATATTTACTAGAAGTGTATCTGATGCTTGAGGGTGGTAGCCAGCGCCACTCTGACTACACGGGGAGAAGGGGACCTTCTTTTTAACCCCCGGGGCGTGACTCGAACGTCTACAGCCTGTCATGAGCGGGTTACTGGCGGGAAGCCCTCTTATGCTACCTAGGCATCAAGGCTGCCGGAACCGAGACACTCGCTAGGCTTTCGCAGAATAATATAGTAAGTCAATGAGGGGCTCGTTGAGGAAATACAGAAAGATAGGTCAGCAGTCTACAACGCCAAAGGAGGCATAGGGGTGTGGTTAGGCTCTTTTCTTTTTCACTACAGTTAATTAAGTAAACATTTTTTTTAATTATACAGAAGAAAGAAAGAAAGAAAAACACGCGCCCAGAGTGGGGACCGAACCCACGCCTTTCTGCCGCCCCCTGCAACGCTTGCTTTCTCTAGGGATCCACTCTGTTACCCTTAATGACCAGCGGTTATCTTGCCTTCGCATTACATGCCCTGCCCACGTCCATAACTTCTTCTTAATTTCTACTAATATGTCTTTAACACCAGTTTGCTCGCTGACCCACTCCGCTCTCTTCTTGTCCCTTAATGTTACACCTATCATTTTCCGCTCCATTGCCCGCTGAGTCGTTCTCAATTTAAGTTGAACCCTCTTAGTGAGCCTCCAGGTTTCTGCCCCGTAGGTGAGTACCGGTAAGATGCAGCTGTCATACACTTTCTTCTTCAGCGACAATGGTAGGCTGCTATTCATTATTTGAGAATGTCTGCCATATGCACCCGCCCCCTTCTGATCCTCCTAATTATCTCTGCCTCATGGTTGGGATCTGGGGTCACAACTTCGCCTAAGTAGATATATTCGCTTACCACTTCCACTGCCCCGCCACCTATCTCAAACTGCTGTGCGGTCCCGAGGTTATTTATCATTACTTTAGTTTTCTGCATATTATTTTTAGACCTACGGTTCTACTCTGTTCGCCCAGTGCGGAAAGCATGCTTTGCAATTCGTCCCCCGAGTTCCTTAGCAAAGGCAACGTCATCAGCAAATCTGAGGTTACTGAGGTATTCGCCATTAACCCTTACTCCCACCTGTTCCCATTCCAACGTTCTGAATACTTCTTGTAAGCATGCTGTGAATAACATTGGAGAGATTGTGTCTCCTTGTCTGACACCCTTCCTTATAGGTATTTTGCTGCTCTCCCTACGAAGGATGATGGTGGCTGTAGACCCATTGTAGATATCCTCTAGTATTCTTACATAATGCTCATCTACTTCCTGGTTCTGTAATGCCTGAATGACTGCTAGGGTTTCGACCGAGCCAAATGCTTTCTCATAATCTATGAAGGTTATATATAGGAGTTCAGTATACTCAGCGCACTTCTCTATCGCCTGATTGATCGTGTGAATATGGTCCATTGTTGAATAACCTTTACGGAACCCTGCTTGTTCTTTAGGTTGACTGAAATCTAAGGTCGCAGAGATTCGGTTAGCGATTACCTTGGTAAATACCTTGTAGACGACTGACAGTAAGCTGATCGGCCTGTAATTTTTCAAGTCCTTCATGTCGCCTTGCTTATGGATTAGGATGATGTTCGCGTTCTTCCAAGATTCCGGTACCATTGCGGTCACTAGGCATTGCGTATACAGGTTTGGCAGTTTTTCAAGTACAATTTCTCCGCCATCCTTTAAGAGGTCTGCTGTTATCTGATCCTCACCAGGTGCTTTGCCCCCTTTCATTTCTTTCCAAGCCTTCCTTACTTCTTCGGTCATTACTGGTGGGATGTCTATCTCCTCTGAACTACTGTCTCGTTCGGCATTATCCTGTATGTCCTGGCTACACTACAGATCCCTATGGAGCTCCTCGGCCACTGTGACTATTTTATCCCTATTTGTGATGACATTGCCTTGCTTATCCTTAAGTGCAAACATCTGATTTTTCCCCACGCCAAGACGTCTCTTCACTGCTTTCAGGCTACCTCCGTTCTTTACAGCGTATTCGATCCTCTCCATATTATACTTCCGTATGTCAGCTGTCTTACGTCTATTGATTAACTTCGAGAGCTCGGCTAGTTCTATTCTGTCAGCTCCGGTAGAGATTCTCACGGTTTGCCGTTTCCTGATTAGATCTTTCATCTCCTGCAAAAGTTTACCAGTATCCTGTTTAGCCCTAGTGCCCCCGACTTGTACTGCACACTCCGTGATAATGCGTGTAAGGTTGTCGCTGGCTTCCTGTGTCGTAAGCTCGGCTTCCTCGTTAAGGCCGGAATATCGGTTCTGCAGAGCGATCCTGAATTCTTCTACTTTACGTCTTACTGTTAGCTCATTTATTGGCTTCTTTCGTACTAGCTTGTTGCGGTCCCTCCTCAAATGTAGTCTAATTCGAGATCTTACCATACGGTGGTCACTACACCTTACCCTTGCGAGCACTTCCACATCCTGCACGACGCCAGGGTTATCGCATAATGTGAAGTCTATTTCATTTTTGTGCTCCCCATTCGGGCTTCTCCAGGTCCACTTCCGACTCTCCCGTTTACAGAAGAAGGTATTCATTATGCGTAGGTTATTCCGTTCTGCAAACTCAACTAGTAGGTCCCCCCTGCTATTTCTACAGCCCAGACCATAGTTCCCAACTGCCTTGTCTCCAGCCTGATTCTTGCCTACTTTAGCATTGAAGTCCCCCATAACTACGGTATACTGTGTTTTTACTTCAGACATTGCCGATTCCACATCTTCATAGAGGCGTTCCACTACTTGGTTGTCATGGCTGGATGTGGGCGCGTAGCCCTGCACCACCTTGAGCGTGTACCTCTTATTGAGCCTAATTACAAGACCTGCTGCCCTTTCGTTAATGCTATAGTATTCGTCCATGTTGCCAGCTAAGCTTTTATTGAATTGGAAATCCCACTCCCAGTTCTCTTCTGTCCTCTAGACCGCGGTAACATAGGACGTGTCCATTTTTCAGCACCGTAAAGGCTTCGCCTGCCCTCCTAGCCTCGCTAAGCCCTATTACATCCCATTTAATGCCCTCTAATTCCTCGAACAACACCTCGAGACTTGCTTCGATAGATAAGCTTCGCGCGTTAAGCGTTGCCAGGTTCAGATTCCATTGGCGGCCTGTGCGGATCCAGGGATTCTTAGCACCCTCTGCTGCGTCACAGGTCTGACCGCCGCCGTGGTCAGTTGCTTCGCAGCCGCTGCGGACTGAGGACCGATAGTTAATTGGCGTATTCATGGGAGGTTGTGGCCGTTACTACACCAGGGGGCCAATCCTGCTCTGGTGAGGGAGTGCATTACCGGCAATGGTCGCCGGGGTCAAGCCGCACCCCAAGCCCCTTTGTGCAATTCCATCAATACGCGGAATTTTTTTTTTAAATCCGGTAGGAATTGTCCGGCACCGGGATTCGAGCCATGGTCCTTCTGCACGCGAGGCGGGTGTTCTACCTCTACACCATCGCTGCCTCCACCAAAATTTAATGGGGTTTATTGGCAGGTCTCTCAAGAGGCACCAACGAGGTCTGGCCGTTTCAGAGTCCAAACGAGGTCTGGCGTCCGCGCGCAGGTCTCGCGCCGAAGCACTGTCGATGGAGCTGACGCTGTGTCGTTACCGGAAGTAGACGGAACGTTGTTTATTAGCAGGAGCAGAAGCAAGGCGAGCGCAGGTACAAGCGTACAGACGATGGCCGAACACATGCGCCAAGCACCATCTGCCGTACTACTTCTTCCACTGCTATCAGCATGCGCGCATACCGTCGTGCATAGATTGGCCACGATCGAATGGCACTCTTTGTTGATGTGGCGCATACCCGGATAAGCTGATGGCGTTACAAGAGCTACTCGTTATCCTTGCTACAATCGCCCCCGGTGAAAAGGAGCCAACCTGGCGACTTAGGGTGAGGACGACACCAGGGGGTCGTGTTAGGGCTTCATTCGTTGAACGTGGACTGTTTCACGCCTCCGGCGGCCAAGATCAGAGGGGGGGGGGTGACTGCTTCCACAATGTCGTTTACGGGCGAAGTGCGGGCGATGACTTTGTATGGGACATGATATTTGGCGCCGCGTTTTGCGGATAGACCCGGTGTTGGGCAGGGCACCCAAAGCCAGACATGTGAGCCGGATTCAAATGTACGACGGGTGGTGAAATTGTAATGGCGATGCTTCTGGCGCTGTTGATCTGCAGTTGTAAAAGGACGGGCGAGTTGGCGACACTGTTCGGCTTGCTGCGCTAGTTGCGAAACCGGTTTAAATTCTGTGGGGTCAGGGTTGTCAGGCAGAATGGTGACCAGTGTACAGGTCGGCTCGCGTCCATAAAGTAGGAAAAACGGAGAAAATCCGGTCGTTGTCTGTGTAGCCGTGTTGCATGCATACGTTATGAACGGAAGTACGAAGTCCCAATTGGATTGATCACACGACACGTACATTGATAGAATATCTCCCAGGGTGCGGTTGAAGCGCTCTGTGTGCCCATTGGTTTGCGAGTGGTACGAGGACCTCGTGCGGTGAACAACGTGGCATTCGGCGAGTAGGGCTTTCACAACGTCTGATAGGAAAACGCGGCCACGATCACTCACAAGTTCCCGAGGCGCTCCGTGACGATGTACAAAGTGACGCAAAAGAAAACTGGTGACATCACGAGCCGTGGATGCTGGCAAGGGAGCTGTTTCGGCGTACCTTGTGAGGTGGTCGACCGCTACAATTGTGCACCGGTTACCAGCAGCCGTTAAAGGCAGAGGCCCGTACAGATCGATTCCAACGCGATCAAAGGGTTTCGAGGGGCACGGTAGTGGTTGCAACGGGGCTGTAGAGCGACTAGGCGGTGATTTGCGACGCTGACACTCCGGACATGAGCACACGTACTTCCGCACGTAGGTATACACGCCCCTCCAATAGTAACGTAGGCGTAGTCGCTCGTACGTTTTCAGAACGCCAGCGTGCGCGCAACTCGGGTTGGCATGAAAGGCGGAGCAGTGTCAGCACGCCGATGGCGTGGGATAACCAAAAGCCACTTGCGACCGTCCGAGTTGTAATTCCGGCGTTAAACGAGCTCTTCACGCAGTTGGTAGTGAGAGGCTTGTCGCGGTAGTGCTCTGGGTGCACCGGCAACTGAAGGACCAGACAGGACACCGATTATGGAAGCTATCCATGGGTCTTTACGCTGCTCGGCAGTCATGTTGGTGACACTGAGCGACGACAAGCTACAGTCCACTGTGGCAAGGTGAGACACGTCAGCCGAGGTTGGAGAGCTGGATAGTGCGTCAGCGTCCGAATGCTTACGGCCGGAACGGTAAACCACGCGGATATTATATTTTTGCAGGCGAAGAGCCCACCGCCCAAGACGACCGCCCAAGAGGGAGGCGAGCCAACAAAGCGCGTGGTGATCGGTCACCACGTCAAATGGGCGACCACACAAGTACGGGCGGAAGATCCCAAGCGCCCATATTATGGCCAAACATTCGTTCTCCGTGACGGAGTAATTTGTTTCTGCTTTCTTCGGTGCCCGACTTGCGTACGCAACAACATACTCCTCACAGCCGGATTTCCGCTGAGCGAGCACGGCACCAAGGCCAATCCCACTCGCATCAGTGTGCACTTCCGTGGGGGCCGACGGGTCTAAATGCCGTAATATAGGCGGGGATGTCAACAAAGGACGCAGTGTGGCAAACGCCTCGTCGCCGGATGGTGACCAAGCAGATATGCCGCTGTCGTTACCGAGGAGCTTGGTAAGAGGCGAAATGATGGTCGCGATGTTGCGAACAAGCCGTCGAAAATAAAAACAGAGGCTAATGAAGCTCCGAAGCACCTTCAGTGTGGTCGGCTTCAGGAACTCTGCAACGGCTCGAAGCTTTGTTGCGTCGGGGCTGATGCCGTCTTTGGAAACGACATGACCCAGGATGGTAAGCTTGCGTGCGGCGAGGCGGCATTTTTTTAGGTTTAGCTGCAGCCCAGCGTTCGCAAGGAAAGTCAGGACTTGTTCTAGGCGAATCAGGTGTGTCTCGGAATCGGGAGAGAAAACGACTACGTCGTCCAGGTAACAGAGGCACGTCTTCCACTTGAGGCCACGGAGGAGACTCTCCATCATTCTTTCGAACGTGGCGGGGGCGTTGCAAAGCCCAAAAGGCATAACGTTAAATTCGTAAATGCCATCTAGGGTTAAAAATGCCGTCTTTGCGCGATCAGCCTCGGCCATAGGAACTTGCCAGTACCAGGAGCTTAAGTCGAGGGACGAGAAAAATTCTGCTGCCTCTAGACACTCCTGCACATCGTCGATACGCGGAAGAGGGTACATGTCTTTTCTTGTGATGGTATTCAAGCGGCGATAATCAACAAAAAACCGAATAGATCCATCTTTCTTCTTAACCAGAACCACTGGTGAAGCCCACGGGCTCTTCGAGGGGGGAATAACACCTCGATGAAGCATATCTGTGACGTGGTCTTCAATGGTTCGCCGCTCTGTCGGAGACACACGATATGGGCGCTGTCGAAGTGGAGCATGTGATCCTGTGTCGACTGAGTGCGTAACAGTAGACGTGCGACCCAGCGAGGTTTGCGTGCAATCAAAGAAGAACGAAACTTCGTAATCAATAAAGTAATACGTTCTCACTGGGTTGCATCCAGATTGGCGTCGATGCAGTGGGCAAAGGCATCGGATGGCAATAGCCCGGGCAGACATGGAGAAGCACTCAGTTCACTGATCTGAACGGGAGAAAGATCACCTGGTACGTCAACAACTAGACGAGCATCTACAAGCTCTGCGAAGCCAAGTGTTTCTCCCCGTAGAAAAGCGCACGCGGTCGCTGACGGATTGGTCACCAACACGAACGGTGGAGCCATCACGAACAGTCAAAACGGCGGAAGGTAGCGGATGGCATTTGCGGCGAAAGAAAATGACAGAAGGCGTAAACAAAACAGTGGCGTCGGTGACAGAGGTACAGCACAGGAACGATGACGAAGGAGCTGGGCGGGACGTCGGTGTCTTCAGCGACGAGTAATTTTGTAGCGGCATTACAGGAATCGTCGACAAGAACAGAAGAAAGCTCGACTTAAGCAGGGGAACAATTAATGATAGCGTTATTGTGGGAAAGAAAGTCCCACCCGAGGATGATGTCGTGAGAGCAAGCTGGCAGCACGATGAATTCAATCGTGTAGGAATTGTTCTGAATGACGACACGAGCAGTGCAAGCAGCTAGCGGGTAAATGGGCTGTGAACTTTCGGTGCGTAACGAGAGTCCAGAAAGGGGCGTCATAACTTTCCGAATAGAACGGCAGAGGTCGGCGTGGATGACCGAAACAGCGGCACCAGTGTCGATAAAAGCAATGGAAGGGACACCTTCCGCAATAACGTCGATAACATTTTTAGGCAAGAAATGAGGACTTGAATGATTCGATGGTGACGCAGTTCTTGCCTCCGGAACTGCGGCTTTTAGTTTTCCTCTTCCGCATTAGTATGACGGCGACGCATGGGAGACACCGAACGGCGACGTGGAGAAGCTGTACGGTGTCCAGCGAAAGTTGCACGGTCAGTCGGCGCAGGCGGCAAATTGTATGGCGCTGGTTGAGCGGCATACGGTGAAAAGTACGGGGTGGCGTAAAAAGGCGCCTGGAGATAGCTGGCGGCGGGCGGCAATATGCGGCGGCGACAGTAGCGAGCGACATGCTCTGGTGTGCCACATGCAAAACAAATCGGACGATTGTCCTGCGTGCGCGAAACACCCGTTAGGTGGGGACTGCTCACCGGGCTTATCGGCGGTCGTGCTGGTAAGGAAGCTGGAGCACGGGGCGCTGGTGGAAAGGAAGCGGCTGGTGGGCATACAACAGGTTGGGGAGAGAACAAAGCAGGCTGGTGCGATAGCCATCCTGCTACCGAGGCGTAATTCAGGGGCGCAGCTACGAGCAGGTTATGCTCAACCGATAGTACTGCCTCAGCGACCTCTTCCTTGATGAAATTCTGAAGCGGAGGCGCCAGGGTGGAAGGCGGGTCTGAGATTAGGGGAGGAGGAAGACTTGGCGGGCCACCTCTTCCTGAATGAAATCTTTGATTCCGCAAACAGCGCAGGGTCCCATTCATATACTGCCTCAACTCTCGATACCGGCTGCTCCCGAACACAAGCTTGCCGTGTGAGGGCTCGCTGCTTGCGCAGCTCGTCGAAATTCTGGCAAAGGCGGACGACGTCAGCGACAGTTCGGGGGTCCTTGGATAGTAGCATCTGGAAGGCGTCGTCATCAACTCCATTTAAGATGTGTCGGACCTTCTCTGTTTCTGTCATGGAGGAGTCGACGCATTTGCACAGGTAGATGACATCCTCTATATAGCTAGTGAACGTCTCCCCAGCCCGCTGTCCTCGCACGCGTAAGCGCGGCTCGTCTAAGCTTTCTCAGTGTAGGGTGCCCGAGGACTTCCATGAAGTTAGAGCGGAAGGAGGAACACGTCTTATTGCGGGATTCGCTACTATTCCACCACGATTCCGCGAGGCCGGTGAGAGAGAAAGGGACATTGATCCATTTGTTCTTGTCTTCCCATCGGTTGTGGTTACTCACGCGTTCGTACATAGAAAGCGAGTCCTCAGCATCATTTCCGTCGGTGCCGTCGAACTTGGGTGGATCCCGCTCGCGCAGTGCGCCCGAGCAGATGCTGGTTGGTGGCGCCGACGGAGGCTGCTGAATGGATTCGTGGTTCATCGTGGACAGCATTCGGATGCGTAGCTCAAGGATGGGACCGAAACACCTGACCTCCGCCACTTGTAAGGGATATAGTTGAACCTCCGGAAGTAGACCGAACGTTATTTATTTGCAGAAGCAGAAGCAAGGCGAGCGCAGGTACAAGCGTACAGACGATGGCCGAACACACGCGATAAGCACAATCTGCGTACTACTTCTTCCACTGCTACCAGCATGCGCGCATACCGTCGTGCATAGATTGGCGACGATCGCAGGGCACTCTTTCTTGATATGGGCGCATACCCGGATAAGCTGATGGCGTTACAAGAGCTGCTCGTTATCCTTGGTACAATATATATATATATATATATATATATATATATATATATTTATATATATATATATATATTAATATATATATATATATATATATATATATATATATATATATATATATATATATATATATATATATATATATATATATATATATATATATATATATATATATATATATATATATATATATATATATATATATATAGGGTTTGGAAATGAGGGGCTCGTTAGGAAATACAGAAAGAAATGCCGGCAGTCTACAACGGCAAAGAAGGCATACAGGAATGGTTAGACTTTTTTTTTACCGTTATGGACGTTACATTATTATTATTTTTTTTAATAATTACGTGAGAAAGAAAGAAAAACACGCGCCCAAAGTGGGGACCGAACCCACGCCTTTCGATTAGATCTCGAATGCTTTACCAAATCGGCTATCTAGGCGACTGTGTTCGGCTTCACTTTCTGGGGTATTTATATTTACTACAACTGTATCTGACGCTTGAGGGTGGTAGCCAGCGCCACTCAGACTACACGGGGAGAAGGGGACCTTCTTTTTCAACCCCCGGTGTTTTTCTTTCTTTCTCACGTAATTGTTAAAAAAAATAATAATACTGTAACGTCCATAGCGGTAAAAAAAAGTCTAACCACTCCTCTATGCCTTCTTTGGCGTTGTAGACTGCCGGCATTTCTTTCTGTATATATATATATAAATATATATATATATATATATATATAAATATATATATATATATATATATATATATATATATATATATATATAAATATATATATATATATATATATATATATATATATATATATATATATATATATATATATATTGTAAGCGCTGGTTAGTGCCCCGACACCAGAGGAATGTGCGTCTGGACAATCCCCCGGTAGTTGTACACAAACGGTATGTGCGAAGTACTAGCAGAAGGGTTTGCGCCAGTTGACTCGTACACCAGAGGCCTGTCTTCCACATGCAATCATGCTTCATCATCGTCATGATTTGTCTGTCATCATCAACGCCCGGCTTGGTTGTTCTCTGGGGCTCGCTCCCTGTCACGTAGGACAAGGCTCGCCTAATAACTTCTTCTCGGGACCCGGGGGCAGCGTTGCTGATCCGGGTGGTCGTTAGGCGAGGGAAAACCTCTGGCGTCGTGGAACCGTTGGGAGTAATATTGGTGGGATGGCTGAGGGCTGCCTTGTGGTATGGTGGAGTAGGCGAGTCTTTCGTCTTGTTGGTGCCGTCTACAGAAGCGGGAGACATGCCCCCGGATGCCGCCATAGAAGCAGATGTGTCGCGGCAGATGCCAAGCCGGGTAGCCGTACGCAAACTGCGGAGGAACAGCAGGTGGCACTGGGTAAGGATTGACATGGCTTGAATGCGAAGGGACAGGCGGTCGACTGACAGGAGCAAGAGACAGTTGCCAGAGGGGAACATGCAGGTTCAGGGAGAGGTGTATGAACTGGATCACTGGGAGCAAAAGGCAGTGGAGCCACCAAGGCGGGGTCAGAGACTGGGTGAACGTCCGTTCTAGGTTCTGAGGGAGGCACAAGGGAAGCCAGTTCCTGCTTGATTAGTTCACGCAGACCCGGTATGGAGGCCTCGCGGCGCGGTTCGGACAAACCGTGCGTTGTCTGCACTGCCTCGCGGATGATCGAACGTATCAAAGAGCGCAAATCGGCTTCGTCCGTCGAGGCGCGGCTATCCCACTGGATTGGCTGCCGACGTAGTGACTGACGGTCATCGAGGCGCTGGCACGTCGTGACAATCTGGTTAATGGTGGTGGGGTTTTGTGCGGCCAGCGCGTTAAATGCCAAGAGGGAAATTCCTTTGAGGACATGGCGCACTCGGCTTTCCTCCGTCATGTCTGTATCCGCACGGCGGCATAAGGCGATGACGTCCTCAATGTACGACGTGTAGGACTCACCAGGTCGTTGCACGCGCTCGTCCAATTTTTTCTTGGCGGCTTCGGTACGCATAGATGACGCACCGAAGACTCGGCGCAGCTCCGATGTGAAGCGCTGCCAGTCAGGCAAGTCGCGCTCATTGTTGTGGTACCATGTCTCTGTTATTAGGTCAAGGTAAAAGCCGACGTGCCTCCGCTTGAGGGAATCGTCCCATCGATTGAAGGAGCTGACTCGCTCGTAATGATCCAGCCAGTCCTCCACGTCCTCATGGGGAAGCCCAGTAAAAGACCGGGGTTCACGCTGCCGGCAGGTTATTGTCCAGGCTGGCGCCGATGAACTCGCCGGAGAACCAACCATGGCGGCGTTCACATCAGTGGGGCCACCTTGCGTAATAGTGATTGCTTGCGCCTTGCGCCGACCTGAGCGGAGCTCCAGGGGTAGGCCGGGAGTTGAGGTACACGGGATCGAAGGAGCTTACCTCCACCACTTGTAGGCGCGCACCAGTAGTCTTGGGGAACGTCTTTATTAGGCGAGCCTTGTCCTACGTGACAGGGAGCGAGTCCCAGAGAACATCCAAGCCGGGCGTTGATGATGATAGACAACTGATGACGATGATGAAGCAGGATTGCATGTGGAAGACAGGCCTCCGGTGTACGAGTCCACTGGCGCATACCCTTCTGCTAGTACTTCGCACATACCGTTTGTGTACAACTACCGAGGGATTGTCCGGACAGACATTCCTCTGGTGTCGGGGCCCTAACCAGCGCTTACAATATATATATATATATATATATATATATATATATATATATATATATATATATATATATATATATATATATATAATATACATATATATATATATATATATATATATATATACATATATATATATATATATATATATATATATATATATATATATATATATATCCCATAAATAAGGGTTGGCAGTCAAGAAAACCTCGTAAAGCAAAGAGGAGGGCGTGGTAGGTCATTGAAACAGATAGACAATTTGGAAAGAAAGACGGTGGAGAAAAAATGCCCGCCAGGTGGGATCTGAACCCACGACCTTCAGAATACCAGACTGGTGCGATGACAACTACGCTACCGGCGGCGCTATTTTGCCCTCTACCTTCTAGGATATTTATGTTCAGGTTTTTTTGTGCGCTTGGGCGTGGTAGCCAGCGCCAATCGTACACCTCGGTGGGAAGGGGACATTGTTTTTAACCCCGGGCCGTGGCTCGAGTGTCTACGACATGTCCAGAGTGTGCGACCTGCGTTGAACCGTCTTAGGCTCCCCATGACACCAAGACTGCCACAACAGCGGGCCTCGCTATGCATGTAGCGAATCAGAATAGGAAATGAGGGGCTCGTAGAAATAACGCCGAAAACAGGGTGGCAGTCAAGAAAACCTCGGAAAGCAAATGGGAGGTGGATGTAGGTCATTCGAACATATAAACAATTTGGAAAGAAAGAAAGAAAGTGCAGAAGAAATGCCCGCCAGGTGGAATCCTAACCAACTGCCTCCTGAATACAGTTCGTGTGCGATTACCCTCACTACCGCCGGGGCGATTTTCCCCTCCACTTTCTCAGGTATTTATGTTCAGGTTTTTTTCCAGTTCGTGGGGGTGGTAGCCAGTGCCACCCGGACTAGTCGGGGTGAACGAGACCTTCTTTTTAACCTCCGTGCCGTGAATCGAGTGTCTACGACATGTCCAGAGTGGTCGACCAGCGTTGAACCCTCTTAAACTCCCTATGGCACCAAGACTGCCAGAACAGAGGCCCTCGCTATCAGAGGTCGGCGAACTCACTCAAGAGCCCACTCATTCAGACTCATTTGGACTCAAACTCAAGCGTGAGTTTGAGTTTGAGTGATCGCGAGGCTAGTGTGGCATGGTGAGTTTGAGCTTGAGTGAGTTTGAGCCGAGTGATCCCGACTGAGTTTGAGTCCGATTGAGTTTGAGTAAGCCTCAGACCTAGTGAATTCTGAGTCCATTTTGAGTTCTGAGTACATTTTGAGTTTGAGTCCATTTTGAGTTCTGAGTACATTTTGAGTTTGAGTCCTTTTTGAGTTCTGAGTACAGTTTGAGTTTGAGTCCATTTTGAGTTTGAGTCCATTTTGAGTTCTGAGTACCCTTTGAGTTTGAGTCCATTTTGAGTTCTGAGTACATTTTGAGTTTGAGTCCTTTTTGAGTTCTGAGTACAGTTTGAGTTTGAGTCCATTTTGAGTTTGAGTCCATTTTGAGTTCTGAGTACAATTTCAGTTTGAGTACATTTTGAGTTCTGAGTACATTCTGAGTTTGAGTCCATTTCGAGTTCAGAGTACATTTTGAGTTTGAGTACATTTTGAGTTTGATTACATATTGAGTTTTGAGTACATTTTGAGTTTGAGTACATATGAGTAGCCTAGCAGGCAGCTATGGTTGGCTAAGTTTCATGCGTCACTGTGGGCTCGGAATTCAAGTTACCTGCGGGTACGGCACCAATCGCGATCTGCATGATCGGTTGGGAGGGAGGGGGTGTCTGATTTTTTTTAGTTTCTTGTGGAATTTTTATGGCCATAAGCACTTGCTCTATACCTAATTTTCGCGGCTGGGTGCGTGAGTGATAATTGTCTGGTGAGGTCATAAAAAGGGTTATCTAAACTTTTCCTCCTCACGGATTCACTAAGAGCGTGGGAAAGGGTGGTGGGAAAGCACACGGCGGCGCTGGCGTGCTGGTTGTTCGCCTGCTACTGTTAACGGCTTGATATACTAGGGGTCACAAAGGAAGAGATGAGAGCCGGGGGGAAATGGGGGCGGGGGCTGTCCTCTCTGCTGTTTCAAATGATTTAGCTGAGTTGACTGGGCAGCGCCCCTTAAGACAGAATAATGACCACATTAGATTGGGTGAAAAGTGAAACTGATGAGGCTAAGGCGTGTAAGGTATCACATGAAAGGTCCGGATTAACGGAATCAAGCGGGGTAAATAAAAAAATGCTTCCGGATTGTAGTCATCAGGCAGTAATAATGAGTCATAGATTGGGTTAAAATTCAAAATGACGCTGCGAGGGCATGTGGGGAATCAAATTCAAGGTTTCGATGTGGGGAATCATTCGAGACAAAAATGAGTTATGGATATATCATGACGTCGTCATGGTAAGTCATAGATTCGGTTAAAATTCAAGTTCATGACGCTAGGGCGTGTGGCGTATCAAATTCAAGGTCTAGATGAGGGTAATCACGTGCTTCCTGATTATTATCATGGCATAGTCAAAATTGAAGGTTCCGATAAGGGAAATCACGTGGGACAAAAGTGTGGTAGGGCTATATCATGAGATAGTCATGGTTAGTCATTGATTGGTTTAATTTCAAATTGATTCCGCTAGGATGTGATGGGTATCAAATTAATGGTCTTGATGAGCGGAATCAAGTGGGGGAAATACCAAAATGCTTCCTGGTTATAACCATTAGATTGTCATGGCGAGTCTTATATTGGGGTAAAATTCGAAGTGACCCTGCTAGGGCGTGTAGGGCATCAAATTTACGGTCTTGACGAGGGAATCACGTGGTACAAATAAAAAATGGCTTCGTAGTTCGAATCATGAGATAGTCATTATGAGTCATAGATTGGGTTAAATTCAAGGTGAGGCCGCTGAAGCATGTGGGGCGTCAAATTGTAGGTACCAGTGAGGGGAATCACGTCGGACACCTAAATAATGCGTCCTGGTTACAGTCATGAGAGTCACGGTTATTTTGACTGGTATGAATTCCATATGACCCTGCTAGGGTGTGTGGGGTATAAAATTAAAGGTTTCGTCGAGGGGGATCGCGTGGGACAAATATAAAAAATGCTTTCTGGTTATAATTATGAGGATATCGCAAAGGGTATATAGCAAAAGGTACACACTCACACTCACACGCTCACTCACTCACTCACTCACACGCTCACTCACTCACTCTCACTCACACTCACACTCACAGTCTCACACTCACAGTCTCACACTCCCACTCACACTCACACACTCGCACACTCTCACACTGTCACACTCACACTCTAACACTCACACACTCACAAACTCACACACTCACACACACTCACACACACTCACACTCACACTCACACTCAAACTCACACTCACACTCACACTCATACTCATACTCATACTCACTCTCACTCTCACTCTCACTCACACTCACACTCACACTCACACTCTCACTCTCACTCTCACACTCACACTCACTCTCACACACACTCACTCTCACTCTCACACTCACACTCACTCTCACACTCACACTCACTCTCACTATCACTCTCACTATCACTCACTCTCTCTCACACACACTCTCACTCTCACTCACACTCTCACTCTTACACTCTCACTCTCACTCTCACTCTCACACTCTCACTCACACCCTCACACTCTCACTCTCACTCTCACTCACACTCTAACTCTCACTCACGCTCTCACTCTCACTCTCACTCTCACGCTCTGACTCTTACTCTCACTCTCACTCTCACTCACACTCACACTCACTCTCACTAACAGCCACACTCATACTCACACTCTCACTCTCACTCACCCTCACACTCACACTCTCACTCCACTCACACTCTCACTCTCACTCACACTCACACTCACACTCACACTCACACTCAACTCACACTCACACTCAAACTCTCACTCTCACTCTCACTCACTCACAGTCTCACACTCTCACTCACACTCACACTCACACTCACACACACTCACTCTCTCACACTATCAAACTCACACTCACACTCTCACACTCACACTCTCACTCTCACTCTCACTCACACTCACACTCACACTCTCACTCCCACTCTCACTCTCACTCACTCTCACTCTCACTCTCTCACTCTCTCACTCTCTCACTCTCACACTCACTCTCACACTCTCACTCACACTCTCACACTCACACTCTCACTCTCACTCTCACTCACACTCACACTCACACTCTCATTCTTACTCCACTCTCACTCACACTCACACTCATATTCACACTCTCACTCTCACGCTCACTCTGACTCACACTCACACTCACGCTCTCACTCTCACTCTAACTCTCACTCACGCTCTCACTCTCACTCTCACTCTCACACTCTGACTCTCACTCTTACTCTCACTCTCACTCACACTCACACTCACTATCACTCACAGCCACACTCATACTCACACTCTCACTCTCACTCACCCTCACACTCACACTCTCACTCCACTCCACTCACACTCTCACTCTCACTCTCACTCACACTCACACTCACACTCACACTCACACTCAACTCACACTCACACTCACACTCTCACTCTCACTCACTCAGTCTCACACTCTCACTCACACTCACACTCACTCACACTCACTCTCTCACACTCTCACACTCGCACTCACACTCTCACACTCACGCTCTCACTCTCACTCTCACTCTCACTCACACTCACACTCTCACTCTCACTCACTCTCACTCTCACTCTCTCACTGTCACTCTCACTCTCACTCACACTCACACTCATACTCTCCCTCTCACTCACACTCACACACTCACTTTCACTCTCACTCACACTCTCACTCACTCTCACTCACTCACTCACACTCACTTTCACTCACACTCTCACTCACACTCTCACTCTAACACTCTCACTCTCACACTCTCACTCTCACTCTCTCTCTGTCAATATCTGTGAGGCCATTTGAGTTGTGAATTCATTTTGAGTTCTCAGCCCATTTTGAGTTCTGAGATCAGTTTCAGTTTTGAGTACATTTTGAGTTTTGAGTCCATTTTGAGTTTGAGTACATTTTGAGTTTTGAGTACATTATGAGTTTTGAGTTCACTTTGAGTTTGAGTACATTTTGAGTTTTGACTCCATTTTGAGTTTTGAGTCCATTTCGAGTTTGAGTACATTTTGAGTTTTGAGTCCATTTTGAGTTTGAGTACATTTTGAGTTTTGACTACATTTTGAGTTTTGAGTCCATATTGAGTTTGAGTACATTTTGAGTTTGAGTAAATTTTGAGTTTTGATTACATTTTGAGTTTTGAGTTCATATGAGTTTGAGTACATTTTGAGTTTAGGTGCATTTTGAGTTTTGATTACATTTCGAGCTTGAGTACATTTTGAGTTTTGAGTCCGAGTGAGATCTGAGTTTTGCGCTCAATGTGAGTTTGAGTTTGAGTGAGCGCAGATGCGCTGCTCAGCATTGAGTCTGGGTTTGAGTGAGTGGTGAAAAATTCGAAAAAAAAATTGTGAGTGAGTTTGAGTGAGCTGCGCCAACTTTGCCGAGGTATGTTTGCTATGCAAGAACCGAATCAGAGTAAGAAATGAGGGCCACGTAGAACTAACACAAAAATAAGTGTTGGTAGTCAAGAAAACCTCGGAAAACATACGGGACTATGTTGTGGGTATTTGAAACAGATATAGAATTTGTAAAGAAAGAAAGTGGAGAACAAATGCCCGCCAGGTGGGAACCGAACCCAAGATCTCCGGAATATAGGACTGGTGCGATGACCACTACGCTACCAGCGGGCGATTTTCCTCTCAACTTTATGGGGTATTATTTTCAAGTTTTGTTCCAACGCTTGGGGTCTTGGGACTGCTAGAACAGAGGCCCTCGCTATGCATGTAGCGAATCAGAATAGGAAATGAGAGGCTCGTAGAAGTAACACAGAAATGACGATTCGCAGTCAAGAAAACCTCGGAAAGCAAAGGGGGATGTGGTAGGTCATTAAAACAGATAAAGAATTTGGAAAGAAAGAAAGGAAGTATGGACAAAATGCCCCCGAGGTGGGATCCGAACACACGACCTCCAGGATGCCTGTATGGTAAGATGACCAGTACGCTACTGGCGGGGCGATTTTGCTCTCCACTATCTTGGGTAATTATGTTCAGGTTTTTTTTTCCTGTGCTTGGGGGTGGTAGCTAGCGCCACTCGGACTACTCGG
This sequence comes from Haemaphysalis longicornis, assembly GCF_048455015.1. Lineage (NCBI taxonomy): Eukaryota > Metazoa > Arthropoda > Arachnida > Ixodida > Ixodidae > Haemaphysalis > Haemaphysalis longicornis. The sequence goes on along the minus strand of NW_027526361.1, from coordinate 210,767,127 downwards.
GGTGAAGGAGACCTTCTTTTAAAACTCCGGGCCGCGACTCGAATTTCTACGACATGTCCAGAGTGGTTGACCAGCGTTGAGCCCTCTTAAGCTCTCTATGACACCAAGACTGCCAGATGAGAGGCCCTCGGTATTCATGGAGCGATTCCGAATAGGAAATGAGGGGCTCGTAGAAATAAGACAGGAATAAGGGTTGGCAGTCAAGATAACCTCGGAAAGCAATGGGAAGGATGTGGTAGGCCATTGAAACAGATAGAAAATTTCTTTATCTGTTTCAATTGCCTACCACATTCTTACCTACCACTTGCCTACCTACCAATTGCCTACCACATGAGGTAGGCTATTGAAAAAGATAAAGAATTTCTTTATCTGTTCCAACTGCCTACCACATCCTCCCCTTTGCTTTCCTAGGTTTTCTTGACTGCCAAGCCTTATTTCTGTGTTACTTCTACGAGCCACTCATTTCCTATTCTGATTCGCTACATGCATAGCGAGGGCCTCAGTTCTGGCAGTCTTGGTGCTATAGCGAGCTTAAGAGGGTTCAACGCTATTCGACCACTATGGACATGTTGTAGACACTCGAGCCACGGCCCGGGGTCAAAAAGAACGTCCCCTTCTCCCGAGTAGACCGAGTGGCCCTGTCTACCACCCCCAAGCGCAGGAAAAAAAACCTGATCATAAATATCCCGAAAGTTGAGGGCAAAATCGCCCCGCCGGTAGCCTAGTGGTCATCGCACCAGGCCAGCATACTGGAGGTCGTGGGATCGAATCCCAACTGGCGAGAATTTTTTCTCTCTTTCTTTCGAAATTTTTTATCTGTTTCAATGACCAACCACATCCTCCCCTTTGCCTTTCGAGATTTTCTTGAACGCCAACCCTTACTTCTGTGTTACTTCTGCGAGCCCGTTATTTTTTATTCTGTTTCGCTACATGCATAGCGAGGGCCTCTGTTCTGGCAGTCTTGGTGCCATAGGGAGCTTAAGAGGGTTCAACGCTGCTTGACCACTCTCGACATGGCGTAGACGCTCCAGTCACGGCCCGGGGGTTAAAAAGAAGGTCCCCTTCACCCCGAGTTGTCCGAGTGGCGCTGGCTACCACCCCAAATCGCAGGAAACAAAAACACCTGAACATAAATACCCCAGAAAGTGGAGGCTAAAGTCACCCCGCCGGTAGCGTAGTGGTGTTCGCACCAGACCGGTATTCTGTAGATCGTGGGTTCAGATCCCACCTGGCGGGCATTTTTTTTCCACTTTCATATTTTCCAAATTCTTTATCTTGAGCTACTACATCCTCCCCTTTGCTTTTCGAGGTCTTCTTCACTGCCAATTCTAATTTATGTCTTATATATATATATACTTATATATTGTAACGAAGAAGCGAGTCCGGGTCAATGCATTTAGGCTCCGGCCGAAATCCAAGCGGAAGCTGGACAATCCCCACGGACAATCCCCTCGCATCAAGCGCACAGCATTCGCAGCGTGATCATGTTCAGTGCTGGCTGCTCTGCTTCTTCGGCTGCTCGAGCTTCTTCTGCCTCTGTCGCTTGATCCCCTCGGTTGCTTGGCTGTGTAAATAAACCCCACTACATTTTGGTGGAGTGTGCGGGTTTGAGATCAGCTGCCATCACCCTGGAACTTCGAAATCGGCGGCTTCCAACCCCAACCATGCCCGGTAACCACAACGCCACCTAACCGCAGCCGACAGCGTCGCCTGTGATCTGCTCTGGCGCGCTCCGGGAGCGTGATCCTGCCAAGCTCACCAGCACTGCCGACTACGACGCTGACGATTGGCTCTCGTCATACGAACGCATCAGCAACTACAACAGATGGGACGACCCGATGAAACTCAACAACGTGAGTTTTTCCCTCGAGAAGGTCGCAGAGCTGTGGTACAACAATAACAAGACCGGCATTCACACCTGGACGGACTTCAAAACGCGCTTTTTAGAAGCTTTTGATCGCCCTGCCGCGCGTAAAATTCTCGCCGAACAGCGCTTTCGCGGACGAGCCCAGCAGGTGGGAGAAAATGTCACCAGCTACATCGCAGACGTCGTACACTTGTGTAGGCGGGTCGACCCCGCAATGACGGACGCCGAGAAGATCCGGCACATGTTGAAAGGCAGCGACGACGGTGCTTGTCAGATGCTCATTGCGAAAGATCCGACCATGGTGAGTCAAGTTATAAGTCTATGCCAGAGCTACGACGAACTGCGCAGGCACCGGGTCGTGGCCCGTCAATCTTTGGGACCAGTAAATACCGTGTCGGGCCTCGCTCTCCCTTTGGAAAGCCCTTCCCTTTGGGCAAAAATACTAGATATTGTGCGCGAAGAGGTGGCGCGCCAAATTTCTTGCGTGCCCCACGTTCAAGAGACGTCATCATCTCTAGCTCCTGCTCTGTTATTAAGGAGCAAATCGCCGAAGCGCTGCCGACAGCTGAACTTTCTGCTCAAGACGTCACTTACGCTCAATTATCGGCCCGAACTCCAACCCAGTTCTCCGCAATTCGTCGTGTGGGGCCAACGTTATCGCCGCTCCCTTCTCAGATGACGCCGCCTGAAGCCAATCCTTGGCGAACACCTGACAACCGGCCTATCTGCTTCGCCTGCCGCGTACCGGGTCATGTTGCACGTTATTGCCGCCGTATGCCACTTTCTCGTCCCGACGCACTTCGTGCCGCTGCCTACTCACCCCATCCCATGTCGATCTATGAGCCGCCGCCGCTTCGTCGTGGCGCACATCCTGGTCCAACTCCTGATCAGTTTCTGCCCACTCGTGCCGTTGACGCCAGCGTTCACAGTCACCACGCCGTCACTCACTGTCGACCATGCGTCGCCGCCCCGAAGATGTCCAAGAGGGAAACTAACGTGCGCAGTTCACGAGGCACGAACTGCGCACTCATCGAAATGCACAAGACCTCGATCGCCCCCACGTAATGTCATGGACGTAACAATTGACGGTATACGCAAAGTCGCCCTCGTAGATACAGGAGCCGCTATTTCTGTGACAAGTGAAAAACTTTGTCGCTCATTCAAAAACGTTACCACACCCCTCACAGGCCTTTCGCTTCGTACCGCAAGCGCTGAACAAGTCGAACCCTTTGCGACGTGTACAGCGCGTGTAGTTATTCAAGATGCCATTTACCCCATTGAGCTCGTCGTCCTGGCCTCGTGTTCCCACGACATTATCCTGGTCTGGGATTTCCTGTCTCGCCATAACGCTATCATTGATTGTGCCCGTGCTGAGGTCGAGTTATCTGCTCAATATTATGAGACTTTGTGCGATGTTCCCGGTTTGTCGTCTTCCAGTGACAAAATCATCTTCGAAGACGCTCATATCCCGCCGTACAGCTCTATCCTTGTACCTCTGTCGTGCTACTCTACCTCCGATGACACGGTTCTGTTTACTCGAGGGTGAATAAAACCAGCGAAATAGACGGAAGACGTAGAAGAGACGAGACAACACACACGCTGGACTAGCAACTGAAAATTTAATTGAAAAACAGAAACAACCAGAGAACGACCAAGCCTACGCATGCGCAACAAGTACGCACGTTCTGATAAAACGCTATCGAAATACACTTTTTTCCGCTCAGCTTTGTAGGAACGCGATCTCTTTATCGCTGAGGGAGATGGAAGAAACACTCACGCAATTTCCTTCTTCCTGTTGGCTGATGTAGAGCGATTCAATTATTTCCCTCTCTGTTTTAGTCCTGCCTCTTCCCAGAATCGTCACTCTTTCAAACAAAGCCTCACATTTGCCCTGACGTTTGCACTGACGACAGTGATAAGAAAGATGACCGGCTCCTTGCCCTCTGATCAACGCGCAGTGCTCTCGTAACCGGTCGTTGATGCATCGACCTGTTTGGCCTATATATACCTTACCACACGTCAACGGAATGTTGTAAATGACTCTTTCGTCACACTTTACGAATTGCTTTTCATGCTTCGTTTTACACGCACCTCTCTTTTTTCCCGCATTTTCAATGCGCGTGCACAACCCAGACAGCTTACATGGCGCGGAAAACACTAATCGCACACCATGCCGCGGAGCAATTTTCTTTAAGTTGTGTGACACTTTATGAAGGTAAGGCATCACTTGAAATTTTCTTTTTTCTTTGTTTTAATCAGGCCTTTGTTCACTTTTCTGTTGCCTTTTAAGCTTAACATGGAGGCACTCAGCGACTGCCGTAAGCACTGTGCTGGGAAACCCCGCTGCATTTAGCCTCTGAGCCTGACAGTTCAGGCTTTCCTGGATTGCGTGGACACAGCTTTTTTGGAGTGCACTGCGGAAACATAATGTGGCTATGCCTCTTTTTACCAATTTGGAGTGACTCGAATCAAACGGAAGCAGCGCCTTCTTAGTCCTAGGTGAGTAAATCCAGCAAACGTGGCTGTCGTCTTTAAAAGTTAGCGTTAAATGTAAAAACCTAATGGTTTTATTCACAGCAAGTTCAAAGGTAAAATTTAGGGTTTCGGAGCACGCCTTAAAATGCTTTAAAATATCTTCAGCCGCTTGTTTCGGGCAGTCAGAGGGAAAAAGTTTTAACACTACTAAAAAATCATCCACGTAACGAAACATGCGAAGCACTCTGACGTCACTTTCTGTGACTCCCTTAAGCTTTTGATCGAACTTAGACAGGAAAATCTTGCACAATACAGGGGCCACCGCAGAACCAATACAGATTCCTGTCTTTTGAATGAAAGTGCGGTCACGAAATTGAACTACAGTCGACGAGAGGTACAAAGCCACCAACTCAAGGAAAGCATCAGCACTGACACCGCACTCATTTTGAAACTTGACCACACCCGTTTCATCAATCAGTTCACGAATGGCAGAGAACAGTTCGTCATGGGGCACAGAGTAAAACAAGTCTTCGATGTCCACTGACAAGGCAGTAGTAGCCCCTGGCAGACCTTCTTGTAACGATGAAACCATGTCCATAGAGCTACGGGTTTCAAAAGGGTCATGTGGCTTCAGGGAGTTGAGTTGGCGCTGCTGAAACCGTCCGAGTATCTTCTGCCATGATCCATCTTCAGTAACTATCGCTCGAAGCAGGCAGTTTATTTTGTGTGTCTTCGCAGCGAAAAAGACTTTCAGTTCTAAACCATCACTTTTCATTACAGCTTTTGCCAGACTTTCCAGGTTCAACTCGTTCAGTTTCTTCACAGCAGACGTCTTTGCCTTCTTTGGTAAAATCCCCGCAGGCTTAAAATGTTTACGAATGGCTGCCGACGCTTTTTCACCAAAAGTCTCGTTTGGGAGCACTACGAAACCTCCTTCTTTGTCAGACGTCAGCAACGTCAGGTTGTGATCCACGAAATATTTTACAATCCTTTGCAACTCTCCGTTTTTGCCGCCTCGGTTACCTTCTTGTATTCCTGCCAAGCAATCAACTCCTTCAGAGACGCAGTGATGGTTTAGAACTGATGGTTTAGAACTGAAGTGATGGTTTAGAACTGAAAGTCTTTTTCGCTGCGAAGACACATAAAATAAACTGCCCGCTTCGAGCGATAGTTACTGAAGATGGATCATGGCAGAAGATACTCGGACGGTTTCTGCAGCGCCAACTCAACTCCCTGACGCCACATGACCCTTTTGAAACCCGTAGCTCTATGGACATGGTTTCATCGTTACAAGAAGGTCTGCCAGGGGCTACTACTGCCTTGTCAGTGGACATCGAAGACTTGTTTTACTCTGTGCCCCATGACGAACTGTTCTCTGCCATTCATGAACTGATCGATGAAACGGGTGTGGTCAAGTTTCAAAATCAGTGCGGTGTCAGTGCTGATGCTTTCCTTGAGTTGGTGGCTTTGTACCTTTCGTCGACTGTAGTTCAATTTCGTGACCGCACTTTCATTCAAAAGACAGGAATCTGTATTGGTTCTGCGGTGGCCCCTGTATTGTGCAAGATTTTCCTGTCTAAGTTCGATCAAAAGCTTAAGGGAGTCACAGAAAGTGACGTCAGAGTGCTTCGCATGTTTCGTTACGTGGATGATTTTTTAGTAGTGTTAAAACTTTTGCCCTCTGACTGCCCGAAACAAGCGGCTGAAGACGTTTTAAAGCATTTTAAGGCGTGCTCCGAAACCCTAAATTTTACCTTTGAACTTGCTGAGAATAAAACCATTAGGTTTTTAGATTTAACGCTAACTTTTAAAGACGACAGCCACGTTTGCTGGATTTACTCACCTAGGACTAAGAAGGCGCTGCTTCCGTTTGATTCGAGTCACTCCAAATTGGTAAAAAGAGGCTTAGCCACATTATGTTTCCGCAGTGCACTCCAAAAAAGCTGTGTCCACGCAATCCAGGAAAGCCTGGACTGTCAGGCTCAGAGGCTAAATGCAGCGGGGTTTCCCAGCACAGTGCTTACGGCAGTCGCTAAGTGCCTCCATGTTAAGCTTAAAAGGCAACAGAAAAGTGAACAAAGGCCTGATGAAAACAAAGAAAAAAGAAAATTTCAAGTGATGCCTTACCTTCATAAAGTGTCACACAACTTAAAGAAAATTGCTTCGCGGCATGGTGTGCGATTAGTGTTTTCCGCGCCATGTAAGCTGTCTGGGTTGTGCACGCGCATTGAAAATGCGGGAAAAAAGAGAGGTGCGTGTAAAACGAAGCATGAAAAGCAATTCGTAAAGTGTGACGAAAGAGTCATTTACAACATTCCGTTGACGTGTGGTAAGGTATATATAGGCCAAACAGGTCGATGCATCAACGACCGGTTACGAGAGCACTGCGCGTTGATCAGAGGGCAAGGAGCCGGTCATCTTTCTTATCACTGTCGTCAGTGCAAACGTCAGGGCAAATGTGAGGCTTTGTTTGAAAGAGTGACGATTCTGGGAAGAGGCAGGACTAAAACAGAGAGGGAAATAATTGAATCGCTCTACATCAGCCAACAGGAAGAAGAAAATTGCGTGAGTGTTTCTTCCATCTCCCTCAGCGAAAGAGATCGCGTTCCCACAAAGCTGAGCGGAAAAAAAATGTATTTCGATAGCGTTTTATCAGAACGTGCGTACTTGTTGCGCATGCGTAGGCTTGGTCGTTCTCTGGTTGTTTCTGTTTTTCAATTAAATTTTCAGTTGCTAGTCCAGCGTGTGTGTTGTCTCGTCTTTTCTACGTCTTCCGTCTATTTCGCTGGTTTTTTCACCTTCAAAATGTACCAACTGGCCCAGCAAGCTGCACTTCTTCTGTTTACTCCATCCGAAGTATTCCTCCGCCGAAAAAACCTACCCCTTCCTTTCGCTGTTTTGGGGCTCCATCTGGCTTCACCTCAATGTGGATTACGAATCCGATCCCCTGCCCTTTCAGTTTTCTGCGCGGCAAACGCCTCGGTAATATTGAACCCATATCCTCCATTCTCTACTTCGACGATGACGAAAGTACATCTGCCCTGGACATCAACTTTCTCACCACTCCGTCCTCCCATGCCCATCCGCTACCGGCCGACGCTTTCGCCTCTTCATTGGACAGCAGCTTGACCTTAACGCAGCGCACACAACTGCTCGCACTGCTAAGCGCCTTCCATTATTTCTTTGACTCGAACCAAACTGCCTTGGGCCGTACGTCAACTGTCGCCCATCACATCGACACCTGCGCACAGCCACCTTTGCGCCAGCGTCCATATCGAGTATCACCATCTGGACGCCGCGTCATTGGTGAGCAAGTGGAAGACATGCTTCGGCGAGGTGTCATCCGACCGTCGCAGAGCCCGTGGTCATCGCCGGTATTGCTCGTGACTAAAAAAGACGGCTCCATACGTTTTTGCGTATCGGAGGCTTAACAAGGTGACCCGCAAAGATGTCTACCCATTGCCCCGCAGTGACGATGCCCTTGACTGTTTGCACGGTGCGGAATTTTTCTCTTCATTTGATTTGCGATCCGGCTACTGGCAGGTTCCGATGGCTGAATCTGACCGACCGAAAACAGCCTTTGTTACTCCCGACGGCTTATATGAGTTTAATGTAATGCCATTTGGCCTTTGCAACGCGCCAGCAACATTTGAACGAATGATGGACAACATCTTAAGAGGTCTGAAGTGGAACACGTGTCTCTGTTATTTAGACGATGTTGTTGTGTTTTCTCCAGATTTCGAGACACACCTCATCCGGCTCAAATTCTGACCTGCCTGACGGCCGCTGGTCTACAGCTAAACTTGAAAAAGTGTCGCTTCGGGGCCCGCAAATTGACAATCTTAGGCCATGTGGTGTCCAAGGAGGGCGTTCTACCTGATCCGAACAAGCTGCGGGCAGTCGCGGAGTTTCCCAAGCCGACGTCACTCAAGGCCCTCCGCAGTTTCATTGGCCTCTGCTCTTATTTCCGCCGGTTTGTCCGAAATTTCGCTTCCATCATAGCGCCCCTAACAAGACTACTGGGCAGCGACAATGGAATAACTTCGTGGTCGCCAGAGTGTGACGAGGCGTTTTCTACTTTGATGCACTTGTTGACATCACCACCCATTTTGCGCAACTGCGACCCCAGCGCCCCAACCGAAGTGCACACGGATGCCAGTGGTGTCGGCCTCGGTGCTGTTCTCGCACAGCGAAAGTCTGGTTACCCGGAATACGTCGTTGAATATGCCAGCCGGACCCTCACGAAAACGGACTCCAATAATTCCGTAATGGAAAAAGAGTTCTTGGCGATTGTTTGGGCCTTGGGAAAGTTCCGACCCTACTTATATGGCCACACATTTCACGTTGTCACCGACCACTACGCCCTATGTTGGTTGTCGTCTCTCAAAGACCCAACGGGATGGCTTGCGCGTTGGGCCGTACGTATTCAAGAATACGACATTCGCGTTGTTTACAAATCAGGGCGCAAACACTCTGACGCCGATGCCCTCTCTCGCTCGCCTCTGCCAGATTCGACGACGTGCCCGATTCACCGGAGTCGATCGTCTCTGCGCTCACGCTTACTAACCTGAACCTTCACCAGCAAAAAGACCCTTGGGTCTCTTCTATTATAAAGTACCTTATCGCCAAGATGGCCACCTCTCAACCTCGAGCACTACGACGGCAAGCAGCTCGTTTCGCTGTGCGGGAGGGTGTTCTATACCGTCGCAACTATATGACCGACGGAAGGAAATGGCTGCTCGTAATACCACGCCATCTACGAGCCAAAATATGTGCAGCTTTCCACGCTGACCTCCAATCCGCCCACGCTGGCGTATTGAAAACTTACACTAGGCTTCGTCAGCGGTATTACTGGAAAGGAATGTATAGTTTTGTGCGCAAGTACATCGGTGGCTGTGAGGCCTGCCAACGACGCAAGCTACCCCATCCAAAGCCTGAAGCAGCATGCAACCTCTACGCTCCCTTCGCGCCCCTTTGACCGGGTTGGAATTGACCTTTACGGACCCTTACCATTCACGCCTTCTAGGAACAGGTGAATTATCGTCGCCGTAGACCATCTTACGCGCTACGCGGAAACGTCCGCGCTTCCCAGCGCTACGGCACGCGACGTAACCCTGTTCCTTCTTCATCACTTCATCCTACGTCATGGTTCCCCTAAGCAGCTTCTCAGCGACGAAGGACGCGTCTTTCTGTCCAAAGTTCCGGAAGCTCTCCTCAGTGAATGCAAGATTGTTCACCGGACCTGTACTTGCTACCACCCGCAGACAAATGGTTTGACGGAACGATTCAATCGCACGCTTGGTGACATGCTTTCCATGTACATAGCATCGGACCACTCTAACTGGGACGTGGTGCTTCCATTCGTTACTTTCGCGTATAATACCGCAACGCAAACCACCACCGGGTTCTCTCCCTTTTTCCTTCTTTACGGACGCGAGCCCTCATGCACAATGGACGCCATCCTACCATACAGACCCGATGCCTCGGAAGGCAAGCCCGTCTCCGATATAGCACGACACGCTGAAGAATGTCACCAGTTAGCATGTTCCTTCACGTCCAGTGAACAAATTCGCCAAAAGTACCAACACGACCTAGGTGGGTCATCTCCGCCTTCTTTCCCCCCTGGATCTCATGTTTGGCTATGGATACCGCTTACAACGCCTGGCCTGTCTTCTGAGTTCCTCGCCAAATATCATGGCCCGCATCGCATCATCGAGCGCGCATCACCAGTAAACTACGTAGTCGAGCCGCTCACACCATCTGGCGATCTTCGTCGCCGTGGCCGCGAGACTGTCCACGCCAACCGTTTGAAGCCCTACCACAATCACCCGGGGGTAATTGTAACGAAGAAGCGAGGTCCGGGTCAAGGGATTAAAGCTCCGGCCGAAATCCAAGCGGAAGCAGGACAATCCCCACGGACAATTCCCTCGCATCAAGCGCACAGCATTCGAAGCGTGATCGTGTTCAGTGCTGGCTGCTCTGCTTCTTCGGCTGCTCGAGTTTCTTCTGCCTCCGTCGCTTGATCCCCTCGGTTCCTTGGCTGTCTAAATAAACCCCACTACAATATATATATATATATATATATATATATATATATATATATATATATATAAATATATATATATATATAACAGTGCAGGGCTTGGGAGCTGAATAGTATATTAAATTAGAGTCACCACGAAAAACATAACAATATTAAATACGACGTTTCGGCTGGGAACCAGCCTTTTTCAAGTCAAGTACAAAGGTCGAATATAGGGTATATGTAGGCTCGCAGGGAGCGCTGTGAGCACGTGGACACATTATTTCAAAAGTGTGCAAGAAGGAAGTACAGCAAGAAACAAGTAGAAAGAAACGTACTGCACGACTGGGCGCGCAGGTAATCCATCTCAATATACAACGCGGCCAAAAGCAAAAGCGAGGCAATTAGGGAGCGTGTTTCCTTCAGCCACCGCCCACCCACGCACAGCAATAATTAGAAAAGTAAACAAATAAGGAAGGGGTACTGGGCATCTCACTCCAAGGGAGTGGAAACAACCTGCCGCATAAGACGGAAGCGTAGAATCGACAATTAGTCAGCCAGACACTGGGGAACGCAAACTGGCAGAAGGCGACGTTGAAGTTCAAGAATGCAGGCGGGAGGATTACCGAGGGGGCGGCGTCCTCAAAGGAAAATGCCGCCGCTTCCCGAGGAGACCAGATAATGGCCACAAATGGCTTATCCACGTCCCGGGCACAAGGCGGACAATGACGACCCCTCGAAGGGCGCCGACGCCGACAGAGGTCTGCGTGAGCCACCCAAGAAGAGCGCAGGTTGTGCGAGGATTTTGAGAAATGACACCTAAGGCAGGAAATAAACAAAGAAACAGCACACAGAAAAAAGTAGTTGAACGAGCCTCCGGCTCATGACATGAAATGGATAGATACAACAAGTTGTTAGCATACATTTGATATTTTTGCAAGTAACAAGGGTTTGACATTATTAAAACAGTAAAATAATGATGTGACGCCCGTACGAGAACAAGTCTCCAGTGATCTTAAAAAAAACTTTGTAGGTAGTCATCAATGACAACATAAATTCGCACACAGCATTCTTTAAACAAACTGACAGACGAAGGAATACAAAGAATACACGTGTACAAATCGTAGAACATGGTGAACCATAGCAATGAACAAAAATAGCTAATAAAGTGACACTTCGGGCAAAAGAGCAATGAAGCATACGGATGAAATACGTTATTCACAACACTAGACCGAATAGAGCTTGTAAAGTGTAATGATGGGATACAGCAAGATTTCGTGCAGGAGAAGCATTAAAGCATACGGAAAAGTAACCTGCTGACAACCATGAATTAACAAACGGTTGAGAAGTGGTAACGTGCAATACGTGCCGCTACAAGGTCTAGGTTTGAAGGCACGACAGCCTTCCCTGAGACTCATTGATACCTCTTGTGAGAGTGTTATATTTGTGGATCACATAAGATTCGCAGGCTTCCCTGTCGAAATGGGTTTTAAATCCCGATTGAAGCACTCTGGCCTTAAATTGGTCGAACGGGTGTTTCAAAGAGTTGATATGTTTTGAAAGGGGGAGATAAGGTTTTGTTTTTGCATCGGATCTGTGATTATTGATGCAAGTTCTAAAAGAACTTTCAGTCTGGCCAATATATTGCGCACCACAATCACCACGTTCTAGGAGGTAAACTATATTTGCAGTGTCACATATAAAGTTGCCCCTGATCTGCATGGAAAAGTCAGATTCCCTGCTCTGAGCGCTTGTTGTTGGTGTCATCATTAGACACAGTTTGCACCGGGGTTTTCCACATGGTGTGGAACCTGAGAAACTAGTTTCTCTTGATCGAGATGATGTTACAATGTCTCTGATGTTTCTTGCCTGGCGATACACCACGCGTGGTGGGTCTGGAATGACGTGCTCCATTCTTTCACTCTGGAGCAAAATGTTGTGGTGTCTTCTTAAAATTTCATTCACGTTTGGGCCAGATGCCTAATATGTCAGAATCAGATTGGTTTTTGACTTCGAAGTGGAGGTTTTATTGGCACTAATAGGGCTAGAACGCTCCTGTTCTGATGCCTTCCTGATTGAATCTTCAATGAGCCAGGTGCTCGTTCAGCTGCTTTTTTCTCTGTGCTATTTCTTTGTTTATTTCCTCCCTTGTGTGTCATTTCTCAAACTCATTGCACGCTCTTCTTGGGTGGCTCACGCACACCTCTTTCGGCGTCGGCGCCCTTCGAGGGGTCGTCATTGTCCGCCTTGTGCCCGGGACGCGGGCCGCGGATAAGCCAGTTGTGGCCATTATCTGGTTTCCTCGGGAAGCGGCGGCATTTTTCTTTGCGGACGCCGCCCCCTCGCTAATCCTCGCGCCTGCATTCTTGAACTTCAACGTCGCCTTCGGCCATTTTGCGTTCCTTAGTGTCTGGATGACTAATTATCGATTCTACGCTTCCGCCTTATACGGCAGGTTGTTTCCGCTCCTTTGGAGTGAGATGCCCAGTACCCCTTCCCTAATTGTTTACTTTTCCTAATATTGCTGTGCGTGGGTGGGCGGTGGCTGAAGGAAACACGCTTCCTAAGTGCCTCGCTTTTGCTTCTCGGCGCGTTGTATATTGAGATGGATTACCTGCGCGCCCAGTCGTGCAGTACGTTTCTTTGCACTTGTTTCTTGCTGTACTTCCTTCTTGTACACTTTTGAAATAATGTGTCCACGTGCTCACAGCGCTCCCTGCGAGCCTACATATACCCTGTATTCGACCTTTGTACTTCACTTGAAAAAGGCTGGTTCCAAGCTGAAACGTCGTATTAAATATTGTTATGTTTTTCGTGGTGACTCTAATAAAATATATATATACATATATATATATATATATATATATATACATATATATATATATATATATATATATATATATATATATATATATATATATATATATTTTTTTTTTTTTAATAAAATATATATGTATATATATATATTTCATTAGAGTCAGAGAGAGAGATGTATGTACATATAGAAATAGATATATCAGGAAACAAGAACTCACACAGAGTGCGAAAACAGAAGTTTATTAGAGACAGAGACACGCGAGAAGGACATTAAACATAAAAGTAAACGTTTACTGACGTTTCAGGGGGAGGACGTCAGTAAACTTTTATTTTTATTTTTATTGTGCTTCTCATGTGTCTCTGTCTCTACTAACCATATATATATATATATATATATATATATATACATATATATACAGAAAGAAATGCCAGCAGTCTACAACGCCAAAGAAGGCATAGGGGAATGGTTAGACTATTTTTTATCGTTAGTGACATACATTATTTTTTCGTTATTAATTATGTGAGAAAGAAAGAAAGAAAAACACGCGCCCAGAGTGGGGACCGAACCCACGACTGCCGGCATTTCTGTCTATTTTCTGACGAGCCCCTCATTTCTAACCCCTATATATTGTTACGTGGCGGCAGGACACAGATGAGACGAACGATGCGATGGAGTGAAGCGATCTATTCACATTATGTACAGTGCGGCCATGACAGAGCTCGCGCAAGGTTCGCGCGAGGCACTTCGTCATCGTCGTCGTCGTCATCGTCGTTGGTTCAAGGAGCTGTCAGGCATTGTCCACCTTAGTCCCGTAACATCACCCCCCGGTTCGAGGACGACCGACCCGGTCGTGGCCAAGGCAACGCGAGGATTGCGATGAGGATGAGCGATGCGCTGACAAGGTACAGTGAAGATGTGCCTGCCGCCACCGATGATGCACGTGATGATGCCTGGCCCCGCAAAAGCGATGTCTTGAAGACAGAAGCGGACCGTCGGAGGAACTCGAACCACGTCGGACGAGAGGGCTGGGGACGCGGCTTCTGTTCTTTTGGTCTCGGCATGTAGCGGCTCGTCTTCATCGGCTGGTCACGGGCTGGGGTCACGGGGCGGGGGACGTGGTCAAATGCTCGTCGCAGTGCCTGACACGGCCGACGTTTCCTCGACGATTCCGCCCGGGCCGAGAGGATGCGATGTGGAGGCCAGAATGGGGATGACACCGCACACTCCACCAAAATGTTACGTGGCGGCAGGACACAGATGAGACGAACGATGCGATGGAGTGAAGCGATCTATTCACATTATGTACAGTGCGGCCATGACAGAGCTCGCGCAAGGTTCGCGCGAGGCACTTCGTCGTCGTCGTCGTCGTCATCGTCGTTGGTTCAAGGAGATGTCAGGCATTGTCCACCTTAGTCCCGTAACATCACCCCCCGGTTCGAGGACGACCGACCCGGTCGTGGCCAAGGCAACGCGAGGATTGCGATGAGGATGAGCGATGCGATGACAAGGTACAGTGAAGATGTGCCTGCCGCCACCGATGATGCACGTGATGATGCCTGGCCCCGCAAAAGCGATGTCTTGAAGACAGAAGCGGACCGTCGGAGAAACTCGAACCACGTCGGACGAGAGGGCTGGGGACGCGGCTTCTGTTCTTTTGGTCTCGGCATGTAGCGGCTCGTCTTCATCGGCTGGTCACGGGCTGGGGTCACGGGGCGGGGGACGTGGTCAAATGCTCGTCGCAGTGCCTGACACGGCCGACGTTTCCTCGACGATTCCGCCCGGGCCGAGAGGATGCGATGTGGAGGCCAGAATGGGGATGACACCGCACACTCCACCAAAATGTTACGTGGCGGCAGGACACAGATGAGACGAACGATGCGATGGAGTGAAGCGATCTATTCACATTATGTACAGTGCGGCCATGACAGAGCTCGCGCAAGGTTCGCGCGAGGCACTTCGTCGTCGTCGTCGTCGTCATCGTCGTTGGTTCAAGGAGCTGTCAGGCATTGTCCACCTTAGTCCCGTAACAATATATATATATATATATATATATATATATATATATATATATATATATATATATATATATATATATATATATATATATTTATATATATATATTTATATATATATATATATATATATATATATATATATATATATATACACGTTCTCGTAGGAGGCTGAATGAGGTTTATTGTGAGCAGCGCAAGAAAAGCGAGCGTAGGTATAGGCGTACAGACCATGGCTGAACTCACGTGCCAAGCACCCTGTACATCTTCTGCAGATACCAGCGTGCACGCATGCCCTCGTGTATAGGTTGGCCACGATCACATGGTACTCTTTTATGACGTGGCGCATGTCACTGCGGGCGTAGCACGCTACAGGAGCTGCTCATTACCCTTGCTAAAATCGCCCTCGGTGAAAAGAAGACAACCTGGCAACTTAGGGCGAGGACGACACAAGTGGGTCATGTTGGGCTTCAGGTGTTAAACGTAGACTGTTCGACTCCCTCGGCGGCCAAGATCAGAGGACGGGGTGACGTGTTCAACAAAATAGTTTGTGCGCAAAGTGCGGGTGATAACGTTGTAATGGCCATAATACATGGCAACATATTTTGAGGAGAGACTCGGTGTTAGGCAGTGCACCCAAAGTAATACTTGTCTGCCGGAATCTAATGTAGAGTGGGTTGTGAAATTCGCACGGACAGGCTACTGGCGATATAGACCTGCAGTTGTCAAGAAACGAGAGAGTTTCCGAAATTCTCTGTCGTTGTGCGCTTGTTGCGAAACCGGTGAAATTAGGCGGCTTTCGTGTTGTGATGAGCGATGGTACTCACCGTAGAGTTCGGCTCGCGTCTGTAAAGTAAGAAAATGGAGAAACTCCTGCGGTTGTATGTTTGGCTGTATTATATGCGTAAGGTACGAACAATAGTACAAGGTTCCGATTGGAGTAATCCGGCGATATACATATTGACAGCGTATCTCCGAGGGTGCTATTGAACTGATCTGTGAGCTCCTTGTTTAGCGGGTGGTACAAGGAGCTCGTGTGGTGAACGACGTGGCATCAGTATATGTCCGAGGGTGCTGTAGAACTGATCTGTGAGCCCATTGTTTAGCGGGTGGTACAAGGAGCTCGTGTGGTGAACAACGTGGCATTCGGCGAGTTGAGCTCTCACAAAGTGCGATAGGAAATCGTGTCCCCTTTCAGAGGTCAGTGGCGAATATTGGTCTTTAAACGCGGCACTCATATCTCCTCATTACTTCATATTGAGGAGTTATGGTGTGCTTATGACTATGGTTATGGTCATGGCAAATAAAATGATTTGATAAAATCGCAACCCTTGGAAAGCCTATTTAGGGCCCCAGTAATAAAGGTGTTGAGTGTCTCAAAAGTGCTGTATTAAACCTTCTTACTTCAGAAATTTCCGTGGAGCTCCGTGACGAAGGATAAAGGAACGCTGCAGAAAAGTCGCGACGTCACAAGCCGTGAATGCCGGCAAGCGGCTGCTTCGCCGTACTTCGAGGGGTGGTGCGCTGCAACAATCATCAACGGCTGACGGTCGGCAGTTAAAAGCAGTAGCCCGTTCAGATCGATGCCAACGCAGTAAAAGGATTTTGCCCGGTACGGTAGTGGTTGCAACAGGGGCACAGAAACTGTAGGTGGTGATTAGCGGCGTTGGCAGTCCGGGCAAAACCAACGTACTTCCACAAGTAGTATACATTCTTCACTAACCATAAACTATTCGGAATCGCTCGCACGTTCTTTGAACGCAAGCCTTAGTGCACCTAAGATCGGCATAAATGTAGGTGCAGATTTCTTTTCGCAAAAGGCATGAAATAACTAAGAACAACTTGCGACTGTCCGGGGAGTAGTTCTGATGATAAAGGAGCTCTACACGCAGTTATGAGTGAGAGCCTGGTCGCCCACGACCTTGGGTCTACCTGAAGCTGACGCACCAGAGAGGACGCTGATAATGGAAGTCATCAATGAGTACTTGGGCAGCTCGGCAGGAATGTTGGTGGCACGGACCAATGATAACCTGCAGCCAGTTGTGGCAAGCTCAGATGCGTCAGCCGTTATTGGAGACCGTGAGAGATCGTCATCATCCGAATGTTTGCGGCCGGAATATCACGTGGATATCATATTCTTGTAGGCGAAGAGCCCACCAGCCAAAATGAAGTGTAGGACCTTTCAGGGAGGCGAGCCAACTAATCGCGTGGTGATCGGTGACCACGTCAAATCGATGGCGAGTCTTGTATTGGCGAACTTTCCAGCGCCCATATTATGGCCAACCAGTCCTTCTTCATGATGCAGTACTTGGGTTTGCCTTCGTGAGAGCCCGCATTGTGCACGCGACAACATATTCCTCAAAGCCAGATCTTCCCTGGGCGAGCACGGCACGAAGTCGAATCCCGCCCGTGTCAGTGTGTACTTCTGTTGGGGCCAACAGGTAAACTCAAGTAATATAAGCAGTGATGTCAGCCAACAACGAAGTGTCACAAATTCCTCGCCGCATAACGCTGCCCAAGCAAAAATGCCCCTGTGTGGTACTAAAAAGCATTCTATGAGGCGAAATGATGCTGGCAATGTTGGGAACAAACCTTCGAAAAGAGGACCACTGCCTCTCAAGTTTGAAAACGCCTTCAGTAAGGTCGGCTTCGAGAATGGCAGAACGGCTCGAAACTTTGTCTTGTCGGGCAAAATACCGTCCTTAGAAATGACATGGCCTAGGCCTGCCAGCTTCCCTGCTTCGAAGTGGCATTTTTTCAGGTTGAGCTGCAGCCCACCGTTCGGAAGGGAAGTCAGATCTTGTTCTATAAGAATTCCGTGTATCTCAAAATCTTAGAAGAGTATGCAGTGATAACACGGACTATGTCAAGCATCTAGACGAACTCAAGTCCAACCTTATGAACAGGAACAACCTCTAAAGCTCACTCGATCAGGCGTAACAACGTGCGTCTAATCTCAAAAAGGGTGACGTGCTCAACAAACAGCGACAAAACGATAGCGCCAGACCGCCTGCCCTAATTACTAAATTTTCAAACGACCTCCCAAATGTAGCAAGCCTCCGCCTAAAGGGTGACGGGGCAGCACGTAGGCGTTGGCTGTGCCACTTGCGCCAGCGATGTGCTTCTCTCCCAACAGATCGCCAATGAGGATAAGCCGATGCAGTGGTTATCCCTTGTTCTGCCAGAATGAACAGGCTCGTCATCATTACTGTCACATTTTAAACGGCGGAGGTGCGATGGTAGTTTTTGCGTGCAACGTTTAGCTCCCAACGTTTAGCCGGCCAACGTTTAGCCGGCACATCACGTGGTATTTTTTGTATTTTGCGGGCATCTTCAATACGCTGAAACACTAACGCCTACTGGATATAATGACAGATATTGTTTATTCTGAGGTTTTGAATACCGCTCTGCCACTTCCTAATTGTGATGTTATGCCTAGCTTCGTTGGTTCGAATGTTCGCTAATTAAAATTGACTAAATACCTAATTAGGCAACATACAAAAAAAGCATGAGAAACTACATAGAAAAAGGTAGCAACATGCGTTTGGTTGCATCATCTTAGAGTGCATCAAAATATTTTTAAACTCTCGCTAAGGTAGGGGAAACACCGTGTATATATATATATATATATATATCTATATCAGAAGCCTGTTTATATACACTGGAGCACCAAAGCCTCTCCCAAAGATTTCCAGACACACCTATCGAGTGCTAGCTGAGTCTATGTTTTTCCTGACCATTTTTTGAACTCGTCTCGCCATAGAGTTCTTGGTCGATACCTTTTGCGTTTGCGGTCTATTGACAGAGTCTCTGTCAAACGGATAGTCGTCATGTTGTTTCTCATTCGCATTCCGTGACCAGCCCATATTATTTCCTCCGCTTAATTTGAACTAGAATTTTCTCCCCAGTCTATTGCTTAAGACATGTGGCCACGTTCCAATCCATCAACGTGACCTCTGGCATTCGGCGTTCTATTGTCCTTTGTGCCCACCTAAATTTTGTTTTAAGTCGTTTGGCCAGATTTCAAGTTTCCCCCTCGTAAGTCATTACTAGTAGGAGGCTTAACAAAGGAGGCTTACCAATCAGGATATCTGAGTGTTGTTACCAAACGCAGCCCATCCCATGAATATTCTGTGGGTAATTTACCGTTCATGGTTTCGATCGGTAGCTATATCTTGACCAAAATATATCTATTCAGTTACCGTTTTTATTACTTCATTGCCTACCGGGAAGGGATGTAATTTAGCATGCTTAATCGACCTAACCTAGGATTTTTCTGCAATAGGCAATATCTGAAATTTACAGCGCAATGCAGTGAACGCAGCAGGTACCCTATCCGATGTTTTGATGCTGGCGAGACGTGACCACTACGTGCGGGTGTCCCGCATGTGAGCGTACGCGCTTCGACTGTCACCGTTAGATTTTTATCTGGCGAAATGCCAGTATACTGCTGTTTACCGCTTTGCAAGCAGGCGGAGTCACAGAGAAGGGTGGGAGAAAGGTTTTTGCAGTGGTTTTGCAGCGATAATATAAGCGCAAAACAAGTGTATTGCGTGCAGAAACCTTAGGCGCATTCTTGGTTGCATGAATGAGTCGCCGCGGTGCACCAGCCACACGATAGTGAAGCGGGACTAACCATTGTCTTTGTTACGCAGGCAGGCCGCGTTTTTAAAGGTTTGTCAGCTTTGCGGTTAGGTGTATTCACTACGTCGGGCCTCTCCACGACAGTGATTCCCCGCATTCTAGTGGAAAGTCTGCCGCTGCTGCTGCTGGGGTAACTAGTGGGACAGAACAGAAGAGTTCGGGCGGGGCGGTTTTGTAACAAAATTAGACCATGTAGGTAGACGATGTACACATGGTAGTTTTGAAGGTGATTCTGCACAGCGACGTGCAGAGCTCCCGCTACTCGGAGTAACATGTCTCACAGGCTTCATAGAAATGGATCTCGTCCGGTTGTCCGCGTTCAAGCTCCGTTGTGTCCACAATAAAAATCGAAGCATGCTCACTGGGCCGCAATAAAACTGGTTAATTTGAAGTATGAGGGCTATGCCCACGCAAACGGGAATGTGTCTGCTCAGGCGCTTCACTTCAGTTCCCCGAACGTGTGCAAACGAAAGTTTTTCATTCGGTGCTCATTCACGATCTTTACCAACGAAGTAAAATCGGAAAGTCCCAGATAATTGTGTGCCGCCGGAGGTTTGGAAAACTGCCAACATGAAGTATCGCCAGGGCTTGACTGGATGACATTCTACATGATGTAGCAGGGCTTAATGGAAGTTCTGTAAATGCGTAACTTCTGCTCATGACAAAGTCTCATTTATTTTTAGACGGAATTCATCTTCTGCAATTTAATCTCTTCGATTCAGTTGCGTTGCAGCTGTTTGGTTGTTTCACAACTCACCTCACCTGTATTTATGTTTCCTTATC
Source organism: Haemaphysalis longicornis (assembly GCF_048455015.1). Lineage (NCBI taxonomy): Eukaryota > Metazoa > Arthropoda > Arachnida > Ixodida > Ixodidae > Haemaphysalis > Haemaphysalis longicornis. The sequence goes on along the minus strand of NW_027526361.1, from coordinate 210,746,506 downwards.
AAGCATACAGCTGTGGAGGCAGCCAGGACTTGGTTGTACGGGATTCTGCTTTTTGGCTGCCTCACGCTCGCAGCTCCTATAAACCTTTGATGCTTCCTGGAGATCAAACATAAACTGATTTCAATGACCCCGAGTGCCCACACATGATTTGTAATGCCTCTTAAGGCTTGCCGTGAAGGGCCATATAAGGGAAAGGCTGATGGAAAAGGATAGTGTGCCCAGAATAATGGGGGGTCACCTTACCAGTTTCTCGGTGCCCGCAAGCTGGAACCTCCACGTATTATAAGCCGTATTGTAGTGCTTCATTAGCCTTGCAATGCCCATATTAGTGCGACCTCTATTCTTGAGATGAATTTGTCATAGTGCCTGTGTTTGCAAACTAAACTGAACAACCAAACAGCTGAGACAAACGTATTTTATGACGTCGCACTATATGTTCGTTTGCCTAAGTCTTGTAGATCTTCTTCCTCCACTTTCCAAAAGATGCAACGGTCTGGTGTCACGGTGGCTCCCCGTTTTGAAATTCTGAGCGACGTCCATGTAGTCAAGCATGCAGGACGTTTTGCCTGCTCGTATGACAGTGCAGATCCAGCAGGCTCAACCCAAAGCTTCGTGTCCACTGACTACCCCCCAGCGGCATGGAGAACGGCCGCAAAGTCGAAGGTCCCAAGGCTCTGGAGGTCCGCTCCCAGGCTTTGAATCGCGTCAAGTTGCGGCTGCTCCTTTACCTGTTCAGCCCGGACGTCAAAAAGTCACACGGGCATCGGCACGCTTTAGTATCTGGGGACTTTCGGTTTCGGTTTGATGTCAAGGAATTCTACCACCAGGGGGCTAACCTGTGATGTCAGCCAGTGTAGATAGATCATGTGAATGAATAAAGTTATTTTCTTTGGCTTGGCTCTTCCACTCGAGAGTGCGCCTCCTGCTTTGCCCTTCGGGGCCGTCACCGACGCGACACCACACATGCCCATTCCCCCTTCACCCTCCGACGGGGCTTTGTAAATGCATGCAGTCAAGATTCTCATATTTTCACTAAGTGTCATATCCAGGTACTAATAAAAGAAGCTGCGACTACATTTCCACGACTGCTTTATACAAAGCAACAAGGCTACGCATCCTGCTCTCCGCAAAGTAATGACTATGTCATTCGGAAAAAAACCCTTCTGCTGCTGAGGTTACAGTGCAATATTGCAAAACCTGCATGAAGTGCTTGGATGTAACCAACCTCTAGTGTACCATCAAACACACTGCTTTTTATTGATGAGTTAAAAGCTAGAAGAGCATATGCCAATGCTGCTGAAAATTCACTAAAACTACATGCGCCGCAGGAAGCAGGTTTTTAAACAGTCCAACTTTTAACCGACGTGGCACTTGTGGTAGCTATCTCATAAGTTTTTTCTGTCTACTTATCCTTGAAAATCCATTTATTCTTAAGGTTCAATGAACCCACTAGCGTACGTGGTGTTTTATACAAAACAGGATGCGCACTCGTAATGGCTACACATTATATTGAAACCAGTTATGGATACGTGCCGATGCGAAATTTGCTTGCGCGAAAAACTGCTTTCATAGTACGAGCAATGCCCCTCGAGGCATGCACAGTGACCACCCGAACAGCTGCTAAGCTCCTGCGAGACTTTGTCTGCTGATCGGACGGGCTAATATTCAACGCCAAACCATAATGACAAGCTGTCCAAGCACGTGACCACGCTTATTGAAAGAAATACGCACTGACATGAGCGAAGACGTTGAGAACGCGTACACGACGTTGGCATCGGTGGCACTATTTGCGCGTTGCTTCGAAAGGCAAAGCACTGCGTGCTTTCAGAATGATAGGTAAGATTACGTCGCTTACGTACCTCGTGTAAGAGGCGTTGGGTAAAACTGAAGACTGCAGGGTATACTGGCGTGCTTCGCCATAATTTCGAAGAATAAGCCCAGGGGCCACGCGTGCGAACTACCGGCCGTGTGCTAACAGTTAATACGCCGTGCATTGACCTTGTGAGACACGACGCGACGCCGTGTATAGAGAGAGGCGAAGGCAGGGAAGGGGGCACTTTAAATGGGCTCCCCCATTGGCATTTGTACGACCCCCCAAAGTCGCGGAAGCTGACTGGGCTCGAAATACCATAAAGGTTCCCGCTTGCATTCTTGACCTTGTCGCATAGAGGCGGTCGGTAGTTAATAGGTGTAACCCGTGGCACGCATGTAAAATCACTGGTAGTGGCTGCATATGCTTTGTAGTTTTCACCTCTTATAGACCCCGGATGTTTTTCGGCATTTCGCCTCCCATAAACTTGTCGCATTTCCTGTCATCCCCACCACTCGCGTTCATGCAGAATGGTCATTTTCGCACCTTCCCCCTTTGTTTCGTTTTTTTTATTGTTTGTGTAGTTTGTTTTTGGAGGTCTTTTTCGCTTGCCTTTGGCAGAATAAGCTCTGTATGATGTGTGTGGTGGTTTGTGTGTTTCTTTCCCATGTGTCTTGTGTTTCGAGGTGCCGCCCCCCACCCTGAGGCCGACGAAATTTTCCAAAGCTTACATTCCCGAAGAAGGCCTGTCTCATGTAGAAACGGTCGATATAAAGTCTCCGAAGAGCAAACTTTTCATGTATATATATATACATATATATATATATATATATATAAAATATAGTTAAGAGAAAATGTTCCTGGCTATAAGGTTAACAATACGATAGAGATGTCAAAGTGAAAAACATAACAATAATTATTCTAACGTTTCGACGGGGACCGGTCTTTTTCAAAGATACAGATGGTGCAGATCAGTTGGGTTTATATACATTTCAGTGGTGGGCGGGGCAAGAAGATGTATCACGCAAAACGTAGGCTCTACGCGACACAGACGCATACGAAGCACCAGAAAGGGGGGGTGATGCGGCGTGGGAATGGTGCCGGGAAACAGAGGGAAAGGGAGCGTAATCAAGACAGGCGAGGCTACAGGATAACGGGAAAGCGTTGCATGGCACTGAAGTCAAGGCTGGAAATCCAGAGGGACCAAGTAGGGGCCTGTTTCCTGCTGGTTGCCTGACTGCGAATTGACTGGTTAGGAGAAAAGGGTGGGAGAGCCAAAAGTCAATTACGGACACCTTGTGCAGGTTTTAACACACACACACACACACGTACAGGCGCGAAAAAGAAAAAAAGAAAAGAAGCATGCGAAGCACCAGAACGGGGGGGGGGTGATGCGGCGTTGGAGTGGTGCCGCGGAACAGAGGTGAAAGGGAGCGGTGCGTACGCTCCCTTTCCGCTGCCCAATTTTAACGCGTGCTGTGCACCTTCCGGACTGAGTAATCAAGTGGCTGCCAGCGGTGCGAACCGGTGGTCCTCTCCACTGCGTTAGTACCTTTTTCAGAATGGTAGCCAATGACTTGCTCATAACTGAACAATCTGCTCAGGTGTCTACCAATGCGTATATTTCTTGCTCGTTGTCAACCTGCACAGGTATATCGGAACAAACCACAGCGTCGTCGGTTCGTCGTCGTCGTTTCATTGGAGGGTCTTCAGTGCTTCGATGGTCAGCGGCCTCACCTCCTGAGGTCGCTGCTCTTAGTTTTCCCGGACGGAAGGGCTCGGAGAACGGCGCCGCGCAGATTGTGACGGGCTCGGACTCGAAGAGCGGCGTCGTATCGGTGACGGTGATCGGTTGTCGCGCCATCGCTGCGGAAACCCATTTCGACGTTCGGCCAGCTAAATTTCGATTTCGGCGGGGCGCTCACCGTACCTCGGGCGTGGGGCGTCTGGAGGGAATTTACGAAGACCAAGTCGTCGGTAGGGACCTTCTCTGTATACGTGGCTTGCCTCCTCACAGTGGAAACATAGGTGTCGGTGATCTAGCGTGCGCCACTCGTCGCTCTTGCGACGCCTCCTTGCTCATCAACAGGTAGCATAGCGCGGGGTCTGAGGCGCAATGTCGCTTGCTGTGTTGTGGCGGCAAGTGTTTGGGCAACGTAGCGATCCGACTGCCTCAGGGCAGCCGAATTTGAGGCAACCTGCGTCTGTTGTTGCGGAGCACCGTACGGCTCCTGCGGTACACCATACTGCCCCTGTAGTGCTTCATACGGCTCGGGCGCTCCAACAGCTTGCCTGACTTCGCGGCGTATAGCCTCCGCGGGGCTTGAACCTGCTGGATTCCATGCAGCTTTTGGAGTTCCTCTGGACGATCGACCTGACCAACTCCCGGAGGCTCCAGTTTGTGTTCCTTGCTCCACTGAAGAGGGGTTGCTCGACATAAAAGTGATGTCCCGGCTGTACTGCCTCGCTCTTTGGAGTAGTGCCCTTTCAATGGCTGTGGCCTCAAACAGAAATGCGCTGACAGACTACGGAGGATTGCGCACCAACCCAGCAAATATATCCTGTGGGATCCGTCGATTCCCAAGGACGAGACTCGACCGTCAAGGGGGGAGAGAAGCGACCATGAAGGTGTGTCTTTAATGGAATGTCGAGCGGTAAGGAGAGGAAAAAGAAGCAATGCGTGCGCTCGTGAAGCGCGATCCATGATGATGATGATTCCAGTCAAGGGAGGCTGGCCCAGTTTGTGAAGATGGCTCGCAACCGAAGGCCAACGGTTGTCGATGGCGATGGGGCTGTGTATCAACGCTTCAGAAGATTCTACATCTTCCCGGCCACCTAAATTGGCAGGTCAGTGTGCTTCCAAAGGGTAAAGACACTGGACGAGCCGCCTTGTCACGAGTAATGGTGCACTAGCGCACTTTTTGATCGCGACCTGGCTGAATCTGTTCGATGCGAGCGAGGCTCCAAAGAAGTCTGGGCTTGTTGGGGTTTTCGAGCAGAACAACTGTCCCGGGCTTCATGCGATCTGCTGACCCATTACGTGTTTTGCTTTGAAAACGTAGTTCATTCAGGTATTCATTTTTCCAGCGCATCCAGAATTCATCCAGCATCGGCTCTCTTTTCTCCCACATTCTCTTCAGGCTCGGCGAAGTCGACTCGCGAATTAGGTCATCCGACGGAGGTAGCGCAGTGAGCCTTCTTCCGATGAGAAAGCACGCTGGTGATAGAGGGGTAGGTTCAGATATACCGCTAAACACGAAAGTCAGAGGGCAGGAGTTGACGATTGCCTCAACCTCAGTGATGATCGTGGAGAGTTCTTCGGCGTCAACTAGTCGTCGTCCCAGTATTTTCTTCAACGTCGCCTTGATGGAGCGCACCAGCCGTTCATAAAACCCACCCCAACCATGGAGCTCCCTCCACGATGATTTTCCAGGAAATAGATGACGCTGCGAAGTACGCTTGTACGTCGGCGTCCTTATCGTTCTCCCTAAGGTGTCAAGTTCTCTCGATGTCCTCTTGAAAGTTCGTGCGTTGTCTGTGGATACCGTCTTGCATAACCCACGACGCGATACAAAACGACGGAGGGCTCTAACAAAGCTGTCGGCACTCATGTCAGAGACCAATTCGAGATGAACAGCTCTTGTGGTGGCGCATGAGAAAATGACAATATAGGCACAGCTCGCTGAGGAGTCAGTCTTGACAAAAAGTGGTCCTGTGAAATCTATCCCGCACGTGAGAAACGGGTTCGTGGTGGTAACGCGGTCTCGAGGAAGTGGTGCCTCCTCTTGCTTGAACGGTGTTACTTGAAACCGCTTGCAGGTAGTACACTTGTTGAGCATTTTCTTCACAAGTTGCCGACCTCGGAGGATCCAGTACTTCTCTCGAAGCTGAACTAGTGTGTCACGTAATCCAGCGTGTCCAAGTGCTAAATGTGCGTGTCGGACCAGCGGCTTCGCATAATGGGCGTCGTAAGGGATCAGGACAGAGTTATTGACGTCATAGCCTTCCTCACAAGCGGCTATCTTACTTTGAACTCGTAAAATAGCGTGCTGGTCAAGAAACAAACGGAAGGCCTTGAGCAATGTGTTCGACAGAGTCAGTCCCTTCCGAATGCAACTTATTTCGTTACGAAATGCGGAACCCTGTACAGTCCGGATGCAGTTATCCTCTGCCTTCTGAATTTCATCGCTAGTTAAGAGCCCAACGATCCCATATTTATTCCTCAGGTTGTGAAAGTATCGATACACCCAGGCGACTACTCTATGTAGTCGTAACAGCGAGTTGAATCTGGCGATGTCTATCAAATTTGAGCTGGATATCTGCAGAGTGAGGGTTTGTGGCTTTGCCTCTTCCGTTGCTGCTTCTGGTCGCGCGTCAAAACTAGCCGGTTGTAAGGGCCAGTGATGAGAAGAGCAAATCCATGCAGGTCCTTCCCACCATGCCCTGGATTTTATCAGCGACCGCGCTCCTATTCCTCTTGTAAGAAGGTCGGCCGGGTTCTCCGTTCCTGGGCAGTAATGCCGCTGATTTGCTGTGGAAAGTCTTCTGATTTCTTGTACCCGATTTCTTACGAACGTCTTCCACGTAGCAGCTTTCTTGCGAACCCAACATAGGGTGATCAAAGAGTCTGTCCAAAGGTGTGTCTCAGCGATGTTCAGGTCCATGTATTCCGTGACGTAGCGGCTCATCCGTGCAGCCAGGGATGCAGCTGTCAGTTCTAGTTTAGCTAGCGTCACTTTCTTTATCAGCGCGACTCGGGTTTTCGCCAAGAGCAATCGCGTACACTTCAAGTCGTTGTCAAATTCCAGGCATAAGTAAGCTGCTACCCCGTAGGCCCAAGGACTTGCATCCGGGAATATGTGCAAGTTCGCTTTCGTAATGCATCCACACATGCCTTGACCCAGGAAGCGTGGAACTGCAAGTTCACTGAAGGCGTACAAATCTTCGCACCATTGTTCCAAACTCGAAATAGATCTTGCGGAAGCTCATCGTCCCAACCAAGATTTCGCTTCCACAGGTCTTGGAGTAGGGTCTTGGCTGTGACAACGAACGGGCTTAGAAATGCAAGAGGGTCGAAAATGTGGGCAATGGCTCGAAGAGTAAGCCGTTTTGTCGTTAGGCTGTCGTGTAGTTTGAAGTTCGCCTGAAGGTTGAATCTAAAAGTCTTTCACTGTATCTCATTTTAGACCGAGCACCTTCGATTCCTTAGGAGATGGCAGGGAATACGCTGTTTGTTCCTGAAAAGAGCCATTTTGAAATACTGCAGCTATGGTAGGGTTATTCGAAGCCCACTTTCTGATGTTCATGGAAGCAGTCTTGAAGATCTCCAAGGTCTCTTGATATAGGAGTTTTGCTTCCACTTCCGAGTGAGCTCCAAAAACCAAGTCGTCCATGTACATAGATCTCAAGAGAAGCCGCGTTGTGCGGGGGTAGCGACTTTGATGCAACCCAAAATGGTGTCGTAACGTTGCCATCAACAAAAATGAACTTGAAGTTGCACCAAACGGCACTCTCGACATCCTCCAAACCTCTGGACGTGGAAGCGGTTGACTGAGCTGTGGGCAGCTTTCAAACCAAAGAAAGCGTATGGAGTCGCGGTCTTGTTCTTTCAAGGTGATCTGGAGGAAGGCCTTTTCAACGTCAGCAGTCATGCCAATCTTGAACTGCCGGAACCTCAAAAGGAGAGCGACAATGTCCGAGTTTAGATTTGGTCCGACTTCCAAATTGTCATTCAACTACCTGACTCCTCTGGCGTGTGAAGATGCATCAAAAACGATGCGAATCTTCATCGTAAGGCGGTCCTCGCGTATGACGGCTCGATGTGGTAGATAATAAACGTAGCGGCCATCGTTGGGAGTTGTCGTAGGGAGCTTTTTCTCCGGTTCTATCCACGATGTATTGTCGAATGGCTTTATCATATGCCTGTACGCTTGGTGGGCTCAATGATAGCTTCCTACCCAAAATGACTGAGCCTTGGTTCTGCTACCTCGAAGTTGTCAGGTAGATCGACTTCCTGGTTCCAAGGAAGAGCAACTTCGTATCTGCCGTCTACAAGTCGTGTGTTTTTCTCGAAGTCTTCTAAGACCTGATCTTGAGTTGAAGTGTTTGTCAGGTCTTTTATGCCAATGGTCTCTAGTTCCCAGAATTGTTTGAGAGTGGATGTGACATCGGACGGGCTTGCGTGCAAAACTACGACGTTCTTGCAGTGTACTATTTTTGTTGGAATCGGAACAGGCCCTTCAACGGTCCCGCCCAGTCGTGTCGCAACGGCTTTCATGCAAGGTCAAACTGTTTTGATGTTCCCTGTCACGATGTCCCAATAGAAGTCAGACCGATCAGAATCGCTATGCCCTTGTCACTTTCTGAGCCGCACAGCACGGCTGTCGTGTCGATTGAGTGCGACTGTAAAGCGTTTATGATTCGTTCATCGGGATCAGGAATCATCTGGTTACAAATGGACTTCACCTCCAGTGCTTTCACGCTGAGTGTTGTTTTTCCGGTAGGGTCATGTAAGCGGACTCGAACTCTTCTGAGAGGTTTGCTAGTTTCTTTTCCTCCGAAGACCCCTACAGTCAATACTTCGATGAATTCGCACCCCAACTTCCTAGAGAGTTCTGTAGTGATGAAGCTACGCTGGCTTCCCCTATCTAGGAGAACTCTGCACCCTTCGGTACTACAGGAGCCAGAAGCCTGGATGCTCAGCGGTTGAAGTAGTACCAAGCTGCCTGCTTGTCCAGAGAGGAGTTGTATGGGGGCTGCAGTAACTTTTCCCTTTTCAGAATTATCCGTGTCTGCGTAGCACATGGAGAGAACGTGGCGTCGTTTGCAACGCGGGCAAGCAATTTGCTTCCAGCAGTATCGAGCAATGTGTCCTGGACTCGAACAACGGAAGCAACGTCCGTATTTTGTGATGAGTGATTTCTTTTCCTCCATTGGGATACTCTTATCCGAAGAAGATCCTGTATCTTGCCGGCCGGAGCAAAAGAGGCACTTTCCGTCTCATTAGCTACCTCATACAGTGCCGCTGTAGAAGGTCAGCGCTCAAAACGTCCTGTTGCGGATTGCTGTTCTTGCTTGCCAGTCGCCTTCAAATTTGTTCTCTGAGACGGGTTCGGACTGATTGCCTCGAGGCACTCCAGTTCGTGTTCAAGAAACTCCATCAGGTCTGTCGATTGTTGTTCATGCTGCGTCTCTGATGTTAAGGCAGAAGGTGACTTCTTGTAATGCTGATGGACCTCAGGACCATGTCTTGAGAGAGCGTCCTTAGAAGTATCTGACGTAGAATGGAGCAATATGTCTCTGGGTTCGTTCCTAAGGCTTTCAAGCTTCTGCAGTGTATCTGCACGTCGTCGTACAGCTTCCGTAGTTGAGTTACGTCAGTTGAGGACGAAACCGGTGAAACATCAACCAGCGCCTGCAGGTGGTCTTGCGCAATCCAGGACTGATCGCCGAACAGCTTCATGAGTATTTCTATTGCGTCGTTGTAGCACTGCTCTGTCATTGGAAGCCCAGTTATTGCTGAAGTGGCCGAACCGGTGACTAGGTTGGTGAAATAATAGAATTTTTTCGTTGCTCGCAGTTCCGAATTGTTGTGTACGGCGTGCTCAAACTGACTCCAGAATCTGATCCAATTATGTCAGTCTCCTTCAAACTTCTTGAGTTCTATTGTTGGTAGCTTTGGTCTAGGGGTTGCGGGCTCGCTATGGGCTGATCTCGTCCCAGGAGGCAAAACGACCGACTCACCAGCCTGCTGGTCTCGGGATCTGTAGCGAAGCTCCACCATTATCTTCACCACCTTGTCACTAAACGATGTCGTGTTTGAAGTCTATTCGGTGACCGTTTCGTCCGTGATGTCCCCCAAAATGTCCTCGTCCAGCTTCAGGATGGGTCGATACATCGCCTTGATCCTCTCCCAGGATACCGCAGCGTCCATCGCCATGGTCAGAGTGCCACTTCGGAGGCCGTCTTTTATCTCGATCAAGGCGGCTGAAAGCTTGTCTCGAAGAGCCGTTCGTCGCCGCAGCTTCCTCTCGATCGAAGTCTTCCTTGGAGGTAGGTCCGCCGGTCTTTCAAGCAGAAGCCATCGAAGAAAAGCTGTCGGTCATGCTTGTCGGTGTCGGCCTGGCAGACACGAGTTCCCAGGTGGTTTCGGCACCAAGTTGTGGGATCCGTCGACCCCCAAGGACGAGACTCGACCGTGAAGGGGGGAGAGAACCAACCATGAAGGTCTGTCTTTAATCGAACGTCGAGCGGTAAGGAGAGCAAAAAGAAGCAATGCGTGCGCTCGTGAAGTGCGATTCATGATGATGATGATGCCCGCAAGGGAGACTGGCGTCAGTTTGTGAAGATGGTTCGCAGGCGAAGGCCAACGGCTGTCCATGGCGATGGGGCTGTGTATCAACGCTACACCTACCCGGCCACCAAAATTGGGAGGTCAGTCTGCTTCCAAAGCGTAAAGACGCGGGACGGGCCGCCTTGTCACGAGTCCACTTGGAAGGCGAATGGTGCACGAGCGCATTTTTTGATCGCGACCTGGCTGAATCTGTTCGTTGCGAGCGAGGCTCCAAAGAAGTCTGGGCTTTTTGGGGTCCTGAGGAGAAGGGGGTGGATGTAGAGCTCGGTTGATCGTACCTCGCACTTCTACCAGTTTTGTAGCGACAAGACGTTGCACGGGGGGATTACAATTAGTTTATTGAGGCGAACTTGTGCCCACAACGTAAAACACCGACCATTTCGAACGTCTGCCCACGAGCATCTCTCGCAAAACTGGCCCCGCCGCACGAGCGCGCATTCCACGTGGCTTCTTGGAACGGCGCCACGAGAGCATGCTCCTAGTGACGTGGGAGGCACCTTGTGGGAAAGTTTCTTCGCGGCAATATACATACATACATACATACATACATACATACACATAAATATATATATAATATATATATATTGTGGTACCGGGATTCTTGCACCCGGCCGCGGTTCCCCAGAAAGACACTGCGCCCCCAAAACCACACCTTTACTGGGAGTCCCGTTCCGCCAAGGTCCGCTCCTCAGCCGTTCTGGCTGCGCACACCTCACCCAGCCGAGTCCGCCATGTTCTGACCTAGCTCATCTCGCGCCACATCTTCATCCTCAGCCGGCACATGTCCATCGCGTGGGATTGTCCACCGCCACTATGGCCGGATTACCACACTCTCCCCCCAACCGAAGAAAAGGCCGACGCGCAGTCCTCGAGCCAACCGATGATGGATAAACAGTAACTCGAAGCATCCGCATCGGAGCCCCAAGATGACGTCACACTCCACGAAAGAGATGTCAACAGCAAGCTTGGAACTCGGGACATCCTCCGGGACAGCAGCCACAGGATCAAATCATCTCAGGAACAGCCATGGACGCCGCTGGATCGCTCGCGCCACTGGAGGAATCCCATGAACCGATGACGGTCTGTTCAACAACACCACAGGTAGGAGATAGGGCCTCCCGGAGAGAGCTACGCAGCGCCGGAGTGGAACCGAGAGCATTACCCAAACGTCCGGTTCAAGACCAACAGCACACACGCCAAGGTAGCACAGTGGAGAGTAGAGAGCAGGGACGGCCCGTAGCAAGAGCCGTAGAGCCAAGAAGGTAGCCCCAAGGCCAAGGAGTCAGAAGCTCAGGATGCCACCGGGTCATGCATCACGCACATGTGGATATGGCAATGGGGAAAGTCCTCCAGACGGGTCGGCAATGAATGCGGGCGCAGCAGGAGCGAATGCCAAAATGGACTCTGGACGCGAAAGAAGCAAAAATAATGCCCTTAAACGAACACAATTTGATCTGGGGAAAAAAATGAAAAAATAAAGAACTGAATCACGTGGGACTGATCAATCATCAAATTCAGGCCAAGAAAAGGTAATCCGAAACAAAAAAATTCCTAAAAAAGATACTCTAGATACATCCCATAGAAAGTTACCATGACGGGTGCGCAGACGCCATTGAGAAACAAGAGGCGTTGCGTCCAAAAGCAGGTCAGTCCACGTGGTACTGTCTAAGGTCTGCTATATTAACCTGGCCTGCATGTTCACCTGTACTCATGTGGCGTAAAAGATACGTTATGGAAGACTGCTTCTCGCTTACGGTAAAAGGGCCCTCCCATTTAGGGGCTAGCGACGCGGCAAACTTGCGTGAGGCATCGCTCAGTGGATGAGTGCGCCGTAGAACCATGTCGCCAACCGCAAACTGAACATCCCGACGGCCCCGGTTGTACTGCTTCGCCTCCTGGAGACGAGCAACGTCAAGCTGCTCCTGGGCAGCCTGTATCGCGTCACGCAGTCGCTTGCGGAAGGCCACAGCTTGGGGCGACAGACGAGAACCCGCGTCCGTTTCTGGAAGTGTCCTGTCAAGAGGAAATGGCATTTCCCGACCGTAGTTCAAATAAGCTGGCGTAAACCCGGTTGAACGATTCACCGAGGTGCGAGTGGCAAATGCAATCTCAGGCAGCTTAGCATCCCAATCCTTGTGTTGCTCCGTATGAGCAATTAGCATCGCCTTGAGGTTGTGATTCACTTGCTCAGTTATGTTTGTCTGAGGGTGATGGGTGGTTGTACGTTTGTGTTTCACGCCTACGGCTCGGCAGTTGTCCTCAAACAATTTGCTCGTAAAATACGTAGCATTATCCGTTATGAGCTGTGCGGGGTACCCAAAGCGCGAAAACACTTACATTAGGCACCTCCATACATTCGGTGTATTGACGGTACTTAGCGGGAACAGCTCTACCCACTTCGTGAAATGGTCCGTCACCACAAACAAATAACAATTACCACGCGGGCGGCGGAGGTAAGGGCCCATGATATCGCAAGTAACGATTTGCCAGTGGCGCTTACTCTCAACAGGCTGCATCAATCCGGCCGGGCAACCGACTCGGGGTTTCGCTGTCTGACACACGTGACAGCTCCTGGAATACCTCAGCACATCCTGCCTCATTCCCGGCCACGTGACAGTCAGACAAAACTTCTCATAAGTTTTGCTGCCAGAGCTGTGACCAGCCAGTGCTGAATCATGAAAGTAACGTATGAAAGCCCTCCGAAGCTTACGCATTACAACAGCGCGGAATTGGGAATTAGCTTCGTCATTGTCCTGCGGGATATACCGTAGCAGGAGACCGTCTTCCGCCAACACATATGTATCAAACTCAACGCTGTTGCTCGTGGGAGCAGCGCCCTGTGCCCCGACGTGCTCAATGATCTTGCGGCAAAGTCCGTCGGCACGTTGCACCGCGAGAAGATCTGCCCTGCTCACCTGCGTACCCCACCGTGCGTCAGCATCCACTGCAGCCACCAGCGCCGGTGCTGCCGCGTCCGAAAATGGCGGCAGGGGCGCGCGCGATAGCGCGTCAGCGACTTGGTTCTGCGAACCCTTCCTGTGCTGGATAGTAAAATCGTAGCGCTGAAGCGCAAGAACCCAGCGCGCAAGACGACCAGCGGGGTTCTGCAAACGCTGCATCCACGTTAATGCCATGTGGTCTGTGTGAATCGTAAAAGAGGCTCCGTCAAGATACATGCGAACTTTCTTCAGTGCAAACACGATTGCTAGGCACTCACGTTCTGTGACAGTGTAATTGCGCTCAGCCGGAGTGAGCGTATGGATAGCAAATGTGACGGGACGGAGAACACCCTCAAACTCCTGCATCAGCACTGCGCTCAGTCCATAGTCGCTAGCATCGGTCTGCAAGACAAATTGTTTGTTAAGGTGCGGTATCCTTAATGCCGATGTTTCCGCGATTGCGCGAGACAGTGCTTCAAAAGCTTGCTGTTCAGCCTTCTCCCATTGCCATTTTACGCCTTTCCGTAGTAACTGGTTTAGCGGACGTGACAGCTCCGCACAATGAGGGATGAAGCTACGGTAAAAGGCTATCATGCCCAAGAAGCGCTGCAAGCTCTTAACGTCACGCGGGCACGGATACTCCGTTTTTGCCTTCAATTTGGCATCGTTAGGACGAAGCTCTCCCTTGTCCACGACAAAGCCGAGCAAGTCAACTTTGCTTCTCGCGAGTTGGACCTTTTTAGGATTGATGGTGAGACCGGCGCGTTTAATGCGGTCAAGCACATCTCTGAGATGCACGAGATGCTCCTCAAAGGTACGCGAAAAGACGACGACGTCGTTCATATAGGGCACCGCGTACTTATAACGTGCATCGTCAAGAACGATGTCCATTAATGTTTGAAACGAGCTCGGAGAGTTTTTCAGCCCAAACGGCATGCGCACAAACTCGAAAAGACCCCAGTAGCATGTGAAGGCGGTTTTAGGAATATCATCAGGGTGCATTTCAATTTGCAAAAAGCCGCGTGAGCAAACTAGAGTGGTAAACACGCGTGCACCACCAAGCGAGGAAATGATGGATTTTACGGCAGGAAAAGGATAAGTCCGCCACGGATTTGAAGTCGTCATAGCCCGTGAACCGTAGCACTGCGAGGCTCGGGTGGAACGCCGGCACGCGCTGCGGCGCCTCGAGGATCGTGGGGGGCGCATGCCCGGAACCAGCGGGCCCCACCTGCAAATTTTCCAAGCGATTAACAAGATTCTCGCAGAGGCGTGCGATCGGGCCCAGGGTAGCGACGACCGCCGAGGCATTCGATCCAAATCCGGCACCGTGAGGATCGGCCGAGAGGCTCCGTCGAGCAGAAGGCGTGGCTGCACGCCGGCGAGGCCTACGCTCCATGATGGAATCCCGTGCACCACAAAGCGAAAAAACAGGCACACAGCGATTACCGCCGCCGCGCTATCACAAGGGAATGCCACTATTTGCGAGAAAAGCGACACAAAAATCTCCAGAGAACAACCGGGGAATACCCCAGACACCAGCGACGCTAACAGCGAACGCTCTAGAACAAAGAGGAAGAAGACCACAATGTCTTTTTCGAGAACAAACGGCCGGCCCCACGTTGGGCGCCAAATGTGGTACCGGGGTTCTTGCAGTCGGCCGCGGTTCCCCATAAAACACTGCGCCCCCTAACACCACACCTTCACTGGGAGTCCTGTTCCGCCTAGGTCCGCTCCTCAGCCGATCCGGCTGCGCACACCTAACCCAGCCGAGTCCGCCATGTTCTGACCTAGCTCATCTCGCGCCACATCTTCATCCTCAGCCGGCACATGTCCATCGCGTGGGATTGTCGACCGCCACTATTGCCGGATTACCACAATATATACACATATATATATACATATATATATATATATATATATATATATATATATATGTAAAGGATATAGTCTGCGTTCCGGTAGAAGGCTGGGCTCGTTTATTCACGAACGAGGCATCGACGCAGACGGGGTGAGCCGAAACGACCAGCTTTTCGTGAGACAGACGGTGAACGAGCGCGTCCTCTTCCTCGAGCGGCATCCGGCGCAGCATGTCCACGTAGGGGGATTTACCCGTTGTGGCTGATGCTCATCACAGTTCTCATGGGCGCAACATGCTTACTACAATACCCCCGGCAGAAAAGGGAGCCATCCTGGCGACCTACGGGGAACACAAGACGAGCGGGTCATAGTATGGCTTCAGCCTCTGGACGTGAACCGTCTCGCGACCACGACGTCGGCGGTCCGAGGTGGACGTTACGGGTTTAAACACATAGTTCACTGGTGACGTTTGTTCCAGTACTCGGTAAGGCCCTTGGTATTGAGAAAGAAATTTCGACGAAAGACCGGGCGCCGGGCGCGGTACGGAAAGCACGACCAGTGATCCTTTCGTAAATGTTGAAGCTGTAATAGAGTCATCGTGACGCGCCTTTTGGCGTTGCTGCTCTTCCGATGTAAATCGTCGGGCTGGCTGGCGACATTCCTCGGCGTGTCGAGCGATGTCAGACAATGGTGCGTACTCGGAGGCGTCTGGTCGGTACGGAAGTACTGTATCTAGCATGCAGGGGGCTCGCGACCATAGAGTAACAAGAACGGCGAGAATCCTGTGGTCGCCTTCGTGGCCGTGTTATAAGCATACGTCACGAAAGGAAGAACGAGGTCCCAGTTAGAGTGGTCCGATGAGACGTATATGGCGATCATATCGCCGAGTGTGCGGTTAAACCTTTCGGTCATGCCATTTGTCTGGGGGTGGTAGGACGTGCTCTTTCGGTGGACCACGTGGCACTCGGCTAAAAGGGCCTCCACGACTCCAGATAGAAAGACGCGGCCTCTGTAGCTCAGTAGTTCACGAGGAGCACCGTGCCGAAGAACAAAACGGCGTAGAAGGAAAGATGCAACGTCCCGAGTCGAGGCGGCCGGTGGCGCAGCTGTTTCGGCATACCGCGTTAAATGATCAACAGCGACGATAATCAAGCGGTTACCGGCGGCTGTGCTGGGGAGTGGGCCGTAGAAATCGATGCCTACCCGGTCGAAAGGCCGCGCTGGGCAGGGCAATGGCTGGAGTGGGCCACTGCCGTGATGCGGTGGAGACTTGCGACGTTGGCAGTCCGGGCAAGATCTAACAAACTTGGCGACAAAGGTGTACATCCCGCGCCAGTAGTAGCGGAGTCGGAGGCGCTCGTAGGTTTTAAGGATTCCAGCGTGAGCACTTTGCGCATCGGTGTGAAACATGGTACAAACGTCCATGCGCAATTGGCGAGGAATCACGAGTAGCCATTTTCGACCTTCGGGGAAGTAGTTCCGGCGATATAGGAGCTGGTCACGAATAGTGCAGTGGGCAGCTTGACAGCGCAGTGATCGAGACACAGGAGCTGCCCGTGAGTGCGACAAATATTCGAGGATCGAAGAAAGCCAAGGGTCTTTGCGCTGCTCAGCAACTATGTCCGTCATGGCCAGAGAGGTCAGGTTGTGGTCTGCTGCGAACAAGCTATCTATATCCGACGCAAGCGGGGATCGAGAAAGACCGTCGGCGTCGGTATGCTTTCGTCCAGATCGGTACACAACACGGATATCGTACTCTTGAAGGCGGAGTGCCCAGCGGCCAAGACGGCCGGTGGGATCCTTCAGAGACGATAACCAGCACAGAACATGGTGGACCGTTACGACGTCAAAAGGGCGACCGTACATGTAAGGACGAAATTTGCTGATTGCCCATACAATAGCCGAACACTTTCTCTGTTACGGAGTAGTTGACTTCGGCCTTCGTGAGTGTACGGCTCGCGTAACTCACCACGTATTCGTCAAATCCGTCCTTTTGTTGAGCGAGCACAGCACCTAAGCCAACACCTCTGGCATCAGTGTGGATCTCAGTGGGCGCATTCGGGTCAAAGTGCCGCAGTATCGGTGGTGACGTAAGGACCCGACGTAGCGTTAAGAAAGCGCTCTTACACCCGGGTGACTATTCGGAAATGTCTCTACTTTCGCCGAGAAGCTGTGTGAGAGGCGCAGTGATGGAGGAAAAGTTTCGTACAAAGCGGCGGAAGTACGAACAGAGGCCGAGGAAGCTTCGCAGGTCCTTCAGCGTTGTTGGCTTCGGAAACTCCGACACGGCACGAAGTTTTCCCGGGTCCGGGAGGACACCGTCTTTCGAGACAACGTGTCTTAAAATGGTGAGTTTTCGAGCAGCGAAGCGGCACTTCTTAAGGTTCAGCTGCAGAGCAGCGGAGGCAATTCATGTTAGCACTTGTTCGAGGCGTGCGAGATGGGTTTCAAAATCATGCGAAAACACGACAATGTCGTCTAATAAGCAGAGACACGTTTTCCATTTCAAGGCCCGCAGTACGTTGTCCATCATTCGTTCGAATGTGGCCGGCGCATTACAGAGTCCGAACGGCATGACGTTGAACTCGTAAAGGCCATCGGGCGTCGTAAAAGCCGTCCTTGAACGATCAGCGTCGGCCATGGGTACTTGCCAGTAGCCGGATTTCAAATCTAATCACGAGAAAAACTCGACTCCCTGCAGACAGTCGAGCGCGTCGTCTATGAGAGGCAGCGGGTAAACGTCCTTGCGAGTGATTTTGTTCAGGCGGCGATAATCCACACAGAATCGAATAGAGCCGCCCTTTTTTTTAACGAGAACCACAGGAGAAGCCCAAGGACTCACGGATGGTCGAATGACGTTGCGTTTCAGCATGTCCGCGACTTGGTCATCAATGACACGCCGTTCGGTGGAGGACACGCGATAGGGTCGCTGTCGCAACGGTGCGTGCGTGCCAGTGTCGATCTCATGACACACAGTCGACGTGCGGCCCAAAGCGGTGTCGTAGCAGTCGATGGATGAAGTGAAGTGGTGTAGAAGAGTAAGTAGCTCGTCACGTTCGGCCGAAGTATGGTCGTTGTCAATGGCGCTTCTCAAAAGGGTGTCATCAGGTGGAGACTGAAGACCAAGTGCGGTGATGTCAACGGGCGTCATTTCATCAAGTACACTGACAAGTAGACCGGGATGCACTTCTTCTACAACGCCAAGGCATTCGCCGCGAAAAAGTGTGATAGGGAACGACGTTGGGTTTGAAATAAGCATTGCTCTGGCACCAGCTGCAATATCAAGAACGGCGAATGGCAGCGACAACCCTTTGCGAGCACAAATCAGACCGGATGGCTCGAAGACGGCGGTGGCGCCAAAAATACTGTTGCACGACAACGGCACAAGCGCAGATCAGCCAGGAGGAATGTGCGTGTCATCATTGATACGCAACTTGGCGGTTGTCTCGTCCTGCAGGTTTTCTACCTCCGTAAACAGCTCAACTTCGGCGCGATCAGTCAATGATGGCGTGGTGGCGCGACAAAAAGTCCCATCCGAGAATCACGTTGTGACAGCACGCCGACAAAACGATGAGCTCGACTACATATACAACCCCTTGAATTGTGACCCGAGCAGTGCATGCGGCCAGCGGCTTTAACGGTTGCACACTAGCGGTTCGGAGAGTAAAACCACCTATAGGTGTCGTCACTTTTCGTAGAATTCGGCAAAGTTTCGCGTCAATAACAGACACCGCAGCTCCAGTGTCAATAAGCGCCAGGGTAGCAACACCATCAACACACACTTCGATTACATTGCACGGCGAACAATGAGAACTTAGGCATTTCGACGTTGACGCAGTGTGTGCCTCCGAAACAGCAGCGTCTAGTTTTCCGTGTCATCGTTGGTAGTACGACGGCGCAATATGTATATATATATACGATAGAGAAGTCAAAGTGAAAAACATAACAACATATATTGTGATGTTTCGACCGGAGACCGCTCTTTTTCAAAGATCTTTGAAAAAGACCGGTCCCCGGTCGACACGTTAGAATAAATGTTATGTTTTTCGCTTTGACTTCTCTACCGTATAGTTAACTTATAACCAGGAAAATTTTCTCCTAACTATATATATATATATATTTATATATATATATGTATATATATATATATAAAGATAGATAAATAGATAGATAGATAGATAGGATAAGTAAAGAGTGGGGTATACAGCAAGAACAATAACAAAAATGTTTACTCACGTAGCGCTTATGGGACTTGCATTCATCAGAGTGTAGTAACATAATTGCGCTGTCACAAAGACTTGGAGTAAATGTATTATTTAGCATCATGAAAACGTCGGAGACTGAGACGAAGTCGGGCTATGCCCATGGTACAACAACGAAAACGAGGAGAGAGAGAGAAAGAGAGGGACTGAAAGGGGTTGAAAGGGGTGCAAAGAAGCTAAGGATAACTGCTCCCTGGAATGCCTCTTCGATCTGCGCAACCGCGGCCCTCGGTACCCCAATGGATTGCGGTGCCAGAGAAACAACAAATACACCCGTAGCAGTGTTGATGGAAGCACCGTCGCATGGCAGCCAAGAACTCGACACTGTCATGGAGCCTGCATCATCGGCGACATCATCAACGCGTAAAAAAGACCGACACCCGTCACAAGCGCTTTCTGGGCTAGGTGGCTCTGCCACAACAGCGTCCACTAACGCGCTCACCTTTGCAATGCAGGCGGTGGTTTTAATTATCGCCCGTGTTCTGCTAGCGGCTGTGATAACATCTACCTGGAATTCGGCGTCAATCTGCGCAACCGCGACCCTCGGTACCCCAATGGATTGCGGTTCCAGAGAAACACCAACCACCCCCGTAGCAGTGCTGATGGAAGCACCGTCGCACGGAAGCCAAGAACTCGACACCGTCATGAAGCCTGCATCATCACCGAAATCTTCAACGCGTATAAAAGACCGACACCCGTCACCAGCGCTTTGTGGGCTAGGTGGCTCTGCCACAACAGCGTCCGAAACGCGCTGACCTTTGCAATGCAGGCGCTGGTATAACTTATCGCCCGTGTTCTGATACCGGCCGTGATAACTGCTCCCTGGAATTCGTCGTCGATCTGCGCGACCGCGGCCCTCGGTACCCCAATGGATTGCGATTCAAGAGAAACACCAACCACCCCCGTAGCAGTGCTGATGGAAGCACCGTCGCACGGCAGCCAAGAACTTGACACTGTCATAAAGCCTGCATCATCGGCGACATAATCAACGCGTATAAAAGACCGACACCCGTCACCAGCGCTTTGTGGGCTAGGTGGCTCTGCCACAACAGCGTCCACCAACGTGCTCACCATTTGCAATGAACGCGCTGGTATCAAATATCGCCCGTGTTCTGCTAGCGGCCGTGATAACATCTCCCTGGAATTCGTCGTCAATCTGCGCAACCGCGACCCTCGGTACCCCAATGGATTGCGGTTCCAGAGAAACACCAACCACCCCCGTAGAAGTGCTGATGGAAGCACCGTCGCACGGCAGCCAAGAACTCGACACCGTCATGAAGCCTGCATCATCACCGAAATCATCAACGGGTATAAAAGACCGACACCCGTCACCAGCGCTTTGTGGGCTAGGTGGCTCTGCCACAACAGCGTCCGAAACGCGCTGACCTTTGCAATGCAGGCGCTGGTATAAATTATCGCCCGTGTTCTGATACCGGCCGTGATAACTGCTCCCTGGAATTCGTCGTCGATCTGCGCAACCGCGGCCCTCGGTACCCCAATGGATTGCGGTTCAAGAGAAACACCAATCACCCCCGTAGCAGTGCTGATGGAAGCACCGTCGCACGGCAGCCAAGAACTGGACACCGTAATGAAGCATGCATCATCGGCGACATCGTCAACGCGTATAAAAGACCGACACCCGTCACCTGCGCTTTGTGGGCTAGGTAGCTCTGCCACAAGAGCGTCCACTAACGCGCTCACCTTTGCAATGCCGGCACTGGTATCAATTATCGCCCGTGTTCTGCTAGCGGCCGTGATAACATCTCCGTGGAATTCGTCGTCAATCTGCGCAACCGCGGCCCTCGGTACCCCAATGGATTGCGGTTCCAGAGAAACACCAACCACCCCCGTTGCAGTGCCGATGGAAGCACCGTCGCACGGCAGCCAAGAACTCGACACCGTCATGAAGCCTGCATCATCGGCGACATCATGAACGCGTATAAAAGACCTACACCCATCACCAGCCCTTTGTGGGCCCGGTGGCCCAGCCACAACAGCGTCCACAAACGCGCTGACCTTTGCAATGCAGGCGCTGGTATCAATTATCGCCCGTGCTTTGCTACCGGCCGTGATTACTGCTCCCTGGAATGCCCCGTCGATCTGCCCGGCCCTCGGTACCACAATGGATTGCGGTGCCAGAGAAACACCAACCACACCCGTAGCAGTGCTGATGGAAGCACCGTCGCACGGCAGCCAAGAACTCGACACCATCATTAAGCCTGCATCATCGGCGACATCATCAACGCGTATAAAAGACCGACACCCGTCACCAGCGCTTTGTGGGCTAGGTGGCTCTGCCACAACAGCGTCCACTGACGCGCTCACCTCTGCAATGCAGGCGCTGGTATCAATTTTCGCCCGTGTTCTGCTAGCGGCCGTGATAACATCTCCCTGGAATTCGTCGTCAATCTGCGCAACCGTGGCCCTCGGTACCCCAATGGATTGCGGTTCCAGATAAATACCAACCACCCCCGTAGCAGTGCTGATGGAAGCACCGTCGCACGGCAGCCAAGAACTCGACACCGTCATGAAGCCTGCATCATCGGCGGCATCATCAGCGCGTATAAAAGACCGACACCCGTCACCAGCGCTTTGCGGGCTAGGTGGCTCTGCCACAACAGCGTTCACAAACGCGCTGAACTTTGCAATGCAGGTGATGGTATCAATTATCGCCCGTGTTCTCTAACCGGCCGTGATAACTGCTCCCTGGAATGCCCCGTCGATCTGCCCGGCCCTCGGTACCCCAATGAATTTAGGTGCCATAGAAACACCAACCACACCCGTAGCAGTGCTGATGGAAGCACCGTCGCACGGCAGCCAAGAACTCGACCCCGTCATGAAGCCTGCATTATCGGCGACATCATCAACGCGTACAAAAGACCGACACCCGTCACCAGCGCTTTGTGGGCTAGGTGGCTCTGCCACAACAGCGTCCACTAACGCGCTGACCTTTGCAATGCAGGCGCTGGTATCAATTATCGCCCGTGTACTGCTACCGGCCGTGATAACTGCTCCCTGGAATGCCCGTCAATCTGCGCGGTCCTCGGTACTCCAATGAATTACAGTGCCAGAGACACCTACCACACCCGTAGCAGTGCTGATGGCAGCACCGTCGCACGGCAGCCAAGAACTCGACACTGTCATGAAGCCTGCATCATCGGCGACATCAACAGCGCGTATAAAAAACCGACACCCGTCACCAGCGCTTTGTGGGCTAGGTGGCTCTGCCACAACAGCGTCCACTAACGCGCTCACCTTTGCAATGCAGACACTGGTATCATTTATCGCCCGTGCTCTGCTACCGGCCGTGATAACTGCTCCCTGGAATGCCCCGTCGATGTGCCCGGCCCTCGGTACCAAAATGGATTGCGGTGCCAGAGAAACACCAACCACACCCGTAGCAGTGCTGATGGAAGCAAAGTCGCACGGCAGCCAAGAACTCGACACTGTCATGAAGCCTGCATCATCGGCGACATCATCAGCGCGTATAAAAAACCGACACCCGTCACCAGCACTTTGTGGGCTAGGTGGCTCTGCCACAACAGCGTCCAATAACGCGCTCACCTTTGCAATGCCGGTGCTGGTATTAATTATCGCCCTTGTTCTGCTAGCGGCCGTGATAACATCTCCCTGGAATTCGTCGTCAATCTGCGCAACCACGGCCCTCGGTACCCCAATGGATTGCGGTTCAGGAGAAACACTAACCACCCCCGTAGCAGTGCTGATGGAAGCACCGTCGCACGGCAGCCAAGAACTCGACACCGTCATGAAGCCTGCATCATCGGCGAAATCATCAGCGCGTATAAAAGACCGACACCCGTCACCAGCGCTTTGTGGGCTAGGTGGGTCTGCCACAACAGCGTCCACTAACGAGCTCACCTTTGCAATGCAGGCGCTGGTATCAATTATCGCCCGTGCTCTGCTACCGGCCGTGATAACTGCTCCCTGGAATTCGTCGTCGATCTGCGCAACCCCGGCCCTCGGTACCCCAATGGATTGCGGTTCAGGAGAAACACTAAACACCCCCGTAGCAGTGCTGATGGAAGCACCGTCGCACGGCAGCCAAGGACTCGACACCGTAATGAAGCCTGCATCATCGGCAACATCATCAACGCGTATAAAAGACCGACACCCGTCACCAGCGCTTTGTGGGCTAGGTGGCTCTTCTACAACAGCGTCCACTAACGCGCACACCTTTGCAATGCAGGCGCTGGTATCAATTATCGCCCGTGTTCTGCTAGCGGCTGTGATAACATCTCCCTGGAATTCGTCGTCAATCTGCGCAACCGCGGCCCTCGGTACCCCAATGGATTGCGGTTCCAGAGAAACACCAACCACCCCCGTAGCAGTGCTGATGGAAGCACCGTCGCACTGCAGCCAAGAACTCGACACCGTCATGAAGCCTGCATCATCGGCGACCTCATCAACGCGTATAAAAGACCGACACCCGTCACCAGCGCTTTGTGGGCTAGGTGGCTCTGCCACAACAGCGTTCACAAATGCGCTGACCTTTGCAATGCAGGCGCTGGTATCAATTATCGCCCGTGTTCTGCTACCGGCCGTGATAACTACTCCCTGGAATGCCCCGTCGATCTGCGCGGCCCTCGGTACCCCAATGAATTGCGGTGCCACAGAAACACCAACCACACCCGTTCCAGTGCTGATGGGAGCACCGTCGCAGGGCTGCCAAGAACTCGACACTATCATGAAGCCTGCATCATCGGCGACCTCATCAACGCGCATAAAAGACCGACACCCGTCACCAGCGCTTTATAGGCTAGGTGGCTCTGCCACAACAGCGTTCACAAAAGCGCTGACGTTTGCAATGCAGGCGCTGGTATCAATTATCGCCCGTGTTCTGCTACCGTCCGTGATAACTGCTTTCTGGAATGCCCCGTCGATCTGCGCGGCCCTCGGTACCCCAATGAATTGCGGTGTCAGAGAAACACCAACCACCCCCGTAGGAGTGCTGATGGAAGCATCGTCGCAGGGCTGCCAAGAACTCGACACTATCATGAAGCCTGCATCATCGGCTACATCATCAACGCGTATAAAAGACGGACACCCGTCACGAGCGCTTTGTGGGCTAGGTGGCTCTGCCACAACAGCGTCCACAAACGCGCTGGCCTTTGCAATGCAGGAGCTGATACCAATTATCGCCCGTGCTCTGCTACCGGCCGTGATAACTGCTCCCTCGAATTCGTCGTCAATCTGCGCACCCGCGGCCCTCGGTACCCCAATGGATTGCAGTTTTAGAGAAACACCAATCACCCCCGTAGCAATGCTGATGGAAGCACCGTCACACGGCAGCCAAGAACTCGACACCGTCATGAAGCCTGCATCATCGGCGACCTCATCAACGCGCATAAAAGACCGACACCCGTCACCAGCGCTTTATAGGCTAGGTGGCTCTGCCACAACAGCGTTCACAAAAGCGCTGGCCTTTGCAATGCAGGGGCTGGTATAAATTATCGCCCGTGTTCTGCTACCGGCCGTGATAACTGCTCCCTGGAATGCCCCGTCGATCTGCGCGGCCAGCGGTACCCCAATGAATTGCGGTGCCATAGAAACACCGACCACACACGTAGCAGTGCTGATGGCAGCACCGTCGCACGGCAGCCAAGAACTCGACACTGTCATGAAGCCTGCATCACCGGCGATATCATCAGCGCGTATAAAAGACCGACAACCGTCACCAGCGCTTTGTGGGCTAGGAGGCTCTGCCACAACAGCGTCCACTAACACGCTGACCTTTGCAATGCAGGCGCAGGTATTAATTATCGCCCGTGCTCTGCTACCGGCCGTGATAACAGCTCCCTGGAATGCCCCTTCGATCTGCCAGGCCCTCGGTACCCCAATGGATTGCGGTGCCAGAGAAACACAAACCACACCCGTAGCAGTGCTGATGGCAGCACCGTCGCCCGGCAGCCAAGAACTCGACACTGTCATGAAGCCTGCATCATCGATGACATCATCAGCGCGTATCAAAGACGGACACCCGTCACCAGCGCTTTGTGGGCTAGGTGGCTATGCCACAACAGCGTCCAATAACGCGCTCAACTTTGCAATGCAGGCGCTGGTATCATTTATCGCCCGTGCTCTGCTACCGGCCGTGATAACTGCTCCCTGGAATGCCCCTTCGATCTGCGCGGCCCTCGGTACCCCACTGGATTGCGGTGCCAGAGAAACACAAACCACACCCGTAGCAGTGCTGATGGAAGCAAATTCGCACGGCAGCCGAGAACCCGACACAGTCATGAAGCCTGCATCATCGGCGACATCATCAACGCGCATAAAAGACCGACACCCGTCACCAGCGCTTTATGGGCTAGGTGGCTCTGCCACAACAGCGTTCACAAACGCTCTGACCTTTGCAATGCAGGGGCTGGTATCAATTATCGCCCGTGTTCTGCTACCGGCCATGATATCTGCTCCCTGGAATGCCCCGTCGATCTGCGCGGCCAGCGGTACCCCAATGAATTGCGGTGCCATAGAAACACCAACCACACCCGTAGCAGTGATGATGGAAGCACCGTCGCAAGGCAGCCAAGAACTCGACACTGTCATGAAGCCTGCATCATCGTCGATATCATCAGCGCGAATAAAAGACCGACAACCGTCACCAGTGCTTTGTGGGCTAGGAGGCTTTGCCACAACAGCGTCCACTAACACGTTGACCTTTGCAATGCAGGCGCAGGTATTAATTATCGCCCGTGCTCTGCTACCGGCCGTGATAACTGCTCCCTGGAATGCCCCTTCGATCTGCGCGGCCCTCGGTACCCCAATGGATTGCGGTGCCAGAGAAACACAAACCACACCCGTAGCAGTGCTGATGGCAGCACCGTCGCACGGCAGCCAAGAACTCGACACTGTCATGAAGCCTGCATCATCGATGACATCATCAGCGCGTATAAAAGACGGACACCCGTCACCAGCGCTTTGTGGGCTAGGTGGCTCTGCCACAACAGCGTCCACTAACGCGCTCAACTTTGCAATGCAGGCGCTGGTATCATTTATCGCCCGTGCTCTGCTACCGGCCGTGATAACTGCTCCCTGGAATGCCCCGTCGATCTGCCCGGCCCTCGGTACCACAATAGATTGCGGTGCCAGAGAAACACCAACCACACCCGTAGCAGTGTTGATGGAAGCACCGTCACAGGGCAGCCAAGAACTCCACACGGTCATAAAGCCTGCATCATCGGCGACATCATCAACGCGTATAAAAGACCGACACCCGTCACCAGCGCTTTGTGGGCTAGGTGGCTCTGCCACAACAGCGTTCACAAACGCTCTGACCTTTGCAATGCAGGGGCTGGTATCAATTATCGCCCGTGTTCTGCTACCGGCCGTGATATCTGCTCCCTGGAATGCCCCGTCGATCTGCGCGGCCAGCGGTACCCCAATGAATTGCGGTGCCATAGAAACACCAACCACACCCGTAGCAGTGATGATGGAAGCACCGTCACAGGGCAGCCAAGAACTCGACACTGTCATGAAGCCTGCATCATCGTCGATATCATCAGCGCGTATAAAACACCGACAACCGTCACCAGTGCTTTGTGGGCTAGGAGGCTCTGCCACAACAGCGTCCACTAACACGTTGACCTTTGCAATGCAGGCGCAGGTATTAATTATCGCCTGTGCTCTGCTACCGGCCGTGATAACTGCTCCCTGGAATGCCCCGTCGATCTGCGCGGCCCTCGGTACCCCAATGGATTGCGGTGCCAGAGAAACACAAACCACACCCGTAGCAGTGCTGATGGAAGCACCGTCGCAGGGCTGCCAAGAACTCGACATCGTCATGAAGCCTGCATCATCGGCGACATCATCAACGCGTATAAAAGACCGACACCCGTCACCAGCTCTTTGTGGGCTGGGTGGCTCTGCCACAACAGCGTCCACTAACGCGCTCACCTTTGCAATGCAGGCGCTGGTATCAATTATCGCCCGTGTTCTGCGACCGGCCGTGATAACTGCTCCCTGGAATGCCCCGTCGATCTGCCCGGCCCTCGGTACCACAATAGATTGCGGTGCCAGAGAAACACCAACCACACCCGTAGCAGTGTTGATGGAAGCACCGTCACAGGGCAGCCAAGAACTCCACACGGTCATGAAGCCTGCATCATCGGCGACATCATCAACGCGTATAAAAGACCGACACCCGTCACCAGCGCTTTGTGGGCTGGGTGGCTCTGCCACAACAGCGTGCACAAACTCGCTGACCTTTGCAATGCAGGCGCTGGTATCAATTATCGCCCGTGCTCTGCTACCGGCCGTGATAAGTGCTCCCTGGAATGCCCCGTCGATCTGCCCGGCCCTCGGTACCACAATAAATTGCGGTGCCAGAGAAACACCAACCACACCCGTAGCAGTGCTGATAGAAGCACCTTCGCACGGCAGCCAAGAACTCGACACCGTCATGAAGCCTGCATCATCGGCGACATCATCAACGCGTATAAAAGACCGACACCCGTCACCAGCGCTTTGTGGGTTAGGTGGCTCTGCCACAACAGCGTCCACTAACGCGCTCATTTTTGCAATGCAGTCGCTGGTATCAATTATCGCCCGTGCTCTGCTACCGGCCGTGATAACTGCTCCCTGGAATTCGTCGCCGATCTGCGCAACCCCGGCCCTCGGTACCGCAATGGATTGCGGTTCAGGAGAAACACCAACCACCCCCGTAGCAGTGCTGATGGAAGCACCGTCGCATTGCACCCACGAACTAGACACCGTCATGAAGCCTGCATCATCGGCGACCTCATCAACGCGTATAAAAGACCGACACCCGTCACCAGCGCTTTGTGGGCTAGGTGGCTCTGCCACAACAGAGTTCACAAACGCGCTGACCTTTGCAGTGCAGGCGCTGGTATCAATTATCGCCCGTGTTCTGCTACCGGCCGTGATAACTGCTCCCTGGAATGCCCCGTCGATCTGCGCGGCCCTCGGTACCAGAATGAATTGCGGTGCCAGAGAAACACCAACCACACCCGTAGCAATGCTGATGGAAGCACCGTCGCAGGGCTGCCAAGAACTCGACACTATCATGAAGCCTGCATCATCGGATACATCATCAACGCGTATAAAAGACGGACACCCGTCACCAGCGCTTTGTGGGCTAGGTGGCTCTGCCACAACAGCGTCCACAAACGCGCTGACCTCTGTAAGGCAGGCGCTGGTATCAATTATCGCCCGTGCTGTGCTACCGGCCGTGATAACTACTCCCTGGAATGCCCCGTCGATCTGCCCGGCCCTCGGTACCACAATGGATTGCGGTGCCAGAGAAACACCAACCACACTCGTAGCAGTGCTGATGGAAGCACCGTCGCACGGCAGACAAGAACTCGACACTGTCATGAAGCCTGCTTCATCGGCGACATCATCAACGCGTATAAAAGACCGACACCCCTCACCAGCGCTTTGTGGGCTAGGTGGCTCTGCCACAACAGCGTCCACTAACACGCTGACCTTTTCAATGCAGGCGCTGGTATCAATTACCGCCCGTGTTCTGCTAGCGGCTGTGATAACATCTCCCTGGAATTCGTCGTCAATCTGCGCAACCGCGGCCAGCGGTACCCTAAAAGATTGGGGTTCCAGAGAAACACCAAACACCCCCGTAGCAGTGCTGATGGAAGCACCGTCGCACGGCAGCCAAGAACTCGGCACCGTCATGAAGCCTGCATCATCGGCGACATCATCAACGCGTATAAAAGACCGACACCCGTCACCAGCGCTTTGTGGGCTAGGTGGCTCTGCCACAACAGCGTCCACAAACGCACTGATCTTTGCAATGCAGGGGCTGGTATCAATTATCGCCCGTGTTCTGCTACCGGCCGTGATAACTGCTCCCTGGAATGCCCCGTCGATCTGCGCGGCCAGCGGTACCCCAATGAATTGCGGTGCCATAGAAACACCAACCACCCCCGTAGCAGTGCTGATGGAAGCACCGTCGCACGGCAGCCAAGAACTTGACACCGTCATGAAGCCTGCATCATTGGCGACATCATCGGCGCGTATAAAAGACCGACACCCGTCACCAGCGCTTTGTGGGCTAGGTGGCTCTGTCACAACAGCGTCCACTAACGCGCTCACCTTTGCAATGCTGGCGCTGGTATCAATTATCGCCCGCGCTCTGCTAGCGGCCGTGATAACATCTCCCTGGAATTCGTCGTCAATCTGCGCAACCGCGGCCCTCGGTACCCCTATGGATTGGGGTTCCAGAGAAACACCAACCACCCCCGTAGCAGTGCTGATGAAAGCACCGTCGCACGGCAGCCAAGAACTCGGCACCGTCATGAAGCCTGCATGATCGGCGACATCATCAACGCGTATAAAAGACCGACACCCGTCACCAGCGCTTTGTGGGCTAGGTGGCTTTGCCACAACAGCGTCCACAAACGCACTGATCTTTGCAATGCAGGGGCTGGTATCAATTATCGCCCGTGCTCTGCTACCGGCCGTGATAACTGCTCCCTGGAATGCCCCGTCGATCTGCGCGGCCAGCGGTACCCCAATGAATTGCGCTGCCATAGAAACACCAAGCACCCCCGTAGCAGTGCTGATGGAAGCACCGTCGCACGGCAGCCAAGAATTGGACACCGTAATGAAGCCTGCATCATCGCCGACATCATCAACGTGTATAAAAGACCGACACCCGTCACCAGGGCTTTGTGGGCTAGGTGGCTCTGCCAAAACAGCGTCCACTAACGTGCTCACCTTTGCAATGCAGGCGCTGGTATCAATTATCGCCCGTGTTCTGCTACCGGCCATGATAACATCTCCCTGGAATTCGTCGTCAATCTGCGCAACCGCGGCCCTCGGTACCCCAATGGATTGCGGTTCCAGAGAAACACCAACCACCCCCGTAGCAGTGCTGATGGAAGCACCGTCGCACGGCAGCGAAGAACTCGACACCGTAATGAAGCCTGCATCATCGGCGACATCATCAATGCGTATAAAAGACCGACACCCGTCACCAGCGCTTTCTGGGCTAGGTGGCTCTGCCACAACTGCGTCCACTAACGCGCTCACCTTTGCAATGCAGGCGCTGGTATCAATTATCGCCCGTGTTCTGCCAGCGGCTGTGATAACATCTCCTGGAATTCGTCGTCAATCTGCGCAACCGCGGCCCTCGGTACCCCAATGGATTGCGGTTCCAGAGAAACACCAACCACCCCCGTAGCAGTGCTGATGGAAGCACCGTCGCACTGCAGCCAAGAACTCGACACCGTCATGAAGCCTGCATCAACGGCGACCTCATGAACGCGTATAAAAGACCGACACCCGTCACCAGCGCTTTATGGGCTAGGTGGCTCTGCCACAACAGCGTTCACAGACGCGCTGACCTTTGCAATGCAGGCGCTGGTATCAATTATCGCCCGTGTTCTGCTACCGCCCGTGATAACTGCTCCCTGGAATGCCCCGTCGATCTGCGCGGCCCTCGGTACCCCAATGAATTGCGGTGCCAGAGAAACACCAACTACACCCGTAGCAGTGCTGATGGAAGCACCGTCGCAGGGCTGCTAAGAACTAGACACTATCATGAAGCCTGCATCATCGGCTGCATCATCAACGCGTATAAAAGAAAGAAACCCGTCACCAGCGCTTTGTGGGCTAGGTGGCTCTGCCACAACAGCGTCCACAAACGCGCTGGCCTTTGCAATCCAGGCGCTGGTATCAATTATCGCCCGTGTTCTGCTAGCGGCTGTGATATCATCTCCCTGGAATTCGTCGTCAATCTGCGCAACCGTGGCCCTCGGTACCCCAATGGATTGCGGTTCCAGAGAAACACCAACCACCCCCGTAGCAGTGCTGATGGAAGCACCGTCGCACTGCAGACAAGAACTCGACACCTTCATGAAGCCTGCATCATCGGCGACCTCATCAACGCGTATAATAGACCGACACCCATCACCAGCGCTTTGTGGGCTAGGTGGCTCTGCCACAGCAGCGTTCACAAACGCGCTGACCTTTGCAATGCAGGCGCTGATATCAAATATCGCCCGTGTTCTGCTACCGGCCGTGATAACTGCTCCCTGGAATGCCCCGTCGATCTGCGCGGCAGTCGGTACCCCAATGAATTGCGGTGCCAGAGAAACACCAACCACACCCGTAGGAGTGCTGATGGAAGCACCGTCGCAGGGCTGCCAAGAACTCGACACTATCATGAAGCCTGCATCATCGGATACATCATCAACGCGTATAAAAGACGGACACCCGTCACCAGCGCTTTGTGGGCTAGGTGGCTCTGCCACAACAGCGTCCACTAACGCGCTCAACTTTGCAATGCAGGCGCTGGTATCATTTATCGCCCGTGCTCTGCTACCGGCCGTGATAACTGCTCCCTGGAATGCCCCGTCGACCTGCCCGGCCCTCGGTACCACAATGGATTGCGGTGCCAGAGAAACACCAACCACCCCCGTAGCAGTGCTGATGGAAGCACCGTCGCACGGCCGCCAAGAACTCGACACCGTCATGAAGCCTGCATCATCGGCGACATCATCAGCGCGTATAAAAGACCGACATCCGTCACCAGCGGTTTATGGGCTAGGTGGCTCTGCCACAACAGCGTCGTCTAACGCGCTCACTTTTGCAATGCAGGCGCTGGTATCAATTATCCCCAGTGCTCTGCTACCGGCCGTGATAACTGCTCCCTGGAATTCATCGTCGATCTGCGCAACCCCGGCCCTCGGTACCCCAATGGATTGCGGTTCAGGAGAAACACCAACCACCCCCGTAGCAGTGCTGATGGCAGCACCGTCACACGGCAGCGAAGAACTCTACACCGTAATGAAGCCTGCATCATCGAGGACATCATCAATGCGTATAAAAGACCGACACCCGTCACCAGCGCTTTGTGGGCTAGGTGGCTCTGCCACAACAGCGTTCACAAACGCGCTGACCTTTGCAATGCAGGCGCTGGTATCAATTATCGCCCGTGTTCTGCTACCGGCCGTGATAACTGCTCCCTGGAATGCCCCGTCGATCTGCGCGGCCCTCGGTACCCCAATGAATTGCGGTGCCAGAGAAACACCAACCACACCCGTAGCAGTGCTGATGGAAGCACCGTCGCAGGGCTGCCAAGAACTCGACACTATCATGAAGCCTGCATCATCGGCTACATCATCAACGCGTATAAAAGACGGATACCCGTCACCAGCGCTTTGTGGGATAGGTGGCTCTGCCACAACAGCGTCCACTAACGCGCTCACCTTTGCAATGCAGGCGCTGGTATCAATTATCGCCCGTGTTCTGCTACCGGCCGTGATAACTGCTCCCTGGAATGCCCCGTCGATCTGCGCGGCCCTCGGTACCCCAATGAATTGCGGTGCCAGAGAAACACCAACCACACCCGTAGCAGTGCTGATGGAAGCACCGTCGCAGGGCTGCCAAGAACCCGACACCGTCATAAAGCCTGCATCATCGGCGACATCATCAAAGCGTATAAAAGACCGACACCCGTCACCAGTGCTTTGTGGGATAGGTGGCTCTGCCACAACAGCGTCCACTAACGCGCTCACCTTTGCAATGCAGGCGCTGGTATCAATTATCCCCCGTGTTCTGCTAGCGGCCGTGATATCATCTCCCTGGAATTCGTCGTCAATCTGCGCAACCGCGGCCCTCGGTACCCCAATGGATTGCGGTTCCAGAGAAACACAAACCACCCCCGTAGCAGTGCTGATGGAAGCACCGTCGCACGGCAGCCAAGAACTCGACACCGTCATGAAGCCTGCATCATCGGCCACCTCATCAGCGCGTATAAAAGACCGACACCCGTCACCAGCGCTTTGTGGGATAGGTGACTCTGCCACAACAGCGTCCACTAACGCGCTCACCTTTGCAATGCAGGCGCTGGTATCAATTATCGCCCGTGCTCTGCTACCGGCCGTGATAACTGCTCCCTGGAATTCGTCGTCGATCTGCGCAACCCCGGCCCTCGGTACCGCAATGGATTGCGGTTCAGGAGAAACACCAACCACCCCCGTAGCAGTGCTGATGGAAGCACCGTCGCATTGCACCCACGAACTAGACACCGTCATGAAGCCTGCATCATCGGCGACCTCATCAACGCGTATAAAAGACCGACACCCGTCACCAGCGCTTTGTGGGCTAGGTGGCTCTGCCACAACAGAGTTCACAAACGCGCTGACCTTTGCAGTGCAGGCGCTGGTATCAATTATCGCCCGTGTTCTGCTACCGGCCGTGATAACTGCTCCCTGGAATGCCCCGTCGATCTGCGCGGCCCTCGGTACCAGAATGAATTGCGGTGCCAGAGAAACACCAACCACACCCGTAGCAATGCTGATGGAAGCACCGTCGCAGGGCTGCCAAGAACTCGACACTATCATGAAGCCTGCATCATCGGATACATCATCAACGCGTATAAAAGACGGACACCCGTCACCAGCGCTTTGTGGGCTAGGTGGCTCTGCCACAACAGCGTCCATAAACGCGCTGACCTCTGTAAGGCAGGCGCTGGTATCAATTATCGCCCGTGCTGTGCTACCGGCCGTGATAACTACTCCCTGGAATGCCCCGTCGATCTGCCCGGCCCTCGGTACCACAATGGATTGCGGTGCCAGAGAAACACCAACCACACTCGTAGCAGTGCTGATGGAAGCACCGTCGCACGGCAGACAAGAACTCGACACTGTCATGAAGCCTGCTTCATCGGCGACATCATCAACGCGTATAAAAGACCGACACCCCTCACCAGCGCTTTGTGGGCTAGGTGGCTCTGCCACAACAGCGTCCACTAACACGCTGACCTTTTCAATGCAGGCGCTGGTATCAATTACCGCCCGTGTTCTGCTAGCGGCTGTGATAACATCTCCCTGGAATTCGTCGTCAATCTGCGCAACCGCGGCCAGCGGTACCCTAAAAGATTGGGGTTCCAGAGAAACACCAAACACCCCCGTAGCAGTGCTGATGGAAGCACCGTCGCACGGCAGCCAAGAACTCGGCACCGTCATGAAGCCTGCATCATCGGCGACATCATCAACGCGTATAAAAGACCGACACCCGTCACCAGCGCTTTGTGGGCTAGGTGGCTCTGCCACAACAGCGTCCACAAACGCACTGATCTTTGCAATGCAGGGGCTGGTATCAATTATCGCCCGTGTTCTGCTACCGGCCGTGATAACTGCTCCCTGGAATGCCCCGTCGATCTGCGCGGCCAGCGGTACCCCAATGAATTGCGCTGCCATAGAAACACCAAGCACCCCCGTAGCAGTGCTGATGGAAGCACCGTCGCACGGCAGCCAAGAATTGGACACCGTAATGAAGCCTGCATCATCGCCGACATCATCAACGTGTATAAAAGACCGACACCCGTCACCAGGGCTTTGTGGGCTAGGTGGCTCTGTCACAACAGCGTCCACTAACGCGCTCACCTTTGCAATGCAGGCGCTGGTATCAATTATCGCCCGCGCTCTGCTAGCGGCCGTGATAACATCTCCCTGGAATTCGTCGTCAATCTGCGCAACCGCGGCCCTCAGTACCCCAATGGATTGCGGTTCCAGAGAAACACCAACCACCCCCATAGCAGTGCTGATGGAAGCACCGTCGCACGGCAGCGAAGAACTCGACACCGTAATGAAGCCTGCATCATCGGCGACATCATCAATGCGTATAAAAGACCGACACCCGTCACCAGCGCTTTCTGGGCTAGGTGGCTCTGCCACAACAGCGTCCACTAACGCGCTCACCTTTGCAATTCAGGCGCTGGTATCAATTATCGCCCGTGTTCTGCCAGCGGCTGTGATAACATCTCCTGGAATTCGTCGTCAATCTGCGCAACCGCGGCCCTCGGTACCCCAATGGATTGCGGTTCCAGAGAAACACCAACCACCCCCGTAGCAGTGCTGATGGAAGCACCGTCGCACTGCAGCCAAGAACTCGACACCGTCATGAAGCCTGCATCAACGGCGACCTCATGAACGCGTATAAAAGACCGACACCCGTCACCAGCGCTTTATGGGCTAGGTGGCTCTGCCACAACAGCGTTCACAGACGCGCTGACCTTTGCAATGCAGGCGCTGGTATCAATTATCGCCCGTGTTCTGCTACCGCCCGTGATAACTGCTCCCTGGAATGCCCCGTCGATGTGCGCGGCCCTCGGTACCCCAATGAATTGCGGTGCCAGAGAAACACCAACTACACCCGTAGCAGTGCTGATGGAAGCACCGTCGCAGGGCTGCTAAGAACTAGACACTATCATGAAGCCTGCATCATCGGCTGCATCATCAACGCGTATAAAAGAAAGAAACCCGTCACCAGCGCTTTGTGGGCTAGGTGGCTCTGCCACAACAGCGTCCACAAACGCGCTGGCCTTTGCAATCCAGGCGCTGGTATCAATTATCGCCCGTGTTCTGCTAGCGGCTGTGATATCATCTCCCTGGAATTCGTCGTCAATCTGCGCAACCGCGGCCCTCGGTACCCCAATGGATTGCGGTTCCAGAGAAACACCAACCACCCCCGTAGCAGTGCTGATGGAAGCACCGTCGCACTGCAGACAAGAACTCGACACCTTCATGAAGCCTGCATCATCGGCGACCTCATCAACGCGTATAAAAGACCGACACCCATCAGCAGCGCTTTGTGGGCTAGGTGGCTCTGCCACAACAGCGTTCACAAACGCGCTGACCTTTGCAATGCAGGCGCTGATATCAAATATCGCCCGTGTTCTGCTACCGGCCGTGATAACTGCTCCCTGGAATGCCCCGTCGATCTGCGCGGCAGTCGGTACCCCAATGAATTGTGGTGCCAGAGAAACACCAACCACACTCGTAGGAGTGCTGATGGAAGCACCGTCGCAGGGCTGCCAAGAACTCGACACTATCATGAAGCCTGCATCATCGGATACATCATCAACGCGTATAAAAGACGGACACCCGTCACCAGCGCTTTGTGGGCTAGGTGGCTCTGCCACAACAGCGTCCACTAACGTGCTCAACTTTGCAATGCAGGCGCTGGTATCATTTATCGCCCGTGCTCTGCTACCGGCCGTGATAACTGCTCCCTGGAATGCCCCGTCGACCTGCCCGGCCCTCGGTACCACAATGGATTGCGGTGCCAGAGAAACACCAACCACCCCCGTAGCAGTGCTGGTGGAAGCACCGTCGCACGGCCGCCAAGAACTCGACACCGTCATGAAGCCTGCATCATCGGCGACATCATCAGCGCGTATAAAAGACCGACATCCGTCACCAGCGCTTTATGGGCTAGGTGGCTCTGCCACAACAGCGTCGTCTAACGCGCTCACTTTTGCAATGCAGGCGCTGGTATCAATTATCCCCAGTGCTCTGCTACCGGCCGTGATAACTGCTCCCTGGAATTCATCGTCGATCTGCGCAACCCCGGCCCTCGGTACCCCAATGGATTGCGGTTCAGGAGAAACACCAACCACCCCCGTAGCAGTGCTGATGGCAGCACCGTCACACGGCAGCGAAGAACTCTACACCGTAATGAAGCCTGCATCGACGACATCATCAATGCGTATAAAAGACCGACACCCGTCACCAGCGCTTTGTGGGCTAGGTGGCTCTGCCACAACAGCGTTCACAAACGCGCTGACCTTTGCAATGCAGGCGCTGGTATCAATTATCGCCCGTGTTCTGCTACCGGCCGTGATAACTGCTCCCTGGAATGCCCCGTCGATCTGCGCGGCCCTCGGTACCCCAATGAATTGCGGTGCCAGAGAAACACCAACCACACCCGTAGCAGTGCTGATGGAAGCACCGTCGCAGGGCTGCCAAGAACTCGACACTATCATGAAGCCTGCATCATCGGCTACATCATCAACGCGTATAAAAGACGGATACCCGTCACCAGCGCTTTGTGGGATAGGTGGCTCTGCCACAACAGCGTCCACTAACGCGCTCACCTTTGCAATGCAGGCGCTGGTATCAATTATCGCCCGTGTTCTGCTACCGGCCGTGATAACTGCTCCCTGGAATGCCCCGTCGATCTGCGCAACCCCGGCCCTCGGTACCGCAATGGATTGCGGTTCAGGAGAAACACCAACCACCCCCGTAGCAGTGCTGATGGAAGCACCGTCGCATTGCACCCAAGAACTAGACACCGTCATGAAGCCTGCATCATCGGCGACCTCATCAACGCGTATAAAAGACCGACACCCGTCACCAGCGCTTTGTGGGCTAGGTGGCTCTGCCACAACAGCGTCCACGAACACGCTGACCTTTTCAATGCAGGCGCTGGTATCAATTATCCCCCGTGTTCTGCTAGCGGCCGTGATATCATCTCCCTGGAATTCGTCGTCAATCTGCGCAACCGCGGCCAGCGGTACCCTAAAAGATTGGGGTTCCAGAGAAACACCAAACACCCCCGTAGCAGTGCTGATGGAAGCACCGTCGCACGGCAGCCAAGAACTCGGCACCGTGATGAAGCCTGCATCATCGGCGACATCATCAACGCGTATAAAAGACCGACACCCGTCACCAGCGCTTTGTGGGATAGGTGACTCTGCCACAACAGCGTCCACTAACGCGCTCACCTTTGCAATGCAGGCGCTGGTATCAATTATCGCCCGTGCTCTGCTACCGGCCGTGATAACTGCTCCCTGGAATTCGTCGTCGATCTGCGCAACCCCGGCCCTCGGTACCGCAATGGATTGCGGTTCAGGAGAAACACCAACCACGCCCGTAGCAGTGCTGATGGAAGCACCGTCGCATTGCACCCACGAACTAGACACCGTCATGAAGCCTGCATCATCGGCGACCTCATCAACGCGTATAAAAGACCGACACCCGTCACCAGCGCTTTGTGGGCTAGGTGGCTCTGCCACAACAGAGTTCACAAACGCGCTGACCTTTGCAGTGCAGGCGCTGGTATCAATTATCGCCCGTGTTCTGCTACCGGCCGTGATAACTGCTCCCTGGAATGCCCCGTCGATCTGCGCGGCCCTCGGTACCAGAATGAATTGCGGTGCCAGAGAAACACCAACCACACCCGTAGCAATGCTGATGGAAGCACCGTCGCAGGGCTGCCAAGAACTCGACACTATCATGAAGCCTGCATCATCGGATACATCATCAACGCGTATAAAAGACGGACACCCGTCACCAGCGCTTTGTGGGCTAGGTGGCTCTGCCACAACAGCGTCCACAAACGCGCTGACCTCTGTAAGGCAGGCGCTGGTATCAATTATCGCCCGTGCTGTGCTACTGGCCGTGATAACTACTCCCTGGAATGCCCCGTCGATCTGCCCGGCCCTCGGTACCACAATGGATTGCGGTGCCAGAGAAACACCAACCACACTCGTAGCAGTGCTGATGGAAGCACCGTCGCACGGCAGCCAATAACTCGGCACCGTCATGAAGCCTGCATCATCGGCGACATCATCAACGCGTATAAAAGACCGACACCCGTCACCAGCGCTTTGTGGGCTAGGTGGCTCTGCCACAACAGCGTCCACAAACGCACTGATCTTTGCAATGCAGGGGCTGGTATCAATTATCGCCCGTGTTCTGCTACCGGCCGTGATAACTGCTCCCTGGAATGCCCCGTCGATCTGCGCGGCCAGCGGTACCCCAATGAATTGCGGTGCCATAGAAACACCAACCACCCCCGTAGCAGTGCTGATGGAAGCACCGTCGCACGGCAGCCAAGAACTCGACACCGTCATGAAGCCTGCATCATTGGCGACATCATCAGCGCGTATAAAAGACCGACACCCGTCACCAGCGCTTTGTGGGCTAGGTGGCTTTGCCACAACAGCGTCCACAAACGCACTGATCTTTGCAATGCAGGGGCTGGTATCAATTATCGCCCGTGCTCTGCTACCGGCCGTGATAACTGCTCCCTGGAATGCCCCGTCGATCTGCGCGGCCAGCGGTACCCCAATGAATTGCGCTGCCATAGAAACACCAAGCACCCCCGTAGCAGTGCTGATGGAAGCACCGTCGCATGGCAGCCAAGAATTGGACACCGTAATGAAGCCTGCATCATCGCCGACATCATCAACGTGTATAAAAGACCGACACCCGTCACCAGGGCTTTGTGGGCTAGGTGGCTCTGTCACAACAGCGTCCACTAACGCGCTCACCTTTGCAATGCAGGCGCTGGTATCAATTATCGCCCGCGCTCTGCTAGCGGCCGTGATAACATCTCCCTGGAATTCGTCGTCAATCTGCGCAACCGCGGCCCTCAGTACCCCAATGGATTGCGGTTCCAGAGAAACACCAACCACCCCCATAGCAGTGCTGATGGAA
The DNA here is from genome assembly GCF_048455015.1 of Haemaphysalis longicornis. Classification (NCBI taxonomy): domain Eukaryota; kingdom Metazoa; phylum Arthropoda; class Arachnida; order Ixodida; family Ixodidae; genus Haemaphysalis; species Haemaphysalis longicornis. The sequence continues at coordinate 210,707,057 of NW_027526361.1, read as the reverse complement.
GCACCGTCGCACGGCAGCGAAGAACTCGACACCGTAATGAAGCCTGCATCATCGGCGACATCATCAATGCGTATAAAAGACCGACACCCGTCACCAGCGCTTTCTGGGCTAGGTGGCTCTGCCACAACAGCGTCCACTAAGGCGCTCACCTTTGCAATTCAGGCGCTGGTATCAATTATCGCCCGTGTTCTGCCAGCGGCTGTGATAACATCTCCTGGAATTCGTCGTCAATCTGCGCAACCGCGGCCCTCGGTACCCCAATGGATTGCGGTTCCAGAGAAACACCAACCACCCCCGTAGCAGTGCTGATGGAAGCACCGTCGCACTGCAGACAAGAACTCGACACCTTCATGAAGCCTGCATCATCGGCGACCTCATCAACGCGTATAAAAGACCGACACCCATCAGCAGCGCTTTGTGGGCTAGGTGGCTCTGCCACAACAGCGTTCACAAACGCGCTGACCTTTGCAATGCAGGCGCTGATATCAAATATCGCCCGTGTTCTGCTACCGGCCGTGATAACTGCTCCCTGGAATGCCCCGTCGATGTGCGCGGCCCTCGGTACCCCAATGAATTGCGGTGCCAGAGAAACACCAACTACACCCGTAGCAGTGCTTATGGAAGCACTGTCGCAGGGCTGCTAAGAACTAGACACTATCATGAAGCCTGCATCATCGGCTGCATCATCAACGCGTATAAAAGAAAGAAACCCGTCACCAGCGCTTTGTGGGCTAGGTGGCTCTGCCACAACAGCGTCCACAAACGCGCTGGCCTTTGCAATCCAGGCGCTGGTATCAATTATCGCCCGTGTTCTGCTAGCGGCTGTGATATCATCTCCCTGGAATTCGTCGTCAATCTGCGCAACCGCGGCCCTCGGTACCCCAATGGATTGCGGTTCCAGAGAAACACCAACCACCCCCGTAGCAGTGCTGATGGAAGCACCGTCGCACTGCAGACAAGAACTCGACACCTTCATGAAGCCTGCATCATCGGCGACCTCATCAACGCGTATAAAAGACCGACACCCATCAGCAGCGCTTTGTGGGCTAGGTGGCTCTGCCACAACAGCGTTCACAAACGCACTGACCTTTGCAATGCAGGCGCTGATATCAAATATCGCCCGTGTTCTGCTACCGGCCGTGATAACTGCTCCCTGGAATGCCCCGTCGATCTGCGCGGCAGTCGGTACCCCAATGAATTGCGGTGCCAGAGAAACACCAACCACACCCGTAGGAGTGCTGATGGAAGCACCGTCGCAGGGCTGCCAAGAACTCGACACTATCATGAAGCCTGCATCATCGGATACATCATCAACGCGTATAAAAGACGGACACCCGTCACCAGCGCTTTGTGGGCTAGGTGGATCTGCCACAACAGCGTCCACTAACGTGCTCAACTTTGCAATGCAGGCGCTGGTATCATTTATCGCCCGTGCTCTGCTACCGGCCGTGATAACTGCTCCCTGGAATGCCCCGTCGACCTGCCCGGCCCTCGGTACCACAATGGATTGCGGTGCCAGAGAAACACCAACCACCCCCGTAGCAGTGCTGGTGGAAGCACCGTCGCACGGCCGCCAAGAACTCGACACCGTCATGAAGCCTGCATCATCGGCGACATCATCAGCGCGTATAAAAGACCGACATCCGTCACCAGCGCTTTATGGGCTAGGTGGCTCTGCCACAACAGCGTCGTCTAACGCGCTCACTTTTGCAATGCAGGCGCTGGTATCAATTATCCCCAGTGCTCTGCTACCGGCCGTGATAACTGCTCCCTGGAATTCATCGTCGATCTGCGCAACCCCGGCCCTCGGTACCCCAATGGATTGCGGTTCAGGAGAAACACCAACCACCCCCGTAGCAGTGCTGATGGCAGCACCGTCACACGGCAGCGAAGAACTCTACACCGTAATGAAGCCTGCATCATCGACGACATCATCAATGCGTATAAAAGACCGACACCCGTCACCAGCGCTTTGTGGGCTAGGTGGCTCTGCCACAACAGCGTTCACAAACGCGCTGACCTTTGCAATGCAGGCGCTGGTATCAATTATCGCCCGTGTTCTGCTACCGGCCGTGATAACTGCTCCCTGGAATGCCCCGTCGATCTGCGCGGCCCTCGGTACCCCAATGAATTGCGGTGCCAGAGAAACACCAACCACACCCGTAGCAGTGCTGATGGAAGCACCGTCGCAGGGCTGCCAAGAACTCGACACTATCATGAAGCCTGCATCATCGGCTACATCATCAACGCGTATAAAAGACGGATACCCGTCACCAGCGCTTTGTGGGATAGGTGGCTCTGCCACAACAGCGTCCACTAACGCGCTCACCTTTGCAATGCAGGCGCTGGTATCAATTATCGCCCGTGTTCTGCTACCGGCCGTGATAACTGCTCCCTGGAATGCCCCGTCGATCTGCGCAACCCCGGCCCTCGGTACCGCAATGGATTGCGGTTCAGGAGAAACACCAACCACCCCCCTAGCAGTGCTGATGGAAGCACCGTCGCATTGCACCCAAGAACTAGACACCGTCATGAAGCCTGCATCATCGGCGACCTCATCAACGCGTATAAAAGACCGACACCCGTCACCAGCGCTTTGTGGGCTAGGTGGCTCTGCCACAACAGCGTCCACTAACACGCTGACCTTTTCAATGCAGGCGCTGGTATCAATTATCCCCCGTGTTCTGCTAGCGGCCGTGATATCATCTCCCTGGAATTCGTCGTCAATCTGCGCAACCGCGGCCAGCGGTACCCTAAAAGATTGGGGTTCCAGAGAAACACCAAACACCCCCGTAGCAGTGCTGATGGAAGCACCGTCGCACGGCAGCCAAGAACTCGGCACCGTGATGAAGCCTGCATCATCGGCGACATCATCAACGCGTATAAAAGACCGACACCCGTCACCAGCGCTTTGTGGGATAGGTGACTCTGCCACAACAGCGTCCACTAACGCGCTCACCTTTGCAATGCAGGCGCTGGTATCAATTATCGCCCGTGCTCTGCTACCGGCCGTGATAACTGCTCCCTGGAATTCGTCGTCGATCTGCGCAACCCCGGCCCTCGGTACCGCAATGGATTGCGGTTCAGGAGAAACACCAACCACCCCCGTAGCAGTGCTGATGGAAGCACCGTCGCATTGCACCCAAGAACTAGACACCGTCATGAAGCCTGCATCATCGGCGACCTCATCAACGCGTATAAAAGACCGACACCCGTCACCAGCGCTTTGTGGGCTAGGTGGCTCTGCCACAACAGAGCTCACAAACGCGCTGACCTTTGCAGTGCAGGCGCTGGTATCAATTATCGCCCGTGTTCTGCTACCGGCCGTGATAACTGCTCCCTGGAATGCCCCGTCGATCTGCGCGGCCCTCGCTACCAGAATGAATTGCGGTGCCAGAGAAACACCAACCACACCCGTAGCAATGCTGATGGAAGCACCGTCGCAGGGCTGCCAAGAACTCGACACTATCATGAAGCCTGCATCATCGGATACATCATCAACGCGTATAAAAGACGGACACCCGTCACCAGCGCTTTGTGGGCTAGGTGGCTCTGCCACAACAGCGTCCACTAACGCGCTCACCTTTGCAATGCAGGCGCTGGTATCAATTATCGCCCGTGCTCTGCTACCGGCCGTGATAACTGCTCCCTGGAATTCATCGTCCATCTGCGCAACCCCGGCCCTCGGTACCCCAATGGATTGCGGTTCAGGAGAAACACCAACCACCCCCGTAGCAGTGCTGATGGAAGCACCGTCACACGGCAGCGAAGAACTCGACACCGTAATGAAGCCTGCATCATCGGCGACCTCATCAACGCGTATAAAAGACTGACACCCGTCACCAGCGCTTTGTGGGCTAGGTGGCTCTGCCACAACTGCGTCCACTAAAGCGCTCACCTTTGCAATGCAGGCGCTGGTATCAATTATAGGCCGTGTTCTGCTACCGGCCGTGATAACTGCTCCCTGGAATGCCCCGTCGATCTGCGTGGCCCTCGGTACCCCAATGAATTGCGCTGCCAGAGAAACACCAACCACACCCGTAGCAGTGCTGATGGAAGCACCGTCGCCGGGCTGCCAAGAACTCGACACTATCATAAAGCCTGCATCATCAGCTACATCATCAACGCGTATAAAAGACGGACACCCGCCACCAGCGCTTTGTGGGATAGGTGGCTCTGCCACAACAGCGTCCACAAACGCGCTGGCCTTTGCAATGCAGGAGCTGGTATGAATTATCGCCCATGCTCTGCTACCGGCCGTGATAACTGCTCCCTGGAATGCCCCGTCGATGTGCCCGGCCCTCGGTACCAAAATGAATTGCGGTGCCAGAGAAACACCAACCACCCCCGTAGCCGTGCTGGTGGAAGCACCGTCGCACGGCCGCCAAGAACTCGACACCGTCATGAAGCCTGCATCATCGGCGACATCATCAGCGCGTATAAAAGACCGACATCCGTCACCAGCGCTTTATGGGCTAGGTGGCTCTGCCACAACAGCGTCGTCTAACGCGCTCACTTTTGCAATGCAGGCGCTGGTATCAATTATCCCCAGTGCTCTGCTACCGGCCGTGATAACTGCTCCCTGGAATTCATCGTCGATCTGCGCAACCCCGGCCCTCGGTACCCCAATGGATTGCGGTTCAGGAGAAACACCAACCACCCCCGTAGCAGTGCTGATGGCAGCACCGTCACACGGCAGCGAAGAACTCTACACCGTAATGAAGCCTGCATCATCGACGACATCATCAATGCGTATAAAAGACCGACACCCGTCACCAGCGCTTTGTGGGCTAGGTGGCTCTGCCACAACAGCGTTCACAAACGCGCTGACCTTTGCAATGCAGGCGCTGGTATCAATTATCGCCCGTGTTCTGCTACCGGCCGTGATAACTACTCCCTGGAATGCCCCGTCGATCTGCGCGGCCCTCGGTACCCCAATGAATTGCGGTGCCAGAGAAACACCAACCACACCCGTAGCAGTGCTGATGGAAGCACCGTCGCAGGGCTGCCAAGAACTCGACACTATCATGAAGCCTGCATCATCGGCTACATCATCAACGCGTATAAAAGACGGATACCCGTCACCAGCGCTTTGTGGGATAGGTGGCTCTGCCACAACAGCGTCCACTAACGCGCTCACCTTTGCAATGCAGGCGCTGGTATCAATTATCGCCCGTGTTCTGCTACCGGCCGTGATAACTGCTCCCTGGAATGCCCCGTCGATCTGCGCGGCCCTCGGTACCCCAATGAATTGCGGTGCCAGAGAAACACCAACCACACCCGTAGCAGTGCTGATGGAAGCACCGTCGCAGGGCTGCCAAGAACCCGACACCGTCATAAAGCCTGCATCATCGGCGACATCATCAAAGCGTATAAAAGACCGGCACCCGTCACCAGTGCTTTGTGGGATAGGTGGCTCTGCCACAACAGCGTCCACTAACGCGCTCACCTTTGCAATGCAGGCGCTGGTATCAATTATCCCCCGTGTTCTGCTAGCGCCCGTGATATCATCTCCCTGGAATTCGTCGTCAATCTGCGCAACCGCGGCCCTCGGTACCCCAATGGATTGCGGTTCCAGAGAAACACAAACCACCCCCGTAGCAGTGCTGATGGAAGCACCGTCGCACGGCAGCCAAGAACTCGACACCGTCATGAAGCCTGCATCATCGGCCACCTCATCAGCGCGTATAAAAGACCGACACCCGTCACCAGCGCTTTGTGGGATAGGTGACTCTGCCACAACAGCGTCCACTAACGCGCTCACCTTTGCAATGCAGGCGCTAGTATCAATTATCGCCCGTGCTCTGCTACCGGCCGTGATAACTGCTCCCTGGAATTCGTCGTCGATCTGCGCAACCCCGGCCCTCGGTACCGCAATGGATTGCGGTTCAGGAGAAACACCAACCACCCCCGTAGCAGTGCTGATGCAAGCACCGTATCATTGCACCCACGAACTAGACACCGTCATGAAGCCTGCATCATCGGCGACCTCATCAACGCGTATAAAAGACCGACACCCGTCACCAGCGCTTTGTGGGCTAGGTGGCTCTGCCACAACAGAGTTCACAAACGCGCTGACCTTTGCAGTGCAGGCGCTGGTATCAATTATCGCCCGTGTTCTGCTACCGGCCGTGATAACTGCTCCCTGGAATGCCCCGTGGATCTGCGCGGCCCTCGGTACCAGAATGAATTGCGGTGCCAGAGAAACACCAACCACACCCGTAGCAATGCTGATGGAAGCACCGTCGCAGGGCTGCCAAGAACTCGACACTATCATGAAGCCTGCATCATCGGATACATCATCAACGCGTATAAAAGACGGACACCCGTCACCAGCGCTTTGTGGGCTAGGTGGCTCTGCCACAACAGCGTCCACAAACGCGCTGACCTCTGTAAGGCAGGCGCTGGTATCAATTATCGCCCGTGCTGTGCTACCGGCCGTGATAACTACTCCCTGGAATGCCCCGTCGATCTGCCCGGCCCTCGGTACCACAATGGATTGCGGTGCCAGAGAAACACCAACCACACTCGTAGCAGTGCTGATTGAAGCACCGTCGCACGGCAGACAAGAACTCGATACTGTCATGAAGCCTGCTTCATCGGCGACATCATCAACGCGTATAAAAGACCGACACCCCTCACCAGCGCTTTGTGGGCTAGGTGGCTCTGCCACAACAGCGTCCACTAACACGCTGACCTTTTCAATGCAGGCGCTGGTATCAATTACCGCCCGTGTTCTGCTAGCGGCTGTGATAACATATCCCTGGAATTCGTCGTCAATCTGCGCAACCGCGTCCAGCGGTACCCTAAAAGATTGGGGTTCCAGAGAAACACCAAACACCCCCGTAGCAGTGCTGATGGAAGCACCGTCGCACGGCAGCCAAGAACTCGGCACCGTCATGAAGCCTGCATCATCGGCGACATCATCAACGCGTATAAAAGACCGACACCCGTCACCAGCGCTTTGTGGGCTAGGTGGCTCTGCCACAACAGCGTCCACAAACGCACTGATCTTTGCAATGCAGGGGCTGGTATCAATTATCGCCCGTGTTCTGCTACCGGCCGTGATAACTGCTCCCTGGAATGCCCCGTCGATCTGCGCGGCCAGCGGTACCCCAATGAATTGCGGTGCCATAGAAACACCAACCACCCCCGTAGCTGTGCTGATGGAAGCACCGTCGCACGGCAGCCAAGAACTCGACACCGTCATGAAGCCTGCATCATTGGCGACATCATCAGCGCGTATAAAAGACCGACACCCGTCACCAGCGCTTTGTGGGCTAGGTGGCTTTGCCACAACAGCGTCCACAAACGCACTGATCTTTGCAATGCAGGGGCTGGTATCAATTATCGCCCGTGCTCTGCTACCGGCCGTGATAACTGCTCCCTGGAATGCCCCGTCGATCTGCGCGGCCAGCGGTACCCCAATGAATTGCGCTGCCATAGAAACACCAAGCACCCCCGTAGCAGTGCTGATGGAAGCACCGTCGCACGGCAGCCAAGAATTGGACACCGTAATGAAGCCTGCATCATCGCCGACATCATCAACGTGTATAAAAGACCGACACCCGTCACCAGGGCTTTGTGGGCTAGGTGGCTCTGTCACAACAGCGTCCACTAACGCGCTCACCTTTGCAATGCAGGCGCTGGTATCAATTATCGCCCGCGCTCTGCTAGCGGCCGTGATAACATCTCCCTGGAATTCGTCGTCAATCTGCGCAGCCGCGGCCCTCGGTACCCCAATGGATTGCGGTTCCAGAGAAACACCAACCACCCCCATAGCAGTGCTGATAGAAGCACCGTCGCACGGCAGCGAAGAACTCGACACCGTAATGAAGCCTGCATCATCGGCGACATCATCAATGCGTATAAAAGACCGACACCCGTCACCAGCGCTTTCTGGGCTAGGTGGCTCTGCCACAACAGCGTCCACTAACGCGCTCACCTTTGCAATTCAGGCGCTGGTATCAATTATCGCCCGTGTTCTGCCAGCGGCTGTGATAACATCTCCTGGAATTCGTCGTCAATCTGCGCAACCGCGGCCCTCGGTACCCCAATGAATTGCGGTGCCAGAGAAACACCAACTACACCCGTAGCAGTGCTGATGGAAGCACCGTCGCAGGGCTGCTAAGAACTAGACACTATCATGAAGCCTGCATCATCGGCTGCATCATCAACGCGTATAAAAGAAAGAAACCCGTCACCAGCGCTTTGTGGGCTAGGTGGCTCTGCCACAACAGCGTCCACAAACGCGCTGGCCTTTGCAATCCAGGCGCTGGTATCAATTATCGCCCGTGTTCTGCTAGCGGCTGTGATATCATCTCCCTGGAATTCGTCGTCAATCTGCGCAACCGCGGCCCTCGGTACCCCAATGGATTGCGGTTCCAGAGAAACACCAACCACCCCCGTAGCAGTGCTGATGGAAGCACCGTCGCACTGCAGACAAGAACTCGACACCTTCATGAAGCCTGCATCATCGGCGACCTCATCAACGCGTATAAAAGACCGACACCCATCAGCAGCGCTTTGTGGGCTAGGTGGCTCTGCCACAACAGCGTTCACAAACGCGCTGACCTTTGCAATGCAGGCGCTGATATCAAATATCGCCCGTGTTCTGCTACCGGCCGTGATAACTGCTCCCTGGAATGCCCCGTCGATCTGCGCGGCAGTCGGTACCCCAATGAATTGCGGTGCCAGAGAAACACCAACCACACCCGTAGGAGTGCTGATGGAAGCACCGTCGCAGGGCTGCCAAGAACTCGACACTATCATGAAGCCTGCATCATCGGATACATCATCAACGCGTATAAAAGACGGACACCCGTCACCAGCGCTTTGTGGGCTAGGTGGCTCTGCCACAACAGCGTCCACTAACGTGCTCAACTTTGCAATGCAGGCGCTGGTATCATTTATCGCCCGTGCTCTGCTACCGGCCGTGATAACTGCTCCCTGGAATGCCCCGTCGACCTGCCCGGCCCTCGGTACCACAATGGATTGCGGTGCCAGAGAAACACCAACCACCCCCGTAGCAGTGCTGGTGGAAGCACCGTCGCACGGCCGCCAAGAACTCGACACCGTCATGAAGCCTGCATCATCGGCGACATCATCAGCGCGTATAAAAGACCGACATCCGTCACCAGCGCTTTATGGGCTAGGTGGCTCTGCCACAACAGCGTCGTCTAACGCGCTCACTTTTGCAATGCAGGCGCTGGTATCAATTATCCCCAGTGCTCTGCTACCGGCCGTGATAACTGCTCCCTGGAATTCATCGTCGATCTGCGCAACCCCGGCCCTCGGTACCCCAATGGATTGCGGTTCAGGAGAAACACCAACCACCCCCGTAGCAGTGCTGATGGCAGCACCGTCACACGGCAGCGAAGAACTCTACACCGTAATGAAGCCTGCATCATCGACGACATCATCAATGCGTATAAAAGACCGACACCCGTCACCAGCGCTTTGTGGGCTAGGTGGCTCTGCCACAACAGCGTTCACAAACGCGCTGACCTTTGCAATGCAGGCGCTGGTATCAATTATCGCCCGTGTTCTGCTACCGGCCGTGATAACTGCTCCCTGGAATGCCCCGTCGATCTGCGCGGCCCTCGGTACCCCAATGAATTGCGGTGCCAGAGAAACACCAACCACACCCGTAGCAGTGCTGATGGAAGCACCGTCGCAGGGCTGCCAAGAACTCGACACTATCATGAAGCCTGCATCATCGGCTACATCATCAACGCGTATAAAAGACGGATACCCGTCACCAGCGCTTTGTGGGATAGGTGGCTCTGCCACAACAGCGTCCACTAACGCGCTCACCTTTGCAATGCAGGCGCTGGTATCAATTATCGCCCGTGTTCTGCTACCGGCCGTGATAACTGCTCCCTGGAATGCCCCGTCGATCTGCGCAACCCCGGCCCTCGGTACCGCAATGGATTGCGTTTCAGGAGAAACACCAACCACCCCCGTAGCAGTGCTGATGGAAGCACCGTCGCATTGCACCCAAGAACTAGACACCGTCATGAAGCCTGCATCATCGGCGACCTCATCAACGCGTATAAAAGACCGACACCCGTCACCAGCGCTTTGTGGGCTAGGTGGCTCTGCCACAACAGCGTCCACTAACACGCTGACCTTTTCAATGCAGGCGCTGGTATCAATTATCCCCCGTGTTCTGCTAGCGGCCGTGATATCATCTCCCTGGAATTCGTCGTCAATCTGCGCAACCGCGGCCAGCGGTACCCTAAAAGATTGGGGTTCCAGAGAAACACCAAACACCCCCGTAGCAGTGCTGATGGAAGCACCGTCGCACGGCAGCCAAGAACTCGGCACAGTCATGAAGCCTGCATCATCGGCGACATCATCAACGCGTATAAAAGACCGACACCCGTCACCAGCGCTTTGTGGGATAGGTGACTCTGCCACAACAGCGTCCACTAACGCGCTCACCTTTGCAATGCAGGCGCTGGTATCAATTATCGCCCGTGCTCTGCTACCGGCCGTGATAACTGCTCCCTGGAATTCGTCGTCGATCTGCGCAACCCCGGCACTCGGTACCGCAATGGATTGCGGTTCAGGAGAAACACCAACCACCCCCGTAGCAGTGCTGATGGAAGCACCGTCGCATTGCACCCAAGAACTAGACACCGTCATGAAGCCTGCATCATCGGCGACCTCATCAACGCGTATAAAAGACCGACACCCGTCACCAGCGCTTTGTGGGCTAGGTGGCTCTGCCACAACAGAGTTCACAAACGCGCTGACCTTTGCAGTGCAGGCGCTGGTATCAATTATCGCCCGTGTTCTGCTACCGGCCGTGATAACTGCTCCCTGGAATGCCCCGTCGATCTGCGCGGCCCTCGGTACCAGAATGAATTGCGGTGCCAGAGAAACACCAACCACACCCGTAGCAATGCTGATGGAAGCACCGTCGCAGGGCTGCCAAGAACTCGACACTATCATGAAGCCTGCATCATCGGATACATCATCAACGCGTATAAAAGACGGACACCCGTCACCAGCGCTTTGTGGGCTAGGTGGCTCTGCCACAACAGCGTCCACTAACGCGCTCACCTTTGCAATGCAGGCGCTGGTATCAATTATCGCCCGTGCTCTGCTACCGGCCGTGATAACTGCTCCCTGGAATTCATCGTCCATCTGCGCAACCCCGGCCCTCGGTACCCCAATGGATTGCGGTTCAGGAGAAACACCAACCACCCCCGTAGCAGTGCTGATGGAAGCACCGTCACACGGCAGCGAAGAACTCGACACCGTAATGAAGCCTGCATCATCGGCGACCTCATCAACGCGTATAAAAGACTGACACCCGTCACTAGCGCTTTGTGGGCTAGGTGGCTCTGCCACAACTGCGTCCACTAAAGCGCTCACCTTTGCAATGCAGGCGCTGGTATCAATTATAGGCCGTGTTCTGCTACCGGCCGTGATAACTGCTCCCTGGAATGCCCCGTCGATCTGCGTGGCCCTCGGTACCCCAATGAATTGCGCTGCCAGAGAAACACCAACCACACCCGTAGCAGTGCTGATGGAAGCACCGTCGCCGGGCTGCCAAGAACTCGACACTATCATAAAGCCTGCATCATCAGCTACATCATCAACGCGTATAAAAGACGGACACCCGCCACCAGCGCTTTGTGGGATAGGTGGCTCTGCCACAACAGCGTCCACAAACGCGCTGGCCTTTGCAATGCAGGAGCTGGTATGAATTATCGCCCATGCTCTGCTACCGGCCGTGATAACTGCTCCCTGGAATGCCCCGTCGATGTGCCCGGCCCTCGGTACCAAAATGGATTGCGGTGCCAGAGAAACACCAACCACACCCGTAGCAGTGCTGATGGAAGCACCGTCCCACGGCAGCCGAGAACTCGACACCGTCATGAAGCCTGCACATCGGCGACATCATCAACGCGTATAAAAGACCGACACCCCCTCACCAGCGCTTTGTGGGCTAGGTGGTTCTGCCGCAACAGCGTCCACTAACGCGCTCACCTTTGCAATGCAGGCGCAGGTATCAATTATCGCCCGTGTTCTGCTAGCGGCCGTGATAACATGTCCCTGGAATTCGCCGTCAATCTGCGCAACCATGGCCCTCGGTACCCCAATGGATTGCGGTTCCAGAGAAACACCAACCACCCCCGTAGCAGTGCTGATGGAAGCACCGTCGCACGGCAGCCAAGAATTCGACACCGTCATGGAGCCTGCATCATCGGCGACATCATCAGCGCGTATAAAAGACCGGTACCCGTCACCCGCGCTTTGTGGGCTAGGTGGCTCTGCCACAACAGCGTCCACAAACGCACTGATCTTTGCAATGCAGGGGCTGGTATCAATTATCGCCCGTGTTCTGCTACCGGCCGTGGTAACTGCTCCCTGGAATGCCCCGTCGATCTGCGCGGGCAGCGGTACCCCAATGAATTGCGGTGCCATAGAAACACCACCCACCCCCGTAGCAGTGCTGATGGAAGCACCGTCACACGGCAGCCAAGAACTCGACACCTTAATGAAGCCTGCATCATCGGCGACATCATCAACGTGTATAAAAGACCGACACCCGTCACCAGCGCTTTGTGGGCTAGGTGGCTCTGCCACAACAGCGTCCACTAACGTGCTCACCTTTGCAATACAGGCGCTGGTATCAATTATCGCCCGTGTTCTGCTACCAGCCATAATAACATCTCCCTGGAATTCGTCGTCAATCTGTGCAACCGCGGCTCTCGGTACGCCAATGAATTGCGGTTCCAGAGAAACACCAACCACCCCCGTAGCAGTGCTGATGGAAGCACCGTCGCACGGCAGCCAAGAACTCGACACCGTCATGAAGCCTGCATCATCGGCGACATCATCAACGCGTATAAAAGACCGACACTCGTCACCAGCGCTTTGTGGGCTAGGTGGATCTACCAGAACAGCGTCCACAAACGCACTGACCTTTGCAATGCAGGGGCTGGTATCAATTATCGCCCGTGTTCTGCTACCGGCCGTGATAACTGCTCCCTGGAATGCCCCATCGATCTGCGCGGCCAGCGGTACCCAAATGGATTGCGGTGCCATAGAAACACCAACCACACCGGTAGCAGTGCTGATGGCAGCACCGTCGCACGGCAGCCAAGAACTCGACACTGTCATGAAGCCTGCATAATCGGCGATATCATCAGCGCGTATAAAAGACCGACACCCGTCACCAGCTCTTTGTGGGCTAGGTGGCTCTGCCACAACAGCGTCCACTAACGCGCTCACCTTTGCAATGCAGGCGCTGGTATCAATTATCCCCCGTGTTCTGCTAGCGCCCGTGATATCATCTCCCTGGAATTCGTCGTCAATCTGCGCAACCGCGGCCCTCGGTACCCCAATGGATTGCGGTTCCAGAGAAACACAAACCACCCCCGTAGCAGTGCTGATGGAAGCACCGTCGCACGGCAGCCAAGAACTCGACACCGTCATGAAGCCTGCATCATCGGCCACCTCATCAGCGCGTATAAAAGACCGACACCCGTCACCAGCGCTTTGTGGGATAGGTGACTCTGCCACAACAGCGTCCACTAACGCGCTCACCTTTGCAATGCAGGCGCTGGTATCAATTATCGCCCGTGCTCTGCTACCGGCCGTGATAACTGCTCCCTGGAATTCGTCGTCGATCTGCGCAACCCCGGCCCTCGGTACCGCAATGGATTGCGGTTCAGGAGAAACACCAACCACCCCCGTAGCAGTGCTGATGGAAGCACCGTCGCATTGCACCCACGAACTAGACACCGTCATGAAGCCTGCATCATCGGCGACCTCATCAACGCGTATAAAAGACCGACACCCGTCACCAGCGCTTTGTGGGCTAGGTGGCTCTGCCACAACAGAGTTCACAAACGCGCTGACCTTTGCAGTGCAGGCGCTGGTATCAATTATCGCCCGTGTTCCGCTACCGGCCGTGATAACTGCTCCCTGGAATGCCCCGTCGATCTGCGCGGCCCTCGGTACCAGAATGAATTGCGGTGCCAGAGAAACACCAACCACACCCGTAGCAATGCTGATGGAAGCACCGTCGCAGGGCTGCCAAGAACTCGACACTATCATGAAGCCTGCATCATCGGATACATCATCAACGCGTATAAAAGACGGACACCCGTCACCAGCGCTTTGTGGGCTAGGTGGCTCTGCCACAACAGCGTCCACAAACGCGCTGACCTCTGTAAGGCAGGCGCTGGTATCAATTATCGCCCGTGCTGTGCTACCGGCCGTGATAACTACTCCCTGGAATGCCCCGTCGATCTGCCCGGCCCTCGGTACCACAATGGATTGCGGTGCCAGAGAAACACCAACCACACTCGTAGCAGTGCTGATGGAAGCACCGTCGCACGGCAGACAAGAACTCGATACTGTCATGAAGCCTGCTTCATCGGCGACATCATCAACGCGTATAAAAGACCGACACCCCTCACCAGCGCTTTGTGGGCTAGGTGGCTCTGCCACAACAGCGTCCACTAACACGCTGACCTTTTCAATGCAGGCGCTGGTATCAATTACCGCCCGTGTTCTGCTAGCGGCTGTGATAACATCTCCCTGGAATTCGTCGTCAATCTGCGCAACCGCGGCCAGCGGTACCCTAAAAGATTGGGGTTCCAGAGAAACACCAAACACCCCCGTAGCAGTGCTGATGGAAGCACCGTCGCACGGCAGCCAAGAACTCGGCACCGTCATGAAGCCTGCATCATCGGCGACATCATCAACGCGTATAAAAGACCGACACCCGTCACCAGCGCTTTGTGGGCTAGGTGGCTCTGCCACAACAGCGTCCACAAACGCACTGATCTTTGCAATGCAGGGGCTGGTATCAATTATCGCCCGTGTTCTGCTACCGGCCGTGATAACTGCTCCCTGGAATGCCCCGTCGATCTGCGCGGCCAGCGGTACCCCAATGAATTGCGGTGCCATAGAAACACCAACCACCCCCGTAGCTGTGCTGATGGAAGCACCGTCGCACGGCAGCCAAGAACTCGACACCGTCATGAAGCCTGCATCATTGGCGACATCATCAGCGCGTATAAAAGACCGACACCCGTCACCAGCGCTTTGTGGGCTAGGTGGCTTTGCCACAACAGCGTCCACAAACGCACTGATCTTTGCAATGCAGGGGCTGGTATCAATTATCGCCCGTGCTCTGCTACCGGCCGTGATAACTGCTCCCTGGAATGCCCCGTCGATCTGCGCGGCCAGCGGTACCCCAATGAATTGCGCTGCCATAGAAACACCAAGCACCCCCGTAGCAGTGCTGATGGAAGCACCGTCGCACGGCAGCCAAGAATTGGACACCGTAATGAAGCCTGCATCATCGCCGACATCATCAACGTGTATAAAAGACCGACACCCGTCACCAGGGCTTTGTGGGCTAGGTGGCTCTGTCACAACAGCGTCCACTAACGCGCTCACCTTTGCAATGCAGGCGCTGGTATCAATTATCGCCCGCGCTCTGCTAGCGGCCGTGATAACATCTCCCTGGAATTCGTCGTCAATCTGCGCAGCCGCGGCCCTCGGTACCCCAATGGATTGCGGTTCCAGAGAAACACCAACCACCCCCATAGCAGTGCTGATAGAAGCACCGTCGCACGGCAGCGAAGAACTCGACACCGTAATGAAGCCTGCATCATCGGCGACATCATCAATGCGTATAAAAGACCGACACCCGTCACCAGCGCTTTCTGGGCTAGGTGGCTCTGCCACAACAGCGTCCACTAACGCGCTCACCTTTGCAATTCAGGCGCTGGTATCAATTATCGCCCGTGTTCTGCCAGCGGCTGTGATAACATCTCCTGGAATTCGTCGTCAATCTGCGCAACCGCGGCCCTCGGTACCCCAATGAATTGCGGTGCCAGAGAAACACCAACTACACCCGTAGCAGTGCTGATGGAAGCACCGTCGCAGGGCTGCTAAGAACTAGACACTATCATGAAGCCTGCATCATCGGCTGCATCATCAACGCGTATAAAAGAAAGAAACCCGTCACCAGCGCTTTGTGGGCTAGGTGGCTCTGCCACAACAGCGTCCACAAACGCGCTGGCCTTTGCAATCCAGGCGCTGGTATCAATTATCGCCCGTGTTCTGCTAGCGGCTGTTATATCATCTCCCTGGAATTCGTCGTCAATCTGCGCAACCGCGGCCCTCGGTACCCCAATGGATTGCGGTTCCAGAGAAACACCAACCACCCCCGTAGCAGTGCTGATGGAAGCACCGTCGCACTGCAGACAAGAACTCGACACCTTCATGAAGCCTGCATCATCGGCGACCTCATCAACGCGTATAAAAGACCGACACCCATCAGCAGCGCTTTGTGGGCTAGGTGGCTCTGCCACAACAGCGTTCACAAACGCGCTGACCTTTGCAATGCAGGCGCTGATATCAAATATCGCCCGTGTTCTGCTACCGGCCGTGATAACTGCTCCCTGGAATGCCCCGTCGATCTGCGCGGCAGTCGGTACCCCAATGAATTGCGGTGCCAGAGAAACACCAACCACACCCGTAGGAGTGCTGATGGAAGCACCGTCGCAGGGCTGCCAAGAACTCGACACTATCATGAAGCCTGCATCATCGGATACATCATCAACGCGTATAAAAGACGGACACCCGTCACCAGCGCTTTGTGGGCTAGGTGGCTCTGCCACAACAGCGTCCACTAACGTGCTCAACTTTGCAATGCAGGCGCTGGTATCATTTATCGCCCGTGCTCTGCTACCGGCCGTGATAACTGCTCCCTGGAATGCCCCGTCGACCTGCCCGGCCCTCGGTACCACAATGGATTGCGGTGCCAGAGAAACACCAACCACCCCCGTAGCAGTGCTGGTGGAAGCACCGTCGCACGGCCGCCAAGAACTCGACACCGTCATGAAGCCTGCATCATCGGCGACATCATCAGCGCGTATAAAAGACCGACATCCGTCACCAGCGCTTTATGGGCTAGGTGGCTCTGCCACAACAGCGTCGTCTAACGCGCTCACTTTTGCAATGCAGGCGCTGGTATCAATTATCCCCAGTGCTCTGCTACCGGCCGTGATAACTGCTCCCTGGAATTCATCGTCGATCTGCGCAACCCCGGCCCTCGGTACCCCAATGGATTGCGGTTCAGGAGAAACACCAACCACCCCCGTAGCAGTGCTGATGGCAGCACCGTCACACGGCAGCGAAGAACTCTACACCGTAATGAAGCCTGCATCATCGACGACATCATCAATGCGTATAAAAGACCGACACCCGTCACCAGCGCTTTGTGGGCTAGGTGGCTCTGCCACAACAGCGTTCACAAACGCGCTGACCTTTGCAATGCAGGCGCTGGTATCAATTATCGCCCGTGTTCTGCTACCGGCCGTGATAACTGCTCCCTGGAATGCCCCGTCGATCTGCGCGGCCCTCGGTACCCCAATGAATTGCGGTGCCAGAGAAACACCAACCACACCCGTAGCAGTGCTGATGGAAGCACCGTCGCAGGGCTGCCAAGAACTCGACACTATCATGAAGCCTGCATCATCGGCTACATCATCAACGCGTATAAAAGACGGATACCCGTAACCAGCGCTTTGTGGGATAGGTGGCTCTGCCACAACAGCGTCCACTAACGCGCTCACCTTTGCAATGCAGGCGCTGGTATCAATTATCGCCCGTGTTCTGCTACCGGCCGTGATAACTGCTCCCTGGAATGCCCCGTCGATCTGCGCAACCCCGGCCCTCGGTACCGCAATGGATTGCGGTTCAGGAGAAACACCAACCACCCCCGTAGCAGTGCTGATGGAAGCACCGTCGCATTGCACCCAAGAACTAGACACCGTCATGAAGCCTGCATCATCGGCGACCTCATCAACTCGTATAAAAGACCGACACCCGTCACCAGCGCTTTGTGGGCTAGGTGGCTCTGCCACAACAGCGTCCACTAACACGCTGACCTTTTCAATGCAGGCGCTGGTATCAATTATCCCCCGTGTTCTGCTAGCGGCCGTGATATCATCTCCCTGGAATTCGTCGTCAATCTGCGCAACCGCGGCCAGCGGTACCCTAAAAGATTGGGGTTCCAGAGAAACACCAAACACCCCCGTAGCAGTGCTGATGGAAGCACCGTCGCACGGCAGCCAAGAACTCGGCACAGTCATGAAGCCTGCATCATCGGTGACATCATCAACGCGTATAAAAGACCGACACATGTCACCAGCGCTTTGTGGGATAGGTGACTCTGCCACAACAGCGTCCACTAACGCGCTCACCTTTGCAATGCAGGCGCTGGTATCAATTATCGCCCGTGCTCTGCTACCGGCCGTGATAACTGCTCCCTGGAATTCGTCGTCGATCTGCGCAACCCCGGCACTCGGTACCGCAATGGATTGCGGTTCAGGAGAAACACCAACCACCCCCGTAGCAGTGCTGATGGAAGCACCGTCGCATTGCACCCAAGAACTAGACACCGTCATGAAGCCTGCATCATCGGCGACCTCATCAACGCGTATAAAAGACCGACACCCGTCACCAGCGCTTTGTGGGCTAGGTGGCTCTGCCACAACAGAGTTCACAAACGCGCTGACCTTTGCAGTGCAGGCGCTGGTATCAATTATCGCCCGTGTTCTGCTACCGGCCGTGATAACTGCTCCCTGGAATGCCCCGTCGATCTGCGCGGCCCTCGGTACCAGAATGAATTGCGGTGCCAGAGAAACACCAACCACACCCGTAGCAATGCTGATGGAAGCACCGTCGCAGGGCTGCCAAGAACTCGACACTATCATGAAGCCTGCATCATCGGATACATCATCAACGCGTATAAAAGACGGACACCCGTCACCAGCGCTTTGTGGGCTAGGTGGCTCTGCCACAACAGCGTCCACTAACGCGCTCACCTTTGCAATGCAGGCGCTGGTATCAATTATCGCCCGTGCTCTGCTACCGGCCGTGATAACTGCTCCCTGGAATTCATCGTCCATCTGCGCAACCCCGGCCCTCGGTACCCCAATGGATTGCGGTTCAGGAGAAACACCAACCACCCCCGTAGCAGTGCTGATGGAAGCACCGTCACACGGCAGCGAAGAACTCGACACCGTAATGAAGCCTGCATCATCGGCGACCTCATCAACGCGTATAAAAGACTGGCACCCGTCACTAGCGCTTTGTGGGCTAGGTGGCTCTGCCACAACTGCGTCCACTAAAGCGCTCACCTTTGCAATGCAGGCGCTGGTATCAATTATAGGCCGTGTTCTGCTACCGGCCGTGATAACTGCTCCCTGGAATGCCCCGTCGATCTGCGTGGCCCTCGGTACCCCAATGAATTGCGCTGCCAGAGAAACACCAACCACACCCGTAGCAGTGCTGATGGAAGCACCGTCGCCGGGCTGCCAAGAACTCGACACTATCATAAAGCCTGCATCATCAGCTACATCATCAACGCGTATAAAAGACGGACACCCGCCACCAGCGCTTTGTGGGATAGGTGGCTCTGCCACAACAGCGTCCACAAACGCGCTGGCCTTTGCAATGCAGGAGCTGGTATGAATTATCGCCCATGCTCTGCTACCGGCCGTGATAACTGCTCCCTGGAATGCCCCGTCGATGTGCCCGGCCCTCGGTACCAAAATGGATTGCGGTGCCAGAGAAACACCAACCACACCCGTAGCAGTGCTGATGGAAGCACCGTCCCACGGCAGCCGAGAACTCGACACCGTCATGAAGCCTGCACGTCGGCGACATCATCAACGCGTATAAAAGACCGACACCCCTCACCAGCGCTTTGTGGGCTAGGTGGTTCTGCCGCAACAGCGTCCACTAACGCGCTCACCTTTGCAATGCAGGCGCAGGTATCAATTATCGCCCGTGTTCTGCTAGCGGCCGTGATAACATGTCCCTGGAATTCGCCGTCAATCTGCGCAACCATGGCCCTCGGTACCCCAATGGATTGCGGTTCCAGAGAAACACCAACCACCCCCGTAGCAGTGCTGATGGAAGCACCGTCGCACGGCAGCCAAGAATTCGACACCGTCATGGAGCCTGCATCATCGGCGACATCATCAGCGCGTATAAAAGACCGGCACCCGTCACCCGCGCTTTGTGGGCTAGGTGGCTCTGCCACAACAGCGTCCACAAACGCACTGATCTTTGCAATGCAGGGGCTGGTATCAATTATCGCCCGTGTTCTGCTACCGGCCGTGGTAACTGCTCCCTGGAATGCCCCGTCGATCTGCGCGGGCAGCGGTACCCCAATGAATTGCGGTGCCATAGAAACACCACCCACCCCCGTAGCAGTGCTGATGGAAGCACCGTCACACGGCAGCCAAGAACTCGACACCTTAATGAAGCCTGCATCATCGGCGACATCATCAACGTGTATAAAAGACCGACACCCGTCACCAGCGCTTTGTGGGCTAGGTGGCTCTGCCACAACAGCGTCCACTAACGTGCTCACCTTTGCAATACAGGCGCTGGTATCAATTATCGCCCGTGTTCTGCTACCAGCCATAATAACATCTCCCTGGAATTCGTCGTCAATCTGTGCAACCGCGGCTCTCGGTACGCCAATGAATTGCGGTTCCAGAGAAACACCAACCACCCCCGTAGCAGTGCTGATGGAAGCACCGTCGCACGGCAGCCAAGAACTCGACACCGTCATGAAGCCTGCATCATCGGCGACATCATCAACGCGTAAAAAAGACCGACACTCGTCCCCAGCGCTTTGTGGGCTAGGTGGATCTACCAGAACAGCGTCCACAAACGCACTGACCTTTGCAATGCAGGGGCTGGTATCAATTATCGCCCGTGTTCTGCTACCGGCCGTGATAACTGCTCCCTGGAATGCCCCATCGATCTGCGCGGCCAGCGGTACCCAAATGGATTGCGGTGCCATAGAAACACCAACCACACCGGTAGCAGTGCTGATGGCAGCACCGTCGCACGGCAGCCAAGAACTCGACACTGTCATGAAGCCTGCATAATCGGCGATATCATCAGCGCGTATAAAAGACCGACACCCGTCACCAGCTCTTTGTGGGCTAGGTGGCTCTGCCACAACAGCGTCCACTAAGACGCTGACCTTTGCAATGCAGGCGCTGGTATCAATTATCGCCCGTGCTCTGCTACCGGCCGTGATAACTGCTCCGTGGAATGCCCCGTCGATGTGCCCGGCCCTCGGTACCAAAATGGATTGCGGTGCCAGAGAAACACCAACCACACCCGTAGCAGTGCTGATGGAAGCACCGTCCCACGGCAGCCGAGAACTCGACACCGTCATGAAGCCTGCACATCGGCGACATCATCAACGCGTATAAAAGACCGACACCCCTCACCAGCGCTTTGTGGGCTAGGTGGTTCTGCCGCAACAGCGTCCACTAACGCGCTCACCTTTGCAATGCAGGCGCTGGTATCAATTATCGCCCGTGTTCTGCTAGCGGCCGTGATAACATCTCCCTGGAATTCGCCGTCAATCTGCGCAACCATGGCCCTCGGTACCCCAATGGATTGCGGTTCCAGAGAAACACCAACCACCCCCGTAGCAGTGCTGATGGAAGCACCGTCGCACGGCAGCCAAGAATTCGACACCGTCATGGAGCCTGCATCATCGGCGACATCATCAGCGCGTATAAAAGACCGGCACCCGTCACCCGCGCTTTGTGGGCTAGGTGGCTCTGCCACAACAGCGTCCACAAACGCACTGATCTTTGCAATGCAGGGGCTGGTATCAATTATCGCCCGTGTTCTGCTACCGGCCGTGGTAACTGCTCCCTGGAATGCCCCGTCGATCTGCGCGGGCAGCGGTACCCCAATGAATTGCGGTGCCATAGAAACACCACCCACCCCCGTAGCAGTGCTGATGGAAGCACCGTCACACGGCAGCCAAGAACTCGACACCTTAATGAAGCCTGCATCATCGGCGACATCATCAACGTGTATAAAAGACCGACACCCGTCACCAGCGCTTTGTGGGCTAGGTGGCTCTGCCACAACAGCATCCACTAACGTGCTCACCTTTGCAATACAGGCGCTGGTATCAATTATCGCCCGTGTTCTGCTACCAGCCATAATAACATCTCCCTGGAATTCGTCGTCAATCTGTGCAACCGCGGCTCTCGGTACGCCAATGAATTGCGGTTCCAGAGAAACACCAACCACCCCCGTAGCAGTGCTGATGGAAGCACCGTCGCACGGCAGCCAAGAACTCGACACCGTCATGAAGCCTGCATCATCGGCGACATCATCAACGCGTATAAAAGACCGACACTCGTCACCAGCGATTTGTGGGCTAGGTGGATCTACCAGAACAGCGTCCACAAACGCACTGACCTTTGCAATGCAGGGGCTGGTATCAATTATCGCCCGTGTTCTGCTACCAGCCGTGATAACTGCTCCCTGGAATGCCCCATCGATCTGCGCGGCCAGCGGTACCCAAATGGATTGCGGTGCCATAGAAACACCAACCACACCTGTAGCAGTGCTGATGGCAGCACCGTCGCACGGCAGCCAAGAACTCGACACTGTCATGAAGCCTGCATAATCGGCGATATCATCAGCGCGTATAAAAGACCGACACCCGTCACCAGCTCTTTGTGGGCTAGGTGGCTCTGCCACAACATCGTCCACTAAGACGCTCACCTTTGCAATGCAGGCGCTGGTATCAATTATCGCCCGCGCTCTGCTAGCGGCCGTGATAACATCTCCCTGGAATTCGTCGTCAATCTGCGCAACCGCGGCCCTCGGTACCCCAATGGATTGCGGTTCCAGAGAAACACCAACCACCCCCATAGCAGTGCTGATGGAAGCACCGTCGCACGGCAGCGAAGAACTCGACACCGTAATGAAGCCTGCATCATCGGCGACATCATCAATGCGTATAAAAGACCGACACTCGTCACCAGCGCTTTGTGGGCTAGGTGGATCTACCAGAACAGCGTCCACAAACGCACTGACCTTTGCAATGCAGGGGCTGGTATCAATTATCGCCCGTGTTCTGCTACCAGCCGTGATAACTGCTCCCTGGAATGCCCCATCGATCTGCGCGGCCAGCGGTACCCAAATGGATTGCGGTGCCATAGAAACACCAACCACACCTGTAGCAGTGCTGATGGCAGCACCGTCGCACGGCAGCCAAGAACTCGACACTGTCATGAAGCCTGCATAATCGGCGATATCATCAGCGCGTATAAAAGACCGACACCCGTCACCAGCTCTTTGTGGGCTAGGTGGCTCTGCCACAACAGCGTCCACTAAGACGCTCACCTTTGCAATGCAGGCGCTGGTATCAATTATCGCCCGCGCTCTGCTAGCGGCCGTGATAACATCTCCCTGGAATTCGTCGTCAATCTGCGCAACCGCGGCCCTCGGTACCCCAATGGATTGCGGTTACAGAGAAACACCAACCACCCCCATAGCAGTGCTGATGGAAGCACCGTCGCACGGCAGCGAAGAACTCGACACCGTAATGAAGCCTGCATCATCGGCGACATCATCAATGCGTATAAAAGACCGACACCCGTCACCAGCGCTTTCTGGGCTAGGTGGCTCTGCCACAACAGCGTCCACTAACGCGCTCACCTTTGCAATTCAGGCGCTGGTATCAATTATCGCCCGTGTTCTGCCAGCGGCTGTGATAACATCTCCTGGAATTCGTCGTCAATCTGCGCGGCAGTCGGTACCCCAATGAATTGCGGTGCCAGAGAAACACCAACCACACCCGTAGGAGTGCTGATGGAAGCACCGTCGCAGGGCTGCCAAGAACTCGACACTATCATGAAGCCTGCATCATCGGATACATCATCAACGCGTATAAAAGACGGACACCCGTCACCAGCGCTTTGTGGGCTAGGTGGCTCTGCCACAACAGCGTCCACTAACGTGCTCAACCTTGCAATGCAGGCGCTGGTATCATTTATCGCCCGTGCTCTGCTACCGGCCGTGATAACTGCTCCCTGGAATGCCCCGTCGACCTGCCCGGCCCTCGGTACCACAATGGATTGCGGTGCCAGAGAAACACCAACCACCCCCGTAGCAGTGCTGGTGGAAGCACCGTCGCACGGCCGCCAAGAACTCGACACCGTCATGAAGCCTGCATCATCGGCGACATCATCAGCGCGTATAAAAGACCGACATCCGTCACCAGCGCTTTATGGGCTAGGTGGCTCTGCCACAACAGCGTCGTCTAACGCGCTCACTTTTGCAATGCAGGCGCTGGTATCAATTATCCCCAGTGCTCTGCTACCGGCCGTGATAACTGCTCCCTGGAATTCATCGTCGATCTGCGCAACCCCGGCCCTCGGTACCCCAATGGATTGCGGTTCAGGAGAAACACCAACCACCCCCGTAGCAGTGCTGATGGCAGCACCGTCACACGGCAGCGAAGAACTCTACACCGTAATGAAGCCTGCATCATCGACGACATCATCAATGCGTATAAAAGACCGACACCCGTCACCAGCGTTTTGTGGGCTAGGTGGCTCTGCCACAACAGCGTTCCCAAACGCGCTGACCTTTGCAATGCAGGCGCTGGTATCAATTATCGCCCGTGTTCTGCTACCGGCCGTGATAACTGCTCCCTGGAATGCCCCGTCGATCTGCGCGGCCCTCGGTACCCCAATGAATTGCGGTGCCAGAGAAACACCAACCACACCCGTAGCAGTGCTGATGGAAGCACCGTCGCAGGGCTGCCAAGAACTCGACACTATCATGAAGCCTGCATCATCGGCTACATCATCAACGCGTATAAAAGACGGATACCCGTCACCAGCGCTTTGTGGGATAGGTGGCTCTGCCACAACAGCGTCCACTAACGCGCTCACCTTTGCAATGCAGGCGCTGGTATCAATTATCGCCCGTGTTCTGCTACCGGCCGTGATAACTGCTCCCTGGAATGCCCCATCGATCTGCGCGGCCCTCGGTACCCCAATGAATTGCGGTGCCAGAGAAACACCAACCACACCCGAAGCAGTGCTGATGGAAGCACCGTCGCAGGGCTGCCAAAAACCCGACACCGTCATAAAGCCTGCATCATCGGCGACATCATCAAAGCGTATAAAAGACCGACACCCGTCACCAGTGCTTTGTGGGATAGGTGGCTCTGCCACAACAGCGTCCACTAACGCGCTCACCTTTGCAATGCAGGCGCTGGTATCAATTATCGCCCGTGTTCTGCTAGCGGCCGTGATATCATCTCCCTGGAATTCGTCGTCAATCTGCGCAACCGCGGCCCTCGGTACCCCAATGGATTGCGGTTCCAGAGAAACACAAACCACCCCCGTAGCAGTGCTGATGGAAGCACCGTCGCACGGCAGCCAAGAACTCGACACCGTCATGAAGCCTGCATCATCGGCGACCTCATCAGCGCGTATAAAAGACCGACACCCGTCACCAGCGCTTTGTGGGATAGGTGACTCTGCCACAACAGCGTCCACTAACGCGCTCACCTTTGCAATGCAGGCGCTGGTATCAATTATCGCCCGTGCTCTGCTACCGGCCGTGATAACTGCTCCCTGGAATTCGTCGTCGATCTGCGCAACCCCGGCCCTCGGTACCGCAATGGATTGCGGTTCAGGAGAAACACCAAGCACCCCCGTAGCAGTGCTGATGGAAGCACCGTCGCATTGCACCCAAGAACTAGACACCGTCATGAAGCCTGCATCATCGGCGACCTCATCAACGCGTATAAAAGACCGACACCCGTCACCAGCGCTTTGTGGGCTAGGTGGCTCTGCCACAACAGAGTTCACAAACGCGCTGACCTTTGCAGTGCAGGCGCTGGTATCAATTATCGCCCGTGTTCTGCTACCGGCCGTGATAACTGCTCCCTGGAATGCCCCGTCGATCTGCGCGGCCCTCGGTACCAGAATGAATTGCGGTGCCAGAGAAACACCAACCACACCCGTAGCAATGCTGATGGAAGCACCGTCGCAGGGCTGCCAAGAACTCGACACTATCATGAAGCCTGCATCATCGGATACATCATCAACGCGTATAAAAGACGGACACCCGTCACCAGCGCTTTGTGGGCTAGGTGGCTCTGCCACAACAGCGTCCACTAACGCGCTCACCTTTGCAATGCAGGCGCTGGTATCAATTATCGCCCGTGCTCTGCTACCGGCCGTGATAACTGCTCCCTGGAATTCGTCGTCGATCTGCGCAACCCCGGCCCTCGGTACCGCAATGGATTGCGGTTCAGGAGAAACACCAACCACCCCCGTAGCAGTGCTGATGGAAGCACCGTCGCATTGCACCCAAGAACTAGACACCGTCATGAAGCCTGCATCATCGGCGACCTCATCAACGCGTATAAAAGACCGACACCCGTCACCAGCGCTTTGTGGTCTAGGTGGCTCTGCCACAACAGCGTCCACAAACGCGCTGACCTCTGTAAGGCAGGCGCTGGTATCAATTATCGCCCGTGCTGTGCTACCGGCCGTGATAACTACTCCCTGGAATGCCCCGTCGATCTGCCCGGCCCTCGGTACCACAATGGATTGCGGTGCCAGAGAAACACCAACCACACTCGTAGCAGTGCTGATGGAAGCACCGTCGCACGGCAGACAAGAACTCGACACTGTCATGAAGCCTGCTTCATCGGCGACATCATCAACGCGTATAAAAGACCGACACCCCTCACCAGCGCTTTGTGGGCTAGGTGGCTCTGCCACAACAGCGTCCACTAACACGCTGACCTTTTCAATGCAGGCGCTGGTATCAATTACCGCCCGTGTTCTGCTAGCGGCTGTGATAACATCTCCCTGGAATTCGTCGTCAATCTGCGGAACCGCGGCCAGCGGTACCCTAAAAGATTGGGGTTCCAGAGAAACACCAAACACCCCCGTAGCAGTGCTGATGGAAGCACCGTCGCACGGCAGCCAAGAACTCGGCACCGTCATGAAGCCTGCATCATCGGCGACCTCATCAACGCGTATAAAAGACCGACACCCGTCACCAGCGCTTTGTGGGCTAGGTGGCTCTGCCACAACAGCGTCCACTAACGCGCTCACCTTTGCAATGCAGGCGCTGGTATCAATTATCGCCCGTGCTCTGCTACCGGCCGTGATAACTGCTCCCTGGAATTCGTCGTCGATCTGCGCAACCCCGGCCCTCGGTACCGCAATGGATTGCGGTTCAGGAGAAACACCAACCACCCCCGTAGCAGTGCTGATGGAAGCACCGTCGCATTGCACCCAAGAACTAGACACCGTCATGAAGCCTGCATCATCGGCGACCTCATCAACGCGTATAAAAGACCGACACCCGTCACCAGCGCTTTGTGGGCTAGGTGGCTCTGCCACAACAGCGTCCACTAACACGCTGACCTTTTCAATGCAGGCGCTGGTATCAATTATCCCCCGTGTTCTGCTAGCGGCCGTGATATCATCTCCCTGGAATTCGTCGTCAATCTGCGCAACCGCGGCCATCGGTACCCTAAAAGATTGGGGTTCCAGAGAAACACCAAACACCCCCGTAGCAGTGCTGATGGAAGCACCGTCGCACGGCAGCCAAGAACTCGGCACCGTCATGAAGCCTGCATCATCGGCGACATCATCAACGCGTATAAAAGACCGACACCCGTCAGCAGCGCTTTGTGGGATAGGTGACTCTGCCACAACAGCGTCCACTAACGCGCTCACCTTTGCAATTCAGGCGCTGGTATCAATTATCGCCCGTGTTCTGCCAGCGGCTGTGATAACATCTCCTGGAATTCGTCGTCAATCTGCGCGGCAGTCGGTACCCCAATGAATTGCGGTGCCAGAGAAACACCAACCACACCCGTAGGAGTGCTGATGGAAGCACCGTCGCAGGGCTGCCAAGAACTCGACACTATCATGAAGCCTGCATCATCGGATACATCATCAACGCGTATAAAAGACGGACACCCGTCACCAGCGCTTTGTGGGCTAGGTGGCTCTGCCACAACAGCGTCCACTAACGTGCTCAACCTTGCAATGCAGGCGCTGGTATCATTTATCGCCCGTGCTCTGCTACCGGCCGTGATAACTGCTCCCTGGAATGCCCCGTCGACCTGCCCGGCCCTCGGTACCACAATGGATTGCGGTGCCAGAGAAACACCAACCACCCCCGTAGCAGTGCTGGTGGAAGCACCGTCGCACGGCCGCCAAGAACTCGACACTGTCATGAAGCCTGCATAATCGGCGATATCATCAGCGCGTATAAAAGACCGACACCCGTCACCAGCTCTTTGTGGGCTAGGTGGCTCTGCCACAACAGCGTCCACTAAGACGCTCACCTTTGCAATGCAGGCGCTGGTATCAATTATCGCCCGCGCTCTGCTAGCGGCCGTGATAACATCTCCCTGGAATTCGTCGTCAATCTGCGCAACCGCGGCCCTCGGTACCCCAATGGATTGCGGTTACAGAGAAACACCAACCACCCCCATAGCAGTGCTGATGGAAGCACCGTCGCACGGCAGCCAAGAACTCGGCACCGTCATGAAGCCTGCATCATCGGCGACATCATCAATGCGTATAAAAGACCGACACCCGTCACCAGCGCTTTCTGGGCTAGGTGGCTCTGCCACAACAGCGTCCACTAACGCGCTCACCTTTGCAATTCAGGCGCTGGTATCAATTATCGCCCGTGTTCTGCCAGCGGCTGTGATAACATCTCCTGGAATTCGTCGTCAATCTGCGCGGCAGTCGGTACCCCAATGAATTGCGGTGCCAGAGAAACACCAACCACACCCGTAGAAGTGCTGATGGAAGCACCGTCGCAGGGCTGCCAAGAACTCGACACTATCATGAAGCCTGCATCATCGGATACATCATCAACGCGTATAAAAGACGGACACCCGTCACCAGCGCTTTGTGGGCTAGGTGGCTCTGCCACAACAGCGTCCACTAACGTGCTCAACCTTGCAATGCAGGCGCTGGTATCATTTATCGCCCGTGCTCTGCTACCGGCCGTGATAACTGCTCCCTGGAATGCCCCGTCGACCTGCCCGGCCCTCGGTACCACAATGGATTGCGGTGCCAGAGAAACACCAACCACCCCCGTAGCAGTGCTGGTGGAAGCACCGTCGCACGGCCGCCAAGAACTCGACACCGTCATGAAGCCTGCATCATCGGCGACATCATCAGCGCGTATAAAAGACCGACATCCGTCACCAGCGCTTTATGGGCTAGGTGGCTCTGCCACAACAGCGTCGTCTAACGCGCTCACTTTTGCAATGCAGGCGCTGGTATCAATTATCCACAGTGCTCTGCTACCGGCCGTGATAACTGCTCCCTGGAATTCATCGTCGATCTGCGCAACCCCGGCCCTCGGTACCCCAATGGATTGCGGTTCAGGAGAAACACCAACCACCCCCGTAGCAGTGCTGATGGCAGCACCGTCACACGGCAGCGAAGAACTCTACACCGTAATGAAGCCTGCATCATCGACGACATCATCAATGCGTATAAAAGACCGACACCCGTCACCAGCGTTTTGTGGGCTAGGTGGCTCTGCCACAACAGCGTTCCCAAACGCGCTGACCTTTGCAATGCAGGCGCTGGTATCAATTATCGCCCGTGTTCTGCTACCGGCCGTGATAACTGCTCCCTGGAATGCCCCGTCGATCTGCGCGGCCCTCGGTACCCCAATGAATTGCGGTGCCAGAGAAACACCAACCACACCCGTAGCAGTGCTGATGGAAGCACCGTCGCAGGGCTGCCAAGAACTCGACACTATCATGAAGCCTGCATCATCGGCTACATCATCAACGCGTATAAAAGACGGATACCCGTCACCAGCGCTTTGTGGGATAGGTGGCTCTGCCACAACAGCGTCCACTAACGCGCTCACCTTTGCAATGCAGGCGCTGGTATCAATTATCGCCCGTGTTCTGCTACCGGCCGTGATAACTGCTCCCTGGAATGCCCCGTCGATCTGCGCGGCCCTCGGTACCCCAATGAATTGCGGTGCCAGAGAAACACCAACCACACCCGAAGCAGTGCTGATGGAAGCACCGTCGCAGGGCTGCCAAAAACCCGACACCGTCATAAAGCCTGCATCATCGGCGACATCATCAAAGCGTATAAAAGACCGACACCCGTCACCAGTGCTTTGTGGGATAGGTGGCTCTGCCACAACAGCGTCCACTAACGCGCTCACCTTTGCAATGCAGGCGCTGGTATCAATTATCGCCCGTGTTCTGCTAGCGGCCGTGATATCATCTCCCTGGAATTCGTCGTCAATCTGCGCAACCGCGGCCCTCGGTACCCCAATGGATTGCGGTTCCAGAGAAACACAAACCACCCCCGTAGCAGTGCTGATGGAAGCACCGTCGCACGGCAGCCAAGAACTCGACACCGTCATGAAGCCTGCATCATCGGCGACCTCATCAGCGCGTATAAAAGACCGACACCCGTCACCAGCGCTTTGTGGGATAGGTGACTCTGCCACAACAGCGTCCACTAACGCGCTCACCTTTGCAATGCAGGCGCTGGTATCAATTATCGCCCGTGCTCTGCTACCGGCCGTGATAACTGCTCCCTGGAATTCGTCGTCGATCTGCGCAACCCCGGCCCTCGGTACCGCAATGGATTGCGGTTCAGGAGAAACACCAAGCACCCCCGTAGCAGTGCTGATGGAAGCACCGTCGCATTGCACCCAAGAACTAGACACCGTCATGAAGCCTGCATCATCGGCGACCTCATCAACGCGTATAAAAGACCGACACCCGTCACCAGCGCTTTGTGGGCTAGGTGGCTCTGCCACAACAGAGTTCACAAACGCGCTGACCTTTGCAGTGCAGGCGCTGGTATCAATTATCGCCCGTGTTCTGCTACCGGCCGTGATAACTGCTCCCTGGAATGCCCCGTCGATCTGCGCGGCCCTCGGTACCAGAATGAATTGCGGTGCCAGAGAAACACCAACCACACCCGTAGCAATGCTGATGGAAGCACCGTCGCAGGGCTGCCAAGAACTCGACACTATCATGAAGCCTGCATCATCGGATACATCATCAACGCGTATAAAAGACGGACACCCGTCACCAGCGCTTTGTGGGCTAGGTGGCTCTGCCACAACAGCGTCCACTAACGCGCTCACCTTTGCAATGCAGGCGCTGGTATCAATTATCGCCCGTGCTCTGCTACCGGCCGTGATAACTGCTCCCTGGAATTCGTCGTCGATCTGCGCAACCCCGGCCCTCGGTACCGCAATGGATTGCGGTTCAGGAGAAACACCAACCACCCCCGTAGCAGTGCTGATGGAAGCACCGTCGCATTGCACCCAAGAACTAGACACCGTCATGAAGCCTGCATCATCGGCGACCTCATCAACGCGTATAAAAGACCGACACCCGTCACCAGCGCTTTGTGGGCTAGGTGGCTCTGCCACAACAGCGTCCACAAACGCGCTGACCTCTGTAAGGCAGGCGCTGGTATCAATTATCGCCCGTGCTGTGCTACCGGCCGTGATAACTACTCCCTGGAATGCCCCGTCGATCTGCCCGGCCCTCGGTACCACAATGGATTGCGGTGCCAGAGAAACACCAACCACACTCGTAGCAGTGCTGATGGAAGCACCGTCGCACGGCAGACAAGAACTCGACACTGTCATGAAGCCTGCTTCATCGGCGACATCATCAACGCGTATAAAAGACCGACACCCCTCACCAGCGCTTTGTGGGCTAGGTGGCTCTGCCACAACAGCGTCCACTAACACGCTGACCTTTTCAATGCAGGCGCTGGTATCAATTACCGCCCGTGTTCTGCTAGCGGCTGTGATAACATCTCCCTGGAATTCGTCGTCAATCTGCGGAACCGCGGCCAGCGGTACCCTAAAAGATTGGGGTTCCAGAGAAACACCAAACACCCCCGTAGCAGTGCTGATGGAAGCACCGTCGCACGGCAGCCAAGAACTCGGCACCGTCATGAAGCCTGCATCATCGGCGACCTCATCAACGCGTATAAAAGACCGACACCCGTCACCAGCGCTTTGTGGGCTAGGTGGCTCTGCCACAACAGCGTCCACTAACGCGCTCACCTTTGCAATGCAGGCGCTGGTATCAATTATCGCCCGTGCTCTGCTACCGGCCGTGATAACTGCTCCCTGGAATTCGTCGTCGATCTGCGCAACCCCGGCCCTCGGTACCGCAATGGATTGCGGTTCAGGAGAAACACCAACCACCCCCGTAGCAGTGCTGATGGAAGCACCGTCGCATTGCACCCAAGAACTAGACACCGTCATGAAGCCTGCATCATCGGCGACCTCATCAACGCGTATAAAAGACCGACACCCGTCACCAGCGCTTTGTGGGCTAGGTGGCTCTGCCACAACAGCGTCCACTAACACGCTGACCTTTTCAATGCAGGCGCTGGTATCAATTATCCCCCGTGTTCTGCTAGCGGCCGTGATATCATCTCCCTGGAATTCGTCGTCAATCTGCGCAACCGCGGCCAGCGGTACCCTAAAAGATTGGGGTTCCAGAGAAACACCAAACACCCCCGTAGCAGTGCTGATGGAAGCACCGTCGCACGGCAGCCAAGAACTCGGCACCGTCATGAAGCCTGCATCATCGGCGACATCATCAACGCGTATAAAAGACCGACACCCGTCAGCAGCGCTTTGTGGGATAGGTGACTCTGCCACAACAGCGTCCACTAACGCGCTCACCTTTGCAATGCAGGCGCTGGTATCAATTATCGCCCGTGCTCTGCTACCGGCCGTGATAACTGCTCCCTGGAATTCGTCGTCGATCTGCGCAACCCCGGCCCTCGGTACCCCAATGGATTGCGGTTCAGGAGAAACACCAACCACCCCCGTAGCAGTGCTGATGGAAGCACCGTCACACGGCAGCGAAGAACTCGACACCGTAATGAAGCCTGCATCATCGGCGACCTCATTAACGCGTATAAAAGACTGACACCCGTCACCAGCGCTTTGTGGGCTAGGTGGCTCTGCCACAACAGCGTCCACTAACGCGCTCACCTTTGCAATGCAGGCGCTGGTATCAATTATCGCCCGTGTTCTGCTACCGGCCGTGATAACTGCTCCCTGGAATGCCCCGTCGATCTGCGCGGCCCTCGGTACCCCAATGAATTGCGGTGCCAGAGAAACACCAACCACACCCGAAGCAGTGCTGATGGAAGCACCGTCGCAGGGCTGCCAAGAACCCGACACCGTCATAAAGCCTGCATCATCGGCGACATCATCAAAGCGTATAAAAGACCGACACCCGTCACCAGTGCTTTGTGGGATAGGTGGCTCTGCCACAACAGCGTCCGCTAAGGCGCTCACCTTTGCAATGCAGGCGCTGGTATCAATTATCCCCCGTGTTCTGCTAGCGGCCGTGATATCATCTCCCTGGAATTCGTCGTCAATCTGCGCAACCGCGGCCCTCGGTACCCCAATGGATTGCGGTTCCAGAGAAACACAAACCACCCCCGTAGCAGTGCTGATGGAAGCACCGTCGCACGGCAGCCAAGAACTCGACACCGTCATGAAGCCTGCATCATCGGCGACCTCATCAGCGCGTATAAAAGACCGACACCCGTCACCAGCGCTTTGTGGGATAGGTGACTCTGCCACAACAGCGTCCACTAACGCGCTCACCTTTGCAATGCAGGCGCTGGTATCAATTATCGCCCGTGCTCTGCTACCGGCCGTGATAACTGCTCCCTGGAATTCGTCGTCGATCTGCGCAACCCCGGCCCTCGGTACCGCAATGGATTGCGGTTCAGGAGAAACACCAACCACCCCCGTAGCAGTGCTGATGGAAGCACCGTCGCATTGCACCCAAGAACTAGACACCGTCATGAAGCCTGCATCATCGGCGACCTCATCAACGCGTATAAAAGACCGACACCCGTCACCAGCGCTTTGTGGGCTAGGTGGCTCTGCCACAACAGAGTTCACAAACGCGCTGACCTTTGCAGTGCAGGCGCTGGTATCAATTATCGCCCGTGTTCTGCTACCGGCCGTGATAACTGCTCCCTGGAATGCCCCGTCGATCTGCGCGGCCCTCGGTACCAGAATGAATTGCGGTGCCAGAGAAACACCAACCACACCCGTAGCAATGCTGATGGAAGCACCGTCGCAGGGCTGCCAAGAACTCGACACTATCATGAAGCCTGCATCATCGGATACATCATCAACGCGTATAAAAGACGGACACCCGTCACCAGCGCTTTGTGGGCTAGGTGGCTCTGCCACAACAGCGTCCACTAACGCGCTCACCTTTGCAATGCAGGCGCTGGTATCAATTATCGCCCGTGCTCTGCTACCGGCCGTGATAACTGCTCCCTGGAATTCGTCGTCGATCTGCGCAACCCCGGCCCTCGGTACCGCAATGGATTGCGGTTCAGGAGAAACACCAACCACCCCCGTAGCAGTGCTGATGGAAGCACCGTCGCATTGCACCCAAGAACTAGACACCGTCATGAAGCCTGCATCATCGGCGACCTCATCAACGCGTATAAAAGACCGACACCCGTCACCAGCGCTTTGTGGGCTAGGTGGCTCTGCCACAACAGCGTCCACAAACGCGCTGACCTCTGTAAGGCAGGCGCTGGTATCAATTATCGCCCGTGCTGTGCTACCGGCCGTGATAACTACTCCCTGGAATTCCCCGTCGATCTGCCCGGCCCTCGGTACCACAATGGATTGCGGTGCCAGAGAAACACCAACCACACTCGTAGCAGTGCTGATGGAAGCACCGTCGCACGGCAGACAAGAACTCGACACTGTCATGAAGCCTGCTTCATCGGCGACATCATCAACGCGTATAAAAGACCGACACCCCTCACCAGCGCTTTGTGGGCTAGGTGGCTCTGCCACAACAGCGTCCACTAACACGCTGACCTTTTCAATGCAGGCGCTGGTATCAATTACCGCCCGTGTTCTGCTAGCGGCTGTGATAACATCTCCCTGGAATTCGTCGTCAATCTGCGGAACCGCGGCCAGCGGTACCCTAAAAGATTGGGGTTCCAGAGAAACACCAAACACCCCCGTAGCAGTGCTGATGGAAGCACCGTCGCACGGCAGCCAAGAACTCGGCACCGTCATGAAGCCTGCATCATCGGCGACCTCATCAACGCGTATAAAAGACCGACACCCGTCACCAGCGCTTTGTGGGCTAGGTGGCTCTGCCACAACAGCGTCCACTAACGCGCTCACCTTTGCAATGCAGGCGCTGGTATCAATTATCGCCCGTGCTCTGCTACCGGCCGTGATAACTGCTCCCTGGAATTCGTCGTCGATCTGCGCAACCCCGGCCCTCGGTACCGCAATGGATTGCGGTTCAGGAGAAACACCAACCACCCCCGTAGCAGTGCTGATGGAAGCACCGTCGCATTGCACCCAAGAACTAGACACCGTCATGAAGCCTGCATCATCGGCGACCTCATCAACGCGTATAAAAGACCGACACCCGTCACCAGCGCTTTGTGGGCTAGGTGGCTCTGCCACAACAGCGTCCACTAACACGCTGACCTTTTCAATGCAGGCGCTGGTATCAATTATCCCCCGTGTTCTGCTAGCGGCCGTGATATCATCTCCCTGGAATTCGTCGTCAATCTGCGCAACCGCGGCCAGCGGTACCCTAAAAGATTGGGGTTCCAGAGAAACACCAAACACCCCCGTAGCAGTGCTGATGGAAGCACCGTCGCACGGCAGCCAAGAACTCGGCACCGTCATGAAGCCTGCATCATCGGCGACATCATCAACGCGTATAAAAGACCGACACCCGTCAGCAGCGCTTTGTGGGATAGGTGACTCTGCCACAACAGCGTCCACTAACGCGCTCACCTTTGCAATGCAGGCGCTGGTATCAATTATCGCCCGTGCTCTGCTACCGGCCGTGATAACTGCTCCCTGGAATTCGTCGTCGATCTGCGCAACCCCGGCCCTCGGTACCCCAATGGATTGCGGTTCAGGAGAAACACCAACCACCTCCGTAGCAGTGCTGATGGAAGCACCGTCACACGGCAGCGAAGAACTCGACACCGTAATGAAGCCTGCATCATCGGCGACCTCATTAACGCGTATAAAAGACTGACACCCGTCACCAGCGCTTTGTGGGCTAGGTGGCTCTGCCACAACAGCGTCCACTAACGCGCTCACCTTTGCAATGCAGGCGCTGGTATCAATTATCGCCCGTGTTCTGCTACCGGCCGTGATAACTGCTCCCTGGAATGCCCCGTCGATCTGCGCGGCCCTCGGTACCCCAATGAATTGCGGTGCCAGAGAAACACCAACCACACCCGAAGCAGTGCTGATGGAAGCACCGTCGCAGGGCTGCCAAGAACCCGACACCGTCATAAAGCCTGCATCATCGGCGACATCATCAAAGCGTATAAAAGACCGACACCCGTCACCAGTGCTTTGTGGGATAGGTGGCTCTGCCACAACAGCGTCCACTAAGGCGCTCACCTTTGCAATGCAGGCGCTGGTATCAATTATCCCCCGTGTTCTGCTAGCGGCCGTGATATCATCTCCCTGGAATTCGTCGTCAATCTGCGCAACCGCGGCCCTCGGTACCCCAATGGATTGCGGTTCCAGAGAAACACAAACCACCCCCGTAGCAGTGCTGATGGAAGCACCGTCGCACGGCAGCCAAGAACTCGACACCGTCATGAAGCCTGCATCATCGGCGACCTCATCAGCGCGTATAAAAGACCGACACCCGTCACCAGCGCTTTGTGGGATAGGTGACTCTGCCACAACAGCGTCCACTAACGCGCTCACCTTTGCAATGCAGGCGCTGGTATCAATTATCGCCCGTGCTCTGCTACCGGCCGTGATAACTGCTCCCTGGAATTCGTCGTCGATCTGCGCAACCCCGGCCCTCGGTACCGCAATGGATTGCGGTTCAGGAGAAACACCAACCACCCCCGTAGCAGTGCTGATGGAAGCACCGTCGCATTGCACCCAAGAACTAGACACCGTCATGAAGCCTGCATCATCGGCGACCTCATCAACGCGTATAAAAGACCGACACCCGTCACCAGCGCTTTGTGGGCTAGGTGGCTCTGCCACAACAGAGTTCACAAACGCGCTGACCTTTGCAGTGCAGGCGCTGGTATCAATTATCGCCCGTGTTCTGCTACCGGCCGTGATAACTGCTCCCTGGAATGCCCCGTCGATCTGCGCGGCCCTCGGTACCAGAATGAATTGCGGTGCCAGAGAAACACCAACCACACCCGTAGCAATGCTGATGGAAGCACCGTCGCAGGGCTGCCAAGAACTCGACACTATCATGAAGCCTGCATCATCGGATACATCATCAACGCGTATAAAAGACGGACACCCGTCACCAGCGCTTTGTGGGCTAGGTGGCTCTGCCACAACAGCGTCCACTAACGCGCTCACCTTTGCAATGCAGGCGCTGGTATCAATTATCGCCCGTGCTCTGCTACCGGCCGTGATAACTGCTCCCTGGAATTCGTCGTCGATCTGCGCAACCCCGGCCCTCGGTACCGCAATGGATTGCGGTTCAGGAGAAACACCAACCACCCCCGTAGCAGTGCTGATGGAAGCACCGTCGCATTGCACCCAAGAACTAGACACCGTCATGAAGCCTGCATCATCGGTGACCTCATCAACGCGTATAAAAGACCGACACCCGTCACCAGCGCTTTGTGGGCTAGGTGGCTCTGCCACAACAGCGTCCACAAACGCGCTGACCTCTGTAAGGCAGGCGCTGGTATCAATTATCGCCCGTGCTGTGCTACCGGCCGTGATAACTACTCCCTGGAATGCCCCGTCGATCTGCCCGGCCCTCGGTACCACAATGGATTGCGGTGCCAGAGAAACACCAACCACACTCGTAGCAGTGCTGATGGAAGCACCGTCGCACGGCAGCCAAGAACTCGACACCGTCATGAAGCCTGCATCATCGGCGACATCATCAGCGCGTAAAAAAGACCGACACCCGTCACCAGCTCTTTGTGGGCTAGGTGGCTCTGCCACAACAGCGTCCACTAACGCGCTCACCTTTGCAATGCAGGCGGTGGTATCAATTATCGCCCGTGTTCTGCCAGCGGCTGTGATAACATCTCCTGGAATTCGTCGTCAATCTGCGCAACCGCGGCCCTCGGTACCTCAATGGATTGCGGTTCCAGAGAAACACCAACCACCCCCGTAGCAGTGCTGATGGAAGCACCGTCGCACTGCAGCCAAGAACTCGACACCATCATGAAGCCTGCATCAACGGCGACCTCATGAACGCGTGTAAAAGACCGACACCCGTCACCAGCGCTTTATGGGCTAGGTGGCTCTGCCACAACAGCGTTCACAGAGACGCTGACCTTTGCAATGCAGGCGCTGGTATCAAATATCGCCCGTGTTCTGCTACCGGCCGTGATAACTGCTCCCTGGAATGCCCCGTCGATCTGTGCGGCCCTCGGTACCCCAATGAATTGCGGTGCCAGAGAAACACCAACCACATCCGTAGCAGTGCTGATGGGAGCAACGTGGCACTGCAGCCAAGAACTCCACACCGTCATAAAGCCTGAATCATCGTCGAAATCATCAGCGCGTATAAAAGACCGGCACCCGTCACCAGCGCTTTGTGGGCTAGGTGTCTCTGCCACAACAGCGTCCACTAACGCGCTCACCTTTGCAATGCAGGCGCTGGTATCATTTATCGCCCGTGCTCTGCTACCGGCCGTGATAACTGCTCCCCGGAATGCCCCGTCGATGTGCCCAGCCCTCGGTACCAAAATGGTTTGCGGTGCCAGAGAAACACCAACCACACCCGTAGCAGTGCTGATGGCAGCACCGTCGCACGGCAGCCGAGAACCCGAAACCGTCATAAAGCCTGCATCATCGGCGACATCATCAACGCGTATAAAAGACCGACACCCGTCACCAGCGCTTTGTGGGCTAGGTGGCTCTGCCACAACAGCGTCCACTAACGCGCTCACCTTTGCAATGCAGGCGCTGGTATCAATTATCGCCCGTGTTCTGCTAGCGGCCGTGATATCATCTCCCTGGAATTCGTCGTCAATCTGCGCAACCGCGGCCCTCGGTACCCCAATGGATTGCGGTTCCAGAGAAACACAAACCACCCCCGTAGCAGTGCTGATGGAAGCACCGTCGCATGGCAGCCAAGAACTCGACACCGTCATGAAGCCTGTATCATCGGCGACATCATCAACGCGTATTAAAGACCAACACCCGTCACCAGCGCTTTGTGGGCTCGGTGGTTCTGCCACAACAGCGTCCACTAACGCGCTGACCTTTGCAATGCAGGCGCTGGTATCAATTATCGCCGTGTTCTTCTACCGGCCGTGATAACTGCTCCCTGGAACGCCTCGTCGATCTGCGGAACCGCGGCCCTCGGAACCCCAATGGATTGCGGTGCCAGAGAAACCCCAACCACCCCCCTAGCGGTACGGATGGCAGCACCGTCGCACGGCAGCCAAGAACTCGACACCGTCATGAAGCCTGCATCATCGGCGACAACATCAACGCGTATAAAACTTTGCAATGCAGGCGCTGGTATCAATCATCGCCAGTGTTCTGCTACCCGCCGTGATTACTGCTCCCTGGAATGCCTCGTCGATCTGCGGAACCGCGGCCCTCGGAACCCAATGGATTGCGGTGCCAGAGAAACCCCAACCACCCCCGTAGCGGTACGGATGGCAGCACCGACGCACGGCAGCCAAGAACTCGACACCGTCATGAAGCCTGCATCATCGGCGACAACATCAACGCATATAAAACTTTGCAATGCAGGCGCTGGTATCAATTATCGCCCGTGTTCTGCTACTGGCTGCGATAACTGCTCCCTGGAATGACTCGTCGATCTGCGCAACCGCGGACCTCGGTACCCCAATAAATTTCGTTGCCCGAGAGACACCAACCACCCCGGTAGCAGTGCTGATGGCAGCACCGTCGCACGGCAGCCAAGAACTATACACCGTCATAAAGCCTGCATCATCGGCGACAACATCAACGCGTATAAAAGACCGAGACGCGTCACCAACGCTTTCTGGGCTAGGTGGCTCTGCCCCAACAGCGTCCACTAACGCGCTGACCTTTGCAATGCAGGCGCTGCTATCAATTATCGCCGTGTTCTTCTACCGGCCGTGATAACTGCTCCCAGGAATACCTCGTCGATCTGCGGAACCGCGGCTCTCGGAACCCCAATTGATTGCGGTGCCAGAGAAACACCAACCACCCCCGTAGCGGTATGGATGGCAGCACCGTCGCACAGCAGCCAAGAACTCGGCACCGCCATGAAGCCTGCATCATCGGCGACATCATCAACGCGTACCAAAGACTGACACCCGTCACCAGCGCTTGTGGGCTAGGTGGCTCTGCCACAACAGCGTCCACTAACGCGCTCACCTTTGCAATGCAGGCGCTGGTATCAATTATCGCCCGTGTTCTGCCAGCGGCTGTGATAACATCTCCTGGAATTCGTCGTCAATCTGCGCAACCGCGGCCCTCGGTACCCCAATGATTGCGGTTCCAGAGGAACACCAACCACCCCGTAGCAGTGCTGATGGAAGCACCGTCGCACGGCAGCCAAGAACTTGGCACCGTCATGAAGCCTGCATCATCGGCGACAACATCAACGCGTATAAAACTTTGCAATGCAGGCGCTGGTATCAATCATCGCCAGTGTTCTGCTACCGGCCGTGATTACTGCTCCCTGGAATTCATCGTCGATCTGCGCAACCCCGGCCCTCGGTACCCCAATGGATTGCGGTTCAGGAGAAACACCATCCACCCCCGTAGCAGTGCTGATGGAAGCACCGTCGCACGGCAGCCAAGAATTCGACACCGTCATGGAGCCTGCATCATCGGCGACATCATCAGCGCGTATAAAAGACCGACACCCGTCACCCGCGCTTTGTGGGCTAGGTGGCTCTGCCACAACAGCGTCCACAAACGCACTGATCTTTGCAATGCAGGGGCTGGTATCAATTATCGCCCGTGTTCTGCTACCGGCCGTGGTAACTGCTCCCTGGAATGCCCCGTCGATCTGCGCGGGCAGCGGTACCCCAATGAATTTCGGTGCCATAGAAACACCACCCACCCCCGTAGCAGTGCTGATGGAAGCACCGTCACACGGCAGCCAAGAACTCGACACCTTAATGAAGCCTGCATCATCGGCGACATCATCAACGTGTATAAAAGACCGACACCCGTCACCAGCGCTTTGGGGGCTAGGTGGCTCTGCCACAACAGCGTCCACTAACGTGCTCACCTTTGCAATACAGGCGCTGGTATCAATTATCGCCCGTGTTCTGCTACCGGCCATAATAACATCTCCCTGGAATTCGTCGTCAATCTGTGCAACCGCGGCTCTCGGTACGCCAATGAATTGCGGTTCCAGAGAAACACCAACCACCCCCGTAGCAGTGCTGATGGAAGCACCGTCGCACGGCAGCCAAGAACTCGACACCGTCATGAAGCCTGCATCATCGGCGACATCATCAACGCGTATAAAAGACCGACACTCGTCACCAGCGCTTTGTGGGCTAGGTGGATCTACCAGAACAGCGTCCACAAACACACTGACCTTTGCAATGCAGGGGCTGGTATCAATTATCGCCCGTGTTCTGCTACCGGCCGTGATAACTGCTCCCTGCAATGCCCCATCGATCTGCGCGGCCAGCGGTACCCAAATAGATTGCGGTGCCATAGAAACACCAACCACACCTGTAGCAGTGCTGATGGCAGCACCGTCGCGCGGCAGCCAAGAACTCGACACTGTCATGAAGCCTGCATAATCGGCGATATCATCAGCGCGTATAAAAGACTGACACCCGTCACCAGCTCTTTGTGGGCTAGGTGGCTCTG
Source organism: Haemaphysalis longicornis (assembly GCF_048455015.1). Taxonomy (NCBI): domain Eukaryota; kingdom Metazoa; phylum Arthropoda; class Arachnida; order Ixodida; family Ixodidae; genus Haemaphysalis; species Haemaphysalis longicornis. Next base: position 210,665,321 of record NW_027526361.1, on the reverse strand, counting down.
CCACAACAGCGTCCACTAAGACGCTGACCTTTGCAATGCAGGCGCTGGTATCAATTATCGCCCGTGTTCTGCTAGCGGCCGTAATAACATCTCCCTGGAATTCATCGTCGATCTGCGCAACCCCGGCCCTCGGTACCCCAATGGATTGCGGTTCAGGAGAAACACCATCCACCCCCGTAGCAGTGCTGATGGAAGCACCGTCGCACGGCAGCGAAGAACTCCACACCGTCATGAAGCCTGCATCATCGGCGACATCATCAGCGCGTATAAAAGACCGACACCCGTCACCAGCTCTTTGTGGGCTATGTGGCTCTGCCACAACAGCGTCCACTAACGCGCTCACCTTTGCAATGCAGGCGCTGGTATCAATTATCGCCCGTGTTCTGCCAGCGGCTGTGATAACATCTCCTGGAATTCGTCGTCAATCTGCGCAACCGCGGCCCTCGGTACCTCAATGGATTGCGGTTCCAGAGAAACACCAACCACCCCCGTAGCAGTGCTGATGGAAGCACCGTCGCACTGCAGCCAAGAACTCGACACCATCATGAAGCCTGCATCAACGGCGACCTCATGAACGCGTGTAAAAGACCGACACCCGTCACCAGCGCTTTATGGGCTAGGTGGCTCTGCCACAACAGCGTTCACAGAGACGCTGACCTTTGCAATGCAGGCGCTGGTATCAAATATCGCCCGTGTTCTGCTACCGGCCGTGATAACTGCTCCCTGGAATGCCCCGTCGATCTGCGCGGGCAGCGGTACCCCAATGAATTTCGGTGCCATAGAAACACCACCCACCCCCGTAGCAGTGCTGATGGAAGCACCGTCACACGGCAGCCAAGAACTCGACACCTTAATGAAGCCTGCATCATCGGCGACATCATCAACGTGTATAAAAGACCGACACCCGTCACCAGCGCTTTGTGGGCTAGGTGGCTCTGCCACAACAGCGTCCACTAACGTGCTCACCTTTGCAATACAGGCGCTGGTATCAATTATCGCCCGTGTTCTGCTACCGGCCATAATAACATCTCCCTGGAATTCGTCGTCAATCTGTGCAACCGCGGCTCTCGGTACGCCAATGAATTGCGGTTCCAGAGAAACACCAACCACCCCCGTAGCAGTGCTGATGGAAGCACCGTCGCACAGCAGCCAAGAACTCGACACCGTCATGAAGCCTGCATCATCGGCGACATCATCAACGCGTATAAAAGACCGACACTCGTCACCAGCGCTTTGTGGGCTAGGTGGATCTACCAGAACAGCGTCCACAAACACACTGACCTTTGCAATGCAGGGGCTGGTATCAATTATCGCCCGTGTTCTGCTACCGGCCGTGATAACTGCTCCCTGCAATGCCCCATCGATCTGCGCGGCCAGCGGTACCCAAATGGATTGCGGTGCCATAGAAACACCAACCACACCTGTAGCAGTGCTGATGGCAGCACCGTCGCGCGGCAGCCAAGAACTCGACACTGTCATGAAGCCTGCATAATCGGCGATATCATCAGCGCGTATAAAAGACTGACACCCGTCACCAGCTCTTTGTGGGCTAGGTGGCTCTGCCACAACAGCGTCCACTAAGACGCTGACCTTTGCAATGCAGGCGCTGGTATCAATTATCGCCCGTGTTCTGCTAGCGGCCGTAATAACATCTCCCTGGAATTCATCGTCGATCTGCGCAACCCCGGCCCTCGGTACCCCAATGGATTGCGGTTCAGGAGAAACACCATCCACCCCCGTAGCAGTGCTGATGGAAGCACCGTCGCACGGCAGCGAAGAACTCCACACCGTCATGAAGCCTGCATCATCGGCGACATCATCAGCGCGTATAAAAGACCGACACCCGTCACCAGCTCTTTGTGGGCTATGTGGCTCTGCCACAACAGCGTCCACTAACGCGCTCAACTTTGCAATGCAGGCGCTGGTATCAATTATCGCCCCTGTTCTGCCAGCGGCTGTGATAACATCTCCTGGAATTCGTCGTCAATCTGCGCAACCGCGGCCCTCGGTACCTCAAGGGATTGCGGTTCCAGAGAAACACCAACCACCCCCGTAGCAGTGCTGATGGAAGCACCGTCGCACTGCAGCCAAGAACTCGACACCATCATGAAGCCTGCATCAACGGCGACCTCATGAACGCGTGTAAAAGACCGACACCCGTCACCAGCGCTTTATGGGCTAGGTGGCTCTGCCACAACAGCGTTCACAGAGACGCTGACCTTTGCAATGCAGGCGCTGGTATCAAATATCGCCCGTGTTCTGCTACCGGCCGTGATAACTGCTCCCTGGAATGCCCCGTCGATCTGTGCGGCCCTCGGTACCCCAATGAATTGCGGTGCCAGAGAAACACCAACCACATCCGTAGCAGTGCTGATGGGAGCAACGTGGCACTGCAGCCAAGAACTCGACACCGTCATAAAGCCTGAATCATCGTCGACATCATCAGCGCGTATAAAAGACCGGCACCCGTCACCAGCGCTTTATGGGCTAGGTGGCTCTGCCACAACAGCGTTCACAGAGACGCTGACCTTTGCAATGCAGGCGCTGGTATCAAATATCGCCCGTGTTCTGCTACCGGCCGTGATAACTGCTCCCTGGAATGCCCCGTCGATCTGTGCGGCCCTCGGTACCCCAATGAATTGCGGTGCCAGAGAAACACCAACCACATCCGTAGCAGTGCTGATGGGAGCAACGTGGCACTGCAGCCAAGAACCCGAAACCGTCATAAAGCCTGCATCATCGGCGACATCATCAACGCGTATAAAAGACCGACACCCGTCACCAGCGCTTTGTGGGCTAGGTGGCTCTGCCACAACAGCGTCCACTAACGCGCTCACCTTTGCAATGCAGGCGCTGGTATCAATTATCGCCCGTGTTCTGCTAGCGGCCGTGATATCATCTCCCTGGAATTCGTCGTCAATCTGCGCAACCGCGGCCCTCGGTACCCCAATGGATTGCGGTTCCAGAGAAACACAAACCACCCCCGTAGCAGTGCTGATGGAAGCACCGTCGCATGGCAGCCAAGAACTCGACACCGTCATGAAGCCTGTATCATCGGCGACATCATCAACGCGTATTAAAGACCAACACCCGTCACCAGCGCTTTGTGGGCTCGGTGGTTCTGCCACAACAGCGTCCACTAACGCGCTGACCTTTGCAATGCAGGCGCTGGTATCAATTATCGCCGTGTTCTTCTACCGGCCGTGATAACTGCTCCCTGGAACGCCTCGTCGATCTGCGGAACCGCGGCCCTCGGAAGCCCAATGGATTGCGGTGCCAGAGAAACCCCAACCACCCCCCTAGCGGTACGGATGGCAGCACCGTCGCACGGCAGCCAAGAACTCGACACCGTCATGAAGCCTGCATCATCGGCGACAACATCAACGCGTATAAAACTTTGCAATGCAGGCGCTGGTATCAATCATCGCCAGTGTTCTGCTACCCGCCGTGATTACTGCTCCCTGGAATGCCTCGTCGATCTGCGGAACCGCGGCCCTCGGAACCCAATGGATTGCGGTGCCAGAGAAACCCCAACCACCCCGGTAGCAGTGCTGATGGCAGCACCGTCGCACGGCAGCCAAGAACTATACACCGTCATAAAGCCTGCATCATCGGCGACAACATCAACGCGTATAAAAGACCGAGACGCGTCACCAACGCTTTCTGGGCTAGGTGGCTCTGCCCCAACAGCGTCCACTAACGCGCTGACCTTTGCAATGCAGGCGCTGCTATCAATTATCGCCGTGTTCTTCTACCGACCGTGATAACTGCTCCCAGGAATACCTCGTCGATCTGCGGAACCGCGGCTCTCGGAACCCCAATTGATTGCGGTGCCAGAGAAACACCAACCACCCCCGTAGCGGTATGGATGGCAGCACCGTCGCACAGCAGCCAAGAACTCGGCACCGCCATGAAGCCTGCATCATCGGCGACATCATCAACGCGTACCAAAGACTGACACCCGTCACCAGCGCTTGTGGGCTAGGTGGCTCTGCCACAACAGCGTCCACTAACGCGCTCACCTTTGCAATGCAGGCGCTGGTATCAATTATCGCCCGTGTTCTGCCAGCGGCTGTGATAACATCTCCTGGAATTCGTCGTCAATCTGCGCAACCGCGGCCCTCGGTACCCCAATGATTGCGGTTCCAGAGGAACACCAACCACCCCGTAGCAGTGCTGATGGAAGCACCGTCGCACGGCAGCCAAGAACTTGGCACCGTCATGAAGCCTGCATCATCGGCGACAACATCAACGCGTATAAAACTTTGCAATGCAGGCGCTGGTATCAATCATCGCCAGTGTTCTGCTACCGGCCGTGATTACTGCTCCCTGGAATTCATCGTCGATCTGCGCAACCCCGGCCCTCGGTACCCCAATGGATTGCGGTTCAGGAGAAACACCATCCACCCCCGTAGCAGTGCTGATGGAAGCACCGTCGCACGGCAGCCAAGAATTCGACACCGTCATGGAGCCTGCATCATCGGCGACATCATCAGCGCGTATAAAAGACCGACACCCGTCACCCGCGCTTTGTGGGCTAGGTGGCTCTGCCACAACAGCGTCCACAAACGCACTGATCTTTGCAATGCAGGGGCTGGTATCAATTATCGCCCGTGTTCTGCTACCGGCCGTGGTAACTGCTCCCTGGAATGCCCCGTCGATCTGCGCGGGCAGCGGTACCCCAATGAATTTCGGTGCCATAGAAACACCACCCACCCCCGTAGCAGTGCTGATGGAAGCACCGTCACACGGCAGCCAAGAACTCGACACCTTAATGAAGCCTGCATCATCGGCGACATCATCAACGTGTATAAAAGACCGACACCCGTCACCAGCGCTTTGTGGGCTAGGTGGCTCTGCCACAACAGCGTCCACTAACGTGCTCACCTTTGCAATACAGGCGCTGGTATCAATTATCGCCCGTGTTCTGCTACCGGCCATAATAACATCTCCCTGGAATTCGTCGTCAATCTGTGCAACCGCGGCTCTCGGTACGCCAATGAATTGCGGTTCCAGAGAAACACCAACCACCCCCGTAGCAGTGCTGATGGAAGCACCGTCGCACGGCAGCCAAGAACTCGACACCGTCATGAAGCCTGCATCATCGGCGACATCATCAACGCGTATAAAAGACCGACACTCGTCACCAGCGCTTTGTGGGCTAGGTGGATCTACCAGAACAGCGTCCACAAACACACTGACCTTTGCAATGCAGGGGCTGGTATCAATTATCGCCCGTGTTCTGCTACCGGCCGTGATAACTGCTCCCTGCAATGCCCCATCGATCTGCGCGGCCAGCGGTACCCAAATGGATTGCGGTGCCATAGAAACACCAACCACACCTGTAGCAGTGCTGATGGCAGCACCGTCGCGCGGCAGCCAAGAACTCGACACTGTCATGAAGCCTGCATAATCGGCGATATCATCAGCGCGTATAAAAGACTGACACCCGTCACCAGCTCTTTGTGGGCTAGGTGGCTCTGCCACAACAGCGTCCACTAAGACGCTGACCTTTGCAATGCAGGCGCTGGTATCAATTATCGCCCGTGTTCTGCTAGCTGCTGTGATAACATCTCCCTGGAATTTGTCGTCAATCTGCGCAACCGCGGCCCTCGGTACCCCAATGGATTGCGGTTCCAGAGAAACACCAAACACCCCCGTAGCAGTGCTGATGGAAGCACCGTCGCACGGCAGCCAAGAACTCGACACCGTCATGAAGCCTGCATCATCGGCGACATCATCAGCGCGTAAAAAAGACCGACACCCGTCACCAGCTCTTTGTGGGCTAGGTGGCTCTGCCACAACAGCGTCCACTAACGCGCTCACCTTTGCAATGCAGGCGCTGGTATCAATTATCGCCCGTGTTCTGCTAGCGGCCGTAATAACATCTCCCTGGAATTCATCGTCGATCTGCGCAACCCCGGCCCTCGGTACCCCAATGGATTGCGGTTCAGGAGAAACACCATCCACCCCCGTAGCAGTGCTGATGGAAGCACCGTCGCACGGCAGCCAAGAACTCGACACCGTCATGAAGCCTGCATCAACGGCGACCTCATGAACGCGTGTAAAAGACCGACACCCGTCACCAGCGCTTTATGGGCTAGGTGGCTCTGCCACAACAGCGTTCACAGAGACGCTGACCTTTGCAATGCAGGCGCTGGTATCAAATATCGCCCGTGTTCTGCTACCGGCCGTGATAACTGCTCCCTGGAATGCCCCGTCGATCTGTGCGGCCCTCGGTACCCCAATGAATTGCGGTGCCAGAGAAACACCAACCACATCCGTAGCAGTGCTGATGGGAGCACCGTCGCAGGGCTGCCAAGAACTCGACACTATCATGAAGCCTGCATCATCGGCTACATCATCAACGCGTATAAAAGACGGACACCCGTAACCAGCGCTTTGTGGGCTACGTGTCTCTGCCACAACAGCGTCCACTAACGCGCTCACCTTTGCAATGCAGGCGCTGGTATCAATTATCGCCCGTGTTCTGCTAGCGGCCGTAATAACATCTCCCTGGAATTCGTCGTCAATCCGCGCAACCGCGCCCCTCGGTACCCCAATGGATTGCAGTTCGAGAGAAACACGAAGCACCCCCGTAGCAGTGCTGATTGAAGCACCGTGGCACTGCAGCCAAGAACTCGACACCGTCATAAAGCCTGAATCATCGTCGACATCATCAGCGCGTATAAAAGACCGGCACCCGTCACCAGCGCTTTGTGGGCTAGGTGTCTCTGCCACAACAGCGTCCACTAACGCGCTCACCTTTGCAATGCAGGCGCTGGTATCATTTATCGCCCGTGCTCTGCTACCGGCCGTGATAACTGCTCCCCGGAATGCCCCGTCGATGTGCCCAGCCCTCGGTACCAAAATGGTTTGCAGTGCCAGAGAAACACCAACCACACCCGTAGCAGTGCTGATGGCAGCACCGTCGCACGGCAGCCGAGAACCCGAAACCGTCATAAAGCCTGCATCATCGGCGACATCATCAACGCGTATAAAAGACCGACACCCGTCACCAGCGCTTTGTGGGCTAGGTGGCTCTGCCACAACAGCGTCCACTAACGCGCTCACCTTTGCAATGCAGGCGCTGGTATCAATTATCGCCCGTGTTCTGCTAGCGGCCGTGATATCATCTCCCTGGAATTTGTCGTCAATCTGCGCAACCGCGGCCCTCGGTACCCCAATGGATTGCGGTTCCAGAGAAACACAAACCACCCCCGTAGCAGTGCTGATGGAAGCACCGTCGCATGGCAGCCAAGAACTCGACACCGTCATGAAGCCTGCATCATCGGCGACATCATCAACGCGTATAAAAGACCAACACCCGTCACCAGCGCTTTGTGGGCTCGGTGGTTCTGCCACAACAGCGTCCACTAACGCGCTGACCTTTGCAATGCAGGCGCTGGTATCAATTATCGCCGTGTTCTTCTACCGGCCGTGATAACTGCTCCCTGGAATGCCTCGTCGATCTGCGGAACCGCGGCCCTCGGAACCCCAATGGATTGCGGTGCCACAGAAACCCCAACCACCCCCCTAGCGGTACGGATGGCAGCACCGTCGCACGGCAGCCAAGAACTCGACACCGTCATGAAGCCTGCATCATCGGCGACAACATCAACGCGTATAAAACTTTGCAATGCAGGCGCTGGTATCAATCATCGCCAGTGTTCTGCTACCCGCCGTGATTACTGCTCCCTGGAATGCCTCGTCGATCTGCGGAACCGCGGCCCTCGGAACCCAATGGATTGCGGTGCCAGAGAAACCCCAACCACCCCCGTAGCGGTACGGATGGCAGCACCGACGCACGGCAGCCAAGAACTCGACACCGTCATGAAGCCTGCATCATCGGCGACAACATCAACGCATATAAAACTTTGCAATGCAGGCGCTGGTATCAATTATCGCCCGTGTTCTGCTACTGGCTGCGATAACTGCTCCCTGGAATGACTCGTCGATCTGCGCAACCGCGGACCTCGGTACCCCAATAGATTTCGTTGCCCGAGAGACACCAACCACCCCGGTAGCAGTGCTGATGGCAGCACCGTCGCACGGCAGCCAAGAACTATACACCGTCATAAAGCCTGCATCATCGGCGACAACATCAACGCGTATAAAAGACCGAGACGCGTCACCAACGCTTTGTGAGCTAGGTGGCTCTGCCGCAACAGCGTCCACTAACGCGCTGACCTTTGCAATGCAGGCGCTGGTATCAATTATCGCCGTGTTCTTCTACCGGCCGTGATAACTGCTCCCAGGAATACCTCGTCGATCTGCGGAACCGCGGCTCTCGGAACCCCAATTGATTGCGGTGCCAGAGAAACACCAACCACCCCCGTAGCGGTATGGATGGCAGCACCGTCGCACAGCAGCAAGAACTCGGCACGGTCATGAAGCCTGCATCATCGGCGACAACATCAACGCGTATAAAACTTTGCAATGCAGGCGCTGGTATCAATCATCGCCAGTGTTCTGCTACCGGCCGTGATTACTGCTCCCTGGAATTCATCGTCGATCTGCGCAACCCCGGCCCTCGGTACCCCAATGGATTGCGGATCAGGAGAAACACCATCCACCCCCGTAGCAGTGCTGATGGAAGCACCGTCGCATTGCAGCGAAGAACTCGACACCGTAATGAAGCCTGCATCATCGGCGACATCATCAATTCGTATAAAAGACTGACACCCGTCACCAGCGCTTTCTGGGCTAGGTGGCTCTGCCACAACAGCGTCCACTAACGCGCTCACCTTTGCAATGCAGGCGCTGGTATCAATTATCGCCCGCGTTCTGCCAGCGGCTGTGATAACATCTCCTGGAATTCGTCGTCAATCTGCGCAACCGCGGCCCTCGGTACCCCAATGGATTGCGGTTCCAGAGAAACACCAACCACCCCCGTAGCAGTGCTGATGGAAGCACCGTCGCACTGCAGCGAAGAACACGACACCGTCATGAAGCCTGCATCAACGGCGACCTCATGAACGTGTGTAAAAGGCCGACACCCGTCACCAGCGCTTTATGGGCTAGGTGGCTCTGCCACAACAGCGTTCACAGAGACGCTGACCTTTGCAATGCAGGCGCTGGTATCAAATATCGCCCGTGTTCTGCTACCGGCCGTGATAACTGCTCCCTGGAATGCCCCGTCGATCTGTGCGGCCCTCGGTACCCCAATGAATTGCGGTGCCAGAGAAACACCAACCACATCCGTAGCAGTGCTGATGGGAGCACCGTCGCAGGGCTGCCAAGAACTCGACACTATCATGAAGCCTGCATCATCGGCTACATCATCAACGCGTATAAAAGACGGACACCCGTCACCAGCGCTTTGTGGGCTAGGTGTCTCTGCCACAACAGCGTCCACTAACGCGCTCACCTTTGCAATGCAGGCGCTGGTATCAATCATCGCCAGTGTTCTGCTACCGGCCGTGATTACTGCTCCCTGGAATTTATCGTCGATCTGCGCAACCCCGGCCCTCGGTACCCCAATGGATTGCGGTTCAGGAGAAACACCATCCACCCCCGTAGCACTCCTGATGGCAGCACCATCGCACGGCAGCCAAGAACTCGGCACCGTCATGAAGCCTGCATCATCGGCGACATCATCAACGCGTACCAAAGACTGACACCCGTCACCAGCGCTTGTGGGCTAGGTGGCTCTGCCACAACAGCGTCCACTAACACGCTCAACTTTGCAATGCAGACGCTGGTATCATTTAGCGCCCGTGCTCTGCTACCGGCCGTGATAACTGCTCCCTGGAATGCCCCGTCGATCTGCCCGGCCCTCGGTACCACAATGAATTGCGGTGCCAGAGAAACACCAACCACCCCCGTAGCAGTGCTGATGGAAGCACCGTCGCACGGCAGCGAAGAACTCGACACCGTAATGAAGCCTGCATCATCGGCGACATCATCAATGCGTATAAAAGACCGACACCCGTCACCAGCGCTTTCTGGGCTAGGTGGCTCTGCCACAACAGCGTCCACTAACGCGCTCACCTTTGCAATGCAGGCGCTGGTATCAATTATCGCCCGTGTTCTGCCAGCGGCTGTGATAACATCTCCTGGAATTCGTCGTCAATCTGCGCAACCGCAGCCCTCGGTACCCCAATGGATTGCGGTTCCAGAGAAACACCAACCACCCCCGTAGCAGTGCTGATGGAAGCACCGTCGCACGGCAGCCAAGAACTTGGCACCGTCATGAAGCCTGCATCATCGGCGACATCATCAACGCGTATAAAAGACCGACACCCGTCACCAGCGCTTTGTGGGCTCGGTGGCTCTGCCACAACAGCGCCCACTAACGCGCTGACCTTTCCAATGCAGGCGCTGGTATCAATTATCGCCGTGTTCTTCTACCGGCCGTGATAACTGCTCCCTGGAATGCCCCGTCGATCTGCGGAACCGCGGCCCTCGGTACCCCAATGGATTGCGGTTCCAGAGAAACACCAACCACCCCCGTAGCAGTGCTGATGGAAGCACCGTCGCACTGCAGACAAGAACTCGACACCTTCATGAAGCCTGCATCATCGGCGACCTCATCAACGCGTATAAAAGACCGACACCCATCACCAGCGCTTTGTGGGCTAGGTGGCTCTGCCACAACAGCGTTCACAAACGCGCTGACCTTTGCAATGCAGGCGCTGATATCAAATATCGCCCGTGTTCTGCTACCGGCCGTGATAACTGCTCCCTGGAATGCCCCGTCGATCTGCGCGGCAGTCGGTACCCCAATGAATTGCGGTGCCAGAGAAACACCAACCACACCCGTAGGAGTGCTGATGGAAGCACCGTCGCAGGGCTGCCAAGAACTCGACACTATCATGAAGCCTGCATCATCGGATACATCATCAACGCGTATAAAAGACGAACACCCGTCACCAGCGCTTTGTGGGCTAGGTGGCTCTGCCACAACAGCGTTCACAAACGCGCTGACCTTTGCAATGCAGGCGCTGATATCAAATATCGCCCGTGTACTGCTACCGGCCGTGATAACTGCTCCCTGGAATGCCCCGTCGACCTGCCCGGCCCTCGGTACCACAATGGATTGCGGTGCCAGAGAAACACCAACCACCCCCGTAGCAGTGCTGGTGGAAGCACCGTCGCACGGCCGCCAAGAACTTGACACCGTCATGAAGCCTGCATCATCGGCGACATCATCAGCGCGTATAAAAGACCGACATCCGTCACCAGCGCTTTATGGGCTAGGTGGCTCTGCCACAACAGCGTCGTCTAACGCGCTCACTTTTGCAATGCAGGCGCTGGTATCAATTATCCCCAGTGCTCTGCTACCGGCCGTGATAACTGCTCCCTGGAATTCATCGTCGATCTGCGCAACCCCGGCCCTCGGTACCCCAATGGATTGCGGTTCAGGAGAAACACCAACCACCCCCGTAGCAGTGCTGATGGCAGCACCGTCACACGGCAGCGAAGAACTCTACACCGTAATGAAGCCTGCATCATCGACGACATCATCAATGCGTATAAAAGACCGACACCCGTCACCAGCGCTTTGTGGGCTAGGTGGCTCTGCCACAACAGCGTTCACAAACGCGCTGACCTTTGCAATGCAGGCGCTGGTATCAATTATCGCCCGTGTTCTGCTACCGGCCGTGATAACTGCTCCCTGGAATGCCCCGTCGATCTGCGCGGCCCTCGGTACCCCAATGAATTGCGGTGCCTGAGAAACACCAACCACACCCGTAGCAGTGCTGATGGAAGCACCGTCGCAGGGCTGCCAAGAACTCGACACTATCATGAAGCCTGCATCATCGGCTACATCATCAACGCGTATAAAAGACGGATACCCGTCACCAGCGCTTTGTGGGATAGGTGGCTCTGCCACAACAGCGTCCACTAACGCGCTCACCTTTGCAATGCAGGCGCTGGTATCAATTATCGCCCGTGTTCTGCTACCGGCCGTGATAACTGCTCCCTGGAATGCCCCGTCGATCTGCGCGGCCCTCGGTACCCCAATGAATTGCGGTGCCAGAGAAACACCAACCACACCCGTAGCAGTGCTGATGGAAGCACCGTCGCAGGGCTGCCAAGTACCCGACACCGTCATAAAGCCTGCATCATCGGCGACATCATCAAAGCGTATAAAAGACCGACACCCGTCACCAGTGCTTTGTGGGATAGGTGGCTCTGCCACAACAGCGTCCACTAACGCGCTCACCTTTGCAATGCAGGCGCTGGTATCAATTATCCCCCGTGTTCTGCTAGCGGCCGTGATATCATCTCCCTGGAATTCGTCGTCAATCTGCGCAACCGCGGCCCTCGGTACCCCAATGGATTGCGGTTCCAGAGAAACACAAACCACCCCCGTAGCAGTGCTGATGGAAGCACCGTCGCACGGCAGCCAAGAACTCGACACCTTCATGAAGCCTGCATCATCGGTGACCTCATCAGCGCGTATAAAAGACCGACACCCGTCACCAGCGCTTTGTGGGATAGGTGACTCTGCCACAACAGCGTCCACTAACGCGCTCACCTTTGCAATGCAGGCGCTGGTATCAATTATCGCCCGTGCTCTGCTACCGGCCGTGATAACTGCTCCCTGGAATTCGTCGTCGATCTGCGCAACCCCGGCCCTCGGTACCGCAATGGATTGCGGTTCAGGAGAAACACCAACCACCCCCGTAGCAGTGCTGATGGAAGCACCGTCGCATTGCACCCAAGAACTAGACACCGTCATGAAGCCTGCATCATCGGCGACCTCATCAACGCGTATAAAAGACCGACACCCGTCACCAGCGCTTTGTGGGCTAGGTGGCTCTGCCACAACAGAGTTCACAAACGCGCTGACCTTTGCAGTGCAGGCGCTGGTATCAATTATCGCCCGTGTTCTGCTACCGGCCGTGATAACTGCTCCCTGGAATGCCCCGTCGATCTGCGCGGCCCTCGGTACCAGAATGAATTGCGGTGCCAGAGAAACACCAACCACACCCGTAGCAATGCTGATGGAAGCACCGTCGCAGGGCTGCCAAGAACTCGACACTATCATGAAGCCTGCATCATCGGATACATCATCAACGCGTATAAAAGACGGACACCCGTCACCAGCGCTTTGTGGGCTAGGTGGCTCTGCCACAACAGCGTCCACTAACGCGCTCACCTTTGCAATGCAGACGCTGGTATCAATTATCGCCCGTGCTCTGCTACCGGCCGTGATAACTGCTCCCTGGAATTCATCGTCGATCTGCGCAACCCCGGCCCTCGGTACCCCAATGGATTGCGGTTCAGGAGAAACACCAACCACCCCCGTAGCAGTGCTGATGGAAGCACCGTCACACGGAAGCGAAGAACTCGACACCGTAATGAAGCCTGCATCATCGGCGACCTCATCAACGCGTATAAAAGACTGACACCCGTCACCAGCGCTTTGTGGGCTAGGTGGCTCTGCCACAACTGCGTCCACTAAAGCGCTCACCTTTGCAATGCAGGCGCTGGTATCAATTATAGGCCGTGTTCTGCTACCGGCCGTGATAACTGCTCCCTGGAATGCCCCGTCGATCTGCGTGGCCCTCGGTACCCCAATGAATTGCGCTGCCAGAGAAACACCAACCACACCCGTAGCAGTGCTGATGGAACCACCGTCGCCGGGCTGCCAAGAACTCGACACTATCATAAAGCCTGCATCATCGGCGACCTCATCAACGCGTATAAAAGACTGACACCCGTCACCAGCGCTTTGTGGGCTAGGTGGCTCTGCCACAACTGCGTCCACTAAAGCGCTCACCTTTGCAATGCAGGAGCTGGTATGAATTATCGCCCATGCTCTGCTACCGGCCGTGATAACTGCTCCCTGGAATGCCCCGTCGATGTGCCCGGCCCTCGGTACCAAAATGGATTGCGGTGCCAGAGAAACACCAACCACACCCGTAGCAGTGCTGATGGAAGCACCGTCCCACGGCAGCCGAGAACTCGACACCGTCATGAAGCCTGCACATCGGCGACATCATCAACGCGTATAAAAGACCGACACCCCTCACCAGCGCTTTGTGGGCTAGGTGGTTCTGCCGCAACAGCCTCCACTAACGCGCTCACCTTTGCAATGCAGGCGCTGGTATCAATTATCGCCCGTGTTCTGCTAGCGGCCGTGATAACATCTCCCTGGAATTCGCCGTCAATCTGCGCAACCATGGCCCTCGGTACCCCAATGGATTGCGGTTCCAGAGAAACACCAACCACCCCCGTAGCAGTGCTGATGGAAGCACCGTCGCACGGCAGCCAAGAATTCGACACCGTCATGGAGCCTGCATCATCGGCGACATCATCAGCGCGTATAAAAGACCGACACCCGTCACCCGCGCTTTGTGGGCTAGGTGGCTCTGCCACAACAGCGTCCACAAACGCACTGATCTTTGCAATGCAGGGGCTGGTATCAATTATCGCCCGTGTTCTGCTACCAGCCATAATAACATCTCCCTGGAATTCGTCGTCAATCTGTGCAACCGCGGCTCTCGGTACGCCAATGAATTGCGGTTCCAGAGAAACACCAACCACCCCCGTAGCAGTGCTGATGGAAGCACCGTCGCACGGCAGCCAAGAACTCGACACCGTCATGAAGCCTGCATCATCGGCGACATCATCAACGCGTATAAAAGACCGACACTCGTCACCAGCGCTTTGTGGGCTAGGTGGATCTACCAGAACAGCGTCCACAAACGCACTGACCTTTGCAATGCAGGGGCTGGTATCAATTATCGCCCGTGTTCTGCTACCGGCCGTGATAACTGCTCCCTGGAATGCCCCATCGATCTGCGCGGCCAGCGGTACCCAAATGGATTGCGGTGCCATAGAAACACCAACCACACCTGTAGCAGTGCTGATGGCAGCACCGTCGCACGGCAGCCAAGAACTCGACACTGTCATGAAGCCTGCATAATCGGCGATATCATCAGCGCGTATAAAAGACCGACACCCGTCACCAGCTCTTTGTGGGCTAGGTGGCTCTGCCACAACAGCGTCCACTAAGACGCTGACCTTTGCAATGCAGGCGCTGGTATCAATTATCGCCCGTGTTCTGCTAGCGGCTGTGATAACATCTCCCTGGAATTTGTCGTCAATCTGCGCAACCGCGGCCCTCGGGACCCCAATGGATTGCGGTTCCAGAGAAACACCAACCACCCCCGTAGCAGTGCTGATGGAAGCACCGTCGCACGGCAGCCAAGAACTCGACACCGTCATGAAGCCTGCATCATCGGCGACATCATCAGCGCGTAAAAAAGACCGACACCCGTCACCAGCTCTTTGTGGGCTAGGTGGCTCTGCCACAACAGCGTCCACTAACGCGCTCACCTTTGCAATGCAGGCGCTGGTATCAATTATCGCCCGTGTTCTGCTAGCGGCCGTAATAACATCTCCCTGGAATTCATCGTCGATCTGCGCAACCCCGGCCCTCGGTACCCCAATGGATTGCGGTTCAGGAGAAACACCATCCACCCCCGTAGCAGTGCTGATGGAAGCACCGTCGCACGGCAGCGAAGAACTCGACACCGTCATGAAGCCTGCATCATCGGCGACATCATCAGCGCGTATAAAAGACCGACACCCGTCACCAGCTCTTTGTGGGCTAGGTGGCTCTGCCACAACAGCGTCCACTAACGCGCTCACCTTTGCAATGCAGGCGCTGGTATCAATTATCGCCCGTGTTCTGCCAGCGGCTGTGATAACATCTCCTGGAATTCGTCGTCAATCTGCGCAACCGCGGCCCTCGGTACCCCAATGGATTGCGGTTCCAGAGAAACACCAACCACCCCCGTAGCAGTGCTGATGGAAGCACCGTCGCACGGCAGCCAAGAACTCGACACCATCATGAAGCCTGCATCAACGGCGACCTCATGAACGCGTGTAAAAGACCGACACCCGTCACCAGCGCTTTATGGGCTAGGTGGCTCTGCCACAACAGCGTTCACAGAGACGCTGACCTTTGCAATGCAGGCGCTGGTATCAAATATCGCCCGTGTTCTGCTACCGGCCGTGATAACTGCTCCCTGGAATGCCCCGTCGATCTGTGCGGCCCTCGGTACCCCAATGAATTGCGGTGCCAGAGAAACACCAACCACATCCGTAGCAGTGCTGATGGGAGCACCGTGGCACTGCAGCCAAGAACTCGACACCGTCATAAAGCCTGAATCATCGTCGACATCATCAGCGCGTATAAAAGACCGGCACCCGTCACCAGCGCTTTGTGGGCTAGGTGTCTCTGCCACAACAGCGTCCACTAACGCGCTCACCTTTGCAATGCAGGCGCTGGTATCATTTATCGCCCGTGCTCTGCTACCGGCCGTGATAACTGCTCCCCGGAATGCCCCGTCGATGTGCCCAGCCCTCGGTACCAAAATGGTTTGCGGTGCCAGAGAAACACCAACCACACCCGTAGCAGTGCTGATGGCAGCACCGTCGCACGGCAGCCGAGAACCCGAAACCGTCATAAAGCCTGCATCATCGGCGACATCATCAACGCGTATAAAAGACCGACACCCGTCACCAGCGCTTTGTGGGCTAGGTGGCTCTGCCACAACAGCGTCCACTAACGCGCTCACCTTTGCAATGCAGGCGCTGGTATCAATTATCGCCCGTGTTCTGCTAGCGGCCGTGATATCATCTCCCTGGAATTCGTCGTCAATCTGCGCAACCGCGGCCCTCGGTACCCCAATGGATTGCGGTTCCAGAGAAACACCAACCACCCCCGTAGCAGTGCTGATGGAAGCACCGTCGCCCTGCAGCCAAGAACACGACACCGTCATGAAGCCTGCATCAACGGCGACCTCATGAACGCGTGTAAAAGACCGACACCCGTCACAAGCGCTTTATGGGCTAGGTGGCTCTGCCACAACAGCGTTCACAGAGACGCTGACCTTTGCAATGCAGGCGCTGGTATCAAATATCGCCCGTGTTCTGCTACCGGCCGTGATAACTGCTCCCTGGAATGCCCCGTCGATCTGTGCGGCCCTCGGTACACCAATGAAATGCGGTGCCAGAGAAACACCAACCACATCCGTAGCAGTGCTGATGGGAGCACCGTCGCAGGGCTGCCAAGAACTCGACACTATCATGAAGCCTGCATCATCGGCTACATCATCAACGCGTATAAAAGACGGACACCCGTCACCAGCGCTTTGTGGGCTAGGTGTCTCTGCCACAACAGCGTCCACTAACGCGCTCACCTTTGCAATGCAGGCGCTTGTATCAATCATCGCCAGTGTTCTGCTACCGGCCGTGATTACTGCTCCCTGGAATTCATCGTCGATCTGCGCAACCCCGGCCCTCGGTACCCCAATGGATTGCGGTTCAGGAGAAACACCATCCACCCCCGTAGCACTCCTGATGGCAGCACCATCGCACGGCAGCCAAGAACTCGGCACCGTCATGAAGCCTGCATCATCGGCGACATCATCAACGCGTACCAAAGACTGACACCCGTCACCAGCGCTTGTGGGCTAGGTGGCTCTGCCACAACAGCGTCCACTAACACGCTCAACTTTGCAATGCAGACGCTGGTATCATTTAGCGCCCGTGCTCTGCTACCGGCCGTGATAACTGCTCCCTGGAATGCCCCGTCGATCTGCCCGGCCCTCGGTACCACAATGAATTGCGGTGCCAGAGAAACACCAACCACCCCCGTAGCAGTGCTGATGGAAGCACCGTCGCACGGCAGCGAAGAACTCGACACCGTAATGAAGCCTGCATCATCGGCGACATCATCAATGCGTATAAAAGACCGACACCCGTCACCAGCGCTTTCTGGGCTAGGTGGCTCTGCCACAACAGCGTCCACTAACGCGCTCACCTTTGATATGCAGGCGCTGGTATCAATTATCGCCCGTGTTCTGCCAGCGGCTGTGATAACATCTCCTGGAATTCGTCGTCAATCTGCGCAACCGCGGGCCTCGGTACCCCAATGAATTGCGGTTCCAGAGAAACACCAACCACCCCCGTAGCAGTGCTGATGGAAGCACCGTCGCACGGCAGCCAAGAACTTGGCACCGTCATGAAGCCTGCATCATCGGCGACATCATCAACGCGTATAAAAGACCGACACCCGTCACCAGCGCTTTGTGGGCTCGGTGGCTCTGCCACAACAGCGCCCACTAACGCGCTGACCTTTCCAATGCAGGCGCTGGTATCAATTATCGCCGTGTTCTTCTACCGGCCGTGATAACTGCTCCCTGGAATGCCCCGTCGATCTGCGGAACCGCGGCCCTCGGAACCCCAATGGATTGCGGTGCCAGAGAAACCCCAACCACCCCCGTAGCTGTACGGATGGCAGCACCGTCGCACGGCAGCCAAGAACTCGACACCGTCATGAAGCCTGCATCATCGGCGACAACATCAACGCGTATAAAACTTTGCAATGCAGGCGATGGTATCAATTATCGCCCGTGTTCTGCTACTGGCTGCGATAACTGCTCCCTGGAATGACTCGTCGATCTGCACAACCGCGGCCCTCGGTACCCCAATAGATTTCGTTGCCCGAGAGACACCAACCACCCCAGTAGCAGTGCTGATGACAGCACCGTCGCACGGCAGCCAAGAACTATACACCGTCATGAAGCCTGCATCATCGGCGACATGATCAACGCGTATAAAAGACCGAGACGCGTCACCAACGCTTTGTGGGCTAGGTGGCTCTGCCCCAACAGCGTCCACTAACGCGCTGACCTTTGCAATGCAGGCGCTGGTATCAATTATTGCCGTGTTCTTCTACCGGCCGTGATAACTGCTCCCTGGAATGCCTCGCCGATCTGCGGAACCGCGGCCCTCGGAACCCCAATGAATTGCGGTGCCAGAGAAACACCAACCACCCCCGCAGCGGTACGGATGGCAGCACCGTCGCACGGCAGCCAAGAACTCGACACCGTCATAAAGCCTGCATCATCGGCGACAACATCAACGCGTATAAAACTTTGCAATGCAGGCGCTGGTATCAATCATCGCCAGTGTTCTGCTACCAGCCGTGATTAGTGCTCCCTGGAATGACTCGTCGATCTGCGCAACCGCGGCCCTCGGTACCCCAATATATGGCGGTGCCAGAGAAACACCAACCACCCCCGTAGCAGTGCTGATGGCAGCACCGTCGCACGGCAGGCAAGAACTCGACACCGTCATGAAGCGTGCATCATCGGCGACATCATAAACGCGTATAAAAGACCGACACCCGTCACCAGCGCTTTGTGGGCTAGGTGGCTCTGCCACAACAGCGTCCACTAACGCGCTCACCTTTGCAATGCAGGCGCTGGTATCAATTATCGCCCGTGTTCTGCTAGCGGCCGTGATATCATCTCCCTGGAATTCGTCGTCAATCTGCGCAACCGCGGCCCTCGGTACCCCAATGGATTGCGGTTCCAGAGAAACACAAACCACCCCCGTAGCAGTGCTGATGGAAGCACCGTCGCATGGCAGCCAAGAACTCGACACCGTCATGAAGCCTGCATCATCGGCGACATCATCAACGCGTATAAAAGACCAACACCCGTCACCAGCGCTTTGTGGGCTCGGTGGTTCTGCCACAACAGCGTCCACTAACGCGCTGACCTTTGCAATGCAGGCGCTGGTATCAATTATCGCCGTGTTCTTCTACCGGCCGTGATAACTGCTCCCTGGAATGCCTCGTCGATCTGCGGAACCGCGGCCCTCGGAACCCCAATGGATTGCGGTGCCAGAGAAACCCCAACCACCCCCCTAGCGGTACGGATGGCAGCACCGTCGCACGGCAGCCAAGAACTCGACACCGTCATGAAGCCTGCATCATCGGCGACAACATCAACGCGTATAAAACTTTGCAATGCAGGCGCTGGTATCAATCATCGCCAGTGTTCTGCTACCCGCCGTGATTACTGCTCCCTGGAATGCCTCGTCAATCTGCGGAACCGCGGCCCTCGGAACCCAATGGATTGCGGTGCCAGAGAAACCCCAACCACCCCCGTAGCGGTACGGATGGCAGCACCGACGCACGGCAGCCAAGAACTCGACACCGTCATGAAGCCTGCATCATCGGCGACAACATCAACGCATATAAAACTTTGCAATGCAGGCGCTGGTATCAATTATCGCCCGTGTTCTGCTACTGGCTGCGATAACTGCTCCCTGGAATGACTCGTCGATCTGCGCAACCGCGGACCTCGGTACCCCAATAGATTTCGTTGCCCGAGAGACACCCATCACCCCGGTAGCAGTGCTGATGGCAGCACCGTCGCACGGCAGCCAAGAACTAGATTTCGTTGCCCGAGAGACACCAACCACCCCGGTAGCAGTGCTGATGGCAGCACCGTCGCACGGCAGCCAAGAACTATACACCGTCATAAAGCCTGCATCATCGGCGACAACATCAACGCGTATAAAAGACCGAGACGCGTCACCAACGCTTTGTGGGCTAGGTGGCTCTGCCCCAACAGCGTCCACTAACGCGCTGACCTTTGCAATGCAGGCGCTGGTATCAATTATCGCCGTGTTCTTCTACCGGCCGTGATAACTGCTCCCAGGAATACCTCGTCGATCTGCGGAACCGCGGCTCTCGGAACCCCAATTGATTGCGGTGCCAGAGAAACACCAACCACCCCCGTAGCGGTATGGATGGCAGCACCGTCGCACAGCAGCCAAGAACTCTGCACCGTCATGAAGCCTGCATCATCGGCGACATCATCAACGCGTACCAAAGACTGACACCCGTCACCAGCGCTTGTGGGCTAGGTGGCTCTGCCACAACAGCGTCCACTAACGCGCTCACCTTTGCAATGCAGGCGCTGGTATCAATTATCGCCCGTGTTCTGCCAGCGGCTGTGATAACATCTCCTGGAATTCGTCGTCAATCTGCGCAACCGCGGCCCTCGGTACCCCAATGGATTGCGGTTCCAGAGAAACACCAACCACCCCGTAGCAGTGCTGATGGAAGCACCGTCGCACGGCAGCCAAGAACTTGGCACCGTCATGAAGCCTGCATCATCGGCGACAACATCAACGCGTATAAAACTTTGCAATGTAGGCGCTGGTATCAATCATCGCCAGTGTTCTGCTACCGGCCGTGATTACTGCTCCCTGGAATTCATCGCCGATCTGCGCAACCCCGGCCCTCGGTACCCCAATGGATTGCGGTTCAGGAGAAACACCATCCACCCCCGTAGCAGTGCTGATGGAAGCACCGTCGCACGGCAGCGAAGAACTCGACACCGTCATGAAGCCTGCATCATCGGCGACATCATCAGCGCGTATAAAAGACCGACACCCGTCACCAGCTCTTTGTGGGCTAGGTGGCTCTGCCACAACAGCGTCCACTAACGCGCTCACCTTTGCAATGCAGGCGCTGGTATCAATTATCGCCCGTGTTCTGCCAGCGGCTGTGATAACATCTCCTGGAATTCGTCGTCAATCTGCGCAACCGCGGCCCTCGGTACCCCAATGGATTGCGGTTCCAGAGAAACACCAACCACCCCCGTAGCAGTGCTGATGGAAGCACCGTCGCACGGCAGCCAAGAACTCGACACCATCATGAAGCCTGCATCAACGGCGACCTCATGAACGCGTGTAAAAGACCGACACCCGTCACCAGCGCTTTATGGGCTAGGTGGCTCTGCCACAACAGCGTTCACAGAGACGCTGACCTTTGCAATGCAGGCGCTGGTATCAAATATCGCCCGTGTTCTGCTACCGGCCGTGATAACTGCTCCCTGGAATGCCCCGTCGATCTGTGCGGCCCTCGGTACCCCAATGAATTGCGGTGCCAGAGAAACACCAACCACATCCGTAGCAGTGCTGATGGGAGCACCGTGGCACTGCAGCCAAGAACTCGACACCGTCATAAAGCCTGAATCATCGTCGACATCATCAGCGCGTATAAAAGACCGGCACCCGTCACCAGCGCTTTGTGGGCTAGGTGTCTCTGCCACAACAGCGTCCACTAACGCGCTCACCTTTGCAATGCAGGCGCTGGTATCATTTATCGCCCGTGCTCTGCTACCGGCCGTGATAACTGCTCCCCGGAATGCCCCGTCGATGTGCCCAGCCCTCGGTACCAAAATGGTTTGCGGTGCCAGAGAAACACCAACCACACCCGTAGCAGTGCTGATGGCAGCACCGTCGCACGGCAGCCGAGAACCCGAAACCGTAATGAAGCCTGCATCATCGGCGACATCATCAATTCGTATAAAAGACTGACACCCGTCACCAGCGCTTTCTGGGCTAGGTGGCTCTGCCACAACAGCGTCCACTAACGCGCTCACCTTTGCAATGCAGGCGCTGGTATCAATTATCGCCCGCGTTCTGCCAGCGGCTGTGATAACATCTCCTGGAATTCGTCGTCAATCTGCGCAACCGCGGCCCTCGGTACCCCAATGGATTGCGGTTCCAGAGAAACACCAACCACCCCCGTAGCAGTGCTGATGGAAGCACCGTCGCCCTGCAGCCAAGAACACGACACCGTCATGAAGCCTGCATCAACGGCGACCTCATGAACGCGTGTAAAAGACCGACACCCGTCAAAAGCGCTTTATGGGCTAGGTGGCTCTGCCACAACAGCGTTCACAGAGACGCTGACCTTTGCAATGCAGGCGCTGGTATCAAATATCGCCCGTGTTCTGCTACCGGCCGTGATAACTGCTCCCTGGAATGCCCCGTCGATCTGTGCGGCCCTCGGTACACCAATGAAATGCGGTGCCAGAGAAACACCAACCACATCCGTAGCAGTGCTGATGGGAGCACCGTCGCAGGGCTGCCAAGAACTCGACACTATCATGAAGCCTGCATCATCGGCTACATCATCAACGCGTATAAAAGACGGACACCCGTCACCAGCGCTTTGTGGGCTAGGTGTCTCTGCCACAACAGCGTCCACTAACGCGCTCACCTTTGCAATGCAGGCGCTTGTATCAATCATCGCCAGTGTTCTGCTACCGGCCGTGATTACTGCTCCCTGGAATTCATCGTCGATCTGCGCAACCCCGGCCCTCGGTACCCCAATGGATTGCGGTTCAGGAGAAACACCATCCACCCCCGTAGCACTCCTGATGGCAGCACCATCGCACGGCAGCCAAGAACTCGGCACCGTCATGAAGCCTGCATCATCGGCGACATCATCAACGCGTACCAAAGACTGACACCCGTCACCAGCGCTTGTGGGCTAGGTGGCTCTGCCACAACAGCGTCCACTAACACGCTCAACTTTGCAATGCAGACGCTGGTATCATTTAGCGCCCGTGCTCTGCTACCGGCCGTGATAACTGCTCCCTGGAATGCCCCGTCGATCTGCCCGGCCCTCGGTACCACAATGAATTGCGGTGCCAGAGAAACACCAACCACCCCCGTAGCAGTGCTGATGGAAGCACCGTCGCACGGCAGCGAAGAACTCGACACCGTAATGAAGCCTGCATCATCGGCGACATCATCAATGCGTATAAAAGACCGACACCCGTCACCAGCGCTTTCTGGGCTAGGTGGCTCTGCCACAACAGCGTCCACTAACGCGCTCACCTTTGCAATGCAGGCGCTGGTATCATTTATCGCCCGTGTTCTGCCAGCGGCTGTGATAACATCTCCTGGAATTCGTCGTCAATCTGCGCAACCGCGGGCCTCGGTACCCCAATGAATTGCGGTTCCAGAGAAACACCAACCACCCCCGTAGCAGTGCTGATGGAAGCACCGTCGCACGGCAGCCAAGAACTTGGCACCGTCATGAAGCCTGCATCATCGGCGACATCATCAACGCGTATAAAAGACCGACACCCGTCACCAGCGCTTTGTGGGCTCGGTGGCTCTGCCACAACAGCGCCCACTAACGCGCTGACCTTTCCAATGCAGGCGCTGGTATCAATTATCGCCGTGTTCTTCTACCGGCCGTGATAACTGCTCCCTGGAATGCCCCGTCGATCTGCGGAACCGCGGCCCTCGGAACCCCAATGGATTGCGGTGCCAGAGAAACCCCAACCACCCCCGTAGCTGTACGGATGGCAGCACCGTCGCACGGCAGCCAAGAACTCGACACCGTCATGAAGCCTGCATCATCGGCGACAACATCAACGCGTATAAAACTTTGCAATGCAGGCGATGGTATCAATTATCGCCCGTGTTCTGCTACTGGCTGCGATAACTGCTCCCTGGAATGACTCGTCGATCTGCACAACCGCGGCCCTCGGTACCCCAATAGATTTCGTTGCCCGAGAGACACCAACCACCCCAGTAGCAGTGCTGATGACAGCACCGTCGCACGGCAGCCAAGAACTATACACCGTCATGAAGCCTGCATCATCGGCGACATGATCAACGCGTATAAAAGACCGAGACGCGTCACCAACGCTTTGTGGGCTAGGTGGCTCTGCCCCAACAGCGTCCACTAACGCGCTGACCTTTGCAATGCAGGCGCTGGTATCAATTATTGCCGTGTTCTTCTACCGGCCGTGATAACTGCTCCCTGGAATGCCTCGCCGATCTGCGGAACCGCGGCCCTCGGAACCCCAATGAATTGCGGTGCCAGAGAAACACCAACCACCCCCGCAGCGGTACGGATGGCAGCACCGTCGCACGGCAGCCAAGAACTCGACACCGTCATAAAGCCTGCATCATCGGCGACAACATCAACGCGTATAAAACTTTGCAATGCAGGCGCTGGTATCAATCATCGCCAGTGTTCTGCTACCAGCCGTGATTAGTGCTCCCTGGAATGACTCGTCGATCTGCGCAACCGCGGCCCTCGGTACCCCAATATATGGCGGTGCCAGAGAAACACCAACCACCCCCGTAGCAGTGCTGATGGCAGCACCGTCGCACGGCAGGCAAGAACTCGACACCGTCATGAAGCGTGCATCATCGGCGACATCATAAACGCGTATAAAAGACCGACACCCGTCACCAGCGCTTTGTGGGCTAGGTGGCTCTGCCACAACAGCGTCCACTAACGCGCTCACCTTTGCAATGCAGGCGCTGGTATCAATTATCGCCCGTGTTCTGCTAGCGGCCGTGATATCATCTCCCTGGAATTCGTCGTCAATCTGCGCAACCGCGGCCCTCGGTACCCCAATGGATTGCGGTTCCAGAGAAACACAAACCACCCCCGTAGCAGTGCTGATGGAAGCACCGTCGCATGGCAGCCAAGAACTCGACACCGTCATGAAGCCTGCATCATCGGCGACATCATCAACGCGTATAAAAGACCAACACCCGTCACCAGCGCTTTGTGGGCTCGGTGGTTCTGCCACAACAGCGTCCACTAACGCGCTGACCTTTGCAATGCAGGCGCTGGTATCAATTATCGCCGTGTTCTTCTACCGGCCGTGATAACTGCTCCCTGGAATGCCTCGTCGATCTGCGGAACCGCGGCCCTCGGAACCCCAATGGATTGCGGTGCCAGAGAAACCCCAACCACCCCCCTAGCGGTACGGATGGCAGCACCGTCGCACGGCAGCCAAGAACTCGACACCGTCATGAAGCCTGCATCATCGGCGACAACATCAACGCGTATAAAACTTTGCAATGCAGGCGCTGGTATCAATCATCGCCAGTGTTCTGCTACCCGCCGTGATTACTGCTCCCTGGAATGCCTCGTCAATCTGCGGAACCGCGGCCCTCGGAACCCAATGGATTGCGGTGCCAGAGAAACCCCAACCACCCCCGTAGCGGTACGGATGGCAGCACCGACGCACGGCAGCCAAGAACTCGACACCGTCATGAAGCCTGCATCATCGGCGACAACATCAACGCATATAAAACTTTGCAATGCAGGCGCTGGTATCAATTATCGCCCGTGTTCTGCTACTGGCTGCGATAACTGCTCCCTGGAATGACTCGTCGATCTGCGCAACCGCGGACCTCGGTACCCCAATAGATTTCGTTGCCCGAGAGACACCCATCACCCCGGTAGCAGTGCTGATGGCAGCACCGTCGCACGGCAGCCAAGAACTAGATTTCGTTGCCCGAGAGACACCAACCACCCCGGTAGCAGTGCTGATGGCAGCACCGTCGCACGGCAGCCAAGAACTATACACCGTCATAAAGCCTGCATCATCGGCGACAACATCAACGCGTATAAAAGACCGAGACGCGTCACCAACGCTTTGTGGGCTAGGTGGCTCTGCCCCAACAGCGTCCACTAACGCGCTGACCTTTGCAATGCAGGCGCTGGTATCAATTATCGCCGTGTTCTTCTACCGGCCGTGATAACTGCTCCCAGGAATACCTCGTCGATCTGCGGAACCGCGGCTCTCGGAACCCCAATTGATTGCGGTGCCAGAGAAACACCAACCACCCCCGTAGCGGTATGGATGGCAGCACCGTCGCACAGCAGCCAAGAACTCGGCACCGTCATGAAGCCTGCATCATCGGCGACAACATCAACGCGTATAAAACTTTGCAATGCAGGCGCTGGTATCAATCATCGCCAGTGTTCTGCTACCGGCCGTGATTACTGCTCCCTGGAATTCATCGTCGATCTGCGCAACCCCGGCCCTCGGTACCCCAATGGATTGCGGTTCAGGAGAAACACCATCCACCCCCGTAGCAGTGCTGATGGAAGCACCGTCGCATGGCAGCGAAGAACTCGACACCGTAATGAAGCCTGCATCATCGGCGACATCATCAATTCGTATAAAAGACTGACACCCGTCACCAGCGCTTTCTGGGCTAGGTGGCTCTGCCACAACAGCGTCCACTAACGCGCTCACCTTTGCAATGCAGGCGCTGGTATCAATTATCGCCCGCGTTCTGCCAGCGGCTGTGATAACATCTCCTGGAATTCGTCGTCAATCTGCGCAACCGCGGCCCTCGGTACCCCAATGGATTGCGGTTCCAGAGAAACACCAACCACCCCCGTAGCAGTGCTGATGGAAGCACCGTCGCACTGCAGCCAAGAACACGACACCGTCATGAAGCCTGCATCAACGGCGACCTCATGAACGCGTGTAAAAGACCGACACCCGTCACCAGCGCTTTATGGGCTAGGTGGCTCTGCCACAACAGCGTTCACAGAGACGCTGACCTTTGCAATGCAGGCGCTGGTATCAAATATCGCCCGTGTTCTGCTACCGGCCGTGATAACTGCTCCCTGGAATGCCCCGTCGATCTGTGCGGCCCTCGGTACCCCAATGAATTGCGGTGCCACAGAAACACCAACCACATCCGTAGCAGTGCTGATGGGAGCACCGTCGCAGGGCTGCCAAGAACTCGACACTATCATGAAGCCTGCATCATCGGCTACATCATCAACGCGTATAAAAGACGGACACCCGTCACCAGCGCTTTGTGGGCTAGGTGTCTCTGCCACAACAGCGTCCACTAACGCACTCACCTTTGCAATGCAGGCGCTGGTATCAATCATCGCCAGTGTTCTGCTACCGGCCGTGATTACTGCTCCCTGGAATTCATCGTCGATCTGCGCAACCCCGGCCCTCGGTACCCCAATGGATTGCGGTTCAGGAGAAACACCATCCACCCCCGTAGCACTCCTGATGGCAGCACCATCGCACGGCAGCCAAGAACTCGGCACCGTCATGAAGCCTGCATCATCGGCGACATCATCAACGCGTACCAAAGACTGACACCCGTCACCAGCGCTTGTGGGCTAGGTGGCTCTGCCACAACAGCGTCCACTAACACGCTCAACTTTGCAATGCAGACGCTGGTATCATTTAGCGCCCGTGCTCTGCTACCGGCCGTGATAACTGCTCCCTGGAATGCCCCGTCGATCTGCCCGGCCCTCGGTACCACAATGAATTGCGGTGCCAGAGAAACACCAACCACCCCCGTAGCAGTGCTGATGGAAGCACCGTCGCACGGCAGCGAAGAACTCGACACCGTAATGAAGCCTGCATCATCGGCGACATCATCAATGCGTATAAAAGACCGACACCCGTCACCAGCGCTTTCTGGGCTAGGTGGCTCTGCCACAACAGCGTCCACTAACGCGCTCACCTTTGCAATGCAGGCGCTGGTATCAATTATCGCCCGTGTTCTGCCAGCGGCTGTGATAACATCTCCTGGAATTCGTCGTCAATCTGCGCAACCGCGGCCCTCGGTACCCCAATGGATTGCGGTTCCAGAGAAACACCAACCACCCCCGTAGCAGTGCTGATGGAAGCACCGTCGCACGGCAGCCAAGAACTTGGCACCGTCATGAAGCCTGCATCATCGGCGACATCATCAACGCGTATAAAAGACCGACACCCGTCACCAGCGCTTTGTGGGCTCGGTGGCTCTGCCACAACAGCGCCCACTAACGCGCTGACCTTTCCAATGCAGGCGCTGGTATCAATTATCGCCGTGTTCTTCTACCGGCCGTGATAACTGCTCCCTGGAATGCCCCGTCGATCTGCGGAACCGCGGCCCTCGGAACCCCAATGGATTGCGGTGCCAGAGAAACCCCAACCACCCCCGTAGCTGTACGGATGGCAGCACCGTCGCACGGCAGCCAAGAACTCGACACCGTCATGAAGCCTGCATCATCGGCGACAACATCAACGCGTATAAAACTTCGCAATGCAGGCGATGGTATCAATTATCGCCCGTGTTCTGCTAGTGGCTGCGATAACTGCTCCCTGGAATGACTCGTCGATCTGCGCAACCGCGGCCCTCGGTACCCCAATATATTTCGTTGCCCGAGAGACACCAACCACTCCGGTAGCAGTGCTGATGGCAGCACCGTCGCACGGCAGGCAAGAACTCGACACCGTCATGAAGCGTGCATCATCGGCGACATCATAAACGCGTATAAAAGACCGACACCCGTCACCAGCCCTTTGTGGGCTAGGTGGCTCTGCCACAACAGCGTCCCCTAACGCGCTGAGCTTTGCAATGCAGGCGCTGGTATCAATTATCGCCCGTGTTCTCCTACCGGCCGTGATAACTCCTCCCTTGAATGACTCGTCGATCTGCGCAACCGCGGCCCTCGGTACCCCAATGAATTGCGATGCCCGAGGGACACCAACCACCCCCGTAGCAGTGCTGATGGCAGAACCGTCGCACGGCAGCCAAGAACTTGGCACCGTCATGAAGCCTGCATCATCGGCGACATCATCAACGCGTATAAAAGACCGACACCCGTCACCAGCGCTTTGTGGGCTCGGTGGCTCTGCCAGAACAGCGTCCACTAACGCGCTGACCTTTGCAATGCAGGCGCTGGTATCAATTATCGTCGTGTTCTTCTACCGGACGTGATAACTGCTTCCTGGAATGCCTAGTCGATCTGCGGAACCGCGGCCCTCGGAACCCAAATGGATTGCGGTGCCAGAGAAACCCCAACCACCCCCGTAGCGGTACGGATGGCAGCACCGTAGCACGGCAGCCAAGAAATCGACACCGTCATGAAGCCTGCATCATCGGCGACAACATCAACGCGTATAAAACTTTGCAATGCAGGCGCTGGTATCAATTATCGCCCGTGTTCTGCTAGTGGCTGCGATAACTGCTCCCTGGAATGACTCGTCGATCTGCGCAACCGCGGCCCTCGGTACCCCAATATATTTCGTTGCCCGAGAGACACCAACCACTCCGGTAGCAGTGCTGATGGCAGCACCGTCGCACGGCAGCCAAGAACTATACACCGTCATGAAGCCTGCATCATCGGCGGCAACATCAACGCGTATAAAAGACCGAGACGCGTCACCAACGCTTTGTGGGCTAGGTGGCTCTGCCCCAACAGCGTCCACAAACGCGCTGACCTTTGCAATGCAGGCACTGGTATCAATTATCGCCGTGTTCTTCTACCGGCCGTGATAACTGCTCCCTGGAATGCCTCGTCGATCTGCGGAACCGCGGCCCTCGGAACCCCAATGTATTGCGGTGCCAGAGAAACACCAAACACCCCCGTAGCGGTATGGATGGCAGCACCGTCGCACGGCAGCCAAGAACTCGACACCGTCATGAAGCCTGCATCATCGGCGACAACATCAACGCGTATAAAACTTTGCAATGCAGAAGCTGGCATCACTCATCGCCAGTGTTCTGCTACCGGCCGTGATTACTGCTCCCTGGAATGACTCGTCGATCTGCGCAACCGCGGCCCTCGGTACCCCAATGGATTGTGGTGCCTGAGAGACACCATCCACCCCCGTAGCACTCCTGATGGCAGCACCATCGCACGGCAGCCAAGAACTCGGCACCGTCATGAAGCCTGCATCATGAGGGACATCATCACCGCGTAGTAAAGACCGACACCCGTCACCAGCGCTTTGTGGGCTAGGTGGCTCTGCCACAACTGCGTCCACTAACGCGCGGACCTTTGCAATGCAGGCGCTAGTTTCAATTATCTCCCGTGTTCTCTTACCGGCCGCAATAACTGCTGCCTGGAATGACTCGTCCATCTGCGCAACCGCGGCCCTCGGTACCCCAATGGATTGCCGTGCCCGAGAGACACCAACCACCCCCGTAGCACTGCTGATGGCAGCACCGTCGCACGGCAGCCAAGAACTCGACACCGTCATGAAGCCTGCATCGTCGGCGACAACATCAACGCGTATAAAACTTTGCAATGCAGGCGCTGGTATCAATCGTCGCCTGTATTCTGCTACCGGCCGTGATAACTGCTCCCTGGAATGACTCGTCGATCTGCGCAACCGCGGCCCTCGGTACCACAATGGATTGCAGCGCCCGAGAGACACCAACCACCCCCGTAGCAGTGCTGATGGAAGCACCGTCGCACGGCAGCCAAGAGCTCGACACCATCATGAAGCCGGCGTCATCGGCGACATCATCAACGCGTATAAGAGACCGACACCCGTCACCAGCGCTTTGTGGGCTAGCTGGCTCTGCCACAACAGCGTCCACTAACGCGCTGACCTTTGCAATGCAGGTCTGGTATCAATTATCGCCGTGTTCTGCTACCGGCCGTTATAACTTCTCCCTGGAATGCCTCGTCAATGTGCGCAACTGTGGCCCTCGGTACCACAATATATTGCGGTGCCAGAGAAACACCAACCACCCCCTTAGCAGTGCTGATGGCAGCACCGTCGCACGGCCGGCAAG
The DNA here is from genome assembly GCF_048455015.1 of Haemaphysalis longicornis. Taxonomy (NCBI): domain Eukaryota; kingdom Metazoa; phylum Arthropoda; class Arachnida; order Ixodida; family Ixodidae; genus Haemaphysalis; species Haemaphysalis longicornis. The sequence continues at coordinate 210,634,382 of NW_027526361.1, read as the reverse complement.
AACTCGACACCGTCATGTAGCGTGCATCATCGGCGACATCATAAACGCGTATAAAAGACCGACACCCGTCACCAGCCCTTTCTGGGCTAGGTGGCTCTGCCACAACAGCGTCCACTAACGCGCTGAGCTTTGCAATGCAGGCGCTGGTATCATTTATCGCCCGTGTTCTCCTACCGGCCGTGATAACTCCTCCCTTGAATGACTCGTCGATCTGCGCAACCGCGGCCCTCGGAGCCCCAATGGATTGCACTGCCCGAGAGACACCAACCACCCCCGTAGCACTGCTGATGGCAGCACCGTCGCACGGCAGCTATGAACTCGACACCATCATGAAGCCGGCGTCATCGGCGACATCATCAACGCGTATAAGAGACCGACGCCCGTCACCAGCGCTTTGTGGGCTCGGTGGCTCTGCCACAACAGCATCCACTAACGCGCTGACCTTTGCAATGCAGGCGCTGGTGTCAATTATCGCCCGTGTTCTGCTACCGGCCGTGATAACTGCTCCCTGGAATGACTCGTCGATCTGCGCAACCGCGGCCCTCGGTACCAGAATGGATTGCGGTGCCCGAGAGACACCAACCACCCCCGTAGCAGTGCTGATGGAAGCACCCTCACACGGCAGCCAAGAACTCGACACCGTCATGAAGCCTGCATCATCGGCGACATCATCAACGCGTATCAAAGACTGACACCCGTCACCAGCGCTTTGTGGGCTAGGTGGCTCTGCCACAACAGCGTCCACTGTATCAATTATCACCCGTGTTCTGCTACCGGCGGTGATTATTGCTCCCTGGAATGCCTTGTCGTTCTGCGCAACCGCGGCCCTCTGTACCCCAATGAATTGCGATGCTCGAGAGACACCAACCACCCCCGTAGCAGTGCTGATGGGAGCACCTTCGCACGGCAGCCATGAACTAGACACCATCATGAAGCCTGCATCATCGGCGACATCATCAACGCGTATAAAAGACCGACACCCGTCACCAGCGCTTTGTGAGCTAGGTGGCTCTGCCACAACAGAGTCCTCTAACGCGCTGACCTTTGCAGTGCAAGCACTCGTATGAATTATCGCCCGTGTTCTGCAACCGGCCGTGATTACTGCTCCCGGGAATGCCTCGTCAATCTGCGCAACTGCGGCCCTCGGTACCCCAATGGATTGTGGTGCCCGAGAGACACCAACCAGCCCCGTAGCAGTGCTGATGGCAGAACCGTCGCACGGCAGCCAAGAACTCGACACCGTCATGAAGCCTGCATCATCGGCGACAACATCAACGCGTATAAAACTTTGCAATGCAGGCGCTGGTATCAATTATCGCCCGTGTTCTGCTACTGGCTGCGATAACTGCTCCCTGGAATGACTCGTCGACCTGCGCAACCGCGGCCCTCGGAGCCCCAATGGATTGCAGTGCCCGAGAGACACCAACCACCCCCGTAGCAGTGCTGATGGCAGCACCGTCGCACTGCAGGCAAGAACTAGACACCGTCATGAAGCCTGCATCATCGGCGACATCATCAACGCGTATAAAAGACCGGCACCCGTCAACAGCGCTTTGTGGGCTTGGTGGCTCTGCCAAAACAGCGTCCACCAACGCGCTGACCTTTGCAATGCAGACGCTGGTATCAATTATCGCCCGTGTTCTGCTACTGGCTGCGATAACGGCTCCCTCGAATGACTCGTCGATCTGCGCAACCGCGGCCCTCGGTACCTCAATAGATTTCGGTGCCCAAAAGACACCAACCACCCCGATAGCAGTGCTGATGGCAGCACCGTCGCACAGCAGCAAAGAACTATACACCGTCATGAAGCCTGCATCATCGGCGACAACATCAACGCATATAAAAGACCGAGACGCGTCACCAACGCTTTGTGGGCTAGGTGGCTCTGCCCCAACAGCATCCACTAACGCGCTGACCTTTGCAATGCAGGCGCTGGTGTCAATTATCGCCCGTGTTCTGCTACCGGCCGTGATAACTGCTCCCTGGAATGACTCGTCGATCTGCGCAACCGCGGCCCTCGGTACCAGAATGGATTGCGGTGCCCGAGAGACACCAACCACCCCCGTAGCAGTGCTGATGGAAGCACCCTCACACGGCAGCCAAGAACTCGACACCGTCATGAAGCCTGCATCATCGGCGACATCATCAACGCGTATCAAAGACTGACACCCGTCACCAGCGCTTTGTGGGCTAGGTGGCTCTGCCACAACAGCGTCCACTAACGCGCTGACCTTTGCATTGCAGGCGCTGGTATCAATTATCACCCGTGTTCTGCAACCGGCCGTGATTACTGCTCCCGGGAATGCCTCGTCAATCTGCGCAACTGCGGCCCTCGGTACCCCAATGGATTGTGGTGCCCGAGAGACACCAACCACCCCCGTAGCACTGCTGATGGCAGCACCGTCGCACGGCAGCTAAGAACTCGACACCATCATGAAGCCGGCGTCATCGGCGACATCATCAACGCGTATAAGAGACCGACACCCGTCACCAGCGCTTTGTGGGCTAGGTGGCTCTGCCACAACAGCGTCCACTAACGCGCTGACCTTTGCAATGCAGGTCTGGTATCAATTATCGCCGTGTTCTGCTACCGGCCATGATAACTTCTCCCTGGAATGCCTCGTCAATGTGCGCAACCGTGGCCCTCGGTACCCCAATATATTGCGGTGCCAGAGAAACACCAACCACCCCCGTAGCAGTGCTGATGGCAGCACCGTCGCACTGCAGGCAAGAACTCGACACCGTCATGAAGGGTGCATCATCGGCGACATCATAAACGCGTATAAAAGACCGACACCCGTCCCCAGCCCTTTGTGGGCTAGGTGGCTCTGCCACAACAGCGTCCACTAACGCGCTGAGGTTTGCAATGCAGGCGCTGGTATCAATTATCGCCCGTGTTCTCCTACCGGCCATGATAGCTCCTCCCTTGAATGATGCGTCGATCTTCGCAACCGCGGCCCTCGGTACCCCAATGGATTGCGATGCCCGAGAGACACCAACCACCCCCGTAGCAGTGCTGATGGCAGCGCCGTCGCACGGCAGCTAAGAACTCGACACCGTCATGAAGCCTGCATCATGAGGGACATCATCACCGCGTAGAAAAGACCGACACCCGTCAACAGCGCTTTGTGGGCTAGGTGGCTCTGCCACAACAGCGTCCACTAACGCGCGGACCTTTGCAATGCAGGCGCTAGTTTCAATTATCTCCCGTGTTCTCTTACCGGCCGCGATAACTGCTGCCTGGAATGACTCGTCCATCTGCGCAACCACGGCCCTCGGTACCCTAATGGATTGCCGTGCCCGAGAGACACCAACCACCCCCGTAGCACTGCTGATGGCAGCACCGTCGCATGGCAGCCAAGAACTCGACACCGTCATGAAGCCTGCATCATCGGCGACAACATCAACGCGTATAAAACTTTGCAATGCAGGCGCTGGTATCAATCATCGCCTGTGTTCTGCTACCGGCCGTGATAACTGCTCCCTGGAATGACTTGTCGATCTGCGCAACCGCGGCCCTCGGTACCAGAATGGATTGCGGTGCCCGAGAGACACCAACCACCCCCGTAGCAGTGCTGATGGAAGCACCCTCACACGGCAGCCAAGAACTCTACACCGTCATGAAGCCTGCATCATCGGCGACATCATCAACGCGTATCAAAGACTGACACCCGTCACCAGCGCTTTGTGGGCTAGGTGGCTCTGCCACAACAGCGTCCACTAACGTGCTGACCTTTGCAATGCAGGCGCTGGTATCAATTATCACCCGCGTTCTGCTACCGGCGGTGATTATTGCTCCCTGGAATGCCTCGTCGTTCTGCGCAACCGCGGCCCTCGGTACCCCAATGAATTGCGATGCTCGAGAGACACCAACCACCCCCGTAGCAGTGCTGATGGGAGCTCCTTGGCACGGCAGCCATGAACTAGACACCGTCATGAAGCCTGCATCATCGGCGGCATCATCAACGCGTATAAAAGACCGACACCCGTCACCAGCGCTTTGTGAGCTAGGTGGCTCTGCCACAACACAGTCCACTAACGCGCTTACCTTTGCAATGCAAGCACTCGTATCAATTATCGCCCGTGTTCTCCAACCGGCCGTGATTACTGCTCCCGGGAATGCCTCGTCAATCTGCGCAACTGCGGCCCTCGGCACCCCAATGGATTGCGGTGCCCGAGAGACACCAACCAGCCCCGTAGCAGTGCTGATGGCAGAACCGTCGCACGGCATTCAAGAACTCAACACCGTCATGAAGCCTGCATCATCGGCGACATCATCACCGCATACAAAAGACCGACACCCGTCACCAGCGCTTCGTGGGCTAGGTGGCTCTGCCACAACACCGTCCACTAACGCGCTAACCTTTGCAATGCAGGCGCTGGTATCAATTATCGCCCGTGTTCTGCTACCGGCGGTGATTACTGCTCCCTGGAATGCCTCGTCGATATGCGCAACCGCGGCCCTCGGTACCCCAATAGATTGCGATGCCCGAGAGACACCAACCACCTCCGTAGCAGTGCTGATGGGAGCACCTTCGCAGAGCACCCAAGAATTAGACACCGTCATGAAGCCTGCATCATCGGCGACAACATCAACGCGTATAAAACTTTGCAATGCAGGCGCTGGTATCAATTATCGCCCGTGTTCTGCTACTGGCTGCGATAACTGCTCCCTGGAATGACTCGTCGATCTGCGCAACCGCGGCCCTCGATACCCAATAGATTTCGTTGCCCGAGAGACACCAACCACTCCGGTAGCAGTGCTGATGGCAGCACCGTCGCACGGCAGTCAAGAACTATACACCGTCATGAAGCCTGCATCATCGGCGACAACATCAACGCGTATAAAAGACCGAGACGCGTCACCAACGCTTTGTGGGCTAGGTGGCTCTGCCCCAACAGCGTCCTCTAACGCGCTGACCTTTGCAATGCAGGCGCTGGTATCAATTATCGCCGTTTTCTTCTACCGGCCGTGATAACTGCTCCCTGGAATGCCTCGTCGATCTGCGGAACCGCGGCCCTCGGAACCCCAATGGATTGCAGTGCCAGAGAAACACCAACCACCCCCGTAGCGGTACGGATGGCAGCACCGTCGCACGGCAGCCAAGAACTCGACACCGTCATGAAGCCTGCATCATCGGCGACAACATCAACGCGTATAAAACTTAGCAATGCAGGCGCTGGTATCAATAATCGCCAGTGTTCTGCTACCGGCCGTGTTTACTGCTCCCTGGAAGGACTCGTCGATCTGCGCAACCAAGGCCCTCGGTACCCCAATGGATTGTGGTGCCTGAGAGACACCATCCACCCCCGTAGCACTCCTGATGGCAGCACCATCGCACGGCAGCCAAGAACTCGGCACCGTCATGAAGCCTGCATCATCGGCGACATCATCAACGCGTACCAAAGACTGACACCCGTCACCAGCGCTTTGTGGGCTAGGATGGCTCTGCCACAACAGCGTCCACTAACGCGCTGACCTTTGCAATGGAGGCGCTGGTATCAATTATCGCCCGTGTTCTGCTACCAGCCGTGATAACTGCTCCCTGGAATGACTCGTCGATCTGCGCACCCGCGGCCCTCGGTAACCCAATGGAATGCGGTGCCAGAGAAACACTAAACACCCCCGTAGCACTGCTGATGGCAGCACCGTCGCACGGCAGCCAAGAACTCGACCCCGTCATGAAGCCTGCATCATCGGCGACAACATCAACGCGTATAAAACTTTGCAATGCAGGCGCTGGTATCAATCATCGCCTGTGTTCTGCTACCGGCCGTGATAACTGCTCCCTAGAATGACTCGTCGATCTGCGCAACCGCGGCCCTCGGTACCACAATGGATTGCGGTGCCCGAGAGACACCAACCACCCCCGTAGCAGTGCTGATGGAAGCACCATCACACGGCAGCCAAGATTTCGACACCGTCATGAAGCCTGCATCGTCGGCGACATCACCAACGCGTATCAAAGACTGACACCCATCACCAGCGCTTTGTGGGCTAGGTGGCTCTGCCACAACAGCGTCCACTAACGCGCTGACATTTGCAATGGATGCGCTGGTGTCAATTATCGTTCTGCTACCGGCCGTGATTACTGCTCCCTGGAATTACTAGTCGATTTGCGCAACCGGGGCTCTCGGTACCCCATTGAATTGCGATGCCCGAGAGACACCAACCACCCCCGTAGCAGTGCTGATGGGAGCACCTTCGCACGGCAGCCATGAACTAGACACCGTCATGAAGCCTGCATCATTGGCGACATCATCAACGCGTATAAAAGACCGGCACCCGTCACCAGCGCTTTGTGGGCTTGGTGGCTCTGCCACAACAGCGTCCACCAACGCGCTGACCTTTGCAATGCAGGCGCTGGTATCAATTATCGCCCGTGTTCTGCTAATGGCCGTGATAACTGCTCCCTGCAATGACTCGTCCATCTGCGCAACCGCGGCCCTCGGTGCCCCAATGGATTGCAGTGCCCGAGAGACACCAACCACCCCCGTAGCACTGCTGATGGCAGCACCGTCGCACGGCAGCCAAGAACTCGACACCATCATGAAGCCGGCGTCATCGGCGACATCATCAACGCGTATAAGAGACCGACACCCGTCACCAGCGCTTTGTGGGCTAGGTGGCCCTGCCACAACAGCGTCCACTAACGCGCTGACCTTTGCAATGCAGGTCTGGTATCAATTATCGGTGTGTTCTGCTACCGGCCGTGATAACTTCTCCTTGGAATGCCTCGTCAATGTGCCCAACAGTGGCCCTCGGTACCCCAATATATTGCGGTGCCAGAGAAACACCAACCACCCCCGTAGCAGTGCTGATGGCAGCACCGTCGCACTGCAGGCAAGAACTCGACACCGTCATGAAGGGTGCATCATCGGCGACAACATAAACGCGTATCAAAGACCGACACCCGTCACCAGCCCTTTGTGGGCTAGGTGGCTCTGCCACAACAGCGTCCACTAACGCGCGGACCTTTGCAATGCAAGCGCTAGTTTCAATTATCTCCCGTGTTCTCTTACCGGCCGCGATAACTGCTGCCTGGAATGACTCGTCCATCTGCGCAACCGCGGCCCTCGGAACCCCAATGGATTGCCGTGCCCGAGAGACACCAACCACCCCCGTAGCACTGCTGATGGCAGCACCGTCGCACGGCAGCCAAGAACTCGACACCGTCATGAAGCCTGCATCATCGGCGACAACAACAACGCGTATAAAACTTTGCAATGCAGGCGCTGGTATCAATCATCGCCTGTGTTCTGCTACCGGCCGTGATAACTGCTCCCTGGAATGACTCGTCGATCTGCGCAACCGCGGCCCTCGGTACCACAATGCATTGCGGTGCCCGAGAGACACCAACCACCCCCGTAGCAGTGCTGATGGAAGCACCCTCACACGGCAGCCCAGAACTCAACACCGTCATGAAGCCTGCATCATCGGCGACATCATCAACGCGTATCAAAGACTGACACCCGTCACCAGCGCTTTGTGGGCTAGGTGGCTCTGCCACAACAGCGTCCACTAACGAGCTGACCTTTGCAATGCAGGCGCTGGTATCAATTATCACCCGTGTTCTGCTACCGGCGGTGATTATTGCTCCCTGGAATGCCTCGTCGTTCTGCGCAACCGCGGCCCTCGGTACCCCAATGAATTGCAGTGCCCGAGAGACACCAACCACCCCCGTAGCACTGCTGATGGCAGCACCGTCGCACGGCAGCCAAGAACTCGACACCTTCATGAAGCCTGCATCATCGGCTACAACATCAACGCGTATAGAACTTTGCAATGCAGGCGCTGGTATCAATCATCGCCTCTGTTCTGCTACCGGCCGTGATAACTGCTCCCTGGAATGCCTCGTCGATCTCCGCAACCGCGGCCCTCCGTACCCCAATGGATTGCGGTGCCCGAGAGACAACAACCACCCCCGTAGCAGTGCTGATGGCAGCACCATCGCAAGGCAGCCAAGAACTCGACACCATCATGAAGCCGGCGTCATCGGCGACATCATCAACGCGTATAAGAGACCGACACCCGTCACCAGCGCTTTGTGGGCTACGTGACTCTGCCACAACAGCGTCCACTAACGCGCTGGCTTTGGCAATGTAGGCTCTGGTATCAATTATCGCCCGCGTTCTGCTACCGGCCATGATTACTGCTCCCGGGAATGCCTCGTCAATCTGCGCAACTGCGGCCCTCGGTACCCCAATGGATTGTGGTGCCCGAGAGACACCAACCAGCCCCGTAGCAGTGCTGATGTCAGAATCGTCGCACGGCATCCAAGAACTCGACACCGTCATGAAGCCTGCATCATCGGCGACATCATAACCGCATACAAAAGACCGACACCCGTCACCAGCGCTTCGTGGGCTAGGTGGCTCTGCCACAACACCGTCCACTAACGCGCTAACCTTTGCAATGCAGGCGCTGGTATTAATTATCGCCCGTGTTCTGCTACCGGCGGTGATTACTGCTCCCTGGAATGCCTCGTCGATCTGCGCAACCGCGGCCCTCGGTACCCCAATGGATTGCGATGCCCGAGAGACACCAACCACCTCCGTAGCAGTGCCGATGGGAGCACCTTCGCACGGCAGCCAAGAACTAGACACCGTCATGAAGCCTGCATCATCGGCGACATCATCAACGCGTATAAAAGACCGACACCCGTCACCAGCGCTTTGTGGGCTCGGTGGCTCTGCCACAGCAGCGTCCACTAACGCGCTGACCTTTGCAATGCAGGCGCTGGTATCAATTATCGCCGTGTTCTTCTGCCGGCCGTGATAACTGCTCCCTGGAATGCCTCGTCGATCTGCGGAACCGCGGCCCTCGGTAACCCAAAGGAATGCGGTGCCAGAGAAACACTAACCACCCCCGTAGCAGTGCTGATGGCAGCGCCGTCGCACGGCAGCCAAGAACTCGACACCGTCATGAAGCCTGCATCATGAGGGACATTATCACCGCATAGAAAAGACCGACACCCGTCACCAGCGCTTTGTGGGCTAGGTGGCTCTGCCACAACTGCGTCCACTAACGCGCGGACCTTTGCAATGCAGGCGCTAGTTTCAATTATCTCCCGTGTTCTCTTACCGGCCCCAATAACTGCTGACTGGAATGACTCGTCCATCTGCGCAACCGCGGCCCTCGGTACCCCAATGGATTGCCGTGCCCGAGAGACACCAACCACCCCCGTAGCACTGCTGATGGCAGCACCGTCGCACGGCAGCCAAGAACTCGACACCGTCATGAAGCCTGCATCATCGGCGACAACATCAACGCGTAAAAAACTTTGCAATGCAGGCGCTGGTATCAATCATCGCCTGTGTTCTGCTACCGGCCGTGATAACTGCTCCCTGGAATGACTCGTCGATCTGCGCAACGCGGCCCTCGGTACCACAATGGATTGCGGGGCCCGAGAGACACCAACCACCCCCGTAGCAGTGCTGATGGAAGCACCGTCACACGGCAGCCAAGAACTCGACACCGTCATGAAGCCTGCATCATCGGCGACATCACCAACGCGTATCAAAGACTGACACCCATCACCAGCGCTTTGTGGGCTAGGTGGCTCTGCCACAACAGCGTCCACTAACGCGCTGACCTTTGCAATGGAAGCGCTGGTGTCAATTATCGCCCGTGTTCTGCTACCGGCCGTGATTACTGCTCCCTGGAATTACTAGTCGATTTGCGCAACCGGGGCCCTCGGTACCCCAATGGATTGCGGTGCCCGAGAGACACCAACCACCCCCGTAGCAGTGATGATGCAGCACCGTCGCACGGCAGCCAAGAACTTGACACCGTCATGAAGCCTGCATCATCGGCGACATCATCCCCGCGTACAAAATACCGACACCCGTCACCAGCGCTTTGTGGGCTAGGTGGCTCTGCCACAACAGCGTCCACTAACGCGCTGACCTTTGCAATGCAGGCGCTGGTATCAATTATCGCCCGTGTTCTGCTACCGGCGGTGATTACTGCTCCCTGGAATGCCTCGTCGATCTGCGCAACCGCGGCTCTCGGTACCCCAATGAGTTGCGATGCCCGAGAGACACCAACCACCCCCGTAGCAGTGCTGATGGGAGCACCTTCGCACGGCAGCCATGAACTAGACACCGTCATGAAGCCTGCATCATCGGCGACATCATCAACGCGTATAAAAGACCGGCACCCGTCACCAGCGCTTTGTGGGCTTGGTGGCTCTGCCACAACAGCGTCCACCAACGCGCTGACCTTTGCAATGCAGGCGCTGGTATCAATTATCGCCCGTGTTCTGCTACTGGCTACGATAACGGCTCCCTCGAATGACTCGTCGATCTGCGCAACCGCGGCCCTCGGTACCCCAATAAATTTCGGTGCCCGAGAGACACCAACCACCCCAGTAGCAGTGCTGATGGCAGCACCGTCGCACAGCAGCCAAGAACTATACACCGTCATGAAGCCCGCATCATCGGCGAACAAATCAACGCATATAAAAGACCGAGACGCGTCACCAACGCTTTGTGGGCTAGGTGGCTCTGGCCTAACAGCATCCACTAACGCGCTGATCTTTGCAATGCAGGCGCTGGTGTCAATTATCGCCCGTGTTCTGCTACCGGCCGTGATAACTGCTCCCTGGAATGACTCGTCCATCTGCGCAACCGCGGCCCTCGTTGCCCCAATGGATTGCAGTGCCCGAGAGACACCAACCACCCCCGTAGCAGTGCTGATGGCAGCACCGTCGCACGGCAGGCAAGAACTCGACACCGTCATGAAGCCTGCATCATGAGGGACATCATCACCGCGTAGAAAAGACCGACACCCGTCACCAGCGCTTTGTGGGCTAGGTGGCTCAGCCACAACAGCGTCCACTAACGCGCGGACCTTTGCAATGCAGGCGCTAGTTTCAATTATCGCCGTGTTCTTCTACCGGCCGTAATAACTGCTCCCTGGAACGCCTCGTCGATCTGCTCAACCGCGGCCCTCGGTACCCCAATAGATTTCGTTGCCCGAGAGACACCAACCACCCCGGTAGCAGTGCTGATGGCAGCACCGTCGCACGGCAGCCAACAACTATACACCGTCATGAAGCCTGCATCATCGGCGACAACATCAACGCGTATAAAAGACCGAGACGCGTCACCAACGCTTTGTGGGCTAGGTGGCTCTGGCCTAACAGCATCCACTAACGCGCTGATCTTTGCAATGCAGGCGCTGGTATCAATCATCGCCTGTGTTCTGCTACCGGCCGTGATAACTGCTCCCTGGAATGACTCGTCGATCTGCGCAACCGCGGCCCTCGGTACCACAATGGATTGCGGTGCCCGAGAGACACCAACCACCCCCGTAGCAGTGCTGATGGAAGCACCCTCACACGGCAGCCAAGAACTCGACACCGTCATGAAGCCTGCATCATCGGCGACATCATCAACGCGTATCAAAGACTGACACCCGTCATCAGCGCTTTGTGGGCTAGGTGGCTCTGCCACAACAGCGTCCACTAACGCGCTGACCTTTGCAATGCAGGCGCTCGTATCAATTATCAGCCGTGTTCTGCTACCGGCGGTGATTATTGCTCCCTGGAATGCCTCGTCGTTCTGCGCAACCGCGGCCCTCGGTACCCCAATGAATTGCTATGCTCGATAGACACCAACCACCCCGGTAGCAGTGCTGATGGCAGCACCTTTGCACAGCAGGCAAGAACGATACACCGTCATGAAGCCTGCATCATCGGCGACAACATCAACGCATATAAAAGACCGAGACGCGTCACCAACGCTTTGTGGGCTAGGTGGCTCTGCCCCAACAGCGTCCACTAACGCGCTGACCTTTGCAATGCAGGCGCTAGTGTCAATTATCGCCCGTGTTCTGCTACCGGCCGTGATAACTGCTCCCTGGAATGACTCGTCCATCTGCGCAACCGCGGCCCTCGGTGCCCCAATGGATTGCAGTGCCCGAGAGACACCAACCACCCCCGTAGCAGTGCTGATGGCAGCACCATCGCACGGCAGCCAAGAACTCGACACCATCATGAAGCCGGCGTCATCGGCGACATCATCAACGCGTATAAGACACCGACACCCGTCACCAGCGCTTTGTGGGCTACGTGGCTCTGCCACAACAGCGTCCACTAACGCGCTGACCTTTGCAATGCAAGCACTCGTATCAATTATCGCCCGTGTTCTGCAACCGGCCGTGATTACTGCTCCCGGGAATGCCTCGTCAATCTGCGCAACTGCGGCCCTCGGTACCCCAATGGATTGCGGTGCCCCAGAGACACCAACCACCCCCGTAGCAGTGCTGATGGCAGCACCGTCGCACGGCAGCCGAGAACTATACACCGTCATGAAGCCTGCATCATAGGCGACATCAACGCGTATAAAAGACCGAGACGCGTCACCAACGCTTTGTGGGCTAGGTGGCTCTGCCACAACAGCTTCCACAAACGCACGGATCTTTGCAATGCAGGCGCTGGTATCAATTATCGCCCGTGTTCTCCTACCGGCCGCGATAACTGCTCCCTGGAAAGACTCGTCGATCTGCGCAACCGCGGCCCTCGGTACCCCAATGGATTGCGGGGCCAGAGAAACAGCAACCAATCCCGTAGCAGTGCTGATGGCAGCGCCGTCGCACGGCACCCAAGAACTCGACACCGTCATGAAGCCTGCATCTTCAGCGACATCATCAACGCGTATAAAAGACCGACACCCGTCACCAGCGCTTTGTGAGCTAGGTGGCTCTACCAAAACAGTGTCCACTAACGGGCTGACTTTTGCAATGTAGGCGCTGGTATTAATTATCGCCCGCGTTCTTCTACCGGCCATGATTGCTACTCCTTGGAATGACTCGTCGATCTGCGCAACTGGGGCGCTCGGTACCCCAATGAATTGCGGATCCCGAGAGACACCAACCACCCCCGTAGCAGTGCTGATGGCAGCACTGTCACACGGCAGCCAAGAACTCGACACCATCATGAAGCCTGCATCTTCGTCGACATCATCAACGCATATAAAAGACCGCCACCCGTCACCAGTGCTTTGTGAACTTGGTGGCTCGGCCACAACAGAGTTTACTAACGCGCTGACCTTTGCAATGCAGGCGCTCGTATCAATTATCGCCCGTGTTCTGCTACCGGCCGTGATTACTGCTCCCGGGAATGCCTCGTCAATCTGCGCAACTGCGGCCCTCGTTACCCCAATGGATTGCGGTGCCCGAGAGACACCAAGCACCCCCGTAGCAGTGCTGATAGCAGCACCGTCGCACGGCAGCCAAGAATTCGACACCGTCATGAAGCCTGCATCATCGGCGACATCATCACGGCGTACAAAAGACCGACACCCGTCACCTGCGCTTTGTGGGCTAGGTGGCTCTGCCACAACAGCGTCCACTAACGCGCTAACCTTTGCAATGCAGGCGCTGGTATCAAATATCGCCCGTGTTCTGCTCCCGGCGGTGATTACTGCTCCCTGGAATGCCTCGTCGATCTGCGCAACCACGGCCCTCAGTACCACAGTGGATTGCGATGCCCGAGAGACACCAACCACCCCCGTAGCACTGCTGATGGCAGCACCGTCGCACGGCAGCCGAGAACTTGACACCGTCATGAAGCCTGCATCATCGGCGACAACATCAACGCGTATAGAACTTTGCAATGCAGGGTGCTGGTGTCAATCATCGCCTGTGTTCTGCTACCGGCCGTGATAACTGCTCCCTGGAATGCCTCGTCGATCTCCGCAACCGCGGCCCTCGGTACCCTAATGGATTGCGGGGCCAGAGAAACACCAACCACCCCCGTAGCAGTATGATGGCAGCGCCTTCGCACGGCAGCCAAGTACTCGACACCGTCAGGAAGTCTGCATCTTCAGCGACATCATCAACGCGTATAAAAGACCGACAGCCGTCACCAGCGCTTTGTGAGCTAGGTGGCTCTGCCACAACAGAGTCCACTAACGCGCTGACCTTTGCAATACAAGCACTCGTATCAATTATCGCCCGTGTTCTGCAACCGGCCGTGATTACTGCTCCCGGGAATGCCTCGTCAATCTGCGCAACTGCGGCCCTCGGTACACCAATGGATTGCGGTGCCCGAGACACACCAACCAGCCCCGTAGCAGTGCTGATGGCAGAACCGTCGCACGGCCTCCAAGAACTCGACACCGTCATGAAGCCTGCATCATCGGCGACATCATCATTGCATACAAAAGACCGACACCCGTCACCAGCGCTTCGTGGGCTAGGTGGCTCTGCCACAACAGCGTCCACCAACGCGCTGACCTCTGCAATGCAGGCGCTGGTATCATTTATCGCCCGCGTTCTGCTACCGGCTGCGATAACTGCTCCCTGGAACGACTCGTCGATCTGCGCAACCGCGGCGCTCGGTACCCCAATAGATTTCGGTGCCCCAGAGACACCAACCACCCCCGTAGCAGTGCTGATGGCAGCAGCGTCGCACGGCAGCCGAGAACTATACACCGTCATGAAGCCTGCATCATAGGCGACATCAACACGTATAAAAGACCGAGACGCGTCACCAACGCTTTGTGGGCTAGGTGGCTCTGTCACAACAGCTTCCACAAACGCGCGGATCTTTGCAATGCAGGCGCTGGTATCAATTATCGCCCGTGTTCTCCTACCGGCCGCGATAAAGGCTCCCTGGAAAGACTCGTCGATCTGCGCAACCGCGGCCCTCGGTACCCCAATGGATTGCGATGCCCGAGAGACACCAACCACCTCCGTAGCAGTGCTGATGGGAGCACCTTCGCACGGCAGCCAAGAACTAGACACCGTCAGAAGCCTGCATCATCGGCGACATCATCAACGCGTATAAAAGACCGACACCCGTCACCAGCGCTTTGTGGGCTTGGTGGCTCATCCACAACAGTGTCCACCAACGCGCTGACCTCTGCAATGCAGGCGCTGGTATCATTTATCGCCCGTGTTCTGCTACCAGCAGCGATAACTGCTCCCTGGAACGACTCGTCGATCTGCGCAACCGCGGCGCTCGGTACCCCAATGGATTTCGGTGCCCCAGAGACACCAACCACCCCCGTAGCAGTGCTGATGGCAGCACCGTCGCACGGCAGCCGAGAACTATACACCCTCATGAAGCCTGCATCATAGGCGACATCAACGCGTATAAAAGACCAAGACGCGTCACCAACGCTTTGTGGGCTAGGTGGCTCTGTCACAACAGCTTCCACAAACGCGCGGATCTTTGCAATGCAGGCGCTGGTATCAATTATCACCCGTGTTCTGCTACCAGCCGTGATAACTGCTTTCTGGAATGACTCGTCGATCTGCGCAACCGCGGCACTCGGTACCCCAATAGATTTCGGTGCTCGAGAGACACCAACCACCCCCGTAGCAGTGCTGATGGGAGCACCTTCGCACGGCAGCCATGAACTAGACACCGTCATGAAGCCTGCATCATCGGCGACATCATCACCGCATATAAAAGACCGACACCCGTCACCAGCGCTTCGTGGGCTAGGTGGCTCTGCCACAACAGTGTCCACCAACGCAATGACCTTTGAAATGCAGGCGCTGGTATCATTTATCGCCCGTGTTCTGCTACCGGCTGCGATAACTGCTCCCTGGAATGACTCGTCGATCTGCGCAACCGCGGCGCTCGGTACCCCAATGGATTTCGGTGCCCCAGAGACACCAACCACCCCGTAGCAGTGCTGATGGCAGCGCCGTCGCACGGCACCCAAGAACTCGACACCGTCATGAAGCCTGCATCTTCAGCAACATCATCAACGCGTATAAAAGACCGACACCCGTCACCAGCGCTTTGTGAGCTAGGTGGCTCTGCCAAAACAGCGTCCACTAACGGGCTGACTTTTGCAATGTAGGCGCTGGTATTAATTATCGCCCGCGTTCTTCTACCGGCCATGATTACTACTCCTTGGAATGACTCGTCGATCTGCGCAACTGGGGCGCTCGGTACCCCAATGAATTGCGGATCCCGAGAGACACCAACCACCCCCGTAGCAGTGCTGATGGCAGCACTGTCACACGGCAGCCAAGAACTCGACACCGTCATGAAGCCTGCATCTTCGTCGACATCATCAACGCATATAAAAGACCGCCACCCGTCACCAGTGCTTTGTGAACTTGGTGGCTCTGCCACAACAGAGTTTACTAACGCGCTGACCTTTGCAATGCAGGTGCTCGTATCAATTATCGCCCGTGTTCTGCTACCGGCCGTGATTACTGCTCCCGGGAATGCCTCGTCAATCTGCGCAACTGCGGCCCTCGGTACCCCAATGGATTACGGTGCCCGAGAGACACCAAGCACCCCCGTAGCACTGCTGATGGCAGCACCGTCGCACGGCAGCCAAGAACTCGACACCGTCATGAAGCCTGCATCATCGGCGACAACATCAACGCGTATAGAATTTTGCAATGCAGGCGCTGGTATCAATCATCGCCTGTGTTCTGCTACTGGCGTGATAACTGCTCCCTGGAATGCCTCGTCGATCTCCGCAACCGCGGCCCTCGGTACCCCAATGAATTGCGGGGCCAGAGCACACCAACCAGCCCCGTAGCAGTGCTGATGGCAGAACCGTCGCACAGCCTCCAAGAACTCGACACCGTCATGAAGCCTGCATCATCGGCGACATCATCACCGCATACAAAAGACCGACACCCGTCACCAGCGCTTCGTGGGCTAGGTGGCTCTGCCACAACAGCGTCCACTAACGCGCTAACCTTTGCAATGCAGGCACTGGTATCAATTATCGCCCGTGTTCTGCTACCGGCGGTGATTACTGCTCCCTGGAAAGACTCGTCGATCTGCGCAACCGCGGCCCTCGGTACCCCAATGGATTGCGGGGCCAGAGAAACACCAACCACCCCGTAGCAGTGCTGATGGCAGCGCCGTCGCACGGCACCCAAGAACTCGACACCGTCATGAAGCCTGCATCTTCGTCGACACCATCAACGCATATAAAAGACCGCCACCCGTCACCAGTGCTTTGTGAACTTGGTGGCTCTGCCACAACAGAGTTTACTAACGCGCTGACCTTTGCAATGCAGGCGCTCGTATCAATTATCGCCCGTGTTCTGCTACCGGCCGTGATTACTGCTCCCGGGAATGCCTCGTCAATCTGCGCAACTGCGGCCCTCGTTACCCCAATGGATTGCGGTGCCCGAGAGACACCAAGCACCCCCGTAGCAGTGCTGATAGCAGCACCGTCGCACGGCAGCCAAGAATTCGACACCGTCATGAAGCCTGCATCATCGGCGACATCATCACGGCGTACAAAAGACCGACACCCGTCACCTGCGCTTTGTGGGCTAGGTGGCTCTGCCACAACAGCGTCCACTAACGCGCTAACCTTTGCAATGAAGGCGCTGGTATCAAATATCGCCCGTGTTCTGCTCCCGGCGGTGATTACTGCTCCCTGGAATGCCTCGTCGATCTGCGCAACCACGGGCCTCAGTACCACAATGGATTGCAATGCCCGAGAGACACCAACCACCCCCGTAGCACTGCTGAAAGCAGCACCGCCGCACGGCAGCCAAGAACTCGACACCGTCATGAAGCCTGCATCATCGGCGACAACATCAACGAGTATAAAACTTTGCAATGCAGGCGCTTGTATCAACCATCGCCTGTGTTCTGCTACCGGCCGTGATAACTGCTCCCTGGAATGCCTCTTCGATCTCCGCAACCGCGGCCCTCGGTACCCTAATGGATTGCGGGGCCAGAGAAACACCAACCACCCCCGTAGCAGTGCTGATGGCAGCGCCGTCGCACGGCAGCCAAGAACTCGACACCGTCATGAAGTCTGCATCTTCAGCGACATCATCAACGCGTATAAAAGACCGACACCCGTCAGCAGCGCTTTGTGAGCTAGGTGGCTCTGCCACAACAGAGTCCACTAACGCGCTGACCTTTGCAATACAAGCACTCGTTTCAATTATCGCCCGTGTTCTCCAACCGGCCGTGATTACTGCTCCCGGGAATACCTCGTCAATCTGCGCAACTGCGGCCCTCGGTACACCAATGGATTGCGGTGCCCGAGACACACCAACCAGCCCCGTAGCAGTGCTGATGGCAGAACCGTCGCACGGCCTCCAATAACTCGACACCGTCATGAAGCCTGCATCATCGGCGACATCATCACCGCATACAAAAGACCGACACCCGTCACCAGCGCTTCGTGGGCTAGGTGGCTCTGCCACAACAGCGTCCACCAACGCGCTGACCTTTGCAATGCAGGCGCTGGTACCATTTATCGCCCGTGTTCTGCTACCGGCTGCGATAACTGCTCCCTGGAATGACTCGTCGATCTGCGCAACCGCGGCGCTCGGTACCCCAATGGATTTCGGTGCCCCAGAGACACCAACCACCCCGTAGCAGTGCTGATGGCAGCGCCGTCGCACGGCACCCAAGAACTCGACACCGTCATGAAGCCTGCATCTTCAGCAACATCATCAACGCGCATAAAAGACCGACACCCGTCACCAGCGCTTTGTGAGCTAGGTGGCTCTGCCAAAACAGCGTCCACTAACGGGCTGACTTTTGCAATGTAGGCGCTGGTATTAATTATCGCCCGCGTTCTTCTACCGGCCATGATTACTACTCCTTGGAATGACTCGTCGATCTGCGCAACTGGGGCGCTCGGTACCCCAATGAATTGCGGATCCCGAGAGACACCAACCACCCCCGTAGCAGTGCTGATGGCAGCACTGTCACACGGCAGCCAAGAACTCGACACCGTCATGAAGCCTGCATCTTCGTCGACATCATCAACGCATATAAAAGACCGCCACCCGTCACCAGTGCTTTGTGAACTTGGTGGCTCTGCCACAACAGAGTTTACTAACGCGCTGACCTTTGCAATGCAGGTGCTCGTATCAATTATCGCCCGTGTTCTGCTACCGGCCGTGATTACTGCTCCCGGGAATGCCTCGTCAATCTGCGCAACTGCGGCCCTCGGTACCCCAATGGATTACGGTGCCCGAGAGACACCAAGCACCCCCGTAGCACTGCTGATGGCAGCACCGTCGCACGGCAGCCAAGAACTCGACACCGTCATGAAGCCTGCATCATCGGCGACAACATCAACGCGTATAGAATTTTGCAATGCAGGCGCTGGTATGAATCATCGCCTGTGTTCTGCTAGTGGCGTGATAACTGCTCCCTGGAATGCCTCGTCGACCTCCGCAACCGCGGCCCTCGGTACCCCAATGAATTGCGGGGCCAGAGCACACCAACCAGCCCCGTAGCAGTGCTGATGGCAGAACCGTCGCACGGCCTCCAAGAACTCGACACCGTCATGAAGCCTGCATCATCGGCGACATCATCACCGCATACAAAAGACCGACACCCGTCACCAGCGCTTCGTGGGCTAGGTGGCTCTGCCACAACAGCGTCCACTAACGCGCTAACCTTTGCAATGCAGGCACTGGTATCAATTATCGCCCGTGTTCTGCTACCGGCGGTGATTACTGCTCCCTGGAAAGACTCGTCGATCTGCGCAACCGCGGCCCTCGGTACCCCAATGGATTGCGGGGCCAGAGAAACACCAACCACCCCGTAGCAGTGCTGATGGCAGCGCCGTCGCACGGCACCCAAGAACTCGACACCGTCATGAAGCCTGCATCTTCGTCGACACCATCAACGCATATAAAAGACCGCCACCCGTCACCAGTGCTTTGTGAACTTGGTGGCTCTGCCACAACAGAGTTTACTAACGCGCTGACCTTTGCAATGCAGGCGCTCGTATCAATTATCGCCCGTGTTCTGCTACCGGCCGTGATTACTGCTCCCGGGAATGCCTCGTCAATCTGCGCAACTGCGGCCCTCGTTACCCCAATGGATTGCGGTGCCCGAGAGACACCAAGCACCCCCGTAGCAGTGCTGATAGCAGCACCGTCGCACGGCAGCCAAGAATTCGACACCGTCATGAAGCCTGCATCATCGGCGACATCATCACGGCGTACAAAAGACCGACACCCGTCACCTGCGCTTTGTGGGCTAGGTGGCTCTGCCACAACAGCGTCCACTAACGCGCTAACCTTTGCAATGAAGGCGCTGGTATCAAATATCGCCCGTGTTCTGCTCCCGGCGGTGATTACTGCTCCCTGGAATGCCTCGTCGATCTGCGCAACCACGGGCCTCAGTACCACAATGGATTGCAATGCCCGAGAGACACCAACCACCCCCGTAGCACTGCTGAAAGCAGCACCGCCGCACGGCAGCCAAGAACTCGACACCGTCATGAAGCCTGCATCATCGGCGACAACATCAACGAGTATAAAACTTTGCAATGCAGGCGCTTGTATCAACCATCGCCTGTGTTCTCCTACCGGCCGTGATAACTGCTCCCTGGAATGCCTCGTCGATCTCCGCAACCGCGGCCCTCGGTACCCTAATGGATTGCGGGGCCAGAGAAACACCAACCACCCCCGTAGCAGTGCTGATGGCAGCGCCGTCGCACGGCAGCCAAGAACTAGACACCGTCATGAAGCCTGCATCATCGGCGACATCATCAACGCGTATAAAAGACCGACACCCGTCACCAGCGCTTTGTGGGCTTGGTGGCTCTGCCACAACAGTGTCCACCAACGCGCTGACCTCTGCAATGCAGGCGCTGGTATCATATACCGCCCGTGTTCTGCTACCGTTTGATATAACTGCTCCCTGGAATGACTCGTCGATCTGCGCAACCGCGGCGCTCGGTACCCCAATGGATTTTGGTGCCCCAGAGACACCAACCAGCCCCGTAGCAGTGCTGATGGCAGCACCGTCGCACGGCCGCCGAGAACTATACACCGTCATGAAGCCTGCATCATAGGCGACATCAATGTGTATAAAAGACCGAGACGCGTCACCAACGCTTTGTGGGCTAGGTGGCTCTGTCACAACAATTTCCACAAACGCGCGGATCTTTGCAATGCAGGCGCTGGTATCAATTATCGCCCGTGTTCTCCTACCGGCCGCGATAACTGCTCCCTGGAAAGACTCGTCGATCTGCGCAACCGCGGCCCTCGGTACCCCAATGGATTGCGGGGCCAGAGAAACACCAACCACCCCGTAGCAGTGCTGATGGCAGCGCCGTCGCACGGCACCCAAGAACTCGACACCGTCATGAAGCCTGCATCTTCGTCGACACCATCAACGCATATAAAAGACCGCCACCCGTCACCAGTGCTTTGTGAACTTGGTGGCTCTGCCACAACAGAGTTTACTAACGCGCTGACCTTTGCAATGCAGGCGCTCGTATCAATTATCGCCCGTGTTCTGCTACCGGCCGTGATTACTGCTCCCGGGAATGCCTCGTCAATCTGCGCAACTGCGGCCCTCGTTACCCCAATGGATTGCGGTGCCCGAGAGACACCAAGCACCCCCGTAGCAGTGCTGATAGCAGCACCGTCGCACGGCAGCCAAGAATTCGACACCGTCATGAAGCCTGCATCATCGGCGACATCATCACGGCGTACAAAAGACCGACACCCGTCACCTGCGCTTTGTGGGCTAGGTGGCTCTGCCACAACAGCGTCCACTAACGCGCTAACCTTTGCAATGAAGGCGCTGGTATCAAATATCGCCCGTGTTCTGCTCCCGGCGGTGATTACTGCTCCCTGGAATGCCTCGTCGATCTGCGCAACCACGGGCCTCAGTACCACAATGGATTGCAATGCCCGAGAGACACCAACCAGCCCCGTAGCAGTGCTGATGGCAGAACCGTCGCACGGCCTCCAATAACTCGACACCGTCATGAAGCCTGCATCATCGGCGACATCATCAACGCGTATAAAAGACGACACCCGTCACCAGTGCTTTGTGAACTTGGTGGCTCTGCCACAACAGAGTTTACTAACGCGCTGACCTTTGCAATGCAGGCGCTTGTATCAATCATCGCCTGTGTTCTGCTACCGGCCGTGATAACTGCTCCCTGGAATGCCTCGTCGATCTCCGCAACCGCGGCCCTCGGTACCCTAATGGATTGCGGGGCCAGAGAAACACCAACCACCCCCGTAGCAGTGCTGATGGCAGCGCCGTCGCACGGCAGCCAAGAACTCGACACCGTCATGAAGTCTGCATCTTCAGCGACATC
This sequence comes from Haemaphysalis longicornis, assembly GCF_048455015.1. NCBI lineage: Eukaryota > Metazoa > Arthropoda > Arachnida > Ixodida > Ixodidae > Haemaphysalis > Haemaphysalis longicornis. The sequence continues at coordinate 210,612,338 of NW_027526361.1, read as the reverse complement.
ATCAACGCGTATAAAAGACCGACACCCGTCAGCAGCGCTTTGTGAGCTAGGTGGCTCTGCCACAACAGAGTCCACTAACGCGCTGACCTTTGCAATACAAGCACTCGTTTGAATTATCGCCCGTGTTCTGCAACCGGCCGTGATTACTGCTCCCGGGAATGCCTCGTCAATCTGCGCAACTGCGGCCCTCGGTACACCAATGGATTGCGGTGCCCGAGACACACCAACCAGCCCCGTAGCAGTGCTGATGGCAGAACCGTCGCACGGCCTCCAATAACTCGACACCGTCATGAAGCCTGCATCATCGGCGACATCATCAACGCGTATAAAAGACGACACCCGTCACCAGCGCTTTGTGGGCTTGGTGGCTCTGCCACAACAGCGTCCACCAACGCGCTGACCTTTACAATGCAGGCGCTGGTATCAATTATCGCCCGTGTTCTGCTACCAGCTGCGATAACTGCTCCCTGGAATGACTCGTCGATCTGCGCAACCGCGGCACTCGGTACCCTAATAGATTTCGGTGCTCGAGAGACACCAACCACCCCCGTAGCAGTGCTGATGGGAGCACCTTCGCACGGCAGCCATGAACTAGACACCGTCATGAAGCCTGCATCATCGGCGACATCATCAACGCGTATAAAAGACCGGCACCCGTCACCAGCGCTTTGTGGGCTTGGTGGCTCTGCCACAACAGCGTCCACCAACGCGCTGACCTTTGCAATGCAGGCGCTGGCATCAATTATCGCCCGTGTTCTGCTACTGGCTGCGATAACTGCTCCCTGGAATGACTCGTCGATCTGCGCAACCGCGGCCCTCGGTACCCCAATATATTTCGGTGCCCGAAAGACACCAACCACCCCGGTAGCAGTGCTGATGGCAGCACCGTTGCACAGCAGGCAAGAACTATACACCGTCATGAAGCCTGCATCATCGGCGACAACATCAACGCATATAAAAGACCGAGACGCGTCACCAACGCTTTTGTGGGCTAGGTGGCTCTGCCCCAACAGCGTCCACTAACGCGCTGACCTTTGCAATGCAGGCGCTGGTATCAATCATCGCCTCTGTTCTGCTACCGGCCGTGATAACTGCTCCCTGGAATGCCTCGTCGATCTCCGCAACCGCGGCCCTCGGTACCCCAATGGATTGCGGTGCCCGAGAGACAAGAACCACCCCCGTAGCAGTGCTGATGGCAGCACCTTCGCACGGCAGCCAAGAACTCGACACCGTCATGAGGCCGGCGTCATCGGCGACATCATCAACGCGTATAAGAGACCGACACCCGTCACCAGCGCTTTGTGGGCTACGTGGCTCTGCCACAACGCCGTCCACTAACGCGCTAACCTTTGCAATGCAGGCGCTGGTACCAATTATCGCCCGCGTTCTGCTACCGGCCATGATTACTACTCCTTGGAAAGACTCGTCGATCTGCGCAACCGCGGCCCTCGGTACCCCAATGGATTGTAGGGTTAGAGGAACACCAACCACCCCCGTAGCAGTGCTGATGGCAGCGCCGTCGCACGGCAGCCAAGAACTCGACACCGTCATGAAGCCTGCATCTTCAGCGACATCATCAACGCGTATAAAAGACCGACACCCGTCACCAGCGCTTTGTGAGCTAGGTGGCTCTGCCACAACAGAGTCCACTAACGCGCTGACCTTTGCAATGCAGGCGCTGGTATCAATTATCGCCCGTGTTCTGCTACCGGCGGTGATTACTGCTCCCTGGAATGCCTGGTCGATCTGCGCAACCACGGCCCTCAGTACGACAATGGATTGCGATGCCCGAGAGACACCAAATACCTCCGTAGCAGTGCTGATGGGAGCACCTTCGCACGGCAGCCAAGAACTAGACACGGTCATGAAGCCTGCATCATCGGCGACATCATCAACGCGTATAAAAGACGACACCCGTCACCAGCGCTTTGTGGGCTTGGTGGCTCTGCCACAACAGCGTCCACCAACGCGCTGACCTTTGCAATGCAGGCGCTGGTATCAATTATCGCCCGTGTTCTGCTACCAGCTGCGATAACTGCTCCCTGGAATGACTCGTCGATCTGCGCAACCGCGGCACTCGGTACCCTAATAGATTTCGGTGCTCGAGAGACACCAACCACCCCCGTAGCAGTGCTGATGGGAGCACCTTCGCACGGCAGCCATGAACTAGACACCGTCATGAAGCCTGCATCATCGGCGACATCATCAACGCGTATAAAAGACCGGCACCCGTCACCAGCGCTTTGTGGGCTTGGTGGCTCTGCCACAACAGCGTCCACCAACGCGCTGACCTTTGCAATGCAGGCGCTGGCATCAATTATCGCCCGTGTTCTGCTACTGGCTGCGATAACTGCTCCCTGGAATGACTCGTCGATCTGCGCAACCGCGGCCCTCGGTACCCCAATATATTTCGGTGCCCGAAAGACACCAACCACCCCGGTAGCAGTGCTGATGGCAGCACCGTTGCACAGCAGGCAAGAACTATACACCGTCATGAAGCCTGCATCATCGGCGACAACATCAACGCATATAAAAGACCGAGACGCGTCACCAACGCTTTTGTGGGCTAGGTGGCTCTGCCCCAACAGCGTCCACTAACGCGCTGACCTTTGCAATGCAGGCGCTGGTATCAATCATCGCCTCTGTTCTGCTACCGGCCGTGATAACTGCTCCCTGGAATGCCTCGTCGATCTCCGCAACCGCGGCCCTCGGTACCCCAATGGATTGCGGTGCCCGAGAGACAACAACCACCCCCGTAGCAGTGCTGATGGCAGCACCTTCGCACGGCAGCCAAGAACTCGACACCGTCATGAGGCCGGCGTCATCGGCGACATCATCAACGCGTATAAGAGACCGACACCCGTCACCAGCGCTTTGTGGGCTACGTGGCTCTGCCACAACACCATCCACTAACGCGCTAACCTTTGCAATGCAGGCGCTGGTACCAATTATCGCCCGCGTTCTGCTACCGGCCATGATTACTACTCCTTGGAATGACTCGTCCATCTGCGCAACTGGGGCGCTCGGTACCCCAATGAATTGCGGATCCCGAGAGACACCAACCACCCCCGTAGCAGTGCTGATGGCAGCACTGTCACACGGCAGCCAAGAACTCGACACCGTCATGAAGCCTGCATCTTCAGCGACATCATCAACGCGTATAAAAGACCGACACCCGTCACCAGCGCTTTGTGAGCTAGGTGGCTCTGCCACAACAGAGTCCACTAACGCGCTGACCTTTGCAATGCAAGCACTCGTGTCAATTATCGCCCGTGTTCTGCAACCGGCCGTGATTACTGCTCCCGGGAATGCCTCGTCAATCTGCGCAACTGCGGCCCTCGGTACCCCAATGGATTGCGGTGCCCGAGAGACACCAACCAGCCCCGTAGCAGTGCTGATGGCAGAACCGTCGCACGGCATCCAAGAAATCGACACCGTCATGAAGCCTGCATCATAGGCGACATCATCACCGCATACAAAAGACCGACACCCGTCACCAGCGCTTCGTGGGCTAGGTGGCTCTGCCACAACACCGTCCACTAACGCGCTAACCTTTGCAATGCAGGCGCTGGTATCAATTATCGCCCGTGTTCTGCTACCGGTGGTGATTACTGCTCCCTGGAATGCCTCGTCAATATGCGCAACCGCGGCCCTCGGTACCCCAATGGATTGCGATGCCCGAGAGACACCAACCACCTCCGTAGCAGTGCTGATGGGAGCACCTTCGTACGGCAGCCAAGAACTAGACACCGTCATGAAGCCTGCATCATCGGCGACATCATCGACGCGTATAAAAGACCGACACCCGTCACCAGCGCTTTGTGGGCTTGGTGGCTCTGCCACAACAGTGTCCACCAACGCGCTGACCTTTGCAATGCAGCCGCTGGTATCAATTATCGCCCGTGTTCTGCTACCGGCCGTGATAACTGCTCCCTTGAATCCCTCGTCGATCTGCGCAACCGCGGCGCTCGGTACCCCAATGGATTTCGGTGCCCCAGAGACACCAACCACCCCCGTAGCAGTGCTGATGGCAGCGCCGTCGCACGGCCTCCAATAACTCGACACCGTCATGAAGCCTGCATCATCGGCGACATCATCAACGCGTATAAAAGACGACACCCGTCACCAGCGCTTTGTGGGCTTGGTGGCTCTGCCACAACAGCGTCCACCAACGCGCTGACCTTTGCAATGCAGGCGCTGGTATCAATTATCGCCCGTGTTCTGCTACCAGCTGCGATAACTGCTCCCTGGAATGACTCGTCGATCTGCGCAACCGCGGCACTCGGTACCCTAATAGATTTCGGTGCTCGAGAGACACCAACCACCCCCGTAGCAGTGCTGATGGGAGCACCTTCGCACGGCAGCCATGAACTAGACACCGTCATGAAGCCTGCATCATCGGCGACATCATCAACGCGTATAAAAGACCGGCACCCGTCACCAGCGCTTTGTGGGCTTGGTGGCTCTGCCACAACAGCGTCCACCAACGCGCTGACCTTTGCAATGCAGGCGCTGGCATCAATTATCGCCCGTGTTCTGCTACTGGCTGCGATAACTGCTCCCTGGAATGACTCGTCGATCTGCGCAACCGCGGCCCTCGGTACCCCAATATATTTCGGTGCCCGAAAGACACCAACCACCCCGGTAGCAGTGCTGATGGCAGCACCGTTGCACAGCAGGCAAGAACTATACACCGTCATGAAGCCTGCATCATCGGCGACAACATCAACGCATATAAAAGACCGAGACGCGTCACCAACGCTTTTGTGGGCTAGGTGGCTCTGCCCCAACAGCGTCCACTAACGCGCTGACCTTTGCAATGCAGGCGCTGGTATCAATCATCGCCTCTGTTCTGCTACCGGCCGTGATAACTGCTCCCTGGAATGCCTCGTCGATCTCCGCAACCGCGGCCCTCGGTACCCCAATGGATTGCGGTGCCCGAGAGACAACAACCACCCCCGTAGCAGTGCTGATGGCAGCACCTTCGCACGGCAGCCAAGAACTCGACACCGTCATGAGGCCGGCGTCATCGGCGACATCATCAACGCGTATAAGAGACCGACACCCGTCACCAGCGCTTTGTGGGCTACGTGGCTCTGCCACAACGCCGTCCACTAACGCGCTAACCTTTGCAATGCAGGCGCTGGTACCAATTATCGCCCGCGTTCTGCTACCGGCCATGATTACTACTCCTTGGAAAGACTCGTCGATCTGCGCAACCGCGGCCCTCGGTACCCCAATGGATTGTAGGGTTAGAGGAACACCAACCACCCCCGTAGCAGTGCTGATGGCAGCGCCGTCGCACGGCAGCCAAGAACTCGACACCGTCATGAAGCCTGCATCTTCAGCGACATCATCAACGCGTATAAAAGACCGACACCCGTCACCAGCGCTTTGTGAGCTAGGTGGCTCTGCCACAACAGAGTCCACTAACGCGCTGACCTTTGCAATGCAGGCGCTGGTATCAATTATCGCCCGTGTTCTGCTACCGGCGGTGATTACTGCTCCCTGGAATGCCTGGTCGATCTGCGCAACCACGGCCCTCAGTACGACAATGGATTGCGATGCCCGAGAGACACCAAATACCTCCGTAGCAGTGCTGATGGGAGCACCTTCGCACGGCAGCCAAGAACTAGACACGGTCATGAAGCCTGCATCATCGGCGACATCATCAACGCGTATAAAAGACGACACCCGTCACCAGCGCTTTGTGGGCTTGGTGGCTCTGCCACAACAGCGTCCACCAACGCGCTGACCTTTGCAATGCAGGCGCTGGTATCAATTATCGCCCGTGTTCTGCTACCAGCTGCGATAACTGCTCCCTGGAATGACTCGTCGATCTGCGCAACCGCGGCACTCGGTACCCTTATAGATTTCGGTGCTCGAGAGACACCAACCACCCCCGTAGCAGTGCTGATGGGAGCACCTTCGCACGGCAGCCATGAACTAGACACCGTCATGAAGCCTGCATCATCGGCGACATCATCAACGCGTATAAAAGACCGGCACCCGTCACCAGCGCTTTGTGGGCTTGGTGGCTCTGCCACAACAGCGTCCACCAACGCGCTGACCTTTGCAATGCAGGCGCTGGCATCAATTATCGCCCGTGTTCTGCTACTGGCTGCGATAACTGCTCCCTGGAATGACTCGTCGATCTGCGCAACCGCGGCCCTCGGTACCCCAATATATTTCGGTGCCCGAAAGACACCAACCACCCCGGTAGCAGTGCTGATGGCAGCACCGTTGCACAGCAGGCAAGAACTATACACCGTCATGAAGCCTGCATCATCGGCGACAACATCAACGCATATAAAAGACCGAGACGCGTCACCAACGCTTTTGTGGGCTAGGTGGCTCTGCCCCAACAGCGTCCACTAACGCGCTGACCTTTGCAATGCAGGCGCTGGTATCAATCATCGCCTCTGTTCTGCTACCGGCCGTGATAACTGCTCCCTGGAATGCCTCGTCGATCTCCGCAACCGCGGCCCTCGGTACCCCAATGGATTGCGGTGCCCGAGAGACAACAACCACCCCCGTAGCAGTGCTGATGGCAGCACCTTCGCACGGCAGCCAAGAACTCGACACCGTCATGAGGCCGGCGTCATCGGCGACATCATCAACGCGTATAAGAGACCGACACCCGTCACCAGCGCTTTGTGGGCTACGTGGCTCTGCCACAACACCATCCACTAACGCGCTAACCTTTGCAATGCAGGCGCTGGTACCAATTATCGCCCGCGTTCTGCTACCGGCCATGATTACTACTCCTTGGAATGACTCGTCGATCTGCGCAACTGGGGCGCTCGGTACCCCAATGAATTGCGGATCCCGAGAGACACCAACCACCCCCGTAGCAGTGCTGATGGCAGCACTGTCACACGGCAGCCAAGAACTCGACACCGTCATGAAGCCTGCATCTTCAGCGACATCATCAACGCGTATAAAAGACCGACACCCGTCACCAGCGCTTTGTGAGCTAGGTGGCTCTGCCACAACAGAGTCCACTAACGCGCTGACCTTTGCAATGCAAGCACTCGTGTCAATTATCGCCCGTGTTCTGCAACCGGCCGTGATTACTGCTCCCGGGAATGCCTCGTCAATCTGCGCAACCGCGGCCCTCGGTACCCCAATGGATTGCGATGCCCGAGAGACACCAACCACCTCCGTAGCAGTGCTGATGGGAGCACCTTCGCACGGCAGCCAAGAACTAGACACCGTAATGAAGCCTGCATCATCGGCGACATCATCGACGCGTATAAAAGACCGACACCCGTCACCAGCGCTTTGTGGGCTTGGTGGCTCTGCCACAACAGTGTCCACCAACGCGCTGACCTTTGCAATGCAGCCGCTGGTATCAATTATCGCCCGTGTTCTGCTACCGGCCGTGATAACTGCTCCCTTGAATCCCTCGTCGATCTGCGCAACCGCGGCGCTCGGTACCCCAATGGATTTCGGTGCCCCAGAGACACCAACCACCCCCGTAGCAGTGCTGATGGCAGCGCCGTCGTACGGCACCCAAGAACTCGACACCGTCATGAAGCCTGCATCTTCAGCGACATCATCAACGCGTATAAAAGACCAACACCCGTCACCAGCGCTTTGTGAGCTAGGTGGCTCTGCCAAAACAGCGTCCACTAACGGGCTGACTTTTGCAATGTAGGCGCTGGTATTAATTATCGCCCGCGTTCTTCTACCGGCCATGATTACTACTCCTTGGAATGACTCGTCGATCTGCGCAACTGGGGCGCTCGGTACCCCAATGAATTGCGGATCCCGAGAGACACCAACCACCCCCGTAGCAGTGCTGATGGCAGCACTGTCACACGGCAGCCAAGAACTCGACACCGTCATGAAGCCTGCATCATCGGCGACATCATCACGGCGTACAAAAGACCCACACCCGTCACCTGCGCTTTGTGGGCTAGGTGGCTCTGCCACAACAGCGTCCACTAACGCGCTAACCTTTGCAATGCAGGCGCTGGTATCAAATATCGCCCGTGTTCTGCTCCCGGCGGTGATTACTGCTCCCTGGAATGCCTCGTGGATCTGCGCCACCACGGCCCTCAGTACCACAATGGATTGCGATGCCCGAGAGACACCAACCACCCCCGTAGCACTGCTGATGGCAGCACCGTAACACGGCATCCAAGAACTCTACACCGTCATGAAGCCTGCATCATCGGCGACAACATCAACGCGTATAGAACTTTGCAATGCAGGCGCTAGTATCAATCATCGCCTGTGTTCTGCTACCGGCCGTGATAACTGCTCCGTGGAATGCCTCGTCGATTTCCGCAACCGCGGCCCTCGGCACCCCAATGGATCGCGGGGCCAGAGAAACACCAACCACCCCCGTAGCAGTGCTGATGGCAGCGCCTTCGCACGGCAGCCAAGAACTCGACACCGTCATGAAGCCTGCATCTTCCGCGACATCATCAACGCGTATAAAAGACCGACACCCGTCACCAGCGCTTTGTGAGCTAGGTGGCTCTGCCACAACAGAGTCCACTAACGCGCTGACCTTTGCAATACAAGCACTCGTATCAATTATCGCCCGTGTTCTGCAACCGGCCGTGATTACTGCTCCCGGGAATGCCTCGTCAATCTCCGCAACTGCGGCCCTCGGTACCCCAATGAATTGCGGTGCCCGAGCACACCAACCAGCCCCGTAGCAGTGCTGATGGCAGAACCGTCGCACGGCCTCCAAGAACTCGACACCGTCATGAAGCCTGCATCATCGGCGGCATCATCACCACATACAAAAGACCGACACCCGTCACCAGCGCTTCGTGGGCTAGGTGGCTCTGCCACAACAGCGTCCACTAACGCGCTAACCTTTGCAATGCAGGCGCTGGTATCAATTATCGCCCGTGTTTAGCTACCGGCGGTGATTACTGCTCCCTGGAATGCCTCGTCGATCTGCGCAACCGCGGCCCTCGGTACCCCAATGGATTGCGGTGCCAGAGAAACACCAACCACCCCGTAGCAGTGCTGATGGCAGCCCCGTCGCACGGCAGCCAAGACCTCGTCACCGTCATGAAGCCTGCATGATCGCGACATCATCAACGCGTATAAAAGACCGACACCCGTCACCAGCGCTTTGTGGGCTAGGTGGCTCTGCCACAACAGCGTCCACTAACGCGCTGAGCTTTGCAATGCAGGCGCTGGTATAAATTATCGCCCGTGTTCTCCTACCAGCCGTAATAACGCCTCCCTGGAATGACTCGTCGATCTGCGCAACCGCGGCCCTCGGTACCCAGATGGTTGCGATGCCGAGAGACACCAACCACCCCCATAGCAGTGCTGATGGCAGCACCGTAGCACGGCAGCCAAGAACCTGACACCGTCTTGAAGCCTGCATCATCGGCGACATCATCAACGCGTATAAAAGACCGACACCCGTCACCAGCGCTTTGTGGGCTAGGTGGCTCTGCCACAACAGCGTCCACTAACGCGCTGACTTTTGCAAGGCAGGCGCTGGTTTCAATAATCGTCGTGTTCTTCTACCGGCTGTGATAACTGCTCCCTGGAATGCCTCGTCCATCTGCGGAACCGCGGCCCTCTGTACCCCAATGGATTGCGGTGCCCGAGAGATACCAACCACCCCCGTAGCAGTGCTGATGCAGCACCGTCGCACGGCAGCCAAGAACTTGACACCGTCATGAAGCCTGCATCATTGGTGACATTATCAACGCTTATAAAAGACCGACACCTGTCACCAGCGCTTTGTGGGCTAGGTGGCTCTGTCAAAACCGCGTCCACTAACGCGCTGACCTTTGCAATGCAGGTGCTGGTATCAATTATCACTCGTGTTCTGCTACCAGCCGTGATAACTGCTCCCTCGAATGACTCGTCGATCTGCGCAACCGCGGCACTCGGTACCCTAATAGATTTCGGTGCTCGAGAGACACCAACCACCCCCGTAGCAGTGCTGATGGGAGCACCTTCGCACGGCAGCCATGAACTAGACACCGTCATGAAGCCTGCATCATCGGCGACATCATCAACGCGTATAAAAGACCGGCACCCGTCACCAGCGCTTTGTGGGCTTGGTGGCTCTGCCACAACAGCGTCCACCAACGCGCTGACCTTTGCAATGCAGGCGCTGGCATCAATTATCGCCCGTGTTCTGCTACTGGCTGCGATAACTGCTCCCTGGAATGACTCGTCGATCTGCGCAACCGCGGCCCTCGGTACCCCAATATATTTCGGTGCCCGAAAGACACCAACCACCCCGGTAGCAGTGCTGATGGCAGCACCGTTGCACAGCAGGCAAGAACTATACACCGTCATGAAGCCTGCATCATCGGCGACAACATCAACGCATATAAAAGACCGAGACGCGTCACCAACGCTTTTGTGGGCTAGGTGGCTCTGCCCCAACAGCGTCCACTAACGCGCTGACCTTTGCAATGCAGGCGCTGGTATCAATCATCGCCTCTGTTCTGCTACCGGCCGTGATAACTGCTCCCTGGAATGCCTCGTCGATCTCCGCAACCGCGGCCCTCGGTACCCCAATGGATTGGGGTGCCCGAGAGACAACAACCACCCCCGTAGCAGTGCTGATGGCAGCACCTTCGCACGGCAGCCAAGAACTCGACACCGTCATGAGGCCGGCGTCATCGGCGACATCATCAACGCGTATAAGAGACCGACACCCGTCACCAGCGCTTTGTGGGCTACGTGGCTCTGCCACAACACCATCCACTAACGCGCTAACCTTTGCAATGCAGGCGCTGGTACCAATTATCGCCCGCGTTCTGCTACCGGCCATGATTACTACTCCTTGGAATGACTCGTCCATCTGCGCAACTGGGGCGCTCGGTACCCCAATGAATTGCGGATCCCGAGAGACACCAACCACCCCCGTAGCAGTGCTGATGGCAGCACTGTCACACGGCAGCCAAGAACTCGACACCGTCATGAAGCCTGCATCTTCAGCGACATCATCAACGCGTATAAAAGACCGACACCCGTCACCAGCGCTTTGTGAGCTAGGTGGCTCTGCCACAACAGAGTCCACTAACGCGCTGACCTTTGCAATGCAAGCACTCGTGTCAATTATCGCCCGTGTTCTGCAACCGGCCGTGATTACTGCTCCCGGGAATGCCTCGTCAATCTGCGCAACTGCGGCCCTCGGTACCCCAATGGATTGCGGTGCCCGAGAGACACCAACCAGCCCCGTAGCAGTGCTGATGGCAGAACCGTCGCACGGCATCCAAGAAATCGACACCGTCATGAAGCCTGCATCATAGGCGACATCATCACCGCATACAAAAGACCGACACCCGTCACCAGCGCTTCGTGGGCTAGGTGGCTCTGCCACAACACCGTCCACTAACGCGCTAACCTTTGCAATGCAGGCGCTGGTATCAATTATCGCCCGTGTTCTGCTACCGGTGGTGATTACTGCTCCCTGGAATGCCTCGTCAATATGCGCAACCGCGGCCCTCGGTACCCCAATGGATTGCGATGCCCGAGAGACACCAACCACCTCCGTAGCAGTGCTGATGGGAGCACCTTCGTACGGCAGCCAAGAACTAGACACCGTCATGAAGCCTGCATCATCGGCGACATCATCGACGCGTATAAAAGACCGACACCCGTCACCAGCGCTTTGTGGGCTTGGTGGCTCTGCCACAACAGTGTCCACCAACGCGCTGACCTTTGCAATGCAGCCGCTGGTATCAATTATCGCCCGTGTTCTGCTACCGGCCGTGATAACTGCTCCCTTGAATCCCTCGTCGATCTGCGCAACCGCGGCGCTCGGTACCCCAATGGATTTCGGTGCCCCAGAGACACCAACCACCCCCGTAGCAGTGCTGATGGCAGCGCCGTCGCACGGCCTCCAATAACTCGACACCGTCATGAAGCCTGCATCATCGGCGACATCATCAACGCGTATAAAAGACGACACCCGTCACCAGCGCTTTGTGGGCTTGGTGGCTCTGCCACAACAGCGTCCACCAACGCGCTGACCTTTGCAATGCAGGCGCTGGTATCAATTATCGCCCGTGTTCTGCTACCAGCTGCGATAACTGCTCCCTGGAATGACTCGTCGATCTGCGCAACCGCGGCACTCGGTACCCTAATAGATTTCGGTGCTCGAGAGACACCAACCACCCCCGTAGCAGTGCTGATGGGAGCACCTTCGCACGGCAGCCATGAACTAGACACCGTCATGAAGCCTGCATCATCGGCGACATCATCAACGCGTATAAAAGACCGGCACCCGTCACCAGCGCTTTGTGGGCTTGGTGGCTCTGCCACAACAGCGTCCACCAACGCGCTGACCTTTGCAATGCAGGCGCTGGCATCAATTATCGCCCGTGTTCTGCTACTGGCTGCGATAACTGCTCCCTGGAATGACTCGTCGATCTGCGCAACCGCGGCCCTCGGTACCCCAATATATTTCGGTGCCCGAAAGACACCAACCACCCCGGTAGCAGTGCTGATGGCAGCACCGTTGCACAGCAGGCAAGAACTATACACCGTCATGAAGCCTGCATCATCGGCGACAACATCAACGCATATAAAAGACCGAGACGCGTCACCAACGCTTTTGTGGGCTAGGTGGCTCTGCCCCAACAGCGTCCACTAACGCGCTGACCTTTGCAATGCAGGCGCTGGTATCAATCATCGCCTCTGTTCTGCTACCGGCCGTGATAACTGCTCCCTGGAATGCCTCGTCGATCTCCGCAACCGCGGCCCTCGGTACCCCAATGGATTGCGGTGCCCGAGAGACAACAACCACCCCCGTAGCAGTGCTGATGGCAGCACCTTCGCACGGCAGCCAAGAACTCGACACCGTCATGAGGCCGGCGTCATCGGCGACATCATCAACGCGTATAAGAGACCGACACCCGTCACCAGCGCTTTGTGGGCTACGTGGCTCTGCCACAACGCCGTCCACTAACGCGCTAACCTTTGCAATGCAGGCGCTGGTACCAATTATCGCCCGCGTTCTGCTACCGGCCATGATTACTACTCCTTGGAAAGACTCGTCGATCTGCGCAACCGCGGCCCTCGGTACCCCAATGGATTGTAGGGTTAGAGGAACACCAACCACCCCCGTAGCAGTGCTGATGGCAGCGCCGTCGCACGGCAGCCAAGAACTCGACACCGTCATGAAGCCTGCATCTTCAGCGACATCATCAACGCGTATAAAAGACCGACACCCGTCACCAGCGCTTTGTGAGCTAGGTGGCTCTGCCACAACAGAGTCCACTAACGCGCTGACCTTTGCAATGCAGGCGCTGGTATCAATTATCGCCCGTGTTCTGCTACCGGCGGTGATTACTGCTCCCTGGAATGCCTGGTCGATCTGCGCAACCACGGCCCTCAGTACGACAATGGATTGCGATGCCCGAGAGACACCAAATACCTCCGTAGCAGTGCTGATGGGAGCACCTTCGCACGGCAGCCAAGAACTAGACACGGTCATGAAGCCTGCATCATCGGCGACATCATCAACGCGTATAAAAGACGACACCCGTCACCAGCGCTTTGTGGGCTTGGTGGCTCTGCCACAACAGCGTCCACCAACGCGCTGACCTTTGCAATGCAGGCGCTGGTATCAATTATCGCCCGTGTTCTGCTACCAGCTGCGATAACTGCTCCCTGGAATGACTCGTCGATCTGCGCAACCGCGGCCCTCGGTACCCCAATGGATTGTAGGGTTAGAGAAACACCAAACACCCCCGTAGCAGTGCTGATGGAAGCACCGTCGCACGGCAGCCAAGAACTCGGCACAGTCATGAAGCCTGCATCATCGGCGACATCATCAACGCGTATAAAAGACCGACACCCGTCACCAGCGCTTTGTGGGATAGGTGACTCTGCCACAACAGCGTCCACTAACGCGCTCACCTTTGCAATGCAGGCGCTGGTATCAATTATCGCCCGTGCTCTGCTACCGGCCGTGATAACTGCTCCCTGGAATTCGTCGTCGATCTGCGCAACCCCGGCACTCGGTACCGCAATGGATTGCGGTTCAGGAGAAACACCAACCACCCCCGTAGCAGTGCTGATGGAAGCACCGTCGCATTGCACCCAAGAACTAGACACCGTCATGAAGCCTGCATCATCGGCGACCTCATCAACGCGTATAAAAGACCGACACCCGTCACCAGCGCTTTGTGGGCTAGGTGGCTCTGCCACAACAGAGTTCACAAACGCGCTGACCTTTGCAGTGCAGGCGCTGGTATCAATTATCGCCCGTGTTCTGCTACCGGCCGTGATAACTGCTCCCTGGAATGCCCCGTCGATCTGCGCGGCCCTCGGTACCAGAATGAATTGCGGTGCCAGAGAAACACCAACCACACCCGTAGCAATGCTGATGGAAGCACCGTCGCAGGGCTGCCAAGAACTCGACACTATCATGAAGCCTGCATCATCGGATACATCATCAACGCGTATAAAAGACGGACACCCGTCACCAGCGCTTTGTGGGCTAGGTGGCTCTGCCACAACAGCGTCCACTAACGCGCTCACCTTTGCAATGCAGGCGCTGGTATCAATTATCGCCCGTGCTCTGCTACCGGCCGTGATAACTGCTCCCTGGAATTCATCGTCCATCTGCGCAACCCCGGCCCTCGGTACCCCAATGGATTGCGGTTCAGGAGAAACACCAACCACCCCCGTAGCAGTGCTGATGGAAGCACCGTCACACGGCAGCGAAGAACTCGACACCGTAATGAAGCCTGCATCATCGGCGACCTCATCAACGCGTATAAAAGACTGACACCCGTCACTAGCGCTTTGTGGGCTAGGTGGCTCTGCCACAACTGCGTCCACTAAAGCGCTCACCTTTGCAATGCAGGCGCTGGTATCAATTATAGGCCGTGTTCTGCTACCGGCCGTGATAACTGCTCCCTGGAATGCCCCGTCGATCTGCGTGGCCCTCGGTACCCCAATGAATTGCGCTGCCAGAGAAACACCAACCACACCCGTAGCAGTGCTCATGGAAGCACCGTCGCCGGGCTGCCAAGAACTCGACACTATCATAAAGCCTGCATCATCAGCTACATCATCAACGCGTATAAAAGACGGACACCCGCCACCAGCGCTTTGTGGGATAGGTGGCTCTGCCACAACAGCGTCCACAAACGCGCTGGCCTTTGCAATGCAGGAGCTGGTATGAATTATCGCCCATGCTCTGCTACCGGCCGTGATAACTGCTCCCTGGAATGCCCCGTCGATGTGCCCGGCCCTCGGTACCAAAATGGATTGCGGTGCCAGAGAAACACCAACCACACCCGTAGCAGTGCTGATGGAAGCACCGTCCCACGGCAGCCGAGAACTCGACACCGTCATGAAGCCTGCACATCGGCGACATCATCAACGCGTATAAAAGACCGACACCCCCTCACCAGCGCTTTGTGGGCTAGGTGGTTCTGCCGCAACAGCGTCCACTAACGCGCTCACCTTTGCAATGCAGGCGCAGGTATCAATTATCGCCCGTGTTCTGCTAGCGGCCGTGATAACATGTCCCTGGAATTCGCCGTCAATCTGCGCAACCATGGCCCTCGGTACCCCAATGGATTGCGGTTCCAGAGAAACACCAACCACCCCCGTAGCAGTGCTGATGGAAGCACCGTCGCACGGCAGCCAAGAATTCGACACCGTCATGGAGCCTGCATCATCGGCGACATCATCAGCGCGTATAAAAGACCGGCACCCGTCACCCGCGCTTTGTGGGCTAGGTGGCTCTGCCACAACAGCGTCCACAAACGCACTGATCTTTGCAATGCAGGGGCTGGTATCAATTATCGCCCGTGTTCTGCTACCGGCCGTGGTAACTGCTCCCTGGAATGCCCCGTCGATCTGCGCGGGCAGCGGTACCCCAATGAATTGCGGTGCCATAGAAACACCACCCACCCCCGTAGCAGTGCTGATGGAAGCACCGTCACACGGCAGCCAAGAACTCGACACCTTAATGAAGCCTGCATCATCGGCGACATCATCAACGTGTATAAAAGACCGACACCCGTCACCAGCGCTTTGTGGGCTAGGTGGCTCTGCCACAACAGCGTCCACTAACGTGCTCACCTTTGCAATACAGGCGCTGGTATCAATTATCGCCCGTGTTCTGCTACCAGCCATAATAACATCTCCCTGGAATTCGTCGTCAATCTGTGCAACCGCGGCTCTCGGTACGCCAATGAATTGCGGTTCCAGAGAAACACCAACCACCCCCGTAGCAGTGCTGATGGAAGCACCGTCGCACGGCAGCCAAGAACTCGACACCGTCATGAAGCCTGCATCATCGGCGACATCATCAACGCGTATAAAAGACCGACACTCGTCACCAGCGCTTTGTGGGCTAGGTGGATCTACCAGAACAGCGTCCACAAACGCACTGACCTTTGCAATGCAGGGGCTGGTATCAATTATCGCCCGTGTTCTGCTACCGGCCGTGATAACTGCTCCCTGGAATGCCCCATCGATCTGCGCGGCCAGCGGTACCCAAATGGATTGCGGTGCCATAGAAACACCAACCACACCGGTAGCAGTGCTGATGGCAGCACCGTCGCACGGCAGCCAAGAACTCGACACTGTCATGAAGCCTGCATAATCGGCGATATCATCAGCGCGTATAAAAGACCGACACCCGTCACCAGCTCTTTGTGGGCTAGGTGGCTCTGCCACAACAGCGTCCACTAACGCGCTCACCTTTGCAATGCAGGCGCTGGTATCAATTATCCCCCGTGTTCTGCTAGCGCCCGTGATATCATCTCCCTGGAATTCGTCGTCAATCTGCGCAACCGCGGCCCTCGGTACCCCAATGGATTGCGGTTCCAGAGAAACACAAACCACCCCCGTAGCAGTGCTGATGGAAGCACCGTCGCACGGCAGCCAAGAACTCGACACCGTCATGAAGCCTGCATCATCGGCCACCTCATCAGCGCGTATAAAAGACCGACACCCGTCACCAGCGCTTTGTGGGATAGGTGACTCTGCCACAACAGCGTCCACTAACGCGCTCACCTTTGCAATGCAGGCGCTGGTATCAATTATCGCCCGTGCTCTGCTACCGGCCGTGATAACTGCTCCCTGGAATTCGTCGTCGATCTGCGCAACCCCGGCCCTCGGTACCGCAATGGATTGCGGTTCAGGAGAAACACCAACCACCCCCGTAGCAGTGCTGATGGAAGCACCGTCGCATTGCACCCACGAACTAGACACCGTCATGAAGCCTGCATCATCGGCGACCTCATCAACGCGTATAAAAGACCGACACCCGTCACCAGCGCTTTGTGGGCTAGGTGGCTCTGCCACAACAGAGTTCACAAACGCGCTGACCTTTGCAGTGCAGGCGCTGGTATCAATTATCGCCCGTGTTCCGCTACCGGCCGTGATAACTGCTCCCTGGAATGCCCCGTCGATCTGCGCGGCCCTCGGTACCAGAATGAATTGCGGTGCCAGAGAAACACCAACCACACCCGTAGCAATGCTGATGGAAGCACCGTCGCAGGGCTGCCAAGAACTCGACACTATCATGAAGCCTGCATCATCGGATACATCATCAACGCGTATAAAAGACGGACACCCGTCACCAGCGCTTTGTGGGCTAGGTGGCTCTGCCACAACAGCGTCCACAAACGCGCTGACCTCTGTAAGGCAGGCGCTGGTATCAATTATCGCCCGTGCTGTGCTACCGGCCGTGATAACTACTCCCTGGAATGCCCCGTCGATCTGCCCGGCCCTCGGTACCACAATGGATTGCGGTGCCAGAGAAACACCAACCACACTCGTAGCAGTGCTGATGGAAGCACCGTCGCACGGCAGACAAGAACTCGATACTGTCATGAAGCCTGCTTCATCGGCGACATCATCAACGCGTATAAAAGACCGACACCCCTCACCAGCGCTTTGTGGGCTAGGTGGCTCTGCCACAACAGCGTCCACTAACACGCTGACCTTTTCAATGCAGGCGCTGGTATCAATTACCGCCCGTGTTCTGCTAGCGGCTGTGATAACATCTCCCTGGAATTCGTCGTCAATCTGCGCAACCGCGGCCAGCGGTACCCTAAAAGATTGGGGTTCCAGAGAAACACCAAACACCCCCGTAGCAGTGCTGATGGAAGCACCGTCGCACGGCAGCCAAGAACTCGGCACCGTCATGAAGCCTGCATCATCGGCGACATCATCAACGCGTATAAAAGACCGACACCCGTCACCAGCGCTTTGTGGGCTAGGTGGCTCTGCCACAACAGCGTCCACAAACGCACTGATCTTTGCAATGCAGGGGCTGGTATCAATTATCGCCCGTGTTCTGCTACCGGCCGTGATAACTGCTCCCTGGAATGCCCCGTCGATCTGCGCGGCCAGCGGTACCCCAATGAATTGCGGTGCCATAGAAACACCAACCACCCCCGTAGCTGTGCTGATGGAAGCACCGTCGCACGGCAGCCAAGAACTCGACACCGTCATGAAGCCTGCATCATTGGCGACATCATCAGCGCGTATAAAAGACCGACACCCGTCACCAGCGCTTTGTGGGCTAGGTGGCTTTGCCACAACAGCGTCCACAAACGCACTGATCTTTGCAATGCAGGGGCTGGTATCAATTATCGCCCGTGCTCTGCTACCGGCCGTGATAACTGCTCCCTGGAATGCCCCGTCGATCTGCGCGGCCAGCGGTACCCCAATGAATTGCGCTGCCATAGAAACACCAAGCACCCCCGTAGCAGTGCTGATGGAAGCACCGTCGCACGGCAGCCAAGAATTGGACACCGTAATGAAGCCTGCATCATCGCCGACATCATCAACGTGTATAAAAGACCGACACCCGTCACCAGGGCTTTGTGGGCTAGGTGGCTCTGTCACAACAGCGTCCACTAACGCGCTCACCTTTGCAATGCAGGCGCTGGTATCAATTATCGCCCGCGCTCTGCTAGCGGCCGTGATAACATCTCCCTGGAATTCGTCGTCAATCTGCGCAGCCGCGGCCCTCGGTACCCCAATGGATTGCGGTTCCAGAGAAACACCAACCACCCCCATAGCAGTGCTGATAGAAGCACCGTCGCACGGCAGCGAAGAACTCGACACCGTAATGAAGCCTGCATCATCGGCGACATCATCAATGCGTATAAAAGACCGACACCCGTCACCAGCGCTTTCTGGGCTAGGTGGCTCTGCCACAACAGCGTCCACTAACGCGCTCACCTTTGCAATTCAGGCGCTGGTATCAATTATCGCCCGTGTTCTGCCAGCGGCTGTGATAACATCTCCTGGAATTCGTCGTCAATCTGCGCAACCGCGGCCCTCGGTACCCCAATGAATTGCGGTGCCAGAGAAACACCAACTACACCCGTAGCAGTGCTGATGGAAGCACCGTCGCAGGGCTGCTAAGAACTAGACACTATCATGAAGCCTGCATCATCGGCTGCATCATCAACGCGTATAAAAGAAAGAAACCCGTCACCAGCGCTTTGTGGGCTAGGTGGCTCTGCCACAACAGCGTCCACAAACGCGCTGGCCTTTGCAATCCAGGCGCTGGTATCAATTATCGCCCGTGTTCTGCTAGCGGCTGTTATATCATCTCCCTGGAATTCGTCGTCAATCTGCGCAACCGCGGCCCTCGGTACCCCAATGGATTGCGGTTCCAGAGAAACACCAACCACCCCCGTAGCAGTGCTGATGGAAGCACCGTCGCACTGCAGACAAGAACTCGACACCTTCATGAAGCCTGCATCATCGGCGACCTCATCAACGCGTATAAAAGACCGACACCCATCAGCAGCGCTTTGTGGGCTAGGTGGCTCTGCCACAACAGCGTTCACAAACGCGCTGACCTTTGCAATGCAGGCGCTGATATCAAATATCGCCCGTGTTCTGCTACCGGCCGTGATAACTGCTCCCTGGAATGCCCCGTCGATCTGCGCGGCAGTCGGTACCCCAATGAATTGCGGTGCCAGAGAAACACCAACCACACCCGTAGGAGTGCTGATGGAAGCACCGTCGCAGGGCTGCCAAGAACTCGACACTATCATGAAGCCTGCATCATCGGATACATCATCAACGCGTATAAAAGACGGACACCCGTCACCAGCGCTTTGTGGGCTAGGTGGCTCTGCCACAACAGCGTCCACTAACGTGCTCAACTTTGCAATGCAGGCGCTGGTATCATTTATCGCCCGTGCTCTGCTACCGGCCGTGATAACTGCTCCCTGGAATGCCCCGTCGACCTGCCCGGCCCTCGGTACCACAATGGATTGCGGTGCCAGAGAAACACCAACCACCCCCGTAGCAGTGCTGGTGGAAGCACCGTCGCACGGCCGCCAAGAACTCGACACCGTCATGAAGCCTGCATCATCGGCGACATCATCAGCGCGTATAAAAGACCGACATCCGTCACCAGCGCTTTATGGGCTAGGTGGCTCTGCCACAACAGCGTCGTCTAACGCGCTCACTTTTGCAATGCAGGCGCTGGTATCAATTATCCCCAGTGCTCTGCTACCGGCCGTGATAACTGCTCCCTGGAATTCATCGTCGATCTGCGCAACCCCGGCCCTCGGTACCCCAATGGATTGCGGTTCAGGAGAAACACCAACCACCCCCGTAGCAGTGCTGATGGCAGCACCGTCACACGGCAGCGAAGAACTCTACACCGTAATGAAGCCTGCATCATCGACGACATCATCAATGCGTATAAAAGACCGACACCCGTCACCAGCGCTTTGTGGGCTAGGTGGCTCTGCCACAACAGCGTTCACAAACGCGCTGACCTTTGCAATGCAGGCGCTGGTATCAATTATCGCCCGTGTTCTGCTACCGGCCGTGATAACTGCTCCCTGGAATGCCCCGTCGATCTGCGCGGCCCTCGGTACCCCAATGAATTGCGGTGCCAGAGAAACACCAACCACACCCGTAGCAGTGCTGATGGAAGCACCGTCGCAGGGCTGCCAAGAACTCGACACTATCATGAAGCCTGCATCATCGGCTACATCATCAACGCGTATAAAAGACGGATACCCGTAACCAGCGCTTTGTGGGATAGGTGGCTCTGCCACAACAGCGTCCACTAACGCGCTCACCTTTGCAATGCAGGCGCTGGTATCAATTATCGCCCGTGTTCTGCTACCGGCCGTGATAACTGCTCCCTGGAATGCCCCGTCGATCTGCGCAACCCCGGCCCTCGGTACCGCAATGGATTGCGGTTCAGGAGAAACACCAACCACCCCCGTAGCAGTGCTGATGGAAGCACCGTCGCATTGCACCCAAGAACTAGACACCGTCATGAAGCCTGCATCATCGGCGACCTCATCAACTCGTATAAAAGACCGACACCCGTCACCAGCGCTTTGTGGGCTAGGTGGCTCTGCCACAACAGCGTCCACTAACACGCTGACCTTTTCAATGCAGGCGCTGGTATCAATTATCCCCCGTGTTCTGCTAGCGGCCGTGATATCATCTCCCTGGAATTCGTCGTCAATCTGCGCAACCGCGGCCAGCGGTACCCTAAAAGATTGGGGTTCCAGAGAAACACCAAACACCCCCGTAGCAGTGCTGATGGAAGCACCGTCGCACGGCAGCCAAGAACTCGGCACAGTCATGAAGCCTGCATCATCGGCGACATCATCAACGCGTATAAAAGACCGACACATGTCACCAGCGCTTTGTGGGATAGGTGACTCTGCCACAACAGCGTCCACTAACGCGCTCACCTTTGCAATGCAGGCGCTGGTATCAATTATCGCCCGTGCTCTGCTACCGGCCGTGATAACTGCTCCCTGGAATTCGTCGTCGATCTGCGCAACCCCGGCACTCGGTACCGCAATGGATTGCGGTTCAGGAGAAACACCAACCACCCCCGTAGCAGTGCTGATGGAAGCACCGTCGCATTGCACCCAAGAACTAGACACCGTCATGAAGCCTGCATCATCGGCGACCTCATCAACGCGTATAAAAGACCGACACCCGTCACCAGCGCTTTGTGGGCTAGGTGGCTCTGCCACAACAGAGTTCACAAACGCGCTGACCTTTGCAGTGCAGGCGCTGGTATCAATTATCGCCCGTGTTCTGCTACCGGCCGTGATAACTGCTCCCTGGAATGCCCCGTCGATCTGCGCGGCCCTCGGTACCAGAATGAATTGCGGTGCCAGAGAAACACCAACCACACCCGTAGCAATGCTGATGGAAGCACCGTCGCAGGGCTGCCAAGAACTCGACACTATCATGAAGCCTGCATCATCGGATACATCATCAACGCGTATAAAAGACGGACACCCGTCACCAGCGCTTTGTGGGCTAGGTGGCTCTGCCACAACAGCGTCCACTAACGCGCTCACCTTTGCAATGCAGGCGCTGGTATCAATTATCGCCCGTGCTCTGCTACCGGCCGTGATAACTGCTCCCTGGAATTCATCGTCCATCTGCGCAACCCCGGCCCTCGGTACCCCAATGGATTGCGGTTCAGGAGAAACACCAACCACCCCCGTAGCAGTGCTGATGGAAGCACCGTCACACGGCAGCGAAGAACTCGACACCGTAATGAAGCCTGCATCATCGGCGACCTCATCAACGCGTATAAAAGACTGGCACCCGTCACTAGCGCTTTGTGGGCTAGGTGGCTCTGCCACAACTGCGTCCACTAAAGCGCTCACCTTTGCAATGCAGGCGCTGGTATCAATTATAGGCCGTGTTCTGCTACCGGCCGTGATAACTGCTCCCTGGAATGCCCCGTCGATCTGCGTGGCCCTCGGTACCCCAATGAATTGCGCTGCCAGAGAAACACCAACCACACCCGTAGCAGTGCTGATGGAAGCACCGTCGCCGGGCTGCCAAGAACTCGACACTATCATAAAGCCTGCATCATCAGCTACATCATCAACGCGTATAAAAGACGGACACCCGCCACCAGCGCTTTGTGGGATAGGTGGCTCTGCCACAACAGCGTCCACAAACGCGCTGGCCTTTGCAATGCAGGAGCTGGTATGAATTATCGCCCATGCTCTGCTACCGGCCGTGATAACTGCTCCCTGGAATGCCCCGTCGATGTGCCCGGCCCTCGGTACCAAAATGGATTGCGGTGCCAGAGAAACACCAACCACACCCGTAGCAGTGCTGATGGAAGCACCGTCCCACGGCAGCCGAGAACTCGACACCGTCATGAAGCCTGCACGTCGGCGACATCATCAACGCGTATAAAAGACCGACACCCCTCACCAGCGCTTTGTGGGCTAGGTGGTTCTGCCGCAACAGCGTCCACTAACGCGCTCACCTTTGCAATGCAGGCGCAGGTATCAATTATCGCCCGTGTTCTGCTAGCGGCCGTGATAACATGTCCCTGGAATTCGCCGTCAATCTGCGCAACCATGGCCCTCGGTACCCCAATGGATTGCGGTTCCAGAGAAACACCAACCACCCCCGTAGCAGTGCTGATGGAAGCACCGTCGCACGGCAGCCAAGAATTCGACACCGTCATGGAGCCTGCATCATCGGCGACATCATCAGCGCGTATAAAAGACCGGCACCCGTCACCCGCGCTTTGTGGGCTAGGTGGCTCTGCCACAACAGCGTCCACAAACGCACTGATCTTTGCAATGCAGGGGCTGGTATCAATTATCGCCCGTGTTCTGCTACCGGCCGTGGTAACTGCTCCCTGGAATGCCCCGTCGATCTGCGCGGGCAGCGGTACCCCAATGAATTGCGGTGCCATAGAAACACCACCCACCCCCGTAGCAGTGCTGATGGAAGCACCGTCACACGGCAGCCAAGAACTCGACACCTTAATGAAGCCTGCATCATCGGCGACATCATCAACGTGTATAAAAGACCGACACCCGTCACCAGCGCTTTGTGGGCTAGGTGGCTCTGCCACAACAGCGTCCACTAACGTGCTCACCTTTGCAATACAGGCGCTGGTATCAATTATCGCCCGTGTTCTGCTACCAGCCATAATAACATCTCCCTGGAATTCGTCGTCAATCTGTGCAACCGCGGCTCTCGGTACGCCAATGAATTGCGGTTCCAGAGAAACACCAACCACCCCCGTAGCAGTGCTGATGGAAGCACCGTCGCACGGCAGCCAAGAACTCGACACCGTCATGAAGCCTGCATCATCGGCGACATCATCAACGCGTAAAAAAGACCGACACTCGTCCCCAGCGCTTTGTGGGCTAGGTGGATCTACCAGAACAGCGTCCACAAACGCACTGACCTTTGCAATGCAGGGGCTGGTATCAATTATCGCCCGTGTTCTGCTACCGGCCGTGATAACTGCTCCCTGGAATGCCCCATCGATCTGCGCGGCCAGCGGTACCCAAATGGATTGCGGTGCCATAGAAACACCAACCACACCGGTAGCAGTGCTGATGGCAGCACCGTCGCACGGCAGCCAAGAACTCGACACTGTCATGAAGCCTGCATAATCGGCGAT
This sequence comes from Haemaphysalis longicornis, assembly GCF_048455015.1. Taxonomy (NCBI): domain Eukaryota; kingdom Metazoa; phylum Arthropoda; class Arachnida; order Ixodida; family Ixodidae; genus Haemaphysalis; species Haemaphysalis longicornis. The sequence continues at coordinate 210,587,953 of NW_027526361.1, read as the reverse complement.
ATCATCAGCGCGTATAAAAGACCGACACCCGTCACCAGCTCTTTGTGGGCTAGGTGGCTCTGCCACAACAGCGTCCACTAAGACGCTGACCTTTGCAATGCAGGCGCTGGTATCAATTATCGCCCGTGCTCTGCTACCGGCCGTGATAACTGCTCCGTGGAATGCCCCGTCGATGTGCCCGGCCCTCGGTACCAAAATGGATTGCGGTGCCAGAGAAACACCAACCACACCCGTAGCAGTGCTGATGGAAGCACCGTCCCACGGCAGCCGAGAACTCGACACCGTCATGAAGCCTGCACATCGGCGACATCATCAACGCGTATAAAAGACCGACACCCCTCACCAGCGCTTTGTGGGCTAGGTGGTTCTGCCGCAACAGCGTCCACTAACGCGCTCACCTTTGCAATGCAGGCGCTGGTATCAATTATCGCCCGTGTTCTGCTAGCGGCCGTGATAACATCTCCCTGGAATTCGCCGTCAATCTGCGCAACCATGGCCCTCGGTACCCCAATGGATTGCGGTTCCAGAGAAACACCAACCACCCCCGTAGCAGTGCTGATGGAAGCACCGTCGCACGGCAGCCAAGAATTCGACACCGTCATGGAGCCTGCATCATCGGCGACATCATCAGCGCGTATAAAAGACCGGCACCCGTCACCCGCGCTTTGTGGGCTAGGTGGCTCTGCCACAACAGCGTCCACAAACGCACTGATCTTTGCAATGCAGGGGCTGGTATCAATTATCGCCCGTGTTCTGCTACCGGCCGTGGTAACTGCTCCCTGGAATGCCCCGTCGATCTGCGCGGGCAGCGGTACCCCAATGAATTGCGGTGCCATAGAAACACCACCCACCCCCGTAGCAGTGCTGATGGAAGCACCGTCACACGGCAGCCAAGAACTCGACACCTTAATGAAGCCTGCATCATCGGCGACATCATCAACGTGTATAAAAGACCGACACCCGTCACCAGCGCTTTGTGGGCTAGGTGGCTCTGCCACAACAGCATCCACTAACGTGCTCACCTTTGCAATACAGGCGCTGGTATCAATTATCGCCCGTGTTCTGCTACCAGCCATAATAACATCTCCCTGGAATTCGTCGTCAATCTGTGCAACCGCGGCTCTCGGTACGCCAATGAATTGCGGTTCCAGAGAAACACCAACCACCCCCGTAGCAGTGCTGATGGAAGCACCGTCGCACGGCAGCCAAGAACTCGACACCGTCATGAAGCCTGCATCATCGGCGACATCATCAACGCGTATAAAAGACCGACACTCGTCACCAGCGATTTGTGGGCTAGGTGGATCTACCAGAACAGCGTCCACAAACGCACTGACCTTTGCAATGCAGGGGCTGGTATCAATTATCGCCCGTGTTCTGCTACCAGCCGTGATAACTGCTCCCTGGAATGCCCCATCGATCTGCGCGGCCAGCGGTACCCAAATGGATTGCGGTGCCATAGAAACACCAACCACACCTGTAGCAGTGCTGATGGCAGCACCGTCGCACGGCAGCCAAGAACTCGACACTGTCATGAAGCCTGCATAATCGGCGATATCATCAGCGCGTATAAAAGACCGACACCCGTCACCAGCTCTTTGTGGGCTAGGTGGCTCTGCCACAACAGCGTCCACTAAGACGCTCACCTTTGCAATGCAGGCGCTGGTATCAATTATCGCCCGCGCTCTGCTAGCGGCCGTGATAACATCTCCCTGGAATTCGTCGTCAATCTGCGCAACCGCGGCCCTCGGTACCCCAATGGATTGCGGTTCCAGAGAAACACCAACCACCCCCATAGCAGTGCTGATGGAAGCACCGTCGCACGGCAGCGAAGAACTCGACACCGTAATGAAGCCTGCATCATCGGCGACATCATCAATGCGTATAAAAGACCGACACTCGTCACCAGCGCTTTGTGGGCTAGGTGGATCTACCAGAACAGCGTCCACAAACGCACTGACCTTTGCAATGCAGGGGCTGGTATCAATTATCGCCCGTGTTCTGCTACCAGCCGTGATAACTGCTCCCTGGAATGCCCCATCGATCTGCGCGGCCAGCGGTACCCAAATGGATTGCGGTGCCATAGAAACACCAACCACACCTGTAGCAGTGCTGATGGCAGCACCGTCGCACGGCAGCCAAGAACTCGACACTGTCATGAAGCCTGCATAATCGGCGATATCATCAGCGCGTATAAAAGACCGACACCCGTCACCAGCTCTTTGTGGGCTAGGTGGCTCTGCCACAACAGCGTCCACTAAGACGCTCACCTTTGCAATGCAGGCGCTGGTATCAATTATCGCCCGCGCTCTGCTAGCGGCCGTGATAACATCTCCCTGGAATTCGTCGTCAATCTGCGCAACCGCGGCCCTCGGTACCCCAATGGATTGCGGTTACAGAGAAACACCAACCACCCCCATAGCAGTGCTGATGGAAGCACCGTCGCACGGCAGCGAAGAACTCGACACCGTAATGAAGCCTGCATCATCGGCGACATCATCAATGCGTATAAAAGACCGACACCCGTCACCAGCGCTTTCTGGGCTAGGTGGCTCTGCCACAACAGCGTCCACTAACGCGCTCACCTTTGCAATTCAGGCGCTGGTATCAATTATCGCCCGTGTTCTGCCAGCGGCTGTGATAACATCTCCTGGAATTCGTCGTCAATCTGCGCGGCAGTCGGTACCCCAATGAATTGCGGTGCCAGAGAAACACCAACCACACCCGTAGGAGTGCTGATGGAAGCACCGTCGCAGGGCTGCCAAGAACTCGACACTATCATGAAGCCTGCATCATCGGATACATCATCAACGCGTATAAAAGACGGACACCCGTCACCAGCGCTTTGTGGGCTAGGTGGCTCTGCCACAACAGCGTCCACTAACGTGCTCAACCTTGCAATGCAGGCGCTGGTATCATTTATCGCCCGTGCTCTGCTACCGGCCGTGATAACTGCTCCCTGGAATGCCCCGTCGACCTGCCCGGCCCTCGGTACCACAATGGATTGCGGTGCCAGAGAAACACCAACCACCCCCGTAGCAGTGCTGGTGGAAGCACCGTCGCACGGCCGCCAAGAACTCGACACCGTCATGAAGCCTGCATCATCGGCGACATCATCAGCGCGTATAAAAGACCGACATCCGTCACCAGCGCTTTATGGGCTAGGTGGCTCTGCCACAACAGCGTCGTCTAACGCGCTCACTTTTGCAATGCAGGCGCTGGTATCAATTATCCCCAGTGCTCTGCTACCGGCCGTGATAACTGCTCCCTGGAATTCATCGTCGATCTGCGCAACCCCGGCCCTCGGTACCCCAATGGATTGCGGTTCAGGAGAAACACCAACCACCCCCGTAGCAGTGCTGATGGCAGCACCGTCACACGGCAGCGAAGAACTCTACACCGTAATGAAGCCTGCATCATCGACGACATCATCAATGCGTATAAAAGACCGACACCCGTCACCAGCGTTTTGTGGGCTAGGTGGCTCTGCCACAACAGCGTTCCCAAACGCGCTGACCTTTGCAATGCAGGCGCTGGTATCAATTATCGCCCGTGTTCTGCTACCGGCCGTGATAACTGCTCCCTGGAATGCCCCGTCGATCTGCGCGGCCCTCGGTACCCCAATGAATTGCGGTGCCAGAGAAACACCAACCACACCCGTAGCAGTGCTGATGGAAGCACCGTCGCAGGGCTGCCAAGAACTCGACACTATCATGAAGCCTGCATCATCGGCTACATCATCAACGCGTATAAAAGACGGATACCCGTCACCAGCGCTTTGTGGGATAGGTGGCTCTGCCACAACAGCGTCCACTAACGCGCTCACCTTTGCAATGCAGGCGCTGGTATCAATTATCGCCCGTGTTCTGCTACCGGCCGTGATAACTGCTCCCTGGAATGCCCCGTCGATCTGCGCGGCCCTCGGTACCCCAATGAATTGCGGTGCCAGAGAAACACCAACCACACCCGAAGCAGTGCTGATGGAAGCACCGTCGCAGGGCTGCCAAAAACCCGACACCGTCATAAAGCCTGCATCATCGGCGACATCATCAAAGCGTATAAAAGACCGACACCCGTCACCAGTGCTTTGTGGGATAGGTGGCTCTGCCACAACAGCGTCCACTAACGCGCTCACCTTTGCAATGCAGGCGCTGGTATCAATTATCGCCCGTGTTCTGCTAGCGGCCGTGATATCATCTCCCTGGAATTCGTCGTCAATCTGCGCAACCGCGGCCCTCGGTACCCCAATGGATTGCGGTTCCAGAGAAACACAAACCACCCCCGTAGCAGTGCTGATGGAAGCACCGTCGCACGGCAGCCAAGAACTCGACACCGTCATGAAGCCTGCATCATCGGCGACCTCATCAGCGCGTATAAAAGACCGACACCCGTCACCAGCGCTTTGTGGGATAGGTGACTCTGCCACAACAGCGTCCACTAACGCGCTCACCTTTGCAATGCAGGCGCTGGTATCAATTATCGCCCGTGCTCTGCTACCGGCCGTGATAACTGCTCCCTGGAATTCGTCGTCGATCTGCGCAACCCCGGCCCTCGGTACCGCAATGGATTGCGGTTCAGGAGAAACACCAAGCACCCCCGTAGCAGTGCTGATGGAAGCACCGTCGCATTGCACCCAAGAACTAGACACCGTCATGAAGCCTGCATCATCGGCGACCTCATCAACGCGTATAAAAGACCGACACCCGTCACCAGCGCTTTGTGGGCTAGGTGGCTCTGCCACAACAGAGTTCACAAACGCGCTGACCTTTGCAGTGCAGGCGCTGGTATCAATTATCGCCCGTGTTCTGCTACCGGCCGTGATAACTGCTCCCTGGAATGCCCCGTCGATCTGCGCGGCCCTCGGTACCAGAATGAATTGCGGTGCCAGAGAAACACCAACCACACCCGTAGCAATGCTGATGGAAGCACCGTCGCAGGGCTGCCAAGAACTCGACACTATCATGAAGCCTGCATCATCGGATACATCATCAACGCGTATAAAAGACGGACACCCGTCACCAGCGCTTTGTGGGCTAGGTGGCTCTGCCACAACAGCGTCCACTAACGCGCTCACCTTTGCAATGCAGGCGCTGGTATCAATTATCGCCCGTGCTCTGCTACCGGCCGTGATAACTGCTCCCTGGAATTCGTCGTCGATCTGCGCAACCCCGGCCCTCGGTACCGCAATGGATTGCGGTTCAGGAGAAACACCAACCACCCCCGTAGCAGTGCTGATGGAAGCACCGTCGCATTGCACCCAAGAACTAGACACCGTCATGAAGCCTGCATCATCGGCGACCTCATCAACGCGTATAAAAGACCGACACCCGTCACCAGCGCTTTGTGGTCTAGGTGGCTCTGCCACAACAGCGTCCACAAACGCGCTGACCTCTGTAAGGCAGGCGCTGGTATCAATTATCGCCCGTGCTGTGCTACCGGCCGTGATAACTACTCCCTGGAATGCCCCGTCGATCTGCCCGGCCCTCGGTACCACAATGGATTGCGGTGCCAGAGAAACACCAACCACACTCGTAGCAGTGCTGATGGAAGCACCGTCGCACGGCAGACAAGAACTCGACACTGTCATGAAGCCTGCTTCATCGGCGACATCATCAACGCGTATAAAAGACCGACACCCCTCACCAGCGCTTTGTGGGCTAGGTGGCTCTGCCACAACAGCGTCCACTAACACGCTGACCTTTTCAATGCAGGCGCTGGTATCAATTACCGCCCGTGTTCTGCTAGCGGCTGTGATAACATCTCCCTGGAATTCGTCGTCAATCTGCGGAACCGCGGCCAGCGGTACCCTAAAAGATTGGGGTTCCAGAGAAACACCAAACACCCCCGTAGCAGTGCTGATGGAAGCACCGTCGCACGGCAGCCAAGAACTCGGCACCGTCATGAAGCCTGCATCATCGGCGACCTCATCAACGCGTATAAAAGACCGACACCCGTCACCAGCGCTTTGTGGGCTAGGTGGCTCTGCCACAACAGCGTCCACTAACGCGCTCACCTTTGCAATGCAGGCGCTGGTATCAATTATCGCCCGTGCTCTGCTACCGGCCGTGATAACTGCTCCCTGGAATTCGTCGTCGATCTGCGCAACCCCGGCCCTCGGTACCGCAATGGATTGCGGTTCAGGAGAAACACCAACCACCCCCGTAGCAGTGCTGATGGAAGCACCGTCGCATTGCACCCAAGAACTAGACACCGTCATGAAGCCTGCATCATCGGCGACCTCATCAACGCGTATAAAAGACCGACACCCGTCACCAGCGCTTTGTGGGCTAGGTGGCTCTGCCACAACAGAGTTCACAAACGCGCTGACCTTTGCAGTGCAGGCGCTGGTATCAATTATCGCCCGTGTTCTGCTACCGGCCGTGATAACTGCTCCCTGGAATGCCCCGTCGATCTGCGCGGCCCTCGGTACCAGAATGAATTGCGGTGCCAGAGAAACACCAACCACACCCGTAGCAATGCTGATGGAAGCACCGTCGCAGGGCTGCCAAGAACTCGACACTATCATGAAGCCTGCATCATCGGATACATCATCAACGCGTATAAAAGACGGACACCCGTCACCAGCGCTTTGTGGGCTAGGTGGCTCTGCCACAACAGCGTCCACTAACGCGCTCACCTTTGCAATGCAGGCGCTGGTATCAATTATCGCCCGTGCTCTGCTACCGGCCGTGATAACTGCTCCCTGGAATTCGTCGTCGATCTGCGCAACCCCGGCCCTCGGTACCGCAATGGATTGCGGTTCAGGAGAAACACCAACCACCCCCGTAGCAGTGCTGATGGAAGCACCGTCGCATTGCACCCAAGAACTAGACACCGTCATGAAGCCTGCATCATCGGTGACCTCATCAACGCGTATAAAAGACCGACACCCGTCACCAGCGCTTTGTGGGCTAGGTGGCTCTGCCACAACAGCGTCCACAAACGCGCTGACCTCTGTAAGGCAGGCGCTGGTATCAATTATCGCCCGTGCTGTGCTACCGGCCGTGATAACTACTCCCTGGAATGCCCCGTCGATCTGCCCGGCCCTCGGTACCACAATGGATTGCGGTGCCAGAGAAACACCAACCACACTCGTAGCAGTGCTGATGGAAGCACCGTCGCACGGCAGCCAAGAACTCGACACCGTCATGAAGCCTGCATCATCGGCGACATCATCAGCGCGTAAAAAAGACCGACACCCGTCACCAGCTCTTTGTGGGCTAGGTGGCTCTGCCACAACAGCGTCCACTAACGCGCTCACCTTTGCAATGCAGGCGGTGGTATCAATTATCGCCCGTGTTCTGCCAGCGGCTGTGATAACATCTCCTGGAATTCGTCGTCAATCTGCGCAACCGCGGCCCTCGGTACCTCAATGGATTGCGGTTCCAGAGAAACACCAACCACCCCCGTAGCAGTGCTGATGGAAGCACCGTCGCACTGCAGCCAAGAACTCGACACCATCATGAAGCCTGCATCAACGGCGACCTCATGAACGCGTGTAAAAGACCGACACCCGTCACCAGCGCTTTATGGGCTAGGTGGCTCTGCCACAACAGCGTTCACAGAGACGCTGACCTTTGCAATGCAGGCGCTGGTATCAAATATCGCCCGTGTTCTGCTACCGGCCGTGATAACTGCTCCCTGGAATGCCCCGTCGATCTGTGCGGCCCTCGGTACCCCAATGAATTGCGGTGCCAGAGAAACACCAACCACATCCGTAGCAGTGCTGATGGGAGCAACGTGGCACTGCAGCCAAGAACTCCACACCGTCATAAAGCCTGAATCATCGTCGAAATCATCAGCGCGTATAAAAGACCGGCACCCGTCACCAGCGCTTTGTGGGCTAGGTGTCTCTGCCACAACAGCGTCCACTAACGCGCTCACCTTTGCAATGCAGGCGCTGGTATCATTTATCGCCCGTGCTCTGCTACCGGCCGTGATAACTGCTCCCCGGAATGCCCCGTCGATGTGCCCAGCCCTCGGTACCAAAATGGTTTGCGGTGCCAGAGAAACACCAACCACACCCGTAGCAGTGCTGATGGCAGCACCGTCGCACGGCAGCCGAGAACCCGAAACCGTCATAAAGCCTGCATCATCGGCGACATCATCAACGCGTATAAAAGACCGACACCCGTCACCAGCGCTTTGTGGGCTAGGTGGCTCTGCCACAACAGCGTCCACTAACGCGCTCACCTTTGCAATGCAGGCGCTGGTATCAATTATCGCCCGTGTTCTGCTAGCGGCCGTGATATCATCTCCCTGGAATTCGTCGTCAATCTGCGCAACCGCGGCCCTCGGTACCCCAATGGATTGCGGTTCCAGAGAAACACAAACCACCCCCGTAGCAGTGCTGATGGAAGCACCGTCGCATGGCAGCCAAGAACTCGACACCGTCATGAAGCCTGTATCATCGGCGACATCATCAACGCGTATTAAAGACCAACACCCGTCACCAGCGCTTTGTGGGCTCGGTGGTTCTGCCACAACAGCGTCCACTAACGCGCTGACCTTTGCAATGCAGGCGCTGGTATCAATTATCGCCGTGTTCTTCTACCGGCCGTGATAACTGCTCCCTGGAACGCCTCGTCGATCTGCGGAACCGCGGCCCTCGGAACCCCAATGGATTGCGGTGCCAGAGAAACCCCAACCACCCCCCTAGCGGTACGGATGGCAGCACCGTCGCACGGCAGCCAAGAACTCGACACCGTCATGAAGCCTGCATCATCGGCGACAACATCAACGCGTATAAAACTTTGCAATGCAGGCGCTGGTATCAATCATCGCCAGTGTTCTGCTACCCGCCGTGATTACTGCTCCCTGGAATGCCTCGTCGATCTGCGGAACCGCGGCCCTCGGAACCCAATGGATTGCGGTGCCAGAGAAACCCCAACCACCCCCGTAGCGGTACGGATGGCAGCACCGACGCACGGCAGCCAAGAACTCGACACCGTCATGAAGCCTGCATCATCGGCGACAACATCAACGCATATAAAACTTTGCAATGCAGGCGCTGGTATCAATTATCGCCCGTGTTCTGCTACTGGCTGCGATAACTGCTCCCTGGAATGACTCGTCGATCTGCGCAACCGCGGACCTCGGTACCCCAATAAATTTCGTTGCCCGAGAGACACCAACCACCCCGGTAGCAGTGCTGATGGCAGCACCGTCGCACGGCAGCCAAGAACTATACACCGTCATAAAGCCTGCATCATCGGCGACAACATCAACGCGTATAAAAGACCGAGACGCGTCACCAACGCTTTCTGGGCTAGGTGGCTCTGCCCCAACAGCGTCCACTAACGCGCTGACCTTTGCAATGCAGGCGCTGCTATCAATTATCGCCGTGTTCTTCTACCGGCCGTGATAACTGCTCCCAGGAATACCTCGTCGATCTGCGGAACCGCGGCTCTCGGAACCCCAATTGATTGCGGTGCCAGAGAAACACCAACCACCCCCGTAGCGGTATGGATGGCAGCACCGTCGCACAGCAGCCAAGAACTCGGCACCGCCATGAAGCCTGCATCATCGGCGACATCATCAACGCGTACCAAAGACTGACACCCGTCACCAGCGCTTGTGGGCTAGGTGGCTCTGCCACAACAGCGTCCACTAACGCGCTCACCTTTGCAATGCAGGCGCTGGTATCAATTATCGCCCGTGTTCTGCCAGCGGCTGTGATAACATCTCCTGGAATTCGTCGTCAATCTGCGCAACCGCGGCCCTCGGTACCCCAATGATTGCGGTTCCAGAGGAACACCAACCACCCCGTAGCAGTGCTGATGGAAGCACCGTCGCACGGCAGCCAAGAACTTGGCACCGTCATGAAGCCTGCATCATCGGCGACAACATCAACGCGTATAAAACTTTGCAATGCAGGCGCTGGTATCAATCATCGCCAGTGTTCTGCTACCGGCCGTGATTACTGCTCCCTGGAATTCATCGTCGATCTGCGCAACCCCGGCCCTCGGTACCCCAATGGATTGCGGTTCAGGAGAAACACCATCCACCCCCGTAGCAGTGCTGATGGAAGCACCGTCGCACGGCAGCCAAGAATTCGACACCGTCATGGAGCCTGCATCATCGGCGACATCATCAGCGCGTATAAAAGACCGACACCCGTCACCCGCGCTTTGTGGGCTAGGTGGCTCTGCCACAACAGCGTCCACAAACGCACTGATCTTTGCAATGCAGGGGCTGGTATCAATTATCGCCCGTGTTCTGCTACCGGCCGTGGTAACTGCTCCCTGGAATGCCCCGTCGATCTGCGCGGGCAGCGGTACCCCAATGAATTTCGGTGCCATAGAAACACCACCCACCCCCGTAGCAGTGCTGATGGAAGCACCGTCACACGGCAGCCAAGAACTCGACACCTTAATGAAGCCTGCATCATCGGCGACATCATCAACGTGTATAAAAGACCGACACCCGTCACCAGCGCTTTGGGGGCTAGGTGGCTCTGCCACAACAGCGTCCACTAACGTGCTCACCTTTGCAATACAGGCGCTGGTATCAATTATCGCCCGTGTTCTGCTACCGGCCATAATAACATCTCCCTGGAATTCGTCGTCAATCTGTGCAACCGCGGCTCTCGGTACGCCAATGAATTGCGGTTCCAGAGAAACACCAACCACCCCCGTAGCAGTGCTGATGGAAGCACCGTCGCACGGCAGCCAAGAACTCGACACCGTCATGAAGCCTGCATCATCGGCGACATCATCAACGCGTATAAAAGACCGACACTCGTCACCAGCGCTTTGTGGGCTAGGTGGATCTACCAGAACAGCGTCCACAAACACACTGACCTTTGCAATGCAGGGGCTGGTATCAATTATCGCCCGTGTTCTGCTACCGGCCGTGATAACTGCTCCCTGCAATGCCCCATCGATCTGCGCGGCCAGCGGTACCCAAATAGATTGCGGTGCCATAGAAACACCAACCACACCTGTAGCAGTGCTGATGGCAGCACCGTCGCGCGGCAGCCAAGAACTCGACACTGTCATGAAGCCTGCATAATCGGCGATATCATCAGCGCGTATAAAAGACTGACACCCGTCACCAGCTCTTTGTGGGCTAGGTGGCTCTGCCACAACAGCGTCCACTAAGACGCTGACCTTTGCAATGCAGGCGCTGGTATCAATTATCGCCCGTGTTCTGCTAGCGGCCGTAATAACATCTCCCTGGAATTCATCGTCGATCTGCGCAACCCCGGCCCTCGGTACCCCAATGGATTGCGGTTCAGGAGAAACACCATCCACCCCCGTAGCAGTGCTGATGGAAGCACCGTCGCACGGCAGCGAAGAACTCCACACCGTCATGAAGCCTGCATCATCGGCGACATCATCAGCGCGTATAAAAGACCGACACCCGTCACCAGCTCTTTGTGGGCTATGTGGCTCTGCCACAACAGCGTCCACTAACGCGCTCACCTTTGCAATGCAGGCGCTGGTATCAATTATCGCCCGTGTTCTGCCAGCGGCTGTGATAACATCTCCTGGAATTCGTCGTCAATCTGCGCAACCGCGGCCCTCGGTACCTCAATGGATTGCGGTTCCAGAGAAACACCAACCACCCCCGTAGCAGTGCTGATGGAAGCACCGTCGCACTGCAGCCAAGAACTCGACACCATCATGAAGCCTGCATCAACGGCGACCTCATGAACGCGTGTAAAAGACCGACACCCGTCACCAGCGCTTTATGGGCTAGGTGGCTCTGCCACAACAGCGTTCACAGAGACGCTGACCTTTGCAATGCAGGCGCTGGTATCAAATATCGCCCGTGTTCTGCTACCGGCCGTGATAACTGCTCCCTGGAATGCCCCGTCGATCTGCGCGGGCAGCGGTACCCCAATGAATTTCGGTGCCATAGAAACACCACCCACCCCCGTAGCAGTGCTGATGGAAGCACCGTCACACGGCAGCCAAGAACTCGACACCTTAATGAAGCCTGCATCATCGGCGACATCATCAACGTGTATAAAAGACCGACACCCGTCACCAGCGCTTTGTGGGCTAGGTGGCTCTGCCACAACAGCGTCCACTAACGTGCTCACCTTTGCAATACAGGCGCTGGTATCAATTATCGCCCGTGTTCTGCTACCGGCCATAATAACATCTCCCTGGAATTCGTCGTCAATCTGTGCAACCGCGGCTCTCGGTACGCCAATGAATTGCGGTTCCAGAGAAACACCAACCACCCCCGTAGCAGTGCTGATGGAAGCACCGTCGCACAGCAGCCAAGAACTCGACACCGTCATGAAGCCTGCATCATCGGCGACATCATCAACGCGTATAAAAGACCGACACTCGTCACCAGCGCTTTGTGGGCTAGGTGGATCTACCAGAACAGCGTCCACAAACACACTGACCTTTGCAATGCAGGGGCTGGTATCAATTATCGCCCGTGTTCTGCTACCGGCCGTGATAACTGCTCCCTGCAATGCCCCATCGATCTGCGCGGCCAGCGGTACCCAAATGGATTGCGGTGCCATAGAAACACCAACCACACCTGTAGCAGTGCTGATGGCAGCACCGTCGCGCGGCAGCCAAGAACTCGACACTGTCATGAAGCCTGCATAATCGGCGATATCATCAGCGCGTATAAAAGACTGACACCCGTCACCAGCTCTTTGTGGGCTAGGTGGCTCTGCCACAACAGCGTCCACTAAGACGCTGACCTTTGCAATGCAGGCGCTGGTATCAATTATCGCCCGTGTTCTGCTAGCGGCCGTAATAACATCTCCCTGGAATTCATCGTCGATCTGCGCAACCCCGGCCCTCGGTACCCCAATGGATTGCGGTTCAGGAGAAACACCATCCACCCCCGTAGCAGTGCTGATGGAAGCACCGTCGCACGGCAGCGAAGAACTCCACACCGTCATGAAGCCTGCATCATCGGCGACATCATCAGCGCGTATAAAAGACCGACACCCGTCACCAGCTCTTTGTGGGCTATGTGGCTCTGCCACAACAGCGTCCACTAACGCGCTCACCTTTGCAATGCAGGCGCTGGTATCAATTATCGCCCCTGTTCTGCCAGCGGCTGTGATAACATCTCCTGGAATTCGTCGTCAATCTGCGCAACCGCGGCCCTCGGTACCTCAAGGGATTGCGGTTCCAGAGAAACACCAACCACCCCCGTAGCAGTGCTGATGGAAGCACCGTCGCACTGCAGCCAAGAACTCGACACCATCATGAAGCCTGCATCAACGGCGACCTCATGAACGCGTGTAAAAGACCGACACCCGTCACCAGCGCTTTATGGGCTAGGTGGCTCTGCCACAACAGCGTTCACAGAGACGCTGACCTTTGCAATGCAGGCGCTGGTATCAAATATCGCCCGTGTTCTGCTACCGGCCGTGATAACTGCTCCCTGGAATGCCCCGTCGATCTGTGCGGCCCTCGGTACCCCAATGAATTGCGGTGCCAGAGAAACACCAACCACATCCGTAGCAGTGCTGATGGGAGCAACGTGGCACTGCAGCCAAGAACTCGACACCGTCATAAAGCCTGAATCATCGTCGACATCATCAGCGCGTATAAAAGACCGGCACCCGTCACCAGCGCTTTGTGGGCTAGGTGTCTCTGCCACAACAGCGTCCACTAACGCGCTCACCTTTGCAATGCAGGCGCTGGTATCATTTATCGCCCGTGCTCTGCTACCGGCCGTGATAACTGCTCCCCGGAATGCCCCGTCGATGTGCCCAGCCCTCGGTACCAAAATGGTTTGCGGTGCCAGAGAAACACCAACCACACCCGTAGCAGTGCTGATGGCAGCACCGTCGCACGGCAGCCGAGAACCCGAAACCGTCATAAAGCCTGCATCATCGGCGACATCATCAACGCGTATAAAAGACCGACACCCGTCACCAGCGCTTTGTGGGCTAGGTGGCTCTGCCACAACAGCGTCCACTAACGCGCTCACCTTTGCAATGCAGGCGCTGGTATCAATTATCGCCCGTGTTCTGCTAGCGGCCGTGATATCATCTCCCTGGAATTCGTCGTCAATCTGCGCAACCGCGGCCCTCGGTACCCCAATGGATTGCGGTTCCAGAGAAACACAAACCACCCCCGTAGCAGTGCTGATGGAAGCACCGTCGCATGGCAGCCAAGAACTCGACACCGTCATGAAGCCTGTATCATCGGCGACATCATCAACGCGTATTAAAGACCAACACCCGTCACCAGCGCTTTGTGGGCTCGGTGGTTCTGCCACAACAGCGTCCACTAACGCGCTGACCTTTGCAATGCAGGCGCTGGTATCAATTATCGCCGTGTTCTTCTACCGGCCGTGATAACTGCTCCCTGGAACGCCTCGTCGATCTGCGGAACCGCGGCCCTCGGAAGCCCAATGGATTGCGGTGCCAGAGAAACCCCAACCACCCCCCTAGCGGTACGGATGGCAGCACCGTCGCACGGCAGCCAAGAACTCGACACCGTCATGAAGCCTGCATCATCGGCGACAACATCAACGCGTATAAAACTTTGCAATGCAGGCGCTGGTATCAATCATCGCCAGTGTTCTGCTACCCGCCGTGATTACTGCTCCCTGGAATGCCTCGTCGATCTGCGGAACCGCGGCCCTCGGAACCCAATGGATTGCGGTGCCAGAGAAACCCCAACCACCCCGGTAGCAGTGCTGATGGCAGCACCGTCGCACGGCAGCCAAGAACTATACACCGTCATAAAGCCTGCATCATCGGCGACAACATCAACGCGTATAAAAGACCGAGACGCGTCACCAACGCTTTCTGGGCTAGGTGGCTCTGCCCCAACAGCGTCCACTAACGCGCTGACCTTTGCAATGCAGGCGCTGCTATCAATTATCGCCGTGTTCTTCTACCGACCGTGATAACTGCTCCCAGGAATACCTCGTCGATCTGCGGAACCGCGGCTCTCGGAACCCCAATTGATTGCGGTGCCAGAGAAACACCAACCACCCCCGTAGCGGTATGGATGGCAGCACCGTCGCACAGCAGCCAAGAACTCGGCACCGCCATGAAGCCTGCATCATCGGCGACATCATCAACGCGTACCAAAGACTGACACCCGTCACCAGCGCTTGTGGGCTAGGTGGCTCTGCCACAACAGCGTCCACTAACGCGCTCACCTTTGCAATGCAGGCGCTGGTATCAATTATCGCCCGTGTTCTGCCAGCGGCTGTGATAACATCTCCTGGAATTCGTCGTCAATCTGCGCAACCGCGGCCCTCGGTACCCCAATGATTGCGGTTCCAGAGGAACACCAACCACCCCGTAGCAGTGCTGATGGAAGCACCGTCGCACGGCAGCCAAGAACTTGGCACCGTCATGAAGCCTGCATCATCGGCGACAACATCAACGCGTATAAAACTTTGCAATGCAGGCGCTGGTATCAATCATCGCCAGTGTTCTGCTACCGGCCGTGATTACTGCTCCCTGGAATTCATCGTCGATCTGCGCAACCCCGGCCCTCGGTACCCCAATGGATTGCGGTTCAGGAGAAACACCATCCACCCCCGTAGCAGTGCTGATGGAAGCACCGTCGCACGGCAGCCAAGAATTCGACACCGTCATGGAGCCTGCATCATCGGCGACATCATCAGCGCGTATAAAAGACCGACACCCGTCACCCGCGCTTTGTGGGCTAGGTGGCTCTGCCACAACAGCGTCCACAAACGCACTGATCTTTGCAATGCAGGGGCTGGTATCAATTATCGCCCGTGTTCTGCTACCGGCCGTGGTAACTGCTCCCTGGAATGCCCCGTCGATCTGCGCGGGCAGCGGTACCCCAATGAATTTCGGTGCCATAGAAACACCACCCACCCCCGTAGCAGTGCTGATGGAAGCACCGTCACACGGCAGCCAAGAACTCGACACCTTAATGAAGCCTGCATCATCGGCGACATCATCAACGTGTATAAAAGACCGACACCCGTCACCAGCGCTTTGTGGGCTAGGTGGCTCTGCCACAACAGCGTCCACTAACGTGCTCACCTTTGCAATACAGGCGCTGGTATCAATTATCGCCCGTGTTCTGCTACCGGCCATAATAACATCTCCCTGGAATTCGTCGTCAATCTGTGCAACCGCGGCTCTCGGTACGCCAATGAATTGCGGTTCCAGAGAAACACCAACCACCCCCGTAGCAGTGCTGATGGAAGCACCGTCGCACGGCAGCCAAGAACTCGACACCGTCATGAAGCCTGCATCATCGGCGACATCATCAACGCGTATAAAAGACCGACACTCGTCACCAGCGCTTTGTGGGCTAGGTGGATCTACCAGAACAGCGTCCACAAACACACTGACCTTTGCAATGCAGGGGCTGGTATCAATTATCGCCCGTGTTCTGCTACCGGCCGTGATAACTGCTCCCTGCAATGCCCCATCGATCTGCGCGGCCAGCGGTACCCAAATGGATTGCGGTGCCATAGAAACACCAACCACACCTGTAGCAGTGCTGATGGCAGCACCGTCGCGCGGCAGCCAAGAACTCGACACTGTCATGAAGCCTGCATAATCGGCGATATCATCAGCGCGTATAAAAGACTGACACCCGTCACCAGCTCTTTGTGGGCTAGGTGGCTCTGCCACAACAGCGTCCACTAAGACGCTGACCTTTGCAATGCAGGCGCTGGTATCAATTATCGCCCGTGTTCTGCTAGCTGCTGTGATAACATCTCCCTGGAATTTGTCGTCAATCTGCGCAACCGCGGCCCTCGGTACCCCAATGGATTGCGGTTCCAGAGAAACACCAAACACCCCCGTAGCAGTGCTGATGGAAGCACCGTCGCACGGCAGCCAAGAACTCGACACCGTCATGAAGCCTGCATCATCGGCGACATCATCAGCGCGTAAAAAAGACCGACACCCGTCACCAGCTCTTTGTGGGCTAGGTGGCTCTGCCACAACAGCGTCCACTAACGCGCTCACCTTTGCAATGCAGGCGCTGGTATCAATTATCGCCCGTGTTCTGCTAGCGGCCGTAATAACATCTCCCTGGAATTCATCGTCGATCTGCGCAACCCCGGCCCTCGGTACCCCAATGGATTGCGGTTCAGGAGAAACACCATCCACCCCCGTAGCAGTGCTGATGGAAGCACCGTCGCACGGCAGCCAAGAACTCGACACCGTCATGAAGCCTGCATCAACGGCGACCTCATGAACGCGTGTAAAAGACCGACACCCGTCACCAGCGCTTTATGGGCTAGGTGGCTCTGCCACAACAGCGTTCACAGAGACGCTGACCTTTGCAATGCAGGCGCTGGTATCAAATATCGCCCGTGTTCTGCTACCGGCCGTGATAACTGCTCCCTGGAATGCCCCGTCGATCTGTGCGGCCCTCGGTACCCCAATGAATTGCGGTGCCAGAGAAACACCAACCACATCCGTAGCAGTGCTGATGGGAGCACCGTCGCAGGGCTGCCAAGAACTCGACACTATCATGAAGCCTGCATCATCGGCTACATCATCAACGCGTATAAAAGACGGACACCCGTAACCAGCGCTTTGTGGGCTACGTGTCTCTGCCACAACAGCGTCCACTAACGCGCTCACCTTTGCAATGCAGGCGCTGGTATCAATTATCGCCCGTGTTCTGCTAGCGGCCGTAATAACATCTCCCTGGAATTCGTCGTCAATCCGCGCAACCGCGCCCCTCGGTACCCCAATGGATTGCAGTTCGAGAGAAACACGAAGCACCCCCGTAGCAGTGCTGATTGAAGCACCGTGGCACTGCAGCCAAGAACTCGACACCGTCATAAAGCCTGAATCATCGTCGACATCATCAGCGCGTATAAAAGACCGGCACCCGTCACCAGCGCTTTGTGGGCTAGGTGTCTCTGCCACAACAGCGTCCACTAACGCGCTCACCTTTGCAATGCAGGCGCTGGTATCATTTATCGCCCGTGCTCTGCTACCGGCCGTGATAACTGCTCCCCGGAATGCCCCGTCGATGTGCCCAGCCCTCGGTACCAAAATGGTTTGCAGTGCCAGAGAAACACCAACCACACCCGTAGCAGTGCTGATGGCAGCACCGTCGCACGGCAGCCGAGAACCCGAAACCGTCATAAAGCCTGCATCATCGGCGACATCATCAACGCGTATAAAAGACCGACACCCGTCACCAGCGCTTTGTGGGCTAGGTGGCTCTGCCACAACAGCGTCCACTAACGCGCTCACCTTTGCAATGCAGGCGCTGGTATCAATTATCGCCCGTGTTCTGCTAGCGGCCGTGATATCATCTCCCTGGAATTTGTCGTCAATCTGCGCAACCGCGGCCCTCGGTACCCCAATGGATTGCGGTTCCAGAGAAACACAAACCACCCCCGTAGCAGTGCTGATGGAAGCACCGTCGCATGGCAGCCAAGAACTCGACACCGTCATGAAGCCTGCATCATCGGCGACATCATCAACGCGTATAAAAGACCAACACCCGTCACCAGCGCTTTGTGGGCTCGGTGGTTCTGCCACAACAGCGTCCACTAACGCGCTGACCTTTGCAATGCAGGCGCTGGTATCAATTATCGCCGTGTTCTTCTACCGGCCGTGATAACTGCTCCCTGGAATGCCTCGTCGATCTGCGGAACCGCGGCCCTCGGAACCCCAATGGATTGCGGTGCCAGAGAAACCCCAACCACCCCCCTAGCGGTACGGATGGCAGCACCGTCGCACGGCAGCCAAGAACTCGACACCGTCATGAAGCCTGCATCATCGGCGACAACATCAACGCGTATAAAACTTTGCAATGCAGGCGCTGGTATCAATCATCGCCAGTGTTCTGCTACCCGCCGTGATTACTGCTCCCTGGAATGCCTCGTCGATCTGCGGAACCGCGGCCCTCGGAACCCAATGGATTGCGGTGCCAGAGAAACCCCAACCACCCCCGTAGCGGTACGGATGGCAGCACCGACGCACGGCAGCCAAGAACTCGACACCGTCATGAAGCCTGCATCATCGGCGACAACATCAACGCATATAAAACTTTGCAATGCAGGCGCTGGTATCAATTATCGCCCGTGTTCTGCTACTGGCTGCGATAACTGCTCCCTGGAATGACTCGTCGATCTGCGCAACCGCGGACCTCGGTACCCCAATAGATTTCGTTGCCCGAGAGACACCAACCACCCCGGTAGCAGTGCTGATGGCAGCACCGTCGCACGGCAGCCAAGAACTATACACCGTCATAAAGCCTGCATCATCGGCGACAACATCAACGCGTATAAAAGACCGAGACGCGTCACCAACGCTTTGTGAGCTAGGTGGCTCTGCCGCAACAGCGTCCACTAACGCGCTGACCTTTGCAATGCAGGCGCTGGTATCAATTATCGCCGTGTTCTTCTACCGGCCGTGATAACTGCTCCCAGGAATACCTCGTCGATCTGCGGAACCGCGGCTCTCGGAACCCCAATTGATTGCGGTGCCAGAGAAACACCAACCACCCCCGTAGCGGTATGGATGGCAGCACCGTCGCACAGCAGCAAGAACTCGGCACGGTCATGAAGCCTGCATCATCGGCGACAACATCAACGCGTATAAAACTTTGCAATGCAGGCGCTGGTATCAATCATCGCCAGTGTTCTGCTACCGGCCGTGATTACTGCTCCCTGGAATTCATCGTCGATCTGCGCAACCCCGGCCCTCGGTACCCCAATGGATTGCGGATCAGGAGAAACACCATCCACCCCCGTAGCAGTGCTGATGGAAGCACCGTCGCATTGCAGCGAAGAACTCGACACCGTAATGAAGCCTGCATCATCGGCGACATCATCAATTCGTATAAAAGACTGACACCCGTCACCAGCGCTTTCTGGGCTAGGTGGCTCTGCCACAACAGCGTCCACTAACGCGCTCACCTTTGCAATGCAGGCGCTGGTATCAATTATCGCCCGCGTTCTGCCAGCGGCTGTGATAACATCTCCTGGAATTCGTCGTCAATCTGCGCAACCGCGGCCCTCGGTACCCCAATGGATTGCGGTTCCAGAGAAACACCAACCACCCCCGTAGCAGTGCTGATGGAAGCACCGTCGCACTGCAGCGAAGAACACGACACCGTCATGAAGCCTGCATCAACGGCGACCTCATGAACGTGTGTAAAAGGCCGACACCCGTCACCAGCGCTTTATGGGCTAGGTGGCTCTGCCACAACAGCGTTCACAGAGACGCTGACCTTTGCAATGCAGGCGCTGGTATCAAATATCGCCCGTGTTCTGCTACCGGCCGTGATAACTGCTCCCTGGAATGCCCCGTCGATCTGTGCGGCCCTCGGTACCCCAATGAATTGCGGTGCCAGAGAAACACCAACCACATCCGTAGCAGTGCTGATGGGAGCACCGTCGCAGGGCTGCCAAGAACTCGACACTATCATGAAGCCTGCATCATCGGCTACATCATCAACGCGTATAAAAGACGGACACCCGTCACCAGCGCTTTGTGGGCTAGGTGTCTCTGCCACAACAGCGTCCACTAACGCGCTCACCTTTGCAATGCAGGCGCTGGTATCAATCATCGCCAGTGTTCTGCTACCGGCCGTGATTACTGCTCCCTGGAATTTATCGTCGATCTGCGCAACCCCGGCCCTCGGTACCCCAATGGATTGCGGTTCAGGAGAAACACCATCCACCCCCGTAGCACTCCTGATGGCAGCACCATCGCACGGCAGCCAAGAACTCGGCACCGTCATGAAGCCTGCATCATCGGCGACATCATCAACGCGTACCAAAGACTGACACCCGTCACCAGCGCTTGTGGGCTAGGTGGCTCTGCCACAACAGCGTCCACTAACACGCTCAACTTTGCAATGCAGACGCTGGTATCATTTAGCGCCCGTGCTCTGCTACCGGCCGTGATAACTGCTCCCTGGAATGCCCCGTCGATCTGCCCGGCCCTCGGTACCACAATGAATTGCGGTGCCAGAGAAACACCAACCACCCCCGTAGCAGTGCTGATGGAAGCACCGTCGCACGGCAGCGAAGAACTCGACACCGTAATGAAGCCTGCATCATCGGCGACATCATCAATGCGTATAAAAGACCGACACCCGTCACCAGCGCTTTCTGGGCTAGGTGGCTCTGCCACAACAGCGTCCACTAACGCGCTCACCTTTGCAATGCAGGCGCTGGTATCAATTATCGCCCGTGTTCTGCCAGCGGCTGTGATAACATCTCCTGGAATTCGTCGTCAATCTGCGCAACCGCAGCCCTCGGTACCCCAATGGATTGCGGTTCCAGAGAAACACCAACCACCCCCGTAGCAGTGCTGATGGAAGCACCGTCGCACGGCAGCCAAGAACTTGGCACCGTCATGAAGCCTGCATCATCGGCGACATCATCAACGCGTATAAAAGACCGACACCCGTCACCAGCGCTTTGTGGGCTCGGTGGCTCTGCCACAACAGCGCCCACTAACGCGCTGACCTTTCCAATGCAGGCGCTGGTATCAATTATCGCCGTGTTCTTCTACCGGCCGTGATAACTGCTCCCTGGAATGCCCCGTCGATCTGCGGAACCGCGGCCCTCGGTACCCCAATGGATTGCGGTTCCAGAGAAACACCAACCACCCCCGTAGCAGTGCTGATGGAAGCACCGTCGCACTGCAGACAAGAACTCGACACCTTCATGAAGCCTGCATCATCGGCGACCTCATCAACGCGTATAAAAGACCGACACCCATCACCAGCGCTTTGTGGGCTAGGTGGCTCTGCCACAACAGCGTTCACAAACGCGCTGACCTTTGCAATGCAGGCGCTGATATCAAATATCGCCCGTGTTCTGCTACCGGCCGTGATAACTGCTCCCTGGAATGCCCCGTCGATCTGCGCGGCAGTCGGTACCCCAATGAATTGCGGTGCCAGAGAAACACCAACCACACCCGTAGGAGTGCTGATGGAAGCACCGTCGCAGGGCTGCCAAGAACTCGACACTATCATGAAGCCTGCATCATCGGATACATCATCAACGCGTATAAAAGACGAACACCCGTCACCAGCGCTTTGTGGGCTAGGTGGCTCTGCCACAACAGCGTTCACAAACGCGCTGACCTTTGCAATGCAGGCGCTGATATCAAATATCGCCCGTGTACTGCTACCGGCCGTGATAACTGCTCCCTGGAATGCCCCGTCGACCTGCCCGGCCCTCGGTACCACAATGGATTGCGGTGCCAGAGAAACACCAACCACCCCCGTAGCAGTGCTGGTGGAAGCACCGTCGCACGGCCGCCAAGAACTTGACACCGTCATGAAGCCTGCATCATCGGCGACATCATCAGCGCGTATAAAAGACCGACATCCGTCACCAGCGCTTTATGGGCTAGGTGGCTCTGCCACAACAGCGTCGTCTAACGCGCTCACTTTTGCAATGCAGGCGCTGGTATCAATTATCCCCAGTGCTCTGCTACCGGCCGTGATAACTGCTCCCTGGAATTCATCGTCGATCTGCGCAACCCCGGCCCTCGGTACCCCAATGGATTGCGGTTCAGGAGAAACACCAACCACCCCCGTAGCAGTGCTGATGGCAGCACCGTCACACGGCAGCGAAGAACTCTACACCGTAATGAAGCCTGCATCATCGACGACATCATCAATGCGTATAAAAGACCGACACCCGTCACCAGCGCTTTGTGGGCTAGGTGGCTCTGCCACAACAGCGTTCACAAACGCGCTGACCTTTGCAATGCAGGCGCTGGTATCAATTATCGCCCGTGTTCTGCTACCGGCCGTGATAACTGCTCCCTGGAATGCCCCGTCGATCTGCGCGGCCCTCGGTACCCCAATGAATTGCGGTGCCTGAGAAACACCAACCACACCCGTAGCAGTGCTGATGGAAGCACCGTCGCAGGGCTGCCAAGAACTCGACACTATCATGAAGCCTGCATCATCGGCTACATCATCAACGCGTATAAAAGACGGATACCCGTCACCAGCGCTTTGTGGGATAGGTGGCTCTGCCACAACAGCGTCCACTAACGCGCTCACCTTTGCAATGCAGGCGCTGGTATCAATTATCGCCCGTGTTCTGCTACCGGCCGTGATAACTGCTCCCTGGAATGCCCCGTCGATCTGCGCGGCCCTCGGTACCCCAATGAATTGCGGTGCCAGAGAAACACCAACCACACCCGTAGCAGTGCTGATGGAAGCACCGTCGCAGGGCTGCCAAGTACCCGACACCGTCATAAAGCCTGCATCATCGGCGACATCATCAAAGCGTATAAAAGACCGACACCCGTCACCAGTGCTTTGTGGGATAGGTGGCTCTGCCACAACAGCGTCCACTAACGCGCTCACCTTTGCAATGCAGGCGCTGGTATCAATTATCCCCCGTGTTCTGCTAGCGGCCGTGATATCATCTCCCTGGAATTCGTCGTCAATCTGCGCAACCGCGGCCCTCGGTACCCCAATGGATTGCGGTTCCAGAGAAACACAAACCACCCCCGTAGCAGTGCTGATGGAAGCACCGTCGCACGGCAGCCAAGAACTCGACACCTTCATGAAGCCTGCATCATCGGTGACCTCATCAGCGCGTATAAAAGACCGACACCCGTCACCAGCGCTTTGTGGGATAGGTGACTCTGCCACAACAGCGTCCACTAACGCGCTCACCTTTGCAATGCAGGCGCTGGTATCAATTATCGCCCGTGCTCTGCTACCGGCCGTGATAACTGCTCCCTGGAATTCGTCGTCGATCTGCGCAACCCCGGCCCTCGGTACCGCAATGGATTGCGGTTCAGGAGAAACACCAACCACCCCCGTAGCAGTGCTGATGGAAGCACCGTCGCATTGCACCCAAGAACTAGACACCGTCATGAAGCCTGCATCATCGGCGACCTCATCAACGCGTATAAAAGACCGACACCCGTCACCAGCGCTTTGTGGGCTAGGTGGCTCTGCCACAACAGAGTTCACAAACGCGCTGACCTTTGCAGTGCAGGCGCTGGTATCAATTATCGCCCGTGTTCTGCTACCGGCCGTGATAACTGCTCCCTGGAATGCCCCGTCGATCTGCGCGGCCCTCGGTACCAGAATGAATTGCGGTGCCAGAGAAACACCAACCACACCCGTAGCAATGCTGATTGAAGCACCGTCGCAGGGCTGCCAAGAACTCGACACTATCATGAAGCCTGCATCATCGGATACATCATCAACGCGTATAAAAGACGGACACCCGTCACCAGCGCTTTGTGGGCTAGGTGGCTCTGCCACAACAGCGTCCACTAACGCGCTCACCTTTGCAATGCAGACGCTGGTATCAATTATCGCCCGTGCTCTGCTACCGGCCGTGATAACTGCTCCCTGGAATTCATCGTCGATCTGCGCAACCCCGGCCCTCGGTACCCCAATGGATTGCGGTTCAGGAGAAACACCAACCACCCCCGTAGCAGTGCTGATGGAAGCACCGTCACACGGAAGCGAAGAACTCGACACCGTAATGAAGCCTGCATCATCGGCGACCTCATCAACGCGTATAAAAGACTGACACCCGTCACCAGCGCTTTGTGGGCTAGGTGGCTCTGCCACAACTGCGTCCACTAAAGCGCTCACCTTTGCAATGCAGGCGCTGGTATCAATTATAGGCCGTGTTCTGCTACCGGCCGTGATAACTGCTCCCTGGAATGCCCCGTCGATCTGCGTGGCCCTCGGTACCCCAATGAATTGCGCTGCCAGAGAAACACCAACCACACCCGTAGCAGTGCTGATGGAACCACCGTCGCCGGGCTGCCAAGAACTCGACACTATCATAAAGCCTGCATCATCGGCGACCTCATCAACGCGTATAAAAGACTGACACCCGTCACCAGCGCTTTGTGGGCTAGGTGGCTCTGCCACAACTGCGTCCACTAAAGCGCTCACCTTTGCAATGCAGGAGCTGGTATGAATTATCGCCCATGCTCTGCTACCGGCCGTGATAACTGCTCCCTGGAATGCCCCGTCGATGTGCCCGGCCCTCGGTACCAAAATGGATTGCGGTGCCAGAGAAACACCAACCACACCCGTAGCAGTGCTGATGGAAGCACCGTCCCACGGCAGCCGAGAACTCGACACCGTCATGAAGCCTGCACATCGGCGACATCATCAACGCGTATAAAAGACCGACACCCCTCACCAGCGCTTTGTGGGCTAGGTGGTTCTGCCGCAACAGCCTCCACTAACGCGCTCACCTTTGCAATGCAGGCGCTGGTATCAATTATCGCCCGTGTTCTGCTAGCGGCCGTGATAACATCTCCCTGGAATTCGCCGTCAATCTGCGCAACCATGGCCCTCGGTACCCCAATGGATTGCGGTTCCAGAGAAACACCAACCACCCCCGTAGCAGTGCTGATGGAAGCACCGTCGCACGGCAGCCAAGAATTCGACACCGTCATGGAGCCTGCATCATCGGCGACATCATCAGCGCGTATAAAAGACCGACACCCGTCACCCGCGCTTTGTGGGCTAGGTGGCTCTGCCACAACAGCGTCCACAAACGCACTGATCTTTGCAATGCAGGGGCTGGTATCAATTATCGCCCGTGTTCTGCTACCAGCCATAATAACATCTCCCTGGAATTCGTCGTCAATCTGTGCAACCGCGGCTCTCGGTACGCCAATGAATTGCGGTTCCAGAGAAACACCAACCACCCCCGTAGCAGTGCTGATGGAAGCACCGTCGCACGGCAGCCAAGAACTCGACACCGTCATGAAGCCTGCATCATCGGCGACATCATCAACGCGTATAAAAGACCGACACTCGTCACCAGCGCTTTGTGGGCTAGGTGGATCTACCAGAACAGCGTCCACAAACGCACTGACCTTTGCAATGCAGGGGCTGGTATCAATTATCGCCCGTGTTCTGCTACCGGCCGTGATAACTGCTCCCTGGAATGCCCCATCGATCTGCGCGGCCAGCGGTACCCAAATGGATTGCGGTGCCATAGAAACACCAACCACACCTGTAGCAGTGCTGATGGCAGCACCGTCGCACGGCAGCCAAGAACTCGACACGGTCATGAAGCCTGCATAATCGGCGATATCATCAGCGCGTATAAAAGACCGACACCCGTCACCAGCTCTTTGTGGGCTAGGTGGCTCTGCCACAACAGCGTCCACTAAGACGCTGACCTTTGCAATGCAGGCGCTGGTATCAATTATCGCCCGTGTTCTGCTAGCGGCTGTGATAACATCTCCCTGGAATTTGTCGTCAATCTGCGCAACCGCGGCCCTCGGGACCCCAATGGATTGCGGTTCCAGAGAAACACCAACCACCCCCGTAGCAGTGCTGATGGAAGCACCGTCGCACGGCAGCCAAGAACTCGACACCGTCATGAAGCCTGCATCATCGGCGACATCATCAGCGCGTAAAAAAGACCGACACCCGTCACCAGCTCTTTGTGGGCTAGGTGGCTCTGCCACAACAGCGTCCACTAACGCGCTCACCTTTGCAATGCAGGCGCTGGTATCAATTATCGCCCGTGTTCTGCTAGCGGCCGTAATAACATCTCCCTGGAATTCATCGTCGATCTGCGCAACCCCGGCCCTCGGTACCCCAATGGATTGCGGTTCAGGAGAAACACCATCCACCCCCGTAGCAGTGCTGATGGAAGCACCGTCGCACGGCAGCGAAGAACTCGACACCGTCATGAAGCCTGCATCATCGGCGACATCATCAGCGCGTATAAAAGACCGACACCCGTCACCAGCTCTTTGTGGGCTAGGTGGCTCTGCCACAACAGCGTCCACTAACGCGCTCACCTTTGCAATGCAGGCGCTGGTATCAATTATCGCCCGTGTTCTGCCAGCGGCTGTGATAACATCTCCTGGAATTCGTCGTCAATCTGCGCAACCGCGGCCCTCGGTACCCCAATGGATTGCGGTTCCAGAGAAACACCAACCACCCCCGTAGCAGTGCTGATGGAAGCACCGTCGCACGGCAGCCAA
Source organism: Haemaphysalis longicornis (assembly GCF_048455015.1). Classification (NCBI taxonomy): domain Eukaryota; kingdom Metazoa; phylum Arthropoda; class Arachnida; order Ixodida; family Ixodidae; genus Haemaphysalis; species Haemaphysalis longicornis. The sequence continues at coordinate 210,561,072 of NW_027526361.1, read as the reverse complement.
GAACTCGACACCATCATGAAGCCTGCATCAACGGCGACCTCATGAACGCGTGTAAAAGACCGACACCCGTCACCAGCGCTTTATGGGCTAGGTGGCTCTGCCACAACAGCGTTCACAGAGACGCTGACCTTTGCAATGCAGGCGCTGGTATCAAATATCGCCCGTGTTCTGCTACCGGCCGTGATAACTGCTCCCTGGAATGCCCCGTCGATCTGTGCGGCCCTCGGTACCCCAATGAATTGCGGTGCCAGAGAAACACCAACCACATCCGTAGCAGTGCTGATGGGAGCACCGTGGCACTGCAGCCAAGAACTCGACACCGTCATAAAGCCTGAATCATCGTCGACATCATCAGCGCGTATAAAAGACCGGCACCCGTCACCAGCGCTTTGTGGGCTAGGTGTCTCTGCCACAACAGCGTCCACTAACGCGCTCACCTTTGCAATGCAGGCGCTGGTATCATTTATCGCCCGTGCTCTGCTACCGGCCGTGATAACTGCTCCCCGGAATGCCCCGTCGATGTGCCCAGCCCTCGGTACCAAAATGGTTTGCGGTGCCAGAGAAACACCAACCACACCCGTAGCAGTGCTGATGGCAGCACCGTCGCACGGCAGCCGAGAACCCGAAACCGTCATAAAGCCTGCATCATCGGCGACATCATCAACGCGTATAAAAGACCGACACCCGTCACCAGCGCTTTGTGGGCTAGGTGGCTCTGCCACAACAGCGTCCACTAACGCGCTCACCTTTGCAATGCAGGCGCTGGTATCAATTATCGCCCGTGTTCTGCTAGCGGCCGTGATATCATCTCCCTGGAATTCGTCGTAAATCTGCGCAACCGCGGCCCTCGGTACCCCAATGGATTGCGGTTCCAGAGAAACACAAACCACCCCCGTAGCAGTGCTGATGGAAGCACCGTCGCATGGCAGCCAAGAACTCGACACCGTCATGAAGCCTGCATCATCGGCGACATCATCAACGCGTATAAAAGACCAACACCCGTCACCAGCGCTTTGTGGGCTCGGTGGTTCTGCCACAACAGCGTCCACTAACGCGCTGACCTTTGCAATGCAGGCGCTGGTATCAATTATCGCCGTGTTCTTCTACCGGCCGTGATAACTGCTCCCTGGAATGCCTCGTCGATCTGCGGAACCGCGGCCCTCGGAACCCCAATGGATTGCGGTGCCAGAGAAACCCCAACCACCCCCCTAGCGGTACGGATGGCAGCACCGTCGCACGGCAGCCAAGAACTCGACACCGTCATGAAGCCTGCATCATCGGCGACAACATCAACGCGTATAAAACTTTGCAATGCAGGCGCTGGTATCAATCATCGCCAGTGTTCTGCTACCCGCCGTGATTACTGCTCCCTGGAATGCCTCGTCGATCTGCGGAACCGCGGCCCTCGGAACCCAATGGATTGCGGTGCCAGGGAAACCCCAACCACCCCCGTAGCGGTACGGATGGCAGCACCGACGCACGGCAGCCAAGAACTCGACACCGTCATGAAGCCTGCATCATCGGCGACAACATCAACGCATATAAAACTTTGCAATGCAGGCACTGGTATCAATTATCGCCCGTGTTCTGCTACTGGCTGCGATAACTGCTCCCTGGAATGACTCGTCGATCTGCGCTACCGCGGACCTCGGTACCCCAATAGATTTCGTTGCCCGAGAGACACCAACCACCCCGGTAGCAGTGCTGATGGCAGCACCGTCGCACGGCAGCCAAGAACTATACACCGTCATAAAGCCTGCATCATCGGCGACAACATCAACGCGTATAAAAGACCGAGACGCGTCACCAACGCTTTGTGGGCTAGGTGGCTCTGCCCCAACAGCGTCCACTAACGCGCTGACCTTTGCAATGCAGGCGCTGGTATCAATTATCGCCGTGTTCTTCTACCGGCCGTGATAACTGCTCCCAGGAATACCTCGTCGATCTGCGGAACCGCGGCTCTCGGAACCCCAATTGATTGCGGTGCCAGAGAAACACCAACCACCCCCGTAGCGGTATGGATGGCAGCACCGTCGCACAGCAGCCAAGAACTCTGCACCGTCATGAAGCCTGCATCATCGGCGACATCATCAACGCGTACCAAAGACTGACACCCGTCACCAGCGCTTGTGGGCTAGGTGGCTCTGCCACAACAGCGTCCACTAACGCGCTCACCTTTGCAATGCAGGCGCTGGTATCAATTATCGCCCGTGTTCTGCCAGCGGCTGTGATAACATCTCCTGGAATTCGTCGTCAATCTGCGCAACCGCGGCCCTCGGTACCCCAATGGATTGCGGTTCCAGAGAAACACCAACCACCCCGTAGCAGTGCTGATGGAAGCACCGTCGCACGGCAGCCAAGAACTTGGCACCGTCATGAAGCCTGCATCATCGGCGACAACATCAACGCGTATAAAACTTTGCAATGCAGGCGCTGGTATCAATCATCGCCAGTGTTCTGCTACCGGCCGTGATTACTGCTCCCTGGAATTCATCGTCGATCTGCGCAACCCCGGCCCTCGGTACCCCAATGGATTGCGGTTCAGGAGAAACACCATCCACCCCCGTAGCAGTGCTGATGGAAGCACCGTCGCACGGCAGCGAAGAACTCGACACCGTCATGAAGCCTGCATCATCGGCGACATCATCAGCGCGTATAAAAGACCGACACCCGTCACCAGCTCTTTGTGGGCTAGGTGGCTCTGCCACAACAGCGTCCACTAACGCGCTCACCTTTGCAATGCAGGCGCTGGTATCAATTATCGCCCGTGTTCTGCCAGCGGCTGTGATAACATCTCCTGGAATTCGTCGTCAATCTGCGCAACCGCGGCCCTCGGTACCCCAATGGATTGCGGTTCCAGAGAAACACCAACCACCCCCGTAGCAGTGCTGATGGAAGCACCGTCGCACGGCAGCCAAGAACTCGACACCATCATGAAGCCTGCATCAACGGCGACCTCATGAACGCGTGTAAAAGACCGACACCCGTCACCAGCGCTTTATGGGCTAGGTGGCTCTGCCACAACAGCGTTCACAGAGACGCTGACCTTTGCAATGCAGGCGCTGGTATCAAATATCGCCCGTGTTCTGCTACCGGCCGTGATAACTGCTCCCTGGAATGCCCCGTCGATCTGTGCGGCCCTCGGTACCCCAATGAATTGCGGTGCCAGAGAAACACCAACCACATCCGTAGCAGTGCTGATGGGAGCACCGTGGCACTGCAGCCAAGAACTCGACACCGTCATAAAGCCTGAATCATCGTCGACATCATCAGCGCGTATAAAAGACCGGCACCCGTCACCAGCGCTTTGTGGGCTAGGTGTCTCTGCCACAACAGCGTCCACTAACGCGCTCACCTTTGCAATGCAGGCGCTGGTATCATTTATCGCCCGTGCTCTGCTACCGGCCGTGATAACTGCTCCCCGGAATGCCCCGTCGATGTGCCCAGCCCTCGGTACCAAAATGGTTTGCGGTGCCAGAGAAACACCAACCACACCCGTAGCAGTGCTGATGGCAGCACCGTCGCACGGCAGCCGAGAACCCGAAACCGTAATGAAGCCTGCATCATCGGCGACATCATCAATTCGTATAAAAGACTGACACCCGTCACCAGCGCTTTCTGGGCTAGGTGGCTCTGCCACAACAGCGTCCACTAACGCGCTCACCTTTGCAATGCAGGCGCTGGTATCAATTATCGCCCGCGTTCTGCCAGCGGCTGTGATAACATCTCCTGGAATTCGTCGTCAATCTGCGCAACCGCGGCCCTCGGTACCCCAATGGATTGCGGTTCCAGAGAAACACCAACCACCCCCGTAGCAGTGCTGATGGAAGCACCGTCGCCCTGCAGCCAAGAACACGACACCGTCATGAAGCCTGCATCAACGGCGACCTCATGAACGCGTGTAAAAGACCGACACCCGTCACAAGCGCTTTATGGGCTAGGTGGCTCTGCCACAACAGCGTTCACAGAGACGCTGACCTTTGCAATGCAGGCGCTGGTATCAAATATCGCCCGTGTTCTGCTACCGGCCGTGATAACTGCTCCCTGGAATGCCCCGTCGATCTGTGCGGCCCTCGGTACACCAATGAAATGCGGTGCCAGAGAAACACCAACCACATCCGTAGCAGTGCTGATGGGAGCACCGTCGCAGGGCTGCCAAGAACTCGACACTATCATGAAGCCTGCATCATCGGCTACATCATCAACGCGTATAAAAGACGGACACCCGTCACCAGCGCTTTGTGGGCTAGGTGTCTCTGCCACAACAGCGTCCACTAACGCGCTCACCTTTGCAATGCAGGCGCTTGTATCAATCATCGCCAGTGTTCTGCTACCGGCCGTGATTACTGCTCCCTGGAATTCATCGTCGATCTGCGCAACCCCGGCCCTCGGTACCCCAATGGATTGCGGTTCAGGAGAAACACCATCCACCCCCGTAGCACTCCTGATGGCAGCACCATCGCACGGCAGCCAAGAACTCGGCACCGTCATGAAGCCTGCATCATCGGCGACATCATCAACGCGTACCAAAGACTGACACCCGTCACCAGCGCTTGTGGGCTAGGTGGCTCTGCCACAACAGCGTCCACTAACACGCTCAACTTTGCAATGCAGACGCTGGTATCATTTAGCGCCCGTGCTCTGCTACCGGCCGTGATAACTGCTCCCTGGAATGCCCCGTCGATCTGCCCGGCCCTCGGTACCACAATGAATTGCGGTGCCAGAGAAACACCAACCACCCCCGTAGCAGTGCTGATGGAAGCACCGTCGCACGGCAGCGAAGAACTCGACACCGTAATGAAGCCTGCATCATCGGCGACATCATCAATGCGTATAAAAGACCGACACCCGTCACCAGCGCTTTCTGGGCTAGGTGGCTCTGCCACAACAGCGTCCACTAACGCGCTCACCTTTGATATGCAGGCGCTGGTATCAATTATCGCCCGTGTTCTGCCAGCGGCTGTGATAACATCTCCTGGAATTCGTCGTCAATCTGCGCAACCGCGGGCCTCGGTACCCCAATGAATTGCGGTTCCAGAGAAACACCAACCACCCCCGTAGCAGTGCTGATGGAAGCACCGTCGCACGGCAGCCAAGAACTTGGCACCGTCATGAAGCCTGCATCATCGGCGACATCATCAACGCGTATAAAAGACCGACACCCGTCACCAGCGCTTTGTGGGCTCGGTGGCTCTGCCACAACAGCGCCCACTAACGCGCTGACCTTTCCAATGCAGGCGCTGGTATCAATTATCGCCGTGTTCTTCTACCGGCCGTGATAACTGCTCCCTGGAATGCCCCGTCGATCTGCGGAACCGCGGCCCTCGGAACCCCAATGGATTGCGGTGCCAGAGAAACCCCAACCACCCCCGTAGCTGTACGGATGGCAGCACCGTCGCACGGCAGCCAAGAACTCGACACCGTCATGAAGCCTGCATCATCGGCGACAACATCAACGCGTATAAAACTTTGCAATGCAGGCGATGGTATCAATTATCGCCCGTGTTCTGCTACTGGCTGCGATAACTGCTCCCTGGAATGACTCGTCGATCTGCACAACCGCGGCCCTCGGTACCCCAATAGATTTCGTTGCCCGAGAGACACCAACCACCCCAGTAGCAGTGCTGATGACAGCACCGTCGCACGGCAGCCAAGAACTATACACCGTCATGAAGCCTGCATCATCGGCGACATGATCAACGCGTATAAAAGACCGAGACGCGTCACCAACGCTTTGTGGGCTAGGTGGCTCTGCCCCAACAGCGTCCACTAACGCGCTGACCTTTGCAATGCAGGCGCTGGTATCAATTATTGCCGTGTTCTTCTACCGGCCGTGATAACTGCTCCCTGGAATGCCTCGCCGATCTGCGGAACCGCGGCCCTCGGAACCCCAATGAATTGCGGTGCCAGAGAAACACCAACCACCCCCGCAGCGGTACGGATGGCAGCACCGTCGCACGGCAGCCAAGAACTCGACACCGTCATAAAGCCTGCATCATCGGCGACAACATCAACGCGTATAAAACTTTGCAATGCAGGCGCTGGTATCAATCATCGCCAGTGTTCTGCTACCAGCCGTGATTAGTGCTCCCTGGAATGACTCGTCGATCTGCGCAACCGCGGCCCTCGGTACCCCAATATATGGCGGTGCCAGAGAAACACCAACCACCCCCGTAGCAGTGCTGATGGCAGCACCGTCGCACGGCAGGCAAGAACTCGACACCGTCATGAAGCGTGCATCATCGGCGACATCATAAACGCGTATAAAAGACCGACACCCGTCACCAGCGCTTTGTGGGCTAGGTGGCTCTGCCACAACAGCGTCCACTAACGCGCTCACCTTTGCAATGCAGGCGCTGGTATCAATTATCGCCCGTGTTCTGCTAGCGGCCGTGATATCATCTCCCTGGAATTCGTCGTCAATCTGCGCAACCGCGGCCCTCGGTACCCCAATGGATTGCGGTTCCAGAGAAACACAAACCACCCCCGTAGCAGTGCTGATGGAAGCACCGTCGCATGGCAGCCAAGAACTCGACACCGTCATGAAGCCTGCATCATCGGCGACATCATCAACGCGTATAAAAGACCAACACCCGTCACCAGCGCTTTGTGGGCTCGGTGGTTCTGCCACAACAGCGTCCACTAACGCGCTGACCTTTGCAATGCAGGCGCTGGTATCAATTATCGCCGTGTTCTTCTACCGGCCGTGATAACTGCTCCCTGGAATGCCTCGTCGATCTGCGGAACCGCGGCCCTCGGAACCCCAATGGATTGCGGTGCCAGAGAAACCCCAACCACCCCCCTAGCGGTACGGATGGCAGCACCGTCGCACGGCAGCCAAGAACTCGACACCGTCATGAAGCCTGCATCATCGGCGACAACATCAACGCGTATAAAACTTTGCAATGCAGGCGCTGGTATCAATCATCGCCAGTGTTCTGCTACCCGCCGTGATTACTGCTCCCTGGAATGCCTCGTCAATCTGCGGAACCGCGGCCCTCGGAACCCAATGGATTGCGGTGCCAGAGAAACCCCAACCACCCCCGTAGCGGTACGGATGGCAGCACCGACGCACGGCAGCCAAGAACTCGACACCGTCATGAAGCCTGCATCATCGGCGACAACATCAACGCATATAAAACTTTGCAATGCAGGCGCTGGTATCAATTATCGCCCGTGTTCTGCTACTGGCTGCGATAACTGCTCCCTGGAATGACTCGTCGATCTGCGCAACCGCGGACCTCGGTACCCCAATAGATTTCGTTGCCCGAGAGACACCCATCACCCCGGTAGCAGTGCTGATGGCAGCACCGTCGCACGGCAGCCAAGAACTAGATTTCGTTGCCCGAGAGACACCAACCACCCCGGTAGCAGTGCTGATGGCAGCACCGTCGCACGGCAGCCAAGAACTATACACCGTCATAAAGCCTGCATCATCGGCGACAACATCAACGCGTATAAAAGACCGAGACGCGTCACCAACGCTTTGTGGGCTAGGTGGCTCTGCCCCAACAGCGTCCACTAACGCGCTGACCTTTGCAATGCAGGCGCTGGTATCAATTATCGCCGTGTTCTTCTACCGGCCGTGATAACTGCTCCCAGGAATACCTCGTCGATCTGCGGAACCGCGGCTCTCGGAACCCCAATTGATTGCGGTGCCAGAGAAACACCAACCACCCCCGTAGCGGTATGGATGGCAGCACCGTCGCACAGCAGCCAAGAACTCTGCACCGTCATGAAGCCTGCATCATCGGCGACATCATCAACGCGTACCAAAGACTGACACCCGTCACCAGCGCTTGTGGGCTAGGTGGCTCTGCCACAACAGCGTCCACTAACGCGCTCACCTTTGCAATGCAGGCGCTGGTATCAATTATCGCCCGTGTTCTGCCAGCGGCTGTGATAACATCTCCTGGAATTCGTCGTCAATCTGCGCAACCGCGGCCCTCGGTACCCCAATGGATTGCGGTTCCAGAGAAACACCAACCACCCCGTAGCAGTGCTGATGGAAGCACCGTCGCACGGCAGCCAAGAACTTGGCACCGTCATGAAGCCTGCATCATCGGCGACAACATCAACGCGTATAAAACTTTGCAATGTAGGCGCTGGTATCAATCATCGCCAGTGTTCTGCTACCGGCCGTGATTACTGCTCCCTGGAATTCATCGTCGATCTGCGCAACCCCGGCCCTCGGTACCCCAATGGATTGCGGTTCAGGAGAAACACCATCCACCCCCGTAGCAGTGCTGATGGAAGCACCGTCGCACGGCAGCGAAGAACTCGACACCGTCATGAAGCCTGCATCATCGGCGACATCATCAGCGCGTATAAAAGACCGACACCCGTCACCAGCTCTTTGTGGGCTAGGTGGCTCTGCCACAACAGCGTCCACTAACGCGCTCACCTTTGCAATGCAGGCGCTGGTATCAATTATCGCCCGTGTTCTGCCAGCGGCTGTGATAACATCTCCTGGAATTCGTCGTCAATCTGCGCAACCGCGGCCCTCGGTACCCCAATGGATTGCGGTTCCAGAGAAACACCAACCACCCCCGTAGCAGTGCTGATGGAAGCACCGTCGCACGGCAGCCAAGAACTCGACACCATCATGAAGCCTGCATCAACGGCGACCTCATGAACGCGTGTAAAAGACCGACACCCGTCACCAGCGCTTTATGGGCTAGGTGGCTCTGCCACAACAGCGTTCACAGAGACGCTGACCTTTGCAATGCAGGCGCTGGTATCAAATATCGCCCGTGTTCTGCTACCGGCCGTGATAACTGCTCCCTGGAATGCCCCGTCGATCTGTGCGGCCCTCGGTACCCCAATGAATTGCGGTGCCAGAGAAACACCAACCACATCCGTAGCAGTGCTGATGGGAGCACCGTGGCACTGCAGCCAAGAACTCGACACCGTCATAAAGCCTGAATCATCGTCGACATCATCAGCGCGTATAAAAGACCGGCACCCGTCACCAGCGCTTTGTGGGCTAGGTGTCTCTGCCACAACAGCGTCCACTAACGCGCTCACCTTTGCAATGCAGGCGCTGGTATCATTTATCGCCCGTGCTCTGCTACCGGCCGTGATAACTGCTCCCCGGAATGCCCCGTCGATGTGCCCAGCCCTCGGTACCAAAATGGTTTGCGGTGCCAGAGAAACACCAACCACACCCGTAGCAGTGCTGATGGCAGCACCGTCGCACGGCAGCCGAGAACCCGAAACCGTAATGAAGCCTGCATCATCGGCGACATCATCAATTCGTATAAAAGACTGACACCCGTCACCAGCGCTTTCTGGGCTAGGTTGCTCTGCCACAACAGCGTCCACTAACGCGCTCACCTTTGCAATGCAGGCGCTGGTATCAATTATCGCCCGCGTTCTGCCAGCGGCTGTGATAACATCTCCTGGAATTCGTCGTCAATCTGCGCAACCGCGGCCCTCGGTACCCCAATGGATTGCGGTTCCAGAGAAACACCAACCACCCCCGTAGCAGTGCTGATGGAAGCACCGTCGCCCTGCAGCCAAGAACACGACACCGTCATGAAGCCTGCATCAACGGCGACCTCATGAACGCGTGTAAAAGACCGACACCCGTCACAAGCGCTTTATGGGCTAGGTGGCTCTGCCACAACAGCGTTCACAGAGACGCTGACCTTTGCAATGCAGGCGCTGGTATCAAATATCGCCCGTGTTCTGCTACCGGCCGTGATAACTGCTCCCTGGAATGCCCCGTCGATCTGTGCGGCCCTCGGTACACCAATGAAATGCGGTGCCAGAGAAACACCAACCACATCCGTAGCAGTGCTGATGGGAGCACCGTCGCAGGGCTGCCAAGAACTCGACACTATCATGAAGCCTGCATCATCGGCTACATCATCAACGCGTATAAAAGACGGACACCCGTCACCAGCGCTTTGTGGGCTAGGTGTCTCTGCCACAACAGCGTCCACTAACGCGCTCACCTTTGCAATGCAGGCGCTTGTATCAATCATCGCCAGTGTTCTGCTACCGGCCGTGATTACTGCTCCCTGGAATTCATCGTCGATCTGCGCAACCCCGGCCCTCGGTACCCCAATGGATTGCGGTTCAGGAGAAACACCATCCACCCCCGTAGCACTCCTGATGGCAGCACCATCGCACGGCAGCCAAGAACTCGGCACCGTCATGAAGCCTGCATCATCGGCGACATCATCAACGCGTACCAAAGACTGACACCCGTCACCAGCGCTTGTGGGCTAGGTGGCTCTGCCACAACAGCGTCCACTAACACGCTCAACTTTGCAATGCAGACGCTGGTATCATTTAGCGCCCGTGCTCTGCTACCGGCCGTGATAACTGCTCCCTGGAATGCCCCGTCGATCTGCCTGGCCCTCGGTACCACAATGAATTGCGGTGCCAGAGAAACACCAACCACCCCCGTAGCAGTGCTGATGGAAGCACCGTCGCACGGCAGCGAAGAACTCGACACCGTAATGAAGCCTGCATCATCGGCGACATCATCAATGCGTATAAAAGACCGACACCCGTCACCAGCGCTTTCTGGGCTAGGTGGCTCTGCCACAACAGCGTCCACTAACGCGCTCACCTTTGCAATGCAGGCGCTGGTATCATTTATCGCCCGTGTTCTGCCAGCGGCTGTGATAACATCTCCTGGAATTCGTCGTCAATCTGCGCAACCGCGGGCCTCGGTACCCCAATGAATTGCGGTTCCAGAGAAACACCAACCACCCCCGTAGCAGTGCTGATGGAAGCACCGTCGCACGGCAGCCAAGAACTTGGCACCGTCATGAAGCCTGCATCATCGGCGACATCATCAACGCGTATAAAAGACCGACACCCGTCACCAGCGCTTTGTGGGCTCGGTGGCTCTGCCACAACAGCGCCCACTAACGCGCTGACCTTTCCAATGCAGGCGCTGGTATCAATTATCGCCGTGTTCTTCTACCGGCCGTGATAACTGCTCCCTGGAATGCCCCGTCGATCTGCGGAACCGCGGCCCTCGGAACCCCAATGGATTGCGGTGCCAGAGAAACCCCAACCACCCCCGTAGCTGTACGGATGGCAGCACCGTCGCACGGCAGCCAAGAACTCGACACCGTCATGAAGCCTGCATCATCGGCGACAACATCAACGCGTATAAAACTTTGCAATGCAGGCGATGGTATCAATTATCGCCCGTGTTCTGCTACTGGCTGCGATAACTGCTCCCTGGAATGACTCGTCGATCTGCACAACCGCGGCCCTCGGTACCCCAATAGATTTCGTTGCCCGAGAGACACCAACCACCCCAGTAGCAGTGCTGATGACAGCACCGTCGCACGGCAGCCAAGAACTATACACCGTCATGAAGCCTGCATCATCGGCGACATGATCAACGCGTATAAAAGACCGAGACGCGTCACCAACGCTTTGTGGGCTAGGTGGCTCTGCCCCAACAGCGTCCACTAACGCGCTGACCTTTGCAATGCAGGCGCTGGTATCAATTATTGCCGTGTTCTTCTACCGGCCGTGATAACTGCTCCCTGGAATGCCTCGCCGATCTGCGGAACCGCGGCCCTCGGAACCCCAATGAATTGCGGTGCCAGAGAAACACCAACCACCCCCGCAGCGGTACGGATGGCAGCACCGTCGCACGGCAGCCAAGAACTCGACACCGTCATAAAGCCTGCATCATCGGCGACAACATCAACGCGTATAAAACTTTGCAATGCAGGCGCTGGTATCAATCATCGCCAGTGTTCTGCTACCAGCCGTGATTAGTGCTCCCTGGAATGACTCGTCGATCTGCGCAACCGCGGCCCTCGGTACCCCAATATATGGCGGTGCCAGAGAAACACCAACCACCCCCGTAGCAGTGCTGATGGCAGCACCGTCGCACGGCAGGCAAGAACTCGACACCGTCATGAAGCGTGCATCATCGGCGACATCATAAACGCGTATAAAAGACCGACACCCGTCACCAGCGCTTTGTGGGCTAGGTGGCTCTGCCACAACAGCGTCCACTAACGCGCTCACCTTTGCAATGCAGGCGCTGGTATCAATTATCGCCCGTGTTCTGCTAGCGGCCGTGATATCATCTCCCTGGAATTCGTCGTCAATCTGCGCAACCGCGGCCCTCGGTACCCCAATGGATTGCGGTTCCAGAGAAACACAAACCACCCCCGTAGCAGTGCTGATGGAAGCACCGTCGCATGGCAGCCAAGAACTCGACACCGTCATGAAGCCTGCATCATCGGCGACATCATCAACGCGTATAAAAGACCAACACCCGTCACCAGCGCTTTGTGGGCTCGGTGGTTCTGCCACAACAGCGTCCACTAACGCGCTGACCTTTGCAATGCAGGCGCTGGTATCAATTATCGCCGTGTTCTTCTACCGGCCGTGATAACTGCTCCCTGGAATGCCTCGTCGATCTGCGGAACCGCGGCCCTCGGAACCCCAATGGATTGCGGTGCCAGAGAAACCCCAACCACCCCCCTAGCGGTACGGATGGCAGCACCGTCGCACGGCAGCCAAGAACTCGACACCGTCATGAAGCCTGCATCATCGGCGACAACATCAACGCGTATAAAACTTTGCAATGCAGGCGCTGGTATCAATCATCGCCAGTGTTCTGCTACCCGCCGTGATTACTGCTCCCTGGAATGCCTCGTCAATCTGCGGAACCGCGGCCCTCGGAACCCAATGGATTGCGGTGCCAGAGAAACCCCAACCACCCCCGTAGCGGTACGGATGGCAGCACCGACGCACGGCAGCCAAGAACTCGACACCGTCATGAAGCCTGCATCATCGGCGACAACATCAACGCATATAAAACTTTGCAATGCAGGCGCTGGTATCAATTATCGCCCGTGTTCTGCTACTGGCTGCGATAACTGCTCCCTGGAATGACTCGTCGATCTGCGCAACCGCGGACCTCGGTACCCCAATAGATTTCGTTGCCCGAGAGACACCCATCACCCCGGTAGCAGTGCTGATGGCAGCACCGTCGCACGGCAGCCAAGAACTAGATTTCGTTGCCCGAGAGACACCAACCACCCCGGTAGCAGTGCTGATGGCAGCACCGTCGCACGGCAGCCAAGAACTATACACCGTCATAAAGCCTGCATCATCGGCGACAACATCAACGCGTATAAAAGACCGAGACGCGTCACCAACGCTTTGTGGGCTAGGTGGCTCTGCCCCAACAGCGTCCACTAACGCGCTGACCTTTGCAATGCAGGCGCTGGTATCAATTATCGCCGTGTTCTTCTACCGGCCGTGATAACTGCTCCCAGGAATACCTCGTCGATCTGCGGAACCGCGGCTCTCGGAACCCCAATTGATTGCGGTGCCAGAGAAACACCAACCACCCCCGTAGCGGTATGGATGGCAGCACCGTCGCACAGCAGCCAAGAACTCGGCACCGTCATGAAGCCTGCATCATCGGCGACAACATCAACGCGTATAAAACTTTGCAATGCAGGCGCTGGTATCAATCATCGCCAGTGTTCTGCTACCGGCCGTGATTACTGCTCCCTGGAATTCATCGTCGATCTGCGCAACCCCGGCCCTCGGTACCCCAATGGATTGCGGTTCAGGAGAAACACCATCCACCCCCGTAGCAGTGCTGATGGAAGCACCGTCGCATGGCAGCGAAGAACTCGACACCGTAATGAAGCCTGCATCATCGGCGACATCATCAATTCGTATAAAAGACTGACACCCGTCACCAGCGCTTTCTGGGCTAGGTGGCTCTGCCACAACAGCGTCCACTAACGCGCTCACCTTTGCAATGCAGGCGCTGGTATCAATTATCGCCCGCGTTCTGCCAGCGGCTGTGATAACATCTCCTGGAATTCGTCGTCAATCTGCGCAACCGCGGCCCTCGGTACCCCAATGGATTGCGGTTCCAGAGAAACACCAACCACCCCCGTAGCAGTGCTGATGGAAGCACCGTCGCACTGCAGCCAAGAACACGACACCGTCATGAAGCCTGCATCAACGGCGACCTCATGAACGCGTGTAAAAGACCGACACCCGTCACCAGCGCTTTATGGGCTAGGTGGCTCTGCCACAACAGCGTTCACAGAGACGCTGACCTTTGCAATGCAGGCGCTGGTATCAAATATCGCCCGTGTTCTGCTACCGGCCGTGATAACTGCTCCCTGGAATGCCCCGTCGATCTGTGCGGCCCTCGGTACCCCAATGAATTGCGGTGCCACAGAAACACCAACCACATCCGTAGCAGTGCTGATGGGAGCACCGTCGCAGGGCTGCCAAGAACTCGACACTATCATGAAGCCTGCATCATCGGCTACATCATCAACGCGTATAAAAGACGGACACCCGTCACCAGCGCTTTGTGGGCTAGGTGTCTCTGCCACAACAGCGTCCACTAACGCACTCACCTTTGCAATGCAGGCGCTGGTATCAATCATCGCCAGTGTTCTGCTACCGGCCGTGATTACTGCTCCCTGGAATTCATCGTCGATCTGCGCAACCCCGGCCCTCGGTACCCCAATGGATTGCGGTTCAGGAGAAACACCATCCACCCCCGTAGCACTCCTGATGGCAGCACCATCGCACGGCAGCCAAGAACTCGGCACCGTCATGAAGCCTGCATCATCGGCGACATCATCAACGCGTACCAAAGACTGACACCCGTCACCAGCGCTTGTGGGCTAGGTGGCTCTGCCACAACAGCGTCCACTAACACGCTCAACTTTGCAATGCAGACGCTGGTATCATTTAGCGCCCGTGCTCTGCTACCGGCCGTGATAACTGCTCCCTGGAATGCCCCGTCGATCTGCCCGGCCCTCGGTACCACAATGAATTGCGGTGCCAGAGAAACACCAACCACCCCCGTAGCAGTGCTGATGGAAGCACCGTCGCACGGCAGCGAAGAACTCGACACCGTAATGAAGCCTGCATCATCGGCGACATCATCAATGCGTATAAAAGACCGACACCCGTCACCAGCGCTTTCTGGGCTAGGTGGCTCTGCCACAACAGCGTCCACTAACGCGCTCACCTTTGCAATGCAGGCGCTGGTATCAATTATCGCCCGTGTTCTGCCAGCGGCTGTGATAACATCTCCTGGAATTCGTCGTCAATCTGCGCAACCGCGGCCCTCGGTACCCCAATGGATTGCGGTTCCAGAGAAACACCAACCACCCCCGTAGCAGTGCTGATGGAAGCACCGTCGCACGGCAGCCAAGAACTTGGCACCGTCATGAAGCCTGCATCATCGGCGACATCATCAACGCGTATAAAAGACCGACACCCGTCACCAGCGCTTTGTGGGCTCGGTGGCTCTGCCACAACAGCGCCCACTAACGCGCTGACCTTTCCAATGCAGGCGCTGGTATCAATTATCGCCGTGTTCTTCTACCGGCCGTGATAACTGCTCCCTGGAATGCCCCGTCGATCTGCGGAACCGCGGCCCTCGGAACCCCAATGGATTGCGGTGCCAGAGAAACCCCAACCACCCCCGTAGCTGTACGGATGGCAGCACCGTCGCACGGCAGCCAAGAACTCGACACCGTCATGAAGCCTGCATCATCGGCGACAACATCAACGCGTATAAAACTTCGCAATGCAGGCGATGGTATCAATTATCGCCCGTGTTCTGCTACTGGCTGCGATAACTGCTCCCTGGAATGACTCGTCGATCTGCGCAACCGCGGCCCTCGGTACCCCAATAGATTTCGTTGCCCGAGAGACACCAACCACCCCGGTAGCAGTGCTGATGACAGCACCGTCGCACGGCAGCCAAGAACTATACACCGTCATGAAGCCTGCATCATCGGCGACATGATCAACGCGTATAAAAGACCGAGACGCGTCACCAACGCTTTGTGGGCTAGGTGGCTCTGCCCCAACAGCGTCCACTAACGCGCTGACCTTTGCAATGCAGGCGCTGGTATCAATTATTGCCGTGTTCTTCTACCGGCCGTGATAACTGCTCCCTGGAATGTCTCGCCGATCTGCGGAACCGCGGCCCTCGGAACCCCAATGGATTGCGGTGCCAGAGAAACACCAACCACCCCCGTAGCGGTACGGATGGCAGCACCGTCGCACGGCAGCCAAGAACTCGACACCGTCATAAAGCCTGCATCATCGGCGACAACATCAACGCGTATAAAACTTTGCAATGCAGGCGCTGGTATCAATCATCGCCAGTGTTCTGCTACCAGCCGTGATTACTGCTCCCTGGAATGACTCGTCGATCTGCGCAACCGCGGCCCTCGGTACCCCAATATATGGCGGTGCCAGAGAAACACCAACCACCCCCGTAGCAGTGCTGATGGCAGCACCGTCGCACGGCAGGCAAGAACTCGACACCGTCATGAAGCGTGCATCATCGGCGACATCATAAACGCGTATAAAAGACCGACACCCGTCACCAGCCCTTTGTGGGCTAGGTGGCTCTGCCACAACAGCGTCCCCTAACGCGCTGAGCTTTGCAATGCAGGCGCTGGTATCAATTATCGCCCGTGTTCTCCTACCGGCCGTGATAACTCCTCCCTTGAATGACTCGTCGATCTGCGCAACCGCGGCCCTCGGTACCCCAATGAATTGCGATGCCCGAGGGACACCAACCACCCCCGTAGCAGTGCTGATGGCAGAACCGTCGCACGGCAGCCAAGAACTTGGCACCGTCATGAAGCCTGCATCATCGGCGACATCATCAACGCGTATAAAAGACCGACACCCGTCACCAGCGCTTTGTGGGCTCGGTGGCTCTGCCAGAACAGCGTCCACTAACGCGCTGACCTTTGCAATGCAGGCGCTGGTATCAATTATCGTCGTGTTCTTCTACCGGACGTGATAACTGCTTCCTGGAATGCCTAGTCGATCTGCGGAACCGCGGCCCTCGGAACCCAAATGGATTGCGGTGCCAGAGAAACCCCAACCACCCCCGTAGCGGTACGGATGGCAGCACCGTAGCACGGCAGCCAAGAAATCGACACCGTCATGAAGCCTGCATCATCGGCGACAACATCAACGCGTATAAAACTTTGCAATGCAGGCGCTGGTATCAATTATCGCCCGTGTTCTGCTAGTGGCTGCGATAACGGCTCCCTGGAATGACTCGTCGATCTGCGCAACCGCGGCCCTCGGTACCCCAATATATTTCGTTGCCCGAGAGACACCAACCACTCCGGTAGCAGTGCTGATGGCAGCACCGTCGCACGGCAGCCAAGAACTATACACCGTCATGAAGCCTGCATCATCGGCGGCAACATCAACGCGTATAAAAGACCGAGACGCGTCACCAACGCTTTGTGGGCTAGGTGGCTCTGCCCCAACAGCGTCCACAAACGCGCTGACCTTTGCAATGCAGGCACTGGTATCAATTATCGCCGTGTTCTTCTACCGGCCGTGATAACTGCTCCCTGGAATGCCTCGTCGATCTGCGGAACCGCGGCCCTCGGAACCCCAATGTATTGCGGTGCCAGAGAAACACCAAACACCCCCGTAGCGGTATGGATGGCAGCACCGTCGCACGGCAGCCAAGAACTCGACACCGTCATGAAGCCTGCATCATCGGCGACAACATCAACGCGTATAAAACTTTGCAATGCAGAAGCTGGCATCACTCATCGCCAGTGTTCTGCTACCGGCCGTGATTACTGCTCCCTGGAATGACTCGTCGATCTGCGCAACCGCGGCCCTCGGTACCCCAATGGATTGTGGTGCCTGAGAGACACCATCCACCCCCGTAGCACTCCTGATGGCAGCACCATCGCACGGCAGCCAAGAACTCGGCACCGTCATGAAGCCTGCATCATGAGGGACATCATCACCGCGTAGTAAAGACCGACACCCGTCACCAGCGCTTTGTGGGCTAGGTGGCTCTGCCACAACTGCGTCCACTAACGCGCGGACCTTTGCAATGCAGGCGCTAGTTTCAATTATCTCCCGTGTTCTCTTACCGGCCGCAATAACTGCTGCCTGGAATGACTCGTCCATCTGCGCAACCGCGGCCCTCGGTACCCCAATGGATTGCCGTGCCCGAGAGACACCAACCACCCCCGTAGCACTGCTGATGGCAGCACCGTCGCACGGCAGCCAAGAACTCGACACCGTCATGAAGCCTGCATCGTCGGCGACAACATCAACGCGTATAAAACTTTGCAATGCAGGCGCTGGTATCAATCGTCGCCTGTATTCTGCTACCGGCCGTGATAACTGCTCCCTGGAATGACTCGTCGATCTGCGCAACCGCGGCCCTCGGTACCACAATGGATTGCAGCGCCCGAGAGACACCAACCACCCCCGTAGCAGTGCTGATGGAAGCACCGTCGCACGGCAGCCAAGAGCTCGACACCATCATGAAGCCGGCGTCATCGGCGACATCATCAACGCGTATAAGAGACCGACACCCGTCACCAGCGCTTTGTGGGCTAGCTGGCTCTGCCACAACAGCGTCCACTAACGCGCTGACCTTTGCAATGCAGGTCTGGTATCAATTATCGCCGTGTTCTGCTACCGGCCGTTATAACTTCTCCCTGGAATGCCTCGTCAATGTGCGCAACTGTGGCCCTCGGTACCACAATATATTGCGGTGCCAGAGAAACACCAACCACCCCCTTAGCAGTGCTGATGGCAGCACCGTCGCACGGCCGGCAAGAACTCGACACCGTCATGTAGCGTGCATCATCGGCGACATCATAAACGCGTATAAAAGACCGACACCCGTCACCAGCCCTTTCTGGGCTAGGTGGCTCTGCCACAACAGCGTCCACTAACGCGCTGAGCTTTGCAATGCAGGCGCTGGTATCATTTATCGCCCGTGTTCTCCTACCGGCCGTGATAACTCCTCCCTTGAATGACTCGTCGATCTGCGCAACCGCGGCCCTCGGAGCCCCAATGGATTGCACTGCCCGAGAGACACCAACCACCCCCGTAGCACTGCTGATGGCAGCACCGTCGCACGGCAGCTATGAACTCGACACCATCATGAAGCCGGCGTCATCGGCGACATCATCAACGCGTATAAGAGACCGACGCCCGTCACCAGCGCTTTGTGGGCTAGGTGGCTCTGCCACAACAGCATCCACTAACGCGCTGACCTTTGCAATGCAGGCGCTGGTGTCAATTATCGCCCGTGTTCTGCTACCGGCCGTGATAACTGCTCCCTGGAATGACTCGTCGATCTGCGCAACCGCGGCCCTCGGTACCAGAATGGATTGCGGTGCCCGAGAGACACCAACCACCCCCGTAGCAGTGCTGATGGAAGCACCCTCACACGGCAGCCAAGAACTCGACACCGTCATGAAGCCTGCATCATCGGCGACATCATCAACGCGTATCAAAGACTGACACCCGTCACCAGCGCTTTGTGGGCTAGGTGGCTCTGCCACAACAGCGTCCACTGTATCAATTATCACCCGTGTTCTGCTACCGGCGGTGATTATTGCTCCCTGGAATGCCTTGTCGTTCTGCGCAACCGCGGCCCTCTGTACCCCAATGAATTGCGATGCTCGAGAGACACCAACCACCCCCGTAGCAGTGCTGATGGGAGCACCTTCGCACGGCAGCCATGAACTAGACACCATCATGAAGCCTGCATCATCGGCGACATCATCAACGCGTATAAAAGACCGACACCCGTCACCAGCGCTTTGTGAGCTAGGTGGCTCTGCCACAACAGAGTCCTCTAACGCGCTGACCTTTGCAGTGCAAGCACTCGTATGAATTATCGCCCGTGTTCTGCAACCGGCCGTGATTACTGCTCCCGGGAATGCCTCGTCAATCTGCGCAACTGCGGCCCTCGGTACCCCAATGGATTGTGGTGCCCGAGAGACACCAACCAGCCCCGTAGCAGTGCTGATGGCAGAACCGTCGCACGGCAGCCAAGAACTCGACACCGTCATGAAGCCTGCATCATCGGCGACAACATCAACGCGTATAAAACTTTGCAATGCAGGCGCTGGTATCAATTATCGCCCGTGTTCTACTACTGGCTGCGATAACTGCTCCCTGGAATGACTCGTCGACCTGCGCAACCGCGGCCCTCGGAGCCCCAATGGATTGCAGTGCCCGAGAGACACCAACCACCCCCGTAGCAGTGCTGATGGCAGCACCGTCGCACTGCAGGCAAGAACTAGACACCGTCATGAAGCCTGCATCATCGGCGACATCATCAACGCGTATAAAAGACCGGCACCCGTCAACAGCGCTTTGTGGGCTTGGTGGCTCTGCCAAAACAGCGTCCACCAACGCGCTGACCTTTGCAATGCAGACGCTGGTATCAATTATCGCCCGTGTTCTGCTACTGGCTGCGATAACGGCTCCCTCGAATGACTCGTCGATCTGCGCAACCGCGGCCCTCGGTACCTCAATAGATTTCGGTGCCCAAAAGACACCAACCACCCCGATAGCAGTGCTGATGGCAGCACCGTCGCACAGCAGCAAAGAACTATACACCGTCATGAAGCCTGCATCATCGGCGACAACATCAACGCATATAAAAGACCGAGACGCGTCACCAACGCTTTGTGGGCTAGGTGGCTCTGCCCCAACAGCATCCACTAACGCGCTGACCTTTGCAATGCAGGCGCTGGTGTCAATTATCGCCCGTGTTCTGCTACCGGCCGTGATAACTGCTCCCTGGAATGACTCGTCGATCTGCGCAACCGCGGCCCTCGGTACCAGAATGGATTGCGGTGCCCGAGAGACACCAACCACCCCCGTAGCAGTGCTGATGGAAGCACCCTCACACGGCAGCCAAGAACTCGACACCGTCATGAAGCCTGCATCATCGGCGACATCATCAACGCGTATCAAAGACTGACACCCGTCACCAGCGCTTTGTGGGCTAGGTGGCTCTGCCACAACAGCGTCCACTAACGCGCTGACCTTTGCATTGCAGGCGCTGGTATCAATTATCACCCGTGTTCTGCAACCGGCCGTGATT
This sequence comes from Haemaphysalis longicornis, assembly GCF_048455015.1. NCBI lineage: Eukaryota > Metazoa > Arthropoda > Arachnida > Ixodida > Ixodidae > Haemaphysalis > Haemaphysalis longicornis. The sequence continues at coordinate 210,540,167 of NW_027526361.1, read as the reverse complement.
ACTGCTCCCGGGAATGCCTCGTCAATCTGCGCAACTGCGGCCCTCGGTACCCCAATGGATTGTGGTGCCCGAGAGACACCAACCACCCCCGTAGCACTGCTGATGGCAGCACCGTCGCACGGCAGCTAAGAACTCGACACCATCATGAAGCCGGCGTCATCGGCGACATCATCAACGCGTATAAGAGACCGACACCCGTCACCAGCGCTTTGTGGGCTAGGTGGCTCTGCCACAACAGCGTCCACTAACGCGCTGACCTTTGCAATGCAGGTCTGGTATCAATTATCGCCGTGTTCTGCTACCGGCCATGATAACTTCTCCCTGGAATGCCTCGTCAATGTGCGCAACCGTGGCCCTCGGTACCCCAATATATTGCGGTGCCAGAGAAACACCAACCACCCCCGTAGCAGTGCTGATGGCAGCACCGTCGCACTGCAGGCAAGAACTCGACACCGTCATGAAGGGTGCATCATCGGCGACATCATAAACGCGTATAAAAGACCGACACCCGTCCCCAGCCCTTTGTGGGCTAGGTGGCTCTGCCACAACAGCGTCCACTAACGCGCTGAGGTTTGCAATGCAGGCGCTGGTATCAATTATCGCCCGTGTTCTCCTACCGGCCATGATAGCTCCTCCCTTGAATGATGCGTCGATCTTCGCAACCGCGGCCCTCGGTACCCCAATGGATTGCGATGCCCGAGAGACACCAACCACCCCCGTAGCAGTGCTGATGGCAGCGCCGTCGCACGGCAGCTAAGAACTCGACACCGTCATGAAGCCTGCATCATGAGGGACATCATCACCGCGTAGAAAAGACCGACACCCGTCAACAGCGCTTTGTGGGCTAGGTGGCTCTGCCACAACAGCGTCCACTAACGCGCGGACCTTTGCAATGCAGGCGCTAGTTTCAATTATCTCCCGTGTTCTCTTACCGGCCGCGATAACTGCTGCCTGGAATGACTCGTCCATCTGCGCAACCACGGCCCTCGGTACCCTAATGGATTGCCGTGCCCGAGAGACACCAACCACCCCCGTAGCACTGCTGATGGCAGCACCGTCGCATGGCAGCCAAGAACTCGACACCGTCATGAAGCCTGCATCATCGGCGACAACATCAACGCGTATAAAACTTTGCAATGCAGGCGCTGGTATCAATCATCGCCTGTGTTCTGCTACCGGCCGTGATAACTGCTCCCTGGAATGACTTGTCGATCTGCGCAACCGCGGCCCTCGGTACCAGAATGGATTGCGGTGCCCGAGAGACACCAACCACCCCCGTAGCAGTGCTGATGGAAGCACCCTCACACGGCAGCCAAGAACTCTACACCGTCATGAAGCCTGCATCATCGGCGACATCATCAACGCGTATCAAAGACTGACACCCGTCACCAGCGCTTTGTGGGCTAGGTGGCTCTGCCACAACAGCGTCCACTAACGTGCTGACCTTTGCAATGCAGGCGCTGGTATCAATTATCACCCGCGTTCTGCTACCGGCGGTGATTATTGCTCCCTGGAATGCCTCGTCGTTCTGCGCAACCGCGGCCCTCGGTACCCCAATGAATTGCGATGCTCGAGAGACACCAACCACCCCCGTAGCAGTGCTGATGGGAGCTCCTTGGCACGGCAGCCATGAACTAGACACCGTCATGAAGCCTGCATCATCGGCGGCATCATCAACGCGTATAAAAGACCGACACCCGTCACCAGCGCTTTGTGAGCTAGGTGGCTCTGCCACAACACAGTCCACTAACGCGCTTACCTTTGCAATGCAAGCACTCGTATCAATTATCGCCCGTGTTCTCCAACCGGCCGTGATTACTGCTCCCGGGAATGCCTCGTCAATCTGCGCAACTGCGGCCCTCGGCACCCCAATGGATTGCGGTGCCCGAGAGACACCAACCAGCCCCGTAGCAGTGCTGATGGCAGAACCGTCGCACGGCATTCAAGAACTCAACACCGTCATGAAGCCTGCATCATCGGCGACATCATCACCGCATACAAAAGACCGACACCCGTCACCAGCGCTTCGTGGGCTAGGTGGCTCTGCCACAACACCGTCCACTAACGCGCTAACCTTTGCAATGCAGGCGCTGGTATCAATTATCGCCCGTGTTCTGCTACCGGCGGTGATTACTGCTCCCTGGAATGCCTCGTCGATATGCGCAACCGCGGCCCTCGGTACCCCAATAGATTGCGATGCCCGAGAGACACCAACCACCTCCGTAGCAGTGCTGATGGGAGCACCTTCGCAGAGCACCCAAGAATTAGACACCGTCATGAAGCCTGCATCATCGGCGACAACATCAACGCGTATAAAACTTTGCAATGCAGGCGCTGGTATCAATTATCGCCCGTGTTCTGCTACTGGCTGCGATAACTGCTCCCTGGAATGACTCGTCGATCTGCGCAACCGCGGCCCTCGATACCCAATAGATTTCGTTGCCCGAGAGACACCAACCACTCCGGTAGCAGTGCTGATGGCAGCACCGTCGCACGGCAGTCAAGAACTATACACCGTCATGAAGCCTGCATCATCGGCGACAACATCAACGCGTATAAAAGACCGAGACGCGTCACCAACGCTTTGTGGGCTAGGTGGCTCTGCCCCAACAGCGTCCTCTAACGCGCTGACCTTTGCAATGCAGGCGCTGGTATCAATTATCGCCGTTTTCTTCTACCGGCCGTGATAACTGCTCCCTGGAATGCCTCGTCGATCTGCGGAACCGCGGCCCTCGGAACCCCAATGGATTGCAGTGCCAGAGAAACACCAACCACCCCCGTAGCGGTACGGATGGCAGCACCGTCGCACGGCAGCCAAGAACTCGACACCGTCATGAAGCCTGCATCATCGGCGACAACATCAACGCGTATAAAACTTAGCAATGCAGGCGCTGGTATCAATAATCGCCAGTGTTCTGCTACCGGCCGTGTTTACTGCTCCCTGGAAGGACTCGTCGATCTGCGCAACCAAGGCCCTCGGTACCCCAATGGATTGTGGTGCCTGAGAGACACCATCCACCCCCGTAGCACTCCTGATGGCAGCACCATCGCACGGCAGCCAAGAACTCGGCACCGTCATGAAGCCTGCATCATCGGCGACATCATCAACGCGTACCAAAGACTGACACCCGTCACCAGCGCTTTGTGGGCTAGGATGGCTCTGCCACAACAGCGTCCACTAACGCGCTGACCTTTGCAATGGAGGCGCTGGTATCAATTATCGCCCGTGTTCTGCTACCAGCCGTGATAACTGCTCCCTGGAATGACTCGTCGATCTGCGCACCCGCGGCCCTCGGTAACCCAATGGAATGCGGTGCCAGAGAAACACTAAACACCCCCGTAGCACTGCTGATGGCAGCACCGTCGCACGGCAGCCAAGAACTCGACCCCGTCATGAAGCCTGCATCATCGGCGACAACATCAACGCGTATAAAACTTTGCAATGCAGGCGCTGGTATCAATCATCGCCTGTGTTCTGCTACCGGCCGTGATAACTGCTCCCTAGAATGACTCGTCGATCTGCGCAACCGCGGCCCTCGGTACCACAATGGATTGCGGTGCCCGAGAGACACCAACCACCCCCGTAGCAGTGCTGATGGAAGCACCATCACACGGCAGCCAAGATTTCGACACCGTCATGAAGCCTGCATCGTCGGCGACATCACCAACGCGTATCAAAGACTGACACCCATCACCAGCGCTTTGTGGGCTAGGTGGCTCTGCCACAACAGCGTCCACTAACGCGCTGACATTTGCAATGGATGCGCTGGTGTCAATTATCGTTCTGCTACCGGCCGTGATTACTGCTCCCTGGAATTACTAGTCGATTTGCGCAACCGGGGCTCTCGGTACCCCATTGAATTGCGATGCCCGAGAGACACCAACCACCCCCGTAGCAGTGCTGATGGGAGCACCTTCGCACGGCAGCCATGAACTAGACACCGTCATGAAGCCTGCATCATTGGCGACATCATCAACGCGTATAAAAGACCGGCACCCGTCACCAGCGCTTTGTGGGCTTGGTGGCTCTGCCACAACAGCGTCCACCAACGCGCTGACCTTTGCAATGCAGGCGCTGGTATCAATTATCGCCCGTGTTCTGCTAATGGCCGTGATAACTGCTCCCTGCAATGACTCGTCCATCTGCGCAACCGCGGCCCTCGGTGCCCCAATGGATTGCAGTGCCCGAGAGACACCAACCACCCCCGTAGCACTGCTGATGGCAGCACCGTCGCACGGCAGCCAAGAACTCGACACCATCATGAAGCCGGCGTCATCGGCGACATCATCAACGCGTATAAGAGACCGACACCCGTCACCAGCGCTTTGTGGGCTAGGTGGCCCTGCCACAACAGCGTCCACTAACGCGCTGACCTTTGCAATGCAGGTCTGGTATCAATTATCGGTGTGTTCTGCTACCGGCCGTGATAACTTCTCCTTGGAATGCCTCGTCAATGTGCCCAACAGTGGCCCTCGGTACCCCAATATATTGCGGTGCCAGAGAAACACCAACCACCCCCGTAGCAGTGCTGATGGCAGCACCGTCGCACTGCAGGCAAGAACTCGACACCGTCATGAAGGGTGCATCATCGGCGACAACATAAACGCGTATCAAAGACCGACACCCGTCACCAGCCCTTTGTGGGCTAGGTGGCTCTGCCACAACAGCGTCCACTAACGCGCGGACCTTTGCAATGCAAGCGCTAGTTTCAATTATCTCCCGTGTTCTCTTACCGGCCGCGATAACTGCTGCCTGGAATGACTCGTCCATCTGCGCAACCGCGGCCCTCGGAACCCCAATGGATTGCCGTGCCCGAGAGACACCAACCACCCCCGTAGCACTGCTGATGGCAGCACCGTCGCACGGCAGCCAAGAACTCGACACCGTCATGAAGCCTGCATCATCGGCGACAACAACAACGCGTATAAAACTTTGCAATGCAGGCGCTGGTATCAATCATCGCCTGTGTTCTGCTACCGGCCGTGATAACTGCTCCCTGGAATGACTCGTCGATCTGCGCAACCGCGGCCCTCGGTACCACAATGCATTGCGGTGCCCGAGAGACACCAACCACCCCCGTAGCAGTGCTGATGGAAGCACCCTCACACGGCAGCCCAGAACTCAACACCGTCATGAAGCCTGCATCATCGGCGACATCATCAACGCGTATCAAAGACTGACACCCGTCACCAGCGCTTTGTGGGCTAGGTGGCTCTGCCACAACAGCGTCCACTAACGAGCTGACCTTTGCAATGCAGGCGCTGGTATCAATTATCACCCGTGTTCTGCTACCGGCGGTGATTATTGCTCCCTGGAATGCCTCGTCGTTCTGCGCAACCGCGGCCCTCGGTACCCCAATGAATTGCAGTGCCCGAGAGACACCAACCACCCCCGTAGCACTGCTGATGGCAGCACCGTCGCACGGCAGCCAAGAACTCGACACCTTCATGAAGCCTGCATCATCGGCTACAACATCAACGCGTATAGAACTTTGCAATGCAGGCGCTGGTATCAATCATCGCCTCTGTTCTGCTACCGGCCGTGATAACTGCTCCCTGGAATGCCTCGTCGATCTCCGCAACCGCGGCCCTCCGTACCCCAATGGATTGCGGTGCCCGAGAGACAACAACCACCCCCGTAGCAGTGCTGATGGCAGCACCATCGCAAGGCAGCCAAGAACTCGACACCATCATGAAGCCGGCGTCATCGGCGACATCATCAACGCGTATAAGAGACCGACACCCGTCACCAGCGCTTTGTGGGCTACGTGACTCTGCCACAACAGCGTCCACTAACGCGCTGGCTTTGGCAATGTAGGCTCTGGTATCAATTATCGCCCGCGTTCTGCTACCGGCCATGATTACTGCTCCCGGGAATGCCTCGTCAATCTGCGCAACTGCGGCCCTCGGTACCCCAATGGATTGTGGTGCCCGAGAGACACCAACCAGCCCCGTAGCAGTGCTGATGTCAGAATCGTCGCACGGCATCCAAGAACTCGACACCGTCATGAAGCCTGCATCATCGGCGACATCATAACCGCATACAAAAGACCGACACCCGTCACCAGCGCTTCGTGGGCTAGGTGGCTCTGCCACAACACCGTCCACTAACGCGCTAACCTTTGCAATGCAGGCGCTGGTATTAATTATCGCCCGTGTTCTGCTACCGGCGGTGATTACTGCTCCCTGGAATGCCTCGTCGATCTGCGCAACCGCGGCCCTCGGTACCCCAATGGATTGCGATGCCCGAGAGACACCAACCACCTCCGTAGCAGTGCCGATGGGAGCACCTTCGCACGGCAGCCAAGAACTAGACACCGTCATGAAGCCTGCATCATCGGCGACATCATCAACGCGTATAAAAGACCGACACCCGTCACCAGCGCTTTGTGGGCTCGGTGGCTCTGCCACAGCAGCGTCCACTAACGCGCTGACCTTTGCAATGCAGGCGCTGGTATCAATTATCGCCGTGTTCTTCTACCGGCCGTGATAACTGCTCCCTGGAATGCCTCGTCGATCTGCGGAACCGCGGCCCTCGGTAACCCAAAGGAATGCGGTGCCAGAGAAACACTAACCACCCCCGTAGCAGTGCTGATGGCAGCGCCGTCGCACGGCAGCCAAGAACTCGACACCGTCATGAAGCCTGCATCATGAGGGACATTATCACCGCATAGAAAAGACCGACACCCGTCACCAGCGCTTTGTGGGCTAGGTGGCTCTGCCACAACTGCGTCCACTAACGCGCGGACCTTTGCAATGCAGGCGCTAGTTTCAATTATCTCCCGTGTTCTCTTACCGGCCCCAATAACTGCTGACTGGAATGACTCGTCCATCTGCGCAACCGCGGCCCTCGGTACCCCAATGGATTGCCGTGCCCGAGAGACACCAACCACCCCCGTAGCACTGCTGATGGCAGCACCGTCGCACGGCAGCCAAGAACTCGACACCGTCATGAAGCCTGCATCATCGGCGACAACATCAACGCGTAAAAAACTTTGCAATGCAGGCGCTGGTATCAATCATCGCCTGTGTTCTGCTACCGGCCGTGATAACTGCTCCCTGGAATGACTCGTCGATCTGCGCAACGCGGCCCTCGGTATTACAATGGATTGCGGGGCCCGAGAGACACCAACCACCCCCGTAGCAGTGCTGATGGAAGCACCGTCACACGGCAGCCAAGAACTCGACACCGTCATGAAGCCTGCATCATCGGCGACATCACCAACGCGTATCAAAGACTGACACCCATCACCAGCGCTTTGTGGGCTAGGTGGCTCTGCCACAACAGCGTCCACTAACGCGCTGACCTTTGCAATGGAAGCGCTGGTGTCAATTATCGCCCGTGTTCTGCTACCGGCCGTGATTACTGCTCCCTGGAATTACTAGTCGATTTGCGCAACCGGGGCCCTCGGTACCCCAATGGATTGCGGTGCCCGAGAGACACCAACCACCCCCGTAGCAGTGATGATGCAGCACCGTCGCACGGCAGCCAAGAACTTGACACCGTCATGAAGCCTGCATCATCGGCGACATCATCCCCGCGTACAAAATACCGACACCCGTCACCAGCGCTTTGTGGGCTAGGTGGCTCTGCCACAACAGCGTCCACTAACGCGCTGACCTTTGCAATGCAGGCGCTGGTATCAATTATCGCCCGTGTTCTGCTACCGGCGGTGATTACTGCTCCCTGGAATGCCTCGTCGATCTGCGCAACCGCGGCTCTCGGTACCCCAATGAGTTGCGATGCCCGAGAGACACCAACCACCCCCGTAGCAGTGCTGATGGGAGCACCTTCGCACGGCAGCCATGAACTAGACACCGTCATGAAGCCTGCATCATCGGCGACATCATCAACGCGTATAAAAGACCGGCACCCGTCACCAGCGCTTTGTGGGCTTGGTGGCTCTGCCACAACAGCGTCCACCAACGCGCTGACCTTTGCAATGCAGGCGCTGGTATCAATTATCGCCCGTGTTCTGCTACTGGCTACGATAACGGCTCCCTCGAATGACTCGTCGATCTGCGCAACCGCGGCCCTCGGTACCCCAATAAATTTCGGTGCCCGAGAGACACCAACCACCCCAGTAGCAGTGCTGATGGCAGCACCGTCGCACAGCAGCCAAGAACTATACACCGTCATGAAGCCCGCATCATCGGCGAACAAATCAACGCATATAAAAGACCGAGACGCGTCACCAACGCTTTGTGGGCTAGGTGGCTCTGGCCTAACAGCATCCACTAACGCGCTGATCTTTGCAATGCAGGCGCTGGTGTCAATTATCGCCCGTGTTCTGCTACCGGCCGTGATAACTGCTCCCTGGAATGACTCGTCCATCTGCGCAACCGCGGCCCTCGTTGCCCCAATGGATTGCAGTGCCCGAGAGACACCAACCACCCCCGTAGCAGTGCTGATGGCAGCACCGTCGCACGGCAGGCAAGAACTCGACACCGTCATGAAGCCTGCATCATGAGGGACATCATCACCGCGTAGAAAAGACCGACACCCGTCACCAGCGCTTTGTGGGCTAGGTGGCTCAGCCACAACAGCGTCCACTAACGCGCGGACCTTTGCAATGCAGGCGCTAGTTTCAATTATCGCCGTGTTCTTCTACCGGCCGTAATAACTGCTCCCTGGAACGCCTCGTCGATCTGCTCAACCGCGGCCCTCGGTACCCCAATAGATTTCGTTGCCCGAGAGACACCAACCACCCCGGTAGCAGTGCTGATGGCAGCACCGTCGCACGGCAGCCAACAACTATACACCGTCATGAAGCCTGCATCATCGGCGACAACATCAACGCGTATAAAAGACCGAGACGCGTCACCAACGCTTTGTGGGCTAGGTGGCTCTGGCCTAACAGCATCCACTAACGCGCTGATCTTTGCAATGCAGGCGCTGGTATCAATCATCGCCTGTGTTCTGCTACCGGCCGTGATAACTGCTCCCTGGAATGACTCGTCGATCTGCGCAACCGCGGCCCTCGGTACCACAATGGATTGCGGTGCCCGAGAGACACCAACCACCCCCGTAGCAGTGCTGATGGAAGCACCCTCACACGGCAGCCAAGAACTCGACACCGTCATGAAGCCTGCATCATCGGCGACATCATCAACGCGTATCAAAGACTGACACCCGTCATCAGCGCTTTGTGGGCTAGGTGGCTCTGCCACAACAGCGTCCACTAACGCGCTGACCTTTGCAATGCAGGCGCTCGTATCAATTATCAGCCGTGTTCTGCTACCGGCGGTGATTATTGCTCCCTGGAATGCCTCGTCGTTCTGCGCAACCGCGGCCCTCGGTACCCAATGAATTGCTATGCTCGATAGACACCAACCACCCCGGTAGCAGTGCTGATGGCAGCACCTTTGCACAGCAGGCAAGAACGATACACCGTCATGAAGCCTGCATCATCGGCGACAACATCAACGCATATAAAAGACCGAGACGCGTCACCAACGCTTTGTGGGCTAGGTGGCTCTGCCCCAACAGCGTCCACTAACGCGCTGACCTTTGCAATGCAGGCGCTAGTGTCAATTATCGCCCGTGTTCTGCTACCGGCCGTGATAACTGCTCCCTGGAATGACTCGTCCATCTGCGCAACCGCGGCCCTCGGTGCCCCAATGGATTGCAGTGCCCGAGAGACACCAACCACCCCCGTAGCAGTGCTGATGGCAGCACCATCGCACGGCAGCCAAGAACTCGACACCATCATGAAGCCGGCGTCATCGGCGACATCATCAACGCGTATAAGACACCGACACCCGTCACCAGCGCTTTGTGGGCTACGTGGCTCTGCCACAACAGCGTCCACTAACGCGCTGACCTTTGCAATGCAAGCACTCGTATCAATTATCGCCCGTGTTCTGCAACCGGCCGTGATTACTGCTCCCGGGAATGCCTCGTCAATCTGCGCAACTGCGGCCCTCGGTACCCCAATGGATTGCGGTGCCCCAGAGACACCAACCACCCCCGTAGCAGTGCTGATGGCAGCACCGTCGCACGGCAGCCGAGAACTATACACCGTCATGAAGCCTGCATCATAGGCGACATCAACGCGTATAAAAGACCGAGACGCGTCACCAACGCTTTGTGGGCTAGGTGGCTCTGCCACAACAGCTTCCACAAACGCACGGATCTTTGCAATGCAGGCGCTGGTATCAATTATCGCCCGTGTTCTCCTACCGGCCGCGATAACTGCTCCCTGGAAAGACTCGTCGATCTGCGCAACCGCGGCCCTCGGTACCCCAATGGATTGCGGGGCCAGAGAAACAGCAACCAATCCCGTAGCAGTGCTGATGGCAGCGCCGTCGCACGGCACCCAAGAACTCGACACCGTCATGAAGCCTGCATCTTCAGCGACATCATCAACGCGTATAAAAGACCGACACCCGTCACCAGCGCTTTGTGAGCTAGGTGGCTCTACCAAAACAGTGTCCACTAACGGGCTGACTTTTGCAATGTAGGCGCTGGTATTAATTATCGCCCGCGTTCTTCTACCGGCCATGATTGCTACTCCTTGGAATGACTCGTCGATCTGCGCAACTGGGGCGCTCGGTACCCCAATGAATTGCGGATCCCGAGAGACACCAACCACCCCCGTAGCAGTGCTGATGGCAGCACTGTCACACGGCAGCCAAGAACTCGACACCATCATGAAGCCTGCATCTTCGTCGACATCATCAACGCATATAAAAGACCGCCACCCGTCACCAGTGCTTTGTGAACTTGGTGGCTCGGCCACAACAGAGTTTACTAACGCGCTGACCTTTGCAATGCAGGCGCTCGTATCAATTATCGCCCGTGTTCTGCTACCGGCCGTGATTACTGCTCCCGGGAATGCCTCGTCAATCTGCGCAACTGCGGCCCTCGTTACCCCAATGGATTGCGGTGCCCGAGAGACACCAAGCACCCCCGTAGCAGTGCTGATAGCAGCACCGTCGCACGGCAGCCAAGAATTCGACACCGTCATGAAGCCTGCATCATCGGCGACATCATCACGGCGTACAAAAGACCGACACCCGTCACCTGCGCTTTGTGGGCTAGGTGGCTCTGCCACAACAGCGTCCACTAACGCGCTAACCTTTGCAATGCAGGCGCTGGTATCAAATATCGCCCGTGTTCTGCTCCCGGCGGTGATTACTGCTCCCTGGAATGCCTCGTCGATCTGCGCAACCACGGCCCTCAGTACCACAGTGGATTGCGATGCCCGAGAGACACCAACCACCCCCGTAGCACTGCTGATGGCAGCACCGTCGCACGGCAGCCGAGAACTTGACACCGTCATGAAGCCTGCATCATCGGCGACAACATCAACGCGTATAGAACTTTGCAATGCAGGGTGCTGGTGTCAATCATCGCCTGTGTTCTGCTACCGGCCGTGATAACTGCTCCCTGGAATGCCTCGTCGATCTCCGCAACCGCGGCCCTCGGTACCCTAATGGATTGCGGGGCCAGAGAAACACCAACCACCCCCGTAGCAGTATGATGGCAGCGCCTTCGCACGGCAGCCAAGTACTCGACACCGTCAGGAAGTCTGCATCTTCAGCGACATCATCAACGCGTATAAAAGACCGACAGCCGTCACCAGCGCTTTGTGAGCTAGGTGGCTCTGCCACAACAGAGTCCACTAACGCGCTGACCTTTGCAATACAAGCACTCGTATCAATTATCGCCCGTGTTCTGCAACCGGCCGTGATTACTGCTCCCGGGAATGCCTCGTCAATCTGCGCAACTGCGGCCCTCGGTACACCAATGGATTGCGGTGCCCGAGACACACCAACCAGCCCCGTAGCAGTGCTGATGGCAGAACCGTCGCACGGCATCCAAGAACTCGACACCGTCATGAAGCCTGCATCATCGGCGACATCATCATTGCATACAAAAGACCGACACCCGTCACCAGCGCTTCGTGGGCTAGGTGGCTCTGCCACAACAGCGTCCACCAACGCGCTGACCTCTGCAATGCAGGCGCTGGTATCATTTATCGCCCGCGTTCTGCTACCGGCTGCGATAACTGCTCCCTGGAACGACTCGTCGATCTGCGCAACCGCGGCGCTCGGTACCCCAATAGATTTCGGTGCCCCAGAGACACCAACCACCCCCGTAGCAGTGCTGATGGCAGCAGCGTCGCACGGCAGCCGAGAACTATACACCGTCATGAAGCCTGCATCATAGGCGACATCAACACGTATAAAAGACCGAGACGCGTCACCAACGCTTTGTGGGCTAGGTGGCTCTGTCACAACAGCTTCCACAAACGCGCGGATCTTTGCAATGCAGGCGCTGGTATCAATTATCGCCCGTGTTCTCCTACCGGCCGCGATAAAGGCTCCCTGGAAAGACTCGTCGATCTGCGCAACCGCGGCCCTCGGTACCCCAATGGATTGCGATGCCCGAGAGACACCAACCACCTCCGTAGCAGTGCTGATGGGAGCACCTTCGCACGGCAGCCAAGAACTAGACACCGTCAGAAGCCTGCATCATCGGCGACATCATCAACGCGTATAAAAGACCGACACCCGTCACCAGCGCTTTGTGGGCTTGGTGGCTCATCCACAACAGTGTCCACCAACGCGCTGACCTCTGCAATGCAGGCGCTGGTATCATTTATCGCCCGTGTTCTGCTACCAGCAGCGATAACTGCTCCCTGGAACGACTCGTCGATCTGCGCAACCGCGGCGCTCGGTACCCCAATGGATTTCGGTGCCCCAGAGACACCAACCACCCCCGTAGCAGTGCTGATGGCAGCACCGTCGCACGGCAGCCGAGAACTATACACCCTCATGAAGCCTGCATCATAGGCGACATCAACGCGTATAAAAGACCGAGACGCGTCACCAACGCTTTGTGGGCTAGGTGGCTCTGTCACAACAGCTTCCACAAACGCGCGGATCTTTGCAATGCAGGCGCTGGTATCAATTATCACCCGTGTTCTGCTACCAGCCGTGATAACTGCTTTCTGGAATGACTCGTCGATCTGCGCAACCGCGGCACTCGGTACCCCAATAGATTTCGGTGCTCGAGAGACACCAACCACCCCCGTAGCAGTGCTGATGGGAGCACCTTCGCACGGCAGCCATGAACTAGACACCGTCATGAAGCCTGCATCATCGGCGACATCATCACCGCATATAAAAGACCGACACCCGTCACCAGCGCTTCGTGGGCTAGGTGGCTCTGCCACAACAGTGTCCACCAACGCAATGACCTTTGAAATGCAGGCGCTGGTATCATTTATCGCCCGTGTTCTGCTACCGGCTGCGATAACTGCTCCCTGGAATGACTCGTCGATCTGCGCAACCGCGGCGCTCGGTACCCCAATGGATTTCGGTGCCCCAGAGACACCAACCACCCCGTAGCAGTGCTGATGGCAGCGCCGTCGCACGGCACCCAAGAACTCGACACCGTCATGAAGCCTGCATCTTCAGCAACATCATCAACGCGTATAAAAGACCGACACCCGTCACCAGCGCTTTGTGAGCTAGGTGGCTCTGCCAAAACAGCGTCCACTAACGGGCTGACTTTTGCAATGTAGGCGCTGGTATTAATTATCGCCCGCGTTCTTCTACCGGCCATGATTACTACTCCTTGGAATGACTCGTCGATCTGCGCAACTGGGGCGCTCGGTACCCCAATGAATTGCGGATCCCGAGAGACACCAACCACCCCCGTAGCAGTGCTGATGGCAGCACTGTCACACGGCAGCCAAGAACTCGACACCGTCATGAAGCCTGCATCTTCGTCGACATCATCAACGCATATAAAAGACCGCCACCCGTCACCAGTGCTTTGTGAACTTGGTGGCTCTGCCACAACAGAGTTTACTAACGCGCTGACCTTTGCAATGCAGGTGCTCGTATCAATTATCGCCCGTGTTCTGCTACCGGCCGTGATTACTGCTCCCGGGAATGCCTCGTCAATCTGCGCAACTGCGGCCCTCGGTACCCCAATGGATTACGGTGCCCGAGAGACACCAAGCACCCCCGTAGCACTGCTGATGGCAGCACCGTCGCACGGCAGCCAAGAACTCGACACCGTCATGAAGCCTGCATCATCGGCGACAACATCAACGCGTATAGAATTTTGCAATGCAGGCGCTGGTATCAATCATCGCCTGTGTTCTGCTACTGGCGTGATAACTGCTCCCTGGAATGCCTCGTCGATCTCCGCAACCGCGGCCCTCGGTACCCCAATGAATTGCGGGGCCAGAGCACACCAACCAGCCCCGTAGCAGTGCTGATGGCAGAACCGTCGCACAGCCTCCAAGAACTCGACACCGTCATGAAGCCTGCATCATCGGCGACATCATCACCGCATACAAAAGACCGACACCCGTCACCAGCGCTTCGTGGGCTAGGTGGCTCTGCCACAACAGCGTCCACTAACGCGCTAACCTTTGCAATGCAGGCACTGGTATCAATTATCGCCCGTGTTCTGCTACCGGCGGTGATTACTGCTCCCTGGAAAGACTCGTCGATCTGCGCAACCGCGGCCCTCGGTACCCCAATGGATTGCGGGGCCAGAGAAACACCAACCACCCCGTAGCAGTGCTGATGGCAGCGCCGTCGCACGGCACCCAAGAACTCGACACCGTCATGAAGCCTGCATCTTCGTCGACACCATCAACGCATATAAAAGACCGCCACCCGTCACCAGTGCTTTGTGAACTTGGTGGCTCTGCCACAACAGAGTTTACTAACGCGCTGACCTTTGCAATGCAGGCGCTCGTATCAATTATCGCCCGTGTTCTGCTACCGGCCGTGATTACTGCTCCCGGGAATGCCTCGTCAATCTGCGCAACTGCGGCCCTCGTTACCCCAATGGATTGCGGTGCCCGAGAGACACCAAGCACCCCCGTAGCAGTGCTGATAGCAGCACCGTCGCACGGCAGCCAAGAATTCGACACCGTCATGAAGCCTGCATCATCGGCGACATCATCACGGCGTACAAAAGACCGACACCCGTCACCTGCGCTTTGTGGGCTAGGTGGCTCTGCCACAACAGCGTCCACTAACGCGCTAACCTTTGCAATGAAGGCGCTGGTATCAAATATCGCCCGTGTTCTGCTCCCGGCGGTGATTACTGCTCCCTGGAATGCCTCGTCGATCTGCGCAACCACGGGCCTCAGTACCACAATGGATTGCAATGCCCGAGAGACACCAACCACCCCCGTAGCACTGCTGAAAGCAGCACCGCCGCACGGCAGCCAAGAACTCGACACCGTCATGAAGCCTGCATCATCGGCGACAACATCAACGAGTATAAAACTTTGCAATGCAGGCGCTTGTATCAACCATCGCCTGTGTTCTGCTACCGGCCGTGATAACTGCTCCCTGGAATGCCTCTTCGATCTCCGCAACCGCGGCCCTCGGTACCCTAATGGATTGCGGGGCCAGAGAAACACCAACCACCCCCGTAGCAGTGCTGATGGCAGCGCCGTCGCACGGCAGCCAAGAACTCGACACCGTCATGAAGTCTGCATCTTCAGCGACATCATCAACGCGTATAAAAGACCGACACCCGTCAGCAGCGCTTTGTGAGCTAGGTGGCTCTGCCACAACAGAGTCCACTAACGCGCTGACCTTTGCAATACAAGCACTCGTTTCAATTATCGCCCGTGTTCTCCAACCGGCCGTGATTACTGCTCCCGGGAATACCTCGTCAATCTGCGCAACTGCGGCCCTCGGTACACCAATGGATTGCGGTGCCCGAGACACACCAACCAGCCCCGTAGCAGTGCTGATGGCAGAACCGTCGCACGGCCTCCAATAACTCGACACCGTCATGAAGCCTGCATCATCGGCGACATCATCACCGCATACAAAAGACCGACACCCGTCACCAGCGCTTCGTGGGCTAGGTGGCTCTGCCACAACAGCGTCCACCAACGCGCTGACCTTTGCAATGCAGGCGCTGGTACCATTTATCGCCCGTGTTCTGCTACCGGCTGCGATAACTGCTCCCTGGAATGACTCGTCGATCTGCGCAACCGCGGCGCTCGGTACCCCAATGGATTTCGGTGCCCCAGAGACACCAACCACCCCGTAGCAGTGCTGATGGCAGCGCCGTCGCACGGCACCCAAGAACTCGACACCGTCATGAAGCCTGCATCTTCAGCAACATCATCAACGCGCATAAAAGACCGACACCCGTCACCAGCGCTTTGTGAGCTAGGTGGCTCTGCCAAAACAGCGTCCACTAACGGGCTGACTTTTGCAATGTAGGCGCTGGTATTAATTATCGCCCGCGTTCTTCTACCGGCCATGATTACTACTCCTTGGAATGACTCGTCGATCTGCGCAACTGGGGCGCTCGGTACCCCAATGAATTGCGGATCCCGAGAGACACCAACCACCCCCGTAGCAGTGCTGATGGCAGCACTGTCACACGGCAGCCAAGAACTCGACACCGTCATGAAGCCTGCATCTTCGTCGACATCATCAACGCATATAAAAGACCGCCACCCGTCACCAGTGCTTTGTGAACTTGGTGGCTCTGCCACAACAGAGTTTACTAACGCGCTGACCTTTGCAATGCAGGTGCTCGTATCAATTATCGCCCGTGTTCTGCTACCGGCCGTGATTACTGCTCCCGGGAATGCCTCGTCAATCTGCGCAACTGCGGCCCTCGGTACCCCAATGGATTACGGTGCCCGAGAGACACCAAGCACCCCCGTAGCACTGCTGATGGCAGCACCGTCGCACGGCAGCCAAGAACTCGACACCGTCATGAAGCCTGCATCATCGGCGACAACATCAACGCGTATAGAATTTTGCAATGCAGGCGCTGGTATGAATCATCGCCTGTGTT
Source organism: Haemaphysalis longicornis (assembly GCF_048455015.1). Taxonomy (NCBI): domain Eukaryota; kingdom Metazoa; phylum Arthropoda; class Arachnida; order Ixodida; family Ixodidae; genus Haemaphysalis; species Haemaphysalis longicornis. The sequence continues at coordinate 210,523,357 of NW_027526361.1, read as the reverse complement.
CTGCTACTGGCGTGATAACTGCTCCCTGGAATGCCTCGTCGACCTCCGCAACCGCGGCCCTCGGTACCCCAATGAATTGCGGGGCCAGAGCACACCAACCAGCCCCGTAGCAGTGCTGATGGCAGAACCGTCGCACGGCCTCCAAGAACTCGACACCGTCATGAAGCCTGCATCATCGGCGACATCATCACCGCATACAAAAGACCGACACCCGTCACCAGCGCTTCGTGGGCTAGGTGGCTCTGCCACAACAGCGTCCACTAACGCGCTAACCTTTGCAATGCAGGCACTGGTATCAATTATCGCCCGTGTTCTGCTACCGGCGGTGATTACTGCTCCCTGGAAAGACTCGTCGATCTGCGCAACCGCGGCCCTCGGTACCCCAATGGATTGCGGGGCCAGAGAAACACCAACCACCCCGTAGCAGTGCTGATGGCAGCGCCGTCGCACGGCACCCAAGAACTCGACACCGTCATGAAGCCTGCATCTTCGTCGACACCATCAACGCATATAAAAGACCGCCACCCGTCACCAGTGCTTTGTGAACTTGGTGGCTCTGCCACAACAGAGTTTACTAACGCGCTGACCTTTGCAATGCAGGCGCTCGTATCAATTATCGCCCGTGTTCTGCTACCGGCCGTGATTACTGCTCCCGGGAATGCCTCGTCAATCTGCGCAACTGCGGCCCTCGTTACCCCAATGGATTGCGGTGCCCGAGAGACACCAAGCACCCCCGTAGCAGTGCTGATAGCAGCACCGTCGCACGGCAGCCAAGAATTCGACACCGTCATGAAGCCTGCATCATCGGCGACATCATCACGGCGTACAAAAGACCGACACCCGTCACCTGCGCTTTGTGGGCTAGGTGGCTCTGCCACAACAGCGTCCACTAACGCGCTAACCTTTGCAATGAAGGCGCTGGTATCAAATATCGCCCGTGTTCTGCTCCCGGCGGTGATTACTGCTCCCTGGAATGCCTCGTCGATCTGCGCAACCACGGGCCTCAGTACCACAATGGATTGCAATGCCCGAGAGACACCAACCACCCCCGTAGCACTGCTGAAAGCAGCACCGCCGCACGGCAGCCAAGAACTCGACACCGTCATGAAGCCTGCATCATCGGCGACAACATCAACGAGTATAAAACTTTGCAATGCAGGCGCTTGTATCAACCATCGCCTGTGTTCTCCTACCGGCCGTGATAACTGCTCCCTGGAATGCCTCGTCGATCTCCGCAACCGCGGCCCTCGGTACCCTAATGGATTGCGGGGCCAGAGAAACACCAACCACCCCCGTAGCAGTGCTGATGGCAGCGCCGTCGCACGGCAGCCAAGAACTAGACACCGTCATGAAGCCTGCATCATCGGCGACATCATCAACGCGTATAAAAGACCGACACCCGTCACCAGCGCTTTGTGGGCTTGGTGGCTCTGCCACAACAGTGTCCACCAACGCGCTGACCTCTGCAATGCAGGCGCTGGTATCATATACCGCCCGTGTTCTGCTACCGTTTGATATAACTGCTCCCTGGAATGACTCGTCGATCTGCGCAACCGCGGCGCTCGGTACCCCAATGGATTTTGGTGCCCCAGAGACACCAACCAGCCCCGTAGCAGTGCTGATGGCAGCACCGTCGCACGGCCGCCGAGAACTATACACCGTCATGAAGCCTGCATCATAGGCGACATCAATGTGTATAAAAGACCGAGACGCGTCACCAACGCTTTGTGGGCTAGGTGGCTCTGTCACAACAATTTCCACAAACGCGCGGATCTTTGCAATGCAGGCGCTGGTATCAATTATCGCCCGTGTTCTCCTACCGGCCGCGATAACTGCTCCCTGGAAAGACTCGTCGATCTGCGCAACCGCGGCCCTCGGTACCCCAATGGATTGCGGGGCCAGAGAAACACCAACCACCCCGTAGCAGTGCTGATGGCAGCGCCGTCGCACGGCACCCAAGAACTCGACACCGTCATGAAGCCTGCATCTTCGTCGACACCATCAACGCATATAAAAGACCGCCACCCGTCACCAGTGCTTTGTGAACTTGGTGGCTCTGCCACAACAGAGTTTACTAACGCGCTGACCTTTGCAATGCAGGCGCTCGTATCAATTATCGCCCGTGTTCTGCTACCGGCCGTGATTACTGCTCCCGGGAATGCCTCGTCAATCTGCGCAACTGCGGCCCTCGTTACCCCAATGGATTGCGGTGCCCGAGAGACACCAAGCACCCCCGTAGCAGTGCTGATAGCAGCACCGTCGCACGGCAGCCAAGAATTCGACACCGTCATGAAGCCTGCATCATCGGCGACATCATCACGGTGTACAAAAGACCGACACCCGTCACCTGCGCTTTGTGGGCTAGGTGGCTCTGCCACAACAGCGTCCACTAACGCGCTAACCTTTGCAATGAAGGCGCTGGTATCAAATATCGCCCGTGTTCTGCTCCCGGCGGTGATTACTGCTCCCTGGAATGCCTCGTCGATCTGCGCAACCACGGGCCTCAGTACCACAATGGATTGCAATGCCCGAGAGACACCAACCAGCCCCGTAGCAGTGCTGATGGCAGAACCGTCGCACGGCCTCCAATAACTCGACACCGTCATGAAGCCTGCATCATCGGCGACATCATCAACGCGTATAAAAGACGACACCCGTCACCAGTGCTTTGTGAACTTGGTGGCTCTGCCACAACAGAGTTTACTAACGCGCTGACCTTTGCAATGCAGGCGCTTGTATCAATCATCGCCTGTGTTCTGCTACCGGCCGTGATAACTGCTCCCTGGAATGCCTCGTCGATCTCCGCAACCGCGGCCCTCGGTACCCTAATGGATTGCGGGGCCAGAGAAACACCAACCACCCCCGTAGCAGTGCTGATGGCAGCGCCGTCGCACGGCAGCCAAGAACTCGACACCGTCATGAAGTCTGCATCTTCAGCGACATCATCAACGCGTATAAAAGACCGACACCCGTCAGCAGCGCTTTGTGAGCTAGGTGGCTCTGCCACAACAGAGTCCACTAACGCGCTGACCTTTGCAATACAAGCACTCGTTTGAATTATCGCCCGTGTTCTGCAACCGGCCGTGATTACTGCTCCCGGGAATGCCTCGTCAATCTGCGCAACTGCGGCCCTCGGTACACCAATGGATTGCGGTGCCCGAGACACACCAACCAGCCCCGTAGCAGTGCTGATGGCAGAACCGTCGCACGGCCTCCAATAACTCGACACCGTCATGAAGCCTGCATCATCGGCGACATCATCAACGCGTATAAAAGACGACACCCGTCACCAGCGCTTTGTGGGCTTGGTGGCTCTGCCACAACAGCGTCCACCAACGCGCTGACCTTTACAATGCAGGCGCTGGTATCAATTATCGCCCGTGTTCTGCTACCAGCTGCGATAACTGCTCCCTGGAATGACTCGTCGATCTGCGCAACCGCGGCACTCGGTACCCTAATAGATTTCGGTGCTCGAGAGACACCAACCACCCCCGTAGCAGTGCTGATGGGAGCACCTTCGCACGGCAGCCATGAACTAGACACCGTCATGAAGCCTGCATCATCGGCGACATCATCAACGCGTATAAAAGACCGGCACCCGTCACCAGCGCTTTGTGGGCTTGGTGGCTCTGCCACAACAGCGTCCACCAACGCGCTGACCTTTGCAATGCAGGCGCTGGCATCAATTATCGCCCGTGTTCTGCTACTGGCTGCGATAACTGCTCCCTGGAATGACTCGTCGATCTGCGCAACCGCGGCCCTCGGTACCCCAATATATTTCGGTGCCCGAAAGACACCAACCACCCCGGTAGCAGTGCTGATGGCAGCACCGTTGCACAGCAGGCAAGAACTATACACCGTCATGAAGCCTGCATCATCGGCGACAACATCAACGCATATAAAAGACCGAGACGCGTCACCAACGCTTTTGTGGGCTAGGTGGCTCTGCCCCAACAGCGTCCACTAACGCGCTGACCTTTGCAATGCAGGCGCTGGTATCAATCATCGCCTCTGTTCTGCTACCGGCCGTGATAACTGCTCCCTGGAATGCCTCGTCGATCTCCGCAACCGCGGCCCTCGGTACCCCAATGGATTGCGGTGCCCGAGAGACAAGAACCACCCCCGTAGCAGTGCTGATGGCAGCACCTTCGCACGGCAGCCAAGAACTCGACACCGTCATGAGGCCGGCGTCATCGGCGACATCATCAACGCGTATAAGAGACCGACACCCGTCACCAGCGCTTTGTGGGCTACGTGGCTCTGCCACAACGCCGTCCACTAACGCGCTAACCTTTGCAATGCAGGCGCTGGTACCAATTATCGCCCGCGTTCTGCTACCGGCCATGATTACTACTCCTTGGAAAGACTCGTCGATCTGCGCAACCGCGGCCCTCGGTACCCCAATGGATTGTAGGGTTAGAGGAACACCAACCACCCCCGTAGCAGTGCTGATGGCAGCGCCGTCGCACGGCAGCCAAGAACTCGACACCGTCATGAAGCCTGCATCTTCAGCGACATCATCAACGCGTATAAAAGACCGACACCCGTCACCAGCGCTTTGTGAGCTAGGTGGCTCTGCCACAACAGAGTCCACTAACGCGCTGACCTTTGCAATGCAGGCGCTGGTATCAATTATCGCCCGTGTTCTGCTACCGGCGGTGATTACTGCTCCCTGGAATGCCTGGTCGATCTGCGCAACCACGGCCCTCAGTACGACAATGGATTGCGATGCCCGAGAGACACCAAATACCTCCGTAGCAGTGCTGATGGGAGCACCTTCGCACGGCAGCCAAGAACTAGACACGGTCATGAAGCCTGCATCATCGGCGACATCATCAACGCGTATAAAAGACGACACCCGTCACCAGCGCTTTGTGGGCTTGGTGGCTCTGCCACAACAGCGTCCACCAACGCGCTGACCTTTGCAATGCAGGCGCTGGTATCAATTATCGCCCGTGTTCTGCTACCAGCTGCGATAACTGCTCCCTGGAATGACTCGTCGATCTGCGCAACCGCGGCACTCGGTACCCTAATAGATTTCGGTGCTCGAGAGACACCAACCACCCCCGTAGCAGTGCTGATGGGAGCACCTTCGCACGGCAGCCATGAACTAGACACCGTCATGAAGCCTGCATCATCGGCGACATCATCAACGCGTATAAAAGACCGGCACCCGTCACCAGCGCTTTGTGGGCTTGGTGGCTCTGCCACAACAGCGTCCACCAACGCGCTGACCTTTGCAATGCAGGCGCTGGCATCAATTATCGCCCGTGTTCTGCTACTGGCTGCGATAACTGCTCCCTGGAATGACTCGTCGATCTGCGCAACCGCGGCCCTCGGTACCCCAATATATTTCGGTGCCCGAAAGACACCAACCACCCCGGTAGCAGTGCTGATGGCAGCACCGTTGCACAGCAGGCAAGAACTATACACCGTCATGAAGCCTGCATCATCGGCGACAACATCAACGCATATAAAAGACCGAGACGCGTCACCAACGCTTTTGTGGGCTAGGTGGCTCTGCCCCAACAGCGTCCACTAACGCGCTGACCTTTGCAATGCAGGCGCTGGTATCAATCATCGCCTCTGTTCTGCTACCGGCCGTGATAACTGCTCCCTGGAATGCCTCGTCGATCTCCGCAACCGCGGCCCTCGGTACCCCAATGGATTGCGGTGCCCGAGAGACAACAACCACCCCCGTAGCAGTGCTGATGGCAGCACCTTCGCACGGCAGCCAAGAACTCGACACCGTCATGAGGCCGGCGTCATCGGCGACATCATCAACGCGTATAAGAGACCGACACCCGTCACCAGCGCTTTGTGGGCTACGTGGCTCTGCCACAACACCATCCACTAACGCGCTAACCTTTGCAATGCAGGCGCTGGTACCAATTATCGCCCGCGTTCTGCTACCGGCCATGATTACTACTCCTTGGAATGACTCGTCCATCTGCGCAACTGGGGCGCTCGGTACCCCAATGAATTGCGGATCCCGAGAGACACCAACCACCCCCGTAGCAGTGCTGATGGCAGCACTGTCACACGGCAGCCAAGAACTCGACACCGTCATGAAGCCTGCATCTTCAGCGACATCATCAACGCGTATAAAAGACCGACACCCGTCACCAGCGCTTTGTGAGCTAGGTGGCTCTGCCACAACAGAGTCCACTAACGCGCTGACCTTTGCAATGCAAGCACTCGTGTCAATTATCGCCCGTGTTCTGCAACCGGCCGTGATTACTGCTCCCGGGAATGCCTCGTCAATCTGCGCAACTGCGGCCCTCGGTACCCCAATGGATTGCGGTGCCCGAGAGACACCAACCAGCCCCGTAGCAGTGCTGATGGCAGAACCGTCGCACGGCATCCAAGAAATCGACACCGTCATGAAGCCTGCATCATAGGCGACATCATCACCGCATACAAAAGACCGACACCCGTCACCAGCGCTTCGTGGGCTAGGTGGCTCTGCCACAACACCGTCCACTAACGCGCTAACCTTTGCAATGCAGGCGCTGGTATCAATTATCGCCCGTGTTCTGCTACCGGTGGTGATTACTGCTCCCTGGAATGCCTCGTCAATATGCGCAACCGCGGCCCTCGGTACCCCAATGGATTGCGATGCCCGAGAGACACCAACCACCTCCGTAGCAGTGCTGATGGGAGCACCTTCGTACGGCAGCCAAGAACTAGACACCGTCATGAAGCCTGCATCATCGGCGACATCATCGACGCGTATAAAAGACCGACACCCGTCACCAGCGCTTTGTGGGCTTGGTGGCTCTGCCACAACAGTGTCCACCAACGCGCTGACCTTTGCAATGCAGCCGCTGGTATCAATTATCGCCCGTGTTCTGCTACCGGCCGTGATAACTGCTCCCTTGAATCCCTCGTCGATCTGCGCAACCGCGGCGCTCGGTACCCCAATGGATTTCGGTGCCCCAGAGACACCAACCACCCCCGTAGCAGTGCTGATGGCAGCGCCGTCGCACGGCCTCCAATAACTCGACACCGTCATGAAGCCTGCATCATCGGCGACATCATCAACGCGTATAAAAGACGACACCCGTCACCAGCGCTTTGTGGGCTTGGTGGCTCTGCCACAACAGCGTCCACCAACGCGCTGACCTTTGCAATGCAGGCGCTGGTATCAATTATCGCCCGTGTTCTGCTACCAGCTGCGATAACTGCTCCCTGGAATGACTCGTCGATCTGCGCAACCGCGGCACTCGGTACCCTAATAGATTTCGGTGCTCGAGAGACACCAACCACCCCCGTAGCAGTGCTGATGGGAGCACCTTCGCACGGCAGCCATGAACTAGACACCGTCATGAAGCCTGCATCATCGGCGACATCATCAACGCGTATAAAAGACCGGCACCCGTCACCAGCGCTTTGTGGGCTTGGTGGCTCTGCCACAACAGCGTCCACCAACGCGCTGACCTTTGCAATGCAGGCGCTGGCATCAATTATCGCCCGTGTTCTGCTACTGGCTGCGATAACTGCTCCCTGGAATGACTCGTCGATCTGCGCAACCGCGGCCCTCGGTACCCCAATATATTTCGGTGCCCGAAAGACACCAACCACCCCGGTAGCAGTGCTGATGGCAGCACCGTTGCACAGCAGGCAAGAACTATACACCGTCATGAAGCCTGCATCATCGGCGACAACATCAACGCATATAAAAGACCGAGACGCGTCACCAACGCTTTTGTGGGCTAGGTGGCTCTGCCCCAACAGCGTCCACTAACGCGCTGACCTTTGCAATGCAGGCGCTGGTATCAATCATCGCCTCTGTTCTGCTACCGGCCGTGATAACTGCTCCCTGGAATGCCTCGTCGATCTCCGCAACCGCGGCCCTCGGTACCCCAATGGATTGCGGTGCCCGAGAGACAACAACCACCCCCGTAGCAGTGCTGATGGCAGCACCTTCGCACGGCAGCCAAGAACTCGACACCGTCATGAGGCCGGCGTCATCGGCGACATCATCAACGCGTATAAGAGACCGACACCCGTCACCAGCGCTTTGTGGGCTACGTGGCTCTGCCACAACGCCGTCCACTAACGCGCTAACCTTTGCAATGCAGGCGCTGGTACCAATTATCGCCCGCGTTCTGCTACCGGCCATGATTACTACTCCTTGGAAAGACTCGTCGATCTGCGCAACCGCGGCCCTCGGTACCCCAATGGATTGTAGGGTTAGAGGAACACCAACCACCCCCGTAGCAGTGCTGATGGCAGCGCCGTCGCACGGCAGCCAAGAACTCGACACCGTCATGAAGCCTGCATCTTCAGCGACATCATCAACGCGTATAAAAGACCGACACCCGTCACCAGCGCTTTGTGAGCTAGGTGGCTCTGCCACAACAGAGTCCACTAACGCGCTGACCTTTGCAATGCAGGCGCTGGTATCAATTATCGCCCGTGTTCTGCTACCGGCGGTGATTACTGCTCCCTGGAATGCCTGGTCGATCTGCGCAACCACGGCCCTCAGTACGACAATGGATTGCGATGCCCGAGAGACACCAAATACCTCCGTAGCAGTGCTGATGGGAGCACCTTCGCACGGCAGCCAAGAACTAGACACGGTCATGAAGCCTGCATCATCGGCGACATCATCAACGCGTATAAAAGACGACACCCGTCACCAGCGCTTTGTGGGCTTGGTGGCTCTGCCACAACAGCGTCCACCAACGCGCTGACCTTTGCAATGCAGGCGCTGGTATCAATTATCGCCCGTGTTCTGCTACCAGCTGCGATAACTGCTCCCTGGAATGACTCGTCGATCTGCGCAACCGCGGCACTCGGTACCCTTATAGATTTCGGTGCTCGAGAGACACCAACCACCCCCGTAGCAGTGCTGATGGGAGCACCTTCGCACGGCAGCCATGAACTAGACACCGTCATGAAGCCTGCATCATCGGCGACATCATCAACGCGTATAAAAGACCGGCACCCGTCACCAGCGCTTTGTGGGCTTGGTGGCTCTGCCACAACAGCGTCCACCAACGCGCTGACCTTTGCAATGCAGGCGCTGGCATCAATTATCGCCCGTGTTCTGCTACTGGCTGCGATAACTGCTCCCTGGAATGACTCGTCGATCTGCGCAACCGCGGCCCTCGGTACCCCAATATATTTCGGTGCCCGAAAGACACCAACCACCCCGGTAGCAGTGCTGATGGCAGCACCGTTGCACAGCAGGCAAGAACTATACACCGTCATGAAGCCTGCATCATCGGCGACAACATCAACGCATATAAAAGACCGAGACGCGTCACCAACGCTTTTGTGGGCTAGGTGGCTCTGCCCCAACAGCGTCCACTAACGCGCTGACCTTTGCAATGCAGGCGCTGGTATCAATCATCGCCTCTGTTCTGCTACCGGCCGTGATAACTGCTCCCTGGAATGCCTCGTCGATCTCCGCAACCGCGGCCCTCGGTACCCCAATGGATTGCGGTGCCCGAGAGACAACAACCACCCCCGTAGCAGTGCTGATGGCAGCACCTTCGCACGGCAGCCAAGAACTCGACACCGTCATGAGGCCGGCGTCATCGGCGACATCATCAACGCGTATAAGAGACCGACACCCGTCACCAGCGCTTTGTGGGCTACGTGGCTCTGCCACAACACCATCCACTAACGCGCTAACCTTTGCAATGCAGGCGCTGGTACCAATTATCGCCCGCGTTCTGCTACCGGCCATGATTACTACTCCTTGGAATGACTCGTCGATCTGCGCAACTGGGGCGCTCGGTACCCCAATGAATTGCGGATCCCGAGAGACACCAACCACCCCCGTAGCAGTGCTGATGGCAGCACTGTCACACGGCAGCCAAGAACTCGACACCGTCATGAAGCCTGCATCTTCAGCGACATCATCAACGCGTATAAAAGACCGACACCCGTCACCAGCGCTTTGTGAGCTAGGTGGCTCTGCCACAACAGAGTCCACTAACGCGCTGACCTTTGCAATGCAAGCACTCGTGTCAATTATCGCCCGTGTTCTGCAACCGGCCGTGATTACTGCTCCCGGGAATGCCTCGTCAATCTGCGCAACTGCGGCCCTCGGTACCCCAATGGATTGCGGTGCCCGAGAGACACCAACCAGCCCCGTAGCAGTGCTGATGGCAGAACCGTCGCACGGCATCCAAGAAATCGACACCGTCATGAAGCCTGCATCATAGGCGACATCATCACCGCATTCAAAAGACCGACACCCGTCACCAGCGCTTCGTGGGCTAGGTGGCTCTGCCACAACACCGTCCACTAACGCGCTAACCTTTGCAATGCAGGCGCTGGTATCAATTATCGCCCGTGTTCTGCTACCGGTGGTGATTACTGCTCCCTGGAATGCCTCGTCAATATGCGCAACCGCGGCCCTCGGTACCCCAATGGATTGCGATGCCCGAGAGACACCAACCACCTCCGTAGCAGTGCTGATGGGAGCACCTTCGCACGGCAGCCAAGAACTAGACACCGTAATGAAGCCTGCATCATCGGCGACATCATCGACGCGTATAAAAGACCGACACCCGTCACCAGCGCTTTGTGGGCTTGGTGGCTCTGCCACAACAGTGTCCACCAACGCGCTGACCTTTGCAATGCAGCCGCTGGTATCAATTATCGCCCGTGTTCTGCTACCGGCCGTGATAACTGCTCCCTTGAATCCCTCGTCGATCTGCGCAACCGCGGCGCTCGGTACCCCAATGGATTTCGGTGCCCCAGAGACACCAACCACCCCCGTAGCAGTGCTGATGGCAGCGCCGTCGTACGGCACCCAAGAACTCGACACCGTCATGAAGCCTGCATCTTCAGCGACATCATCAACGCGTATAAAAGACCAACACCCGTCACCAGCGCTTTGTGAGCTAGGTGGCTCTGCCAAAACAGCGTCCACTAACGGGCTGACTTTTGCAATGTAGGCGCTGGTATTAATTATCGCCCGCGTTCTTCTACCGGCCATGATTACTACTCCTTGGAATGACTCGTCGATCTGCGCAACTGGGGCGCTCGGTACCCCAATGAATTGCGGATCCCGAGAGACACCAACCACCCCCGTAGCAGTGCTGATGGCAGCACTGTCACACGGCAGCCAAGAACTCGACACCGTCATGAAGCCTGCATCATCGGCGACATCATCACGGCGTACAAAAGACCCACACCCGTCACCTGCGCTTTGTGGGCTAGGTGGCTCTGCCACAACAGCGTCCACTAACGCGCTAACCTTTGCAATGCAGGCGCTGGTATCAAATATCGCCCGTGTTCTGCTCCCGGCGGTGATTACTGCTCCCTGGAATGCCTCGTGGATCTGCGCCACCACGGCCCTCAGTACCACAATGGATTGCGATGCCCGAGAGACACCAACCACCCCCGTAGCACTGCTGATGGCAGCACCGTAACACGGCATCCAAGAACTCTACACCGTCATGAAGCCTGCATCATCGGCGACAACATCAACGCGTATAGAACTTTGCAATGCAGGCGCTAGTATCAATCATCGCCTGTGTTCTGCTACCGGCCGTGATAACTGCTCCGTGGAATGCCTCGTCGATTTCCGCAACCGCGGCCCTCGGCACCCCAATGGATCGCGGGGCCAGAGAAACACCAACCACCCCCGTAGCAGTGCTGATGGCAGCGCCTTCGCACGGCAGCCAAGAACTCGACACCGTCATGAAGCCTGCATCTTCCGCGACATCATCAACGCGTATAAAAGACCGACACCCGTCACCAGCGCTTTGTGAGCTAGGTGGCTCTGCCACAACAGAGTCCACTAACGCGCTGACCTTTGCAATACAAGCACTCGTATCAATTATCGCCCGTGTTCTGCAACCGGCCGTGATTACTGCTCCCGGGAATGCCTCGTCAATCTGCGCAACTGCGGCCCTCGGTACCCCAATGAATTGCGGTGCCCGAGCACACCAACCAGCCCCGTAGCAGTGCTGATGGCAGAACCGTCGCACGGCCTCCAAGAACTCGACACCGTCATGAAGCCTGCATCATCGGCGGCATCATCACCACATACAAAAGACCGACACCCGTCACCAGCGCTTCGTGGGCTAGGTGGCTCTGCCACAACAGCGTCCACTAACGCGCTAACCTTTGCAATGCAGGCGCTGGTATCAATTATCGCCCGTGTTTAGCTACCGGCGGTGATTACTGCTCCCTGGAATGCCTCGTCGATCTGCGCAACCGGGGCCCTCGGTACCCCAATGGATTGCGGTGCCAGAGAAACACCAACCACCCCGTAGCAGTGCTGATGGCAGCCCCGTCGCACGGCAGCCAAGACCTCGTCACCGTCATGAAGCCTGCATGATCGCGACATCATCAACGCGTATAAAAGACCGACACCCGTCACCAGCGCTTTGTGGGCTAGGTGGCTCTGCCACAACAGCGTCCACTAACGCGCTGAGCTTTGCAATGCAGGCGCTGGTATAAATTATCGCCCGTGTTCTCCTACCAGCCGTGATAACGCCTCCCTGGAATGACTCGTCGATCTGCGCAACCGCGGCCCTCGGTACCCCAATGGTTGCGATGCCGAGAGACACCAACCACCCCCATAGCAGTGCTGATGGCAGCACCGTAGCACGGCAGCCAAGAACTTGACACCGTCTTGAAGCCTGCATCATCGGCGACATCATCAACGCGTATAAAAGACCGACACCCGTCACCAGCGCTTTGTGGGCTAGGTGGCTCTGCCACAACAGCGTCCACTAACGCGCTGACTTTTGCAAGGCAGGCGCTGGTTTCAATAATCGTCGTGTTCTTCTACCGGCTGTGATAACTGCTCCCTGGAATGCCTCGTCCATCTGCGGAACCGCGGCCCTCTGTACCCCAATGGATTGCGGTGCCCGAGAGATACCAACCACCCCCGTAGCAGTGCTGATGCAGCACCGTCGCACGGCAGCCAAGAACTTGACACCGTCATGAAGCCTGCATCATTGGTGACATTATCAACGCTTATAAAAGACCGACACCTGTCACCAGCGCTTTGTGGGCTAGGTGGCTCTGTCAAAACCGCGTCCACTAACGCGCTGACCTTTGCAATGCAGGTGCTGGTATCAATTATCACTCGTGTTCTGCTACCAGCCGTGATAACTGCTCCCTCGAATGACTCGTCGATCTGCGCAACCGCGGCACTCGGTACCCTAATAGATTTCGGTGCTCGAGAGACACCAACCACCCCCGTAGCAGTGCTGATGGGAGCACCTTCGCACGGCAGCCATGAACTAGACACCGTCATGAAGCCTGCATCATCGGCGACATCATCAACGCGTATAAAAGACCGGCACCCGTCACCAGCGCTTTGTGGGCTTGGTGGCTCTGCCACAACAGCGTCCACCAACGCGCTGACCTTTGCAATGCAGGCGCTGGCATCAATTATCGCCCGTGTTCTGCTACTGGCTGCGATAACTGCTCCCTGGAATGACTCGTCGATCTGCGCAACCGCGGCCCTCGGTACCCCAATATATTTCGGTGCCCGAAAGACACCAACCACCCCGGTAGCAGTGCTGATGGCAGCACCGTTGCACAGCAGGCAAGAACTATACACCGTCATGAAGCCTGCATCATCGGCGACAACATCAACGCATATAAAAGACCGAGACGCGTCACCAACGCTTTTGTGGGCTAGGTGGCTCTGCCCCAACAGCGTCCACTAACGCGCTGACCTTTGCAATGCAGGCGCTGGTATCAATCATCGCCTCTGTTCTGCTACCGGCCGTGATAACTGCTCCCTGGAATGCCTCGTCGATCTCCGCAACCGCGGCCCTCGGTACCCCAATGGATTGCGGTGCCCGAGAGACAACAACCACCCCCGTAGCAGTGCTGATGGCAGCACCTTCGCACGGCAGCCAAGAACTCGACACCGTCATGAGGCCGGCGTCATCGGCGACATCATCAACGCGTATAAGAGACCGACACCCGTCACCAGCGCTTTGTGGGCTACGTGGCTCTGCCACAACACCATCCACTAACGCGCTAACCTTTGCAATGCAGGCGCTGGTACCAATTATCGCCCGCGTTCTGCTACCGGCCATGATTACTACTCCTTGGAATGACTCGTCCATCTGCGCAACTGGGGCGCTCGGTACCCCAATGAATTGCGGATCCCGAGAGACACCAACCACCCCCGTAGCAGTGCTGATGGCAGCACTGTCACACGGCAGCCAAGAACTCGACACCGTCATGAAGCCTGCATCTTCAGCGACATCATCAACGCGTATAAAAGACCGACACCCGTCACCAGCGCTTTGTGAGCTAGGTGGCTCTGCCACAACAGAGTCCACTAACGCGCTGACCTTTGCAATGCAAGCACTCGTGTCAATTATCGCCCGTGTTCTGCAACCGGCCGTGATTACTGCTCCCGGGAATGCCTCGTCAATCTGCGCAACTGCGGCCCTCGGTACCCCAATGGATTGCGGTGCCCGAGAGACACCAACCAGCCCCGTAGCAGTGCTGATGGCAGAACCGTCGCACGGCATCCAAGAAATCGACACCGTCATGAAGCCTGCATCATAGGCGACATCATCACCGCATACAAAAGACCGACACCCGTCACCAGCGCTTCGTGGGCTAGGTGGCTCTGCCACAACACCGTCCACTAACGCGCTAACCTTTGCAATGCAGGCGCTGGTATCAATTATCGCCCGTGTTCTGCTACCGGTGGTGATTACTGCTCCCTGGAATGCCTCGTCAATATGCGCAACCGCGGCCCTCGGTACCCCAATGGATTGCGATGCCCGAGAGACACCAACCACCTCCGTAGCAGTGCTGATGGGAGCACCTTCGTACGGCAGCCAAGAACTAGACACCGTCATGAAGCCTGCATCATCGGCGACATCATCGACGCGTATAAAAGACCGACACCCGTCACCAGCGCTTTGTGGGCTTGGTGGCTCTGCCACAACAGTGTCCACCAACGCGCTGACCTTTGCAATGCAGCCGCTGGTATCAATTATCGCCCGTGTTCTGCTACCGGCCGTGATAACTGCTCCCTTGAATCCCTCGTCGATCTGCGCAACCGCGGCGCTCGGTACCCCAATGGATTTCGGTGCCCCAGAGACACCAACCACCCCCGTAGCAGTGCTGATGGCAGCGCCGTCGCACGGCCTCCAATAACTCGACACCGTCATGAAGCCTGCATCATCGGCGACATCATCAACGCGTATAAAAGACGACACCCGTCACCAGCGCTTTGTGGGCTTGGTGGCTCTGCCACAACAGCGTCCACCAACGCGCTGACCTTTGCAATGCAGGCGCTGGTATCAATTATCGCCCGTGTTCTGCTACCAGCTGCGATAACTGCTCCCTGGAATGACTCGTCGATCTGCGCAACCGCGGCACTCGGTACCCTAATAGATTTCGGTGCTCGAGAGACACCAACCACCCCCGTAGCAGTGCTGATGGGAGCACCTTCGCACGGCAGCCATGAACTAGACACCGTCATGAAGCCTGCATCATCGGCGACATCATCAACGCGTATAAAAGACCGGCACCCGTCACCAGCGCTTTGTGGGCTTGGTGGCTCTGCCACAACAGCGTCCACCAACGCGCTGACCTTTGGAATGCAGGCGCTGGCATCAATTATCGCCCGTGTTCTGCTACTGGCTGCGATAACTGCTCCCTGGAATGACTCGTCGATCTGCGCAACCGCGGCCCTCGGTACCCCAATATATTTCGGTGCCCGAAAGACACCAACCACCCCGGTAGCAGTGCTGATGGCAGCACCGTTGCACAGCAGGCAAGAACTATACACCGTCATGAAGCCTGCATCATCGGCGACAACATCAACGCATATAAAAGACCGAGACGCGTCACCAACGCTTTTGTGGGCTAGGTGGCTCTGCCCCAACAGCGTCCACTAACGCGCTGACCTTTGCAATGCAGGCGCTGGTATCAATCATCGCCTCTGTTCTGCTACCGGCCGTGATAACTGCTCCCTGGAATGCCTCGTCGATCTCCGCAACCGCGGCCCTCGGTACCCCAATGGATTGCGGTGCCCGAGAGACAACAACCACCCCCGTAGCAGTGCTGATGGCAGCACCTTCGCACGGCAGCCAAGAACTCGACACCGTCATGAGGCCGGCGTCATCGGCGACATCATCAACGCGTATAAGAGACCGACACCCGTCACCAGCGCTTTGTGGGCTACGTGGCTCTGCCACAACGCCGTCCACTAACGCGCTAACCTTTGCAATGCAGGCGCTGGTACCAATTATCGCCCGCGTTCTGCTACCGGCCATGATTACTACTCCTTGGAAAGACTCGTCGATCTGCGCAACCGCGGCCCTCGGTACCCCAATGGATTGTAGGGTTAGAGGAACACCAACCACCCCCGTAGCAGTGCTGATGGCAGCGCCGTCGCACGGCAGCCAAGAACTCGACACCGTCATGAAGCCTGCATCTTCAGCGACATCATCAACGCGTATAAAAGACCGACACCCGTCACCAGCGCTTTGTGAGCTAGGTGGCTCTGCCACAACAGAGTCCACTAACGCGCTGACCTTTGCAATGCAGGCGCTGGTATCAATTATCGCCCGTGTTCTGCTACCGGCGGTGATTACTGCTCCCTGGAATGCCTGGTCGATCTGCGCAACCACGGCCCTCAGTACGACAATGGATTGCGATGCCCGAGAGACACCAAATACCTCCGTAGCAGTGCTGATGGGAGCACCTTCGCACGGCAGCCAAGAACTAGACACGGTCATGAAGCCTGCATCATCGGCGACATCATCAACGCGTATAAAAGACGACACCCGTCACCAGCGCTTTGTGGGCTTGGTGGCTCTGCCACAACAGCGTCCACCAACGCGCTGACCTTTGCAATGCAGGCGCTGGTATCAATTATCGCCCGTGTTCTGCTACCAGCTGCGATAACTGCTCCCTGGAATGACTCGTCGATCTGCGCAACCGCGGCACTCGGTACCCTTATAGATTTCGGTGCTCGAGAGACACCAACCACCCCCGTAGCAGTGCTGATGGGAGCACCTTCGCACGGCAGCCATGAACTAGACACCGTCATGAAGCCTGCATCATCGGCGACATCATCAACGCGTATAAAAGACCGGCACCCGTCACCAGCGCTTTGTGGGCTTGGTGGCTCTGCCACAACAGCGTCCACCAACGCGCTGACCTTTGCAATGCAGGCGCTGGCATCAATTATCGCCCGTGTTCTGCTACTGGCTGCGATAACTGCTCCCTGGAATGACTCGTCGATCTGCGCAACCGCGGCCCTCGGTACCCCAATATATTTCGGTGCCCGAAAGACACCAACCACCCCGGTAGCAGTGCTGATGGCAGCACCGTTGCACAGCAGGCAAGAACTATACACCGTCATGAAGCCTGCATCATCGGCGACAACATCAACGCATATAAAAGACCGAGACGCGTCACCAACGCTTTTGTGGGCTAGGTGGCTCTGCCCCAACAGCGTCCACTAACGCGCTGACCTTTGCAATGCAGGCGCTGGTATCAATCATCGCCTCTGTTCTGCTACCGGCCGTGATAACTGCTCCCTGGAATGCCTCGTCGATCTCCGCAACCGCGGCCCTCGGTACCCCAATGGATTGCGGTGCCCGAGAGACAACAACCACCCCCGTAGCAGTGCTGATGGCAGCACCTTCGCACGGCAGCCAAGAACTCGACACCGTCATGAGGCCGGCGTCATCGGCGACATCATCAACGCGTATAAGAGACCGACACCCGTCACCAGCGCTTTGTGGGCTACGTGGCTCTGCCACAACACCATCCACTAACGCGCTAACCTTTGCAATGCAGGCGCTGGTACCAATTATCGCCCGCGTTCTGCTACCGGCCATGATTACTACTCCTTGGAATGACTCGTCGATCTGCGCAACTGGGGCGCTCGGTACCCCAATGAATTGCGGATCCCGAGAGACACCAACCACCCCCGTAGCAGTGCTGATGGCAGCACTGTCACACGGCAGCCAAGAACTCGACACCGTCATGAAGCCTGCATCTTCAGCGACATCATCAACGCGTATAAAAGACCGACACCCGTCACCAGCGCTTTGTGAGCTAGGTGGCTCTGCCACAACAGAGTCCACTAACGCGCTGACCTTTGCAATGCAAGCACTCGTGTCAATTATCGCCCGTGTTCTGCAACCGGCCGTGATTACTGCTCCCGGGAATGCCTCGTCAATCTGCGCAACTGCGGCCCTCGGTACCCCAATGGATTGCGGTGCCCGAGAGACACCAACCAGCCCCGTAGCAGTGCTGATGGCAGAACCGTCGCACGGCATCCAAGAAATCGACACCGTCATGAAGCCTGCATCATAGGCGACATCATCACCGCATACAAAAGACCGACACCCGTCACCAGCGCTTCGTGGGCTAGGTGGCTCTGCCACAACACCGTCCACTAACGCGCTAACCTTTGCAATGCAGGCGCTGGTATCAATTATCGCCCGTGTTCTGCTACCGGTGGTGATTACTGCTCCCTGGAATGCCTCGTCAATATGCGCAACCGCGGCCCTCGGTACCCCAATGGATTGCGATGCCCGAGAGACACCAACCACCTCCGTAGCAGTGCTGATGGGAGCACCTTCGCACGGCAGCCAAGAACTAGACACCGTAATGAAGCCTGCATCATCGGCGACATCATCGACGCGTATAAAAGACCGACACCCGTCACCAGCGCTTTGTGGGCTTGGTGGCTCTGCCACAACAGTGTCCACCAACGCGCTGACCTTTGCAATGCAGCCGCTGGTATCAATTATCGCCCGTGTTCTGCTACCGGCCGTGATAACTGCTCCCTTGAATCCCTCGTCGATCTGCGCAACCGCGGCGCTCGGTACCCCAATGGATTTCGGTGCCCCAGAGACACCAACCACCCCCGTAGCAGTGCTGATGGCAGCGCCGTCGTACGGCACCCAAGAACTCGACACCGTCATGAAGCCTGCATCTTCAGCGACATCATCAACGCGTATAAAAGACCAACACCCGTCACCAGCGCTTTGTGAGCTAGGTGGCTCTGCCAAAACAGCGTCCACTAACGGGCTGACTTTTGCAATGTAGGCGCTGGTATTAATTATCGCCCGCGTTCTTCTACCGGCCATGATTACTACTCCTTGGAATGACTCGTCGATCTGCGCAACTGGGGCGCTCGGTACCCCAATGAATTGCGGATCCCGAGAGACACCAACCACCCCCGTAGCAGTGCTGATGGCAGCACTGTCACACGGCAGCCAAGAACTCGACACCGTCATGAAGCCTGCATCATCGGCGACATCATCACGGCGTACAAAAGACCCACACCCGTCACCTGCGCTTTGTGGGCTAGGTGGCTCTGCCACAACAGCGTCCACTAACGCGCTAACCTTTGCAATGCAGGCGCTGGTATCAAATATCGCCCGTGTTCTGCTCCCGGCGGTGATTACTGCTCCCTGGAATGCCTCGTGGATCTGCGCCACCACGGCCCTCAGTACCACAATGGATTGCGATGCCCGAGAGACACCAACCACCCCCGTAGCACTGCTGATGGCAGCACCGTAACACGGCATCCAAGAACTCTACACCGTCATGAAGCCTGCATCATCGGCGACAACATCAACGCGTATAGAACTTTGCAATGCAGGCGCTAGTATCAATCATCGCCTGTGTTCTGCTACCGGCCGTGATAACTGCTCCGTGGAATGCCTCGTCGATTTCCGCAACCGCGGCCCTCGGCACCCCAATGGATCGCGGGGCCAGAGAAACACCAACCACCCCCGTAGCAGTGCTGATGGCAGCGCCTTCGCACGGCAGCCAAGAACTCGACACCGTCATGAAGCCTGCATCTTCCGCGACATCATCAACGCGTATAAAAGACCGACACCCGTCACCAGCGCTTTGTGAGCTAGGTGGCTCTGCCACAACAGAGTCCACTAACGCGCTGACCTTTGCAATACAAGCACTCGTATCAATTATCGCCCGTGTTCTGCAACCGGCCGTGATTACTGCTCCCGGGAATGCCTCGTCAATCTGCGCAACTGCGGCCCTCGGTACCCCAATGAATTGCGGTGCCCGAGCACACCAACCAGCCCCGTAGCAGTGCTGATGGCAGAACCGTCGCACGGCCTCCAAGAACTCGACACCGTCATGAAGCCTGCATCATCGGCGGCATCATCACCACATACAAAAGACCGACACCCGTCACCAGCGCTTCGTGGGCTAGGTGGCTCTGCCACAACAGCGTCCACTAACGCGCTAACCTTTGCAATGCAGGCGCTGGTATCAATTATCGCCCGTGTTTAGCTACCGGCGGTGATTACTGCTCCCTGGAATGCCTCGTCGATCTGCGCAACCGCGGCCCTCGGTACCCCAATGGATTGCGGTGCCAGAGAAACACCAACCACCCCGTAGCAGTGCTGATGGCAGCCCCGTCGCACGGCAGCCAAGACCTCGTCACCGTCATGAAGCCTGCATGATCGCGACATCATCAACGCGTATAAAAGACCGACACCCGTCACCAGCGCTTTGTGGGCTAGGTGGCTCTGCCACAACAGCGTCCACTAACGCGCTGAGCTTTGCAATGCAGGCGCTGGTATAAATTATCGCCCGTGTTCTCCTACCAGCCGTGATAACGCCTCCCTGGAATGACTCGTCGATCTGCGCAACCGCGGCCCTCGGTACCCCAATGGTTGCGATGCCGAGAGACACCAACCACCCCCATAGCAGTGCTGATGGCAGCACCGTAGCACGGCAGCCAAGAACTTGACACCGTCTTGAAGCCTGCATCATCGGCGACATCATCAACGCGTATAAAAGACCGACACCCGTCACCAGCGCTTTGTGGGCTAGGTGGCTCTGCCACAACAGCGTCCACTAACGCGCTGACTTTTGCAAGGCAGGCGCTGGTTTCAATAATCGTCGTGTTCTTCTACCGGCTGTGATAACTGCTCCCTGGAATGCCTCGTCCATCTGCGGAACCGCGGCCCTCTGTACCCCAATGGATTGCGGTGCCCGAGAGATACCAACCACCCCCGTAGCAGTGCTGATGCAGCACCGTCGCACGGCAGCCAAGAACTTGACACCGTCATGAAGCCTGCATCATTGGTGACATTATCAACGCTTATAAAAGACCGACACCTGTCACCAGCGCTTTGTGGGCTAGGTGGCTCTGTCAAAACCGCGTCCACTAACGCGCTGACCTTTGCAATGCAGGTGCTGGTATCAATTATCACTCGTGTTCTGCTACCAGCCGTGATAACTGCTCCCTCGAATGACTCGTCGATCTGCGCAACCGCGGCCCTCAGTACCCCAATGAATTGTGTTGCCCGAGAGACACCAACCAATCCCGTAGCAGTGCTGAATGCAGCACCGTCGCACGGCAGCCAAGTACTCGACACCGTCATGAAGTCGGCGTCATCGGCGACATGGTCAACGCGTATAAGAGATCGACACCCGTCACCATTGCTTTGTGGGCTAGGTGGCTCTGCCACAACAGCGTCCGCTAACGCGCTGACCTTTGCAATGCAGGTGCTGGTATCAATTATCGCCCGTGTTCTGCTACCGGCCGTGATTACTGCTCCCTGGAATTACTAGTCGTTTTGCGCAACCAGGGCCCTCTTTACCCCAATGGATTGCGGTGCGCGAGAGATACCAACCACCCCCGTAGCAGTACTGATGGCAGCACCGTCACACGGCAGCCAAGAACTCGACACCGTCATGAAGCCTGCATCATCGGCGACAACATCAACGCGTATAAAACTTTGCAATGCAGGCGCTGGTATCAATCATTGCCAGTGTTCTGCTACCGGCCGTGATAACTGCTCCCTGGAATGACTCGTCGATCTGCGCAACCGCGGCCCTCAGTACCCCAATGGATTGCGGTGCCTGCGAGACACCAACCACCCCCGTAGCAGTGCTAATGACAGCACCGTCGCACGGCCGCCAAGAACTCGACACCGTCATGAAGCTTGCATCATCGGCAACAACATCAACGCGTACCAAAGACTGACACCCGTCACCAGCGCTTTGTGGGCTAGGTGGCTCTGCCACAACAGCGTCCACTAACGCGCTGACCTTTGCAATGCAGGCGCTGGTATCAATTATCGCGCGTGTTCTTCTACCGGCCGTGATAACTGCTCCCTGGAATGCCTCGTCGATCTCCGCAACCACGGCCCTCGGTACCCCAATGAATTGTGTTGCCCGAGAGACACCAACCAATCCCGTAGCAGTGCTGAATGCAGCACCGTCGCACGGCAGCCAAGTACTCGACACCGTCATGAAGTCGGCGTCATCGGCGACATGGTCAACGCGTATAAGAGATCGACACCCGTCACCATTGCTTTGTGGGCTAGGTGGCTCTGCCACAACAGCGTCCGCTAACGCGCTGACCTTTGCAATGCGGGTGCTGGTATCAATTATCGCCCGTGTTCTGCTACCGGCCGTGATTACTGCTCCCTGGAATTACTAGTCGATTTGCGCAACCAGGGCCCTCTTTACCCCAATGGATTGCGGTGCGCGAGAGATACCAACCACCCCCGTAGCAGTGCTGATGCAGCACCGTCGCACGGCAGCCAAGAACTTGACACCGTCATGAAGCCTGCATCATTGGTGACATTATCAACGCGTATAAAAGACCGACACCTGTCACCAGCTCTTTGTGGGCTAGGTGGCTCTGCCACAACCGCGTCCACTAACGCGCTGACCTTTGCAATGCAGGTGCTGGTATCAATTATCACCCGTGTTCTGCTACCAGCCGTGATAACTGCTCCCTCGAATGACTCGTCGATCTGCGCAACCGCGGCCCCCAGTACCCCAATGGATTGCGGTGCCCGAGAGATACCAACCACCCCGTAGCAGTGCTGATGCAGCACCGTCGCACGGCAGCCAAGACCTGGACACCATCATGAAGCCTGCATCATCGGCGACATCATCAACGCGTATAAAAGACCGACACCCATCACCAGGGCTTTGTGGGCTAGGTGGCTCTGCCACAACAGCGTCCACTAACGCGCTGAGCTTTGCAATGAAGGCGCTGGTATAAATTATCGCCGTGTTTTTCTACCGGCTGTGATAACTGCTCCCTGGAATGCCTCGTCGATCTGCGGAAACGCGGCCCTCAATACCCCAATGTATTGCGGTGCCAAAGAAACACCAACCACCCCGCTGCAGTGCTGATGGCAGCACCGTCGCACGGCAGCCGAAAACTCGACAGCGTCATGAAGCCTGCGTCATCGGCGACATCATAAACGCGTATAAAAGACAACACCCGTCAACAGCGCTTTGCGAGCTAGGTGGCTCTGCCACAACAGCGTCCACTAACGCGCTGACCTTTGCAATGCAGGCGCTGTTATCAATTATCACCCGTGTTCTGCTACCAGCCGTGATAACTGCTCCCTCGAATGACTCGTCGATCTGCGCACCCGCGGCCCTCGGTAACCCAATGGATTGCGGTGCCAGAGAAACACCAACCACCCCAGTAGCAGTGCTGATGGCAGCACCGTCGCACAGCACCCAAGAACTCGACACCGTCAAGAAGCCTGCATCATCGGCGACATCATCAACGCGTATAAAAGACCGACACCCGTCACCAGCGCTTTGTGGGATAGGTGGCTCTGCCACAACAGCGTCCACTAACGCGCTGAGCTTTGCAATGAAGGCGCTGGTATAAATTATCGCCCGTGTTCTTCTACCGGCCGTGATAACTGCTCCCTCGAATGACTCGTCGATCTGCGCAACCGCGGCCCTCAGTACCCCAATGGATTGCGATGCCGAGAGACACCAACCACCCCCGTAGCTGTGCTGATGGCAGCACCGTCGCACAGCAGCCAAGAACTCGACACCGTCAAGAAGCATGCATCATCGGCGACATCATTAACGCGTATAAAAGACCGACACCCGTCACCAGCACTTTGTGGGCTAGGTGGCTCTGCCACAACAGCGTCCACTAACGCGCTGAGCTTTGCAATGCAGGCGCTAGTATCAATTATTGCCCGTGTTCTCCTACCGGCCGTGATAACTGCTCTCTGGAATGCCTCGTCGATCTGCGGAACCGCGGCCCTCGGAACCCAATGGATTGCGGTGCCAGAGAAACCCCAACCACCCCCGTAGCGGTACGGATGGCAGCACCGACGCACGGCAGCCAAGAACTCGACACCGTCATGAAGCCTGCATCATCGGCGACAACATCAACGCGTATAAAACTTTGCAATGCAGGCGCTGGTATCAATCATCGCCAGTGTTCTGCTAGCGGCCGTGATTACTGCTCCCTGGAATTCATCGTCGATCTGCGCAACCCCGGCCCTCGGTACCCCAATGGATTGCGGTTCAGGAGAAACACCATCCACCCCCGTAGCAGTGCTGATGGAAGCACCGTCGCACGGCAGCGAAGAACTCGACACCGTAATGAAGCCTGCATCATCGGCGACATCATCAATTCGTATAAAAGACTGACACCCGTCACCAGCGCTTTCTGGGCTAGGTGGCTCTGCCACAACAGCGTCCACTAACGCGCTCACCTTTGCAATGCAGGCGCTGGTATCAATTATCACCCGAGTTCTGCCAGCGGCTGTGATAACATCTCCTGGAATTCGTCGTCAATCTGCGCAACCGCGGCCCTCGGTACCCCAATGGATTGCGGTTCCAGAGAAACACCAACCACCCCCGTAGCAGTGCTGATGGAAGCACCGTCGCACTGCAGCCAAGAACACGACACCGTCATGAAGCCTGCATCAACGGCGACCTCATGAACGCGTGTAAAAGACCGACACCCGTCACCAGCGCTTTATGGGCTAGGTGGCTCTGCCACAACAGCGTTCACAGAGACGCTGACCTTTGCAATGCAGGCGCTGGTATCAAATATCGCCCGTGTTCTGCTACCGGCCGTGATAACTGCTCCCTGGAATGCCCCGTCGATCTGTGCGGCCCTCGGTACCCCAATGAATTGCGGTGCCAGAGAAACACCAACCACATCCGTAGCAGTGCTGATGGGAGCACCGTCGCAGGGCTGCCAAGAACTCGACACTATCATGAAGCCTGCATCATCGGCTACATCATCAACGCGTATAAAAGACGGACACCCGTCACCAGCGCTTTGTGGGCTAGGTGTCTCTGCCACAACAGCGTCCACTAACGCGCTCACCTTTGCAATGCAGGCGCTGGTATCAATCATCGCCAGTGTTCTGCCAGCGGCTGTGATAACATCTCCTGGAATACGTCGTCAATCTGCGCAACCGCGGCCCTCGGTACCCCAATGGATTGCGGTTCCAGAGAAACACCAACCACCCCCGTAGCAGTGCTGATGGAAGCACCGTCGCACGGCAGCCAAGAACTTGGCACCGTCATGAAGCCTGCATCATCGGCGACATCATCAACGCGTATAAAAGACCGACACCCGTCACCAGCGCTTTGTGGGCTCGTTGGCTCTGCCACAACAGCGCCCACTAACGCGCTGACCTTTCCAATGCAGGCGCTGGTATCAATTATCGCCGTGTTCTTCTACCGGCCGTGATAACTGCTCCCTGGAATGCCCCGTCGATCTGCGGAACCGCGGCCCTCGGAACCCCAATGGATTGCGGTGCCAGAGAAACCCCAACCACCCCCGTAACTGTACGGATGGCAGCACCGTCGCACGGCAGCCAAGAACTCGACACCGTCATGAAGCCTGCATCATCGGCGACAACATCAACGCGTATAAAACTTTGCAATGCAGGCGATGGTATCAATTATCGCCCGTGTTCTGCTACTGGCTGCGATAACTGCCCCCTGGAATGACTCGTCGATCTGCGCAACCGCGGCCCTCGGTACCCCAATAGATTTCGTTGCCCGAGAGACACCAACCACCCCGGTAGTAGTGCTGATGACAGCACCGTCGCACGGTAGCCAAGAACTATACACCGTCATGAAGCCTGCATCATCGGCGACATGATCAACGCGTATAAAAGACCGAGACGCGTCACCAACGCTTTGTGGGCTAGGTGGCTCTGCCACAACAGCGTCCCCTAACGCGCTGAGCTTTGCAATGCAGGCGCTGGTATCAATTATCGCCCGTGTTCTCCTACCGGCCGTGATAACTCCTCCCTTGAATGACTCGTCGATCTGCGCAACCGCGGCCCTCGGTACCCCAATGAATTGCGATGCCCGAGGGACACCAACCACCCCCGTAGCAGTGCTGATGGCAGAACCGTCGCACGGCAGCCAAGAACTTGGCACCGTCATGAAGCCTGCATCATCGGCGACATCATCAACGCGTATAAAAGACCGACACCCGTCACCAGCGCTTTGTGGGCTCGGTGGCTCTGCCACAACAGCGTCCACTAACGCGCTGACCTTTGCAATGCAGGCGCTGGTATCAATTATCGTCGTGTTCTTCTACCGGACGTGATAACTGCTTCCTGGAATGCCTAGTCGATCTGCGGAACCGCGGCCCTCGGAACCCAAATGGATTGCGGTGACAGAGAAACCCCAACCACCCCCGTAGCGGTACGGATGGCAGCACCGTAGCACGGCAGCCAAGAAATCGACACCGTCATGAAGCCTGCATCATCGGCGACAACATCAACGCGTATAAAACTTTGCAATGCAGGCGCTGGTATCAATTATCGCCCGTGTTCTGCTACTGGCTGCGATAACTGCTCCCTGGAATGACTCGTCGATCTGCGCAACCGCGGCCCTCGGTACCCCAATATATTTCGTTGCCCGAGAGACACCAACCACTCCGGTAGCAGTGCTGATGGCAGCACCGTCGCACGGCAGCCAAGAACTATACACCGTCATGAAGCCTGCATCATCGGCGGCAACATCAACGCGTATAAAAGACCGAGACGCTTCACCAACGCTTTGTGGGCTAGGTGGCTCTGCCCCAACAGCGTCCACTAACGCGCTGACCTTTGCAATGCAGGCACTGGTATCAATTATCGCCGTGTTCTTCTACCAGCCGTGATAACTGCTCCCTGGAATGCCTCGTCGATCTGCGGAACCGCGGCCCTCGGAACCCCAATGTATTGCGGTGCCAGAGAAACACCAACCACCCCCGTAGCGGTACGGATGGCAGCACCGTCGCACGGCAGCCAAGAACTCGACACCGTCATGAAGCCTGCATCATCGGCGACAACATCAACGCGTATAAAAGACCGACACCCGTCACCAGCGCTTTGTGGGCTAGGTGGCTCTGCCACAACAGCGTCCACTAACGCGCTGAGCTTTGCAATGCAGGCGCTGGTATAAATTATCGCCCGTGTTCTCCTACCAGCCGTGATAACGCCTCCCTGGAATGACTCGTCGATCTGCGCAACCGCGGCCCTGGGTACCCCAATGGATTGCGATGCCGAGAGACACCAACCACCCCCGTAGCAGTGCTGATGGAAGCACCGTCGCACGGCAGCCAAGAACTCGACACCATCATGAAGCCGGCGTCATCGGCGACATCATCAACGCGTATAAGAGACCGACACCCGTCACCAGCGCTTTGTGGGCTAGCTGGCTCTGCCACAACAGCGTCCACTAACGCGCTGACCTTTGCAATGCAGGTCTGGTATCAATTATCGCCGTGTTCTGCTACCGGCCGTTATTACTGCTCCCTGGAATTACTAGTCGATTTGCGCAACCGGGGCCCTGGGTACCCCAATGGATTGCGGTGCCCGAGAGACACCAACCACCCCCTTAGCAGTGATGATGCAGCACCGTCGCACGGCAGCCAAGAACTTGACACCGTCATGAAGCCTGCATCATCGGCGACATCATCACCGCGTACAAAATACCGACACCCGTCACCAGCGCTTTGTGGGCTAGGTGGCTCTGCCACAACAGCGTCCACTAACGCGCTGACCTTTGCAATGCAGGCGCTGGTATCAATTATCGCCCGTGTTCTGCTACCGGCGGTGATTACTGCTCCCTGGAATGCCTCGTCGATCTGCGCAACCGCGGCTCTCGGTACCCCAATGAATTGCGATGCCCGAGAGACACCAACCACCCCCGTAGCAGTGCTGTTGGGAGCACCTTCGCACGGCAGCCATCAACTAGACACCGTCATGAAGCCTGCATCATCGGCGACATCATCAACGCGTATAAAAGACCGGCACCCGTCAACAGCGCTTTGTGGGCTTGGTGGCTCTGCCACAACAGCGTCCACCAACGCGCTGACCTTTGCAATGCAGGCGCTGGTATCAATTATCGCCCGTGTTCTGCTACTGGCTGCGATAACGGCTCCCTCGAATGACTCGTCGATCTGCGCAACCGCGGCCCTCGGTACCTCAATAGATTTCGGTGCCCGAAAGACACCAACCACCCCGGTAGCAGTGCTGATGGCAGCACCGTCGCACAGCAGCCAAGAACTATACACCGTCATGAAGCCTGCATCATCGGCGACAACATCAACGCATATAAAAGACCGAGACGCGTCACCAACGCTTTGTGGGCTAGGTGGCTCTGCCCCAACAGCATCCACTAACGCGCTGACCTTTGCAATGCAGGCGCTGGTGTCAATTATCGCCCGTGTTCTGCTACCGGCCGTGATAACTGCTCCCTGGAATGACTCGTCCATCTGCGCAACCGCGGCCCTCGGTGCCCCAATGGATTGCAGTGCCCGAGAGACACCAACCACCCCCGTAGCACTGCTGATGGCAGCACCGTCGCACGGCAGCCAAGAACTCGACACCATCATGAAGCCGGTGTCAGCGGCGACATCATCAACGCGTATAAGAGACCGACACCCGTCACCAGCGCTTTGTGGGATAGGTGGCTCTGCCACAACAGCGTCCACTAACGCGCTGACCTTTGCAATGCAGGTCTGGTATCAATTATCGCCGTGTTCTGCTACCGGCCGTGATAACTTCTACCTGGAATGCCTCGTCAATGTGCGCAACCGTGGCCCTCGGTACCCCAATATATTGCGGTGCCAGAGAAACACCAACCACCCCCGTAGCAGTGCTGATGGCAGCACGGTCGCACTGCAGGCAAGAACTCGACACCGTCATGAAGCCTGCATCATGAGGGACATCATCACCGCGTAGAAAAGACCGACACCCGTCACCAGCGCTTTGTGGGCTAGGTGGCTCAGCCACAACAGCGTCCACTAACGCGCGGACCTTTGCAATGCAGGCGCTAGTTTCAATTATCGCCGTGTTCTTCTACCGGCCGTGATAACTGCTCCCTGGAATGCCTCGTCGATCTGCTCAACCGCGGACCTCGGTACCCCAATAGATTTCGTTGCCCGAGAGACACCAACCACCCCGGTAGCAGTGCTGATGGCAGCACCGTCGCACGGCAGCCAACAACTATACACCGTCATGAAGCCTGCATCATCGGCGACAACATCAACGCGTATAAAACTTTGCAATGCAGGCGCTGGTATCAATCATCGCCTGTGTTCTGCTACCGGCCGTGATAACTGCTCCCTGGAATGACTCGTCGATCTGCGCAACCGCGGCCCTCGGTACCACAATGGATTGCGGTGCCCGAGAGACACCAACCACCCCCGTAGCAGTGCTGATAAAAGCACCCTCACACAGCAGGCAAGAACGATACGCCGTCATGAAGCCTGCATCATCGGCGACAACGTCAACGCATATAAAAGACCGAGACGCGTCACCAACGCTTTGTGGGCTAGGTGGCTCTGCCCCAACTGCGTCCACTAACGCGCTGACCTTTGCAATGCAGGCGCTAGTGTCAATTATCGCCCGTGTTCTGCTACCGGCCGTGATAACTGCTCCCTGGAATGACTCGTCCATCTGCGCAACCGCGGCCCTCGGTGCCCCAATGGATTGCAGTGCCCGAGAGACACCAACCACCCCCGTAGCAGTGCTGATGGCAGCGCCGTCGCACGGCAGCCAAGAACTCGACACCGTCATGAAGCCTGCATCTTCAGCGACATCATCAACGTGTATAAGACACCGACACCCGTCACCAGCGCTTTGTGGGCTACGTGGCTCTGCCACAACAGCGTCCACTAACGCGCTGACTTTGACAATGTAGGCGCTGGTATCAATTATCGCCCGCGTTCTGCTACTGGCCATGATTACTACTCCTTGGAAAGACTCGTCGATCTGCGCAACCGCGGCCCTCGGTACCCCAATGGATTGCGGGGCCAGAGAAACACCAACCACCCCCGTAGCGGTACGGATGGCAGCACCATCGCACGGCAGCCAAGAACTCGACACCATCATGAAGCCGGCGTCATCGGCGACATCATCAACGCGTATAAGACACCGACACCCGTCACCAGCGCTTTGTGGGCTACGTGGCTCTGCCACAACAGCGTCCACTAACGCGCTGACTTTGACAATGTAGGCGCTGGTATCAATTATCGCCCGCGTTCTGCTACTGGCCATGATTACTACTCCTTGGAAAGACTCGTCGATCTGCGCAACCGCGGCCCTCGGTACCCCAATGGATTGCGGGGCCAGAGAAACACCAACCACCCCCGTAGCAGTGCTGATGGCAGCGCCGTCGCACGGCAGCCAAGAACTCGACACCGTCATGAAGCCTGCATCTTCAGCGACATCATCAACGTGTATTAAAAACCGACACCCGTCACCAGCGCTTTGTGAGCTAGGTGGCTCTGCCACAACAGAGTCCACTAACGCACTGACCTTTGCAATGCAAGCACTCGTATCAATTATCGCCCGTGTTCGGCAACCGGCCGTGATTACTGCTCCCGGGAATGCCTCGTCAATCTGCGCAACTGCGGCCCTCGGTACCCCAATGGATTGCGGTGCCCCAGAGACACCAACCACCCCCGTAGCAGTGCTGATGGCAGCACCGTCGCACGGCTGCCGAGAACTATACACCGTCATGAAGCCTGCATCATAGGCGACATCAACGCGTATAAAAGACCGAGACGCGTCACCAACGCTTTGTGGGCTAGGTGGCTCTGCCACAACAGCTTCCACAAACGCACGGATCTTTGCAATGCAGGCGCTGGTATCAATTATCGCCCGTGTTCTCCTACCGGCCGCGATAACTGCTCCCTGGAAAGACTCGTCGATCTGCGCAACCGCGGCCCTCGGTACCCCAATGGATTGCGGGGCCAGAGAAACACCAACCAATCCCGTAGCAGTGCTGATGGCAGCGCCGACGCACGGCACCCAAGAACTCGACACCGTCATGAAGCCTGCATCTTCAGCGACATCATCAACGCGTATAAAAGACCGACACCCGTCACCAGCGCTTTGTGAGCTAGGTGGCTCTGCCAAAACAGTGTCCACTAACGGGCTGACTTTTGCAATGTAGGCGCTGGTATTAATTATCGCCCGCGTTCTTCTACCGGCCATGATTGCTACTCCTTGGAATGACTCGTCGATCTGCGCAACTGGGGCGCTCGGTACCCCAATGAATTGCGGATCCCGAGAGACACCAACCACCCCCGTAGCAGTGCTGATGGCAGCACTGTCACACGGCAGCCAAGAACTCGACACCGTCATGAAGCCTGCATCTTCGTCGACATCATCAACGCATATAAAAGACCGCCACCCGTCACCAGTGCTTTGTGAACTTGGTGGCTCTGCCACAACAGAGTTTACTAACGCGCTGACCTTTGCAATACAGGCGCTCGTATCAATTATCGCCCGTGTTCTGCTACCGGCCGTGATTACTGCTCCCGGGAATGCCTCGTCAATCTGCGCAACTGCGGCCCTCGTTACCCCAATGGATTGCGGTGCCCGAGAGACACCAAGCACCCCCGTAGCAGTGCTGATAGCAGCACCGTCGCACGGCAGCCAAGAATTCGACACCGTCATGAAGCCTGCATCATCGGCGACATCATCACGGCGTACAAAAGACCGACACCCGTCACCTGCGCTTTGTGGGCTAGGTGGCTCTGCCACAACAGCGTCCACTAACGCGCTAACCTTTGCAATGCAGGCGCTGGTATCAAATATCGCCCGTGTTCTGCTCCCGGCGGTGATTACTGCTCCCTGGAATGCCTCGTCGATCTGCGCAACCACGGCCCTCAGTACCACAATGGATTGCGATGCCCGAGAGACACCAACCACCCCCGTAGCACTGCTGATGGCAGCACCGTCGCACGGCAGCCGAGAACTTGACACCGTCATGAAGCCTGCATCATCGGCGACAACATCAACGCGTATGGAACTTTGCAATGCAGGCGCTGGTGTCAATCATCGCCTGTGTTCTGCTACCGGCCGTGATAACTGCTCCCTGGAATGCCTCGTCGATCTCCGCAACCGCGGCCCTCGGTACCCTAATGGATTGCGGGGCCAGAGAAACACCAACCACCCCCGTAGCAGTATGATGGCAGCGCCGTCGCACGGCAGCCAAGTACTCGACACCGTCAGGAAGTCTGCATCTTCAGCGACATCATCAACGCGTATAAAAGACCGACACCCGTCACCAGCGCTTTGTGAGCTAGGTGGCTCTGCCACAACAGAGTCCACTAACGCGCTGACCTTTGCAATACAAGCACTCGTATCAATTATCGCCCGTGTTCTGCAACCGGCCGTGATTACTGCTCCCGGGAATGCCTCGTCAATCTGCGCAACTGCTGCCCTCGGTACACCAATGGATTGCGGTGCCCGAGACACACCAACCAGCCCCGTAGCAGTGCTGATGGCAGAACCGTCGCACGGCCTCCAAGAACTCGACACCGTCATGAAGCCTGCATCATCGGCGACAACATCAACGCGTATAGAATTTTGCAATGCAGGCGCTGGTATCAATCATCGCCTGTGTTCTGCTACCGGCCGTGATAACTGCTCCCTGGAATGCCTCGTCGATCTCCGCAACCGCGGCCCTCGGTACCCCAATAGATTGCGGGGCCAGAGCACACCAACCAGCCCTGTAGCAGTGCTGATGGCAGAACAGTCGCACGGCCTCCAAGAACTCGACACCGTCATGAAGCCTGCATCATCGGCGACATCATCACCGCATACAAAAGACCGACACCCGTCACCAGCGCTTCGTGGGCTAGGTGGGTCTGCCACAACAGCGTCCACTAACGCGCTAACCTTTGCAATGCAGGCGCTGGTATCAATTATCGCCCGTGTTCTGCTACCGGCGGTGATTACTGCTCCCTGGAATACCTCGTCGATCTGCGCAACCGCGGCCCTCGGTACCCCAATGGATTGCGATGCCCGAGAGACACCAACCATCTCCGTAGCAGTGCTGATGGAAGCACCTTCGCACGGCAGCCAAGAACTAGACACCGTCATGAAGCCTGCATCATCGGCGACATCATCAACGCGTATAAAAGACCGACACCCGTCACCAGCGCTTTGTGGGCTTGGTGGCTCTGGCACAACAGTGTCCACCAACGCGCTGACCTCTGCAATGCAGGCGCTGGTATCATTTATCGCCCGTGTTCTGCTACCGGCTGATATAACTGCTCCCTGGAATGACTCGTCGATCTGCGCAACCGCGGCGCTCGGTACCCCAATGGATTTTGGTGCCCCAGAGACACCAACCAGCCCCGTAGCAGTGCTGATGGCAGCACCGTCGCACGGCCGCCGAGAACTATACACCGTCATGAAGCCTGCATCATAGGCGACATCAACGCGTATAAAAGACCGAGACGCGTCACCAACGCTTTGTGGGCTAGGTGGCTCTGTCACAACAGCTTCCACAAACGCGCGGATCTTTGCAATGCAGGCGCTGGTATCAATTATCGCCCGTGTTCTCCTACCGGCCGCGATAACTGCTCCATGGAAAGACTCGTCGATCTGCGCAACCGCGGCCCTCGGTACCCCAATGGATTGCGGGGCCAGAGAAACACCAACCACCCCCGTAGCAGTGCTGATGGCAGCGCCGTCGCACGGCACCCAAGAACTCGACACCGTCATGAAGCCTGCATCTTCGTCGAAACCATCAACGCATATAAAAGACCGCCACCCGTCACCAGTGCTTTGTGAACTTGGTGGCTCTGCCACAACAGAGTTTACTAACGCGCTGACCTTTGCAATGCAGGCGCTCGTATCAATTATCGTCCGTGTTCTGCTACCGGCCGTGATTACTGCTCCCGGGAATGCCTCGTCAATCTGCGCAACTGCGGCCCTCGTTACCCCAATGGATTGCGGTGCCCGAGAGACACCAAGCACCCCCGTAGCAGTGCTGATAGCAGCACCGTCGCACGGCAGCCAAGAATTCGACACCGTCATGAAGCCTGCATCATCGGCGACATCATCACGGCGTACAAAAGACCGACACCCGTCACCTGCGCTTTGTGGGCTAGGTGGCTCTGCCACAACAGCGTCCATTAACGCGCTAACCTTTGCAATGAAGGCGCTGGTATCAAATATCGCCCGTGTTCTGCTCCCGGCGGTGATTACTGCTCCCTGGAATGCCTCGTCGATCTGCGCAACCACGGGCCTCAGTACCACAATGGATTGCAATGCCCGAGAGACACCAACCACCCCCGTAGCACTGCTGAAGGCAGCACCGTCGCGCGGCTACCAAGAACTCGACACCGTCATGAAGCCTGCATCATCGGCGACAACATCAACGCGTATAAAACTTTGCAATGCAGGCGCTTGTATCAATCATCGCCTGTGTTCTGCTACCGGCCGTGATAACTGCTCCCTGGAATGCCTCGTCGATCTCCGCAACCGCGGCCCTCGGTACCCTAATGGATTGCGGGGCCAGAGAAACACCAACCACCCCCGTAGCAGTGCTGATGGCAGCGCCGTCGCACGGCAGCCAAGAACTCGACACCGTCATGAAGTCTGCATCTTCAGCGACATCATCAACGCGTATAAAAGACCGACACCCGTCACCAGCGCTTTGTGAGCTAGGTGGCTCTGCCACAACAGAGTCCACTAACGCGCTGACCTTTGCAATACAAGCACTCGTTTCAATTATCGCCCGTGTTCTGCAACCGGCCGTGATTACTGCTCCCGGGAATGCCTCGTCAATCTGCGCAACTGCGGCCCTCGGTACACCAATGGATTGCGGTGCCCGAGACACACCAACCAGCCCCGTAGCAGTGCTGATGGCAGAACCGTCGCACGGCCTCCAATAACTCGACACCGTCATGAAGCCTGCATCATCGGCGACATCATCACCGCATACAAAAGACCGACACCCGTCACCAGCGCTTCGTGGGCTAGGTGGCTCTGCCACAACAGCGTCCACTAACGCGCTAACCTTTGCAATGCAGGCGCTGGTATCAAATATCAACCGTGTTCTGCTCCCGGCGGTGATTACTGCTCCCTGGAATGCCTCGTGGATCTGCGCCACCACGGCCCTCAGTACCACAATGGATTGCGATGCCCGAGAGACACCAACCACCCCCGTAGCACTGCTGATGGCAGCACCGTCGCACGGCATCCAAGAACTCGACACCGTCATGAAGCCTGCATCATCGGCGACAACATCAACGCGTATAGAACTTTGCAATGCAGGCGCTAGTATCATCAATCGCCTGTGTTCTGCTACCGGCCGTGATAACTGCTCCGTGGAATGCCTCGTCGATTTCCGCAACCGCGGCCCTCGGCACCCCAATGGATCGCGGGGCCAGAGAAACACCAACACACCCCCGTAGCAGTGCTCATGGCAGCGCCTTCGCACGGCAGCCAAGAACTCGACACCGTCATGAAGCCTGCATCTTCCGCGACATCATCAACGCGTATAAAAGACCGACACCCGTCACCAGCGCTTTGTGAGCTAGGTGGCTCTGCCACAACAGAGTCCACTAACGTGCTGACCTTTGCAATACAAGCACTCGTATCAATTATCGCCCGTGTTCTGCAACGGGCCGTGATTACTGCTCCCGGGAATGCCTCGTCAATCTGCGCAACTGCGGCCCTCGGTACCCCAATGAATTGCGGTGACCGAGCACACCAACCAGCCCCGTAGCAGTGCTGATGGCAGAACCGTCGCATGGCCTCCAAGAACTCGACAACGTCATGAAGCCTGCATCATCGGCGGCATCATCACCACATACAAAAGACCGACACCCGTCACCAGCGCTTCGTGGGCTAGGTGGCTCTGCACAACAGCGTCCACTAACGCGCTAACCTTTGCAATGCAGGCGCTGGTATCAATTATCGCCCGTGTTTAGCTACCGGCGGTGATTACTGCTCCCTGGAATGCCTCGTCGATCTGCGCAACCGCGGCCCTCGGTACCCCAATGGATTGCGGTGCCAGAGAAACACCAACCACCCCGTAGCAGTGCTGATGGCAGCCCCGTCGCACGGCAGCCAAGACCTCGACACCGTCATGAAGCCTGCATGATCGCGACATCATCAACGCGTATAAAAGACCGACACCCGTCACCAGCGCTTTGTGGGCTAGGTGGCTCTGCCACAACAGCGTCCACTAACGCGCTGAGCTTTGCAATGCAGGCGCTGGTATAAATTATCGCCCGTGTTCTCCTACCAGCCGTGATAACGCCTCCCTGGAATGACTCATCGATCTGCGCAACCGCGGCCCTGGGTACCCCAATGGATTGCGATGCCGAGAGACACCAACCACCCCCATAGCAGTGCTGATGGCAGCACCGTCGCACGGCAGCCAAGAACTTGACACCGTCATGAAGCCTGCATCATCGGCGACATCATCAACGCGTATAAAAGACCGACACCCGTCACCAGCGCTTTGTGGGCTAGGTGGCTCTGCCACAACAGCGTCCACTAACGCGCTGACTTTTGCAATGCAGGCGCTGGTTTCAATAATCGTCGTGTTCTTCTACCGGCTGTGATAACTGCTCCCTGGAATGCCTCGTCCATCTGCGGAACCGCGGCCCTCGGTACCCCACTGTAATGCGGTGCCAGAGAGACACCAACCACCCCGTAGCAATGCTGATGGCAGCACCGTCGCACGGCAGCCAAGAACTCGACACCGTCATGAAGCCTGCATCATCGGCGACATCATAAACGCGTATAAAAGACCGACACCCGTCAACAGCGCTTTGTGAGCTAGGTGGGTCTGCCACAACAGCGTCCACTAACGCGCTGACCTTTGCAATGCAGGCACTGGTATCAATTATCGCCCGTGTTCTGCTACCGGCCGTGATTACTGCTCCCTTGAATTACTAGTCGATTTGCGCAACCGGGGCCCTCTGTACCCCAATGGATTGCGGTGCCCGAGAGATACCAACCACCCCCGTAGCAGTGCTGATGCAGCACCGTCGCACGGCAGCCAAGAACTTGACACCGTCATGAAGCCTGCATCATTGGTGACATTATCAACGCGTATAAAAGACCAACACCTGTCACCAGCGCTTTGTGGGCTAGGTGGCTTTGCCACAACCGCGTCCACTAACGCGCTGACCTTTGCAATGCAGGTGCTGGTATCAATTATCACCCGTGTTCTGCTACCAGCCGTGATAACTGCGCCCTCGAATGACTCGTCGATCTGCGCAACCGCGGCCCTCAGTACCCCAATGGATTGCG
This sequence comes from Haemaphysalis longicornis, assembly GCF_048455015.1. Classification (NCBI taxonomy): domain Eukaryota; kingdom Metazoa; phylum Arthropoda; class Arachnida; order Ixodida; family Ixodidae; genus Haemaphysalis; species Haemaphysalis longicornis. The sequence goes on along the minus strand of NW_027526361.1, from coordinate 210,486,074 downwards.
ATGCCGAGAGACACCAACCACCCCCGTAGCTGTGCTGATGGCAGCTCCGTCGCACGGCAGGCAAGAACTCGACACCGTCATGAAGCGTGCATCATCGGCGACATCATAAACGCGTATAAAAGACCGACACCAGTCACCAGCCCTTTGTGGGCTAGGTGGCTCTGCCACAACAGCGTCCACTAACGCGCTGAGCTTTGCAATGCAGGCGCTGGTATCAATTATCGCCCGTGTTCTCCTACCGGCCGTGATAACTCCTCCCTTGAATGACTCGTCGATGTGCGCAACCGCGGCCCTCGGTACCTCAATGGACTGCAATGCCCGAGAGACACCAACCACCCCCGTAGCAGTGCTGATGGCATCACCGTCGCACGGCAGCCAAGACCTTGGCACCGTCATGAAGCCTGCATCATCGGCGACATCATCAACGCGTATAAAAGACCGACACCCGTCACCAGCGCTTTGTGGGCTAGGTGGCTCTGCCACAACAGCGTCCACTAACGCGCTGAGCTTTGCTATGCAGGCGCTAGTATCAATTATCGCCCGTGTTCTCCTACCGGCCGTGATAACTGCTCCCTGGAATGCCTCGTCGATCTGCGGAACCGCGGCCCTCGGTACCCCAATGGATTGCGGTGCCAGAGAAACACCAACCACCCCCGTAGCAGTACTGATGGCAGTACCGTCACACGGCAGCCAAGAACTCGACAACGTCATGAAGCCTGCATCATCGGCGACAACATCAACGCTTAAAAACTTTGCAATGCAGGCGCTGGTATCAATCATTGCCAGTGTTCTGCTACCGGCCGTGATAACTGCTCCCTGGAATGACTCGTCGATCTGCGCAACCGCGGACCTCAGTACCCCAATGGATTGCGGTGCTTGCGAGACACCAACCACCCCCGTAGCAGTGCTAAAGACAGCACCGTCGCACGGCAGCCAAGAACTCGACACCGTCATGAAGCTTTCATCATCGGCGACAACATCAACGCGTACCAAAGACTGACACCCGTCACCAGCGCTTTGTGGGCTAGGTGGCTCTGCCACAACAGCGTCCACTAACGCGCTCACCTTTGCAATGCAGGCGCTGGTATCAATTATCGCCCGTGTTCTCCTACCGGCCGTGATAACTGCTCCCTGGAATGCCTCGTCGATCTCCGCAACCGCGGCCCTCGGTACCCCAATGAATTGTGTTGCCCGAGAGACACCAACCAATCCCGTAGCAGTGCTGAATGCAGCACCGTCGCACGGCAGCCAAGAACTCGACACCGTCATGAAACCGGCGTCATTTGCGACATCACCAAAGCGTATAAAAGACCGACACCCGTCACCAGCGCTTTGTGGGGTAGGTGGCTCTGCCACAACAGCGTCTACTAACGCGCTGAGCTTTGCAATGCAGGCGCTGGTATCAATTATCGCCCGTGTTCTCCTACCGGCCGTGATAACTGCTCCCTGGAATGGCTCGTCGATCTCCGCAACCGCGGCCCTAGTTACCCCAATGAATTGCATTGCCCGAGAAACACCAACCAATCCCGTAGCAGTGCTGAATGCAGCACCGTCGCACGGCAGCCAAGGACTCGACACCGTCATGAAGTCGGCGTCATCGGCGACAACATCAACGCGTATAAAAGACCGACACCCGTCACCAGCGCTTTGTGGGCTAGGTGGCTCTGCCACAACAGCGTCCACTTACGCGCTGACTTTTGCAATGCAGGCGCTGGTATCAATAATCGCCGTGTTCTTCTACCGGCTGTGATAACTGCTCCCTGGAATGCCTCGTCGATCTGCGGAACCGCGGCCCTCGGTACCCCAATTTATTACGGTGCCAGAGAAACACCAACCACCCCGTAGCAGTGCTGATGGCGACACCGTCGCACGGCAGCCAAGAACTCGACACCGTCGTGAAGCCTGCATCATCGGCGACATCATCAACGCGTATAAAAGACCGACACCCGTCACAAGCGCTTTGTGGGCTAGGTGGCTCTGCCACAACAGCGCCCACTAACGCGCTGAGCTTTGCAATGCAGGAGCTGGTATCAATTATCGCCCGTGTTTTACCGGCCGTGATATCTCCTCCCTGGAATGACTCGTCGATCTGCGCAACCGCGGCCGTCAATACCCCAATGGATTGCGATGCCGAGAGACACCAACCACCCCCGTGCCAGTGCTGATGGCAGCAGCGTCGCACGGCAGCCAAGAACTTGACACCGTCATGAAGCCTGCATCATGGGCGACATTATCAAAGCGTATAAAAGACCGACACCCGTCACAAGGCTTTGTGGGCTATGTGGCTCTGCCACAACAGCGTCCACTAACGCGCTGACTGTTGCAATGCAGGCGCTGGTATCAATAATCGCCGTGTTCTTCTACCGGCTGTGCTAACTGCTCCCTGGAATGCCTCGTCGATCTGCGGAACCGCGGCCCTCGCTACCCCAATGTATTGCGGTGCCAGAGAAACACCAACCACCCCGTAGCAGTGCTGATGGCAGCACCGTCGCACGGCAGCCAAGAACTCGACACCGTCATGAAGCCTGCATCATCGGCGACATCATAAACGCGTATAAAAGACCGACAACTGTCAACAGCGCTTTGTGGGCTAGGTGCCTCTGCCACCACAGCGTCCACTAACGCGCTGACCTTTGCAATGCAGGCGCTGTTATCAATTATCACCCGTGGTCTGCTACCGGCCGTGATAACTGCTCCCTGGAATGACTCGTCGACCTGCGCACCCGCGGCCCTCGGTAACCCAATGTATTGCGGTGCCAGAGAAACACCAACCACCCCCGTAGCAATGCTGATGGTAGCACCGTCGCACGGCAGCCAAGAACTCGACACCGTCAAGAAGCCTGCATCATCGGCGACATCATCAACGCGTATAAAAGACCGACACCCGTCACCAGCCCTTTGTGTGCTAGGTGGCTCTACCAAAACAGCGTCCACTAACGCGCTGAGCTTTGCAATGCAGGCGCTGGTATCAATTATCGCCCGTGTTCTCCTACCGGCCGTGATAACTCCTCCCTGGAATGTCTCGTCGATCTGCGCAACCGCGGCCCTCGGTACCCCATGGATTGCGATGCCGAGATACACCAACCACCCCCGTAGCAGTGCTGATGGCAGCACCGTCGCACGGCAGCCAAGAACATAACACCGTCATGAATCCTGCATCATCGGCGACATCATCAACGCGTATAAAAGACCGACACCCGTCACCAGCGCTTTGTGGGCTACGTGGCTCTGCCACAACAGCGTCCACTAACGCGCTGACTTCTGCAATGCAGGCGCTGGTATCAATAATCGCCGTGTTCTTCTACCGGCTGTGATAACTGCTCCCTGGAATGCCTCTTCGATCTGCGGAACCGCGGCCCTCGGTACCTCAATTTATTGCGGTGCCAGAGAAACACCAACCACCCCGTAGCAGTGCTGATGGCAGCCCCGTCGCACGGCAGCCAAGACCTCGACACCGTCATGAAGCCTGCATGATCGCGACATCATCAACGGGTATAAAAGACCGACACCCGTCACCAGCGCTTTGTGGGCTAGGTGGCTCTGCCACAACAGCGTCCACTAACGCGCTGAGCTTTGCAATGCAGGCGCTGGTATAAATTATCGCCCGTGTTCTCATACCAGCCGTGATAACGCCTCCCTGGAATGACTCGTCGATCTGCGCAACCGCGGCCCTCGGTACCCCAATTCATTGCGATGCCGAGAGACACCAACCACCCCCATAGCAGTGCTGATGGCAGCACCGTAGCACGGCAGCCAAGAACTTGACACCGTCTTGAAGCCTGCATCATCGGCGACATCATCAACGCGTATAAAAGACCGACACCCGTCACCAGCGCTTTGTGGGCTAGGTGGCTCTGCCACAACAGCGTCCACTAACGCGCTGAGCTTTGCAATGCAGGCGCTGGTATAAATTATCGCCCGTGTTCTCCTACCAGCCGTGATAACTCCTCCCTGGAATGCCTCGTCCATCTGCGGAACCGCGGCCCTCGGTACCCCAATGTATTGCGGTGCCAGAGAAACACCAACCACCCCGTAGCAATGCTGATGGCAACACCGTCGCACGGCAGCCAAGAACTCGACACCGTCATGAAGCCTGCATCATCGGCGACATCATAAACGCGTATAAAAGACCGACACCCGTCAACAGCGCTTTGTGAGCTAGGTGGGTTCCACAACAGCGTCCACTAACGCGCTGACCTTTGCAATGCAGGCGCTGGTATCAATTATCGCCCGTGTTCTGCTACCGGCCGTGATTACTGCTCCCTGGAATTACTAGTCGATTTCCGCAACCGGGGCCCTCTGTACCCCAATGGATTGCGGTGCCCGAGAGATACCAACCACCCCCGTAGCAGTGCTGATGCAGCACCGTCGCACGGCAGCCAAGAACTTGACACCGTCATGAAGCCTGCATCATTGGTGACATTATCAACGCGTATAAAAGACCGACACCTGTCACCAGCGCTTTGTGGGCTAGGTGGCTCTGTCACAACCGCGTCCACTAACGCGCTGACCTTTGCAATGCAGGTGCTGGTATCAATTATCACCCGTGTTCTGCTACCAGCCGTGATAACTGCTCCCTCGAATGACTCGTCGATCTGCGCAACCGCGGCCCTCAGTACCCCAATGGATTGCGATGCCGAGAGACACCAACCACCCCCGTAGCTGTGCTGATGGCAGCTCCGTCGCACGGCTGGCAAGAACTCGACACCGTCATGAAGCGTGCATCATCGGCGACATCATAAACGCGTATAAAAGACCGACACCCGTCACCAGCCCTTTGTGGGCTAGGTGGCTCTGCCACAACAGCGTCCACTAACGCGCTGAGCTTTGCAATGCAGGCGCTGGTATCAATTATCGCCCGTGTTCTCCTACCGGCCGTGATAACTCCTCCCTTGAATGACTCGTCGATCTGCGCAACCGCGGCCCTCGGTACCCCAATGGACTGCAATGCCGAGAGACACCAACCACCCCCGTAGCAGTGCTGATGGCATCACCGTCGCACGGCAGCCAAGACCTTGGCACCGTCATGAAGCCTGCATCATCGGCGACATCATCAACGCGTATAAAAGACCGACACCCGTCACCAGCACTTTGTGGGCTAGGTGGCTCTGCCACAACAGCGTCCACTAACGCGCTGAGCTTTGCAATGCAGGCGCTAGTATCAATTATTGCCCGTGTTCTCCTACCGGACGTGATAACTGCTCTCTGGAATGCCTCGTCGATCTGCGGAACCGCGGCCCTCGGTACCCCAATGGATTGCGGTGCCAGAGAAACACCAACCACCCCCGTAGCAGTACTGATGGCAGCACCGTCACACGGCAGCCAAGAACTCGACACCGTCATGAAGCCTGCATCATCGGCGACAACATCAACGCGTATAAAACTTTGCAATGCAGGCGCTGTATCAATCATTGCCAGTGTTCTGCTACCGGCCGTGATAACTGCTCCCTGGAATGACTCGTCGATCTGCGCAACCGCGGCCCTCAGTACCCCAATGGATTGCGGTGCCTGCGAGACACCAACCACCCCCGTAGCAGTGCTAATGACAGCACCGTCGCACGGCCGCCAAGAACTCGACACCGTCATGAAGCTTGCATCATCGGCAACAACATCAACGCGTACCAAAGACTGACACCCGTCACCAGCGCTTTGTGGGCTAGGTGGCTCTGCCACAACAGCGTCCACTAACGCGCTGACCTTTGCAATGCAGGCGCTGGTATCAATTATCGCGCGTGTTCTTCTACCGGCCGTGATAACTGCTCCCTGGAATGCCTCGTCGATCTCCGCAACCACGGCCCTCGGTACCCCAATGAATTGTGTTGCCCGAGAGACACCAACTAATCCCGTAGCAGTGCTGAATGCAGCACCGTCGCACGGCAGCCAAGTACTCGACACCGTCATGAAGTCGGCGTCATCGGCGACATGGTCAACGCGTATAAGAGATCGACACCCGTCACCATTGCTTTGTGGGCTAGGTGGCTCTGCCACAACAGCGTCCGCTAACGCGCTGACCCTTGCAATGCAGGTGCTGGTATCAATTATCGCCGTGTTTTTCTACCGGCTGTGATAACTGCTCCCTGGAATGCCTCGTCGATCTGCGGAACCGCGGCCCTCAATACCCCAATGTATTGCGGTGCCAAAGAAACACCAACCACCCCGCTGCAGTGCTGATGGCAGCACCGTCGCACGGCAGCCGAAAACTCGACACCGTCATGAAGCCTGCGTCATCGGCGACATCATAAACGCGTATAAAAGACAACACCCGTCAACAGCGCTTTGCGAGCTAGGTGGCTCTGCCACAACAGCGTCCACTAACGCGCTGACCTTTGCAATGCAGGCGCTGTTATCAATTATCACCCGTGGTCTGCTAGCGGCCGTGATAACTGCTCCCTGGAATGACTCGTCGATCTGCGCACCCGCGGCCCTCGGTAACCCAATGGATTGCGGTGCCAGAGAAACACCAACCACCCCAGTAGCAGTGCTGATGGCAGCACCGTCGCACAGCAGCCAAGAACTCGACACCGTCAAGAAGCCTGCATCATCGGCGACATCATCAACGCGTATAAAAGACCGACACCCGTCACCAGCGCTTTGTGGGATAGGTGGCTCTGCCACAACAGCGTCCACTAACGCGCTGAGCTTTGCAATGAAGGCGCTGGTATAAATTATCGCCCGTGTTCTTCTACCGGCCGTGATAACTGCTCCCTCGAATGACTCGTCGATCTGCGCAACCGCGGCCCTCAGTACCCCAATGGATTGCGATGCCGAGAGACACCAACCACCCCCGTAGCTGTGCTGATGGCAGCACCGTCGCACAGCAGCCAAGAACTCGACACCGTCAAGAAGCATGCATCATCGGCGACATCATCAACGCGTATAAAACACCGACACCCGTCACCAGCACTTTGTGGGCTAGGTGGCTCTGCCACAACAGCGTCCACTAACGCGCTGAGCTTTGCAATGCAGGCGCTAGTATCAATTATTGCCCGTGTTCTCCTACCGGCCGTGATAACTGCTCTCTGGAATGCCTCGTCGATCTGCGGAACCGCCGCCCTCGGTACCCCAATGGATTGCGGTGCCAGAGAAACACCAACCACCCCCGTAGCAATACTGATGGCAGCACCGTCACACGGCAGCCAAGAACTCGACACCGTCATGAAGCCTGCATCATCGGCGACAACATCAACGCGTATAAAACTTTGCAATGCAGGCGCTGGTATCAATCATTGCCAGTGTTCTGCTACCGGCCGTGATAACTGCTCCCTGGAATGACTCGTCGATCTGCGCAACCGCGGCCCTCAGTACCCCAATGGATTGCGGTGCCTGCGAGACACCAACCACCCCCGTAGGAGTGCTAATGACAGCACCGTCGCACGGCCGCCAAGAACTCGACACCGTCATGAAGCTTGCATCATCGGCAACAACATCAACGCGTACCAAAGACTGACACCCGTCACCAGCGCTTTGTGGGCTAGGTGGCTCTGCCACAACAGCGTCCACTAACGCGCTGACCTTTGCAATGCAGGCGCTGGTATCAATTATCGCGCGTGTTCTTCTACCGGCCGTGATAACTGCTCCCTGGAATGCCTCGTCGATCTCCGCAACCGCGGCCCTCGGTACCCCAATGAATTGTGTTGCCCGAGAGACACCAACCAATCCCGTAGCAGTGCTGAATGCAGCACCGTCGCACGGCAGCCAAGAACTCGACACCGTCATGAAACCGGCGTCATCGGCGACATCACCAAAGCGTATAAAAGACCGACACCCGTCACCAGCGCTTTGTGGGGTAGGTGGCTCTGCCACAACAGCGTCTACTAACGCGCTGAGCTTTGCAATGCAGGCGCTGGTATCAATTATCGCCCGTGTTCTCCTACCGGCCGTGATAACTGCTCCCTGGAATGCCTCGTCGATCTCCGCAACCGCGGCCCTCGGTACCCCAATGAATTGCGTTGCCCGAGAAACACCAACCAATCCCGTAGCAGTGCTGAATGCAGCACCGTCGCACGGCAGCCAAGAACTCGACACCGTCATGAAGTCGGCGTCATCGGCGACATGGTCAACGCGTATAAGAGATCGACACCCGTCACCATTGCTTTGTGGGCTAGGTGGCTCTGCCACAACAGCGTCCACTAACGCGCTGACCTTTGCAATGCAGGCGCTGGTATCAATTATCGCCCGTGTTCTGCTACCGGCCGTGATTACTGCTCCCTGGAATTACTAGTCGATTTGCGCAACCCGGGCCCTCTTTACCCCAATGGATTGCGGTGCCCGAGAGATACCAACCACCCCCGTAGCAGTGCTGATGCAGCACCGTCGCACGGCAGCCAAGAACTTGACACCGTCATGAAGCCTGCATCATTGGTGACATTATCAACGCGTATAAAAGACCGACACCTGTCACCAGCGCTTTGTGGGCTAGGTGGCTCTGCCACAACCGCGTCCACTAACGCGCTGACCTTTGCAATGCAGGTGCTGGTATCAATTATCACCCGTGTTCTGCTACCAGCCGTGATAACTGCGCCCTCGAATGACTCGTCGATCTGCGCAACCGCGGCCCTCACTACCCCAATGGATTGCGGTGCCCGACAGATACCAACCACCCCGTAGCAGTGCTGATGCAGCACCGTCGCACGGCAGCCAAGACCTTGGCACCGTCATGAAGCCTGCATCATCGGCGACATCATCAACGCGTATAAAAGACCGACACCCATCACCAGCGCTTTGTGGGCTAGGTGGCTCTCCCACAACACCGTCCACTAACGCGCTGACTTTTGCAATGCAGGCGCTGGTATCAATATTCGCCGTGTTTTTCTACCGGCTGTGATAACTGCTCCCTGGAATGCCTCGTCGATCTGCGGAACCGCGGCCCTCGGTACCCCAATGTATTGCGGTGCCAAAGAAACACCAACCACCCCGCTGCAGTGCTGATGGCAGCACCGTCGCACGGCAGCCGAAAACTCGACACCGTCATGAAGCCTGCGTCATCGGCGACATCATAAACGCGTATAAAAGACAACACCCGTCAACAGCGCTTTGTGAGCTAGGTGGCTCTGCCACAACAGCGTCCACTAACGCGCTGACCTTTGCAATGCAGGCGCTGTTATCAATTATCACCCGTGGTCTGCTACCGGCCGTGATAACTGCTCCCTGGAATGACTCGTCGATCTGCGCACCCGCGGCCCTCGGTAACCCAATGGATTGCGGTGCCAGAGAAACACCAACCACCCCAGTAGCAGTGCTGATGGCAGCACCGTCGCACAGCAGCCAAGACCTCGACACCGTCAAGAAGCCTGCATCATCGGCGACATCATCAACGCGTATAAAAGACCGACACCCGTCACCAGCGCTTTGTGGGATAGGTGGCTCTGCCACAACCGCGTCCACTAACGCGCTGAGCTTTGCAATGAAGGCGCTGGTATAAATTATCGCCCGTGTTCTTCTACCGGCCGTGATAACTGCTCCCTGGAATGACTCGTCGATCTGCGCACCCGCGGCCCTCGGTAACCCAATGGATTGCGGTGCCAGAGAAACACCAACCACCCCAGTAGCAGTGCTGATGGCAGCACCGTCGCACAGCAGCCAAGAACTCGACACCGTCAAGAAGCCTGCATCATCGGCGACATCATCAACGCGTATAAAAGACCGACACCCGTCACCAGCGCTTTGTGGGATAGGTGGCTCTGCCACAACAGCGTCCACTAACGCGCTGAGCTTTGCAATGAAGGCGCTGGTATAAATTATCGCCCGTGTTCTTCTACCGGCCGTGATAACTCCTCCCTGGAATGACTCGTCGATCCGCGCAACCGCGGCCCTCGGTACCCCAATGGATTGCGGTGCCAGAGAAACACCAACCACCCCCGTAGCAATACTGATGGCAGCACCGTCACACGGCAGCCAAGAACTCGACACCGTCATGAAGCCTGCATCATCGGCGACAACATCAACGCGTATAAAACTTTGCAATGCAGGCGCTGGTATCAATCATTGCCAGTGTTCTGCTACCGGCCGTGATAACTGCTCCCTGGAATGACTCGTCGATCTGCGCAACCGCGGCCCTCAGTACCCCAATGGATTGCGGTGCCTGCGAGACACCAACCACCCCCGTAGGAGTGCTAATGACAGCACCGTCGCACGGCCGCCAAGAACTCGACACCGTCATGAAGCTTGCATCATCGGCAACAACATCAACGCGTACCAAAGACTGACACCCGTCACCAGCGCTTTGTGGGCTAGGTGGCTCTGCCACAACAGCGTCCACTAACGCGCTGACCTTTGCAATGCAGGCGCTGGTATCAATTATCGCGCGTGTTCTTCTACCGGCCGTGATAACTGCTCCCTGGAATGCCTCGTCGATCTCCGCAACCGCGGCCCTCGGTACCCCAATGAATTGTGTTGCCCGAGAGACACCAACCAATCCCGTAGCAGTGCTGAATGCAGCACCGTCGCACGGCAGCCAAGAACTCGACACCGTCATGAAACCGGCGTCATCGGCGACATCACCAAAGCGTATAAAAGACCGACACCCGTCACCAGCGCTTTGTGGGGTAGGTGGCTCTGCCACAACAACGTCTACTAACGCGCTGAGCTTTGCAATGCAGGCGCTGGTATCAATTATTGCCCGTGTTCTCCTACCGGCCGTGATAACTGCTCCCTGGAATGCCTCGTCGATCTCCGCAACCGCGGCCCTCGGTACCCCAATGAATTGCGTTGCCCGAGAAACACCAACCAATCCCGTAGCAGTGCTGAATGCAGCACCGTCGCACGGCAGCCAAGAACTTGACACCGTCATGAAGCCTGCATCATTGGTGACATTATCAACGCGTATAAAAGACCGACACCTGTCACCAGCGCTTTGTGGGCTAGGTGGCTCTGCCACAACCGCGTCCACTAACGCGCTGACCTTTGCAATGCAGGTGCTGGTATCAATTATCACCCGTGTTCTGCTACCAGCCGTGATAACTGCGCCCTCGAATGACTCGTCGATCTGCGCAACCGCGGCCCTCAGTACCCCAATGGATTGCGGTGCCCGACAGATACCAACCACCCCGTAGCAGTGCTGATGCAGCACCGTCGCACGGCAGCCAAGACCTTGGCACCGTCATGAAGCCTGCATCATCGGCGACATCATCAACGCGTATAAAAGACCGACACCCATCACCAGCGCTTTGTGGGCTAGGTGGCTCTCCCACAACACCGTCCACTAACGCGCTGACTTTTGCAATGCAGGCGCTGGTATCAATATTCGCCGTGTTTTTCTACCGGCTGTGATAACTGCTCCCTGGAATGCCTCGTCGATCTGCGGAACCGCGGCTCTCGGTACCCCAATGTATTGCGGTGCCAAAGAAACACCAACCACCCCGCTGCAGTGCTGATGGCAGCACCGTCGCACGGCAGCCGAAAACTCGACACCGCAATGAAGCCTGCGTCATCGGCGACATCATAAACGCGTATAAAAGACAACACCCGTCAACAGCGCTTTGTGAGCTAGGTGGCTCTGCCACAACAGCGTCCACTAACGCGCTGACCTTTGCAATGCAGGCGCTGTTATCAATTATCACCCGTGGTCTGCTACCAGCCGTGATAACTGCTCCCTGGAATGACTCGTCGATCTGCGCACCCGCGGCCCTCGGTAACCCAATGGATTGCGGTGCCAGAGAAACACCAACCACCCCAGTAGCAGTGCTGATGGCAGCACCGTCGCACAGCAGCCAAGACCTCGACACCGTCAAGAAGCCTGCATCATCGGCGACATCATCAACGCGTATAAAAGACCGACACCCGTCACCAGCGCTTTGTGGGATAGGTGGCTCTGCCACAACCGCGTCCACTAACGCGCTGAGCTTTGCAATGAAGGCGCTGGTATAAATTATCGCCCGTGTTCTTCTACCGGCCGTGATAACTCCTCCCTGGAATGACTCGTCGATCCGCGCAACCGCGGCCCTCGGTACCCCAATGGATTGCGATGCCGAGAGACACCAACCACCCCCGTAGCAGTGCTGATGGCAGCACCGTCGCACAGCAGCCAAGAACTCGACACCGTCAAGAAGCCTGCATCATCGGCGACATCATCAACGCGTATAAAAGACCGACACCCGTCACCAGCGCTTTGTGGGATAGGTGGCTCTGCCACAACAGCGTCCACTAACGCGCTGAGCTTTGCAATGAAGGCGCTGGTATAAATTATGGCCCGTGTTCTTCTACCGGCCGTGATAACTCCTCCCTGGAATGACTCGTCGATCCGCGCAACCGCGGCCCTCGGTACCCCAATGGATTGCGATGCCGAGAGACACCAACCACCCCCGTAGCAGTGCTGATGGCAGCACCGTCGCACGACAGCCAAGAATTTGACACCGTCATGAAGCCTGCATCATCGGCGACAACATCAACGCGTATAAAACTTTGCAATGCAGGCGCTGGTATCAATCATTGCCAGTGTTCTGCTACCGGCCGTGATAACTGCTCCCTGGAATGACTCGTCGATCTGCGCAACCGCGGCCCTCAGTACCCCAATTGATTGCGGGGCCTGCGAGACACCAACCACCCCCGTAGAAGTGCTAATGACAGCACCGTCGCACGGCAGCCAAGAACACGACACCGTCATGAAGCTTGCATCATCGGCGACAACATCAACGCGTACCAAAGACTGACACCCGTCACCAGCGCTTTGTGGGCTAGGTGGCTCGGCCACAACAGCGTCCACTAACGCGCTGACCTTTGCAATGCAGGCACTGGTATCAATTATCGCGCGTGTTTTTCTACCGGCCGTGATAACTGCTCCCTGGAATGCCTCGTCGATCTCCGCAACCGAGGCCCTCGGTACCCCAATGAATTGTGTTGCCCGAGAGACACCAACCAATCCCGTAGCAGTGCTGAATGCAGCACCGTCGCACGGCAGCCAAGAACTCGACACCGTCATGAAACCGGCGTCATCGGCGACATCACCAAAGCGTATAAAAGACCGACACCCGTCACCAGCGCTTTGTGGGGTAGGTGGCTCTGCCACAACAGCGTCCACTAACGCGCTGAGCTTTGCAATGCAGGCGCTGGTATCAATTATCGCGCGTGTTCTTCTACCGGCCGTGATAACTGCTCCCTGGAATGCCTCGTCGATCTCCGCAACCGCGGCCCTCGGTACCCCAATGAATTGCGTTGCCCGAGAAACACCAACCAATCCCGTAGCAGTGCTGAATGCAGCACCGTCGCACGGCAGCCAAGAACTTGACACCATCATGAAGTCGGCGTCATCGGCGACATGGTCAACGCGTATAAGAGATCGACACCCGTCACCATTGCTTTGTGGGCTAGGTGGCTCTGCCACAACAGCGTCCACTAACGCGCTGACCTTTGTAATGCAGGCGCTGGTATCAATTATCGCCCGTGTTCTGCTACCGGCCGTGATTACTGCTCCCTGGAATTACTAGTCGATTTGCGCAACCGGGGCCCTCTGTACCCCAATGGATTGCGGTGCCCGAGAGATACCAACCACCCCCGTAGCAGTTCTGATGCAGCACCGTCGCACGGCAGCCAAGAACTTGACACCGTCATGAAGCCTGCATCATTGGTGACATTATCAACGCGTATAAAAAACCGACACCTGTCACCAGCGCTTTGTGGGCTAGGTGGCTCTGCCACAACCGCGTCCACTAACGCGCTGACCTTTGCAATGCAGGTGCTGGTATCAATTATCACCCGTGTTCTGCTACCAGACGTGATAACTGCTCCCTCGAATGACTCGTCGATCTGCGCAACCGCGGCCCTCAGTACCCCAATGGATTGCGGTGCCCGAGAGATACCAACCACCCCCGTAGCAGTGCTGATGCAGCACCGTCGCACTGCAGCCAAGACCTGGACACCATCATGAAGCCTGCATCATCGGCGACATCATCAACGCGTATAAAAGACTGACACCCATCACCAGTGCTTTGTGGGCTAGGTGACTCTCCCACAACACCGTCCACTAACGCGCTGAGCGTTGCAATGCAGGCGCTGTTATCAATTATCGCCCGTGTTCTTCTACCGGCCGTGATAACTCCTCCCTGGAATGACTCGTCGATCTGCGCAACCGCGGCCCTCGGTACCCCAATGGATTGCGATGCCGAGAGACACCAACCACCCCCGTAGCAGTGCTGATGGCAGCACCGTCGCACGACAGCCAAGAATTTGACACCGTCATGAAGCCTGCATCATCGGCGACATCATCAACGCGTATAAAAGACCGACACCCGTCACCAGCGCTTTGTGGGCTATGTGGCTCTGCCACAACAGCGTCCACTAACGCGCTGGCTTTTGCAATGGAGGCGCTGGTATCAATAATCGCCGTGTTCTTCTACCGGCTGTGACAACTGCTCCCTGGAATGCCTCGTCGATCTGCGGAACCGCGGCCCTCGGTACTCCAATGTATTGCGGTGCCAGAGAAACACCAACCACCCCGTAGCAGTGCTGATGGCCGCACCGTCGCACGGCAGCCAAGAACTCGACACCGTCATGAAGCCTGCATCATCGGCGACATCATAAACGCGTATAAAAGACCGACACCCGTCAACAGCGCTTTGTGGGCTAGGTGCCTCTGCCACAACAGCGTCCACTAACGCGCTGGCGTTTGCAATGCAGGCGCTGTTATCAATTATCACCCGTGGTCTGCTACCGGCCGTGATAACTGCTGCTTGGAATGACTCGTCGATCTGCGTACCCTCGGCCCTCGGTAACCCAATGGATTGCGGTGCCAACGAAACACCAACCACCCCCGTAACAATGCTGATGGCAGAACCGTCGCATGGCAGCCAAGAACTCGACACCGTCAAGAAGCCTGCATCATCGGCGACATCATCAACGCGTATAAAAGACCGACACCCGTCACCAGCGCTTTGTGGGCTAGGTGGCTCTGCCACAACAGCATTCACTAACGCGCTGTGCTTTGCAATGTAGGCGCTGATATCAATAATAGCCGTGTTCTTCTACCGGCTGTGATAAGTGCTCCCTGGAATGCCTCGTCAATCTTCGGAACCGCGGCCCTCGGTACCTCAATGTATTGCGGTGCCAGAGAAACACCAACCACCCCGTAGTAGTGCTAATGGCAGCACCGTGGCACGGCAGCCAAGAACTTGACACCGTCATGAAGCCTGCATCATCGGCGACATCATCAACGCGTATAAAAGACCGACACCCGTCACCAGCGCTTTGTGGGCTAGGTGGCTCTGCCACAACAGCGTCCGCTAATGCGCTTACCTTTGCAATGCAGGCGCTGTTATCAATTATCACCCGTGTTCTGCTACCGGCCGTGAGAACTGCTCCCTGGAATGCCTCGTCGATCTGCGGAACCGCGGCCCTCGGTACCCCAATGGATTGCGGTGCCAGAGAAACACCAGCCACCCCCGTAGCTGTACTGATGGCAGCACCGTCGCACGGCAGCCAAGAACCCGACACCGCCATGAAGCCTGCATCATCGGCGATAACATCAACGCGTATAAAACTTTGCAACGCAGGCGCTGGTATGAATCATCGCCTGTGTTCTGCTACCGGCCGTGATAACTCCTCCCTAGAATGACTCGTCGATCTCCGCAACCGCGGCCCTCGGTACCCCAATAAATTGCGGTGCCTGAGAGACACCAACCACCACCGTAGCACATCTGATGGCTGTACCGTAGCACGGCAGCCAAGAACTCGACACCGTCAAGTAGCCTGCATCATCGGCGACAACATCAACGCGTATAAAACTTTGAAATGCAGGCGCTGGTATCAATCGTCACCTGTGTTCTGCTACCGGCCGTTATAACTGTTTCCATGGAATGACTCGTCGATCAGCGCAACCGCGGCCCTCGGTACCACAATGGATTGCGGTGGCAGAGGCACCAACCACCCCCGTAGCAGTGCTGATGGCAGCACCGTCTAACGGCAGCCAAGACCTGGACGCCATCATGACGCCTGCATCATCGGCGACATCATAACCGCGTATAAAATACCGACACCCGTCAACAGCGCTTTGTCAGCTAGGTGGCTCTGCCACAACAGCGTCCACTAACGCGCTGACCTTTGCAATGCAGGCGCTGTTATCAATTATCACCCGTGGTCTGCTACCAGCTGTGATAACTGCTCCCTGGAATGACTCGTCGATCTGCGCACCCGCGGCCCTCGGTAACCCAACGGATTGCGGTGCCAGAGAAACACCAACCACCCCCGTAGCAATGCTGATGGCAGCACCGTCACACGGCAGCCAAGAACTCGACACCGTCAAGAAGCCTGCATCATCGGCGACATCATCAACGCGTATAAAAGACCGACACCCGTCACCAGCGCTTTGTGGGCTAGGTGGCTCTGCAACAACAGCGTCCACTAACGCGCTGAGCTTTGCAATGCAGGCGCTGGTATCAATTATCGCCCGTGTTCTCCTACCGGCCGTGATAACTCCTTCCTGGAATGACTCGTCGATCTGCGCAACCGCGGCCCTCCATACCCCAATGGATTGCGATGCCGAGAGACACCAACCACCCCCGTAGCAGTGCTGATGGCAGCACCGTCGCACGGCAGCCAAGAACTCGACTCCGTCAAGAAGCCTGCATCATCGGCGACATCATCAGCGCGTATAAAAGACCGACACCCGTCACCAGCGCTTTGTGGGCTTGGTGGCTCTGCCACAACAGCGTTCACTAACGCGCTGAGCTTTGCAATGCAGGCGCTGGTACCAATAATCCCCGTGTTCTTCTACCGGCTGTGGTAACTGCTCCTTGGAATGCCTCGTCGATCTGCGGAACCGCGGCCCTCAGTACCCCAATGTATTGCGGTGCCAGAGAAACACCAACCACCCCGCAGCAGTGCTGATGGCAGCACCGTCGCACGGCAGCCAAGAACTCGACACCGTCATGAAGCCTGCATCATCGGCGACATCATAACCGCGTATAAAATACCGACACCCGTCAACAGCGCTTTGTGAGCTAGGTGACTCTGCCACAACAGCGTCCACTAACCCGCACCTTTGCAATGCAGGCGCTGTTATCAATTAACACCCGTGGTCTGCTACCAGCTGTGATAACTGCTCCCTGGAATGACTCGTCGATCTGCGCACCCGCGGCCCTCGGTAACCCAACGGATTGCGGTGCAAGAGAAACACCAACCACCCCCGTAGCAATGCTGATGGCAGCACCGTCACAAGGCAGCCAAGAACTCGACTCCGTCAAGAAGCCTGCATCATCGGCGACAACATCAGCGCGTATAAAACTTTGCAATGCAGGCGCTGGTATCAATCATCGCCTGTGTTCTGCTACCGGCCGTGATAACTGCTCCCTGGAATGACTCGTCGATCTGCGCAACCGCGGCCCTCGGTACCCCGATGGATTGCGGTGCCTGAGAGACACCAACCACCACCGTAGCACATCTGATGGCTGTACCGTTGCACGGCAGCCAAGAACTCGACACCGTCAAGAAGCCTTCATCATCGGCGACAACATCAACGCATATAAAAGACCGACACCCGTCACCAGCGCTTTGTGGGCTATGTGGCTCTGCCACAACAGCGCCCACTAACGCGCTGACTTTCGCAATGCAGGCGCTGGTATCAATATTCGCCGTGTTCTTCTACCGGTTGTGATTACTGCTCCCTGGAATGCTTCGTCGATCTGCGGAACCGCTGCCCTCGGTACCCCAATGTATTGCGGTGCCAGAGAAACACCAACCACTTCGCCGCAGTGCTGATGCCAGCACTTTCGCACGGCAGCCAAAAACTCGACACCGTCATGAAGCCTGCATCATCGGCGACATCATCAACGCATATAAAAGACCGAAACCCGTCACCAGCGCTTTGTGGGCTATGTGAATCTGCCACAACAGCGTCCACTAACGCGCTGACTTTTGCAATGCAGGCGCTGGTATCAATATTCGCCGTGTTTTTCTACCGGCTGTGGTAACTGCTCCCTGGAATGCCTCGTCGATCTGCGGAACCGGGGCCCTCGGTACCCCAACAGATTGCGGTGCCAGAGAAACACCAACCACCCCCGTAGCAATGCTGATGGCAGCACCGTCACAAGGCAGCCAAGAACTCGACTCCGTCAAGAAGCCTGCATCATCGGCGACATCATAAACGCGTATAAAAGACCGACACCCGTCAACAGCGCTCTGTGAGCTAGGTGGCTCTGCCACAACAGCGTCCACTAACGCGCTGACCTTTGCAATGCAGGCGCTGTTATCAATTATTACCCGTGGTCTGCCACCGGCCGTGAACTCTGCTCCATGGAATGACTCGTCGATCTGCGCACCCGCGGCCCTTGGTAACCCAACGGATTGCGGTGCCAGAGAAACACCAACCACCCCCGTAGCAATGCTGATGGCAGCACCGTCGCACGGCAGCCAAGAACTCGACACCGTCAAGATGCCTGCATCATCGGCGACATCATCAACGCGTATAAAAGACCGACACCCGTCAGCAGCGCTTTGTGGGCTAGGTGGCTCTGCCACAACAGCGTCCACTAACGCGCTGAGCTTTGCAATGCAGGCGCTGGTATCAATTATCACCCGTGGTCTGCTACCGGCCGTGATAACTGCTCCCTGGAATGACTCGTCGATCTGCGCACCCGCGGCTTTCGGTAACCCAATGGATTGCGGTGCCAGAGAAACACCAACCACCCCTGTAACAATGCTGATGGGCGCACCGTCGCACGGCAGCCAAGAACTCGACTCCGTCAAGAAGCCTGCATCATCGGCGACATCATCAACGCGTATAAAAGACCGACACCTGTCACCAGCGCTTTGTGGGCTAAGTGGCTCGTCCACAACGGCGTCCACTAACGCGCTGACCTTTTCAATGCAGGTGCTGGTATCAAATATCACCCTTGTTCTGCTACCAGCCGTGATAACTGCTCCCTCGAATGACTCGTCGATCTGCACAACCGCGTCCCTCGGTACCCTAATGGATTGCGGTGCCCAAGAGACACCAACCACCCCCGTAGCAGTGCTGATGCAGTACCGTCGCATGGCAGCCAAGAACTTGACACCGTCATGAAGCCTGCATCATCGGCGACAACATCAGCGCGTATAAAACTTTGCAATGCAGGCGCTGGTATCAATCATCGCCTGTGTTCTGCTACCGGCCGTGATAACTGCTCCCTGGAATGACTCGTCGATCTGCGCAACCGCGGCCCTCGGTACCCCAATGAATTGCGGTGCCTGAGAGACACCAACCACCACCATAGCACATCTGATGGCTGTACCGTCGCACGGCAGCCAAGAACTCGACACCGTCAAGACGCCTGCATCATCGGCGACAACATCAACGCGTATAAAACTTTGCAATGCATGCGCTGTTAATAATCATCACCTGTCTTCTGCTACCGGCCGTTATAACTGCTTCCCTGGAATGACTCGTCGATCAGCGCAACTGCGGCCCTCGGTACCACAATGGATTGCTGTGCCCGATAGACACCAACCACCCCCGTAGCAGTGCTGATGGCAGCACCGTCTAACGGCAGCCAAGACCTGGACACCATCATACAGCCTGCATCATCGGCGATATCATCAACGCGTATAAAAGACCGACACCCGTCACCAGCGCTTTGTGGGCTAGGTGGCTCTCCCACAACACCGTCCACTAACGCGCTGAGCTTTTGCGATGCAGGCGCTGTTATCAATTATCACACGTGTTCTGCTACCGGCCGTGATAACTGCTCCCTGGAATGACTCGTCGATCTGCGCAACCGCGGCCCTCGGTAACCCAACGGATTGCGGTGCCAGAGAAACACCAACCACCCCCGTAGCAATGCTGATGGCAGCACCGTCGCACGGCAGCCAAGAACTCGACACCGTCAAGAAGCCTCCATCATCGGCGACATCATCAACGCGTATAAAAGACCGACACCCGTCAGCAGCGCTTTGTGGGCTAGGTGGCTCTGCCACAACAGCGTCCACTAACGCGTGGAGCTTTGCAATGCAGGCGCTGGTATCAATTATCACCCGTGGTCTGCTACCGGCCGTGATAACTGCTCCCTGGAATGACTCGTCGATCTGCGCACCCGCGGCCCTCGGTAACCCAATGGATTGCGGTGCCAGAGAAACACCAACCACCCCTGTAACAATGCTGATGGCAGCACCGTCGCACGGCAGCCAAGAACTCGACTCCGTCAAGAAGCCTGCATCATCGGCGACATCATCAACGCGTATAAAAGACCGACACCTGTCACCAGCGCTTTGTGGGCTAAGTGGCTCGTCCACAACGGCGTCCACTAACGCGCTGACCTTTTCAATGCAGGTGCTGGTATCAATTATCACCCTTGTTCTGCTACCAGCCGTGATAACTGCTCCCTCGAATGACTCGTCGATCTGCACAACCGCGTCCCTCGGTACCCTAATGGATTGCGGTGCCCGAGAGACACCAACCACCCCCGTAGCAGTGCTGATGCAGCACCGTCGCATGGCAGCCAAGAACTTGACACCGTCATGAAGCCTGCATCATCGGCGACAACATCAGCGCGTATAAAACTTTGCAATGCAGGCGCTGGTATCAATCATCGCCTGTGTTCTGCTACCGGCCGTGATAACTGCTCCCTGGAATGACTCGTCGATCTGCGCAACCGCGGCCCTCGGTACCACAATGGATTGCGGTGGCAGAGGCACCAACCACCCCCGTAGCAGTGCTGATGGCAGCACCGTCGCACGGCAGCCAAGAACTCGACACCGTCATGAAGCCTGCATCATCGGCGACATCATAAACGCGTATAAAATACCGACACCCGTCAACAGCGCTTTGTCAGCTAGGTGGCTCTGCCACAACAGCGTCCACTAACGCGCTGACCTTTGCAATGCAGGCGCTGTTATCAATTATCACCCGTGGTCTGCTACCAGCTGTGATAACTGCTCCCTGGAATGACTCGTCGATCTGCGCACCCGCGGCCCTCGGTAACCCAACGAATTGCGGTGCCAGAGAAACACCAACCACCCCCGTAGCAATGCTGATGGCAGCACCGTCACACGGCAGCCAAGAACTCGACACCGTCAAGAAGCCTGCATCATCGGCGACATCATCAACGCGTATAAAAGACCGACACCCGTCACCAGCGCTTTGTGGGCTAGGTGGCTCTGCAACAACAGCGTCCACTAACGCGCTGAGCTTTGCAATGCAGGCGCTGGTATCAATTATCGCCCGTGTTCTCCTACCGGCCGTGATAACTCCTCCCTGGAATGACTCGTCGATCTGCGCAACCGCGGCCCTCCATACCCCAATGGATTGCGATGCCGAGAGACACCAACCACCCCCGTAGCAGTGCTGATGGCAGCACCGTCGCACGGCAGCCAAGAACTCGACTCCGTCAAGAAGCCTGCATCATCGGCGACATCATCAGCGCGTATAAAAGACCGACACCCGTCACCAGCGCTTTGTGGGCTTGGTGGCTCTGCCACAACAGCGTTCACTAACGCGCTGAGCTTTGCAATGCAGGCGCTGGTATCAATATTCGCCGTGTTCTTCTACCGGCTGTGGTAACTGCTCCTTGGAATGCCTCGTCGATCTGCGGAACCGCGGCCCTCGGTACCCCAATGTATTGCGGTGCCAGAGAAACACCAACCACCCCGCAGCAGTGCTGATGGCAGCACCGTCGCACGGCAGCCAAGAACTCGACACCGTCATGAAGCCTGCATCATCGGCGACATCATAACCGCGTATAAAATACCGACACCCGTCAACAGCGCTTTGTGAGCTAGGTGGCTCTGCCACAACAGCGTCCACTAACCCGCTGACCTTTGCAATGCAGGCGCTGTTATCAATTATCACCCGTGGTCTGCTACCAGCTGTGATAACTGCTCCCTGGAATGACTCGTCGATTTGCGCACCCGCGGCCCTCGGTAACCCAACGGATTGCGGTGCCAGAGAAACACCAACCACCCCCGTAGCAATGCTGATGGCAGCACCGTCACACGGCAGCCAAGAACTCGACTCCGTCAAGAAGCCTGCATCATCGGCGACATCATCAACGCGTATAAAAGACCGACACCCGTCACCAGCGCTTTGTGGGCTTGGTGGCTCTGCCACAACAGCGTCTACTAACGCGCTGAGCTTTGCAATGTAGGTGCTGGTATCAATTATCACCAGTGTTCTGCTACCAGCCGTGAAAACTGCTCCCTCGAATGACTCGTCGATCTGCACAACCGCGGCCCTCGGTACCCCAATGGATTGCGGTGCCCGGGAGACACCACCCACCCCCGTAGCAGTGCTGATGGCAGCATCGTCGCACGGCAGCCAAGACCTGGACACCATCATAAAGCCTGCATCATCGGCGACATCATCAAGGCGTATAAAAGACCGACACCCGTCACCAGCGCTTTGTGGGCAAGGTGGCTCTGCCACAACAGCGTCCGCTAACGCGCTTACCTTTGCAATGCAGGCGCTGTTATCAATTATCACCCGTGTTCTGCTACCGGCCGTGAGAACTGCTCCTTGGAATGCCTCGTCGATCTGCGGAACCGCGGCCCTCAGTACCTCAATGGATTGCGGTGCCAGAGAAACACCAGCCACCCCCGTAGCAGTACTGATGGCAGCACCGTCGCACGGCAGCCAAGAACTCGACACCGTCATGAAGCCTGCATCATCGGCGACAACATCAGCGCGTATAAAATTTTGCAATGCAGGCGCTGGTATCAATCATCGCCTGTGTTCTGCTACCGGCCGTGATAACTGCTCCCTGGAATGACTCGTCGATCTGCGCAACCGCGGCCCTCGGTACCCCAATGGATTGCGGTGCCTGAGAGACACCAACCACCACCGTAGCAGTGCTGATGGCAGCACCGTCTAACGGCAGCCAAGACCTGGACACCATCATACAGCCTGCATCATCGGCGATATCATCAACGCGTATAAAAGACCGACACCCGTCACCAGCGCTTTGTGGGCTAGGTGGCTCTCCCACAACACCGTCCACTAACGCGCTGAGCTTTTGCGATGCAGGCGCTGTTATCAATTATCACACGTGTTCTGCTACCGGCCGTGATAACTGCTCCCTGGAATGACTCGTCGATCTGCGCAACCGCGGCCCTCGGTAACCCAACGGATTGCGGTGCCAGAGAAACACCAACCACCCCCGTAGCAATGCTGATGGCAGCACCGTCGCACGGCAGCCAAGAACTCGACACCGTCAAGAAGCCTCCATCATCGGCGACATCATCAACGCGTATAAAAGACCGACACCCGTCAGCAGCGCTTTGTGGGCTAGGTGGCTCTGCCACAACAGCGTCCACTAACGCGTGGAGCTTTGCAATGCAGGCGCTGGTATCAATTATCACCCGTGGTCTGCTACCGGCCGTGATAACTGCTCCCTGGAATGACTCGTCGATCTGCGCACCCGCGGCCCTCGGTAACCCAATGGATTGCGGTGCCAGAGAAACACCAACCACCCCTGTAACAATGCTGATGGCAGCACCGTCGCACGGACGCCAAGAACTCGACTCCGTCAAGAAGCCTGCATCATCGGCGACATCATCAACGCGTATAAAAGACCGACACCTGTCACCAGCGCTTTGTGGGCTAAGTGGCTCGTCCACAACGGCGTCCACTAACGCGCTGACCTTTTCAATGCAGGTGCTGGTATCAATTATCACCCTTGTTCTGCTACCAGCCGTGATAACTGCTCCCTCGAATGACTCGTCGATCTGCACAACCGCGTCCCTCGGTACCCTAATGGATTGCGGTGCCCGAGAGACACCAACCACCCCCGTAGCAGTGCTGATGCAGCACCGTCGCATGGCAGCCAAGAACTTGACACCGTCATGAAGCCTGCATCATCGGCGACAACATCAGCGCGTATAAAACTTTGCAATGCAGGCGCTGGTATCAATCATCGCCTGTGTTCTGCTACCGGCAGTGATAACTGCTCCCTGGAATGACTCGTCGATCTGCGCAACCGCGGCCCTCTTTACCCCAATAAATTGCGGTGCCTGAGAGACACCAACCACCACCGTAGCACATCTGATGGCTGTACCGTCGCACGGCAGCCAAGAACTCGACACCGTCAAGTAGCCTGCATCATCGGCGACAACATCAACGCGTATAAAACTTTGAAATGCAGGCGCTGGTATCAATCGTCACCTGTGTTCTGCTACCGGCCGTTATAACTGTTTCCATGGAATCACTCGTCGATCAGAGCAACCGCGGCCCTCGGTACCACAATGGATTGCGGTGGCAGAGGCACCAACCACCCCCGTAGCAGTGCTGATGGCAGCACCGTCGCACGGCAGCCAAGAACTCGACACCGTCATGAAGCCTGCATCATCGGCGACATCATAAACGCGTATAAAATACCGACACCCGTCAACAGCGCTTTGTCAGCTAGGTGGCTCTGCCACAACAGCGTCCACTAACGCGCTGACCTTTGCAATGCAGGCGCTGTTATCAATTATCACCCGTGGTCTGCTACCAGCTGTGATAACTGCTCCCTGGAATGACTCGTCGATCTGCGCACCCGCGGCCCTCGGTAACCCAACGAATTGCGGTGCCAGAGAAACACCAACCACCCCCGTAGCAATGCTGATGGCAGCACCGTCACACGGCAGCCAAGAACTCGACACCGTCAAGAAGCCTGCATCATCGGCGACATCATCAACGCGTATAAAAGACCGACACCCGTCACCAGCGCTTTGTGGGCTAGGTGGCTCTGCAACAACAGCGTCCACTAACGCGCTGAGCTTTGCAATGCAGGCGCTGGTATCAATTATCGCCCGTGTTCTCCTACCGGCCGTGATAACTCCTCCCTGGAATGACTCGTCGATCTGCGCAACCGCGGCCCTCCATACCCCAATGGATTGCGATGCCGAGAGACACCAACCACCCCCGTAGCAGTGCTGATGGCAGCACCGTCGCACGGCAGCCAAGAACTCGACTCCGTCAAGAAGCCTGCATCATCGGCGACATCATCAGCGCGTATAAAAGACCGACACCCGTCACCAGCGCTTTGTGGGCTTGGTGGCTCTCCCACAACAGCGTTCACTAACGCGCTGAGCTTTGCAATGCAGGCGCTGGTATCAATAATCGCCGTGTTCTTCTACCGGCTGTGGTAACTGCTCCTTGGAATGCCCCGTCGATCTGCGGAACCGCGGCCCTCGGTACCCCAATGTATTGCGGTGCCAGAGAAACACCAACCACCCCGCAGCAGTGCTGATGGCAGCACCGTCGCACGGCAGCCAAGAACTCGACACCGTCATGAAGCCTGCATCATCGGCGACATCATAACCGCGTATAAAATACCGACACCCGTCAACAGCGCTTTGTGAGCTAGGTGGCTCTGCCACAACAGCGTCCACTAACCCGCTGACCTTTGCAATGCAGGCGCTGTTATCAATTATCACCCGTGGTCTGCTACCAGCTGTGATAACTGCTCCCTGGAATGACTCGTCGATTTGCGCACCCGCGGCCCTCGGTAACCCAACGGATTGCGGTGCCAGAGAAACACCAACCACCCCCGTAGCAATGCTGATGGCAGCACCGTCACACGGCAGCCAAGAACTCGACTCCGTCAAGAAGCCTGCATCATCGGCGACATCATCAACGCGTATAAAAGACCGACACCCGTCACCAGCGCTTTGTGGGCTTGGTGGCTCTGCCACAACAGCGTCTACTAACGCGCTGAGCTTTGCAATGCAGGTGCTGGTATCAATTATCACCAGTGTTCTGCTACCAGCCGTGAAAACTGCTCCCTCGAATGACTCGTCGATGTGCACAACCGCGGCCCTCGGTACCCCAATGGATTGCGGTGCCCGGGAGACACCACCCACCCCCGTAGCAGTGCTGATGGCAGCATCGTCGCACGGCAGCCAAGACCTGGACACCATCATAAAGCCTGCATCATCGGCGACATCATCAAGGCGTATAAAAGACCGACACCCGTCACCAGCGCTTTGTGGGCAAGGTGGCTCTGCCACAACAGCGTCCGCTAACGCGCTTACCTTTGCAATGCAGGCGCTGTTATCAATTATCACCCGTGTTCTGCTACCGGCCGTGAGAACTGCTCCCTGGAATGCCTCGTCGATCTGCCGAACCGCGGCCCTCAGTACCTCAATGGATTGCGGTGCCAGAGAAACACCAGCCACCCCCGTAGCAGTACTGATGGCAGCACCGTCGCACGGCAGCCAAGAACTCGACACCGTCATGAAGCCTGCATCATCGGCGACAACATCAGCGCGTATAAAATTTTGCAATGCAGGCGCTGGTATCAATCATCGCCTGTGTTCTGCTACCGGCCGTGATAACTGCTCCCTGGAATGACTCGTCGATCTGCGCAACCGCGGCCCTCGGTACCCCAATGGATTGCGGTGCCTGAGAGACACCAACCACCACCGTAGCACATCTGATGGCTGTACCGTTGCACGGCCGCCAAGAACTCGACACCGTCAAGAAGCCTTCATCATCGGCGACAACATCAACGCATATAAAAGACCGACAACCGTCACCAGCGCTTTGTGGGCTATGTGGCTCTGCCACAACAGCGTCCACTGACGTGCTGACTTTTGCAATGCAGGCGCTGGTATCAATATTCGCCGTGTTCTTCTACCGGTTGTGATTACTGCTCCCTGGAATGCTTCGTCGATCTGCGGAACCGCTGCCCTCGGTACCCCAATGTATTGCGGTGCCAGAGAAACACCAACCACCCCGCCGCAGTGCTGATGCCAGCACTTTCGCACGGCAGCCAAAAACTCGACACCGTCATGAAGCCTGCATTATCGGCGACATCATCAACGCATATAAAAGACCGACACCCGTCACCAGCGCTTTGTGGGCTATGTGACTCTGCCACAGCAGCGTCCACTAACGCGCTGAACTTTGCAATGCAGGCGCTGTTATCAATTATCACCCGTGGTCTGCTACCGGCCATGAACTCTGCTCCACGGAATGACTCGTCGATCTGCGCACCCGCGGCCCTTGGTAACCCAACGGATTGCGGTGCCAGAGAAACACCAACCACCCCCGTAGCAATGCTGATGGCAGCACCGTCGCATGGCAGCCAAGAACTTGACACCGTCATGAAGCCTGCATCATCGGCGACAACATCAGCGCGTATAAAACTTTGCAATGCAGGCGTTGGTATTAATCATCGCCTGTGTTCTGCTACCGGCCGTGATAACTGCTCCCTGGAATGACTCGTCGATCTGCGCAACCGCGGCCCTCGGTACCCCAATGGATTGCGGTGCCTGAGAGACACCAACCACCACCGTAGCAGATCTGATGGCTGTACCGTCGCACGGCAGCCAAGAACTCGACACCGTCAAGAAGCCTGCATCATCGGCGACAACATCAACGCGTATAAAACTCTGCAATGCATGCGCTGTTAATAATCATCACCTGTCTTCTGCTACCGGCCGTTATAACTGCTTCCCTGGAATGACTCGTCGATCAGCGCAACCGCGGCCCTCGGTACCACAATGGATTGCGGTGCCCGAGAGACACCAACCAACCCCGTAGCAGTGCTGATGGCAGCACCGTCTAACGGCAGCCAAGACCTGGACACCATCATGCAGCCTGCATCATCGGCGATATCATCAACGCGTATAAAAGACCGACACCCGTCACCAGCGCTTTGTGGGCTAGGTGGCTCTCCCACAACACCGTCCACTAACGCGCTGAGCTTTTGCGATGCAGGCGCTGTTATCAATTATCACACGCGTTCTGCTACCGGCCATGATAACTGCTCCCTGGAATGACTCGTCGATCTGCGCAACCGCGGCCCTCGGTAACCCAATGGATTGCGGTGCCAGAGAAACACCAACCACCCCTGTAACAATGCTGATGGCAGCACCGTCGCACGGCAGCCAAGAACTCGACTCCGTCAAGAAGCCTGCATCATCGGCGACATCATCAACGCGTATAAAAGACCGACACCTGTCACCAGCGCTTTGTGGGCTAAGTGGCTCGTCCTCAACGGCGTCCACTAACGCGCTCACCTTTTCAATGCAGGTGCTGGTATCAATTATCACCCTTGTTCTGCTACCAGCCGTGATAACTGCTCCCTCGAATGACTCGTCGATCTGCACAACCGCGTCCCTCGGTACCCTAATGGATTGCGGTGCCCGAGAGACACCAACCACCCCCGTAGCAGTGCTGATGCAGCACCGTCGCATGGCAGCCAAGAACTTGACACCGTCATGAAGCCTGCATCATCGGCGACAACATCAGCGCGTATAAAACTTTGCAATGCAGGCGCTGGTATCAATCATCGCCTGTGTTCTGCTACCGGCCGTGATAACTGCTCCCTGGAATGACTCGTCGATCTGCGCAACCGCGGCCCTCGGTACCCCAATGGATTGCGGTGCCTGAGAGACACCAACCACCACCGTAGCACATCTGATGGCTGTACCATCGCACGGCAGCCAAGAACTCGACACCGTCAAGAAGCCTGCATCATCGGCGACAACATCAACGCGTATAAAACTTTGCAATGCATGCGCTGTTAATAATCATCACCTGTCTTCTGCTACCGGCCGTTATAACTGCTTCCCTGGAATGACTCGTCGATCAGCGCAACCGCGGCCCTCGATACCACAATGGATTGCGGTGCCCCAGAGACACCTACCACCCCCGTAGCAGTGCTGATGGCAGCACCGTCACACGGCAGCCAAGAATTCGACTCCGTCAAGAAGCCTGCATCATCGGCGACATCATCAACGCGTATAAAAGACCGACACCCGTCACCAGCGCTTTGTGGGCTTGGTGGCTCTGCCACAACAGCGTCTACTAACGCGCTGAGCTTTGCAATGCAGGTGCTGGTATCAATTATCACCCGTGTTCTGCTACACGCCGTGAAAACTGCTCCCTCGAATTACTCGTCGATCTGCACAACCGCGGCCCTCGGTACCCCAATGGATTGCGGTGCCCGAGAGACACCACCCACCCCCGTAGCAGTGCTGATGGCAGCACCGTCGCACGGCAGCCAAGACCTGGACACCATCATAAAGCCTGCATCATCGGCGACATCATCAAGGCGTATAAAAGACCGACACCCGTCACCAGCGCTTTGTGGGCAAGGTGGCTCTGCCACAACAGCGTCCGCTAACGCGCTTACCTTTGCAATGCAGGCGCTGTTATCAATTATCACCCGTGTTCTGCTACCGGCCGTGAGAACTGCTCCCTGGAATGACTCGTCGATCTGCGCAACCGCGGCCCTCGGTACCCCAGTGGATTGCGGTGCCTGAGAGACACCAACCACCACCGTAGCACATCTGATAGCTGTACCGTTGCACGGCAGCCAAGAACTCGACACCGTCAAGAAGCCTTCATCATCGGCGACAACATCAACGCATATCAAAGACCGACACCCGTCACCAGCGCTTTGTGGGCTATGTGGCTCTGCCACAACAGCGTCCACTAACGCGCTGACTTTTGCAATGCAGGCGCTGGTATCAATATTCGCCGTGTTCTTCTACCGGTTGTGAATACTGCTCCCTGGAATGCCTCGTCGATCTGCGGAACCGCTGCCCTCGGTACCCCAATGTATTGCGGTGCCAGAGAAACACCAACCACCCCGCCGCAGTGCTGATGCCAGCACTTTCGCACGGCAGCCAAAAACTCGACACCGTCATGAAGCCTGCATCATCGGCGACATCATCAACGCATATAAAAGACCGACACCCGTCACCAGCGCTTTGTGGGCTATGTGACTCTGCCACAACAGCGTCCACTAACGCGCTGAGCTTTGCAATGCAGGCGCTGGTATCAATTATCACCCTTGGTCTGCTACCGGCCGTGATAACTGCTCCCTTGAATGACTCGTCGATCTGCGCACCCGCGGCCCTCGGTAACCCAATGGATTGCGGTGCCAGAGAAACACCAACCACCCCTGTAACAATGCTGATGGCAGCACCGTCGCACGGCAGCCAAGAACTCGACTCCGTCAAGAAGCCTGCATCATCGGCGACATCATCAACGCGTATAAAAGACCGACACCGGTCACCAGCGCTTTGTGGGCTAAGTGGCTCGTCCAGAATGGCGTCCACTAACGCGCTGACCTTTTCAATGCAGGTGCTGGTATCAATTATCACCCTTGTTCTGCTACCAGCCGTGATAACTGCTCCCTCGAATGACTCGTCGATCTGCACAACCGCGTCCCTCGGTACCCTTATGGATTGCGGTGCCCGAGAGACACCATCCATCCCCGTAGCAGTGCTGATGGCAGCACCGTCGCACGGCAGCCAAGACCTGGACACCGTCATGAAGCCTGCATCATCGGCGATATCATCAACGCGTATAAAAGACCTACACCCGTCACCAGCGCTTTGTGGGCTAGGTGGCTCTCCCACAACACCGTCCACTAACGCGCTGAGCTTTGCAATGCAGGCGCTGTTATCAATTATCACCCGTGTTCTGCTACCGGCCGTGATAACTGCTCCCTGGAATGACTCGTCGATCTGCGCACCCGCGGCCCTCGGTAACCAAATGGATTGCGATGCCGAGAGACACCTACCACCCCCGTAGCAGTGCTGATGGCAGCACCGTCGCACGGCAGCCAAGAACTTGACGCCGTCATGAAGCCTGCATCATTGGTGACATTATCAACGCGTATAAAAGACCAAAACCTGTCACCAGCGCTTTGTGGGCTAGGTGGCTCTGCCACAACGGCGTCCATTAACGCGCTGACCTTTTCAATGCAGGTGCTGGTATCAATTATCACCCTTGTTCTGCTACCGGCCGTGATAACTGCTCCCTGGAATGACTCGTCGATCTGCGCACCCGCGGCCCTCGGTAACCAAATGGATTGCGATGCCGAGAGACACCTACCACCCCCGTAGCAGTGCTGATGGCAGCACCGTCGCACGGCAGCCAAGAACTTGACACCGTCATGAAGCCTGCATCATTGGTGACATTAACAACGCGTATAAAAGACCGAAACCTGTCACCAGCGCTTTGTGGGCTAGGTGGCTCTGCCACAACGGCGTCCATTAACGCGCTGACCTTTTCAATGCAGGTGCTGGTATCAATTATCACCCTTGTTCTGCTACCAGCCGTGATAACTGCTCCCTCGAATGACTCGTCGATCTGCACAACCGCGGCCCTCAGTACCCTAATGGATTGCGGTGCCCGAGATACACCACCCACCCCCGTAGCAGTGCTGATGGCAGCACCGTCGCAAGGCAGCCAAGACCTGGACACCATCATGAAGCCTGCAACATCGGCGACATCATCAACGCGTATAAAAGACCGACACCTGTCACCAGCGCTTTGTGTGCTAGGTGGCTCTGCCACAACAGCGTCCACTAACGCGTTGATATTTGCTATGCAGGCGCTGTTATCAATTATCACCCGTGTTCTGCTACCGGCCGTGATAACTGCTCCCTGGAATGACTCGTCGATCTGCGCACCCGCGGCCCTCGGTAACCCAATGGATTGTGTTGCCAGAGAAACACCAGGCACCCCCGTAGCAGTGCTGATGCAGCACCGTCGCACGTTAGCCAAGAACTCGACACCGTCATGAAGCCTGCATCATCGGCGAAACATCAACGCGTTTAAAAGACCGACACCCGTCACCAACCCTTTGTGAGCTAGGTGGCTCTGCCACAACAGCGTCCACTAACGCGCTGACCTTTGCAATGCAGGGCTTGGTATGAATTATCGCCCGTGTTCTGCTACCGGCCGTGATAACTGCTCCCTGGAAGGACTCGTCGATCTGCGCAAGCGCGGCCCTCGGTAACCCAATGGATTGCGGTGCCAGAGAAACACCAACCACCCCCGTAGCAGTGCTGATGGCACTACGGTCGCCCGGCAGCCAAGACCTGGACACCGTCATGAAGCCTGCATCATCGACGGCATCATCAACGCGTATAAACGACCGACACCCGTCACCAGCTCTTTGTGGGCTAGGTGGCTCTGCCACAACAGCGTCCACTAACGCGCTGAGCTTTGCAATGCAGGCGCTGGTATCAATTCTCGCCCGTGTTCTCCTACCGGCCGTGATAACTGCTCCCCGGAATGCCTCGTCGATCTCCGCAACCGCGGCCCTCGGTACCCCAATGGATTGCGGTGCCCGAGAGACACCAACCACCCCCGTTGCAGTGCTGATGCAGCACCGTCGCACGTTAGCCAAGAACTCGACACCGTCATGAAGCCTGCATCACCGGCGACATCATCAACGCGTATAAAAGACCGACACCCGTCACCAGCCCTTTGTGGGCTAGGTGGCTCTGCCACAACAGCGTCCACTAACGCGCTGACCTTTGCAATGGAGGTGCTGGTATCATTTATCGCCCGTGTTCTGCTACCGGTCGTGATAACTGCTCCCTCGAATGACTTGTCGACCTGCGCAACCACGGCCCTCGGTACCCCAATGAATTGCGGTGCCCGAGAGACACCACCCACCCCCGTAGCAGTGCTGATGGCAGCACCGTCGCACGGCAGCCAAGACCTGGACACCGTCATGAAGCCTGCATCATCGGCGACATCATCAACGCGTATGAAAGACCGACAACCGTCACCAGTGCTTTGTGGGCTAGGTTGCTCTACCACAACAGCGTCCACTAACACGCTGACCTTTGCAACGCAGGTCTGGTATCAATTATCGCCGTGTTCTGCTACCGGCCGTGATAACTGCTCCCTGGAATGCCTCGTCGATCTGCGCAACCGCGGCCCTCGGCACCCCAATGGATTGCGGTGCCCGAGAGACACCACCCACCCCCGTAGCAGTGCTGATGGCAGCACCTTCGCACAGCAGCCAAGAACTGGACACCATCATGAAGCCTGCATCATCGGCGACATCATCAACGCGTATAAAAGACCGACACCCGTCACCAGCGCTTTGTGGGCTAGGTGGCTCTGCCACAACAGCGTCCACTAACACGCTGACCTTTACAATGGAGGCGCTCGAATCAATTACCGCCCGTGTTCTGCAACCGGCCGTGATAACTGCTCCCTGGAATGCCTCGTCGATCTCCGCAACCGCGGCCCTCGGTACCCCAATGAATTGCTGTGCCCGAGAGACACCAACCAATCCCGTAGCAGTGCTGATGGCAGCACCGTCGCACGGCAGCCAAGAACTTGGCACCGTCACGAAGCCGGCGTCATCGGCGACATGATCAACGTGCATAAGAGATCGACACCCGTCACCATTGCTTTGTGGGCTAGGTGGCTCTGCCACAATGGCGTCCACTAACGCGCTGACCTTTTCAATGCAGGTGCTGGTATCAATTATCACCCTTGTTCTGCTACCAGCCATGATAACTGCTCCCTCGAATGACTCGTCGATCTGCACAACCGCGGCCCTCGGTACCCTAATGAATTTCGGTGCCCGAGAGACACCACCCACCCCCGTAGCAGTGCTGATGGCAGCACCGTCGCACGGCAGCCAAGACCTGGACACCATCATGAAGCCTGCATCATCGGCGACATTATCAACGCGTATAAAAGACCGACACCCGTCACCAGCGCTTTGTGGGCTAGGTGGCTCTGCCACAACAGCGTCCGCTAACGCGCTTACCTTTGCAATGAAGGCGGTGTTATCAATTATCACCCGTGTTCTGCTACCGGCCGTGATAACTGCTCCCTGGAATGCCTCGTCGATCTGCGGAACAGCGGCCCTCGGTACCCCAATGGATTGTGGTGCCAGAGAAACACCAGCCACCCCCGTAGCAGTACTGATGGCAGCACCGTCGCACGGCAGCCAAGAACTCGACACCGTCATGAAGCTTGCATCATCGGCGACAACATCTACGTGTATAAAACTTTGCAATGCAGGCGCTGGTATCAATCATCGCCTGTGTTCTGCTACCGGCCGTGATAACTGCTCCCTGGAATGACTCGTCGATCAGCGGAACCACGGCCCTCGGTACCCCAATGGATTGCGGTGCCTGAGAGACACCAACCACGCCCGTAGCACATCTGATGGCAGTACCATCGCACGGCAGCCAAGAACTCCACACCGTCAAGAAGCCTGCATCATCGGCGACAACATCAACGCGTATAAAACTTTAACAACGCAGGCGCTGGTATCAATCATCACCTGTGTTCTGCTACCAGCCGTGATAACTGCTCCCTGGAATGACTCGTCGATCTGCGCACCCGCGGCCCTCGGTAACCCAATGGATTGTGGTGCCAGAGAAACACCAGGCACCCCCGTAGCAGTGCTGATGCAGCACCGTCGAACGTTAGCCAAGAACTCGACACCGTCATGAAGCCTGCATCATCGGCGACATCATCAACGCGTTTAAAAGACCGACACCCGTCACCAGCCCTTTGTGGGCTAGGTGGCTCTGCCACAACAGCCTCCACTAACGCGCTGACCTTTGCAATGCAGGTGCTGGTTTCAATTATCGCCCGTGTTCTGCTACCGGCCGTGATAACTGCTCCCTGGAATGACTCGTCGATCTGCGCACCCGCGGCCCTCGCTAACCCAATGGATTGCGGTGCCAGAGAAACACCAACCACCCCCGTAGCAGTGCTGATGGCACCACGGTCGCCCGGCAGCGAAGACCTGGACACCGTCATGAAGCCTGCATCATCGACGGCATCATCAACGCGTATAAACGACCGACACCCATCACCAGCGCTTTGTGGGCTAGGTGGCTCTGCCAGAACAGCGTCCACTAACGCGCTGAGCTTTGCAATGCAGGCGCTGGTATCAATTCTCGCCCGTGTTCTCCTACCGGCCGTGATAACTGCTCCCTGGAATGCCTCGTCGATCTCCGCAACCGGGGCCCTCGGTACCCCAATGGATTGCGGTGCCCGAGAGACACCAACCACACCCGTTGGAGTGCTGATGCAGCACCGTCGCACGTTAGCCAAGAACTACACACCGTCATGAAGCCTGCATCATCGGCGACGTCATAAACGCGTATAAAAGACCGACACCCGTCACCAGCGCTCTGTGGGCTAGGTGGCTCTGCCACAACAGCGTCCACTAACGCGCTGACCTTTGCAATGCAGGCGCTGCTATCAATTATCACCCGTGTTCTGCTACCGGCCGTGATAACTGCTCCCTTGAATGCCTCGTCGATCTGCGCAACCGCGGCCCTCGGTACCCCAATAGATTGCGATGCCGAGAGACACCAACCACCCCCGTAGCAGTGCTGATGGCAGCACCGTCGCACGGCAGCCAAGAACTTGACACCGTCATGAAGCCTGCATCATCGGCCTAATCATCAACGCGTATAAAAGACCGACACCCGTCACCAGCGCTTTGTGGGCTATGTGGCTCTGCCACAACAGCGTCCACTAACGCGCTGACCTTTGCAATGGAGGTGCTGGTATCAATTATCGCCCGTGTTCTGCGACCGGCCGTGATAACTGCTCCCTCGAATGACTCGTCGATCTGCGCAACCACGGCCCTCGGTACCCCAATGAATTGCGGTGCCCGAGAGACACCACCCACCCAAGTAGCAGTGCTGATGGCAGCACCGTCGCACGGCAGCCAAGACCTGGACACCGTCATGAAGCCTGCACCATCGGCGACATCATCAACGCGTATGAAATACCGACAACCGTCACCAGTGCTTTGTGGACTAGGTTGCTCTACCACAACAGCGTCCACTAACACGCTGACCTTTGCAACACAGGCCTGGTATCAATTATCGCCGTGTTCTGCTACCGGCCGTGATAACTGCTCCCTGGAATGCCTCGTCGATCTGCGCAACCGCGGCCCTCGGCACCCCAATGGATTGCGGTGCCCGAGAGACACCACCCACCCCTGTAGTAGTGCTGATAGCAGTACCGTCGCACGGCAGCCAAGACCTGGACACCATCATGAAGCCTGCATCATCGGCGACATCATGAACGCGTATGAAAGACCGACACCCGTCACCAGCGCTTTGTGGGCTAGGTGGCTCTGCCACAACAGCGTCCACTAACGCGCTGACCTTTGCAGTGGAGGCGCTGGTATCAATTATCGCCCGTGTTCTGCTACCGGCCGTGATAACTGCTCCCCGGAATGCCTCGTCGATCTCCGCAACCCGGCCCTCGGTACCCCAATGGATTGCGGTGCCCGAGAGACACCAACCTCCCCCCGTAGACACCAACCACCCCCGTAGCAGTGCTGATGGCCGCACCGTCGCACGGCGGCCAAGAACTCGACACCGTCAAGATGCCTGCATCATCGGCGACATCATCAACGCGCATAAAAGACCGACACCCGTCACCGGCGCTTTGTGGGCTAGGTGGCTCTGCCCCAACAGCGTCCACTAACGCGCTGACCTTTGCAATGCAGGCGCTGGTATCAATTATCGCCGTGTTCATCTACCGGCCGTGATAACTGCTCCCTGGAATGACTCGTCGATCTGCGCACCCGCGGCCCTCGGTAACCCAATGGATTGCGGTGCCAGAGAAACACCAACCACCCCCGCAACAGTGCTGATGGCAGCACCGTCGCACGGCAGCCAAGAACTCGACAGCCTCATGAAGCCTGCATCATCGGCGACATCATAAACGTGTATAAAAGACGGACACCCGTCACCGGCGCTTTGTGGGCTAGGTGGCTCTGCCACAACAGCGTCCACTAACGCGCTGAACTTTCAATGCAGGCGCTGTTATCAATTATCACCCCTGTTCTGCTACCAGCCGTGATAACTGCTCCCTTGAATGCCTCGTCGATCTGCGCACTCGCGGCCCTCGGTACCCCAATGGATTGCGGTGCCCGAGAGACACATACCACCCCCGTAGCAGTGCTGATGGCAGCACCGTCGCACGGCAGCCAAGAACTACACACCGTCATGAAGACTGCATCATCAGCGACATCATCAACGCGTATAAAAGACCGACACCCTTCACCAGCGCTTTGTGGGCTAGGTGGCTCTGCCACTCCTTGTATCGCGCTGACCTTTGCAATGCAGGCGCTGGTATCAATTATTGCCCGTGTTCTCCTACCGGCCGTGATAACTCCCCCCTGGAATGACTCGTCGATCTGCGCAACCGCGGCCCTCGGTACCGAAATAGATTGCGATGCCGAGAGACACCAACCACCCCCGTAACAGTACTGATGGCAGCACCGTCGCGCGGCAGCCAAGAACTCGACACCCTCATGAAGCCTGCATCATCGGCGACAACATCAACGCGTATAAAACTTTGCAATGCAGGCGCTGGTATCCATCATCGCCTGTGTTCGGCTACCGGCCGTGATAACTGCTCCCTGGAATTACTCGTCGATCTGCGCAACCGGGGCCCAGGGTACCGCAATGGATTGCGGTGCCTGAGAGACACCAACCACCCCCGTAGCACATCTGATGGCAGTACCGCCGCACGGCAGCCAAGAACTCGACACCGTCAAGAAGCCTGCATCATCGGCGACAACATCAACGCGTATAAAACTTTGCAATGCAGGCGCTGGTATCAATCATCACCTGTGTTCTGCTACCGGCAGTGATAACTGCTCCCTGGAATGACTCGTCGATCTGCGCAACCGCGGCCCTCGGTACCACAATGGATTGCGGTGCCCCAGAGACACCAACCACCCCCGTAGCAGTGCTGATGGAAGCAGCGTCACACGGCAGCCAAGAACTCGACACCGTCATGAAGCCTGCATCATTGGCGACATCATCAACGCGCATAAAAGACCGACACCCGTCACCGGCGCTTTGTGGGCTAGGTGGCTCTGCCCCAACAGCGTCCACTAACGCGCTGACCTTTGCAGTGCAGGCGCTGGTATCAATTATCGCCTTGTTCATCTACCGGCCGTGATAACT
This sequence comes from Haemaphysalis longicornis, assembly GCF_048455015.1. NCBI lineage: Eukaryota > Metazoa > Arthropoda > Arachnida > Ixodida > Ixodidae > Haemaphysalis > Haemaphysalis longicornis. Next base: position 210,448,463 of record NW_027526361.1, on the reverse strand, counting down.
GCTCCCTGGAATGACTCGTCGATCTGCGCACCCGCGGCCCTCGGTAACCCAATGGATTGCGGTGCCAGAGAAACACCAACCACCCTCGCAACAGTGCTGATGGCAGCACCGTCGCACGGCAGCCAAGAACTCGACAGCCTCATGAAGCCTGCATCATCGGCGACATCATAAACGTGTATAAAAGACCGACACCCGTCACCGGCGCTTTGTGGGCTAGGTGGCTCTGCCACAACAGCGTCCACTAACGCGCTGAACTTTGCAATGCAGGCGCTGTTATCAATTATCACCCGTGTTCTGCTACCAGCCGTGATAACTGCTCCCTTGAATGCCTCGTCGATCTGCGCACTCGTGGCCCTCGGTACCCCAATGGATTGCGGTGCCCGAGAGACACATACCACCCCCGTAGCAGTGCTGATGGCAGCACCGTCGCACGGCAGCCAAGAACTACACACCGTCATGAAGACTGCTTCATCAGCGACATCATCAACGCGTATAAAAGACCGACACCCTTCACCAGCGCTTTGTGGGGTAGGTGGCTCTGCCACTCCATGTATCGCGCTGACCTTTGCAATGCAGGCGCTGGTATCAATTATCGCCCGTGTTCTCCTACCGGCCGTGATAACTCCCCCCTGGAATGACTCGTCGATCTGCGCAACCGCGGCCCTCGGTACCCCAATAGATTGCGATGCCGAGAGACACCAACCACCCCCGTAACAGTACTGATGGCAGCACCGTCGCGCGGCAGCCAAGAACTCGACACCCTCATGAAGCCTGCATCATCGGCGACAACATCAACGCGTATAAAACTTTGCAATGCAGGCGCTGGTATCCATCATCGCCTGTGTTCGGCTACCGGCCGTGATAACTGCTCCCTGGAATTACTCGTCGATCTGCGCAACCGGGGCCCTCGGTACCGCAATGGATTGCGGTGCCTGAGAGACACCAACCACCCCCGTAGCACATCTGATGGCAGTACCGCCGCACGGCAGCCAAGAACTCGACACCGTCAAGAAGCCTGCATCATCGGCGACAACATCAACGCGTATAAAACTTTGCAATGCAGGCGCTGGTATCAATCATCACCTGTGTTCTGCTACCGGCAGTGATAACTGCTCCCTGGAATGACTCGTCGATCTGCGCAACCGCGGCCCTCGGTACAACAATGGATTGCGGTGCCCCAGAGACACCAACCACCCCCGTAGCAGTGCTGATGGAAGCAGCGTCACACGGCAGCCAAGAACTCGACACCGTCATGAAGCCTGCATCATTGGCGACATTGTCAACGCGTATCAAAGACTGACACCCGTCACGAGCGCTTTGTGGGCTAGGTGGCTCTGCCACAACAGCGTCCACTAACGCGCTGACCTTTACAATGGAGGCGCTAGTATCAATTATCGCCCGTGTCATGCTACTGGCCGTGATAACTGCTCCCTGGAATGCCTCGTTGATCTCCGCAACCGCGGCCCTCGGTACCCCAATGAATTGCGGTGCCCGAGAGACACCAACCAATCCCGTAGCAGTGCTGATGGCAGCACCGTCGCACGGCAGCCAAGAACTCGACACCGTCATGAAGCCGGCGTCATCGGCGACATGATCAACGCGTATAGGAGATCGACCCCCGTCACCTTTGCTTTGTGGGCTAGGTGGCTCTGCCACAACAGCGTCCACTAACGCGCTGACATTTGCAATGCAGGCGCTGGTATCAATTATCGCCCGTGTTCTGCTACCGGCCGTGATTACTGCTCCCTGGAATTACTAGTCGATTTGCGCAACCGGGGCCCTAGGTACCCCAATGAATTGCGGTGCCCGAGAGACACCAACCACCCCCGTAGCAGTGCTGATGCAGCACCGTCGCACGGCAGCCAAGAACTTGACACCGTCATGAAGCCTGCATCATCGGCGACAACATCAGCGCGTATAAAACTTTGCAATGCAGGCGCTGGTATCAATCATCGCCTGTGTTCTGCTACCGGCCGTGATAACTGCTCCCTGGAATGACTCGTCGATCTGCGCAACCGCGGCCCTCGGTACCCCAATGGATTGCGGTGCCTGAGAGACACCAACCACCACCGTAGCACATCTGATGGCTGTACCGTCGCACGGCAGCCAAGAACTCGACACCGTCAAGACGCCTGCATCATCGGCGACAACATCAACGCGTATAAAACTTTGCAATGCATGCGCTGTTAATAATCATCACCTGTCTTCTGCTACCGGCCGTTATAACTGCTTCCCTGGAATGACTCGTCGATCAGCGCAACCGCGGCCCTCGGTACCACAATGGATTGCGGTGCCCGATAGACACCAACCACCCCCGTAGCAGTGCTGATGGCAGCACCGTCTAACGGCAGCCAAGACCTGGACACCATCATACAGCCTGCATCATCGGCGATATCATCAACGCGTATAAAAGACCGACACCCGTCACCAGCGCTTTGTGGGCTAGGTGGCTCTCCCACAACACCGTCCACTAAAGCGCTGAGCTTTTGCGATGCAGGCGCTGTTATCAATTATCACACGTGTTCTGCTACCGGCCGTGATAACTGCTCCCTGGAATGACTCGTCGATCTGCGCAACCGCGGCCCTCGGTAACCCAACGGATTGCGGTGCCAGAGAAACACCAACCACCCCCGTAGCAATGCTGATGGCAGCACCGTCGCACGGCAGCCAAGAACTCGACTCCGTCAAGAAGCCTGCATCATCGGCGACATCATCAACGCGTATAAAAGACCGACACCTGTCACCAGCGCTTTGTGGGCTAAGTGGCTCGTCCACAACGGCGTCCACTAACGCGCTGACCTTTTCAATGCAGGTGCTGGTATCAATTATCACCCTTGTTCTGCTACCAGCCGTGATAACTGCTCCCTCGAATGACTCGTCGATCTGCACAACCGCGTCCCTCGGTACCCTAATGGATTGCGGTGCCCGAGAGACACCAACCACCCCCGTAGCAGTGCTGATGCAGCACCGTCGCATGGCAGCCAAGAACTTGACACCGTCATGAAGCCTGCATCATCGGCGACAACATCAGCGCGTATAAAACTTTGCAATGCAGGCGCTGGTATCAATCATCGCCTGTGTTCTGCTACCGGCCGTGATAACTGCTCCCTGGAATGACTCGTCGATCTGCGCAACCGCGGCCCTCGGTACCCCAATAAATTGCGGTGCCTGAGAGACACCAACCACCACCGTAGCACATCTGATGGCTGTACCGTCGCACGGCAGCCAAGAACTCGACACCGTCAAGTAGCCTGCATCATCGGCGACAACATCAACGCGTATAAAACTTTGAAATGCAGGCGCTGGTATCAATCGTCACCTGTGTTCTGCTACCGGCCGTTATAACTGTTTCCATGGAATGACTCGTCGATCAGCGCAACCGCGGCCCTCGGTACCACAATGGATTGCGGTGGCAGAGGCACCAACCACCCAGCACCGTCTAACGGCAGCCAAGACCTGGACACCATCATGACGCCTGCATCATCGGCGACATCATCAACGCGTATAAAAGACCGACACCCGTCACCAGCACTTTGTGGGCTAGGTGGCTCTGCCACAACAGCGTCCACTATCGCGATGACTTTTGCAATGCAGGCACTGGTATCAATAATCGCCGTGTTTTTCTACCGGCTGTGGTAACTGCTCCTTGGAATGCCTCGTCGATCTGCGGAACCGCGGCCCTCGGTACCCCAATGTATTGCGGTGCCAGAGAAACACCAACCACCCCGCAGCAGTTCTGATGGCCGCACCGTCGCACGGCAGCCAAGAACTCGACACCGTCATGAAGCCTGCATCATCGGCGACATCATAACCGCTTATAAAATACCGACACCCGTCAACAGCGCTTTGTCAGCTAGGTGGCTCTGCCACAACAGCGTCCACTAACGCGCTGACCTTTGCAATGCAGGCGCTGTTATCAATTATCACCCGTGGTCTGCTACCAGCTGTGATAACTGCTCCCTGGAATGACTCGTCGATCTGCGCACCCGCGGCCCTCCATACCCCAATGGATTGCGATGCCGAGAGACACCAACCACCCCCGTAGCAATGCTAATGGCAGCACCGTCACACGGCAGCCAAGAACTCGACACCGTCAAGAAGCCTGCATCATCAGCGACATCATCAACGCGTATAAAAGACCGACACCCGTCACCAGCGCTTTGTGGGCTAGGTGGCTCTGCAACAACAGCGTCCACTAACGCGCTGAGCTTTGCAATGCAGGCGCTGGTATCAATTATCGCCCGTGTTTTCCTACCGGCCGTGATAACTCCTCCCTGGAATGACTCGTCGATCTGCGCAACCGCGGCCCTCCATACCCCAATGGATTGCGATGCCGAGAGACACCAACCACCCCCGTAGCAGTGCTGATGGCAGCACCGTCGCACGGCAGCCAAGAACTCGACTCCGTCAAGAAGCCTGCATCATCGGCGACATCATCAGCGCGTATAAAAGACCGACACCCGTCACCAGCGTTTGTGGGCTTGGTGGCTCTGCCACAACAGCGTTCACTAACGCGCTGAGCTTTGCAATGCAGGCGCTGGTATCAATAATCGCCGTGTTCTTCTACCGGCTGTGGTAACTGCTCCTTGGAATGCCTCGTCGATCTGCGGAACCGCGGCCCTCGGTACCCCAATGTATTGCGGTGCCAGAGAAACACCAACCACCCCGCAGCAGTGTTGATTGCAGCACCGTCGCACGGCAGCCAAGAACTCGACACCGTCATGAAGCCTGCATCATCGGCGACATCATAACCGCGTATAAAATACCGACACCCGTCAACAGCGCTTTGTGAGCTAGGTGGCTCTGCCACAACAGCGTCCACTAACCCGCTGACCTTTGCAATGCAGGCGCTGTTATCAATTATCACCCGTGGTCTGCTACCAGCTGTGATAACTGCTCCCTGGAATGACTCGTCGATTTGCGCACCTGCGGCCCTCGGTAACCCAACGGATTGCGGTGCCAGAGAAACACCAACCACCCCCGTAGCAATGCTGATGGCAGCACCGTCACACGGCAGCCAAGAACTCGACTCCGTCAAGAAGCCTGCATCATCGGCGACATCATCAACGCGTATAAAAGACCGACACCCGTCACCAGCGCTTTGTGGGCTTGGTGGCTCTGCCACAACAGCGTCTACTAACGCGCTGAGCTTTGCAATGCAGGTGCTGGTATCAATTATCACCCGTGTTGTGCTACCAGCCGTGAAAACTGCTCCCTCGAATGACTCGTCGATCTGCACAACCGCGGCCCTCGGTACCCCAATGGATTGCGGTGCCCGAGAGACACCACCCACCCCCGTAGCAGTGCTGATGGCAGCACCGTCGCAAGGCAGCCAAGACCTGGACACCATCATGAAGCCTGCAACATCGGCGACATCATCAACGCGTATAAAAGACCGACACCTGTCACCAGCGCTTTGTGTGCTAGGTGGCTCTGCCACAACAGCGTCCACTAACGCGTTGACCTTTGCTATGCAGGCGCTGTTATCAATTATCACCCGTGTTCTGCTACCGGCCGTGATAACTGCTCCCTGGAATGACTCGTCGATCTGCGCACCCGCGGCCCTCGGTAACCCAATGGATTGTGTTGCCAGAGAAACACCAGGCACCCCCGTAGCAGTGCTGATGCAGCACCGTCGCACGTTAGCCAAGAACTCGACACCGTCATGAAGCCTGCATCATCGGCGACATCATCAACGCGTTTAAAAGACCGACACCCGTCACCAACCCTTTGTGAGCTAGGTGGCTCTGCCACAACAGCGTCCACTAACGCGCTGACCTTTGCAATGCAGGTGCTGGTATGAATTATCGCCCGTGTTCTGCTACCGGCCGTGATAACTGCTCCCTGGAAGGACTCGTCGATCTGCGCACGCGCGGCCCTCGGTAACCCAATGGATTGCGGTGCCAGAGAAACACCAACCACCCCCGTAGCAGTGCTGATGGCACCACGGTCGCCCGGCAGCCAAGACCTGGACACCGTCATGAAGCCTGCATCATCGACGGCATCATCAACGCGTATAAACGACCGACACCCGTCACCAGCTCTTTGTGGGCTAGGTGGCTCTGCCACAACAGCGTCCACTAACGCGCTGAGCTTTGCAATGCAGGCGCTGGTATCAATTCTCGCCAGTGTTCTCCTACCGGCCGTGATAACTGCTCCCCGGAATGCCTCGTCGATCTCCGCAACCGCGGCCCTCGGTATCCCAATGGATTGCGGTGCCCGAGAGACACCAACCACCCCCGTTGCAGTGCTGATGCAGCACCGTCGCACGTTAGCCAAGAACTCGACACCGTCATGAAGCCTGCATCACCGGCGACATCATCAACGCGTATAAAAGACCGACACCCGTCACCAGCCCTTTGCGGGCTAGGTGGCTCTGCCACAACAGCGTCCACTAACGCGCTGACCTTTGCAATGGAGGTGCTGGTATCATTTATCGCCCGTGTTCTGCTACCGGTCGTGATAACTGCTCCCTCGAATGACTTGTCGATCTGCGCAACCACGGCCCTCGGTACCCCAATGAATTGCGGTGCCCGAGAGACACCACCCACCCCCGTAGCAGTGCTGATGGCAGCACCGTCGCATGGCAGCCAAGACCTGGACACCGTCATGAAGCCTGCATCATCGGCGACATCATCAACGCGTATGAAAGACCGACAACCGTCACCAGTGCTTTGTGGGCTAGGTTGCTCTACCACAACAGCGTCCACTAACACGCTGACCTTTGCAACGCAGGTCTGGTATCAATTATCGCCGTGTTCTGCTACCGGCCGTGATAACTGCTCCCTGAAATGCCTCGTCGATCTGCGCAACCGCGGCCCTCGGCACCCCAATGGATTGCGGTGCCCGAGAGACACCACCCACCCCCGTAGCAGTGCTGATGGCAGCACCTTCGCACAGCAGCCAAGACCTGGACACCATCATGAAGCCTGCATCATCGGCGACATCATCAACGCGTATAAAAGACCGACACCCGTCACCAGCGCTTTGTGGGCTAGGTGGCTCTGCCACAACAGCGTCCACTAACACGCTGACCTTTACAATGGAGGCGCTCGTATCAATTACCGCCCGTGTTCTGCAACCGGCCGTGATAACTGCTCCCTGGAATGCCTCGTCGATCTCCGCAACCGCGGCCCTCGGTACCCCAATGAATTGCTGTGCCCGAGAGACACCAACCAATCCCGTAGCAGTGCTGATGGCAGCACCGTCGCACGGCAGCCAAGAACTTGGCACCGTCACGAAGCCGGCGTCATCGGCGACATGATCAACGTGCATAAGAGATCGACACCCGTCACCATTGCTTTGTGGGCTAGGTGGCTCTGCCACAACGGCGTCCACTAACGCGCTGACCTTTTCAATGCAGGTGCTGGTATCAATTATCACCCTTGTTCTGCTACCAGCCATGATAACTGCTCCCTCGAATGACTCGTCGATCTGCACAACCGCGGCCCTCGGTACCCTAATGAATTTCGGTGCCCGAGAGACACCACCCACCCCCGTAGCAGTGCTGATGGCAGCACCGTCGCACGGCAGCCAAGACCTGGACACCATCATGAAGCCTGCATCATCGGCGACATTATCAACGCGTATAAAAGACCGACACCCGTCACCAGCGCTTTGTGGGCTAGGTGGCTCTGCCACAACAGCGTCCGCTAACGCGCTTACCTTTGCAATGAAGGCGGTGTTATCAATTATCACCCGTGTTCTGCTACCGGCCGTGATAACTGCTCCCTGGAATGCCTCGTCGATCTGCGGAACAGCGGCCCTCGGTACCCCAATGGATTGTGGTGCCAGAGAAACACCAGCCACCCCCGTAGCAGTACTGATGGCAGCACCGTCGCACGGCAGCCAAGAACTCGACACCGTCAAGAAGCCTGCATCATCGGCGACAACATCAACGCGTATAAAACTTTAACAACGCAGGCGCTGGTATCAATCATCACCTGTGTTCTGCTACCAGCCGTGATAACTGCTCCCTGGAATGACTCGTTGATCTGCGCAACCGCGGCCCTCGGTACCACAATGGATTGCGGTGCCCGAGATACACCAACCACCCCAGTAGCAGTGCTGATGGAAGCACCGTCACACGGCAGCCAAGAACTTGACACCTTCATGAAGCGTGCATCATTGGTGACATTATCAACGCGTATAAAAGACCGAAACCTCTCACCAGCGCTTTGTGGGCTAGGTGGCTCTGCCACAACGGCGTCCATTAACGCGCTGACCTTTTGAATGCAGGTGCTGGTATCAATTATCACCCTTGTTCTGCTACCAGCCGTGATAACTGCTCCCTCGAATGACTCGTCGATCTGCACAACCGCGGCCCTCGGTACCCTAATGGATTTCAGTGCCCGAGAGACACCACCCACCCCCGTAGCAGTGCTGATGGCAGCACCGTCGCACGGCAGCCAAGACCTGGACACCATCATGAAGCCTGCATCATCGGCGACATCATCAACTCGTATAAAAGACCGACACCCGTCACCAGCGCTTTGTGTGCTAGGTGGCTCTGCCACAACAGCGTCCACTAACGCGCTGAGCTTTGCAATGCAGGCGCTGTTATCAATTTTCACCCGTGTTCTGCTACCGGCCGTGATAACTGCTCCCTGGAATGACTCGTCGGTCTGCGCACCCGCGGCCCTCGGTAACCCAATGGATTGTGGTGCCAGAGAAACACCAGGCACCCCCGTAGTAGTGCTGATGCAGCACCGTCGAACGTTAGCCAAGAACTCGACACCGTCATGAAGCCTGCATCATCGGCGACATCATCAACGCGTTTAAAAGACCGACACCCGTCACCAGCCCTTTGTGGGCTAGGTGGCTCTGCCACAACAGCCTCCACTAACGCGCTGACCTTTGCAATGCAGGTGCTGGTTTCAATTATCGCCCGTGTTCTGCTACCGGCCGTGATAACTGCTCCCTGGAATGACTCGTCGATCTGCGCACCCGCGGCCCTCGCTAACCCAATGGATTGCGGTGCCAGAGAAACACCAACCACCCCCGTAGCAGTGCTGATGGCACCACGGTCGCCCGGCAGCCAAGACCTGGACACCGTCATGAAGCCTGCATCATCGACGGCATCATCAACGCGTATAAACGACCGACACCCATCACCAGCGCTTTGTGGGCTAGGTGGCTCTGCCAGAACAGCGTCCACTAACGCGCTGAGCTTTGCAATGCAGGCGCTGGTATCAATTCTCGCCCGTGTTCTCCTACCGGCCGTGATAACTGCTCCCTGGAATGCCTCGTCGATCTCCGCAACCGGGGCCCTCGGTACCCCAATGGATTGCGGTGCCCGAGAGACACCAACCACACCCGTTGGAGTGCTGATGCAGCACCGTCGCACGTTAGCCAAGAACTACACACCGTCATTAAGCCTGCATCATCGGCGACGTCATAAACGCGTATAAAAGACCGACACCCGTCACCAGCGCTCTGTGGGCTAGGTGGCTCTGACACAACAGCGTCCACTAACGCGCTGACCTTTGCAATGCAGGCGCTGCTATCAATTATCACCCGTGTTCTGCTACCGGCCGTGATAACTGCTCCCTTGAATGCCTCGTCGATCTGCGCAACCGCGGCCCTCGGTACCCCAATAGATTGCGATGCCGAGAGACACCAACCACCCCCGTAGCAGTGCTGATGGCAGCACCGTCGCACGGCAGCCAAGAACTTGACACCGTCATGAAGCCTGCATCATCGGCCTAATCATCAACGCGTATAAAAGACCGACACCCGTCACCAGCGCTTTGTGGGCTATGTGGCTCTGCCACAACAGCGTCCACTAACGCGCTGACCTTTGCAATGGAGGTGCTGGTGTCAATTATCGCCCGTGTTCTGCGACCGGCCGTGATAACTGCTCCCTCGAATGACTCGTCGATCTGCGCAACCACGGCCCTCGGTACCCCAATGAATTGCGGTGCCCGAGAGACACCACCCACCCAAGTAGCAGTGCTGATGGCAGCACCGTCGCACGGCAGCCAGGACCTGGACACCGTCATGAAGCCTGCATCATCGGCGACATCATCAACGCGTATGAAAGACCGACAACCGTCACCAGTGCTTTGTGGACTAGGTTGCTCTACCAGAACAGCGTCCACTAACACGCTGACCTTTGCAACACAGGTCTGGTATCAATTATCGCCGTGTTCTGCTACCGGCCGTGATAACTGCTCCCTGGAATGCCTCGTCGAAGTGCGCAACCGCGGCCCTCGGCACCTCAATGGATTGCGGTGCCCGAGAGACACCACCCACCCCTGTAGTAGTGCTGATGGCAGCACCGTCGCACGGAAGCCAAGACCTGGACACCGTCATGAAGCCTGCACCATCGGCGACATCATCAACGCGTATGAAATACCGACAACCGTCACCAGTGCTTTGTGGACTAGGTTGCTCTACCACAACAGCGTCCACTAACACGCTGACCTTTGCAACACAGGCCTGGTATCAATTATCGCCGTGTTCTGCTACCGGCCGTGATAACTGCTCCCTGGAATGCCTCGTCGATCTCCGCAACCGCGGCCCTCGGCACCCCAATGGATTGCGGCGCCCGAGAGACACCACCCACCCCTGTAGTAGTGCTGATAGCAGCACCGTCGCACGGCAGCCAAGACCTGGACACCATCATGAAGCCTGCATCATCGGCGACATCATCAACGCGTATGAAAGACCGACACCCGTCACCAGCCCTTTGTGGGCTAGGTGGCTCTGCCACAACAGCCTCCACTAACGCGCTGACCTTTGCAATGCAGGTGCTGGTTTCAATTATCGCCCGTGTTCTGCTACCGGCCGTGATAACTGCTCCCTGGAATGACTCGTCGATCTGCGCACCCGCGGCCCTCGCTAACCCAATGGATTGCGGTGCCAGAGAAACACCAACCACCCCCGTAGCAGTGCTGATGGCACCACGGTCGCCCGGCAGCCAAGACCTGGACACCGTCATGAAGCCTGCATTATCGACGGCATCATCAACGCGTATAAACGACCGACACCCATCACCAGCGCTTTGTGGGCTAGGTGGCTCTGCCAGAACAGCGTCCACTAACGCGCTGAGCTTTGCAATGCAGGCGCTGGTATCAATTCTCGCCCGTGTTCTCCTACCGGCCGTGATAACTGCTCCCTGGAATGCCTCGTCGATCTCCGCAACCGGGGCCCTCGGTACCCCAATGGATTGCGGTGCCCGAGAGACACCAACCACACCCGTTGGAGTGCTGATGCAGCACCGTCGCACGTTAGCCAAGAACTACACACCGTCATTAAGCCTGCATCATCGGCGACGTCATAAACGCGTATAAAAGACCGACACCCGTCACCAGCGCTCTGTGGGCTAGGTGGCTCTGACACAACAGCGTCCACTAACGCGCTGACCTTTGCAATGCAGGCGCTGCTATCAATTATCACCCGTGTTCTGCTACCGGCCGTGATAACTGCTCCCTTGAATGCCTCGTCGATCTGCGCAACCGCGGCCCTCGGTACCCCAATAGATTGCGATGCCGAGAGACACCAACCACCCCCGTAGCAGTGCTGATGGCAGCACCGTCGCACGGCAGCCAAGAACTTGACACCGTCATGAAGCCTGCATCATCGGCCTAATCATCAACGCGTATAAAAGACCGACACCCGTCACCAGCGCTTTGTGGGCTATGTGGCTCTGCCACAACAGCGTCCACTAACGCGCTGACCTTTGCAATGGAGGTGCTGGTGTCAATTATCGCCCGTGTTCTGCGACCGGCCGTGATAACTGCTCCCTCGAATGACTCGTCGATCTGCGCAACCACGGCCCTCGGTACCCCAATGAATTGCGGTGCCCGAGAGACACCACCCACCCAAGTAGCAGTGCTGATGGCAGCACCGTCGCACGGCAGCCAGGACCTGGACACCGTCATGAAGCCTGCATCATCGGCGACATCATCAACGCGTATGAAAGACCGACAACCGTCACCAGTGCTTTGTGGACTAGGTTGCTCTACCAGAACAGCGTCCACTAACACGCTGACCTTTGCAACACAGGTCTGGTATCAATTATCGCCGTGTTCTGCTACCGGCCGTGATAACTGCTCCCTGGAATGCCTCGTCGAAGTGCGCAACCGCGGCCCTCGGCACCCCAATGGATTGCGGTGCCCGAGAGACACCACCCACCCCTGTAGTAGTGCTGATGGCAGCACCGTCGCACGGAAGCCAAGACCTGGACACCGTCATGAAGCCTGCACCATCGGCGACATCATCAACGCGTATGAAATACCGACAACCGTCACCAGTGCTTTGTGGACTAGGTTGCTCTACCACAACAGCGTCCACTAACACGCTGACCTTTGCAACACAGGCCTGGTATCAATTATCGCCGTGTTCTGCTACCGGCCGTGATAACTGCTCCCTGGAATGCCTCGTCGATCTCCGCAACCGCGGCCCTCGGCACCCCAATGGATTGCGGTGCCCGAGAGACACCACCCACCCCTGTAGTAGTGCTGATAGCAGCACCGTCGCACGGCAGCCAAGACCTGGACACCATCATGAAGCCTGCATCATCGGCGACATCATCAACGCGTATGAAAGACCGACACCCGTCACCAGCGCTTTGTGGGCTAGGTGGCTCTGCCACAACAGCGTCCACTAACGCGCTGACCTTTGCAGTGGAGGCGCTGGTATCAATTATCGCCCGTGTTCTGCTACCGGCCGTGATAACTGCTCCCCGGAATGCCTCGTCGATCTCCGCAACCCGGCCCTCGGTACCCCAATGGATTGCGGTGCCCGAGAGACACCAACCTCCCCCCGTAGACACCAACCACCCCCGTAGCAGTGCTGATGGCAGCACCGTCGCACGGCGGCCAAGAACTCGACACCGTCAAGATGCCTGCATCATCGGCGACATCATCAACGCGCATAAAAGACCGACACCCGTCACAGGCGCTTTGTGGGCTAGGTGGCTCTGCCCCAACAGCGTCCACTAACGCGCTGACCTTTGCAATGCAGGCTCTGGTATCAATTATCGCCTTGTTCATCTACCGGCCGTGTTAACTGCTCCCTGGAATGACTCGTCGATCTGCGCACCCGCGGCCCTCGGTAACCCAATGGATTGCGGTGCCAGAGAAGCACCAACCACCCCCGCAACAGTGCTGATGGCAGCACCGTCGCACGGCAGCCAAGAACTCGACAGCCTCATGAAGCCTGCATCATCGGCGACATCATAAACGTGTATAAAAGACGGACACCCGTCACCGGCGCTTTGTGGGCTAGGTGGCTCTGCACAACAGCGTCCACTAACGCGCTGAACTTTCAATGCAGGCGCTGTTATCAATTATCACCCCTGTTCTGCTACCAGCCGTGATAACTGCTCCCTTGAATGCCTCGTCGATCTGCGCCCTCGCGGCCCTCGGTACCCGAATGGATTGCGGTGCCCGAGAGACACATACCACCACCGTAGCAGTGCTGATGGCAGCACCGTCGCACGGCAGCCAAGAACTACACACCGTCATGAAGACTGCATCATCAGCGACATCATCAACGCGTATAAAAGACCGACACCCTTCACCAGCGCTTTGTGGGCTAGGTGGCTCTGCCACTCCTTGTATCGCGCTGACCTTTGCAATGCAGGCGCTGGTATCAATTATCGCCCGTGTTCTCCTACCGGCCGTGATAACTCCCCCCTGGAATGACTCGTCGATCTGCGCAACCGCGGCCCTCGGTACCCCAATAGATTGCGATGCCGAGAGACACCAACCACCCCCGTAACAGTACTGATGGCAGCACCCTCGCGTGGCAGCCAAGAACTCGACACCCTCATGAAGCCTGCATCATCGGCGACAACATCAACGCGTATAAAACTTTGCAATGCAGGCGCTGCTATCCATCATCGCCTGTGTTCGGCTACCGGCCGTGATAACTGCTCCCTGGAATTACTCGTCGATCTGCGCAACCGGGGCCCAAGGTACCGCAATGGATTGCGGTGCCTGAGAGACACCAACCACCCCCGTAGCACATCTGATGGCAGTACCGCCGCACGGCAGCCAAGAACTCGACACCGTCAAGAAGCCTGCATCATCGGCGACAACATCAACGCGTATAAAACTTTGCAATGCAGGCGCTGGTATCAATCATCACCTGTGTTCTGCTACCGGCAGTGATAACTGCTCCCTGGAATGACTCGTCGATCTGCGCAACCGCGGCCCTCTGTACCACAATGGATTGCGGTGCCCCAGAGACACCAACCACCCCCGTAGCAGTGCTGATGGAAGCAGCGTCACACGGCAGCCAAGAACTCGACACCGTCATGAAGCCTGCATCATTGGCGACATCATCAACGCGCATAAAAGACCGACACCCGTCACCGGCGCTTTGTGGGCTAGGTGGCTCTGCCCCAACAGCGTCCACTAACGCGCTGACCTTTGCAGTGCAGGCGCTGGTATCAATTATCGCCTTGTTCATCTACCGGCCGTGATAACTGCTCCCTGGAATGACTCGTCGATCTGCGCACTCGTGGCCCTCGGTACCCCAATGGATTGCGGTGCCCGAGAGACACATACCACCCCCGTAGCAGTGCTGATGGCAGCACCGTCGCACGGCAGCCAAGAACTACACACCGTCATGAAGACTGCTTCATCAGCGACATCATCAACGCGTATAAAAGACCGACACCCTTCACCAGCGCTTTGTGGGGTAGGTGGCTCTGCCACTCCATGTATCGCGCTGACCTTTGCAATGCAGGCGCTGGTATCAATTATCGCCCGTGTTCTCCTACCGGCCGTGATAACTCCCCCCTGGAATGACTCGTCGATCTGCGCAACCGCGGCCCTCGGTACCCCAATAGATTGCGATGCCGAGAGACACCAACCACCCCCGTAACAGTACTGATGGCAGCACCGTCGCGCGGCAGCCAAGAACTCGACACCCTCATGAAGCCTGCATCATCGGCGACAACATCAACGCGTATAAAACTTTGCAATGCAGGCGCTGGTATCCATCATCGCCTGTGTTCGGCTACCGGCCGTGATAACTGCTCCCTGGAATTACTCGTCGATCTGCGCAACCGGGGCCCTCGGTACCGCAATGGATTGCGGTGCCTGAGAGACACCAACCACCCCCGTAGCACATCTGATGGCAGTACCGCCGCACGGCAGCCAAGAACTCGACACCGTCAAGAAGCCTGCATCATCGGCGACAACATCAACGCGTATAAAACTTTGCAATGCAGGCGCTGGTATCAATCATCACCTGTGTTCTGCTACCGGCAGTGATAACTGCTCCCTGGAATGACTCGTCGATCTGCGCAACCGCGGCCCTCGGTACCACAATGGATTGCGGTGCCCCAGAGACACCAACCACCCCGTAGCAGTGCTGATGGAAGCAGCGTCACACGGCAGCCAAGAACTCGACACCGTCATGAAGCCTGCATCATTGGCGACATTATCAACGCGTATCAAAGACTGACACCCGTCACCAGCGCTTTGTGGGCTAGGTGGCTCTGCCACAACAGCGTCCACTAACGCGCTGACCTTTACAATGGAGGCGCTAGTATCAATTATCGCCCGTGTCATGCTACTGGCCGTGATAACTGCTCCCTGGAATGCCTCGTTGATCTCCGCAACCGCGGCCCTCGGTACCCCAATGAATTGCGGTGCCCGAGAGACACCAACCAATCCCGTAGCAGTGCTGATGGCAGCACCGTCGCACGGCAGCCAAGAACTCGACACCGTCATGAAGCCGGCGTCATCGGCGACATGATCAACGCGTATAGGAGATCGACACCCGTCACCATTGCTTTGTGGGCTAGGTGGCTCTGCCACAACAGCGTCCACTAACGCGCTGACATTTGCAATGCAGGCGCTGGTATCAATTATCGCCCGTGTTCTGCTACCGGCCGTGATTACTGCTCCCTGGAATTACTAGTCGATTTGCGCAACCGGGGCCCTAGGTACCCCAATGAATTGCGGTGCCCGAGAGACACCAACCACCCCCGTAGCAGTGCTGATGCAGCACCGTCGCACGGCAGCCAAGAACTTGACACCGTCATGAAGCCTGCATCATCGGCGACATCATAAACGCGTATAAAAGACCGACACCCATCAACAGCGCTTTGTGGTCTAGGTGGCTCTGCCACAACACCGTCCACTAACGCGCTGACCTTTGCAATGCAGGCGCTGTTATCAATTATCACCCGTGGTCTGCTACCGGCCGTGATAACTGCTCAATGGAATGACATGTCGATCTGCGCACCCACGGCCCTCGGTAACCCAATGGATTGCGGTGCCAAAGAAACACCAGCCACCCCCGTAGCAGTGCTGATGCCAGCACCGTCGCACGGCAGCCCTGAACTCGACACCGTCATGAAGCCTGCATAATGGGCGACATCATCAACGCGTATAAGAGATCGACACCCGTCACCAGCGCTTTGTGGGCTTGGTGGCTCCGCCACAACAGCGTCCACTAACGCGCTGACCTTTTCACTGCAGGCGCTGGTATCAATTATCGCCGTATTCTTCTACCGGCTGTGATAACTGCTCCCTGGAATGCCTCGTCGAGCTGCGGAACCGCGGCCCTCGGTACCCCAATGTATTGCGGTGCCAGAGAAACACCAACCACCTGGTAGCAGTGCTGATGGCAGCACCGTCACACGGCAGCCAAGAACTCGACACCGTCATGAAGTCTGCATCATCGGCGACATCATAAACGCGTATAAAAGACCGACACCCGTCACCAGCGCTTTGTGGGCTAGGTGGGTCTGCCACAACAGCGTCCACTAACGCGCTGAGCTTTGCAATGCAGGCGTTGGTATCAATTATCGCCCGTGTTCTCCTACAAGCCGTGATAACTCCTCCCTGGAATGACTCATCGATCTGCGGAACCGCGGCCCTTGGTACCCCAATGGATTGCGATGCCAGAGAAACACCAGCCACCCCCGTAGCAGTACTGATGGCAGCACCGTCGCACGGCAGCCAATAACTCGACACCGTCATGAAGCCTGCATCATCGGCGACAACATCAACACGTATAAAACTTTGCAATGCAGGCGCTGGTATCAATCATCGCCTGTGTTCTGCTACCGGCCGTGATAACTGCTCCCTGGAATGACTCGTCGATCTGCGCAACCGCGGCCCTCGGTACCATAATGGATTGCGGTGCCCGAGAGACACCAACCACCCCCGTAGCAGTGCTGATGGAAGCACCGTCACACGGCAGCCAAGAACTTGACACTGTCATGAAGCCGGCGTCATCGGCGACATGATCAACGCGTATAAGAGATCGAAACCCGTCACCATTGCTTTGTGGGCTAGGTGGCTCTGCCACAACAGCGTACACTAACGCGCTGACCTTTGCAATGCAGGCGCTAGTTTCAATTATCGCCCGTGTTCTGCTACCGGTCGTGATTACTGCTCCCTGGAATTACTAGTCGATTTGCGAAACCGGGGCCCTCGGTACACCAATGGATTGCCGTGCCTGAGAGACACCAACCACCCCCGTAGCAGTGCTGATGCAGCACCGTCGCACGGCAGCCAAGAACTTGACACCGTCATGAAGCCTGCATCATTGGTGACATTATCAACGCGCATAAAACTTTGCAATGCAGGCGCTGGTATCAATCATCGCCTGTGTTCTGCTACCGGCCGTGATAACAGCTCCCTGGAATGACTCGTCGATCTGCGCAACCGCGGCCCTCGGTACCCCAATGAATTGCGGTGCCTGAGAGACACCAACCACCACCGTAGCACATCTGATGGCTGTACCGTCGCACGGCAGCCAAGAACTCGACACCGTCAAGAAGCCTGCATCATCGGCGACAACATAAACGCGTATAAAACTTTGCAATGCAGGCGCTGGTATCAATCATCACCTGTGTCCTGCTACCAGCCGTGATAACTGCTTCCCTGGAATGACTCGTCGATCAGCGCAACCGCGGCCCTCGGTACCACAATGGATTGCGATGCCGAGAGACACCAACCACCCCCGTAGCAGTGCTGATGGCAGCACCGTCGCACGGCAGGCAAGAACTCGACACCGTCATGAAGCCTGCATCATCGGCGACATCATAAACGCGTATAAAAGACGGACACCTGTCACCACCGCTTTGTGGGCTAGGTGGCTCTGCCACTACAGCGTCCACTAACGCGCTGAGCTTTGCAATGCAGGCGCTGGTATCAATTATCGCCCGTGTTCTCCTACCGGCCGTGATTACTCCTCCCTGGAATGACATGTCGATCTGCGCACCCACGGCCCTCGGTAACCCAATGGATTGCGGTGCCAAAGAAACACCAGCCACCCCCGTAGCAGTGCTGATGCCAGCACCGTCGCACGGCAGCCCTGAACTCGACACCGTCATGAAGCCTGCATAATGGGCGACATCATCAACGCGTATAAGAGATCGACACCCGTCACCAGCGCTTTGTGGGCTTGGTGGCTCCGCCACAACAGCGTCCACTAACGCGCTGACCTTTTCACTGCAGGCGCTGGTATCAATTATCGCCGTATTCTTCTACCGGCTGTGATAACTGCTCCCTGGAATGCCTCGTCGAGCTGCGGAACCGCGGCCCTCGGTACCCCAATGTATTGCGGTGCCAGAGAAACACCAACCACCTGGTAGCAGTGCTGATGGCAGCACCGTCACACGGCAGCCAAGAACTCGACACCGTCATGAAGTCTGCATCATCGGCGACATCATAAACGCGTATAAAAGACCGACACCCGTCACCAGCGCTTTGTGGGCTAGGTGGGTCTGCCACAACAGCGTCCACTAACGCGCTGAGCTTTGCAATGCAGGCGTTGGTATCAATTATCGCCCGTGTTCTCCTACAAGCCGTGATAACTCCTCCCTGGAATGACTCATCGATCTGCGGAACCGCGGCCCTTGGTACCCCAATGGATTGCGATGCCAGAGAAACACCAGCCACCCCCGTAGCAGTACTGATGGCAGCACCGTCGCACGGCAGCCAATAACTCGACACCGTCATGAAGCCTGCATCATCGGCGACAACATCAACACGTATAAAACTTTGCAATGCAGGCGCTGGTATCAATCATCGCCTGTGTTCTGCTACCGGCCGTGATAACTGCTCCCTGGAATGACTCGTCGATCTGCGCAACCGCGGCCCTCGGTACCATAATGGATTGCGGTGCCCGAGAGACACCAACCACCCCCGTAGCAGTGCTGATGGAAGCACCGTCACACGGCAGCCAAGAACTTGACACTGTCATGAAGCCGGCGTCATCGGCGACATGATCAACGCGTATAAGAGATCGACACCCGTCACCATTGCTTTGTGGGCTAGGTGGCTCTGCCACAACAGCGTACACTAACGCGCTGACCTTTGCAATGCAGGCGCTAGTTTCAATTATCGCCCGTGTTCTGCTACCGGTCGTGATTACTGCTCCCTGGAATTACTAGTCGATTTGCGAAACCGGGGCCCTCGGTACACCAATGGATTGCCGTGCCTGAGAGACACCAACCACCCCCGTAGCAGTGCTGATGCAGCACCGTCGCACGGCAGCCAAGAACTTGACACCGTCATGAAGCCTGCATCATTGGTGACATTATCAACGCGTATAAAACTTTGCAATGCAGGCGCTGGTATCAATCATCGCCTGTGTTCTGCTACCGGCCGTGATAACAGCTCCCTGGAATGACTCGTCGATCTGCGCAACCGCGGCCCTCGGTACCCCAATGAATTGCGGTGCCTGAGAGACACCAACCACCACCGTAGCACATCTGATGGCTGTACCGTCGCACGGCAGCCAAGAACTCGACACCGTCAAGAAGCCTGCATCATCGGCGACAACATAAACGCGTATAAAACTTTGCAATGCAGGCGCTGGTATCAATCATCACCTGTGTCCTGCTACCAGCCGTGATAACTGCTTCCCTGGAATGACTCGTCGATCAGCGCAACCGCGGCCCTCGGTACCACAATGGATTGCGATGCCGAGAGACACCAACCACCCCCGTAGCAGTGCTGATGGCAGCACCGTCGCACGGCAGGCAAGAACTCGACACCGTCATGAAGCCTGCATCATCGGCGACATCATAAACGCGTATAAAAGACGGACACCTGTCACCACCGCTTTGTGGGCTAGGTGGCTCTGCCACTACAGCGTCCACTAACGCGCTGAGCTTTGCAATGCAGGCGCTGGTATCAATTATCGCCCGTGTTCTCCTACCGGCCGTGATTACTCCTCCCTGGAATGTCTCGTCGATCTGCGCAACCGCGGCCCTCAGTACCCCAATGGATTGCGATGCCGAGAGACACCAACCGCCCCCATAGCAGTGCTGATGGCAGCACCGTCGCGCGGCAGCCAAGAACTTGACACCATCATGAAGCCTGCATCATCGACGACATCATCAACGCGTATAAAAGACCGACACCCGTCACCGTTGCTTTGTGGGCTAGGTGGCTCTGCCACAACAGCGTCCACTAACGCGCTGACCTTTGCAATGCAGGCGCTGGTATCAATTATCGCCCGTGTTCTGCTACCGGCCGTGATTACTGCTCCCTGGAATTACTAGTAGATTTGCGCAACCGCGGCCCTTGATACCCCAATGGATTACGGTGCCCGAGAGACACCAACCACCCCCGTAGCAGTGCTGATGCAGCACCGCCGCACGTTAGCCAAGAACTCGACAGCGTCATGAAGCCTGCATCATCGGCGACATCATCGATGCATATAAAAGACCGACACCCGTCACCAGCCCTTTGTGGGCTAGGTGGCTCTGCCACAACAGCGTCCACTAACGCGCTGACCTTTGCAATGCAGGTGCTGGTATCAATTATCGCCCGTGTTCTGCTACCGGCCGTGATAACTGCTCCCTGGAATGACTCGTCGATCTGCGCACCCGCGGCCCTCGGTAACCCTATGGATTGCGGTGCCCGAGAGACACCAAACACCCCCGTAGCAGTGCTGATGGCAGCACCGTCGCACGGCAGCCAAGAACTCGACAACGTCATGAAGCCTGCGTCATCGGCGACATCATCAACGCGTATAAGAGATCGACACCCGTCACCAGCGCTTTGTGGGCTTGGTGGCTCCGCCACAACAGCGTCCACTAACGCGCTGACCTTTTCACTGCAGGCGCTGGTATCAATTATCGCCCGTGTTCTGCTACCGGCCGTGATTACTGCTCCCTGGAATGACCAGTCGATCTGCGCAACCGGGGCCCTCGGTACCCCAATGAATTGCGATGCCCGTGAGACACCAACCACCCCCGTAGCAGTGCTGATGGCAGCACCGTCGCACGGGGGCCAAGAACTCGACACCGTCAAGAAGCCTGCATCATCGGCGACATCATCAACGCGCATAAAAGACCGACACCCGTCACCAGCGCTTTGTGGGCTAGGTGGCTCTGCCACAACAGCGTCCAATAACGCGCTGACCTTTGCAATGCAGGCGCTGGTATCAATTATAGCCTTGTTCTTTTACCGGCCGTGATAACTGCTCCCTGGAATGACTCGTCGATCTGCGCACCCGCGGCCCTCGGTAACCCAATGGATTGCGGTGCCAGAGAAACACCAACCACCCCCGAAACAGTGCTGATGGCAGCACCGTCACACGGCAGCCAAGAACTCGACAGCCTCATGAAGCCTGCATCATCGGCGACATCATAAACGCGTATAAAAGACCGACACCCGTCACCAGCGCTTTGTGGGCTAGGTGGCTCTGCCGCAACAGCGTCCACTAACACGCTGACCTTTGCAATGCAGGCGCTGTTATCAATTATCACCCGTGTTCTGCTACCGGCCGTGATAACTGCTCCCTTGAATCCCTCGCCGATCTGCGCACTCGCGGCCCTCGGTACCCCAATTGATTGAGGTGCCCGAGAGACACATACCACCCCCGTAGCAGTGCTGATGGCAGCACCGTCGCACGGCAGCCAAGAACTCCACACCGTCATGAAGACTGCATCATCAGCGACATCATCAACGCGTATAAAAGACCGACACACTTTACTAGCGCTTTGTGGGCTAGGTGGCTCTGCCACTCCTTGTATCGCGCTGACCTTTGCAATGCAGGCGCTGGTATCAATTATCGCCCGTGATCTGCTACCGGCCGTGATAACTGCTCCCTGGAATGCCTGGTCGATCTGCGCAACCGCGGCCCTCGTTAACCCAATGGATTGTGGTGCCACAGAAACACCATCCACCCCCGTAGCAGTGCTGTTTGCTGCACCGTCGCACGGCAGCCAAGAACTCGACCCCGTCATAAAGCCTGCATCATCGGCGACATCATCAACGCGTACAAAAGACCGACACCCGTCACCAGCGTTATGTGGGCTAGGTGGTACTGCCACAACAGCATCCACTGACGCTCTGACCTTTGCAATGCAGGCGCTGGTAATAATTATCGCCCGTGTCCTGCTACCGGTCGTGATTACTGCTCCCTGGAATGCCTCTTCGATCTGCGCAACCACGGCCCTCGGTACCCCAATGGATTGCGGTGCCCGAGAGACACATACCACCCCCGTAGCAGTGCTGATGGCAGCACCGTCGCACGGCAGCCAAGAACTCGACACCGTCATGAAGCCTGCATCATCAGCGACATCAAAAACGCGTATAAAAGACCGACACCCGTCACTAGCCTTATGTGGGCTAGGTGGTTCTGCCACAACAGCGTCCACTAACGCGCTGACCTTTGCAATGCAGGCGCTGGTATCAATTATCGCCCGTGTTCTGCTACCGGCCGTGATTACTGCTCCCTGGAATGCCTCGTCGATCTGCGCACTCGAGGCCCTCGGTACCCCAATGGATTGCGGTGCCCGAGAGACACATACCACCCCCGTAGCAGTGCTGATGGCAGCACCTTCGCACGGCAGCCAAGAACTCGACACCGTCATAAAGCCTGCATCATCGGCGACATCATCAAAACGTATAAAAAGACCGACACCCGTCACTAGCGCTTTATGGGCTAGGTGGCTCTGCCACAACAGCGTCCTTGTAACGCGCTGACCTTTGCAATGCAGCCGCTGGTATCAATTATCGCCCGTGTTCTGCTACCGGCCGTGATAACTGCTCCCTTGAATCCCTCGTCGATCTGCGCACTCGCGGCCCTCGGTACCCCAATTGATTGAGGTGCCCGAGAGACACATACCACCCCCGTAGCAGTGCTGATGGCAGCACCGTCGCACGGCAGCCAAGTACTCCACACCGTCACGAAGACTGCATCATCAGTGACCTCATCAACGCGTATAAAAGACCGACACCCTTCACCAGCGCTTTGTGGGCTAGGTGGCTCTCCCACTCCTTGTATCGCGCTGACCTTTGCAATGCAGGCGCTGGTATCAATTATCACCCGTGTTCTGCTACCAGCCGTGATAACTGCTCCCTGGAATGGATTGTCGATCTGCGCACCCGCGGCCCTCGGTAACCCAATGCATTGCGGTGCCAGAGATACACCAACCACCCCCGTAGCAGTGCTGATGGCAGCACCGTCGCACGGCAGCCAAGAACTCGACACCGTCATGAAGCCTGCATCATCGGCGACATTATCAACGCCTATAAGAGGCCGACCCCCGTCACCAGCGTTATGTGGGCTAGGTGGTACTGCCACAACAGCGTCCACTAACGCGCTGACCTTTGCAATGCAGGCGCTGGTATTAATTATCGCCCGTGTTCTGCTACCGGTCGTGATTACTGCTCCCTGGAATGCCTCGTCGATCTGCGCAACCTCGACCCTCGCTACCCCAATGGATTGCGGTGCCCGAGAGACACATACCACCACCGTAGCAGTGCTGATGGCAGCACCGTCGCACGGCAGCCAAGAACTCGACACCGTCATGAAGCCTGCATCATCAGCGACATCAAGAACGCGTATAAAAGACCGACATCCGTCACCAGCGCTTTGTGGGCTAGGTGGCTGTGCCACAACAGCGTCCTTGTAACGGGCTGACCTTTGCAATGCAGGCGCTGGTATCAATTATCGCCCGTGTTCTGCTACCGGCCGTGATAACTGCTCCCTGGAATTCCTTGTCGATCTGCGCAACCGCGGCCCCCGGTAGCTCAATGGATTGTGGTGCCAGAGAAACACCAACCACCTCCGTAGCAGTGCTGATGGCAGCACCGTCGCACGGCAGCCAAGATCTCGACACCGTCATGAAGCCTACATCATCGGCGACATTATCAACGCGTATAAAAGACCGATACCCGTCACCAGCGCTTTGTGAGCTAGGTGGCTCTGCCACAACAGCGTCCACTAACGCGCTGACCTTTGCAATGCAAGCACTCGTGTCAATTATCGCCCGTGTTCTGCAACCGGCCGTGATTACTGCTCCCGGGAATGACTCGTCGATCTTCGCAACCGCGGACCTCGGTACCCCAATGGATTGCGGTGCCCGAGAGACACCAACGACCCCCGTAGCAGTGCTTATGGCAGCACCGTCGCACAGCAGCCAAGACCTCGACACCGTCTGAAGCCTGCATCATTGGCGAACGCGTACAAAAGACCGACGCCCTTCAGCAGCGCTTTGTGGGCTGTGGCTGTGCGTGTGGCTGTGCCACAACAGTGTCCACAAACCCGCAGACCTTTGCAATGCAGGTAAGTAAACAATGCAAACTTTTTGCTAAAAGATCTAGCAACTACTGTCTGGTACAGCTTCCTATGCCGCATTGTTGTAGTGTTATTTTGTTGATTGCTTCCATGCCTGTTATTGCGTTTTACTGCTGCTCTCGGGTGATATCGAGACAAATCCCGGCCCCGACCTCGAAGAGAATTTTGCCGAATTAGTGAACATCTCCGCAGGTCAATCCAAACTTAGAAGAGATGTTCAAGAAATTAAGAAAGACCTGGTTTCTACGAACAACCACATCTCCCAATTAAGCGACAGAATTACCGATCTCGAAAAACTTTATCAGAACCTTTTGCCACTAACAGCCGAACTAGAAGCGCTAAAAAGTGAGAATACTTGGTCTGCACATGTGATCAACCAACTTAAACTACGTTTGGACGACGCAGAAAATCGATCGCGCCGGAATAACCTAATCTTTTATGGCCTTGCAGACACATCTTCAAAAGAAACTTACGCGGAATCGAAACAACTTGTTATCGGTCACTGCCGTGATAACCTTGAGATGCCCATTGACCCAACAGAAATAGAACGTGCACACTGACTCGGTCGCCACGATCCCAACCACCCCGCCCCATAATAGTAAAGTTTCCAAGCTTCAAAACCCATGACGCAATTCTTTCACAAGATCCTAAATTTAAAGGAAAATTAGGTTAGGTAGGTGAAGATATATCCCGCCGCGTTCAATACGGCCGCAAACAACGGTTCACTTTCGCCAAAGCTAAAGTTGTGCCCTTCTTTTTACGCTATAAAACATTGTTCATAGATTCAAAGCGATATGTTTTTGATGAAGCTTCTCAGGAAGTGAAAGCAGTGGCGTAGAAACCACATCCAAAAAAAATATGCCGCCCCCTAACTGTTCCCAGAACTCCCTGCTCCAGCAACACTTAGTTATCCCTTTCCGCAGTGTTCACCAATATACGGAGTTTTCTCCGCAAGAGGGAAGTCGTATGTAATCTTGTCTTGTCGCCCAGAGCCACCTATTGATCCTTACGGAAACCTGGCTGTCTAATGACATATCAGATGAAGAACTACTGAACGACTTGTCAAACTTCCTTGTGTACCGGAAGGATCGCACTGGGTCACGCGGTGGCGGTGTCTTAATCGCTATAATTAAACAGTTAATTTATCCTTTTGTGACTATTACTTCAAGTCTCAAGATACCAGGGCTACTTGTGCATGCCTCACCTCGGTCTGTCCTTCTATGAGTTTGCTACAGACCACCGCATAGCAACCCAAACTTCTCCCAGGAACTTAATAACAGGCTAAATCTGCTTACTTCAGCCCACCCAAAAGCTGATGTTCTGATATTTTGTGATTTTATTTTCCCTAGTATCGGTTAGACCAGCGAAAATCTGTCAGTTGTTTCTCCCGCGGATGAAAGGAATTTGTAGAATTATGTCTGAATGACAATCTCACCCAACTAGTCTCTGAACCAACATGCATTGAACGCAATTCCACTAATATCTTAGATTTCATACTAACTAACCAGCCTCAGAGTTTCTCTTTAATTACTTACCTGCGCCAGATAAGCGACGATAAAGTCATACTTGCAGATTTCGCCTTTACGCTACCCTCCCGCACTATCCGCAAGAAAACCATCACGTTGTACGATCAGGCTAGTAATGACGGAGTTGCTGCTTCTCTTCCGGACTTTGAATTGAATCTTGATCAACGATCCACAAACAGCAACTGGCTGATTTTTAAAGAAAAATAACCGCTTTAGCAAATAAGTAAGTACCTAAAAAACAATTCGTGTCAACTGCCAGAATCCTTGGTTTACCAACTCATAAAAAGACAGGCAAATAAATAGAAGCGTCTTTTTCGCGCAGCCAAACAAAAGAACACCACAAGCGCATGCCAGAAATACTGTACCGCGGAGAGCGACTATCTTGTCGCCATCAAAGACGGGAAACACAAGTTCTTCACTAGTGACCTGGCCAGCATACTAAACCATAATCCGTGGCGTTTCTGGCAAGTGATAAACCCTGACGAACTGCGCATAATCATACTAGCAAGTGATACTGGAGAAGTTGCTTTCGATGCTGATTGTGTGAATCTTTTTACTCCGCTTTTTCTTCTGTCTTCACTTTGGAGAGCGATGTACCTTGTTTTTCCCTAGCTGAAATCACAGCTTCTTGTATGCCCCCTCTTAATTTTTTTTATAGGCGGCATTGTGTCACTAATCCGAAACAGCAAAGCAATAACACCTTCTGGTATAGATGACATTACATGAAACCGCTAAAAAACACTATGCATATTCCTGCCATGTATCTGTGTTTAATTTTCTCTCAGTCTCTTTCTACAGGCGATATACCATACGACTAAAAGGTGGGGAAGGTCTTTCTCATCTTCAAATCAGGTAATAGGAACTCACCACACAATTATCGTGCCATCTGTCGCACTAGCATTCCATGCAAACTCATGGAACACGTCATTTATTCCGAAATTATAAATGTCTTAGATTCCAACAGCTTCTGTCACCCTTCCCAGCCTGGTTTGCGTCGAGGGTTTTCCTGCGAAACCCAACTGGCCATCTTTCTTCATAACCTCCATTCTAGCCTTGATTCTAACCTGCAAACAGCTGTCATATTTCTCGACTTCGTTAAGGCCTTTGACAAGGCTCCCCAACAACGCCTGTTATTAAAACTTTCTCAGCTAAACTTAGAAACATTCTTAACTGGATAAGAGATTTCTAAGCAACCGCTCGCAATTTGTAACAGTAAACAACCACTCTTCAACTGCGCATCCAGTAACGTCCGGCGTCCCACAAAAGTCTGTTCTAGCCCCCCTCCTGTTTCTCATATACATCAATGACCTGCCATTGCACATTTCAAGTCATATTCGTCTGTACGCTGATGACTGCGTCATATACCGCCCCGTCACTAACAACTCCGATCAGCTAGCCCTACAACAAGACCTCCTTCATATTCAAGGATGGTGCGATATGTGGCTGATGACACTCAATCCTTCCAGATTTAAAGTTTTATCGTTTACCTGCCGGCATAACCCTTTAACTTTTCCGTACAGCATTTATAACGTTCCAGTAAACCTAGTACCTTCGTTCAAATACCTCGGTGTTATTCTGTCGCATGATCTTTCATGGAAGGATCACGTAACCAACATTATCGCCTCAGCCAATACAACGCTTGGTTTTCTCAAACGTCATCTGCGCCATGCTCCTCCACATGTCAAGCAACTCGCATACAAATCTCTTGTTCTTTCCAAACTTCAATACGCATGCCCCATCTGGAACCCACACCAAATATATCTCATCAACGCCGTTGAATCTGTTCGAAACCGTGCTACCAGGTTCATCCATTCCGTATTCTCCAACGATATCAGCATTTCATTTTTAAAATCACAATCGAGACTGGAGCCTCTTTCTTTTCGACGTCGCATCGCCACCCTTTCTCCGTTTCATAGATTCTTTTACTCTTCGCTCAACTGCGGACCTTACATCACCCCACCGACGTATATATCTAATCGCACCGGTCATACACTTCTCGTTTCAGGTCACCGTAGCCTCACTGCCACCTTTGCTGCCTCCTTTTTTACCCACGCGGCTAAGGACTGGAACGGCCTTCCCCATCATATCGCCACCATCACCAGCCCGTCTTCTTTCGGTGCCGAAGTAACGGCTGACGTGTACTGTTCAATTTTTTTGTGGCTACAAATCACTATTTCCTATGCTTACATTACCCCTTATGTAATATCCCCATTTGGGGGTCTTTAAGAGAAATAAAATGAAAATGAAATGAAATGAAAGCCTGTTTTCCGAAAGAGTTTATCTCTGGCCTGAGCCACTGCAGTAACCTTGTTTGCTGACACACTGCGGCCTCCTAGTTTGATAGGAAACTTCGCTCTCACCGCACGCACCCTGCTTGTAGTTCTACCTTGGTGGTGGAGTCTGCCTTTGGACACTTGTTTGAAAGCCAGTACTCAGTCATAAATGTTCCCAATGATTAAATAAATAAAAATCATCCATGAACATTCGCCAAGCTCCTTGTTCTGCTCACACCGATCGCCGCTGCTGTGACACAGAAATCGTACACGTGTCCAGCTTAAAATCTTTACCAACTGAAGTTTTATGATAGGCTTCGTCTAGGTGGTAGCTTTTGCGCCGAACAAAAAAGTGTGAGCAATAGTCTGAGCGCAGTTGTACCACCCAATGCAAGTGCGCATGGAAGCGCCGTGTTGCGCTTAGGATTTACTCATCTACCACTTCATCTTTTTCACATAGGCACAATTATCATGATGTCATACCTTATTAGCTTCTCGGGGCCATCCAGATCATCATTCCTGGTGCTGCAGTTCAGGGCAGCCGCTGAGAACAACGCGCTGTTCCGACAGACATTTGGGGCGTCCTTCCTCTGTGTCAACGGTCCTTGACGGGTCTCTTAATACATAAATACATTGTTTGAGTAACGTTTTCATACACATCGCTACAATGATCATTCTCCCCACTCGTAGCACCCAGAAATACTGTTATATTCCGCATCGTTGTTGTTGTTGTTCGTTTTTTTTTTGTGGCGCATACCCACTTGGGAGATTGGCCAGGATCTGGAGATATATTGGGGCTAATGTGCCCGATTTAGGAGACTAAATTTTGGAGAAAAAAGAAATTGTTGATCAGAAAAATCGCGCAACAAATACACTAATTTGTAGAAGAAAAATGCACTATGCAGGAATTTGTAAGAAAAGGTTAAGAGGGAATTTGCAAAAGTCTCTTCTTTCGTCTGTGTACAAGATGAGCGGCAAACAAGGTAGGCGCCTTGTCTTTGAGACGTAGGTGTGGACGGCTGTAACCAACTTCCTTTGGGGATTCCCAAGCGAAATGGCACCAAACGACAGTAAGACCGGCATTGAAAGGGTAAGTCTAAGGCGGTTAATTTGTTCCATGAGGTATTTTCTTCTCATGGAAGAGTAACCGCGGCAATGTAAAAAAAAATGCTCTAAGATTTCGGGTTCATCACAAACAGGACAATGACGAGAGGAGGTGAGCCTAGCGCGGTGCATGTAGAAGTCGAGCTGCGGAACTCTACAACGTAAGCTAGTTAAAGTAACCTCGCATTCGCGAGATTCGCAACATCGGGAGTCCCACGTATATGCCAAATGGGCTTAATCTTTAAAGAAGGTGATGGCACCCTCCTGCCTCCTCGCCAGATGTTGATGCCGACGGATCCGTGCCCCAGCCAGTATGGTGGGAAATGGACAGACGTCGATCGGAGGGCCGTCTAGTGACGACCTCGCTAAAAAGTCTGCTTCTTCATTCAGCCGCAAACCCTTATTCCCGGGCACCCATATAAGGCGCATTTCTCTTAAATGGGAAGGAACTAAAAAATCAAATGGGTGAAGAGCACAATTTTTGGGTAATATCAAAGCGGAGGAAACAGCTAATGAATCAGTCACAATTACGACATTTTGTATGTGGGGAGGTACGTTTTTTAATGCTATGACTATTGCCATAAACTCAGCATAGAAGATTGGGGTGAAGTCCGGTAGGCGAATCGAAAGCGACCAGTTGAGTTGTGGACTGAAAATCCCCACACCCGCTCTCTCCTCAAGTTGAGAAGCATCTGTCGCTACAACCACGTATGAATCCAATCTATCCAGATAGTCGTTCAACTAACCCGTTAGGAGACGTGTAGGCGACATTTTTGCATTGTTAGGAAAAATGTTATTAAAGGTTAGGGGAACAGGGAGAGCTTCCCAGGACATCTGCATAACGGACGGAATGTTAATATTAAGGGGTGATAGTAATGCGTGGGCATACACACATTGATGGCGGAATTGGTGGGGCCACCACGAGTTGAAAAATAAAGCCGGTCGATCCACCATCAGCGACAAATCTCTGTTAATGGGCGATTCGAAAATCCTAAGCATCGTCAGAGCAGTTAAAAGCTTAAACCGCGACTCTAATGTAGGCAGCCGGGACTCTAAATGGAGGATGTTATTAGCTACGTATTTCGGAAGGCCGAGACACAATCATCTTTATTCACGCGCTATCGGCGGTAACGCTCACATGGTGTGCCTCGTGCGGCTGTCATTGTCGAAGGATCTGGTGGTATCTCCATTCCAAAAGCTGGAATAAACCGTCCATGCTGCCTCGTGCCTTTGCATTTCAAGTGGTGGAGTTGCCTCTTGGTCCCGTCCTCGGCCGCTTCCAGTTTAACACCTGGATCTGCATATATCATCTCTATTCTTCGCATGAGACTATTAAATCCTCCTGCCAGTATTTTGAAAAAGCAGTGACCGTCCTGGATACTACCATCGTTCTAGACAACGGTAAACTTAAAACTACGCTTTTTAGAATACCAACAGACAGGCAGCAGTATCTAGAATATTAAAGCCATCACGCGAGACACTGCCAAAAAGGGGTCTTTATATGACAAGCCACCAGGCTTAGAAGAGTATGCAATGATGACAGGGAATACGTTAAACATCTACATGAAATGTAAACATCCACCTTATGAACAGGAAACACCGCAAAAGCCCGCTCGATCAGGCGTACCATTGTGCATTTGATCTCAAAAGGGATGACGTGCTCAACAAACAGCGACAAAACGAAAGCGCCAGGCCGCCAGCCCTTATACCTAAGTTTTTATGCGCCCTCCTAAACGTAAGCAATATACTGCGGAAATACTACCCCATTTTAGCCAGTACCAACCGACTTAAAAGGCGTTCCCGGAAGCACCAAGGGTTACCTACCGGAGAAACAGGAATCTAAAAGATATTTTAGTGCATGCCAAAACAGGGCCTCCAAAGCAACCACTCATAGCCAGCTCCTCCCGTCCCAGATGCAAGACTTGCAGGCACCTGCAGACAGACTGCATTGTAAAAAGCACAGCCAGTAATTATGTCCACAAGAATAGTTCAATTTTTACGTGTACTTTATCTGCGTGTACTTTTACGTGTACTTTATCTACGTGTAATTTACGTGTACTTTAACATTGTGTGTATGTGGGAATGCTCAATGTGACACAAACAGTATATACGCTAAACGAGTCAACCTATGAGAATACGTCATTGCGGTAATCCGGCGGATACTCTTAGCAAATCCTCCATAGCTGTAGCGCAGCATTTCAACCCACCAGGCCACATTTTGATGACCTTAAGTTGTAAGTACTTCAGTCAAACTTTGTCTCCTAGGAACATAAAATACCGAGAATCCCTATTATTCACAAAATACAATCATAGAACCTGCTTGAATAATACGTGTAGAAACAACTTGAAATCCTTGTGATATTCCCAGGGAATAAAGCATTAGGCATTGTTTGCATATAATTTATGCAAGGACTATGACTTCCCCCTCTGCTCCTTACTTGGTCAACTAATTCCTTTTGTTTTCATCCGTAGGCTTCCAGTTTAGTATGGGCCCGCATCCCTCCAACCTATTGTGTGGAATTTCGCTTTATTTATTTTTTGCTCCCCTTTGTCTTGTGCCCGTACATCATTCTAACTTTACCTTTCGTTTTCTTAGGTTTCAGGACGGGCCTGTTCCAGAAATGTTGCTTTTGGTCACACGTGCCATTTCAATTGTGGGGTTATTTCTTTTTCTTTCGTGTGTGTATTTCTGTGGTTTCCTCCCTGTGTTTCACTTCTTTTTTTCTTTTTCTTGTATTCTTCCCCACTATTTTCTTTTTTCCAGAAACTGGTTATTTCCTTCCTTCTCTACCCTTCCTTTTGACCTGAGGGTTCCAGATAGTTTCTGAGAAAGACTCCGCTCACCGCCTGTTCAGCTTCTGGCGTTTCTGAAAATCTTTCGGAATGCAGGGCGGCGTGGCAACAAGCACCCTCTCCTCGTTTCTCTCAGATAATTTCTCGGAATATCCACCCCGGCTGACTTCCTTCTGACCTACTTCGTGCTCAAACTATACAACTTTCTTTCCCCTCAAAATTTCCCCGACATACTCCCAACCCAATCCCCTTTCTCAATTCCACTTCCTTCTCTCCTCTCAACTGGGTACCTACCCCTATATAAAGCGGGCCAGACAGGCGAGAGGTTGCCCTGACGAAGGCAAATCTCTTTGCTGAAAGTTTGCCAACAATCCTGGCCTCTACCTTGGTCGAAGTTGTCGTTTCTTTTAATATGTATATAGATTTATGCATGTATGTATATGTATAAAACGTACCTTTACTTGGTGGGTATATAAACACACGCACACACACACACATATATATATATATATATATATATACATATATATATATATATATATATATAATATATATATATATATATATATATATATATATATATATATATATATATATATATATATATATATATATATATATAGATATATATATATATATATATATATATATATATATATATATATATGTATACATATATATATATGCGCAGATCTGGGTTCAACTCCCACCTCCGGAAAAAACGGCGGATTTTTTCTCGACCAATATTTTCGCTTATTTATCACTGTATCAAATAATCATGAGAAACACACTTGATTCGGCAGTATTAAATATTTCTGAAAAAGCCGAATAGCACTGTCAATGATGACTGGAACCTTGATTTGTGTCCTTACCGAGTCCCTCGTCCCGTATATTTCTGTTCTGCTACATACATTACGAGGGCTCTGGCTCCAGCAGTTCGGTTATGCCAATTGCTGACCCCGACCTCTGACCACGTCTTACGTGGCGGCCGCTGGGAAAAAAGACGTTCTACGTGTCCCGCGGTGGTCGAGGGGCGGCGCTAGTTGACCGTCCTCAGAGTACTTCTAAATATAAACTCCCCCCAGTAAAGTCGAGTGAGGAGCCGCTGCGGGGTATCTTAATTGGTTAAAGCACCGCACGCGTTATGCGGAGATGTGGGTTCAACTTCCGCTCCAGGAAAAAACGGCGGATTTTTTCTCGACCTATATTTTCGCCTATTTATCACTGTATCAGATAATCATGACAAACACACGTCATTCAGCACTATTAAATATTTCGGAAACAGTCGAATAGCACTGGCAATGATGACTGCAACCTTGATTTGTATATATATATATTATTTATATATTATATATATATCATCAAGGAATTTTTTCATGTGGTATATTTCTAAAAATCCTTCAGATTGCCAACGTCACCACAATCTTTAAAGACGGCGATAAAAATAAATTATCTAACTACAGCCCTACATCTATAATTCCAATTTTTCCCTAATGTACTGAAAAGCTATTGCATACCAGGATGACTAGTTTCTTGAACAAACATGGTTAATAAGACCTTTCCAGTTCTGTTTCAGGAAAGGAAAGTCTACATAATCGGCACTGTAAATCAAAAAGA
Organism: Haemaphysalis longicornis; assembly: GCF_048455015.1. Lineage (NCBI taxonomy): Eukaryota > Metazoa > Arthropoda > Arachnida > Ixodida > Ixodidae > Haemaphysalis > Haemaphysalis longicornis. The sequence continues at coordinate 210,414,631 of NW_027526361.1, read as the reverse complement.
GGTAATTTTAAACTCCTTTGATCAACATTGTTATACACTAGGAATATTTTTAGAATATTCAAAACCGTTTGACTGCATTTATCATGAAACTTTATGCCTAAAGCTGGAGCATTACAGATTTCGGGGATGCTTCCTGAAACTTCTTAAGTCATATTTATAGCACCGGCAACAACAGTTTGTAGTTAACAGCTACCATTCCGAAACAAAGCCACAGGTGTGTCACAGAGCAGTATACGTGGCCCATTGCTGTTCAACCTTTATATAAATGATGTTTTGCCCATTGATGAAAACGCCAAATTTGTTGTGTATGCCGATGATTTAACCCTACTTTTTTAAGCCAAATATTCCATATATAACAAAAAAGCCAACAGAACTCTTGCGCGATTATATCCCTGGAGCAGCAACTCTTCCTTAAAAATTATTCATAATAAAACAAAGGCCGTATTCTTCACACCCAGAAATAAAGCCTTGTGCTCACCCCCCCCCTTTTGCTTGATGCAGAAAGAATTGAAGTTGTTCAATAGGTAAATAGCCTAAGCATAATATTGCATGAAAACATGCTATGGGATTTGCATCTTGATGAAGTAAGAGGCACACTGTCCAGGGTAACACGCATGCTATCTGGGATTCGCTTTTTCGTACCATCATCAGTTAGCATGAATATTTACAACTGTTTATTTCTGTCCAAAATTTCCTACGCTCACCTGGTGTGGGGTACCATTACAGACTCAAACGCAACAAAACTGAAGCTATTACAAAAAAAGGTAGTCCGCATAGTGGCAGATGCCCCTTACGACGCGCTCATAGCCCCAATTTTCAGGTGTTTATCAATAACGGCTGTAAATGACCTATATAGGCCGTAACTACTCCGCCGGTACAGAACATGTCTGAAAAATAAAAACACGTACCTGAACAAAGTAGCCTATTCAGGTTTATAAAGGATAAAGTACCCTACGCGTAATACTGGTATTTGGAATGTCCCCCACAGCCAGACCAATTACGGCTTCCAGATGTTGCATTACCAGCTTCCTCAATTACTGTACATGTCAGGTGTTCAGTAGCAAATTTTAATATCTATTTTAAACAGTTCCAGGTTCCTGATCGTTTTTCTTTTTTCGTCTGTTCTTTCTTAGTTTCCGCAAACCTACCCGCGGATTGAGTGTTCCTAACCGCTTATTTTTTGTGAAAATTAAAGCGATTTCTTTTTGTTTTCGGCCATTGCCATCCATGAACTCGTCCATTTCCTATCATCCCCACCACTCGCGTTTATGCAGGATTTTCTGTATGATTGTGTTCCTCCTAGGCCCCTCTTTTTGTTTGTTTGTTTGGGTTTTTTTCTGGCCTTCAGCAGAATAAGCACTGTTTGGTGTGCGTTGTCGTTTGTTTGTTTGTTTCCCATGTGGCTTGTATTTTGGTGCACCACCCCTACCCTGAGTCCGTATCATTTTTTCACAAAGGTTTGATTCCTTAAGTAGTCCTGTCTCAGGTGGAAATGTTGAATTAGGTATCCGAAGAGCGTACATTTACTTCGTGCATATTCCTGCAAAACATAAAAACTACGTTTCACTACTATATGCATATATATATATGTATATTTATATAGGTAGCAGTAAAACTTTGAAGATGGTAGAGAACACAATAAAAGAAAATTTCGAACGAGGTAGAAGCACTATTGTTGCCAACGTTTCAGAAAATTGTCAAGTCTTTTTGCCGAATCGTGGTCAACAATTGTGCTTCTACATTGTTCGAAGTTGTCTTTGTCTTTATATATATATATATTGAAGCGTGGTTTATTGGACCACTAACGAGCAGTTAGAGCTGCGGAGAAGCCGAGGTTCTTCGTGCTCAGCAAGCTATGTCCGACGCGATACTCAATCGGCCCGTGCCCAAGCGATGCTTCTGCCTCCTCGTCGTCGGGCGTGCACCAAGCCGAATATCCCCCACGGGGAATTGTCCTTGCATGGTTGCCTGTGACAATTACATCAATCGCGTCCATAATCAACGCTACAATATTCGCCCCCGGTGGAAAAGGAGCCATCCTGGCGACTCAAGGTGCCGAGGAGACCACAGGATCGTAATACTCTTTCATCCGGTTGGCGTGAACTATCTCGCGTCCACGGTGTCGACGGTCGGGTGCGGGCGCAACCGGTTCGATGAGGTAATTCACTGCTGAAGTTTGCTTGACGACTCTGTAGGGTCCATGATATTGCTACGGTACGTGCATAGCCTATGCACCACATTGGGACATGTGCCAGATACTAGCCGAAAGAAGATGACGGTAGCGCGTGCACTCGAAAAACGAGCTAGATGTCGAAGTAGAAGAGGATCTTGCGCCTGGCCTGCGGGGTGCTCTCGCGATTGCAAATACACTGTGCGGAAACCTCTTGTACCGCTTGGCTACACGTCTTCCTTCACGTCACCGTAACATCTTGGTGGAGGTGCCCAGACATCCCCTCCCTCTCGTCTCGGCTATCCGAGCCTAAAGGCGTCGTGATCCTTCATCACGCATCTCCGAAGCGGCCGTCATATTCCTCCTGCCAGCATGGCTCCGCCGAGCGAGTCGTCGCCTCCACTGGTCGTCGTTTCGCAGCCCCGACAGCCCGGTTTCTTTACTGGCACGGACGATGTTGACGTCGAAGATTGGATAAAGCGCTACGAGCGGGTCAGCGCCCACAACCGTTGGGACCCTACGTTCATGGTTGCCAATCTTCTTTTCTGCTTGAGAGGTGCGGCACAAACGTGGTATTAAACCAATGAAGCCAAGTTAACCAGTTGGGACTACTGTAAATCCGAACTCTTGAGAATATTCGGCAATCCCACCCAACGTCAGCTACGCGCAAAAGCGGAACTTGCATCCCGTGCCCAGACATCGACCGAACCGTACATTTCTTACATTCACGACGTCCTGGCTCTCTGCCTTAAGGTCGACGAGAAGATGACTGAGCAGGACAAGGTTGCGCATGTGCTTAAGGAAATAGCTCACGACGCTTTTCACTTGCTCATGTGTAAGGGCTGCACTACAGTCGATGCTATCTTAAACGAATGCCGACTGTTCGAGCAAGCGAAGAGTCGCCGCATCACGCAGCAGTTCCAACGGTTGCCCAACACCGCTGCGACTTCTTCCTGCAAGCCACCATCCCCCCAGCCGTTTTCTTCCGCGACTTCTCACCCCGACTCACTCGACCACACAGTCCAAAGAATAGTGCGCCGCGAACTGGAAGCCACTGCTCCTGCCGTTACTCTGCCCCATTCGGTCGACAGCCCTGTTCCAGCCACTTCGCTGATTCAAGCTGTCGTTCGAGACGAGATTAGCAACATGGGTATGCAGCAAGTATTGTCCCTGAGTCCTCCTGCCACCCGCCACAGTTATGTTCCACCTGGACCTCGCTATGTGTCCGGCCCTCCACGCTACCGAAATCCCGCTGACTGGAGAACCGCCGATGATAAGCCCATCTGTTTCACCTGTCGCCGTGTTGGCCATATCGCTCGGTACTGTCAGAACCATTGGCTTCGAGTTTCCAGGAACAACTTCTCGGCAGATCGTTACTGGACTGACGTGCCCCGCCGTTTTTCCCCTCGCACGTCGCCAGAATCTGTCGCTAATGCCGGTAGCTCTGCCTCCCGATTTGGACGCTCGCCCCCGCCGCCGCGCCACCATTCACGTTCGCCGCAGCGCCGACACCTTTCACCGTCGGCGCCCCTTCGACGCTTCTCACCGGAAAACTGATGGATGCAGCGCCCAGAGGTGACGCTGCATTCCGACCCGAGCCCGAAAATCCTCTTTTGACGTTGCCGACTAGAGACAATTTAATCGACGTTGAAGTACACGGCGTTCCGATCACCGTTCTTATAGACACTGGCGCACATATCTCGATAATGAGTGCTCCCCTTCGTCGTCGCCTCCGTAAAGTTTTGACGCCAACCATGTCGCATGTTCGTGTCGCTGATGGAGGGACACCGCCCGTTACCGGAATGTGCACGGCCCGTGTAACCATTGGAGGCCACACAACGACTGTCTTGTTCTCTGTTTTAGAAACGTGCACGCATGATTTAATTCTGGGCCTTGACTTTTTGTCGGAACATTCTGCACTAATAGATTGCGCGACGGGTTTACTACGCCTCGAGGTACCGCTTTCGCCCGATGCTCCAGACGCCTCAGTTTCACCGTCGTTATGGTCAGCTGAGTTCATGCGTCTGCGCCCTCAAGCCGTCACCCATGTTCCCTTGTCCTCTCGCCACCCTCTCCCCGACGGTGCGTGCCTCGTGTCCCCTGCAACCAACGTTCTCCTAACGCACAATGTGATCCTGCCGAACTCTGTAACCATCAAAAACAACCACACCATCCTTCCAATTCTGAATTTTGGATTGCATCCCCAAGTACGTCCCCAAGGAATTTCCCTCGCCTCAGTTTCTCCACTGCACGACATTGACATTTCTGCGCTAACCGTCGACACTTCTCTACCGGCTTCCTCTCGTGACCTCATATATACCCCGAACTTAGCGGAGACATTTGGCGCAATGATCAGCTCCGAACTTTCAGGACCACAAGCCCAACAACTACGCCAGCTTCTTCTATCGTATTCTGACATTTTTGACTTCCAGAACCGCCCCTTGGGTCAAACACATGCAGTGAAGCACCGGATTGACACAGGCGATGCCAGGCCAATTTACAGGCGACCTTATCGAGTGTCTCATGCGGAACGCGATGTAATCCAAAAAGAAGTAGAAAAAATGCTCGATAAAGACATCATCGAGCCTTCCTGCAGTCCGTGGGCGTCCCCAGTGGTTCTGGTAAAAAAGAAAGACGGCAGCTGGCGCTTCTGTGTCGATTACCGCCACCTCAATAAAATAACCAAGAAGGACGTATACCCACTGCCAAGAATAGACGCCGCCCTCGACTGCCTTCATGGGGCTAAGTTCTTTTCTTCAATTGACCTCCGCTCGGGCTATTGGTAGATCTCTGTCGACGAGATGGACCGGGAAAAGACCGCCTTGGTCACACCCGATGGCCTTTACCAATTCAAGGTCATGCCATTTGGGTTGTGCAATGCGCCAGCGACCTTCGAAAGAATGATGGATTCTCTACTTCGTGGATTCAAATGGTCGACGTGCTTGTGTTACTTGGATGACGTCATTGTGTTTTCCCCATCATTCGAAACTCACGTATCTCACCTTGCGGACATCCTTTCCCTTTTCCGACATGCTGGCCTGCAACTAAACTCTTCTAAATGTCGGTTTGCTCGCCGCCGCATTACGATCCTCGGCCATCTCGTCGGCGCTGAAGGAGTTCAGCCTGACCCAGACAAAGTCAACGCCGTGAAGAACTTCCCGGTTCCGTGTTCTACAGACGCCGTGCGGAGCTTTGTCGGACTTTGTTCTTATTTTCGACGTTTCATCAAAAGCTTTGCTGATATCGCCCGTCCTCTCACTGACCTTCTCAAGAAAGACGTTAAGTTCTTCTGGGGTATCGACCAAGATGAGGCTTTTCACACCCTATCATCCCTCCTTACATCATCCCCAATTTTAGCCCACTTCAACGCAGCCGCTCCTACCGAAGTGCGAACCGATGCCAGCGGTCACGGGATCGGCGCCGTACTGGCTCAACGCCAGGACGGTCACGATCGCGTTATCGCGTACGCCAATCGCCTCCTCTCGCCTGCCGAACGCAACTATTCTATCACCGAACGGGAATGCCTTGCACTTGTGTGGGCCGTTGGAAAGTTTCGCCCCTACCTGTACGGACGGCCCTTCACTGTTGTCACAGATCATCATGCGTTATGTTGGCTCTCTTCATTGAAAGATCCCACCGGACGCTTGGGTCGCTGGGCACTACGCCTTCAAGACTATTCTTTCTCCGTCGTCTACAAGTCTGGTCGCCTTCATCGGGACGCCGACTGTCTATCTCGTTATCCGGTTTACCCTCCTGAGCCTCTGCCCCAATCCTGCTTGTTGTCCATTTCGGGATTATTCCACATCGGTGATGAGCAGCGTCGCGATCCCTCTTTGAAATCCATCATCGACAGTCTCACCATCGGCTCCCCTGCACCTACCACTCATCTGTTTCGACTCCAGGATGGCATCCTTTACCGCCAGAATCTCCGTCCAGATGGCCCTGAGCTCCTGCTTGTTGTCCCTAACCCCCTTCGTTTAGACATCCTCAAACAATTTCACGACCTACCTACGGCTGGTCACCTGGGTGTTTCCCGAACGTACGACCGTGTGCGTCGTCGATTTTTTTGGCCTGGCCTTCACCGTTCTGTCTAACGTTATGTGGCCACGTGTGACCTATGCCAACGCCGCAAGAAGCCCACCGCGTCACCGCCCGGTCTCCTACAACCGTTAGACATCCCCACTGAGCCCTTTTATCGTGTTGGTGTTGATCTTCTCGGTCCGTTTCCGGTGTCTACCTCGGGCAACAAGTGGGTAGCAGTCGCCACCGATTACGCGACACGCTATGCCATTACCCGTGCTCTCCCCACCAGCTGCGCATCCGACGTGGCCGACTTCCTTCTACGCGATGTAATTCTTCATCATGGAGCACCTCGCCAGCTTCTTACTGATCGAGGCCACTATTTCTTGTCCCGAGTTGTTGAGGACCTTCTTCGTGCGTGCGCAACACAACACAAGGTCACCACTGCTTACCATCCGCAAACCAACGGCCTCACGGAGAGGCTCAACAGGACGCTTACACACATGTTGTCGATGTACGTCTCCACCGACCATCGCGACTGGCACGTGGCGTTGCCTTACGTCACGTTCGCTTACAATTCGTCCCGTCACGACACTGCAGGCTCGTCCCCATTCTACTTGCTCTACGGCCGCGAACCATCTTTGCCGCTCGAAACCCTTTTACCGCCTTCTCAGCCCACAACTGAGTATGCCGAAGCCGCCATCGCCCGTGCCGACCACGCTCGCCAAGTTGCCCGCTCTAACCTTCTCTCAGCACAAGTCTCCCAAAAGGCGCGCTACGACTCGCGACACCGAAACCTTTACTTCCCGCCGGGATCACTTGTTCTGCTGTGGTCGCCGTCGCGCCGCGTGGGACTTTCTGAAAAACTCCTCTTTCCCTATTCTGGTCCTTACCGTGTCATCCGACAAGTCACCGATGTCACGTACGAAATAACACCGGCCATGCCATCGCCAACTTCCCACCGTTCAACAACGGACGTTGTTCACGTAGCCCGCCTCAAACCGTACCACGGTCCGCGACCCACGTCGCTATAATTAGCACCGAGACGGCGCTTTCCGCAGCGGGGGTTATGCTACGGTACGTGCATAGCCTATGCACCACATTGGGACATGTGCCAGATACTAGCCGAAAGAAGATGACGGTAGCGCACGCGGACTCGAAAAACGAGGTAGATGTCGAAGTAGAAGAGGATCTTGCGCCTGGCCTGCGGGGTGCTCTCGCGATTGCAAATACACTGTGCGGAAACCTCTTGTACCACTTGGCTACACGTCTTCCTTCACGTCACCGTAACAATATTTTGCAACAAGCTTCGGTTAGAGACCGGGTGTAGGGCATGGGACCCAAAGCCAGACAAGTGAATCAGGCTTATAGGTGGTAGCCGCGGTGGAAGCGTCGAGATTATGCTTCTGGTGTTGCTGGTGTTCAGATGTGAGCGAGCGGGCGAGCTGACGGCACTCTTCGGCATGCTTGACTATTTCCGAAAGGGGTGCGAACTCGGTCTGATCTGAGCAGGAAAAAAGGTGAAAATCCCGTCGTCGTCTGCGTGGCCGTGTTGTAGTCGTACGTGACAAAGGGAAGTATCACGTCCCAGTCCGAATGGTCCGACGCCACGTACATCGAAAGCATATCACTCAAGGTGCGGTTAAATCGTTCTGTGAGACCATTCGCCTGCGGGTGGTAAGACGATGTAGTTCGGTGAACAATTCGACATTCCCGCAGGAGGGCTTCGATGACTTCCGACAGGAAGACGCGACCTCGGTCACTGAGCACCTCTCGAGGGGCACCATGGCGAAGTATGAAGCGGCGTAACAGGAAGGACGCGACGTCACGTGCCATGGCAGTTGCTAGAGCAGCGGTTTCTGCATAGCGCGTAAGGTGATCCACTGCCACAATGACCCAACGGTTGCCAGCAGCTGTGCACGGAAGGGGACGGTAAAGGTCTATCCCAATGCGATCGAACGGTCTTTCTGGGCACGGCAATGGCTGCAGCGGGCCCGCCGCGGGAGTAGGAGGGCATTTGCGCCGCTGACAGTTGATGCATGACCGGATGTACTTGCGGACGAACGTGTACATTCCCCACCAGTAATACCGTAGGCGAAGCCGCTCATACGTTTTTAACACACCGGCGTGAGCGCAGCTGGGGTCAGCGTAGAAGGATGCGCATATGCCCGTGCGCAAATGGCGAGGTATTACCAGTAACCATTTGCGACCTCCTGATTGGTAGTTGCGCCTGAACAGCATTTCGTCGCGGACTGCAAAGTGGGCAGCTTGGCGGCGCAGCGCACGCAATTCTTGAGCAGAGGGTACGCCAGAGAGAAAGTCAATAAGCGAAGCAATCCAGGGGTCCTTGCGCTGCTCTGCTGGCATGTCCGTGATGTCGAGGGACGACAGGCCGGCATCAACAGAAACTGAACACGAGTCTTCCGCCGGTAGGGGGGAGCGGGACAGAGCGTCAGCGTCTGAATGCTTCCGGCCGGAACGCTACAGCACACGGATGTCATGCTCTTGAAGTCGCAGAGCCCAGCGACCAAGGCGGCCAGACGGGTCTTTGAGCGACGACAACCAACACAATGCGTGGTGGTCCGTCACAACGTCAAAAGGACGACCGTACAAATATGGTCGAAATTTTGCAAGCGCCCATACGATGGCGAAGCACTCCTTTTCCGTGACCGAATAATTTAACTCAGATTTTGTGAGCGTACGACTGGCATAAGCGACGACATAATCGTCAAAACCAGCTTTTCGTTGGGCAAGCACTGCACCGATTCCGACGCCGCTGGCATCCGTGTGGATTTCTGTTGGCGCGGTCGGGTCAAAGTGTCGCAGAATAGGCGGGGAGGTAAGGAGTCGCCGTAACTTTGTGAAGGCTTCATCACAATCCCCCGACCAAGCGCCAATACCACTTCCTTGCCGAGAAGCGCCGTCAAGGGCGCAATTATGGCGGCAAAGTTGCGAATGAAGCGGCGGAAATACGAACATAGTCCAATAAAGCTCCGTAGAGCCTTCATGGTGGTCAGTTTAGGGAACTCGGCGACCGCGCGAAGTTTGGTGGCGTCGGGAAGAATTCCCTCCTTCGACACAACGTGGCCCAGTATGGTCAACTTTCGCGCCGCAAAGTGGCATTTCTTCATGTTGAGCTGCAATTTGGCTTTGGCAAGGCAAGTCAAAACCTGCTCAAGGCGCCTCAAATGAGTGTCGAAGTCGGGAGAAAAAACGACTATGTCATCGAGATAACATAGACACGTTTTCCACTTCAGGCCGCGCAAAATGGTGTCCATCATCCTCTCGAACGTGGCAGGAGCGTTTCACAGGCCAAACGGCATGACGTTAAATTCATACAGGCCGTCAGCGGTGATGAACGCCGTTTTCGCGCGATCGGCCTCCGCCATGGGTACCTGCCAATATCCAGACCGCAGATCAAGGGAAGAAAAAAACTCGGCGCCTTGTAAACTGTCAAGGGCATCGACAATCCGTGGTAAAGGATAGACATCCTTCCGCGTTATGCTGTTCAGACGGCGATAATCTATGGAAAAGCGGATGGAACCGTCCTTTTTCGTTATAAGCACCACGGGAGACGCCCAGGGACTGTTGGAGGGCCGAATTACTCCCCGCTTGAGCATATCGTTAACTTCTTCGTCAATAGTGCTGCGCTCCTTCGGCGACACACGGTACGGTCGTTGGCGCAGTGGTGCATGCGATCCGGTGTCGATGGAGTGAGCAACTGCAGATGTTCGGCCCAGTGGTGCCTTTGCGCTGTCAAAAGAAGAGCGGAACCGATATAGCAGAGCGAGGAGCCTCACTCTTTGGTCTGATCTAAGGGTAGGATCGATCGAAGCGCCAATGTCCGGAGGCGACAGGTCTGGTGCTGACGGGGCAGGACTCAGTCCAGCCACTGGAACCCATGACGAAAAGTCGTCTGGTACGGCGGTGACAAGCTGTGGCTCAACAACTTCGACGCAGCCAAGGACTTCACCGTGCAGGAGACGAAGGAGCTCCAAGGACTCGTTGTTGACTACTATGGCACTCGTGCCAGCATGAACTGTAAGTAGGGCGAATGGCAGGGACAGCGATTTTCGGTGGACAAATAAGGGCGACGGCGTAAAAACAACAGGTGCGTCGGGAATGGAAGAGCAGCAGAGCGGTACGAGAGCAGTCGAGCGTGGAGGAATGTCCGTGTCGTGAGCCACGGTGAGCTTTGCAGGGGCAGTGGACTGAAGGTCGGCGTAAGGTGCGTCCAACGGAGAATCAAATTCTACTTGCGCACGCGCACAGTCGATTATTGCGCGATTGCGAGATAAAAAGTCCCAGCCTAAAATGACGTCATGGGAGCAGGATGGCAGCACGAGGAACTCGACGGGGTACACGACGTCCTGGATTGTGACACGCGCCGTGCACGCTGCCAAAGGTTTTGCACGTTGCGCAGTTGCGGTACATAACGAAAATTGCGGCAGTGGCGTCCTAACTTTTCTAAGCGAGCGGCAAATATCGGCGGTAATGACGGAAACGGCTGCGCCTGTGTCGACTAGTGCGACTGTACTTACACCCTCAACAGATACGTCGATTACATTTGTAGGCCTTTTACAGTTCGAAAGTCGCGCAGCTCTTGCCTCCGGAACTGCGGCGGCTAGTTTGCCTGTTCAGTTGGGCTTGAACGACGTCGCATAGGCGATAGTGAGCGGCGACGTGGGGAGCTTGAACGGCGGCTATCGGCGTCACGACGGCTGAAATCGTTGTAACCGGAGGCAGGTAACGGCGACCTGGGTGGCACGTCGGTCATTAGCTGCGAAGACCCGTGTGGAGAGCCAAAAGTGTGGCTAACGTCATCATTCATCGCGGACACGCGGCGGCGGCAGTAACGGGCCACATGGCCTGGAAGTCGGCAGGCAAAACAGATGGGGCGATTATCAGCCGTGCGCCACGGATTCCCCGGTGGCGGATTCCTGTGTACCGCAGAGCGTGGCGGGGTTGGCGGCAGGGCCCGAAAAGACGTCCCAGCTGGCTGTACCGGTCTCCCCATGGCTTCGGCATACGTGAGGGCGCATAATACAGAATGGGTGGCAGTGCCTCAGCCACCTGTTCCTTGATCATGTGGCGAAGCGCTGGAAACGTCGGCGAGACAACGGAAGGAGTCACTTCGGTAGGCTGCGGAGGCACTCCGTATCGAGGAGATGGGCCAGACACAGACGGTGGCATCGTTGATCCGGGCTCCAGGGTAAGAAGTGACACTTGCCGAGCGACTTCTTCGCGAACAAACTGTTGAAGCTGCCGCATCAAGGATGCGTCGGCCCCCGCCTCCGTCAAGCTCGACAGCGGCTCTCCCTGGTCAGAAGAGCTCCGGGTAAGCGCCCTCTGTCTGCGGAGTTCTTCGTAGCTTCGGCACTGGGTGATAATGTCAGCAACGGTTCGCAGATCTTTCGCTAACAGCATCTGTAAAGCATCATCATCGATTCTTTTCATCAGGTGCTTAATTTTCTCTGCTTCCGCCATAGCTGAATCGACACGGTTGCTAGGTCCACAACATCCTCGATATAACTGGTGAAGGTCTCTCCAGGACGCTGTGCTCGTGTGCAGAGACGCTGCTCAGCAAGAAGCTTCCGCACTGCGGTACGGCCGAAGACCTCGACAATGCGGTTTTTGAATTCAGCCCAGGTAGCCATGGTGGCTGCGTTGTTGTGCAACCACTTCTTTTCTAGGTGGTCCAAATGAAACTCAACGTCATTAAGCTTCATGCGATCGTCCCATCTGTTGTGCGTGCTCACTCGCTCGTACTGCGACAGCCACTCCTCCACGTCGTTGTCATCCGTTCCATCGAAGTTAGGGGGGTCTCGCTGCCGAAGCACACCCGAACACATGATGGGCTGCGGTGAGGAAGGTGCCATGTCCCGGTCGGTGTTCAGCTGCATCACGGGCTGTAGCCGTCTGCTCCGTAACTCCAGGATGGGGTATCGGAGTCTTGCGATGCGAAGGTAGAGTCACGCTGGGAACGAACCCGCACACTCCACCAAACTGAAGCGTGGTTTATTGGACCACTAACGAGCAGTTAGAGCTCGTTATATATATATATATATATATATATATATATATATATATATATATATATATATATATATATATATATATATATATATATATATATATATATATATATATATATATATATATATATATATATATATATATATATATATATATATATATATATATATATATATATATATGTTATATATATATATGTAGATATATATATATATATATATATATATATATATATATAACGAATCAGAAAATGGGAAATGAGGGGATCCGTGAAATAAGATAGAAAATAAGGGGGTTGGCAGTCAAGAAAACCTCCGAAAGCAAAGGGGAATTTGTGGTGGGTCATAGCAAGAGATGAAGAATTTTTTTTAAAAGAAAGCGGTGAAAAAATGCCCGCCCGGTGGGATCCGCACCCACGACCTCCAGAATACCAGTCTGGTGCGATAACCACTACGCTACGGGCGGGGCTGTTTCCCCAGCACTTTATCGGATATTTATAAAAAGGTATTTTTGTTTCCTGCACTTGGGGGTGGTAGCCAGCACCACTCGGACTACTCGGGGTGAAGGGGACCTTCTTTTTAGCCCCCAGGCCGTGACTCGAGTGTCTACGACATGTGGAGAGTGGTCGACCAGCGTTGAACCCTCTTAATCTCCCTTTGGCACCAAGACTGCCAGAACAGCGGCCCTCGCTAAGCATGTAGCGAATCAGAAAATGGGAAATGAGGGGCTCCATGAAATAAGATAGAAAATAAGGGTTGGCAGTCAAGAAAACCTCCGAAAGCAAAGGGGAAGCTGTGGTGGGTCACAGAAAGAGATGAAGAATTTTTTTGAGTAGAAAAGAAAGTGAAGAAAAAATGCCCGCCTGGGGGATCCGAACCCACGACCTCCAGAATACCACTTTCTGTTCGAATCAAAAAAATTATTCATCTCTTTCTATGACCCACCACAACCTCCCCTTTGCCTTAGGAGGTTTTCTTGACTGCCAACCCTTATTTTGTGTTTATATATATATATATATATATATATATATATATTGTGAGGCCGCGTGTTAAGCAGGCGGGTGTGAGGCTCGCGGAGGAGGATCAACGACAAGTGATGCCGTGGGCTCAGCACAAGTAAGAAACATATATTCTGGGAAGGACACACAAACACCCGAAGAAACAACACTAGGGATCTAACGGCAACAACAGAGAACAACACGCGGGCGACGCGGCGGAATGGCTAACACCAGTCCAAACCAAAGTTCGTGCGAAACGGAAAACGAGGGGACACGCTCACGTTCCCGTCTGCTCGACGCTGGGCGGGATTATGTCGATGGCATGTGTGGAACGTCGGGGTACCGTCGCCTGTTGAATCGCAGTGGTCGTCGGTCGGAACGCCGATGCTTGCGCTCGTGCCTGGCCTCTCTAGGCCTCGCCCCGAACCTCGGCCCGGATCACGCTTCGGAACCTCGCCAGCGGGAACAGGCAGCTCTCGTCGCGGCAGAGTAGTCCCGGAACAGCCCCCGAGACGGTTCTCCGAGCCCGGTGCACGAACGCTCCTGGCCTGCCTCGAACCGCCTCCCGAGAAGTACTGGCGCTGTCTCGCCCCTGGTTACCGCCGGCACACTCCCCTCTCGTGCTCTTCCCTCCGCGTGGACCCGCTAGTCGTCGTCTTCTTTTCGACGGCCCCCGTCGTTTCCTGGCGCACTCTCGTGGCCCGGGGATGGCAATCATCACACTCACCCCCCTTCCCGAGAGGTTTGTTTAGGAGAACAAAACTCGGCACAGAATGTCACAGAATGTCACTCGGCACAGAAAGTCTGAAACAGTCGCTAACACCAGAAAATGGAATCCAACGCGAGAAAGGAAAAAAAAAAAAAAAAAAAAAAAAACTCACTCCGCTCAGATACGGCTCAAGTAGTCTGCACCTACATTTTCACTGCCTTTCACGTACTCTACTATAAAGTCGTACTCCATCATTGTGAGGCTCCAGCGAAGTACGCGGCTGTTAATGTGCCTGGCGGAGTGTATGTAAGCTAAAGGCTGGTGGTCACTCTGTAGGATGAACTGCTTCCCATATAGGTATATGTGGAACTTCTTAATCGCCCAGACTAACGCCAATGCCTCTCTCTCCACAGTGGAGTAGGATGCTTCTCGAGGTAAGAGACGACGGCTCGCGTAGGCCACTGGATGAAGAACCTCTGCATGCTGTTGCATGAGGACTGCGCCAATGCTTGTGGACGACGCATCCGTGCGGAGTACGAAAAGCTTGGAGAAGTCCGGCGCTTTCAGAATAGGTTCGGTTGACAACAGTTCCTTAAGAGTTTCAAACGCTGTTTGTTCCTTGTCACCCCAAATGAGCCTGTTGGGTGCCCGCTTGCGAGTCAGCTCCGTCAAGGGGTGACATACTTGAGCGTAGTTTGGCACGAACTGCCGGTAATAGCCCGTGAGGCCGAGGAAAGACCGCACCTGTCGCTTGGTCGTCGGTCGTGTGGCGTCGTGAACCTTTTGGAGCGTTTCTGCTTGCGGCCGTAGGAGGCCATGGCCAACGATGTGTCCCAGGAATTTTACTGAGGAGAAGCCGACTTCGCTTTTCGTAGGTCGAATCGTAAGTCCCGCCTTCTGCACCATCCTGAGGAATGTCTCGAGCGCTTCTAGGTGTTCCTCCCAAGTCTCGGTAGCGATGAGAACGTCATCGAAGTAATGGTAGATATGTGGAAGACCACCAACCACCTTACGCATAAGGCGTGTAAAAACCGCTGGGGCGGTCTTGATGCCGAATGGCATAAACCGAAACTGGTATAGCCCCGATGCAGAGGCGAAGGCAGTGAATGGCTTCGATTCCTCATCCATAGGCACTTGCCAATAGCCCTTAGTCAAGTCAAATTTTGAAAAGAACCGACTCTTTCCCAACTTTGCAAACATCACGTCAACCCTAGGTATGGGCTCATTGTCGGCGACAAGGACAAGGTTGAGTTGTCTGAAGTCAATGCAGAGCCTTATCGTTCCATCTTTTTTGTCTACTGGCAAGATGGGAAACTGGTACGGCGACTCTGAAGGCTCGATAATACCCATTCGCAGCATTTCCTGCACCTCCTTTTCCACGGGCTCTTGCATGGCAAATGGAATCGGGTACTGCCGCACTTGAACAGGTTGGTCTGTTGTAAGGCGCAGCTTGCAGTGAACCAGGTCTGTCTTCCCAGGGAGGTCTGAGAAGATTTTCTGGTAAGATGATAGAAGCGTACATGCCTGCGCGTGTTGTTCAGGAGTCATAGCCGCCGAAACGTCCACATCTTTGTAGGTCTCTTTTTGTCTTAAAGGGACACACGGTACGTCACCTCCTTCATTTTCGTCGGATCTAAGGGCGACGGAAACATGTTGTGGATCTGGCTTAGACGGTTTTCGCTCTTCGTATCTCTTCAACATGTTGATGTGGAAAAGGCTCGTCCGGGTTCCAAGATCAATCACATAATCGACTTCGTTGCGCCTTTCCAAAACATTGAATGGACCTTTCCATGTGAGGATTAACTTATTATTGTCGGACGGGAGCAGAAGCAAAACTTTGTCACCAACGGCGAGGTAACGTGTCTTCGCTTTTCGGTTGTAATACTTTTTCTGCGCCAACTTGGCCTTCCGGAGCTCTTCGTGCGCCAGTCGGCAAGTGTCTTCCAGGCGCTGGCGAAGCTCGACGACGTATGCATACGACGTTTTGACCTCAGGATTTACATTCTCTCCTGTCCAAAGTTCCTTCAGTATAGCCATCGGTCCTCGGACATGTCTGCCGTACAGGAGATCGAACGGTGCAAAACCCAAGCTAGATTGGGGCACCTCGCGGTATGCAAACAGCAGTGGTGCCAAGTAGCGGTCCCAGTTTTTAGGAGTTTCTTGGCACATCCGCCTTATCATTTGCTTTAGCGTGCCGTTAAATCGTTCAACCAGCCCGTTAGCCATTGGGTGGTACGGTGTCGTGGGCAGCTGTGCAACTGAAAGCAGACGGCTGAGCTCCTTCATAAGTCCAGATGTGAAGGACTTGCCCCGATCGCTGACGATCTCTCGAGGAAATCCCACTCGAGCAAACATTTCTAGGAGAGCTTCAGCGATCCTCTCGGTATCAATGCATGGTAACGCCACGGCATCGGGGTAGCGGGTCGCGAAGTCCACCATCGTTAGCACATACCGGTTGCCGTTCTCTGTGGTGGGGGAGAGCGGCCCCACTATGTCGATGGCCACCCGCTGGAACGGTGTCTCGATCACAGGCATGTTTCCTAGTGGCACGCGGCCTACTAGATGTTTAGGTACAGTCCGCTGACAAATGTCGCAGGATTTCACAAATCTTGTTATGTCACCCTGCATGCCAGGCCAGTAGAATTCCTCACGCACGCGGTCCAGAGTTCGTTTAACTCCCTGGTGTCCAGCCAGGATTCCCTCGTGAGCCATTGTCAAAACAATGTCTCGAAGCTCGATTGGGACAACGAGCTGCTCTATTTCCTGTCTCGAGGGTAAACGGTACCGCCGGTATAGAACGCCATTTACCATTTCAAACTGGATAGCAGCCGAGTTCACCATTATCTTTTTCCCGACCTCACCGAAAAACTTTTGCAGCGTAGGATCATGTTGTTGCATTTGTCTTAATTCAGCAACGCTGATCGTAGAAGGGCTAACAGTAACCGCCGGTAGCCGCGGCGTTTTTCTCAACGCCTCGCGTCTTGCTGCACCCACGCGTGTTTCGGGCTTTGACTCCGCGTTCGTTGGTGGGCACGGCGGTTCGTTCCGGCTACACTGGACTTCTGGAACGACTGTTGGAACGCTTCCTGTTCCGTTCGCTGGGCCAATACTCGTCGGAAGAGATTCCGACTCCTGGGACTCCACCCATCTGTTTTCCGAGTAGCGGGTCGGCATGGATGCATCACGAGCGCCCTCGATGTTCCCTATGATAACGTCATAGAGAGGGTCCTCCATACAGGTGGCTAGTACTCGACCAGAGAAAAATGGAGACACGATCTCCACTTCCGCTTCCGGTAAAACGAGGCGGGTTCGGTCCAACAGATAGACAGTGCTGGTATTCCCCGTGAGCTTGGTATCGCGAACCAAGGACCGCTTCACGATTACGGAATTACAGCCCGTGTCGCGTAACAGTGTCACAGGTTGCCCTTCAAGTAATCCTTCGGCGGTCGGCATTTGCTCCCGGTTAACTCTCGGTTTCCTGTGTTTTGGATTCTGTTTCCCCTGCCTTGACAGTTCCGGCCAGGATGCGTGTCCAGTCAAGGAACTAGAAACTTGGCCCGTGTTTCCTGGTTGGTTGGGGCAAAGGTCAGATCGGTGTCCGTGTTTTCGGCACCGTCCGCAAAAGAGCGCCTTCTGGCTGGGCTGACTGGAACCCCGCGATTTACTCCAGCAGTCTGATGGCCGGTGCCCTAACTTATTGCATAAAAAGCAATGTGGCTTGGTCGTCTTGTGATCCTGATGATCAGGAGCGCGAGGGAGTCCAGGGGGCTTGCTGCCCTCTTTCGTTTCCTCTCGGCCTTTACCCAAGTTGATTAAGCCCTGGGCTTCGACGTATTGGTCAGCTGCTTCGACGAGCTGATCTAGGTTTTTGTAACCCCTCTCTTTGAGAAAAATGGCCAGCTTATTGTGGCACCTGTCGAGAAATTGCTCGGCCACCATTTTATCTCGGAGCGCGGCGTACGTCTGCTCCGTTTTGGCCAGCTCCTGCCAATTGTCAAAGTAGCCGCGTAGGCGGCCCACAAATTGACGGCCTGTCTCCGAGTTCTGCGGCTTGGACTCCCTAAATTTGCTCCTGTAGCCCTCCTCGGTGTACCTGAACCTCTGGAGCAGGGTCTTCTTTAATTTAGGGTAATCCATGGCATCGTCGGACGACATGCGACCAACAGCACTGAGAGCTTCGCCAGTCAAGCACAAGTGTAGGGATAGCGCCCACTTGTCTGAGGGCCACCCTTGACTGGTTGCCACCCTCTCGAAACGTTGGATGTAGGCGTCAAGCTCATCCCGGTCCTCGTTGAAGGCAGGAATGAACTTGTGCGGGCTGTGGACGCCTTGTGCTGCATTAGGCGCGGGGTCACCTCCTACCTCGTTAGAACTCTGCGACCCTTCCTGAAGCCGCAGCTTAAGTTCTACCAGGGCGCGTTCCGCCTCAATGCGAGCTCTGGTCTCGGACTCTCTGTTCTGGGCTAGTATTGCCGCTTCTTTAGCCGCCTCGCGTTCAGTTGCGCGCCGGTCCCTTTCTTTTGTGCGTTCCTCGTCAATAAACTCTTTTAGAGCTGGTCCGGACAGTCCTAGCTCCTTCCCAATGGACATCAGCTTTTCGAGTTCCATTCTCGCTTGCCGCACCCGCTTGCCTGCTTAGTCTCAAGATGGAATTAGAGCACGCGGTCCTGTCGCGGACGCCAGAACTTGTGAGGCCGCGTGTTAAGCAGGCGGGTGTGAGGCTCGCGGAGGAGGATCAACGACAAGTGATGCCGCGGGCTCAGCACAAGTAAGAAACATATATTCTGGGAAGGACACACAAACACCCGAAGAAACAACACTAGGGATCTAACGGCAACAACAGAGAACAACACGCGGGCGACGCGGCGGAATGGCTAACACCAGTCCAAACCAAAGTTCGTGCGAAACGGAAAACGAGGGGACACGCTCACGTTCCCGTCTGCTCGACGCTGGGCGGGATTATGTCGATGGCATGTGTGGAACGTCGGGGTACCGTCGCCTGTTGAATCGCAGTGGTCGTCGGTCGGAACGCCGATGCTTGCGCTCGTGCCTGGCCTCTCTAGGCCTCGCCCCGAACCTCGGCCCGGATCACGCTTCGGAACCTCGCCAGCGGGAACAGGCAGCTCTCGTCGCGGCAGAGTAGTCCCGGAACAGCCCCCGAGACGGTTCTCCGAGCCCGGTGCACGAACGCTCCTGGCCTGCCTCGAACCGCCTCCCGAGAAGTACTGGCGCTGTCTCGCCCCTGGTTACCGCCGGCACACTCCCCTCTCGTGCTCTTCCCTCCGCGTGGACCCGCTAGTCGTCGTCTTCTTTTCGACGGCCCCCGTCGTTTCCTGGCGCACTCTCGTGGCCCGGGGATGGCAATCATCACATATATATATATTTATATATGTAAAGGTTTATATATATGTATACATATATATATATATATATATATATATATATATATATATGGGTTGGCAGTCAAGAAAACCTTGGAAGCAAAACCTTTCTTGACTGCCAACCCTTATGTTCTGTCTTATTTAACGGAGCCCCTCATTTCCCATTTTCTGATTCGCTATATATATATATATATATATATATATATATATATATATATATATATATATATATATATATTTATATATACATATCAAGGTTGCAGTCGTCATTGCCAGTGCTATTCGGCTTTTTTCGAATTATATAATAGTGCCGAATGACGTGTGCTTGTCACGTTTCTTTGATTCATTGATAAATAAGCGAAAATATAAGTCGAGAAAAAATCCGCCGTTTTCCGGGAGCGAGACTCGAACCCACATCTCCGCATAACCGGTGCGGTGCGTTCGCCATTACGCTATCCCCACAGCGGCTTCTCTCTCGACTTTAAAGCGGGGGTTTATATTTACAAGAGCTCTGAGGCCGGTCAACTAGCGCCGCCCCTCGACTACCGCGGGAGACGTAGAACGTTTTCTTTCCCAGCGGCCGCCACGTAGAACGTGGTCGGAGGTCGGTGTTAGCAATTGGCATATCCGAACTGCTGGAGCCAGTGCCTTGTAATGCATGTAGCAGAACAGAGAGATACGGGACGAGGGACTCGGTAAAGATACATATCAAGGTTGCAGTCATCATTGCCAGTGCTATTCGGCTTGTTTCGAAATATATAATAGGGCCGAATGACGTGTGCTTGTCACGTTTTTTTTATTCATTGATAAATAAGCGAAAATATAAGTCGAGAAAAATATATCGAGTCGAGAAAAAAAGTCGAGAAATATATATCTATATATATATATATAGATATATATATATACAGAAAGAAACTCCGGCGCTTCTGTCTGTATTCCCTAACGAGCCCCTCATTTCCAAGCCCCTCATATATATATATATATATATATATATATATATATATATATATATATTGACTGGGCACGGTAGCACCGGCATGCCGCATTCTAATCCGTTCATCTTCCTCGTACAGGTGAGCAAAAACTACGGTAGATGCTCTCGGTCGAGTGACCGCTTTTTACTGGTGTTGCTATGCCCGCGGCTGTGTGGTGCGCCGTATGAATGTTTCGAGTTTCTCAAGATGTTGTTGATGTTATGTGGTGACGTAGAAACTAATCGAGGCCCTGACCCTAATGAAATTTCCAATCAACTTAAGGAAATTTTCGACGACATAAATATAATCAAAGAACAACGGCTGGTAGATATCGACAGAAAACTGGACACTCTTGCAAAATTAGACGGTGACCTTGCAAGTTGTCAGACCCAGGTAACGTCCATGCAAAGCCCAATAGAAACATTGAAAAAAAGAATCGACGAACTCGAGAACAGAAGCAGGAGAGAAAATCTAATCGTTTATGGTCTGCCGGAAGCAAAAGACGAAACGAGCGAATCACTAGAAAAAATTGTGAACGAAGACATCATGAGACACTCTCGAGTTAGACCCGATTGAGATTGATAGAATTCATCGTCTTGGTAGGCCAGCTCCTCATAAAACGCGACCAGTTATCTTTAAACTTTTCGATACGCGACAGCAGGCGGTAATTTTGAAGCAATGTAAGAAACTCAAGGACACAGACTACTCCATCGGAGAAGATTTCTCTTGTAGAATACGGGACATAAGGAAGAAACTTTGGGATAGTGCAAAAGAAAACCGAGACAAAAAAGATAAAGTGTCGCTAGCCTTCGACAAACCCTACATAAACAATTGTGCCTTTGTGTGGAGCGACGAAAAGGGAGAGAGGGTGCCTTTAGACAAAAAAACGGCGACACACGAACCCGACCAACAACCCGCAGCAGTGCGCAGACCAAAAAATAACGCTGCTTAACCTAAACGCACGAAGTATTCTGAACAAAATACAGTCACTCGAAAACACATTTCTGCTTTATGAACCAGATATTGTGGCTATTACTGAAACTTCGCTGTCGCCACCTGTGTACAATCATGAAATGGCCCCCCAAACTATGTGGTTGTTAGAAAAGATAGGCCATCCCGTGTTGGGGGCATGGTAGTGCTGATACGACGCTCTGTATCGTACACCCTTCTTCCACCAGTGCCAAACGCTAAGGCAACCTTCTGCAAAATCTTTTGCAACGGCGTTACATTAGTAGTCGGCTGTGTTTATCGTAGCCCATCTTCTGACAACGACTGTATAACAAACATTCACAATTTTCTTGGACATCATGTTCGTAGCTCCCGTATAATCCTCATGGGTGACTTTAACCTTCCCGATATAAATTGGACTAACATGTGCCACACATCTCCCGGTTTAAATGCTCTCATTGATTTAATGCTGCATTTTAACCTCCGCCAAGTTGCACAGCAACCGACGCGTGTTCAAGGCGCAGCATCAAGTATCCTAGACTTAATCTTTCTCGGCCATCAGTTAGAACAACAGAAGTACCAAGTCAACGTTGTAGATGGTATCTCAGACCATAATATGCCAATTTGTCGGCTTACACTCGACCGTCCCCTACGCATGCGTTCTACCGGAGCGCCGGTAGTTAATTTCAGTCAAGCGGATGACGGTTCCATATTTACCTACCTTGCGCATGAATTTCCCACGTTCTTAGAATTGGCTGGAAAGCCCAGCACACACGTCAATACGCTATGGCTTCAGTTTAAGAACATCGTGTCACATTGTATGAACCACTTCATTCCCCTGAGACTAACACGGCCCCGCAAAAAAATTTCGTGGATCACACGCGAAATTATACATGCCAAAAGAAAGATCAAGAGGTTGCGTAAATCTTCGAAGAAAAACAAAGTGAGCTCTCCTAATGAACCTAACCTGAGACGCGCAATCGCAACCTTCAAGTCCAAAATAAAAGAAGCAAAAGAGAACTGCTTTAAAAATACGCTCCCTTCATTCATAAAAGATAACCCATCTAGATTTTGGAAACACATCCGCCCTCCTAGAACAGACACCCCGGATTTTTCTCCAGAAGAAAAAAAAGCTAAAGCTAATTATTACAATAAGTTATTTCACTCTGTATTCACAAAAGATAACAGAAATACCCCAGATCTCCCTTTCGGCGATGGTATTTTAATTGAGTCCTTGATTATCACTGATGATGGAATTTTGAACCTCTTGCTGAACGTCGATCATAAAAAAGCGTGCGGGCCCGATTAAATCCCAAACAATTTTCTCAGACGTTATGCGGAATGGTGCAGCCGGTATCTAGGACTGGTCCTTCGTAAGTGTGTATCTTCTTCAAAGCTTCCGGATGATTGGAAAAAAACAAAGGTCGCACCGATACCTAAAACAGGCAATAGCGAAGACCCATCTGATTTCAGACCCATCTCACTCACTAGCACATCATGTAAATTACTTGAACACATCATTCTGAAGCACATAACACTATTCCTAGAGACAAAAGGTACTTTATCACCTTACCAACACGGATTTAGAAAAGGGCTATCCACAGCAACGCAACTAACTGAAGTTGTACATGACCTCGCGTTTTATATTAATAACCGCTCGCAGACAGACTTGATACTGCTAGATTTTTCAAAAGCATTTGATTCAGTATGCCATAAAAAATTAAACGCAAAACTCAAAAGTATACTCGGTACCGGAAACCTAACAAACTGGATAGAAGACTTTTTAATGGCCGCTCGGAATTTGTAATCTTTGAAAATGTACATTCAGATAGCATGCCCGTAACATCCGGAGTCCCCCAGGGCTTAGTTCTTGGCCCTCTGCTCTTTCTTATATTTATAAATGACATAACGACAAACATTTCTTGTAAAATCAAACTTTTTGCTGACGACTGCATAATGTACCAAGAAATCAACAGTTCCAAAGACCAGGTCGCTTTACAGGAATCTCTAAACCAACTTGATAACTGGTTTACTAATTGGCAAATGAAGATTAACCTCAGAAAAACAGTGTGCATAACCGTAAGGAGAAAGAAAGAACCCATGAATTACCCTTACAACATTAACGGCACGCAACTGGTGAAAGTACATCAACACAAATATTTAGGCGTAATTTTAACATCCAACCTTAAATGGGACTTACACATCACTCACATTAAATCCACTGCGTTGCGCAAATTATTTTATATTAGAAGGTGTCTACGGCTCGCACCAAAATCAACTAAGCTTTTAGCCTTCACCACTTATGTCAGACCAGTATTAGAATACGCCACCACCGTTTGGTTCCCTTATACGCTCACTAACATAAAAAGACTAGAAAAGCTACAGAGGCAAGCTGTAAGATTTATTTGCAATAAATTTAAACGTACTGACTCACCAACTAATATGCTATTGGACTGTGGACTTTATACACTTCAGGTTAGAGCTAAAAAAGCCTGTCTAAAATTTCTCTTTCAAGTATTGCACAATCATTATAAAATCAACGCATACAAGTTCATCCACCCTTCAGAATCCCGGCAAACAAGGCAAAAACACGCGCACACTTTGACTGAATATCCTTGCAATAATGACGCCTTCAAATATTCTTTCTTCCCGCTTGCTATCCAGGAATAGAATGCCTTGGACCCATCGGTTACTAACACAGATCCACTTACTGATTTTTGTCGAGAATCGCTAACATTACCAATTAACAGGAAAGTGAAACATGCAACCCTAATTTTTATGAAGTGTGGACTCGGATGTTATGTGTTCTGTACACTTACGGCGAGCACCGCTAAACTTGCGTCTACATTACGTACAGCATCATGTTCAGTCACTGCGAATTTTGACTGTACTAACTTATCTGCAATGTATTTTCTTGGAATACAATATGTATGACTTGCCTCAAAATGTTCCTTATCTTTTGTTTTCTTCCTTTCTAGTAAATACTATATACCCGCATGCGCAGACTTCCCGCAGTGTTTTTACTTGATTACTCATGATTTTGAGACATTTCCAACGGTTCCGCTCTGCGCGGTATTGTTCGTTATGGTTTGCGGAACGTATGGTTAGTCTGTATACCAATCTCTTTTCTTTACACAAGTTGCTTTTTTTGGCTTATTTGAGTGCACTTTCCTTGTTCGCATCCTCTATAAACTGAGGAACCTCAAATTATTATGCTTGTATTATGCATTACTCAACCCTTCTACAAGTTTCCCTTCCTTTGTATCCTTTAAAAATATGTGCAATCTAAAATATGACGCTTACACTACAGTTACTTAACCCTTGTTCTTGTTTTCACATTTTGTTCTTATTACTGTTGTAGTACCTACCGACTAAGTACTTTTGTATGTATATGAATACACCCTTGTGTGCCCGCCTGCCTTGGTCTCAAGAAGAGACTGGCAGTATTTCAAATAAATAAATATATATATATATATATATATATATATATATATATAGATACGGGACGAGGGACTCGGTAAAGATACATATGAAGGTTGCAGTCGTCATTGCCAGTGCTATTCGGCTTTTTTTTTTCGAAATATATAATAGGGCCGAATGACGTGTGCTTGTCACGTTTCTTTGATTCATTGATAAATAAGCGAAAATATAAGTCGAGAAAAAATCCGCCGTTTTCCGGCCTCAGAGCTCTTGTAAATATAAACCCCCGCTTTAAAGTCGAGAGAGAAGCCGCTGTGGGGATAGCGTAATGGTGAACGCACCGCACCGGTTATGCGGAGATGTGGGTTCGAGTCCCGCTCCCGGAAAACGGCGGATTTTTTCTCGACTTATATTTTCGCTTATTTATCAATGAATCAAAGAAACGTGACAAGCACACGTCATTCGGCCCTATTATATATTTCGAAAAAAAAAGCCGAATAGCACTGGCAATGACGACTGCAACCTTCATATATATATATATATATATATATTATTTCTGTGTTATATATATATATATATATATATATATATATATACTCGAGAAAATGGTAGACGCACTATTAAAAACAAAAACAGTGGTTTACTTACGTTTCGACTAGAGGACCAGTCTTCATCTTGAGTAACATACAACGTTTGAGCACGCACGCTTATATAGGTGCAGAGGGTGTGCTGCAGTGTACCTTTTTTTAACAACATTGGCGGGTTGGGGCGAGGGAACAGGGAAGAGAGGGCATTATACATGTGGCACTATACATGATGACAAACTCTTTTCTAAAAAGCCCATATTTTCACCCATAAAAAAAAGACAGGGTAGGGAGCTGTTCAAAAACACTTTTCATACAAATTACACGAATAAATGAATGGTGCAGGGAACGTCTCGACACAGGAAATGCAAAGTACACGAACAACAAATAAATACAGAACGGAAGCCGCCGGGGACACATCCATTCCTGAAAACACGAATTACCGGCGGCGTGGGTAATGTCAGGGCACTTTACAAGTTCACAGAAGTCACAGAAGAGCGCACGTGCTAGCAACGCAACGAATCATTTAGCCAGGGCGGAAGTAACTAGGTGTGTCCTGCGTGGAAGCAACTATTGAATCGGTCGCCAGTAAGGGTCAACAAGTTTCTGTGTATAAAATAAAAGCATGTCACAGCATGATGGAGGCATTCTAAGAAGTGAGTCATGATTGACAGTCTAAGAAGCGGAGGGGTGGGGGAACCGCGCAACATCGAAGAAAATGGTGAGTGACCGCGCGGACGGCGCGTTCGCGATAACAAATTTAACCCCCCAAAGGGGGCTGCCAACCGCGGGAGTGGAGGCGTACTGGGAATGCAGCTACTATTCCACGAAAAAAAAAGGGGAGACATACAAGGGTGGGGAGGGGAGAGGGAACGTGTGGTGGCTGACAGTGTTCGGTAGGGCGAATGAAACAAAAAAAAAGAGAGGAAAATGGTGAAAATGGCTTAGGTACCACCAAAGACGATAATTTCCCCAAACTCTCATTATTGCCTGAGGATGCGGATTTGAACTTTAAATGAGATACGATCCGCGGATTAGTCGATCATGGTGAGTGCAAAACCCAGATTTTAATATCGTGGCTCTGAGGTGGTCAAAAGAGTGCCCAGGAAGGTTAACGTGTTTTGACAACGGGAGAGATGGCAGAGTTTTGGAATGTGACTTGTGATTATTAAACCTAGTTCTGAACGACTTTCGTGTTTGCCCGATGTATTGTAGGTGGCACACCGTACACTCGAGCAAATATACCACATTGGAACTATCATAGTTCAGGTATCCTTTGATTTTTAGACGAAAGTCAGAGGCTGAACTGACCGCGGTATCCATTTTGGACATGTGTGTGCATTTGACATCGAGGCTTCCCGCAAGGACTGCATCCGCCGGTTGTTAGAGTCCTTATTTGGAAGAGATCAGGACATCCCTAATGTTTTTGTTTCCCCTGTACACAACCCGTGGGGGTTCGGGAAAAATATGTTTTAGGCGCTCACTTTGGGTATGAATGGTATAGTGCTTTTTTAGTATAGACGAGACTTTGGGAACGGAGGCGGAATGTGTTAGGACCAAGTTCGTTTGTGGAGTGTCGTGGGAGGTTTTGGTGCCTCTGAGAATGTCTGAGCGATCAGGTTTCATGCTCTGTCTATAGCGTTGTCAATTATTTCAACGGGATATTTTTGTTTCAAAAGTGCACTTCGTAGCTCCTTACAATTATCATTGAAGTCCTCTTCCTTTGAGCAAATTCGACGAAAACGATGAGCTTGGCTATCGAGAATTCCGGTTTTGCAATGTTTGACGTGACTGCTTTTAAAATGTAGGTACTGTTGCTTGTCGGTCGGTTTTCGGTACAGTTTAGTGATCAGTTTGCCCTCTGAGACGGTGACGTTTACGCCAAGAAAATTAACAGTAGACGGGGAATATTGGTAAGAAATAGAAATGGAGGGATGCGCAGAGTTGAACTCGTCTATGAAGGTTATCAGGTTCGTCTGCCCGTGGGTCCAAATCAGGAATACATCATCAATGAAACGCTTATAATAGAGTGGCTTTAGGCTCTGGCTATTCAGAAATTCACCCTATAGGACGCCCATAAGTATATTGGCTTCGTTTGGCCCTACGCGTGTTCCCATAGATATGCCACTTATTTGGACGTAGTGTTTTCTATCGAACTCAAAATTGTTAAGCTCTAGAATTAGTCGAAGGAGAGTGCTTAGTGTAGAGCCAGCAACAAGTTTGTCAGAGGTTGCTTCCCTGTAAGCGTGAGTTACTGCTCGGATTCCATCGTCGTGCGGTATATTTGTGTAGAGTGACGCAACATCCATTGTAACCAGGAGGGAATTGCTGGGAATATCCAAATCTAAAACGTCCGAAAGGAAGCGGTTAGTATCTTTAATGTAGGAAGGAAAACTAGGGGGTATGATGCTAATTATCGAGTCCACTTACCGCGAAAGGTGTTCCGTGACGGTGCCTATACCCGCGACGATTGGGCGGCCGGGATTATCTTTTTTGTGGATTTTTGGCAGCAAGTAAAACCTGCCTGCTACAGGAATAAGCGGAACAACTGAATGGCCGGTTCTTTCTGCCATTACTCCATCCTTCACCAATTGAGTGAGATGTTCTTTAACGGTTTCTTTTAAGTCGGCTGTAGGATCATTTTCGAGTGGTTTGTAGAATGACGACTCTGATAGCTGCCTTTCTGCTTCTTTAACATAGTCAAGCTGGTTAAGTATTACTATTGCACCACCTTGGTCAGCTGGTTTCATCATCATCATCATTTATCTACCCTTAAGGGCCCCTGACGCGGTGTTACATAAGAGGGGGAGGGGGGGTCGAACAATGATACACAAAGGCAATTTCAGACCAAGAACATAAAGTAGGATACAATTTAAGAATTGGAATCACAGGGCAATAATAATAACAGAACTCGTTATACAACTAATAGCACGATTTAAAGTGGCACAAAAATGTGAAAAAAACAACTGGCTACACACAGAAATTACGACGGTGCGGTTGTAAAATGAGTTTCGAGTAAGGTTTTAAACTTAAGAGTATTACGTTCATTGGCTATTGCATTTGGAAGCCGATTGCAATCCTGAATTGTTAATGGAAGAAAAGATTCGTTGAAAGCGTTAGTTGAACCTTTTAAATTTTGGACACTCACAGAATTAAAGAGACGGCGCGAAGTTCGAATTGATGGGACAAGCAGGGAGCCATGTAAGTAAGCAAAATTGAAATACAGTTTGTGAAATAAACAAAGGCGTGTTATTTTTCGTCTAAGATCCAGGGAGTTGAGAGACAGTGATAATTTTATAGCAGTAACACTTGTGCGGAAATTGTATTTGGAGGTTATGAATCGAGCCGCGCGATTCTGAATGGCTTCAAGGGAGTCTATTAAAAAAGATTGGTGTGGATTCCAAATTGGAGAAGCATATTCGAGTTTACTACGGACGTAGGTTTCGTAGGCCAGTCTACGAACTGAGGCCGGTGAGCAGGACAGGGACCTTCTGATGAAACCTAATGTTTTGGAGGCATCGGCCGTAAGCTGTGCGATATGCTCAGTCCATGTTAGTTTGCTGTTGATGAGTACACCCAGGTATCGGTACGATTCTGCTAGTGCGAAATGGTTGGACTGCAGGGAATAAGTATATTTATGTTGGAACGTTTACGGGAAACTTGCATGAATTTACATTTAGAAGTATTAAGTTGCATCATCCATAAAGAACACCAATTTTCAATTACGTTTAAATCATTTTGGAGGGCAAGCTGATCAGAGCTATCACATATACGGCGGTAAACGACACAATCGTCTGCAAAAAGACGTATCGAAGATGTAACACTTGAGGGAAGGTCATTAATAAAAATTAGATAGAGGAGAGGGCCGAGGACAGAACCTTGAGGTACGCCAGATATTACATTTGTAGTCGAGGACTGTGTATTGGGATCGATTAGTGAGAAAGGCTCGTATTCATGACAGTATGAGCGGGTCGAGATTAAGGGAGGAAAGCTTAAGCATAAGTCGTTGATGAGGAACGCGATCGAACGGCTTAGAAAAATCGAGGAAGATGACATCGGTTTGAAATGAAGAGTCGAGGTTTAAGTGGAGGTCCGTCATAAACTCAAAAAGTTGTGATTCACAGGAAAAACCCGGGTGAAAGCCATGCTGATTTTTAAAAAAGAAGGAGTTTTTTTCAAGATGGGTTGCCACGCTAGAGTAGAACATGTGCTCCAGCAGTTCACAAGGTATAGAAGTTAAAGAAATTGGACGATAATTTGAAGGATCGGACCGATTACCCGCTTTAAATATTGTAGATATGCTGGTTAGCTTCCAGTCATGCTGAATCGTACTGTCTTCTATCGTTTGCGTGAATATTATTTCTAATATTTCACTGGAAAGCGTTAGCGTACCTTTAAGTATTTTAGCTGTGATTTTATCTGGTCCCGGGGCACAAGATATTTTTTGTTTTTCTATAAGTTTAGCGATACCCGAGGCAGTGATGCTAATCGGAAGCATTAGGGAGAAATGTTGAATGGGTAAATCGGGGCTATCAAAGTCATTTTCACGGGTAAAAACGGGCAGGAAATATGTATTCATGACGTGAGAACTTTGGTCCTGCGGTACCTCTGAACCGTCGGAATTTCTCAAAGAAATTGTAGGTGTGTGGTTGTGTTTTGGAGTTAGGAGATTCCAGAATTTACGGGGTTAACGCGTAAAATGTTTAACATGTCATGGTGATAAAACTTTTCTTTAGAGCGTCGCAGAAGACGCGTGTACGTATTTAGACCACTTGGCTGCAGTAGTGCGGCGTTTTGCCCCTCGAAAGAGGCGTTTCTTCCTTTGCGAAAGTTTTTTTAAGGCATTAGAATACCATGGTTGATTGGAATCGCTGCGAATACGAATGATGGGAACATACTTTTCGATTAGCTCTCGAATTTTATGTTTGTAAAGTAGCCAGTTTTGTTCGACTGTCCTCTGAAGGGCGGAAACCTCAAAAAAGCTGCAGAAGTTTTCAAGATCGGTGTTGATGCAAGTGAAGTTTGCTTTCTTGTAATCCCGAATATATTTTATAGAGGGTAATCGACGAAGAATCGGAATGCGCATGTCGAACAGAACAGTTTTGTGGTCGCTTAGCCCAGTTATGCACGATAACGCTTGAATTAGATCAGGCTTCGAAGAAAGAACCAAATCAAAAGTGTTAGTGCCACGTGTCGGCATATTGACTGCTTGGCTGAAATTGAACATTAGTACGAAATCCAGAAAAACTTTTGAATGACGGGATGGTGGGGACAGGTTATTCCAGTCGATGTCAGGAAAATTGAAATCACCGCATAGGAAGTAATTGGCAGGAGGAAAGCGGCAGTAGATATCAAGCATGACGGAGTGAAGGTCGTAAATAAACTAGATATCGGAGTCGGGAGCTCGGTAACACGCTATAAGTATGTTTGTGCTAGAAGGAAAAGATATATTTACGCAAAGAATTTTATGATTAGTGTGAATTTTAACATGCAATTACAATATCACAATTACAATTACAATTACATTTAATTACAATATCAGTGCGGTGAGAGAGGGTTTCTAATGATTTTTTTTCACTGATGGATAGGTTATGGCGGAAGGTAGACTGCTTTTTGTTAGCTTCAATGATGTCTCGTTGCACAGCTTTGATATACATATTTAAGCACTCGTCCCGCTGGGGCGGTGGTGTCCAGTGTTCAGGGCTTTGAAGCAATTTACAGCGTCACTACATGTTTCGCGGTCATGAAAGTATTCCTTCAACCTCATGGTACGGGCAAAATTTTCCAGATCTTTAAAAAGCAGGAATTCGGAAAAACGCCCTGTTGTTGGGCAAAAACTCCAACCCCTAGAAAGTATGCTTAAATCGGAGTTGGACAAAACCGCATCTGATAAGTTGACTGTGTTACTACTCTCGACATCTTCTTGCTGTGTGACTGGTAAGGTGCTAACAGGGGACCCGTCTGGTTTAGGGATAACATTATCACGCGAGAATTTTTTGGCCTTGACATGAGACAGCTTATCTCGAACCTTTAATTCGTGCGCGGCCAATGACTCAATTTCATGCTTATTGAGATGGGGAAAGATAAGTTTTTCGTTCCCTACCAAAAGTTCAAAATTTGTCTGGTAGTGATCGATAAATCTGCGTATCAAGTCCAATGAAGCGGATTTGAGCACACTGTCCCACTTTTCCTTATTCGCAGGCGACAACTCAGATGTGGCTGGTTTTAATTCTATTGCAAGACCTTTGGGCACAATGTACTGTTTAAGAGTTTAGGCATGCATCTCATATTGGACACGTTTGTCGGTTATTTCCTAGAGACAGTTGCCTAGAATTTCCTAGAGACAGTATGGTTGGTTGCATTACCGGCATCAGTAGGGCATAGTCAATCCTAGGAAATGAGGGTTTGAAATGAGGGATTGAAACGGGAGGAAGTGGTAGGTCATTGAAACATATAAAGAATTCGGAAAGAAAGAAAGTAAAGAAAAAATGCCTGCCAGGTGGGATCCGAACCCGCGACTTACAGAATACCAGTCTGGTGCGATGACCACTACGCTTCCGGTGGGGCGATTTTCCACTTCACTTTCTGAGGTATGTATTCTAGGTATTTTTGTTTCCTGTGCTGGGGGGTGGTAGCCAGCGCCATTCGGACTACTCGGGGTGATGGGGACCGTCTTTTTAACCCCGGGTCGTCACTCGAGTGTCTAGGACATGTCCAGAGTGGTCGACCAGCTTTGAACCCTCTTAAGCTCCCTATGGCAACAAGGCACACCCCCCCACCCACACACACACACATATATATTTATATATATGTAAATATATATACATGCATACACATATATATATAACGGGACAGTGACAGAAAACATTTCAAGCTTCATTAATCACATAATTAATGACATCCCCCTTACGTTCCCGTCCTACATCAAAGATACCAGCCATTTCCTACAGGGAACTGCTGGTATCGTCATCTCCCCAGCGCGTTTTCTGGTGAATCTGGACGTGTGTTAATTGTACACAAATATTTCCCACTTGGATGGCATCGTCGCGACCATGGCAGCATTCACTGGCTGAAACAACCAATCAATAGACATAGACAGCGATACTCTCGCAACGCTTTTAACCATTGTGCTAAATTATAATTACTTCGAATTCAACGAAAACACATTCTTCAGATCAGTCGCTCTGTGATAAGAACCAAATGGCTCTAGATTACGCCAATATTTTTATGGCATCATTGGAAACTCCTTTCATTGAGAAGCAACAAGCGAAACCACTGTTTACAGGCGTTTCCTAGATGACATATTCATGATATGGAACCACGACAAAGCGAGGCTTCTCGACTTCATTTCAAAGTTTAAATGCCTCCACCATTCAATCAAGCTTACCCACGACATATCTCAAGATACCGTCGACTTTGTGGATACAACCACTGAGGTACATTGCAACTCTTTTGCGACCGCCGTCTACAAAAATCCGACGGATCGCAAGCAGTACCTGCATTTTGACAGCAACCACCCACGACATTGCAAAGTTGGAATACCGTACTCGCAGCCTACAGATACCACCGAATCTGTTCTGTTGTCCAAGAATTTGACAGAAACTCGCAAAACAAACGAACATCCTTACGAATTAACATTTCCCAGAAAATATAATTGATGGCGCAATCAACCGGGCCCGCTGAACAGACCGCCAGTCTGCATTGTCAAAAGCAAATTTACAAAAAATGGAAACACGGTAGACTAACCTGGTATTAACATACGGTGCCAACATGCCACGAGCGAACAACATATTGAGCAGGTATTTCAACATGATCAGACAAAGTGAGCACCTACCAGGTATATTTCCCGAACCACCCCGGGTGGTGTATTGTAAAGACAAGAACTTAAGAGATATGCTTCTTAAGGTTTAAAACGAAGTCACGAAACAACACTCAGGCTGCCGCCCATGCGGGAAAACGCGCTGCAAAACTTGTCTCCTCATCACCCCAACCGACACGGCAAAATCTAACTTTTCCAAATTTTCCTTCCGAATAAAAGAAAGCCTCGACTGTGATTCCAGTAACGCTGTATACAGACTGAACTGCGAAGTGTTTGGCAAAGGACTATACTGGCCAGACCGAGAATGCATTCCGGCTCAGGTTCAACAACCGCAAATCCCACGTCACCTCAAAGCCGGATCTGTCATTTTACAAACATATGCGCCTGCCGGACCATTCCATTGAGCATATAAGAATTACTCTCCTGCAGTCCGGCTTCTGCTCTTCCCTCGAACGCGAGCAGGAGTCCTACTTTACAGATAAATTCCAGGAATTCACCTATGGCATCAATGAGGATCCGGGCCGCCTCTCATTCTTGCGCGAAAAGCTGTGCCTTAGGCGGAAATATCGGGGCCTTGCAAGCGGTGGAGCGGGTGAGCGCGAAACCGGGATCGTGCATGCAACTTAAAAAACAAAAGCAAGAAGGAAAAAAAGGAAACACCGTTTTAGAGACTAAGTTTAAAGCAAAACAAACGAGATAGAACGCCCCTGCCTCACCATCCCCCGCTCGTTCGGCAACCATCAACCCTCTCATCAGTGACCTTGAATAGCTGTGAGCGCGCCCCGCTGACCCGCCGACGCAGAGTGTCCTGAATTATGACCGCCGCACCACTGATAGACAAACGGCCGAAGGATGCGCTGCGAACGAAACCAAATCCTAGTGTTGCTGTACCGCGGCTCGCTGGCCGCGCGGCAAAACTTCGCTACACCACTCACTTTCATCGAAGTGGGGTCAAGACGAGAGCTGCGGTACTCTCTACCAGGAGTAAAACAAAACAGAACATGGGACAGGAAATTCCGAGTATGGTGCGCGGAACATGCGTCGACTAGGCTGGCCGCGCATGCATGCGGCCTTGCAGTTTGACCGAACCGAAGATTTATGCCTGTGCCGCCATCTTCTGTGCCGCCTTCTGTGCCGCCTC
Source organism: Haemaphysalis longicornis (assembly GCF_048455015.1). Classification (NCBI taxonomy): domain Eukaryota; kingdom Metazoa; phylum Arthropoda; class Arachnida; order Ixodida; family Ixodidae; genus Haemaphysalis; species Haemaphysalis longicornis. The sequence goes on along the minus strand of NW_027526361.1, from coordinate 210,380,432 downwards.
ACGCCCTTTTTTTTGCCACCTTTCCTTTCCCTGTGACTATTTTTACACCATTTATGGAACATGCAGGACTCACTCTTGTTTTTGAATTTGTGTTTACTTGTGTGCTTCTTGTACTGTGTTTTCTTGCTGCCTTTTCGTCCGTGTTCTTTCCCCTTCCCTCACCTTACACCTTTCTAGCCAATCAAAATGCCTCATTGGCTCAAAGTGTTTTAAACACACCTCACCCGGGACTCTGCTGAAGGGATGAGGGAAGTGGCCCTCCCTCACAGAAGTTTCTATATAAAGGCGAAATGTGAGCAATTAAAATACAGCCCTGAAGAAGGAAGGAGTTTCTAACACCGAAACTGCTGGCAACAAAAAACCGGAAGCGTGTCAGTCGACTTCTTTCACTATTTTTATACTGGCCCATCGAACCTCATGATCTATATATATATATATATATATATATATATATATATATATATATATATATATATATATATATATATATATATATATATATATATATATATATAAATTGAGAGAGGGAAGCAGGAAAGCAGGCCTAATGCCGGGCGGTGTTTATTTCGGCGGTCGTTACTCAGCAGCCAGCCGAACCAACGAACTCCGATGATGATTACGATCGCGTGAGCCCAGCGATACGATGATGACACCAAACGATGCGTGGGCGAGACGATGCTGATGATAGTGTGTTTGGACACAATAGGGAGAATGACCACTCAAGCAATCAATGTGAAGACAGCGCTCACAATATATATATTTTTTTATTTTATTTATTATTTTTTATTTTTTTAATACTGTACGCCTTTGTCAGGCTCATACAGGCTCACATATATATATATATATATATATATATATATATATATATACTTATATATAAAATATATATATATAATATATATATATATATATATATATATATATATATATATATATATATATATATATATAATATATATATATATATATATATATATATATATATATATAATATATATATATTGAGAGACGACGGTTTGCGTGGCCGTTTATTCCAACGCTCGGGCCAAGGAAGAAGATCAAGCGGTGATGATGATTATTTACAAGTGATGATGATGCCGAGCCCATCGGGGCTAGCACTGATGATAGTGGGTGATTACGAAGAAGCGTCCGTAACATAACGCAAAGTACTGGGAGCGTAGTCACTGGGTCTCACATAATTTCCCCTCCGCGAGCGGAAGCGGCCTCCTGGCCGCGAGTCAGTCGGTGGTACGGCGGTTGAATGGCTTCAGGCGGGATACATGAACGATTTCAGTGCCACGGCGACGGCGGTCTGTAGGCGGAGTTACCGGCGTGATGCGATAATTGACAGGAGAAGTCTCTTCTAAGATTTGGTATGGGCCAAGAAAACGGTGGAGGAACTTCTCGCACAGTCCGGGGACGCGAACGGGTGTCCATAGCAACACTTCATCCCCGGGACGGAACCGCACAGAGCGATGCTTCACGTCGTAGCGGGTTTTCCGTTCGTGCTGCCTAATTTCTGTTCGACGTCGCGCGAGGTCTCGACAGTGGGCGAGCCGCGAAACGTACTGCTCATGCGATGGTGCATCAGAGGCGACAGGAGCGTAGAAAAAACTGGATTCAAAAGTAATCGTTGGGGAGCGGCCAAAGACGAGAAAGAACGGTGAATAGCCGGTAGTCTTTTGCTTTGCGGAGTTGTAAGCGAAGGTTACAAAGGGTAAGATAACGTTCCAGTTGCGATGATCAGGACTAATATACATGGAGAGCATGTCCGACAGTGTTCGATGAAAGCGCTCAGTCAGACCATTCGTCTGGGGATGGTAGCTGGACGTTGTTTTGTGGGCCGTGTTCGAAGCACGCAGAAGCTCTTCAACAACGGTTGAGAGAAAAACCCTGCCGCGGTCGCTCAGAAGGACGCGTGGAGCTCCATGGCGCAAAATAATGTTGTGCAGGATGAAGTCTGCCACTTCTGCGGCGGTGCCAGAGCGAATAGGCGCAGTTTCGGCGTACCTAGTCAAATGATCTACAGCCGTAACTATCCATCGGTACCCAGATTGGGTCGCAGGTAGCGGCCCATACAAGTCAATGCCCACGGTCTCAAAGGGAGCCGAAGGACAAGGAAGAGGCTGCAGTAGTCCGGTCGGCGGAGTAGTCGAACGTTTGCGGTGCTGGCAAGAGGCGCACGAGCCGACGTACTTGGCCACAGCTGCAGAGAGGCCAGGCCAAAAGTAGCGGCTACGTATTCGCTCGCATGTTTTTGCGACGCCAAGGTGCCCGGCGGTTGCTGCATCGTGATATTCTTCGAGGATACGACGTCGAAGTGGACCAGGTACTACAGGGACCCATTTGTTGCCATTGGGATGGTAATTTTGGCGGTAAAGTACACCATGGAGGAGTTGAAACTTGGTGAGTTGACGACGTGCACGGCTGGTCGGAGGCGGCACACGGCCGTCGAGGTAGTCCATGATGGGGCGGCAGTATGCGTCTGCTCGCTGTAGCGAGGGCAAGTCACCGTGTCCAGCAGAGCTAGGGAAAGTGATGGGTGCCAAAGGGACATCGTGGTCGAGGCTTTCCTGGAGAGCAGTCGACGGAGAAGACAATGGGCAACGAGACAGAGCGTCTGCGTCCGTATGCTTCTTTCCGGACTTATACGTCACGGAAAAATCATATTGTTGGAGGCGGAGAACCCAGCGACCAAGGCGCCCAGACAAGTTTTTCATGGAAGATAACCAGCATAGTGCATGGTGATCTGTGACCACTGTAAAGTGACGGCCATGGAGGTAAGGCCGGAATTTTTGAACAGCCCAAACGATGGCAAGGCATTCCTGTTCTGTAATGGAGTAATTCTTCTCGGCGGGTGTCAACGAACGACTAGCATAGGAAACGACCCTCTCCCGGAGTTGAGCATCACTTTGAAGGAGAACAGCGCCGATTCCGTGGCCACTTGCGTCTGTGTGGAGGATAGCGGGCTTGCTTTCATCAAAGTGGCAGAGTACCGGGCTAGACGTTAAGGCGGCTTTCAATGCCTCAAAGGCTTGTTGGCACTCATTCGACCAAACGTAAGCTACGCCGGACTGTAGGAGCTGGTTGAGGGGGGCCGCAATGGTGGCAAAGTTCCGGACAAAGCGACGGAAATACGAGGCCAACCCGAGAAAACTGCGCAGATCTTTTTGTTGGCATGGACGCGGAAATCCGACAACAGCAGCGATTTTGTCGGGGTCGGGTCGTATCCCGTCCTTGCTAACGACATGTCCGAGTACCTTGATATTTTTGGTCGCAAAACGACATTTTTTTGAGTTGAGCTGTAGTCCAGCATTGGAGATGCACGTAAGCACTTCGTCCAAGCGTTGGAGATGCTCAGCAAATGTCGAGGAAAAGACAACCACGTCGTCAAGATAGCAGAAACAGGTCTTCCATTTTAGTCCTCTGAGGACTGAGTCCATCATCCGCTCAAAAGTTGCCGGGGCATTGCACAAGCCGAACGGCATGACATTAAATTCATATAGGCCGTCGGGAGTAGCAAACGCCGTCTTTTCCTTGTCGGACTCGTGCATCGGTATCTGCCAGTAACCAGAACGCAAGTCAAGGCTCGAAAAGTACTCGGCTCCTTGAAGGCAGTCCAGGGCGTCGTCGATCCGCGGCATAGGATACACATCCTTTTGGGTAATTTTGTTGAGGGCCCGATAATCTACACAAAAACGCACGGAACCATCCTTTTTCTCCACCAGGACGACTGGGGAAGACCAAGGACTGGATGAGGGCCGAATAACGTTACGCTGCAGCATATCGTTCACGTTCTCCTCAATTACTTGCCGTTCTGATGGGGAGACTCGGTACGGGCGGCGGTGAACAATAGTTGATCCATCAGTTTTGATGCGATGCGTAGCTGCAGGGGTGCGAGGAAGGAACTTTGAATGGGTGTCGAACGAGGCACGGTGCTTGTGTAAAAGTTCCAGTACTGAAGATTTCTGGGATGGGGTAAGGTCCGGACCGATGGATACCGCAAGAGACGGCGTAGAGGAAACGGTCGTGGAAGGCCCACTGCCTGTGGAAAGAGTACCAGACGGAAGGATGGACACGGCGTCGGCAGAAACAGAAGCAATCGCACAGCCTTGCGGGAGCAGAACCGCTTCGGAGGTCGTATTACGCACAGGGATAAAGGCGCGCCCTCGGGAAAATCGTACCAGACAAGCGGCTACTGCAAGACCTCGTGAAAGGAGGCGGCCGCACGGAATGGCCAGTACATCGCCGTCAACGATTTTGTCAGCGGAAACTGAAAGAATGTGCTCTTGGCGGGCGGGCACAACGTGATCGGTACGTAGCACCAGACGAGGCGTACTTGTTTCCGGGACAGCTGAGTGATGAACGTCTGTGATGCTAATAGCAGGAGTGCGGCAACAAATAACAGCGGAAGTCGACGAAAGAAAGTCCCACCCAAGAATAAGCTTATAGGGGCACTCCGAGATCACCGCACACTGAATGTGATGACACAGCCCATCGATAGAAACGCGTACCGTGCAGAATGCAGAAGGTTGGATGGACGTGTCGTTCGCACCACGTAATAAATGGCCACTGTATGGGGTTTTTACCTTTCGTAGTCTCTTACAAAAGTCAGCTCGAATAATAGAAATACTTGCTCCAGTGTCCACCAAAGCTCCGATATCGTTACCTTCAACTGATACTAACAACAAGTTCGATGGGTGTTCTGGAGGAGTTGCTAATTTACCGATAGATGCAGTTTCCCCTCCAAAAACTGCATGACTTAGTTTTCCGAGAGGTGGGTGGGGTCATGCACGACAGGGCGAAGCGGAGACACAGATCGTCGAAATGGGGATGGGGAACGACGTCGCGACGCACGAGAATTGGTCGGGGACTCGGAAGTGGCAGGAGGAGAGGACCGCCGTGGCGGAGATGGGTAACCCCTCTGGCGGTAGTCGTAACGAAGGTTTGGTCGGTCACGTTCGTACGTGTCGTAGCCACGTCGCTCATCAATTAAACGCCTCCTACAGAACCGCGAAATGTGCCCGCGAATTCCGCAGTAGAAACACACCGGCCGGTTGAAAGAGGGCTGAGGGCGCTGCGGTCGCCATGCTGGATAGTAAGGCTGCGGCCCAGGGACCGGGTTGACCGCTGCCACATAGCCAGGAACTGGTTGGGCGGGGACGCCTGCCACGGACAGAGGCGGCCTGCCAGCCACTTCGGAATAGGATGGCGTGACTGGAGGAGGGGTAAGATCTGCGGGAAGTCTTCCGTGAGTACACGCGGCAAGCTCCTCTCTAATGATCTCTCGCAGGTTAGGTGTAGACGAGTAGGGACTGGTAGAAGAGACGTGCACAGAGGTGCGGCCGTCAAGTTCTTCCCGGATGAGTTCGCGTATTAGAGCTCGGAGGTCCTCATCGCCGCTGTTGCGGGCCATGGTACCCTGCTGGAGACGGAGCGACTGAAGTTTGTCCAGGCGTTGGCACGTTGTCCTCACATCCGAAACGGTAGTCGGGTTCTGAAGGGCCAGGGCATTAAAGGCGAACTGGCCGATCCCTTTCAAGATGTGGCGTACGCGATCAGCCTCCGTCATGTCTTTGTTGACCTTTCGGCACAGGGCCACAACATCTTCAATGTACGACGTGTACGTCTCACAAGGATGTTGGAATCGTCCCTCCAGCTTCTTTTTCGCGATGTCTGAGCAGGCCGAGGAAGAACCAAAAATCTGGCGCAGCTGGGTGGTGAAATCGTTCCAGTCATCAATGCGGTGCACATTGTTCCGGAACCACGTTTTGGCCACTTCGTCCAGGGACCACGAGACGTTTTCAAGCTTCGCGCGGTCGTCCCACCTGTTAAAGGCGCTGACGCGTTCGAAGGTATCAAGCCACTCGTCAACGTCCTCATTACGAAGGCCAGCGAACATCGGTGGATCCCGCTGGCGGCTGGTGACGAAGTACGGTGGGACGGCGGCTGAGCCCGCCCCACCGGTTCCGCTGCCGGTTCCACTGCCGGTACCGCTGCCGGTTCCGGTGGCACGTTCCGCTGTCATAGGCATGGCGTCTCGCAGCAGGCGACGACCCGAACGGAGCTCCAGGGGTACACTCAGAGATGGAGGACGAGGGACCAAGACGCACGCTCCACCACTTGAGAGACGACGGTTTGCGTGGCCGTTTATTCCAACGCTCGGGCCAAGGAAGAAGATCAAGCGGTGATGATGATTATTTACAAGTGATGATGATGCCGAGCCCATCGGGGCTAGCACTGATGATAGTGGGTGATTACGAAGAAGCGTCCGTAACATAACGCAAAGTACTGGGAGCGTAGTCACTGGGTCTCACAATATATATATATATATAATATATATATATATATATATATATATATATATATATCATTATTAGCCTATATACGCTCACTGCAGGGCAAAGGCCTTTCCCATTATTCTCCAAGTACCTCGGTCCTGTGCCAACTGTGACCAATTTATCCCCGCAAACTTCATAATCTCATCTGCCCATCTAACTTTCTTCCGCCCCCTACAACGCTTGCCTTCTCTAGGGATCCACTCTGTTACCCGTAATGACCAGCGGTTATCTTGCCTTCGCATTACATGCCGTGCCCACGTCCATTTCTTCTTCCTAATCTCTACTAATATGTCCTTAACACGTGTATGTTCCGTGACCCACTCCACTCTCTTCTTGTCCCTTAATGTTACACCTATCATTTTACGCTCCATTGCCCGCTGAGGCGTTCTGAATTTCAGTTGAACCCTCTTAGTAAGCCTCCAAGTTTCTGCCCCGTAGGTGAGTACCGGTAAGATGCAGCTGTCATACACTTTTTTCTTCAGCGACAATGGTAGGCTGCTATTCATTATCTGAGAATACCTGCCGTATGCACCCCCCCCCTATTCTGATCCTTCTAATTATCTCTGCCTAGTGGTTGGGATCTGGGGTCACAACTTGGCCAAGTAGATATATTCGCTTACCACTTCCACTGCCTCGCCACCTGTCTCAAACCACTGTGCTGTCCCGAAATGATTGATCATTATTTTAGTTTTCTGCATAATAATTTTCAGGCCCACGGTTCTACTCTGTTCGTCCAGTGCGGAAAGCATTCTTTGCAATCCGTCCCCAGAGTTACTTAGCAAGGCAATGTCATCAGCAAATATGAGGTTACTGAAGTATTCTCCATTTACCCTTACTCCAACCTGTTCCCAATCCAACGTTCTTAATACTTCTTGTAAACATGCTGTGAGTAATATTGGAGAGATTTTGTCTCCTTGTCTGACACCCTTACTTATAGCTATTTTGCTGCTCTCTTTATGGAGGATGATGGTAGTTGTGGATCCATTGCAGATATCCTCTAGTATTCTTACATTATGCTCATCTACCCCCTGGTTCCGTAATGCCTGAACGACAGCTAGAGTTTCGACCGAGTCAAATGCTTTCTCATAATCTATGAAGGCTATATATAGGGGTTCAGTATACTCAGCGCACTTCTCTATCACCTGATTGATCGTGTGAATATGGTCCATTGTTGAATAACCTTTACGGAACCCTGCTTGTTCTTTAGGTTGACTGAAATCTAAGGTTGCAGAGATTCGGTTATTGATTACCTTGGTAAATACCTTGTAGACGACTGACAGTAAGCTGATAGGCCTGTAATTTTTCAAGTCCTTCATGTCGCCTTTTTTATGAATTAAGATGATGTTGGCGTTCTTCCAAGATTCCGGTACCATTGCGGTCATTAGGCATTGCGTATACAGGTTTGCCAGTTTTTCAAGTACAATTTCTCTGCCATTCTTCAAGAGGTCTGCTGTTATCTGATCCTCACCAGCTGCTTTGCCCCCTTTCATTTCTTTCAAAGCCTTCCTTACTTCTTCTGTCGTTACTGGTGGGATGTCTATCTCCTCTGAACTACTGTCTCGTTCGACATTATACTGGATGTCCCGGCTACTGTACAAATCCCTGTAGAACGCCTCGGCCACTGTGAATATTTTATCCCTATTTGGGATGACATTGCCTTCATATAAGCGGCTTGACTCCATTGAACGTGCGTTAAGCGGGAAATTAGATGAGGTGGCCGATCTTGTCTTGGAAAGGATCACAACTAAGCTGGAAACAAACCCTGGTCTCGCTGTAGAAGGCGTAAACAAGGAAATTGCAGAGTTCAAGACTAGCCTATCGTTCTTCAACGAAACGGTCGAAAGATTGAAGGAAGAGCAAGTCAGGCTCAAAGCGGAGAACAAGGCCTTGGCAGCACGCAATGAATCTCTGGAAAAAAGGGCTGCGGAACTTGAGCAATAGTCAAGAAAAAACAACGTTGAAATCAAAGGAGTTCCGTGCACCAAAGGCGAAGTTGCATCAGCCTAATGGAAGCAATCGGAGAAAAAATTGAGTGTCCTGTGACAAAGGACGACCTTGATGTTGTCCATCGAGTGCCGTCCAAATCCGCCTCAAAACACATCATAGCTCGATTCACTTCTCGCGCAAAGAAAGCGGAATTCATCGCTAAAGCGCGAAAGGCCCGCCTGCAAACAAACTACATCGGCTTTCAAGGAACTGACACCCAGGCCGTATATGTGAACGATCACCTCACTCAGGGAAACAAGCAACTGTTTGCCAAAGCTCTTGCTTTGAAGAAAGAAAATGCATGGCAGTTTCTCTGGACAGATGATTGCGTCATCAAGGCCCGTCAGACAACAGAAAGCCGAGTGTTCGGAATTAGGGACGAAGATGATCTTGAAATTTTCCGCCGCTCGACACCCGCCGTGAGTCAGATGCCAAATGAACAGGTACCTTCGTAGTACGATGACGGGTGATCAGTTGTGACTTCACAACAACCATAATGGCATACATCGACACTAAACTGCTTCCGTCCTTATCAACTAAAAACTCCCACTCTATAATCCAATTTAATACCCGCCGCCTCAGGAAACACCACGACGAATTTCAAGCACTCTTATCTTCCGTACCCTATCCTTTTTCGGTTGTCTGTGTATCAGAAACGTGGCTCACCGACTCCGATAAGAATATTTACGGTTTTCAATCGTATACTCCCGAATTTTGTCACCGTCAAACATCAACTTATGGTGGTTCTGCTATTTTTGCGTTATCAAGCATTAGATATAAGCGTAGACATGACCTTCATCTCGAAGTACAAGACTGCGAATCGGTGTGGGTAGAAGTAGAGAATTCGTGTTTCGGCGTTGATAGTAAAAACATAATATTCGGCAGCATATATAGGTCACCTAGCTCCTCCCTCCCAGATTTTTGCACAGCATTAGACAAACCTTTTCATACACTCTCACATCAAAACAAAAATGCCGTTATATATGGTGACATTAATATTAATCTACTAGACAACTCCTCTCACGAAGATTACACCAACTGCTTTCAAGGTAATGGCTTTCAATCATTAGTCAATATACCAACCCGCTGTCCACCCAACTATCCAGGAACTGTCATTGACCATGCTTTGACGAACTTATTTTGTACTCCTGAAGCTTATATCATACGTACAAGCATCACTGATCACTATCCAGTTTTACTTCGTTTTAACTCTCCCAATTACATAAGAACTAATGAATTTTCGAAATCTATATTCGACAACAAACTATTTCTCGAAGAAATCCAAAACGCTGACTGGACACCAGTAACATGTCTTAAAAACGCACAAAGTTGCTATACTGAATTTAGTTCAATGATTACCACTTGCATAGAACGCTGCACATCAACTGTACTTTGTCGAAAAAATTATTCATGCCCGCAAAACCCGTGGATTACACCGTCCTTGTCAAAGCGCTTGCGCAAAAAAGACAACCTTTATCGCAAAGTTAAGAAACGGCCGTTCAGTATCCACCTAAAAGAGCGCTACAAAAAATATTGCAACGAACTAAACTGTTTGTTGAAACAAACCAAAAAGGACTACTATAAATATAAGATACTAGAGACGGGTAATAATGCTTCCAAGCAGTGGCGTTTATTAAACAATTTCCTTAACAGCACCCCTGCAAAAAGTGCCCCCACCGAAATACAGCTTGGCGAAGAAGTACTTACAACGCCCAAAGATATTGCGACTGCTTTTAGCACTTACTTTAGCTATTCACCCAGCGCACCAGCCACGAGTTATGACGATAGTTTGCATCATGCATCACAGTCATTCTTTCTTTATCCTACGACACCGAGTGAAGTGCGTACGACGATAGCTAATCTCAAAATTACCAGACCAGGCCTCGATAACATTCACGCGACTTGTATCAAAGGAATTGCCGATTTTTTTCACATACTTTTGCTTACATCATCAACCTTATGTTCACAAACGCCGCATTTCCTCACGAATTAAAGCAAAGTAATATAACGCCGGTATTTAGGAAAGGAAATAAGGCAATTATTAGTAATTATCGACCAATTTCGATTCTTCCATTCCTAAGCAAAGTGGTAGAAAAGCTAATCGAACAGCGGCTTTCGAACTACCTCCAGAAATTTCGCCTCTTGACACCAAGACAATTCGGATTCCGCCGTGGTCTGTCGACTAACCTTGCCCTAACAGCATTAAGAGATAAATTTAAAACCGAAATAGATAAAGGAAAATATGTTGGGTCCGTTTTTATTGACTTTACTAAGGCCTTTGACAGTATTAACCACGACATACTTTATTGTAAACTGGCATCATTAGGTATAAATGGTCCCGCACTACAGCTTCTCCGCAATTACTTACATAATCGTATGCAAACAGTTAACATATCAGGGGTTCTCTCCGACGCGAAAACTGTAAACAAAGGTATGCCCCAAGGATCCATTCTTGGCCCCTTATTATTTCTGATTTATATTAACGACCTGCCGAATTGTCTGACATCCGAAACCGACTGCATTTTGTACGCCGACGACACCACCATTTTCACATCCCAAGAAAAACTTTCCAGTGTTATTTCACAGCTGAACCATGACCTCGCCAGCATTTCTTACTGGTGTCACAATAATCAGTTGTTGATTAATCCATTTAAGACAAAATGTATGGTTTTTAGCACGCCCACTAAGCCTCGTGACGATCTCAACCCTGTGTACATCAATAATCACGCCATCATACCGACTGATGAATGCACATTCTTAGGAATTGAACTTGACCGTTTTCTGAAATTTGATGCACACATTAATCTAATCAGGAAGAAAGTTGCATGTGGTGTTCGGGTACTAATAAAACCGCGCCATTACTTTGAGAAACGGATTCTAATCACCTTATACTATGCTTTTTTTCCACAGTCACATAAACTATTGTATTGGGTCATGGGGTCTGACTTACAACTCCCACATAGCACCATTACAGCAAATTCAAAACCGGGTACTGCGTATAATCACCTGTAGTCGTTTTAATGCTCCCATTTCCCCCCTTTTTCTTGATCTTAAACTTCTTCCGATTACTGACACCATAGCACTTAACGTTGCCACAACTGCCTTTCGCCTTTTCAATGAACGCGATCTTCTCTATATTATTGGCAGAACTAAACTAGAAAACACTAACCAAACTCGTTTTTCATTGCAAAATAACTTTTTACTTCCAAAGGTACGCACGAAATACGGTAAACAGACATTCGTTTTTACTTCGATCAAAATATGGAACGAGCTACCTCATACGGTTAAAACACAAGTACGTCCATCAACATTTAAACATTTTCTCCGATCATTTTTGACGAACCATCACATAGACTTTTGACGTGCGCATTCACATTTCGCCTAGTGCAGTGGTTTTTTTTGCACACCTAAGCATTGCATTTATACAACTGCTATGTATGTATTTAAATATTCCTGGGTTAGTTCTTTGAATGCTATGTGCTTTATTTGTTCAATATGTTCCTTGTTTATTCCTAAAATATCCAATGTTAACACATTCACTCTTTACGCGTACTCTCGTTATAAAAATTAGGTATCATTCCTGCTGGCAGCTGCAATTAAGCTGTTTTTGTGTATGCTATCAATAACAAAGGGTCCCACTACAGTTCATTACTCTGGGACCCCTTTCTGTATTGACTCTATTCTGGTGATGTACCATTGTGTAACGACAATAAAGTTCTAAAGTTCATATCTTTAAGTGCATACATCTGATTTTTCCCTACGCCAAGACGCCTCTTCACAGCTTTCAGGCTACCTCCGTTCTTTACAGCGTATTCGGTCCTCTCCATATTATACTTCCGTATGTCAGCTGTCTTACGCTTACTGATTAACTTCGAAAGCTCCGCTAGTTCTTTCTGTCAGCTGCGTTAGAGATTGTCATGGTTTGCGATTTCCTAAATAGATCTTTCGTCTCCTGTGAAAGTTTGCCAGTATCCTGTCTAGCCATAGTGCCCCCGACTTCTACTGCACACTCCGTGATAATACGTGTAAGGTTGTCGCTGGCTTCCTGTGTCGTAAGCTCGGCTTCCTCGTTTAGAGCTGAATATCGGTTCTGCAGCGATATCCTGAATTCCACTTTACGTCTTACTGTTAGCTCATTTGTCGGCTTCTTTCGTACTAGCTTGTTGCGGTCCCTCCTCAGGTCTAGCCTACTTCGAGATCTTACCATACGGTGGTCACTACACCTTACCCTTCCGAGTACTTCCACATCCTGAACGACGCCAGGGTTATCGCATAATATGAGGTCTATTTCATTTTTATGCTCCCCATTCGGACTCCTCCAGGTCCACTTCCGACTCTCCCGTTTACAGAAGAAGGTATTCATTATTAGTAGGTTATTACGTTCTGCAAACTCAACTAGTAGGTCCCCCCTGCTATTTCTACAGCCCAGACTATAGTTCCCAACTGCCTTGTCTCCAGCCTGATTCTTGCCTACTTTAGCATTGAAGTCCCCCATAACTACGGTATACTGTGTTTTTACTTTAGCCATTGCCGATTCCACATCTTCATAGAAGCGTTCCACTGCTTGGTCGTCGTGGCTGGATGTGGCCGCGTAGCCCTGCACTACCTTGAGCTTAAGCAACAGCGCAAAATGCAAGGACTAGGAAAGAAGCACAGACAAGCGCTGTCTGTGCTTTTTTTTGCGCTGTTGTGTAAGGTCAGAATGAACCAACCGGCCCCAGTCGAGACGCTAATTCAGTTAACTACCTTGAGCTTGTACCTCTTATTGAGCCTAATTACAAGACCTGCTGCCCTTTCGTTAATGCTATAGTATTCCTCTATGTTGCCAGCTATGCTTTTATTGACTAGAAATCCCACTCCCAGTTCTCTTCTGTCCTCTAGACCCCGGTCATAAGACGTGTCCATTTTTCAGCACCGTGAAGACTTCGCCTGCTCTCCTAACCTCGCTAAGCCTTATTGCATCCCATTTTATGCCCTCTGATTCCCTGAAGAACACCTCGAGACTCGCTTCGCTAGATAAGGTTCGCGCGTTAAACGTTGCCAGGTTCAGATTCCATTGGCGGCCTGTCCGGATCCAGGGTCTTAGCACCCTCTGCTGCGTCACAGATCTGACCGCCGCCTTGGTCAGTTGCTTCGCAGCCGCTGGGGACTGAGGGCCGTGGGTTAATTGGCGTATTCATGAGAGGTTGTGGCCGTTACTACCAGGGTGGCCAATCCTGCTCTGGTGAGGGAGTGCATTACCGGCAATGGTCGCCGGGGTCAGGCCGCACCCCAAGCCCCTTTGTGCAATTCCATCAATACCCTGATTTTTTTAAAAAAATCCGGTGGGCATTGTCCGGCACCGGGATTCGTACCACGGCCCTTCTAAAAACACGAGGCGGATGCTTTACCTCTACGCCATCGCTGCACCCTATGCACGCTATGCGCTGCACCGTATGACCATGCGTATAGCGAGTCAGAAATGGAAAGAAGAGGCTCGTTGAATGAAGACAGAAACAAGAGTAGGCAGTCGAGAAAGCCGAGGAAAGCACAGGGGAAGATGTGGTAGGTGACCTTGTTCTTCTTAAAACAGATATATTTTTTTTTGAAACCGTGGGGTCGAGGTCGTTTTGAGGTCGTGGGCTCGGATCCTACCCGGTGGGCATGTTTTTCTCCACTTTCTTTCTTTCTTTCAAAAAATATACCTATTTCAAGAAGAACAAAATAACCCACCAGCCCCGCCCCCTATGCTCTCTCTGGTCTTTTCGACCGCCCGCCCCCACTTCTGTCTTCATTCAACAAGCCCCTATATCTTTGACGTGCCACGAAATCTAGACGACACACAGGCTCCGAAGCACGTAATATATATATATATATATATATATATATATATATATATATATATATATATATATATATATATATATATATATATATATATATATATATATATAGGGTTTGGAAATGAGGGGCTCGTTAGGAAATACAGAAAGAAATGCCGGCAGTCTACAACGCCAAAGAAGGCATAGGGGAAGGTTAGACAATTTTTTTTACCGTTAGTGACGTTACATTATTATCAATTTTTATTAATTACATGAGAACGAAAGAAAGAAAAACACGCGCCCAGAGTGGGGACCGAACCCACGCCTTTCGATTAGATCTCGAATGCCTTACCAATTCGGCTATCTGGGCGACTGTGTTCTGCTTCACTTTCTGGGGTATTTATATTCACTGCAACTGTATCTGACGCTTGAGGGTGGTAGCCAGAGCCACTCAGACTACACGGGGAGAAGGGGACCTTCTTTTTCAACCCCCGGGGCGTGACGCGAACGTCTACCGCCTGTCATGAGCGGTCAACTGGCGGGAAACCCTCTTATGCTACCTTGGCATCAAGGCTGCCAGAACCGATGCCCTCGCTAAGCTTTCGCGCTATAATAGGGTTTGGAAATGAGGGGCTCGTTAGGAAATACAGAAAGAAATGCCGGCAGTCTACAACGCCAAAGAAGGCATAGGGGAACGTTAGACAATTTTTTTTTACCGTTAGTGACGTTACATTATTATCAATTTTTATTAATTACATGAGAAAGAAAGAAAGAAAAACACGCGCACAGAGTGGGGACCGAACCCACGCCTTTCGATTAGATCTCGAATGCCTTACCAATTCGGCTATCTGGGCGACTGTGTTCTGCTTCACTTTCTGGGGTATTTATATTTACTGCAACTGTATCTGACGCTTGAGGCTAGCATAAGAGGGTTTCCCGCCAGTTGACCGCTCATGACAGGCTGTAGACGTTCGCGTGACGCCCCGGGGGTTGAAAAAGAAGGTCCCCTTCTCCCCGTGTAGTCTGAGTGGCTCTGGCTACCACCCTCAAGCGTCAGATACAGTTGTAGTAAATATAAATACCCCAGAAAGTGAAGCAGAACACAGTCGCCCAGATAGCCGAATTGGTAAGGCATTCGAGATCTAATCGAAAGGCGTGGGTTCGGTCCCCACTCTGGGCGCGTGTTTTTCTTTCTTTCTTTCTCATGTAATTAATAAAAATTGATAATAATGTAACATCACTACCGGTAAAAAAAAATTGTCTAACCTTCCCCTATGGCTTCTTTGGCATTGTAGACTGCCGGCATGTCTCTCTGTATTTCCTAACGAGCCCCTCATTTCCAAACCCTATTATCGCGCGAAAGCTTAGCGAGGGCATCGGTTCTGGCAGCCTTGATGCCAAGGTAGCATAAGAGGGTTTCCCGCCAGTTGACCGCTCATGACAGGCTGTAGACGTTCGCGTCACGCCCCGGGGGTTGAAAAAGAAGGTCCCCTTCTCCCCGTGTAGTCTGAGTGGCTCTGGCTACCACCCTCAAGCGTCAGATACAGTTGTAGTAAATATAAATACCCCAGATAGTGAAGCAGAACACAGTCGCCCAGATAGCCGAATTGGTAAGGCATTCGAGATCTAATCGAAAGGCGTGGGTTCGGTCCCCACTCTGGGCGCGTGTTTTTCTTTCTTTCTTTCTCATGTAATTAATAAAAATTGATAATAATGTAACGTCACTAACGGTAAAAAAAAAATTGTCTAACCTTCCCCTATGCCTTCTTTGGCGTTGTAGACTGCCGGCATTTCTTTCTGTATATATATATATATATATATATATATATATATATATATAAGAAGACCGGATCCCTGGAATAATGAATCATCATGATGAGTACGTAAAGCAGTGATGATGATAAACCACCATGCACAAACTAGTGTTGATAATTATTTACTGCTTAATCTTAATCATCAGCTCACGCTTATCAGCAGTTGTTTGATAGTAAAAAAATGATCCAACTAATTTCACCTCCTCGCACGTGGGGAAGATTTGTCTGTGTAATGACGATTGTATGCAAATTTGTCTTCGTAATGACGACTGAAGAGCTCAATCATGACACTTGGACAATGTCGATGCCACGTGTACAGCGGTCAGTGGGACTATCGAAGGGGCTGGCGCGTAGGTTTACCGGGGAGCTTTCGTTGATTCGTAGTGTGCACCCATAAAACGATGGAGAAATCGTTCACACAAACGAAGCCTACGAGCAGGAGTTAAAAAAAGCACGTTGTCTCTAGGACGAAAAAAAAATGAGCGATGCATCGAGTCTCGTTCCAGTCTCGTTCCCGAATTTCCATCCAGAAACGCGAATCTGGCGCCCGCGTTTGACGCGCTAAGTGTAGTGTTCGTATGTGGGAAACCGGTGTGGACAGAAGCATAGAAAAAAGTTTAATCGACAATGCTGGATGTGGATTAAGAAAGTTTAATCGACAAATCATCCAGAGATGAGGAAGACCGGCGAGCACCTAGTTTTGTGCTGTACAGAAGTATTTTATGCGAAGGTAACAAAGAGCAGCATTACGTACGTATTGTCCCTGAACATCGAGTCATGTAACTGCCCCACAATTTTAGGATGTTGTCCAATTGAAGGCATAAACAAATCGATGCGACGGGACTCCCAGGGCAGAGACGGACAAGGAACAGGCTACAGAAAGCCGGCAGGTATGGTATAGCGCTGACGGTGCTGGTATCAAGAGCCGCAGCTGGCGTGATTCTCAAGACCCGCAGAAAGGCCAGACCAAGAGTAGCGGCTTCTGATCCGGTCATGGGTAATGTCTTAGGAGAGATGTGAAGCTGCTGCGGCATCATCATACGCTATATGAATCCAGCGTTGGAGGGAACGAGACACGATAGGGACCCACTTGCGGCCACTGGGCCGTAATTGCGCCAGTAGAGTGCGCCTTCCAGAACCTTGAAACTTTGTTGGTGAGAAAGAGATGTTTTGAAGCGACAGAGGACACCTGACATGGGGAACTATGGGGCTACCAACAGTCCACAGCTATTTCCAGTGACGGCCAATATTGTAGTGGGACGATTTGGGTATAGCTGATGGTGGTCCGGTGAAATTGTGGTGGTTGAGAGGTTCCGAATAGGTGGTGCTGAAGGAGGGGTCAATGGGCATCGCGACATGAAATCTGCATCTGTGCATTTCTAGCCTAATGTATAAATATTTGTTAAGCTATACAAATGGATGTAGAAAATCAAATGACCCATGCTTCCCGTCAGCAATCAATGGACACCAAAATGGTCCAGGCGTCTGGACAGCCATGAAAAATTATGGTGATCGGTTACTACCACAATATGACGGCTCTGCATGAAAAGACGAAACTTTTGCGGACGAAGAGCAATGGCACAAACCTCCTCTTCAGTTATCCTGAAAATTTTAAGCCCGTGTCTTTTATTTATTTATTTATTTTATTTATTTCAAAATACTGCAACCCAGGGAGGGTTATAGCAGGAGTGGGTACAAAAGTTTTTGTACAATGCAGATGTGGGATCAGTGTAATGTATCTACACCGGGTTAGGAAAACTAAAACAAGAAAACCAAATAATACATATTAATTACATCGAAAGCAACACACATACAGTAGCAAAATTTAAACAGTTATATTTTACAGAGGCGCCATACACTATAATACAATGGGAAGACAGTGATGACGTGAACACTATTGCGATTATTGCGATTAGACCACTGTCAAAAATTGCTGCTGCGGCTGTGCACGAACAGAGCCAGGCAGGGCATTCCACCACTCTATGGTGCGGGGAAAGAAACTGTATTTGAAAATATCGGTTCGGGCAAATATTGATATCAGGTTAAGATAGTGATGGCTTCGCGTTGATAATGGTCTCGAAAATGTGAAGTGAGTATCGCTATAAGGCGAGTGCACGGCAGAATGTAACAATTTTAACGACTCGATGCGCCTGCGTTCGGCAAGTAGGGTTAGATTAAGAGACAGCAAAGCAGAGGTGGGCGAAAAATGTCTGTCATAACAGCGGCATATAAATCGAATGGCTTTTCTTTGAACTGATTCGATTTTATTAATTTCGAGCTGCTTGTGCGGGTTCCACACGGGTGAGGCGTATTCGATTATTGGGCGGATTAATGACTTGTACATAATGAGTTTAGTATCTTTAGGAGCTTTAGCTAAAACACGACGTAAATATCCAAGTTTTTTAAGGCTTTAGCAGTTATGTAGTCTATGTGTTTCGCCCATGATAATTTATTGTCAAAGATAACGCCAAGATACTTGTAATTATTTACCCTAGACAGCGTGCAGTTGTTAAACGAGTAGCAGAACTGGGAAGAGGATATGCTGGTAGTGAAGGTTAGTATAACAGTCTTATTAAAATTAATTTTCATCTGCCATTTACTGCACCAGGAACAGAAGTTAGCAAATGATTCGTTGAGAACTTGGTGATCGTTTTGCGAGTTGATTACTTGATATAACACGCAATCATCTGCATAAAGTCGTATACTGGAATTTATGTTACTCGGAAGATCATTAATATACAAGAGAAATAACAGTGGTCCAAGGACTGAGCCTTGTGGAACTCCTGAAGAGACATCCATAGTAGAAGATTCAGCAGAATTAAAACAAACAGATTGTGTGCGCTCGGAAAGAAAGTTAGAAATCCATTGAACAAGAGAAGGGTTTTTAGTATTGCGTTTAATTTACACAGTAATTTAGAATGAATGACGGTGTCAAAAGCTTTTGAAAGGTCTATGAATATGGCATCTATTTGGCTTCCGGAGTCCATGCTGCGAGATATGTCGTGTGTAAATTCTACCAGTTGCGTTACAGTACTGAAACCACGACGAAAACCGTGCTGAACTTTTGAAAGTATGGAATTTGACTCAAGGTACTCCATTATATGTTTAAAAATTATATGTTCGATAAGCTTACATGAGTGATAGGTTATAGAGATGGGCCTGTAGTTCGAGAACAGTTGTCGATCGCCCGCTTTAAAGAACGGAAGTACCTTCGCATGTTTCCATGCTAAAGGGACAGTGGCGGTGGACAGCGATTTCTGAAAAATGATGGTGAGGTAACGGGATGTCCAAAGTGAGTAGCGAACGAGAAATGCTTTCGGGATATTATCCGGTCCCGCGCCTTTTTTAGTATCTAAGTTCAAAATGAGGTTCAGAATCCCTTGCTCACTCACTGAAACATCGGTAATGGGAGAATAGCAAGGAGCATTCGAAAACGGAGGAATTACACTGTTATCGTCCGTAAAGACTGAGTTAAAATACGTGTTGAAAGCGTGTGATATCTCTTTAGTATCTGAGAATATTTGGCCTCCGGAAACAAATGAGGTCGGTGTGGTGTAGTAGGTGAAACTGTTTGCCAAAACTTACGTGGATTAGTTTTCAATAAACCCTGCAGCTGGAAACGAAAATAAAAGTCTTTAGCGCTATTAATTTTGGCATGAAGAAGCTCTTTGGCCTTGAGAAAGCGGTCAATGCTCTGACCATTGGTGGATGATTTCTTACGCCGTAGGCGGTTGACTTTACGCGATGCATGTAAAATGTCGCGATTCATCCAAGGAATGTTCGGGTTTATTTCCTTTGTTTTAAGAGGAACGAAGCGATTAATGCAATCTTGAATGACACTTTCAAAGTTTTTTACAAGAATGTTTACATCACCATCGAGATTAAGATTAGAAAATGTATTAAAATTGCCAGCTAAAGTATCGATAATAGAGGTATCGTCAGCCCGGTTGAAATCATGAAACGTTGTATAGACGGTACGAGGTTTAGGTACTGAACAGGGAATTGAAACAAGAACACCTTTGTGGTCCGAGATACCATCAATTATATCATAGGTGACATTTTGCATCAATCTAGAGTTCACAAAAACTAGGTCAAGGATAGCAGTCAGTCTTGTAGGGGAGTGTACTATCTGGGTAAGGTCAAGACTCAAAGATTGGGTGATCAACTCGCGCCCAATTGCAGTGTCGCTACCAGAGTAATTTAACGAGGACCAATCAATGCCTGGGACATTAAAATCCCCCATTAACAATAAGTTACCGTGTTGAAGGTTATGACTCAGCATAAAATGGCTTAAGTTGTGCAATGTATCAATTGGAGAGCCGGGTGGGCGATAGAAAAGACCTATTACTACAGATTGCTTGTGGAGATGAAGTTTACACCAGGCGGATTCTATGTCAGAGGGAGAGGGCAGGATTGAGAATTTAAGGCTTTGACGAAGGAGTAAAGCAACACACCCTCCTTTCCCTATTTGACGATCAGTTCTAACTGCGATATATCCGGGACGGGTGAATTCGGAATCGTAGATGCCGTCATGCAACCAAGTTTCAGTAATCCCAACAATGTCAGGTGAATATACGGACAGAAGAGCAAGCAAGTCTGGAAATTTATTGACAATACTTCTAGCGTTAAGATTTAAAACCACTAGCTTACTATCACAGTCATTGTTTGTCCGTCACCGGGAAGAGGAAGAAGCAACTGCAGATGCTCCAGTCATATTGACAGAACTGCTTCTGTCTTCCCTAATCGACTTCAAATGCTCATCCCACACGTAGCGTTTGCCATCGATATAGACATGGTCATATCGTATTTTGACTGTCGAACCATTTTTGCGGAAAGGCAACGTAGCGCTGAACAGATTCTTTCGTATATTACGTACCCTAAGCGAAAAATCTTCAGTTATGTGATAATTCGATCCTTTAAGTTTTGATGCATTTTTCATGACAAGAACTTTTTCAGTAAAATCCAGAATCTTCATTATGACTGGACGAGGACGTCCATCGCGTGGCTTACCAATACGATGGCAGCGCTCGATGTGCGGACCGGGAATTTCAAGTGATTCCGTTAGCAGCTTGGAAATTTCTGACAGAAGTGTGTCGCTCTTCTCATTGGGATCTTCTGGTAAACCGTGTATTAAAATGTTATTCCTACGAGAATGGCTTTCTAAGTCTTCGTTCTTGGTTTCAAGCCTTGCTAAGGACTGCTTCAGTGAAGCTACCTCGGAACTCAGTTTTTCGCACAAAGGTTTGGAGCCGTTGGTACTGATGGATAATTCCAAGGATGTTACGCGGGTTTCAAGTTCTTCAAAACGAGAATTAAAAG
This sequence comes from Haemaphysalis longicornis, assembly GCF_048455015.1. Taxonomy (NCBI): domain Eukaryota; kingdom Metazoa; phylum Arthropoda; class Arachnida; order Ixodida; family Ixodidae; genus Haemaphysalis; species Haemaphysalis longicornis. The sequence goes on along the minus strand of NW_027526361.1, from coordinate 210,359,171 downwards.
ACTGCTTGATGTCGGCAATATCCTTCGCAATCTGGTTCTGGCCAGCCAGCAGCCTTTCAAGCATGACTGTCGTCTCCGGAGCGGGGGAAGTATCAGTTTTGGAACGAGTTAAGGGGCCAGTTACTGCGGGTGATCCATGCTTTGATTGGTTTAAGGAAGGGGCAGGTTTAGGGGGTCCAGGGTTCAACTCAACGTCCCCGCTCAAGAGAATGCAGATAAAACTGTACAGAACATTCAAACAAGAAAAACGTTTGGGGCAGTAGAGCAGCAGCATAAAGCGATCATCACAGCGAATACCGTAGGCGTTCTTAAGGTAACATACCTGCAGATAGAACAAGCGCCGTTTGAGCAACATGCCGAAGCTGCTGCTGTTCTGCCCACTGAAGAGTGTTGAAGGTTTCCGGTCCTTTATACTGGGACACGAAGATGACGTAATCTTGGGGCAGTCCATCATTGGATGATCAGCGGTGACGTTGGCCCAGAACAGAGCACGCGGCGCGCCATCAGCTGCGCCAACGGACGCACCAAGGCTATCACCTCCAAGGGTGATAGGGCAGTCGGCAGGCACCCGCTTGGCACCCACGTGTCGAGGACTGGACACCGAAGTAGTTGACCGTGATGGAGCAGTACCCGAGAGCGCAGGCCCGGTGAAAGCGAAGAAAATCTGCAGATAGAACAAGCGCCGTTTGAGCAACATGCCGAAGCTGCTGCTGTTCTGCCCACTGAAGAGTGTTGAAGGTTTCCGGTCCACTAGCCGCTTCCCAAAGCAAGAGCCCTCTTTTTGCCCACTGACCTGGTATAACTAGAGCGGTTTTAATGCCATGCCCACAAGCGTCCGCATCGAGAATGATACGCTTCCTCTCCTCAAAATGGGCGACCACTGCCCCTAATCTGAGAGCCGAATTCAGAGCTTCAAAAACATGTACAGTCACCGCATCAGACATAAGGTGTGCCAGCCTCCATTGACTGGTTAAGACAGAAACCAATCCCATCCAAATTAGGAATGAAACTATAAAATTACGACGGAGAGAAAAAAAACTGCGCGTTTTCTATACTTAAAGTAGCGATGCAACGTTTGCTGGGGCCGATTTTTTGTCGGGGTGGTGTCGCATACCTTATTTGCTAACAATGTGGCCAAGTACTTTGATTGGTGTGCTTGCAAAAGAGCATTTTTTCAGTGAGAATTTCCTGCAAGCACTTGAGATCTTCATGCAACATCAGCTCCGAGATCACGACGTCCTCTAGATAAAAGAAATAGGTCTTCTATTTGTCACATGGGAGCACCGTATTGATTATCTGCTAGAAATTGGTGGGATCGTCGCAGACACCCCACGGCATCACTTTATATTCTTATAGGTCATCTCTAGTCGCCAACACTGTTTCTTTTCTGGGCAAACGTGTGCATGGGGATATACCAGAAGCCGGAACGGTGGTCCATGCTGGAGAATCGTATGGCTTCCTGTTGGCAGTCAAGTGCGTCATTGATCTGCGAATTTCGATATACATCCGTGCAAGTTATGTTGTGAAGGGGCTGATAATCATCACAAAAGCGCACATAGCATTCTTTTTTGAACCAATACCATTTGGGAAAAGCAAGGAGTCGACGGCCGGCGAATAACGTTAAGTTTTAACATTTAGGTTAAATTGTAAGCAAAGCGTTTACACTTGCACTACTGATGTCCGTAATCAAAAACGCCCCACGTGAAAGCGAAATTTTTTCTGATGATGATGATGATAGTGGGCAAAGTGTAGTACCGTTACCAATGATTCTTTCAAGGAAACCTGGAGACGAGGCCTACTCACTGGAAAGAAGCCCTTTTAATTTCCCAATAATCCATAAACAAAAAGGGGATTGCTGCCTATTTTTAGGAGAGTGACGTTTGTAAGTGATGGAAATAAAAATCTGGTGCCGCCCCTTTCAGGGACCGGTAATGTTGGCAGGGGGTGTCTTAAAATACCATACTACCTAGAAACACAGCAGGGGACGGGGTTTCTTTTTCGCCCAGTTTACCCTGATTGCAAGAGATTTTCAGGACCTGCCTGACTGGTAAACTGACAGGGAGCCTATCGGCCGGAGCTTGAGCAAGGCTTCGACTGTTAGCGTTCGTGCTGTCTTACCCTTCACCTATAAACAGCTCTTAATGTTGGTCAGAGCTTAGGGTTGGCTTAGGGTCCGCGGTGTCGCTGACACCGTCACCATGAATACTGTAGTTGCGTTGTTCGGGGTAGTTTAAGGAAGCTATAAAACAGCGACAGGAAGCGTTAGAAACCCGAGCCACCCAAACTATAGCGAATGCGAAAAGGAAACTTTATTTCAATTGGAATTTTTGCCGTTTCTTTTTTTGGAAATGCAAAATATTAGCTGCAAAACAGCGTATAAAAATCCATAGCAGGTTGTCAAACGTACATTGAACTCATAAAAGAAGCCAATGAATGGTGGCCAGGTAAAAAGTGGGGATTATAGAAACCTGCTGCAGGAAATACACATGTAGTGGCGATGGGCAGATGAACTGCTTCTTTTTTGTCTATATTTTCTGCTTTACTGTGCTAATACAACATGTGCACTATGTAACTCCCCTATGTAATACCCCCCACGGGGGCTTTTGCGGGTATTTTGAAAAAATATATAAATATAATAAAAAAACTGGGGTGTTCTGTGTGAAAAATTCAGTGGTTAAAAATAGAGGTTTACACCGTAGTAGCTTTTCTACACATATGTTAATGCTGTGCATTTAAAAATATGCAGAAAGCAGGAGCACAGAAGGTCTGTGACAAAATATACAAATGCATAAAACATTATGAAAATAATAGGCACATTCCGAAATATAGCAAAAATTCACATGTTGCCACTGACAAAAGAAGGAGCAAAATTTCTGACAGACTGAAAGATTTTTAAAACTCTAAAGGTGCGCTTTACATTTCGTAACCCACAGTGATGCTTTCGAACAGAAAGTCTTATCCACTAGCAGGTACAAGAATTATGCACAGGTTCTAGGAGGTGACCGAATATTTTGGGACATATTTTAACAAAGTGCTAAGACAATTAATCACTCTTTATATAGGGGGACATCTATCCCCTGGAAGCCCTGGGCATTACCTTTAGCGCAAAGTGATATAAAAAATACAGCTAAGTTCATTCCAGCAATTGAAGACATTCAAAGCAACCTTCACCGTTTAAGAAATTGTAGTTCTGAAGTTCATTCCAGCAATTGAAGACATTCAAAGCACCCGCCGTGGTGGCTCAGTGGCTAAGGCGTTTCGCTGCTGAGCACGAGGTCGCGGGTTCGATTCCCGTCCGCGGCGGCCGCTTTTCTGATGGAGGCGAAAAGCAAAAACGCCCGTGTGTGCGAGATTTCGGCGCACGTTAAAGATCCCCAGGTGGTCAAAATTAATCCGGAGCCCTCCACTATGGCGCGCCTCATCACCTGCGTTGCGTCGGCGAGTTCAACCCTACAATCAAAAGACATTCAAAGCAACCTTCACCTTACAAGAAATTATAGTTTTGAAGTATTTAGTTTTGAAATAATTAGGTTTTTGTGTGTTTATCATTTGTTCTGTAAATATTTTTATTTAAACTATACTGAAACATATTTCATATTCTGCTGTGTATACAATAAAGACCATCCGCGTTTAGGATTGCAGTTCTTTCTTTTTCTTACCGCATGGTTCCGCTATTTGTGTAGACTACGTGTATGTAAAATCTGCAAGCCCAGCAGCTATGGTCTCGGGAAGAGACTGGCAGTATTGTAAATAAATAAATATTCAAATGAAGGCAGCCTGGAAGACCACTGTAATATTACAGAAAACACAAACGGAATTGAAACAAATCATATACCACGAAGGCCAGCTGACTGTGCAGCGGTGTTACTACAAAATGTACTGTGAAGAACCACCACGTTTCAACGAAAACTGCACTAAACATAAAAACAATCAACGTTTTCTTGCATTTTTAAAAATGTTTTTCATGTGGCTGAGCGTTCTTTTCGTAATCAGCAATCGAACTTTATTGGCGTCCGAAATACTGGAGTGCTCGACCAGCTGAAGTGTCTCTTGCAGAGGCCGCATACTCTTCGCCATTTCAAATTATATTCTGCACTTAAGATTAACAGACTGGAAAAAATATTGTTCCGGCACCGGTATGTAAGAATTTCGGGAATATGTGTTCGCTTGTTTACCTTGGACCGCCTATTTATTTATAGTACCGAAGCACACATTTCAATTACCTAAAAGACTGTTTATAAATTGCCACTGATGGGGCAAAGGTAAAGGTCTGAGCTTTAAAATAGAGGCCCTGAGGGTGGCGGTGATACGCTTATGTTGCCGTCTCCAGAAGAAAGAGTTTATAAAGAAAAGCAGCCACTTCATTTCTGTTTTGATTCCGATACAATGGTACTGACATCTAATGCACCACATCAATTATTTGTCTCATCAGAATGTTTTGTAACCTGGTGCGTGATCGAGTTTAATATCATAGTTTTCTAAAAACCTGGTGCAACAATATTTTACTGCTTATATGGAAGATTTTGTGCATTCTCAAATACGGGCACAGCCTCGTACACTACACCTATACTTGGGGCACCTGCGGTGGATGTGTTCTATTCGAAAAACTTTGTTACCAATAGATTCTACTAATATTTTATTTACAATTTATTATCCTTTTTTAAGGTAAACTTAAGGATACCGCTAGCGTCAGCCTTCTGATGTGCACTCAGCTACCAAAAAAATCATTTAAAATTCGCACATATATCTAACTAACAAATGATGATTGCCCCTAACAAGAACCTAAAGTGTTGGTAGGGCTAAAGGAAGGTTTAAATGCTGTCTAAATGTAGTTATATTCTCAAAAAAACCTCAAGAACCATTTTAAGTGTGCCCAAATATAACTACGCTCTACAAAAAAGAAAACTCTAGATCAAGAACGCATTTCTCACCAACTCATCCTGAAAGAAATTGAACTTACTGTAACATCCCAACAGAAATATAACCTGGAAGTGTGTTTTCAGGCTTTCCAAAATGGGAGACTGCTAAACGACTAAATCTAACTCCGGACCATGCCGGGGTACTCCACAGCCATATGATAGCTGTACTACTGTCTTTTCCTTAAATCATGAATTTTTAAATATACTCTGCTACAGATATTTCGAGTACTTAGCCATTTTATTGTAATTTGACCGTAAGAGTTTGCAAAATATTGTGAACTTTATTATTTTATATATCTTTCGTGTCTTTCCTTAGAGAACCTAAGTTTACCCAAGACGCACGTGCATTCTCCATGGCCACGCCCTACTGTATGGCAACGACATTGGGTAGTAGTTATTCCTAAGCAAATGATTTGTACTGCCGGGTCTCATCTATGTGAAAACATTTTAACGTTCCTTCGCATTGTCTTTTCTAAAAAAATACAGCGCCACCAATCAAAGCTCTGGAGAAAATCAACATAATAGGACACAATATACGTTTAGCGCTATTCACATGTGCCATAACTCTGCGGACATAGTTTGTGAGTATACAATAATTGTCCAGAAATTTTCAATACAAAAAATGGGCAGTGCAAAATGAATACCGACTAGGTTGTGTTTTGTGGGAAAAGGGAATGACAAGATGTTCGATAAAAAGGACTGTATTGATCAAGACACGAAAACAAATGCGAGAAAGGATGTGAGTGACATCTCTATTCATTTGAAGGGCTTAAATTCATGTCAGTGTATTGGTCCTAACACTTGGGGATACAAGCACACTTGTGTCTTCCAGCTGATTACCTACCATTTAAAAACGTTTAGAGGAATCTTCCTATTTCAGGTCAAACTAAAGAAAGCCTGAATCCATCCGGCGCCAATAGGACCTTCTCGCACAGCTTGGGACGCTCTATGGCGTCACGCACTTGAGAAATAAAATGTTTAATTGCGTCTTCATTGCGAGGGTAGGCAGATGAGGAAGGAGTAAGAGCCAGATCAGTAGAATTCCAACGCGCGCACCATATGGTACTGCAGCGCAAGCAGGTAACCTTACGTTCGTTTTAGCGGAGCGTAACGAAGCGAAAGTGGAGGAGTGAAATGGCGGGTGTTTTTGCAAGCGTTTCCCGCGGTCTGCGGGCTCTCGCACCGAATCTTTGCTGTGGCTTGAGTAAGTTCGCCTTCGCCATGCACTCTGCACCTTGACAGTGTTCTCACCCAAATACCAAATTTTCGCTGGTCGAACTTCCGTTACTCTTTTAGCCAAGCGCCAACTGTATGGCTCCGTTGAATTATGTTGTGATAAAACCTTTTTCTAAGCAATGGCCGGTAAGCACACTCGTGATAAAGGGGTCTTCTCACCTGTTTGTGTACGGGTTTCTGTTCGTCGATATTCACAGCTGGAAATGGTTTCAAAAATTTTAAAACTAGATCGAATTCTATATAACAAGTTTAGCTTTAAGCTCAATTGTGTCCGTTGAAATAGTAATGGTTGCGACGGCGAGACAAAAATGCATATTCACCGTTTTTGATAACACGCCAAATGTTTCATTTCAACTTGTGGACCAAAGAAAGCCTGTGTTCGCATGTACCGGTCTTGTATCTTTTTTTACGCATGCAACTAAGATTTTTGCCTAATGCGGGAGTTTTTTTGGTTGGCCGCGGAATGAAACAAATGTTTAGGCTGTTTTGCTTGCCTTAGGTTGACCTTTTGAAGCAATGCTAAACTGCGCATTGTCATCTAACTAACGCATTTGTGAGCCTAACAGAACACCGACCAGTATCTCTTCCATAAAAACACGAAGACAAATATTCAAAGACTCCATGTTTTATATTACGGTGGCTGGTGACAGACATTCGTTATGGTAGTGACAGAACTTATGGGGCAGCAACAAAGTTTGGGTTTTGTGGGCCGTGTGTGCCCAGCATATTATTTGATTGTAAAATGTATTTCTGCAATATCGCCTTTTAATCCGTGTTCTACGTTTTGCTATGTTCAATAAATTTTTACTTCCTGTCTTGCAACACTTGTGTTTGCTTATAAATTTTCGTAAAATTCTCAGACCTTAAACGATTTGGAAAACTTGTATGAACTTGTGTGTTTGAACTTGCATGTTTGAACTTGTATGTTTGAAATTGTATGGCAGCAACTCCGCCTTAGAAATGGTTTCATACGCTCGCGGTCTTTACTACATTATTCAGTGGTTGCGCACGAGGTGGCGTCGCCACGTTGAAGCCTTACCATCCACTGAAGCTATTCAACAACGCTTATCGTTCTCACTTTACACTATCTTTTATTGCGCCACCCTCGCATATTATTTTATACTCTCCCAATTCACAGCCGCCTGTATTACCACTCGAAACTCACTCATGTAGAGGTGACGGCCAGGCAGTAGTTCATTCACAACCGTCATTATTGGACTCGCCTTCTCACCCTGATATACACGATAGACAGTCAGACGGCACCCTCCTTATTCACAGCAGATCTTGTTGACTGGGGTCTATGTTTGTGTATCGGTGTGCGCTGGCAATAACGCCCCCTAATCGCATTCACAACCGTCATTATTGGACTCACCTTCTGTCCCTAATACACACTATCTATCTATCTATCTATCTATCTATCTATCTATCTATCTATCTATCTATCTATCTATCTATCTATCTATCTATCTATCTATCTATCTATCTATCTATCTATCTATCGATCTATCTATCTATCTATCTATCTATCTATCTATCTATCTATCTATCTATCTATCTATCTATCTATCTATCTATCTATCTATCTATCTATCTATCTATCTATCTATCTATCTATCTATCTATCTATCTATCTATCTATCTGTCTGTCTGTCTGTCTGTCTGTCTGTCTGTCTATCTATCTATCTATCTATCTATCTATCTATCTATCTATCTATCTATCTATCTATCTATCTATCTATCTGTCTGTCTGTCTGTCTGTCTGTCTGTCCATCTGTCCGTCTGTCCGTCCGTCCGTCCGTCCGTCTATCCACCCATCCATACAACCATCCATCTGTGGCGACATCATCGCCATCGTCATCAACAGCGCCCACTATCATCATCAGTGTACTGGAGAGGCACGTGGGCGGTGGCCCGGGAAGAGATCGAACGTAGACAGCAGCAGGGTGGCCTCTGCTTCTTACCGAGCCTACGCGATCTCAATAAATGTGGGAAGCCGCATCCGCTTCCCGCCTGTTTCCTAGAAAGTGGTGACCCGGATTTTCCGCGCCTGTCACCCGGCCAACGGCCCACCGACATGGCCACGTGGGGGGACATGCGCATACCAGAGTTCGAGCCACGTAACCTCCCAGGTTGCTTTATGAAGCTTGAGGCTACGTTATCGCTACGTTACAATACAGCCGCTCAAGCACTCTATCCTTTGGGAAACCCTTGCGCTCGAGCTCCGCGGTGTCATCGCCCTACCACCGCCCAACGAAACTCCCTATGACGACCTTCGCGCTGCCGTGATCGCGCAGTATGGGCTCACAGACGACCTGTTTCGGCATGCTGTAGAAGTGGCACACGCACGAACTGCGGACGCTCCGCAGCCGCCCATTCTACCCACTGCGCCATCGCCTTCATCCGCGGCCGCAGGTGTCGGCCTTCTAAACGCCATCTCGAGCACGGCAGCCGATCCTACACAGACGACACGAGCAGCGGACGACGTCACTGAAACCCACCAGTCATACCCCGCTTCGACCACTTCTACTACCCCAGGCGAGGGCTCCGGTGAGCGCTTTTGCTCCGTGACCATGCAGTCTTGACATACCTTGTCGCCAGCTACGCCAGAGTTGCACGTGAAGTCCACCACGACGTTGACGCAATGCCCTGCTCTACTGCAATCGAAGCCTGACCCGGGTGAAACGTACATCGTGCCAACCTTTGCGGAGACCAACAACGCAGCCACGACTTCTGCTCCGCGTCAAACACCCCCATAGCGGCCTGTCACCTATGCCATGCAGGATGACGAGAGAAAGGCCGAGCAACCGGCGGCAGCCGTACAGCATTACCACTCAACTATGTCGCCGCCACTGTACCCGCTTCTGAAACTAGGCATCGACGTCGTACGCCCACGTCAACAGAGCGAGTTTCATCGCTGCCACTCCTACGGCGTACAACCACGAGCAATGGGTGGTGTGTTGCGGTACAACAACGTGCCGTACGCTGGTCAAGACTAGTGCTAGCTGTTCGCGCTCACAGTCGTTCCAGGATTTTTGCCTCTCGCCGGAGCTTCACTGAACCTAGGCGTCGCACCGTAGTTACAATTCGAGCCTGCGCAATGAGGACGCATCCGAACCCGTGGTCACAGCGTAATCGTCCAAGTGCCATTGTGCCCGCCACACATGCACATCTACTTCCCGGATGCTTTCACCGGACTGACCTGGACTACTCAGTGTCTCCACTTGAATGCGGACACATCTACAAATTGGCAGTACTGTACACACCTGTATATAGTTTTAGTTTCCAGCCACACATTTCTACACCTGTAATCTTAACGCGCTACACGCTAGGGGGGGAGCCTTTTAGAGACGTCGTCGCCGTCGTCATCATCAGCAGCAGCCACTATCATCATCCGCATCGTTTCACCACGATCAATATCACTGTACTGGACTGGGACGTGGGCGGTGGCACGCGAAGAGATCGAACGTAGACTCAGCAGCTGGGTGCCCACTCGTTCTGGCCGGGACTACGCGTTTCCAGTTCCGGTTCAGCGTGCTCAAATAATAGCGGCTCGGGTTTGGTTTAGTTCTCGCAAAAATACCTTTTCAGTTCCGGTTTCGGTTCGGTTATGTTCCCGTTCGACACCCTTATATATACATATACACCAAGTAAAAGTACGCTCTTCGGATACTTTATTTCGGAGACTAGTGCTAGCAGTTAACACGCCGTGCATCGAGCTTACGAGACATGGCTCGACGCTGTGTACAGAGGGAGCAAAGGTGGAGAAGGGCACAGCTCAAAGGGGCTCCCTCCTTAGCTTTTGTAGGACCCTCAAATCGCGGAAGCTGCCTGTCTCCGAATTCCTTCAAGAGCCCCGCTTGCATTCTTGACCTTGCCGCAGAATACGGTCGGTAGTCAATGTTTTTTACCGGTGGCGCACATGACACTCACTGCGCGTGGCCGCATGTTCTTTTATTTTTCCTTCTTGGAGACACCGGAGGTTCTTCGGCGTTTTGCCACCCATAAACCTGTTCCATTGCCTATCATCCCCACCACTCGCGTTCATGCGGGATAATGTGTAAAATTGCCTTAGTCCCCGCCCACCCTGCTCTTTTTCAATTGTTTGTTTGTTTTGGGTGCCTGTTTTGCTAACCTTCTGCAGAATAAGCACTGTATGGTGTTTGTTGTCGTTTGTTTCCCATGTGGTTTGTATTTGGGGTTGCCGCCCCCATCCTGCGTATGTACGATTTTTTCCCAAAGCTTTCATTGCTTAAGACCTTACCCAGGTCGAAAGGATAAATAAAGTTTTCAAAGAGCTTACATTTACTTTGTGCGTAATCCGGGATCAACTAAATACTACACTTTACGACCACATATATATATATATATATATATATATATATATATATATATATAGTAAAAAGGGGCGCAATAAAAAACATAACAAGTTTACTTCGAAAACATAACTTTACATCGACGTTTCGGACGGGGACCGTCCTTTATCAAGCGTAATATTTTACAGAATGGAAGCGGTTTATATACAGTTCAAGCACTTGAGGTTCCGGGGCGGTGACATACGTTTAAGATTGGAAGCGAGGAGGAAGAGAGAAAAGCACATTGAAACATGAGAGAAAGAGCCAGCAATAAAGAAGCACAAACTTGAAAAGCATAAATATGTGAGAGAGGGGGATGGAAAGGCAGAGGTGGGGACGGGCAAACTAAAAAGAACCGAGAGGACACGACAAACAGAAGCTTAGTAGCGATGGGAGACACGTAATTGCGTGGTCGACAGGGATGACCCACAGGGGCGGCGAGTTGTACCTGGCCGCGGCCATCGCAGGCGAACAATATGCAAGGTTTGTTGTACGCGCGCCGCTTCCAAGACTCCCGTGCCAGAAGCGCGTGTTTTTCGTCGGCCCTCAAAGACGCACCGCCATCCACTTCCCCCCACCCTTCCTGCTCAGTTCGCGGAAGCCGTAATGTGTCGCCGTGTCGGAGAAAACCGGGAAGAAACGGGCCGCCCCAGTCGCGCCGGCGTGAAGATGAGCAATCGAAAGTCCGAATGAGAGTGATTGAGGAGACATGAATCACGTTGCCTGCAGAGACAGCGACGTGAGCGATAGGGGGCACATAATTGCGTGGTTGACAGGGGTGACGAGTTGTAAGCGCCCGCGGTCAGCGCCCGTGAACAATATGCGAGGGGTGTCCTACGTATGCGTGCCCTGAAGACTCCCGAGCGAGGGGCGCGGGGTTTCGTCGGCTCCCGAAGATAATCCCCCATTCAGTTCCCTCCACATCCTCCTCCCAGTCAGTGTCGGCGCCAAAGTCGTAAAGTGCCCACGTGTTCGAGAAACCTGGGAAGAAAGGAGGCGCCCCCCGTCGCGATGGCGATAAGAGGGCTAAGCTGTCGAGTGATAGTAATTATGTCTGAGTGGAGAGACAGTGAAAGTAGTAAGCCAACGGGGGAGAAAAAGAGAGGGATACCGGCGCCACAAATCAAAACAGAAACAGGGCGAAGGTCAAAGGCGATACCGCGCACATGCGCACACAAGGAACAAACACGCATAAACGACCAAGTGGCCATGGAAAGAAGGAAAGACGCCAATGGCTTGACCGATTGACCCAAACAACGAAATCAACCGAGTGGCCGATAAAGCAAGCAAAATAAACAGTGACAAGACAGTTTCTTTTGATACGCGGGTACACTGGGTGAGACAAAACATTATCAATGGTGTCAAGAAGAATGACGTATAGAAACAATTCTCTAGAAATTAGGTATAGAAACAATCTTGTATAGAAACAAGAAGAATGACGTGTAGAGACATTCTTACATCATGCTGTGCTTATAGATACACACGCGTACACGGTCAACTCCTAAATAACACAATGTTTATACATAATTACAATGAGCAGATTTTTCACATCACCACAACATACCGATCAAAAAAAAAACAAAAAAAACAAAAAAAAAAGCAGCAGAGGTGTGCGTTACGGGGACAAAAACGAAAAACTCCCCTCTTGTTCATTTATTCCACCTGCAACTGTGTTGAATTTGTGGATTAGAAATGATTCAAACATCTCTCTTTCGTGGTGTGTTCTAAACTTCGATTTTAGCACGGTCACCGTGAATTTGTCAAAAGAGTGACCAAGGCAAGTAACGTGTTTTGAGACAGGGAGGTGAGGCAGCGTTTTGGTGTGTGATCTGTGGTTATTAATTCGTACTCGCAGTGGTGTTTCCGTCTGACCGATGTACTGTGCGCTGCATACAGTGCACTGAAGAAGGTACACAACATTAGCACTATCACAATCGAAGGTTCCGCGTATTTGAAAGGAGAAGCTAGTGGCAGTGCTTTCAGCAACAAGAGTTTTTGGCATCATGGGGCAAAGCTTACAGCGGGGTTTGTTGCATGGTCCAGAGCCTTGAAATTGGGAAGTTTCAGTTTTTGAAGAAGTTATGATATCTTTCAGGTTTTTTGCTCGCCTATATACGACGCGGGGCGGTTCAGGGAGGACACGTCGCATTCGATCACTTTCCAGAAGGATGTTGTGATGTTTTCGCAAAATTGTTTTTACGTTCGGAGCGGAGGCCGAGTATGTTAGAACCAAGTTGGTTCGAGGTTTGTCAGTTTGGACGTTACTGCTGCTGTTTATTAGTTCAAGTCTGTCCAGCGTTTTCGATTTTTCAATGGCATCATTTATTTTGGGAAGAGGGTATTGTTGGCGGGTTAAATCTTTGCGTAGTTGGTCACAGTTGGCGGCAAAGTCTTGAGGGTTGGAACATATTCTTTTGAATCGGATGGACTGGCTGTAAGGAATTCCGGTTTTGCAATGGCGAACATGGCTGCTGTGAAAGTTTAGATACTGGTGTCGGTCAGTGGGTTTTCTGAAAAGTGATGTTGTCAGTTTACCGCCAGATATTTGCACGGTTACGTCCAAAAAGTTTATGCTACAGGCAGAGTACGAGTGGGAGAACCTGATGTCGCTGTGGACATTGTTGAATGCTTCAATAAACGTAAGGAGAGCATCCTCTCCGTGAGGCCAGATCAGAAATATGTCGTCAATGAATCTCTTATAGAAGAGCGGCTTTAACGGGTAGTCGCCTAGGAACTTGTTTTCCAAATTTCCCATGAAGATGTTGGCATAATTGGGACCAATCTTTGTGCCCATAGAGGTACCATTGATTTGCACATAATGGTTATTGTTGAACTCAAAGTTATTCATTTCCAGAATTATTTTCAAGAGTTCCCCAAGCGTCTGACTATCGATTGATCTGTTAAGCGGCTCCATTTCCTCATAAGCAAGTATTACTGAGTTTATGCCATCTTCGTGAGGGATGTTTGTGTATAGCGAGGCCACATCCAGGGTCACTAAAAGGCTATTTTCAGGTATACTGAGGTTAATTGTTTGGGCAAGGAAATGGGTGGTGTCTCTAATGTAGGAGGGAAGAGAGCATGGTATGTTCCGTATCAAACCGTCCACAAAACTGGATATGTATTCGGACACTGTGCCTATGCCAGACACGATCGGTCGTCCTGGATTGTTTTCCTTGTGGATTTTAGGCAGAGTATAGAACCTCCCAGCTACTGGGCTTAGTGGTAAAAGAGACCGCGCCACCGATTCAGTTATTTTTTGTCCTTTCACAAGGTGGTCCAGATTTTCCTTTATCTTATCTTTAAAGTGAGGGGTTGGATCGTTCGGCAATAATTTGTAAAAAGAAGTATTATTCAGTTGTCCCTGGGCTTCGGCTATGTAGTCTGATCGGTTCATGACCACTATCGCTCCTCCCTTGTCTGCTGGCTTTATTATTATGTCGGTACGGGTGCTTAAAGCCTCCAGTGCCTTTTCTTCCCCGCGGGAAAGGTTTTTGCGGTAGGGTGTCTGATTCCTATATGATGACACGATGTCACGTTGGACTGCCCTAATATAGATATCAAGGCATTTGTCTCTTTGCGCCGGAGGTGTCCAATGACGACTAGATGGGAGTTTTGCCTCGCCATCCGTGTTTTGCGGCTTGTCCAGGAAATATTCGCTGAGTCTTAACGATCTTGCAAAGTTATTTACGTCTCTGTAGAGCTGAAATTCATTGACGGAGCCTGTAGCAGGGCAAAAGTTGAGGCCTTTGGAGAGAACTTTATGTTCTTCTTCCGATAGTTCTACATCTGAAAGGTTAACAATCGGGTCTTCACTTTTGTCAATAGTTTGGGGTATGATCGAATGGGCAGCGCACGAAGATGTAAGGGCTGCTTCTGATCGACTGTCAGTAGTGGAGTGTACGCCGTCACGGCGAAGCTTTTTACGTTTTGTTTCCTGCAGCTCGCGCTCTTTGTTTCGTATAAAGAGTTCCAAGCGGCGGAGTTCATTTTCTGTTAGGGGATTCTCTCTGATGAGTTTCTCTTCCTGAATTTGGAGCGAAAGTAAGTAGGATCGGTTATGTTGGATCACATAGTGCAATAGCTTTTTAGACGCCTCATGCAGGGTATCTTTCCATTTTTGTTTCAGTTCAGGTGAAAATTCGGATGTAGCCGGCTCTAAATGGAGCCGGAGACCCTTTGGAACAATATCAGATTCTTCATAGATGATTAAAGTGTTGACATGACATTCACATCTAACTCTTTTTTCAACAACCTTCCGTATTCTCAAAAAGTTCCTGGAAACTACGTTAACAGAGAGTTCACCTGGGGTGGTAGATAGTCAGTTGGACTGGTCGGCCTGGACGACGTCCTTGGATGCCCTTCGGAGGTTGTAGCGTGGTATCGCGCCAGTCTGCACAGCACCGACGAGCGGAGGGGGGGGTGGTAAGGGCGGAAACTGCTCTGGGTCGAGTACAGTCGTGGAGGTGGGGTTGGTCTGGGGCTTTTCATGCTGTCGTTCGCGTGCTCCGTCTGTCTGGGTGGTCCCGATGCTCGTCAAAAGCGGGGGTGTCGGTGGTCGCCGTGCTGCCGGCTGCAGTTGTCCTGCTGATGAAGTGACCGGTTCGTTCAGCCAAGTTGGTGGTGCCCTCCTCAGTTCCCGTCGCAGGAGCTGTTGAAGATGGCTTGCCATTATGGCTACACCCTCAAAACTGGGGTGCAGACCATCAGCTGCTAACGCACGTACTGGGGGAATCCACTGCAGCTCGTGGTCCAAGTAGAAGAGGCCCTTCACCTGGCGGCAGTGGTTCCGCAGGAGGTTGTTGAACTTGCCAGCCTCCAAATTACAGCGGGTGACGAATGGTTGGTTCAGGTGGCGTCGGCGCCGGTTTTGGCTCCGTGGGAGCACGAGCGTCGCGTAGATGGCTCTCACATTCGGCAGCGCTTGTCGAATGGCCACCAACAATTTTTTGTATCTTTCAAACGCAGCATCAGCTGGGCCCTTGGCGATGTCGTTCGTCCCAACGTGCAGGATCAGGGTGGTCACCGTGTGGGGGACGAACTCGAGCAGCCGAGACATACCTTCGATGGTTGCGCCTGACTTGGAGACGAACGCTGGCGTTCCCTTGCGTCCAGGGTCGAAATGGTTGAATAGGTGCTTGCACTGAGAATCACCAACCACCATAGTGGTTGTCACATATTTGGGGTACTTCTTCGTTACATTTTCCATTGCGGGAACTTCAAAAGCCATAGTTGAAGATATAAGGTAAACGATTAGGCTAGTGAAGGTTAAATAGTAAAAAGGGGCGCAATAAAAAACATAACAAGTTTACTTCGAAAACATAACTTTACATCGACGTTTCGGACGGGGACCGTCCTTTATCAAGCGTAATATTTTACAGAATGGAAGCGGTTTATATACAGTTCAAGCACTTGAGGTTCCGGGGCGGTGACATACGTTTAAGATTGGAAGCGAGGAGGAAGAGAGAAAAGCACATTGAAACATGAGAGAAAGAGCCAGCAATAAAGAAGCACAAACTTGAAAAGCATAAATATGTGAGAGAGGGGGATGGAAAGGCAGAGGTGGGGACGGGCAAACTAAAAAGAACCGAGAGGACACGACAAACAGAAGCTTAGTAGCGATGGGAGACACGTAATTGCGTGGTCGACAGGGATGACCCACAGGGGCGGCGAGTTGTACCTGGCCGCGGCCATCGCAGGCGAACAATATGCAAGGGTTGTTGTACGCGCGCCGCTTCCAAGACTCCCGTGCCAGAAGCTTGCTTGCTTTATCGGCCACTCGGTTGATTTCGTTGTTTGGGTCAATCGGTCAAGCCATTGGCGTCTTTCCTTCTTTCCATGGCCACTTGGTCGTTTATGCGTGTTTGTTCTTTGTGTGCGCATGTGCGCGGTATCGCCTTTGACCTTCGCCCTGTTTCTGTTTTGATTTGTGGCGCCGGTATCCCTCTCTTTTTCTCCCCCGTTGGCTTACTACTTTCACTGTCTCTCCACTCAGACATAATTACTATCACTCGACAGCTTAGCCCTCTTATCGCCATCGCGACGGGGGGCGCCTCCTTTCTTCCCAGGTTTCTCGAACACGTGGGCACTTTACGACTTTGGCGCCGACACTGACTGGGAGGAGGAGGTGGAGGGAACTGAATGGGGGATTATCTTCGGGAGCCGACGAAACCCCGCGCCCCTCGCTCGGGAGTCTTCAGGGCACGCATACGTAGGACACCCCTCGCATATTGTTCACGGGCGCTGACCGCGGGCGCTTACAACTCGTCACCCCTGTCAACCACGCAATTATGTGCCCCCTATCGCTCACGTCGCTGTCTCTGCAGGCAACGTGATTCATGTCTCCTCAATCACTCTCATTCGGACTTTCGATTGCTCATCTTCACGCCGGCGCGACTGGGGCGGCCCGTTTCTTCCCGGTTTTCTCCGACACGGCGACACATTACGGCTTCCGCGAACTGAGCAGGAAGGGTGGGGGGAAGTGGATGGCGGTGCGTCTTTGAGGGCCGACGAAAAACACGCGCTTCTGGCACGGGAGTCTTGGAAGCGGCGCGCGTACAACAACCCTTGCATATTGTTCGCCTGCGATGGCCGCGGCCAGGTACAACTCGCCGCCCCTGTGGGTCATCCCTGTCGACCACGCAATTACGTGTCTCCCATCGCTACTAAGCTTCTGTTTGTCGTGTCCTCTCGGTTCTTTTTAGTTTGCCCGTCCCCACCTCTGCCTTTCCATCCCCCTCTCTCACATATTTATGCTTTTCAAGTTTGTGCTTCTTTATTGCTGGCTCTTTCTCTCATGTTTCAATGTGCTTTTCTCTCTTCCTCCTCGCTTCCAATCTTAAACGTATGTCACCGCCCCGGAACCTCAAGTGCTTGAACTGTATATAAACCGCTTCCATTCTGTAAAATATTACGCTTGATAAAGGACGGTCCCCGTCCGAAACGTCGATGTAAAGTTATGTTTTCGAAGTAAACTTGTTATGTTTTTTATTGCGCCCCTTTTTACTATTTAACCTTCACTAGCCTAATCGTTTACCTTATATATATATATATATATATATATATATATATATATATATATATATATATATATATATATATATTTATATATATATATATATATATATATATAGCTATATTTAAATAACGCGGTAGGCATGGCGTCCGTCACACCAACACCCTTACCGGCAACCTCTTCTTCTTCGTCCACCACTATCGCACCGCACCGCCTCTTGGTGGCTAATCTCCCATTGCCGAACCATCAACTGCATCATCCCTCTGCGGGCCATCGCACACACACACACACACACACACACACACACACACACACACACACACACACACACACACACACACACACACACACACACACACACACACACACACACACACACACACACACACACACACACACACACACACACACACACACACACACACACACACACACACACACACACACACACACACACACACACACACACACACACACACACACACACACACACACACACACACACACACACACACACACACACACACACACACACACACACACACACACACACACACACACACACACACACACACACACACACACACACACACACACACACACACACACACACACACACACACACACACACACACACACACACACACACACACACACACACACACACACACACACACACACACACACACACACACACGCACACACACATATACATATCGAGTGGCGCTGGCTACCACCCGCAAGTGCAGGAAACAAAAAAATACCTTGACTTATATGGCCGCGAAAGGTGTAATTCACTGATCCCCTCTATTCCCATTTCTGATTCGCTACATGCATAGCGAGGGCCTCTGTTATGGCAGTCTTGGTGCCAAAGGTAGCTTAAGAGGGTTCAAGCTTGGTCGACCACTCTCGACATGTCGTAGACGCTCGAGTCATGGCCCGAGGGTTAAAATAAAGGTGCCCTCTCCACGAGTAGTTCGACTGGCGCTGGCTGCCACCGCAAGTGCACGAAACAAAAAATACCTGAACAAAAATACCCGATAAACTGGTGGGGAAACAGCCCCGCCGGTAGCATACTGGTCATCGCACAAGACCTATATTTTGGAGATCGTGAGGTCGGATCCCACTCGGCGGGCATTTTTTTACTAAAAGGAGGGGAACAGCGCAAATTTGACAGACACGAGAAGAAGGAGAGGACACGCACAGCGCTGTGCGTGTCGTCTCCTTCTTTTCGTGTCTGTCAAATTTGCGCTGTTCCACTGCTTTTAGTCATGAACCAACATGCCCAAGCCTCAGTCCTTGCATTTTTTTACCACATTCGACTCAAAAAAAGCATCTGTTTCTATGACCTACCCAATTCGCGCCTTTGCTCTCCGGGGTTTTCTTGACTGCAAACGCTTATTCTGTTTAAATTCACCGAGCCCCTCATTTCTCATTTCTGATTTGCTACATGCATAGCTAGGGCCTCTACTCTGGCAGTCTTGGTGCCAAAGGTAGCTTAAAAGGGTTCAACACTGGTCGACCACTCTCGACATGTCGTAGACACTCGAGTCACGGCCCTGGGATTAAAAAGAAGGTCCCCTTCACCCCGAGTATTCCGAGTGGCGCTGGCTACCCCCCCTCACAAGTTCAGGAAACAAAAAAATACCTTAACCCGAGAAATTGGTGGGGAAACAGCCCCTCCAGTAGCGTAGTGGTCATCGCACTAGACCAGTATTCTGGAGGTCGTGGTTCAGATCCAACCCGGCGGCCATTTTTCACCACTTTCTGACTCAAAAAATTCTTCATCCCTTTCTCTGACCTACCGCGTTCGCCCCTTTGCTCTGTGAGGTTTTCTTTACTGAGAACCCTTACGACGTCTTAATTTACCGAGCACCTCATTTCCCATTTCTGATTCACTAAATGCATAGCGGGTGCCTCTGTTCTTGCAGTCGTGGTGCCAAAGGTAGCTTGATCATCATCATAATCATCATCATCGTCATCATCATCATCATCATCATCAGCCTATCTACGCCCACTGCAGGGCAAATGCCTCTCCCATTATTCTCCAATTACCTCGGTCCTTTGCCAACTGTGACCAATTTATCCCCGCAAACTTCTTAATCTCATCTGCCCATCTAACTTTCTTCCGCCCCCTACAACGCTTGCCTTCTCTGGGGATCCACTCTGTTACCCGTAATGACCAGCGGTTATCTTGCCTTCGCATTAAATGCCTGCCCACGTCCATTTCTTCTTCTTATTCCCTGCTATTATGTCCTTAACACGTGTTTGTTCCCTGACCCACTCCGCTCTTATCTTGCCCCTTAATGTTACACCTATGATTTTCCGCTCCATTTCCAGCTGAGTCGTTGTCAATTTAAGTAGAACCATCTTAGTGAGCCTCCAACTTTCTGCCCCGTAGGTGAGTACCAGTAAGATGCAGCTGGCATACACTTTCTTCTTCAGCGACAACGGTAGGCTGCTATTCATTATCTTAGAATGCCTGCCATATGCACCGCACCCCATTGTGATCCTTCTAATTATCTCTGCCTCATGGCTGGGAACTGGGGTCACAACTTTGCTAAGTAGATATATTCGCTTATCACTTCCACTGCCTCGCCACCTATCTCAAAGCGCTGTACTGTCCCGAGGGTATTGATCGTTACTTTCCTTTTCTGCATATTAATTTTCAAGCCTACGGTTCTACTCTGTTCGTCAAGTGCGGAAAGCATGCTTTGCAATTCGTCCCCGAGTTACTTAGCAAGGCAATGTCATCAGCAAATCTGGGGTTACTGAGGTATTTTCCATTAACCCTTACTCCTATCTGTTCCCAATCCAACGTTATGAATACTTCTTGCAAACATGCTGTGAATAACATTGGAGAGAATATGTTTCCTTGTTTGACACCATTCCTTATACGTATTCTGCAGCTCTCCTTATGAAGGATGATGGTAGCTGTGGACCCATTGTAGATATCCTCTTGTATTCTTACATAATGCTCGTTTACCCCCTGTTTCCGTAATGCCTGAATGACTGTTAGGGTTTCAACCGAGTCAAATGCTTTCTCGTAGTCTATGAAGTATGAAGTAATTTCGTAACCTTATCTAGCGAAGCGAGTCTCGAGGTGGTGTCCATCGAATTAGAGGGCTTTAAATGGGATGTAATAGGGCTTAATGAGGTTTGGAGAGCAGGCGACGCCTTTACGGTGCTGAAAAATGGACACGTCCTATGTCACCGGGGTCTAGAGGACCGAAGAGAACTGGGAGTGGGATATCTAGTCAATAAATGCATAGCTGGCAACATAGAAGAATATTATAGCATTAACGTAAGGGCAGCAGGTCTTGTAATTAGGCTCAATAAGAGGTACAAGTTCAAGGTGGTGCAGGGCTACGCGCCCACATCCAGCCACGACGACCAAGTAGTGGAACGCTTCTATGAATATGTGGAATCAGCAATGGGTAAAGTAAAATCACAGTATACCGTAGTTATGGGGGACTTTAATGCTAAAGTAGGCAAGAATCAGGCTGGAGACAAGGCAGTTGGGGACTAGGGTCTTGGCTGTAGAAATAGCAGGGGGGACCTACTAGTTAAGTTTCAGAACGGAATAACCTACGCATAATGAATACCTTCTTCTGTAAACGGGAGAGAGAGAGAGAGATACAAACATTTATTAAACTGGTGAGCAGGATGATGTTCTTAGGGCCTCCACCCAGTGAGGGGCATCCTTATTCCAAGATGCCTTGGAACTGGCTGGCCGTCCGGGCCCGTTCCACCAGTCGGCGCTGGTCCGAGAGCTCGGAGCTGGCCAGCTGCTCCACCCACTGCTCATAGGTAGGGTGGGGATTTGGGGTTAGAGTGGGGGTCCGTTGGGAGTCCCACACCACGTGGTATAGGGTAGCATCAGCAGGGCAGTAGTTACAGGTGCCAGGGTATTGGGTGGGGTACATAGCATTTAGTAGGGTGTTATCGGGATAGGGTGTTATAGGGGTGTTATGGGGAGAGGCGGAAGTCGACCTGAAGGAGCCCGAATGGGGAGCATAAAAATTAAATAGACTTCAAAGTGCCGCGAACCATATATTGGGTTTGTTTAT
Organism: Haemaphysalis longicornis; assembly: GCF_048455015.1. NCBI lineage: Eukaryota > Metazoa > Arthropoda > Arachnida > Ixodida > Ixodidae > Haemaphysalis > Haemaphysalis longicornis. The sequence goes on along the minus strand of NW_027526361.1, from coordinate 210,337,582 downwards.
TTGTGTTTTGCTTTTACCGCCCGGCTGCGCCGGTCTGTGTTATCTCTGCGCCAAGGGAAGCGCTTGTTCTATTCTTTCTTTCTCTGCCGCATGTGTTATCTGTTGTGATAGGGAGAGCATTCCGATCTAACGTGAACAGCCCAGAATGTTCTCGATGCGAATCGACGTTTCTAGATCCACGCGCGCCAAAAGATAAAAAGCCTGAAGTGCGGACGCCGGGGCATTCGATTCGACGAAACTCGCCTGTGCAAGTCACTTTGTTGACCGCTGCTTCGCCGCCTCTGTATTCTTTTGAGTTGTTAGGGGAGCACAAGTTCGCTCCAATCAACGTGTTTCTCATTCAAGACAACTGCATCGCCCTTGTCTTCGTGACATCTGGTGGAGGTGCTGGGTACGCACCCTTTATGCACACTACAACCTCGGGAAGCCGCCAAGCCAGTCCAACAAGAGCCAGCCTCCGCCTGCAAGATTTGCCACCCGAGTTCGGTTTGCTGCCAGAAGGGCCTAAGAAAAGGAACGCTGCAACCAACACCATGGTGCAAGAAACAACGTCGCCAATCGTCCTGCAGCAGCCCCGGGAACCGCCATCGTTCCGGGGAGCCCCCGCTGAAAACCCCGAAGAATGGTTGGAGAAGATGGAGCGCGTGCGCATCTTCAACAGGTGGGACGACGAAGAAACTTTCCGGCATGTCTTCTTTTACTTAGAAGATGCTGCTCGAACTTGGTTCGAGAACCATGAGAGTTCTTTGACCGACTGGACTCACTTCAAAAGGGAGTTCCTTAAGAAATTCACTACCGTTGTGAGAAAAGAGCGAGCTGCGCTTATGCTTGAAACTCGGACACAACACTCCAACGAAGGGGTCGTGATCTTCGTTGAGGGGATGAAGCAACTATTTCGCCGCGCGGAGCCCGAAATGACGGAAGAAAAGAAGTTACGCTTCTTGACGCGCGGTATGAAGGAGGAGCTGTTTGCTGGACTTGTCCGCAACCCGCCCAAAATCATCGCTGAATTCGTGACCGAAGCCAGCATGATTGAGAAGGCTCTAGAAATGCGTGCTAAGCAGTATGACCGGAACTTTGTTGGCGCGGCCAGTGCGAACTACGTCGACAACATGCAGACTCCGGTTGATAGCCTACGCGAGACCTTCTGCGCAGTAGTGAGAGAGGAGCTGCGGAAACTTCTCCCCATGACGCCGCAACCCCAAGTCGCTTGTCTAACTGACGTGATCCGGGAAGAAGTTCAAAACGCTTTGGGAACTTCTGTGGCATTCGAAGTACACTGCGAGCCCCAAGCTATGACGTACTCCGCGGCTGTTCACCGACCCCACTCTGCTCCAACACGTCGTCAAGAGGCACGTCGTGAAGAGGCCCCGCCCTACCGCCACCCACTGTCGCCCGCCCGACCCCTGGTAGCACAAACCCAGACTCCGAGGAAGACTGACGCATGGCGAACACCGGATAATCATCCTCTGTGCTACAATTCTGAGAGGCCGACCACATTTACCGTCGCTGTCCATACAAGAGACTCGAACTACATGGTTTCTCAGTCGACGCACCACGCCCCCGACTCGGCCAGCACCCATCTGCGATTGAAGAATACCTGTCGAACACCAGCCTTGGACCAGCCCGTTTGAACCTTTCGCCATCACCCTACCCGTACCAGTCGGCGGACCGCCGTAGCAGTGCTGACTTCGCACGTGGAAGGTCTCCCAGCCCACGCGGGGGAAACTAAAGGCGGCAACTTCTGGAGGTGAAGTTGCTCTACGGCGAAAAACTGGAAGCCCTCCAACGACGCAAGGACGCGCTGAAGACAGTGATTCACGACATGCCCTCATCCCGGCGACCCGACCTAACCCTGACGAGACTCCCAAACACGACGACAGCTACACTGCGCGACGCGTACCCGACCTGACCGAGACGTCCGTTGAGAAGACGACGACCACGATGATGCACAGTGCCCGACGATCAACACGTACAAGCGGAGATACGACGCCCCGACGGACCCGGAACTCCAGGAAGACTGCATCTGACGTCAAGGTGTCCATCGACGGCTCGTAGACACGGGAGGTGACTATTCGGTAATGAGTGGACCATTTGCGTCTACACTGATGAAAGTTATGACCAGATGGGACGGTTCGCACATACGCAAAAGCAGGAGGCCACCTCGTCACGCCAAGTGGAACGTGCACATCGCGCGTCACCATAGACGGCACAACGTACCCTGCGGCGTTCGGCGTTCTGCCTAACTGCTCCCGCGACGTAATTCTTGGAATGGACTTTTTGATGTACAACGGTGCAATAATCGATCTTTCAGACTAAGTCAATAACTTTTTCCCCCCATCACTCCATGACGCCGGAACCGAACCCCGAACGACGTGCTGCTGTAAGGATTGCGAATGATCATGTCACCCTGCCACCCCGCGCAAGCTTGATGGTCGCAGTCTACTGTGAAGATGCTGCTCCTGACATCGACGCTATCGTAGACACTGATCAAAGGGTGCTTCTCGACCGTGGTCTGACTGTCGCAAGAGGCATTGCGCGCTTCAAGGAACACCAATCCCACATTTTTTTACTAATTTCACCGAGGAGTACCAGCATTTAAACAAGTGCGCGGCAATTGCATTCCTCGAAGAAACGCAAGAAGCAAGTGACGTGATCGCGGTCGCCGACTTTGAACGCACACCCGTAGAAACCTTCAAGCTCCCGCAGGCATTTGACGGGAATCCGGCGCTACCGCAAAAACAACGAAAAAAATTATTGGCGTTGCTGCGTCGCTATAGCGAATGTTTTTCGTCGAGCGCAAAACTACGTCAGACCCCTGTAGCGAAGCACCGAATATTAACCGAAGATGGAACCCGACCTACCCGACAGTCACCGTACCACGTCTCTTCACACGAACGGGAAGCCATCCGGACTCAAGTCGACGACATGCTCAGCGACGACATTATACTGCCATCGAAAAGCCCCTGGGCTGCACCCGTCGTACTCGTAAAGAAAAAAGACGGCACATTAAGGTTTTGCGTTGACTACCGGCGACTGAACAAAATCACGAAAAAGGACGTGTACCCCCTCCCCCCAATCGACGACGCCCTCGACCACCTCTGCCACGCGAAGTACTTCTCATCGATGGACCTGAAGACCGGCTACTGGCCAATTGAAGTGGACGAGAGAGACCGAGAGAAGACTGCATTTATCACCCCAGACGGCCTATACGAGTTTATGGTGATGCTGTTTGGGCTGTGCACAGCACCAGCAACGTGTCAAAGAGTCATGGACACTGTGCTAGCTGGCCTTAAGTGGCGCACCTGCCTCGTATACCTCGACGACGTAGTGGTATTCGCCCGGACTTTCGACGAACACCTTGAAAGGTTGGAGTCTGTACTCGAGGCCATTCGTACGTCGGGGTTGACGCTGAAGCCTGAAAAGTGCCGTTTCGCATACGGGGAACTCAAGTTCTTGGGCCACGTCGTCAACGCCGCGGGAGTCCTACATGACTCGGCAAAAACTTCAGCCATTGCGAACTTCCCAAGGCCGAAAGACAAGAAGGGCATGCGAAGATTTCTCGGGCTGTGCGCATACTACCGGCGCTTAGTCGCAAACTTCGCACGCATTGCAGAGCCACTCACACGCTTGACGACAGATAGTACCCCTTTCAGCTGGGAAAACGACCAAGAAAAAGCATTCTGCAAGCTGCAAAAACGCCTGCAAAGCCCGCCCGTGCTCGCTCATTTCGATGAAAATGCCGAAACGAAAATGCGCACGGACGCCACTGATATAGGCTTGGGTGCCGTCCTTGTCCAAAAGCAAAGCGGCTGCGAAAGGGTAATCGCCTATGCCAGCCGTGGTCTGTCGAAGGAGGAGAAAAACTATTCTGCCTCTGAGAAAGAGTGCCTGGCTATTATATGGGTGATTTCAAAATTTCGCCCATACGTGTATGGAAGGCCATTCAAGGTTGTAACAGACCACCATGCGCTGTATTGGCTCGCCAATTTGAAGGACCCCTCTGGCCGTCTTGGGCGGTGGAGCTTGCGCCTGCATTAGTTCGATGTTACAGTGGTTTATAAATCCGGCAGGAAACACTCCGACGCCGACTGCCTGTCCCGCGCCCCCGTCGACCCATCACCACAAGACTCTGATGAAGACAGCGCGTTCTTCGGGATCGTGACGGAGAGCGACCTAGCCGCCCAGCAGCGTGCCGACCCCGACTTACGCGTCATAATCGAGTACCTCGAGGGATGCAACGTTGCCGATCCTAGGACCTTTAAACGCAGCTTACCAGCATTCAGCCTGAGAAACTCCGTCCTTGTGAAGAAGAATTTCAGCCCCGGAACAAGAGCGAATTAACTTCTCGTCATCCCCGCGGACCTTCGTGACGAAATTTCGGAAGCGTGCCACGACGACCCGTTTTCCGGACATCTGGGCACAGCCCGCACTATTGGACAAATCAAGGCGAGGTACTACTAGCCCGGCCTTACCTCTGACGTCACCCACTACGTCCGGAGCTCCCCTGACTGCCAGCGACGAAAAACGCCGCCGACAAGACCCGCCGGACTTCTGCAACCGATCGGCGTCCCGTCGAGACCATTTCAACAGATTCGAATGGACCTTTTAGGCCCGTTCCCTACGTCACGATCACAGAACAAGTGGATTGTCGTAGCGACAGACTACATGACGCGCTACGCAGAGACCGCCGCTCTTCCGAGGGGGACTGCACAAGAAGTGGCGAAGTTCTTTATAAGCCAAGTTTTGCTGCGACATGGAACCCCGGAAGTCCTAATTACAGATCGCGGAACGGCATTTAATGCGGAGCTGATGCAAGGAGTATTACGCTACAGCAACACGGATCACCGAAGAACGACGGCGTACCACCCCCAAACGAACGGTCTCACAGAACGTCTGAACAAGACAATCGCAGATATCTGTGAATGTACGTTGACGTTGAACATAAGACTTGGGACGAAGTGCTCCCGTATGTCACATTTGCGTACAACACGGCTATCTAGGAGACGACGCAGCTGACGCCGTTCGAGCTTGTCTACGGTAGAAGGCCGACAACGATGCTCGACGCCGTGCTTCCGCACGTAGAAGACGACGACCTCAACGCCGACGTCCACAGATATCTTCAACGTGCGGAGGAGGCCCGCCAGCTCGCTCGAGTTCGTATAACGGACTAGCAGCTGGTGGATGCGGGCCGCTAGAACCTCCGATGCCGAGACGGCGAGTACCAACCAGGGGATCGTGTGTGGGTTTGGACTCCCATCCGACGACGCGGACTCAGTGAGAAGCTCCTGCGACAGTATTTAGGACCCTACCAGATTCTATGACGTGTTGGCCAACGTACCTTCGAAGTGATCCCCGATGGTGACTCCGCCACATCACGACAACGCACGCGGCCTGAAGTCGTCCACGTGGTTCGCTTAAAACCTTTCTGCGGACGATGACGAACTTTTATTTTCATTTGTTCGGACTGTCGCTTATGTTAGCATCGGGTCGATGCACTCTTAGAGGGGGGTAATGCCGCGAACCATACATTGGGTTTGTTTATTTGTGTTTTGCTTTTACCGCACAGCTGCGCCGGTCTGTGTTATCTCTGCGCCAAGGGAAGCCCGCGTTCTATTCTTTTTTTCTGTGCCGCATGTGTTATCTGTTGTGATAGGGAGATAATTCCGATCTAACTTTAACAGCCCAGAATAATCTTCTTGGATGTACTATGTTCTCGATGCGAATCGACGTTTCGAGAACCACGCCCGCCAAAAGATAAAAAGCCTGCAGTGCGGACGCCGGGGCATTCGATTCGACGACACTCGCCTGTGCAAGTCACTTTTTTGACCGCTGCTTCGCCGCCTTTGTATTCTATTGAGTTGTTAGCGGAGCACAAGTTCGCTCCAATAAACGTGTTTCTCATTCAAGACAACTGCATCGCCCTTGTCTTCGTGACAATATTATGCGATAACCCTGGCATCGTACAGGATGTGGAAGTACTAGGAAGGGTACGGTGCAGTGACCACCGTAAGTTAGCATCTCGAATTAGGCTAGATTTCAGGAGGGACCGCAACAAGCTAGTACGAAAGCAGCCGATAAATGAGCGACCAGTAAGACGTCAAGTACCAGAATTCAGGATCGCGCTGCAGAACCGATATTCAGCTCTTAACGAGGAAGCCGAGCTTACGACTCAGGAAGCCAGCGACAACCTTACACGTATTATCACGGAGTGTGCAGTAGAAGGCGGGGGCACTATTGCTAGACAGGATACTGGCAAACTTTCACAGGAGACGAAAGATCTAATTCTGAAACGGCAAAGCATGAAAATCTCTACCGCAGCTGACAGAACTAGCGGAGCTTTCGAAGTTAATCAATAAGCGTAAGACAGCTGATATACGAAAGTATAACATGGAGAGGATCAAATAGGCTGTAAAGAACGGAGGTAGCCTGAAAGCTGTGAAGAGGCATCTTGGCGTGGGGAAAAATAAGATTTAGAAGAACTGCGAGTTGGGCTTGTTGGTATAGGTTCATAATAGGAAACAGCGCAAAAACAAAACTTGTCCTGTTGTCTTTCTTGTCCAAGTTTTGTTTTTGCGCTGTTTCCTATTATGAAAATTATATGTATGCAATTAAAGATAAGCAAGGCAATGTCATCACAAATCGGGATAAAATAGCCAGAGTGGCCGAGGAGTTCTACAGGGATCTGTACAGTAGCCGGGACATCCAGGATAATGCCGAACGAGACAGTAGGTCAGAGGCGATAGACATCCCTCCAGTAACGACCGAAAAAGTAAGGAAGGCCTTGAAAGAAATGAAAGGGGGCAAAGCACCTGGTGGAGATCAGATAACAGCAGACCTCTAGACGGATGGCGGAGAAATTGTACTTGAAAAACTGGCAAACCTCTATACGCAATGCCTAATGACCGCCATGGTACCGGAATCTTGGAAGAACGCGAACATCATCCTAATCCATACGAAAGGCGACATGAAGCACTTGAAAAATTAAAGGCCGATCAACTTACTGTCAGTCGTTTACAAGGTATTTACCAAGGTAATCGCTAACAGAATTTCTGCAACCTTAGATTTCAGTGAACCTAAAGAACAAGCAGTGTTCCGTGAAGGTTATTCAACAATGGGCCATATTCACACCATCAATCAGGTTATAGAGAAGTGCGTTGAGCATACTGAACCCCTAAATAAAGGTAGCTTGAGAGGGTAGCTTAAGTAGACACTCGAGTCGCGGCCCGGGGTTAAAAAGAAGGTCCCCTTCACCCCGAGTAGTCCGAGTTGTGCTGGCTACCGCCCCCAATGCAGAAAACAAAAAATGCATAAAGGAGTACTGACACGAAATTTCAACGCTGGGATAACTATGTCAAACGCTTCCTTTTCATCAGGAGATACCTCCCAGCACGTTTCAACAGCAACCGTTCAGCGAAACATAATTAAATCCACTTTAATCTTCTCCCGCACAGGAAAGCCCAGAGCGGACGACATGACCTCATCTGCTACTTGCCCCAAACTGCCGACGTCGGGGCTCCCGTGACGAAGCCGACGTGCTGGTTGTGGTTTGCGCGCGCTGCTCGGGCGTGTGTACACGTCATGGTGTTGGGACTGACGTCATGCTGCCAGGGCCTGTTGGGACGGCGAAGACCTCGGCCGGTCTGGGCGCTTGCGTGCGCCCGCTCACGCGCGCTTCCAGAGAGGCCGCGATACGGCAAGAATGCTAACGTCACGTGATACACCCTGTCATGGCGGTCACTCGGCGTTTTTTTGTCGAAACCGAAACTGGCACGAATAAACGACGCCGTAAATCAATGTATACGCTGCGCTCGACCGTCTAATCTTCGCGCTCGACCGTCTGCGCTCGACCGTCTTTTCGCATAGCAGCGAAAAAAAAGTAACACAAAAATTCCGTGTCAGTACTCCTTTAAAACATACCCGCGAAAGTGGTGGCGAAACAGCCCCGCTCGAAGATTAGTGGTCATCGCACCAAACCGGTTTTCTCTAGTTGGTAGGTTCGGGTCCCACCGGCGGGAATTTTTAAGTGCGAATGCACTTAAGCGTGCCTGAATCGTCCGCCGCCGTAGTCAGCATAGCAACAGCTGCGGGGGTGCGCGCTCCTCGTCTTCCCTAGCAACGGGGGGAGATGGGCGCGCGCTGTCTGGCCGCTGACATGGCACATACCCACGTGGGGGATTGGCCAGGAATCGGGCGTGAGAAGGGCTAATGCACCGGCTTAAAGGAGTACTGACACGAATTTTCAAAGCTGAGATCCGCTCTAGCAACAAGTACAACGACAACACAAATAGGTGTCTGTGAATAAATGCATATTTCTGTCTTTGTAGTTGTGTGTGTGTGTGATCTCTCTTTCGCGAACATTACCGAACCGCGCAAATTCAACTCGTGCATTCGCACTTTCACATTCTTCCCCTCGGGGAATTGCGGGGAATTTTTTTTCACCACTTTTTGACTCAAAAAATTCTTCATCTGTTTCTATGACCAACCGGATTCCCCACTTTGCACTCCGAGGTTTTCTTGACTGCCAACCTGTTGTATTCGTTCATTTTGTACCGGCCAGCAAAACCAGCGTCGGGCGTTCGTTTTCTTTTTGGCTCTGTGCGCCTTCATTCTCCCTCTCTCCCCCCTCTCTGTACCCTCTCTTGATGCCAACGCATATAATCGCGCTTCTGACAATAAACGCTGTCATTGACTGCCCGACCATCGTCCATGCTTGTCAACGCAATTGCCAACGCTATTGTCAACGCCATTACAAGACAGAGGAGGCGGCCGTAGAAATCGCCGGCTTACCAACCACACAGTCCTGCTTTGCGGATGCTGTGGAAACCCTCAAGCACTGGTACGGAGATAAAAAAGAATCCACCAGCATTATGTTTCGGCGCTGACGAACCTGAGTCCAGTAAATCGTCTGCTAACATGAGAGGATCAGAGGCTTTACGATCCGCCTCAATTGAACAGCCACTGTTTAAACACCCTGAACGTGCCAACTTGTAGCTTCGCGGCCATGCGTTTTGACATTCGGCAGCCCGCGCTCCCACACGACATCGTGCTGAGCTTCACTTAAAAGAAGCGGCATCGATTGCTGAACGCCTCTTAAGCCGACGACTCGCATCCAGATAATCCAACCGTGAGCCCATTCCCAGCGGACGACTCGTTTCCAGTCAATTCATAGGCAGCGTCGAATGAGTCGGAAGATCAGTTGAAGGAACTGCAAACCTTCCTGAGTATTCATTTTGGATTGTCGCGAGCATTGTTGTGGGCCACCCCTGCGACAGTTGGCTGATAACCGTCCTGAGAAGCAGCGGAATAATCTAATGACGGCGGCGGAAGTGCAGGTAGCTGACAGCAAAGAAGGGTGCTTTTTTTGCTGTTCTAAGACGCATGGCACTCGCTGCTGCAGCGCCGACATCTCTGGCCACAAGAAGGAGCACCTCGCAAAGGACAGTTGTTTTAGGTGCACGTCTGAGGGTCAACAGGCGAGCGACTGTTCAAGGCAAGGCCAGATTGAGCGGTGCGTCGTACCGCCGAAGGCATGCAACCAGCACGTGCGACCCTTCATTCAAAAACAAGAGTGTGGCCAAACGTGCGCCGGGAACCACAGTTTGCGTCTCGACCGCAGCTCGGACCGCTGGAGGGCACAAATAGCCAAACGTTTGTGCTAAGGACAACGCTGTGTACCTCTACACGTTACGGGCATTGCTGTGCCTCTACGGTGGTAGCCAGCGACCCATTTTACAGGATATCTCCCAATCAAGCTGCGTGTGAAGGTCGTGAACGAGAGCCGATCGCCTTCAACGCGTTCATGAGTGTCACTACGGCGTGCGCACAGAAGCACAAAGTAGTGCAAGTTATTTTTCGCAGCCAGGAGGCTACAGACATCCGCCCAACCCATGCAATAGTGGTTCTTGATCTGTTTTTATGACCTACCACATTCTCCCGTTTCCTTTCCACGATTTTCATTACTGCCAATTCCTATTCCTGTCTTAATTCAACGAGCCCCTCATTTCTTATTCTCATTCGCTAAATGCATTCCTGGGGCCTCTGTTCAGGCGGTCTTGCTGAAGGAGGGAGCTTAAAAGAGTTCAACGCTGGTCGACCACTCTGGACATGTCGTTGACACTCGAGACACGGCCCGGGGGTTACAAAGAAGATCCCCGTCACCCTGAGTAGTCCGAGTGACGCTGGCTACCACCCCCCAAGTCCAGGAAACAAAAAATACTTTCACATAAATACCCGAGAAAGTGATAGCGATACAGCCCCGCCGGTAGCGTAGTGGTCATCGCTCCAGGCCGATATTCTTGAGGTCGTGGGCTCGGATCCAACCAGGGCGCAAATTTTTCACCAGTTTCTATCTGTCTCAAAAATTTTATTGGTTTCTATGACCTACCACATTCTCCCCGTTGCTTTCCGAGGTTTCTTTGACCGCCAACTCTTATTTCTGGCTATATATATATATATATATATATATATATATATATATATATATATATATATATATATATATATATATATATATATATATATATATATATATATATATATATTTATATATATATATATATATATATAGATATATATATATATATAAATGGCGAATCAAACAATGGAAAATAAGGGGCTCTGTGAAATAAGACAGAAAATAAGGGTTGGCAGTCAAGAAAACCTCGGAGGGCAAAGGGGAGGTTGTGGTGGGTCATAGAAAGAGATGAAGAATTTTTTGAGTCGAAATAAAAGTGGTGAAAAAATGCCCGCCGGGTGGGATCCGAACCCACGACCTCCAGATTATCTCCAGAAAAATTCATCTCTTTCTACGACCCACCACAACCTCCCTTTTGCTTTCCGAGTTTTTATTGACTGCCAACCCTTATTTCCTGTCTATATATATATATATATATTGTGAGCGCTTACTCGTGTACTCGTAGACTCGTGGAACTGTCGTAGACCATGCCTATTCACCGTCCATCGCTGTGGCCAATCTCTCACCTGTACATAACCATTATAATCGTCATCTGTACATGATCATCATCACGAGTGTCTGAGTTGTGGAGTCACGATCCGACGAGTAAAGGTGGAACCGCTCGATCTGCTGCCTTCCTGAGAGAAGCGTCCTGTCTCCTTACAAGTGGTGGAGGTTGCGCTTTCTCCCGGCCTTTACCTAGTCCAGCTACACCCCTGGAGCTCCATTCCGGACGCCTTTTGTCGGCGCGAAGCCCTCCGATGGAGCTTACAGCTGCTGCGAACTTGCGGCATCAGTTTTTGACTCTGCGTGCTGACCACGTCCTCCCGCCCGGTTGCGAAGAAGTCCTGTCGGTTTCATGGGACAACATTTTTCAAGGTGACGTGATAGCTTCTCCTGTGAGCCGCTTGATTCCCCGGGGAATCGGCATGTCTACCTGGCTCGTTCACTTTTCGCGGGGTTTTGCAGCTCTGGCAGCGCTCAACACCACCAATGAGCCCATATTGCTAACGTTGCCTCCCTAGTCGACAGCGAGCCTCTTTCGATCTTGTCTGACACCGGTACACCTTCGCTCACACGGCATCGTGCCCCCTCGGATGATGTGCCTGGCATTGCTGCCACTGTTAGCCGAGATCTCACGGCGGCGCAGAGGGAACGATTGCTGACCGTTCTGCGGAAGCACAGCGCATCCTTCAACGTGACTTCCAGCACACTGAAACGTACGTCGGTCGCCGCGCATGGGATTCAAACCGACGGCTCAGCCATTGTATGCCGTCGCCCGTACCGAGTATCTTCGCACGAACGAAAAATTATAGAAGAACAAGATTCCGTCATGCTAAAGCGCGATGTCTTACGCCCCTCATCAAATTCGTGGTCATCGCCGGTTGTGCTTGTGCAGAAGAAGGATGGTTCAGTTCGATTCTGCGTTGACTACCGTGCGTTATATAAGATAACTCGTAAGGATGTATACCCGATGCCTCGCATTGATGACGCGTTGGACAGTCTCCAAGGGGCAGAATATTTCTCTAGTCTTGACCTACGCTCTGGATATTGGCAGATCCCGATGCACGAAGAGGACAAAGAAAAAACTGCCTTCGCTACACAAGATGGGCTCTACGAATTCAACGTGATGCCCTTTGGTCTGTGTAACGCTCCGGCTACATTTGAGCGAATGATGGACACTGTGCTCCGTGCGCTCAAATGGAAAAGCTGTCTTTGCTATCTGGACGACATCGTTGTTTTTTCAACTACGTTTCATCAACACCTGCAACATCTAGATGAAGTGCTTACGTGCCTCTCAAATGCAGGGCTCCAGCTGAATACAAAAAAGTGCACTTTCGCCAGCAAATCTATAAAAGTATTGGGACACGTCGTCAGCAAAAAAGGAATCCAAACCGACCCAGAGAAAATTTCCGCCGTTCTAAATTTTCCCCGTCCACTACAACAGAAAAACCTTCGCAGCTTCCTCGGGCTAGCATCATATTTTCGCAGCTTCATCCGAAATTTCGCGGCTATTGCTTCTCCCCTGCTCCACCTCCTGCGCCCTGGCATCGCTTTTGATTGGAATGAGGAGTGCGAACGGGCTTTCCAGTCCCTTAAAGTCGCCCTAACATCGAATCCAGTGCTTGCCCGTTTTGATGATGCTGCGCCAACCATTTTGCACACGGACGCCAGTGGCCAGGGCTTCGGAGCAGTCTTGCTACAACTTGACTGTCATCAGCGGGAGCGAATAGTCGCCTATGCTAGTCGGTCCCTCACGACAGCAGAGCAGAACTATACCATTACAGAGCAGGAGTGCCTCGCTGTTGTGTGAGCCATTCAAAAGTTCCGTCCTTACTTATACGACAGGCATTTTACGGTCGTCACGGACCACCACGCGTTATGTTGGTTATCCACGCTCAAGAACCTCTCCGGACGCCTGGGACGTTGGATTCTCCGTCTCCAGCAGTATAATTTTACCGTCGCCTACAAGTCGGGAAAGAAGCACATAGACGCAGACGCCCTTTCACGATGCCCTTTGCCGCAATCGTCTGCCTCTACCTTCCCTGCAAACCACGCCACTCTATCGGTCACACCTATTCTTCATGCAATGGTTGATAATCCAGCTAACCTGCCGGAATTCCAGCGAAGCGACACTTATTGTCGCACAATAATGGACAGGATGCAAGGCTCCACACCACCTCCCAACAGTCGCCTACGTCGACAGCTAAGGAATTTCCGGCTTGTGGATGGAGTCCTCCATCGCTGCAGTCATCACCCTGAAGGCAGCAGGTGGGTCCCCGTTGTACCTCAGCCGCTGCGGAGAGCCATCTTAGAGGCGTTTCATGATGACGCCACGGCAGGACATCTTGGTTTCGCGAAAACCTACGACCGCATCCGTAGTCGCTACTTTTGGCCTGGACTCTCCACAAACGTGGCCAAGTATACTTCCCCTTGAGCCAAATGCCAACACCGGAAGCGCAGTACGTCACCTGCACCCGGTCCGGTACAGCCGCTTCCTTGTCCGTCAGTACCTTTTGAATCGGTGGGCATTGATCTGTACGGACCGCTTCCATGCACACCAGCCGGCTACCGCTGGATTGTGACTGCGGTTGATCAGTTAGCCCGATACGCCGAGACATCACCCCTAAGATCTGGATGCGCCCAAGAAATGGCCGATTTTGTTCTACAATGCATCGTGTTGCGTCACGGTGCACCTCGCGTGCTTTTGAGCGACCGAGGCAGGGCCTTTTTATCTCAAGTTCTTGCCGAAGTGCTTCGAGCTGCCAATACCGTTCATAAAACGAGTAGCAGCTACCACCCGCAGACTAACGGCCTTACCGAACGATTTCATAGGACTCTCTCCGACATGCTCTCAATGTATATTAAGCCAGACCACACCAACTGGGACCACGTTCTCCCTTTTGTAACATTTGCCTATAACACGGCTGTTCACCGCACCACCGGCTATTCACCTTTCTTCCTCGTTTTTGGCCGTTCCCCTTCCTTTGCTATTGACACTGCTTTCTTCACTGCTCCGGTGTCCCCTGCAGCTCCGTTTTCCGACCAATTCATCTCACGGGTCAATCACTGCCGTCAGCTCGCCCGCCTGAACACTGCAGCCACGCAGCAACAACGGAAAACGCAGTATGATGCCAATCACCGCGACGTCCATTTCCGCCCTGGCGATAACGTGTTACTCTGGATTCCAATCCGCTCAGCTGGCTTGTGCGAGAAGTTTTTGCACCGGTATAGTGGCCCCTACATCGTCACCGAGCAAACTTCTCCGGTAAATTATCGAGTGTCCCCGGCAACTGTCTCCACAGACCGTCGCAGGCGCGCAAGTGAAATTGTGCACGTTTCTCGCATGAAGCGTTTTATCCACCGTGCATCTTAAGTTCCCGCGGCCCGGCGGCCGCTTCCAACAACGAGGGGGGGGGGGAAATGTGAGCGCTTACTCGTGTACTCGTAGACTCGTGGAACTGTCGTAGACCATGCCTATTCACCGTCCACCGCTGTGGCCAATCTCTCACCTGTACATAACCATTATAATCGTCATCTGTACATGATCATCATCATGAGTGTCTGAGTTGTGGAGTCACGATCCGACGAGTAAAGGTGGAACCGCTCGATCTGCTGCCTTCCTGAGAGAAGCGTCCTGTCTCCTTACAATATATATAAATATATATATATATGTATATATACCTATATAAATACCCCGAGTAGTCCGAGTGGCGGTGGCTAGCACCCCCACGCGCAGAAGACAAGAACACCTGAACATAAATACCCCAGAAAGTGGAGGCTAAAGTAGCCCCGCCCGTAGCGTAGTGATTATCGCACCAGACCGGTATTCTGGAGGTCGTTGGTTCGGATCCCTCCTGGCGGGCATTTTTTCTCCACTTTCTTATTTTCCAAATTCTTTATCTTGAACTACTACATCCTCCCCTTTGCTTTCCGAGGTCTTCCTTACTGCCAATTCTTATTTTCAACGAGCCCCTCATTTCCTATTCCGATTCGCTACATGCATAGCGAGGGGCTCTGTTCTGGCACATCTTGGTGCCATAGGGAGCTTAAATGGACACTGAAGTGATATGTAAACATTTCGGAATTACTTGCGCAAATTGTAGTCCGGAGTCCCCAGACCATGTTTCGACCACCCTGGGCGCGTTTACGCGATTTTATTTAGTAGAAAAATAATTCGAAAATGCTGTCCTCCTCTCTTTACGCTCGCCCATTTTCTGCGGCGTTTTCGTGTGACGTCGAGAGGAGCCGAGCTCGCAATTGGGTGCGCTACTGCACGGCTCCCCTGCCTTCAGACAGTCAGTCGGCCCGGCGTTTCGTCCGCCGGCCGCTGACGGGTCGTCGCAATTCGTTCGCTCAGTTGAAACGAAGCCAGGACACGTTTGTGAATGGTAGAATCTGCCTTTCTTTACTTGGTTAGTTTGTACACAGTATCTAGCTCCAAGTCAAGGGCGCTTCACACAAGCGCTGCACAAGCGCACATGCGACGCTTCGCTGACTGGTACGCCAGTAGGAAAATATAAAGCCTCTTGAAGGCGGGAGAAGAGTCTGCGAAGTCAATATAGGTACTAAGGAAATAAAATCAACTGATATTTTTACCGTACAGCGTAAAACTAGGGTGCGGGAAGCACTTTTTTGCGCTGGGCGAACAAGCACAGCGGTCAGCAGCACGACTACGCATCTGCGAACGCTTTTCCGTCTACGAAATGCAATTGCTAGACGTGAGCTATTGTGGAAACTCGGGCGACGCTTACTGTACGAGCGCAATACAACAAATAGTCACCTAAGCTGCTTGAAATGCCAAAACTAAATAAAAGTGTAAACTGGTTCTACAATATATACCCTGTATTAGGAAGGCCAGCGGAGCCTGCTCCGTGGCCGAGTGGTTTGGGACGCTAGGTCTGCAACCGCCAGTATTTTGCAAGTACGGAGTTCGAATCCCCGAGGGTACGTGCTTTTTTTTCTGTCAGTTAATTTTTCGTTTTCCGCCGATTTTTTCTATATTGAGTTCACCTTTTTTTGGGCCGCAACGTTCATGGCTCCACGAACTAGTTCACAAAACGCGGGCAGGCTGGCACTGGCGCGCTAGCGAGTTCTCGTTGGCGTGCTGTGGCCATAAGCACCGACTGCTTGCAGGCAGTGGGCACAGGCCAGAATGAACAGACCCCTGGCCTGGTGCGAACACGCTTGTTACGATACAGGCATGAGGGAGGCAAGCTCCAAATATGGGGGAAAAGTGCATGACATTTGGGCGTCTGCGGGTACGCGGAGGGCGTTCCTGCACTGCGTAGGTTTTGGCTAGTGAACGCTACGATTCCAAGCCGTCCTAGGAGGCTTATCTTTATGCATTTTTACAGCTGACAACATGGCAGAAGCGCGGAACGATGATTACTGAGTTATTGAGAATGTCCATCCAACAACGCCAACGGTTGTGTTTTACAGAACCGAAACCGAAACCGAAACTTGTTTGGTTGCTCACCTTGGGCATCGTCCAATCACGGTGCCCGCTCCTCCTAACGTCACAGCTTTAGTTGGTGCGGCCGCCGCAAACCGCGCATGGTAGTTTTTCTTCTTTCGCGCATTGTAAAATAATTACCGAATTGTCAATCGTAAAAACGATGAAAAGTGTGCTAATTTGAGCCAGTCTACGGAGTGCAAGCAAAAACGGGAGCTTGACAAATTCACTTCAGTGTCCCTTTAAGAGGGTTCAACGCT
The DNA here is from genome assembly GCF_048455015.1 of Haemaphysalis longicornis. Classification (NCBI taxonomy): domain Eukaryota; kingdom Metazoa; phylum Arthropoda; class Arachnida; order Ixodida; family Ixodidae; genus Haemaphysalis; species Haemaphysalis longicornis. The sequence goes on along the minus strand of NW_027526361.1, from coordinate 210,320,910 downwards.
GGTCGACCACTCTCGACATGTCGTAGACGCTCAAGTCACGGCCCGGAGGTTAAAAGGAAGGTCCCCTTCAGCCCGAGTAGTCCGAGTGGCGCTAGCTACCACCCCCAAACGCAGGAAACGTAAACACCTGAACATAAATACCCCAGAAAGTGGAGGCTAAAGTAGCCACGCTGTTAGCGTAGTGGTTATCCCACCAGACCAGTATTCTGGAGGTCGTGGGCTCGGATTCCACCTGGCGGGCATATTTTCTCCACTTTCTTATTTTCCAAATTCTTTATCTAGAACTACTACATCCTCCCCTTTGCTTTCCGAGGTCTTCTTGACTGCCAATTCTTATTTCCAACGAGCCCCTCATTTCCTATTCGGATTCGCTACATGCATAGCGAGGGCCTCTGTTCTGGCAGTCTTGGTGCCATATGGAGCTTAAGAGGGTTCAACGCTGGTCGACCACTCTCGACATGTCGTATACCCTCGAGTCACGGCCCGGCGGTTAAAAAAGAGGTCCTGTTCACCCCGAGTAATCCGAGTGGCGCAGGCTACCACCCCCAAGCGCTGGAAACAAAAACACCTGAACATAAATACCTCAGGAAGTGGAGGCTAAGTAACCCCGCCGGTAGCGTAGTGGTTATCGCACCAGACCGGTATTCTGGAGGTCGTGGGTTCGGACCCCAACTGGCGGGCATTTTTTCTCCACTTTCTTATTTTCCAAATTCTTTATGTTGAGCTACTACATCCTCCTCTTTGCTTTCAAGGTCATCTTGACTGCCAATTCTTATTTCTGTCTTATTTTCAACGAGCCCCTCATTTCCTATTCTGATTCGCTACATGCATAGCGAGGGCCTCTGTTCTGGCAGTTTTGGTACCATAGGGAGCTTAAGAGGGTTCAACGCTGGTCAACCACTCTCGGCATGTCGTAGACGCTCGAGTCACGACCCAGCGATTAAAAAGAAGGTCCCCTTCACCCCGAGTAGTCCGAGTGGCGCTCGCTACCACCCCCAAGTGCAGGAAACAAAAACACCTGAACATAAATACCTCAGAAAGTGGAGGCTAAAGTAGCCCCGCCAGTAGCGTAGTGGTTATCGCACCAGACCGGTATTCTGGAGGTCGTGGGTTCGGATCCCTCCTGGAGGGCATTTTTTGTCCACTTTCTTATTTTCCAAATTCTTTATCTTGATCTACCACATCCTCCCCTTTGCTTTCCGAGGTCTTCTTGACTGCCAATTCTTATTTTCAACGAGCCCCTCATTTCCTATTCGGATTCGCTACATGCATAGCGAGGGCCTCTGTTCTGGCAGTCTTGGTGCCATATGGAGCTTAAGAGGGTTCAACGCTGGTCGACCACTCTCGACATGTCGTAGACGCTCGAGTCACGGCCCGGCGGTTAAAAAGGACGTCCTGTTCACCCCGAGTAATCCGAGTGGCGCTGGCTACCACCCCCAAGCGCTGGAAACTAAACCACCTGAACATAAATACCTCAGGAAGTGGAGGCTAAAGTAACCCCGCCGGTAGCGTAGTGGTTATCGCACCAGACCGGTATTCTGGAGGTCGTGGGTTCGTACCCCAACTGGCGGGCATTTTTTCTCCACTTTCTTATTTTCCAAATTCTTTATGTGGAGCTACTACATCCTCCTTTTTGCTTTCCAAGGTCTTCTTGACTGCCAATTCTTATTTCCGTCTTATTTTCAACGAGCCCCTCATTTTCTATTCTGATTCTCTACATGCATAGCGAGGTCCTCTGTTCTGGCAGTTTTGGTACCATAGGGAGCTTAAGAGGGTTCAACGCTGGTCAACCACTCTCGGCATGTCGTAGACGCTCGAGTCACGAACCAGCGATTAAAAAGAAGGTCCCCTTCACCCCGAGTAGTCCGAGTGGCGCTCGCTACCACCCCCAAGTGCAGGAAACAAAAACACCTGAACATAAATACCTCAGAAAGTGGAGGCTAAAGTAGCCCCGCCAGTAGCGTAGTGGTTATCGCACCAGACCGGTATTCTGGAGGTCGTGGGTTCGGATCCCTCCTGGAGGGCATTTTTTGTCCACTTTCTTATTTTCCAAATTCTTTATCTTGATCTACCACATCCTCCCCTTTGCTTTCCGAGGTCTTCTTGACTGCCAATTCTTATTTTCAACGAGCCCCTCATTTCCTATTCGGATTCGCTACATGCATAGCGAGGGCCTCTGTTCTGGCAGTCTTGGTGCCATATGGAGCTTAAGAGGGTTCAACGCTGGTCGACCAGTCTCGACATGTCGTAGACGCTCGAGTCACGGCCCGGCGGTTAAAAAGGACGTCCTGTTCACCCCGAGTAATCCGAGTGGCGCTGGCTACCACCCCCAAGCGCTGGAAACTAAACCACCTGAACATAAATACCTCAGGAAGTGGAGGCTAAAGTAACCCCGCCGGTAGCGTAGTGGTTATCGCACCAGACCGGTATTCTGGAGGTCGTGGGTTCGTACCCCAACTGGCGGGCATTTTTTCTCCACTTTCTTATTTTCCAAATTCTTTATGTGGAGCTACTACATCCTCCTTTTTGCTTTCCAAGGTCTTCTTGACTGCCAATTCTTATTTCCGTCTTATTTTCAACGAGCCCCTCATTTTCTATTCTGATTCTCTACATGCATAGCGAGGTCCTCTGTTCTGGCAGTCTTGGTGCCATAGGAAACTTAAGAGGGTTCAACGCGTGTCGACTACTCTCGACATGTCGTAGACGCTCGAGTCACGGCCCGGCGGTTAAGAAAAAGGTCCTGTTCACCCCGAGTAGTCCGAGTGGAGCTGGCTACCACGCCCAAGCGCATGAAACACAAGAGACCTGAACATAAATACCCCAGAAATTAGAGGCTAAAGTAGCCCCGCTGGTAGCGTAGTGGTTATCGCACCAGACCGGTATTCTGGAGTTCGTGGGTTCGGATCCCACCTGGCGGGCATTTTTTCGCCACTTCCTTATTTTCCAAATTCTTTATCTTGAGCTACTACGTCCTCCCCTTTGCTTTCCGAGGTCTTCCTGACTGCCAATTCTTATTTTCAACGAGTCCTTCATTTCGTATTCCGATTCGCTACATGCATAGCGAGGGGCTCGGTTCTGGCAGTCTTGGTGCCATAGGGAGCTTAAGAGGGTTCAACGCTGGTGGACCAATCTCGACATGTCGTAGACGCTCGAGTCACGGCCCGGCGGTTAAAAAGAAGGTCACGTTCACCCTGAGTAGTACGAGTGGCGCTGGCTACCACCCCCAAGCGCAGGAAACAAAAACACCTGAACATAAATACCTCAGAGAGTGGAGGCTAAAGTAACCCCGCTGGTAGCGTAGTGGTTATCGCACCAGTCTGGTATTCTGGAGGTCATGGGTTCGGATCCCTCCTGGCGGGCATTTTTTATCCACTTTCTTATTTTCCAAATTCTTTATCTTGAGCTACTACACCCTCCCCTTTGCTTTCCGAGGTCTCCTTGACTGCCAATTCTTATTTTCAACTAGCCCCTCAATTCCTTTTCGGATTCGCAACATGCATAGCGAGGGCCTCTGTTCTGGCAGTCTTGGTGCCATAGGGAGCCTGAAAGGGTTTAACGCTGGTGGACCAATCTCGACATGTCGTAGACACTCGAGTCACCGCCCGGCGGTTAAAAAGAAGGTCACGTTCACCCCGAGTAGTACGAGTGGCGCTGGCTACCACCCCCAAGCGCAGGAAACAAAAACGCCTGAACATAAATACCTCAGAAAGTGGAGGCTAAAGTAACCCCAGCTGGGAGCGTAGTGGTTATCGCACCAGACTGGTATTCTGGAGGTCGTGGGTTCGGATCCCACCTGGCGGGCATTTTTTCTCCAATTTCTTATTTTCCAAATCCTTTATCTTGAGCTACTACATCCTCCCCTTTGCTTTCCGAGGTCTCCTTGAGTGCCAATTCTAATTTCTGTCTTATTTTCAACTAGCCCCTTATTTCCTATTCTGATTCGCTACATGCATAGCGAGGGCCTCTGTTCTGGCAGTCTTGGTGCCATACGGAGCTTAAGAGGGTTCAAAGCTTTTTGACTACTCTCGACATGTCGTAGACGCTCGAGTCACGGCCCGGGGGTTAAAAAGAAGGTCCCCTTCACACCGAGTAGCCCGAGTGGCGCTGGCTACCACCCCCAAGCGCAGGAAACCAACACACCTGAACATAAATACCCCAGAAAGTGGAGGCTAAAGTAGCCCCACCGATAGCGTAGTGGTTATCGCACCAGACCGGTATTCTGGAGGTCGTGGGTTCGGATCCTATCTGGCGGGCATTTTTTCCCACTTTCTTTTTTTCCAAATTCTTTATCTTGAGCTACTACATTCTCCCCTTTGCTTTCTCAGATCTTCTTCACTGCCAATTCTCAATTCTGTCTTATTTTCAACGAGCCCCTCATTTCCTATTCTGATTCGGTACTTGCATAGCGATGGCCTCTGTTCTGGCAGTCTTGGTGCCATAGGGAGCTTAAGAGGGTTCAACGCTGGTTGACTACTCTCGACATGTCGTCGACGCTCGAGTCACGGCCTGGGGGTTAAAAAGAAGGTCCCCTTCACCCCAAGTAGTCCGAGTGGCACTGGCTACCACCCCCAAGCGCAGGAAACCAACACACCTGAACATAAATACCCCAGAAAGTGGAGGCTAAAGTAGCCCCACCGGTAGCGTAGTGGTTATCGCACCAGACCGGTATTCTGGAGGTCGTGGGTTCGCATCCCACATGGCAGGCATTTTTTTCCAATTTTATTTTCCAAATTCTTTATCTTGAGCTACTACATCCTCCCCTTTGCTTTCCGAGGTCTTCTTGATTGCAAATTCTTATTTCTGTCTTATTTTCAACGAGCCCCTCATTTCCTATTCTGATTCGGTACTTGCATAGTGATGGCCTCTGTTCTGGCAGTCTTGGTGCCATAGGGAGCTTAAGAGGGTTCAACACTGGTTGACTACTCTCGACATGTCGTAGACGCTCGAGTCACGGCCTGGGGGTTAAAAAGAAGGTCCCCTTCACCCCGAGTGGTCCGAGTGGCGCTGGCTACAACCCCCAAGTGCAGGAAACCAAAACACCTGAACATAAATACCCCAGAAAGTGGAGGCGAAAGCAGCCCCGCCGGTAGCGTAGTGGTTATTGCACCAGACCGGTATTCTGGAGGTCGTGGTTTCGGATCCCACCTTGCGGGAATTTTTTCTCCACTTTCTTATTTTCCAAATTCTTCGTCTTGAGCTACTTCTTACTCCCCTTTGCTTTCCGAGGTCTTCTTGACGGCCTATTCTTATTTCTGTCTTATTTTCACCGAGCCCCTCATTTCCTATTCTGATTCGCTACATGCATAGCGAGGGCCTCTGTTCTGGCAGTTTTGGTACCATTGGGAGCTTAAGAGGGTTCAACGCTGGTCAACCACTCTCGGCATGTCGTAGACGCTCGAGTCACGACCCAGCGAATAAAAAGAAGGTCCCCTTCACCCCGAGTAGTCCGAGTGGCGCTGGCTACCACCCCCAAGCGCAGGAAACAAAAACACCTGAAATAAATACCTCAGAAAGTGGAGGCTAAAGTAGCCCCGCCAGTAGCGTAGTGGTTATCGCACAAGACCGGTATTCTGGAGGTCGTGGGTTCGGATCCCTCCTGGAGGGCATTTTTTCTCCACTTTCTTATTTTCCAAATTCTTTATCTTGCTCTACCACATCCTCCCCTTTGCTTTCCGAGGTCTTCTTGACTGCCAATTCTTATTTTCAACGAGCCCCTCATTTCCTATTCGGATTCGCTACATGCATAGCGAGGGCCTCTGTTCTGGCAGCCTTGGTGCCATAGGGAGCTTAAGAGGGTTCAACGCTGGTCGACCACTCTCGACATGTCGTAGACGCTCGTGTCACGGCCCGGAGGTTAAAAGAAAGGTCCCTTTCAGCCCGAGTAGTCCGAGTGGCGCTGGCTACAACCCCCAAACGCAGGAAACGAAAACACCTGAACATAACTACCCCAGAAAGTGGAGGGTAAAATAGCCCCGCCGGTAGCGTAGTGGTTATCCCACCAGACCAGTATTCTGGAGGTCGTGGGCTCGGATTGCACCTGGCGGGCATATTTTCTCCACTTTCTTATTTTCCAAATTCTTTATCTAGAACTACTACATCCTTCCCTTTGCTTTCCGAGGTCTTCTTGACTGCCAATTCTTATTTCCAACGAGCCCCTCATTTCCTATTCGGATTCGCTACATGCATAGCGAGGGCCTCTGTTCTGGCAGTTTTGGTACCATAGGGAGCTTAAGAGGGTTCAACGCTGGTCAACCACTCTCGGCATGTCGTAGACGCTCGAGTCACGGCCCAGCGATTAAAAAGAAGGTCCCCTTCACCCAGAGTAGTCCGAGTGGCGCTGGCTACCACCCCCAAGCGCAGGAAACAAAAACACCTGAACATAAATACCTCAGAAAGTGGAGGTTAAAGTAGCCCCGTCAGTAGCGTAGTGGTTATCGCACCAGACCGGTATTCTGGAGGTCGTGGGTTCAGATCCCTCCTGGCGGGCATTTTTTCTCCACTTTCTTATTTTCCAAATTTTTATCTTGATCTACCACATCCTCCCCTTTGCTTTCCGAGGTCTTCTTGACTGCCAATTCTTATTTTTTTTAACGAGCCCCTCATTTCCTATTAGGATTCGCTACATGCATAGCGATGGCCTCTGTTGTAGCAGTCTTGGTGCCATAGGGAGCTTAAGAGGGTTCAACGCTGGTGGACCACTCTCGACATGTCGTACACCCTCGAGTCATGGCCCGGCGGTTAAAAAAAAAGGTCCTGTTCACCCCGAGTAATCCGAGTGGCGCTGGCTACAACCCTCAAGCGCGGGAAACAAAAACACCTGAACATAAATACCTCAGAAAGTGGAGGCTAAAGTAACCCCGCCGGTAGCGTAGTGGTTATCGTACCAGACCGGTGTACTGGAGGTCGTGGGTTCGGACCCCAACTGGCGGGCATTTTCTGTCCACTTTCTTATTTTCCAAATTCTTTATGTTGAGCTACTACATCCTCCTCTTTGCTTTCCAAGGTCTTCTTACTGCCAATTCTTATTTCTGTCTTATTTTCAACGAGCCCCTCATTTTCTATTCTGATTCTCTACATGCATAGCGAGGTCCTCTGTTCTGGCAGTCTTGGTGCCATAGAAAACTTAAGAGGCTTCAACGCTTGTCGACTACTCTCGACATGTCGTAGACGCTCGAGTCACGGCCCGGGGGATAAAAAGAAGGTCCCCTTCACCCCGAGTAGTCCGAGTGGAGCTGGCTACCACGCCCAAGCGCATGAAACACAAGAGACCTGAACATAAATACCCCAGAAATTGGAGGCTAAAGTAGCTCCGCTGGTAGCGTAGTGGTTATCGCACCAGACCGGTATTCTGGAGGTCGTGGTTTCGGATCCCACCTTGCGGGAATTTTTTCTCCACTTTCTTATTTTCCAAATTCTTCGTCTTGAGCTACTTCTTACTCCCCTTTGCTTTCCGAGGTCTTCTTGACGGCCTATTCTTATTTCTGTCTTATTTTCACCGAGCCCCTCATTTCCTATTCTGATTCGGTACTTGCATAGCGATGGCCTCTGTTCTGGCAGTCTTGGTGCCATAGGGAGCTTAAGAGGGTTCAACGCTGGTTGACTACTCTCGACATGTCGTCGACGCTCGAGTCACGGCCTTGGGGTTAAAAAGAAGGTACCCTACACCCCGAGTGGTCCGAGTGGCGCTGGCTACCACCCCCAAGTGCTGGAAACCAAAACCCCTGAACATAAATACCCGAGAAAGTGGAGGCTAAAGTAGCCCCGCTGGTAGCGTAGTGGTTACGGCACCAGACCGGTATTCTGGAGGTCGTGGGTTCGGATCCCGCCTGGCGGGCATTTTTTCTCAGCTTTCTTATTTTCCAAATTCTTTATCTTGAGCTACAACATCCTCACCTTTATTTCCGAGGTATTCTTGACTGCCAATTCTTATTTCTGTCTTATTTTCAACGAGCCCCTCATTTCCCATTCGAATTCGCTACATGCATAGCGAGGGCCTCTGTTCTGGCAGTCTTGGTGCCATAGGGAGCTTAAGAGGGTTCAACGGTGTTTGACTACTCTCGACATGTTGTAGACGCTTGAGTCACAGCCCGGGGGTTAAAAAGAGGGTCCCCTTCACCCCAAGTAGTCCGAGTGGCACTGGCTACCACCCCCAAGCGCAGGAAACCAACACACCTAAACATAAATACCCCAGAAAGGTGAGGCTAAAGTAGCCCCACCGGTAGCGTAGTGGTTATCGCACCAGACCGGTATTCTGCAGGTCGTGGGTTCGCATCCCACAAGGCAGGCATTTTTTTCCACTTTTTATTTTGCAAATTCTTTATCTTGAGCTACTACATCCTCCCCTTTGCTTTCCGAGGTCTTCTTGACTGCCAATTCTTATTTCTGCCTTATTTTCAACGAGCCCCTCATTTCCCATTCGAATTCGCTACATGCATAGCGAGGGCCTCTGTTCTGGCAGTCTTGGTGCCATAGGCAGCTTAAGAGGGTTCAACGCTGTTCGACGACTCTCGACATATCGTAGACGCTCGAGTCACGGCCCGGGAGTTAAAAAGTAGGTCCCCTTCACCCCGAGTTGTCCGAGTGGCACTGGCTACCACCCCCAAGCGCAGGAAGCAAAAACACCTGAACATAAATACCCCAGAAAGTGGATGCTAAAGTTACCCCGCCGGTAGCGTAGTGGTTATCGCCCCAGACCGGTATTCTGGAGGTCGTGGGTTCGGATCCCTCCTGGCGGGCATTTTTCTCCACTTTCTTATGTTCCAAATTCTTTATCTTGAGCTACTACATTCTCCCCTTTGCTTTCCGAGATCTTCTTGACTGCCAATTCTCAATTCTGTCTTATTTTCAACGAGCCCCTCATTTCCTATTCTGATTCGGTACTTGCATAGCGATGGCCTCTGTTCTGGCAGTCTTGGTGCCATAGGGAGCTTTAAGAGGGTTCAACGCTGGTTCACTACTCTCGACATGTCGTCGACGCTCGAGTCACGGCCTTGGGGTTAAAAAGAAGGTACCCTACACCCCGAGTGGTCCGAGTGGCGCTGGCTACCACCCCCAAGTGCTGGAAACCAAAACCCCTGAACATAAATACCCGAGAAAGTGGAGGCTAAAGTAGCCCCGCTGGTAGCGTAGTGGTTACGGCACCAGACCGGTATTCTGGAGGTCGTGCTTTCGGATCCCACCTTGCGGGAATTTTTTCTCCACTTTCTTATTTTCCAAATTCTTCGTTTTGAGCTACTACTTCCTCCCCTTTGCTTTCCGAGGTCTTCTTGACGGCCAATTCTTATTTCTGTCTTATTTTCAACGAGCCCCTCATTTCCCATTCGAATTCGCTACATGCATAGCGATGGCCTCTGTTCTGGCAGTCTTGGTGCCATAGGGAGCTTAAGAGATTTCAACGCTGGTTGACTAATCTCGACATGTCGTCGACGCTCGAGTCACGGCCTGGGGGTTAAAAAGAAGGTCCCCTGAGTAGTCCGAGTGGCGCTGGCTTCCACCCCCAAGTGCAGGTAACCATAACACCTGAACATAAATACCCCAGAAAGTGGAGGCTAAAGTAGCCCCGCCGGTAGCGTAGTGGTTATCGCACGAGACCGGTCTTCTGGAGGTCGTGGTATCAGATCCCACTTGGCGGGCATTTTTTCTCGGACCCCGAGTGGTCCGAGTGGCGCTGGCTACAACCCCCAAGTGCAGGAAACCAAAACACCTGAACATAAATACCCCAGAAAGTGGAGGCTAAAGGAGCCCCGCCAGTAGCGTAGTGGTTATTGCACCAGACCGGTATTCTGGAGGTCGTGGTTTCGGATCCCACCTTGCGGGAATTTTTTCTCCACTTTCTTATTTTCCGAATTCTTTGTCTTGAGCTACTACTTCCTCCCCTTTGCTTTCCCAGGTCTTCTTTGTGGCCAATTCTTATTTCTGTCTTATTTTCAACGAGCCCCTCATTTGCCATTCGAATTCGCTACATGCATAGCGAGGGCCTCTGTTCTGGCAGTCTTGGTGCCATAGGGATCTTAAGAGGTTTCAACGCTGGTCGACCACTCTCGAAATGTCGTAGACGCTCGAGTCACGGCCCGGGGGTTAAAAAGAAGGTCCCCTTCACACAGAGTAGTCCGAGTGGCGCTGCCTACCACCCCCAAGCGCAGGAAACGCAAAAGACCTGAACATAAATACCCCAGAAATTGGAGGCTAAAGTAGCCCCGCTGGTAGCGTAGTGGTTACGGCACCAGACCGGTATTCTGGAGGTCGTGGGCTCGGATCTCACCTGGCGGGCATTTTTTCTCAGCGTTCTTATTTTCCAAATTCTTCGTCTTGAGCTACTACATCCTGCCCTTTGCTTTCCGAGGTATTCTTGACTGCCAATTCTTATTTCTGTCTTATTTTCAACAAACCCCTCAATTCATATTCTGATTCGCTACATGCATAGCGAGGGCCTCTGTTCTGGCAGTCTTGGTTCCATAGGGAGCTTAAGAGGGTTCAACGCTGGTCGACCACTCTCGACATATTGTAGATGCTCGAGTCACAGCCCGGGGCTTAAAAAGAAGGTCCCCTTCACCCCGAGTAGTCCGAGTGGCGCTGGCTACCACCCCTAAGCGTAGGAAACAAAAACACCTGAACATAAATAACTCAGAAAGTGGAGGCTAAAGTAACCATGAAAGTAGCGTAGTGGTTATCGCACAATACCGGTATTCTGGATGTCGTGGGTTCAGATCCCACCTGGCGGGCATTTTTTCTCCACTTTCTTATTTTCCAAATTCTTTATCTTGAGCTACTACATCCTCCCCTTTGCTTTCCGAGGCCTTCTTGATTGCCAATCCTTATTTCTGTCTTATTTTCAACGAGCCCCTCATTTCCAATTCGGATTCGCTACATGCATAGCGAGGGCCTCTGTTCTGGCAGTCTTGGTGCCATAGGGAGCTTAAGAGGGTTCAACACTGGTTGACTACTCTCGACATGTCGTAGACGCTCGAGTCACGGCCTGGGGGTTAAAAAGAAGGTCCCCTTCACCCCGAGTAGTCCGAGTTGCGCTGGCTACCACCCCCAAGCGCAGGAAACAAAAACACCTGAAATAAATACCTCAGAAAGTGGAGGCTAAAGTAGCCCCGCCAGTAGCGTAGTGGTTATCGCACCAGACCGGTATTCTGGAGGTCGTGGGTTCGGATCCCTCCTGGAGGGCATTTTTTCTCCACTTTCTTATTTTCCAAATTCTTTATCTTGCTCTACCACATCCTCCCCTTTGCTTTCCGAGGTCTTCTTGACTGCCAATTCTTATTTTCAATGAGCCCCTCATTTCCTATTCGGATTCGCTACATGCATAGCGAGGGCGTCTGTTCTGGCAGCCTTGGTGCCATAGGGAGCTTAAGAGAGTTCAACGCTGGTCGACCACTCTCGACATGTCGTAGACGCTCGTGTCACGGCCCGGAGGTTAAAAGAAAGGTCCCTTTCAGCCCGAGTAGTCAGAGTGGCGCTGGCTACAACCCCCAAACGCAGGAAACGAAAACACCTGAACATAACTACCCCAGAAAGTGGAGGGTAAAATAGCCCCGCCGGTAGCGTAGTGGTTATCCCACCAGACCAGTATTCTGGAGGTCGTGGGCTCGGATTGCACCTGGCGGGCATATTTTCTACCCCTTTCTTATTTTCCAAATTCTTTATCTAGAACTACTACATCCTCCCCTTTGCTTTCCGAGGTCTTCTTGACTGCCAATTCTTATTTCCAATGAGCCCCTCATTTCCTATTCGGATTCGCTACATGCATAGCGAGGGCCTCTGTTCTGGCAGTTTTGGTACCATAGGGAGCTTAAGAGGGTTCAACGCTGGTCAACCACTCTCGGCATGTCGTAGACGCTCGAGTCACGGCCCAGCGATTAAAAAGAAGGTCCCCTTCACCCAGAGTAGTCCGAGTGGCGCTGGCTACCACCCCCAAGCGCAGGAAACAAAAACACCTGAACATAAATACCTCAGAAAGTGGAGGTTAAAGTAGCCCCGTCAGTAGCGTAGTGTTTATCGCACCAGACCGGTATTCTGGAGGTCGTGGGTTCAGATCCCTCCTGGCGGGCATTTTTTCTCCACTTTCTTATTTTCCAAATTTTTATCTTGATCTACCACATCATCCCCTTTGCTTTCCGAGGTCTTCTTGACTGCCAATTCTTATTTTTTTTAACGAGCCCCTCATTTCCTATTAGGATTCGCTACATGCATAGCGATGGCCTCTGTTGTAGCAGTCTTGGTGCCATAGGGAGCCTAAGAGGGTTCAACGCTGGTGGACCACTCTCGACATGTCGTACACCCTCGAGTCACGGCCCGGCGGTTAAAAAAAAGGTCCTGTTCACCCCGAGTAATCCGAGTGGCGCTGGCTACAACCCTCAAGCGCGGGAAACAAAAACACCTGAACATAAATACCTCAGAAAGTGGAGGCTAAAGTAACCCCGCCGGTAGCGTAGTGGTTATCGCACCAGACCGGTATACTGGAGGTCGTGGGTTCGGACCCCAACTGGCGGGCATTTTTTCTCCACTTTATTATTTTCCAAATTCTTTATGTTGAGCTACTACATCCTCCTCTTTGCTTTCCAAGGTCTTCTTGACTGCCAATTCTTATTTCTGTCTTATTTTCAACGAGCCCCTCATTTTCTATTCTGATTCTCTACATGCATAGCGAGGTCCTCTGTTCTGGCAGTCTTGGTGCCATAGAAAACTTAAGAGGGTTCAACGCTTGTCGACTACTCTCGACATGTCGTAGACGCTCGAGTCACGGCCCGGGGGATAAAAAGAAGGTCCCCTTCACCCCGAGTAGTCCGAGTGGAGCTGGCTACCACGCCCAAGCGCATGAAACACAAGAGACCTGAACTTAAATACCCCAGAAATTGGAGGCTAAAGTAGCTCCGCTGGTAGCGTAGTGGTTATCGCACCAGACCGGTATTCTGGAGGTCGTGGGTTCGGATCCCACCTGGCGGGCATTTTTTCGCCACTTCCTTATTTTCCAAATTCTTTATCTTGAGCTATAACGTCCTCCCCTTTGCTTTCCGAGGTCTTCCTGACTGCCAATTCTTATTTTCAACGATCCCTTCATTTCGTATTCCGATTCGCTACATGCATAGCGAGGGGCTCGGTTCTGGCAGTCTTGGTGCCATAAGCTGAAGAGGGTTCAACGCTGGTGGACCAATCTCGACATGTCGTAGACACTGGAGTCACCGCCAGGCGGTTAAAAAGAAGGTCACGTTCACCCCGAGTAGTACGAGTGGTGCTGGCTACCACCCCCAAGCTCAGGAAACAAAAATGCCTGAACATAAATACCTCAGAAAGTGGAGGCTAAAGTCACCCCAGCCGGGAGCGTAGTGGTTATCGCACCAGACCGGTATTCTGGAGGTCATGGGTTCGGATCCCACCTGGCGGGCATTTTTTCTCCACTTTCTTATTTTCCAAATCCTTTATCTTGAGCTACTACATCCTCCCCTTTGCTTTCCGAGGTCTCCTTGACTGCCTATTCTAATTTCTGTCTTATTTTCAACTAGCCCCTCATTTCCTATTCTGATTCGCTACATGCATAGCGAGGGCCTCTGTTCTGGCAGTCTTGGTGCCATACGGAGCTTAAGAGGGTTCAACGCTGTTTGACTACTCTCTACATGTCGTAGACGCTCGAGTCACAACCCGGGGGTTAAAAAGAAGGTCCCCTTCACACCGAGTAGTCCGAGTGGCGCTGGCTACCACCCCCAAGCGCAGGAAACCAACACACCTGAACATAAATACCCCAGAAAGTGGAGGCTAAAGTAGCCCCACCGATAGCGTAGTGGTTATCGCACCAGACCGGTATTCTGGAGGTCGTGGGTTCGGATCCCATCTGGCGGGCATTTTTTCTCCACTTTCTTATGTTCCAAATTCTTTATCTTGAGCTACTACATTCTCCCCTTTGCTTTCCGAGATCTTCTTGACTGCCAATTCTCAATTCTGTCTTATTTTTAACGAGCCCCTCATTTCCTATTCTGATTCGGTACTTGCATAGCGATGGCCTCTGTTCTGGCAGTCTTGGTGCCATAGGGAGCTTAAGAGGGTTCAACGCTGGTTGACTACTCTCGACATGTCGTCGACGCTCGAGTCATGGCCTTGGGGTTAAAAAGAAGGTACCCTACACCCCGAGTGGTCCGAGTGGCGCTGGCTACCACCCCCAAGTGCTGGAAATCAAAACCCCTGAACATAAATACCCGAGAAATTGGAGGCTAAAGTAGCCCCGCTGGTAGCGTAGTGGTTACGGCACCAGACCGGTATTCTGGAGGTCGTGGGTTCGGATCCCACCTGGCGGGCATTTTTTCTCAGCTTTCTTATTTTCCAAATTCTTTATCTTCAGCTACAACATCCTCACCTTTATTTCCGAGGTATTCTTGACTGCCAATTCTTATTTCTGTCTTATTTTCAACGAGCCCCTCATTTCCCATTCGAATTCGCTACATGCATAGCGAGGGCCTCTGTTCTGGCAGTCTTGGTGCCATAGGGAGCTTAAGAGGGTTCAACGGTGTTTGACTACTCTCGACATGTTGTAGACGCTCGAGTCACAGCCCGGGGGTTAAAAAGAGGGTCCCCTTCACCCCAAGTAGTCCGAGTGGCACTGGCTACCACCCCCAAGCGCAGGAAACCAACACACCTAAACATAAATACCCCAGAAAGTGGAGGCTAAAGTAGCCCCACCGGTAGCGTAGTGGTTATCGCACCAGACCGGTATTCTGGAGGTCGTGGGTTCGCATCCCACATGGCAGGCATTTTTTTTCCACTTTTTATTTTCCAAATTCTTTATCTTGAGCTACTACATCCTCCCCTTTGCTTTCCGAGGTCTTCTTGACTGCCAATTCTTATTTCTGCCTTATTTTCAACGAGCCCCTCATTTCCCATTCGAATTCGCTACATGCATAGCGAGGGCCTCTGTTCTGGCAGTCTTGGTGCCATAGGCAGCTTAAGAGGGTTCAACGCTGGTCGACGACTCTCGACATATCGTAGACGCTCGAGTCACGGCCCGGGAGTTAAAAAGTAGGTCCCCTTCACCCCGAGTTGTCCGAGTGGCACTGGCTACCACCCCCAAGCGCAGGAAACAAAAACACCTGAACCTAAATACCCCAGAAAGTGGATGCTAAAGTTACCCCGCCGGTAGCGTAGTGGTTATCGCACCAGACCGGTATTCTGGAGGTCGTGGGTTCGGATCCCTCCTGGCGGGCATTTTTCTCCACTTTCTTATTTTCCAAATTCTTTATCTTGAGCTACTACATCCTCCCGTTTGCTTTCCGAGTTCTTCTTGAGGGCCAATTCTTATTTCTGTGTTATTATCAACGAGCCCCTCATTTCCCATTCGGATTCGCTACATGCATAGCGAGGGCCTCTGTTCTGGCAGTCTTGGTGCCAAAGGGAGCTTAAGAGGGTTCAACGCTGTTTGACTACTCTCGACATGTTGTAGACGCTCGAGTCACGACCTGGGGGTTAAAAAGAAGGTCCCCTTCACGTCGAGTGGTCCGAGTGGCGCTGGCTACCACCCCTAAGTGCAGGAAACCAAAACACCTGAACATAAATACCCCAGAAAGTGGAGGCTAAAGGAGCCCCGTCAGTAGCGTAGTGGTTATTGCACAAGACTGGTATTCTGGAGGTCGTGGTTTCGGATCCCACCTTGCGGGAATTTTTTCTCCACTTTCTTATTTTCCAAATTCTTCGTTTTGAGCTACTACTTCCTCCCCTTTGCTTTCCGAGGTCTTCTTGACGGCCAATTCTTATTTCTGTCTTATTTTCAACGAGCCCCTCATTTCCCATTCGAATTCGCTACATGCATAGCGATGGCCTCTGTTCTGGCAGTCTTGGTGCCATAGGGAGCTTAAGAGATTTCAACGCTGGTTGACTAATCTCGACATGTCGTCGACGCTCGAGTCACGGCCTGGGGGTTAAAAAGAAGGTCCCCTGAGTAGTCCGAGTGGCGCTGGCTTCCACCCCCAAGTGCAGGTAACCATAACACCTGAACATAAATACCCCAGAAAGTGGAGGCTAAAGTAGCCCCGCCGGTAGCGTAGTGGTTATCGCACGAGACCGGTCTTCTGGAGGTCGTGGTATCAGATCCCACTTGGCGGGCATTTTTTCTCGGACCCCGAGTGGTCCGAGTGGCGCTGGCTACAACCCCCAAGTGCAGGAAACCAAAACACCTGAACATAAATACCCCAGAAAGTGGAGGCTAAAGGAGCCCCGCCAGTAGCGTAGTGGTTATTGCACCAGACCGGTATTCTGGAGGTCGTGGTTTCGGATCCCACCTTGCGGGAATTTTTTCTCCACTTTCTTATTTTCCGAATTCTTTGTCTTGAGCTACTACTTCCTCCCCTTTGCTTTCCCAGGTCTTCTTTGTGGCCAATTCTTATTTCTGTCTTATTTTCAACGAGCCCCTCATTTGCCATTCGAATTCGCTACAAGCATAGCGAGGGCCTCTGTTCTGGCAGTCTTCGTGCCATAGGGATCTTAAGAGGTTTCAACGCTGGTCGACCACTCTCGAAATGTCGTAGACGCTCGAGTCACGGCCCGGGGGTTAAAAAGAAGGTCCCCTTCAGACAGAGTAGTCCGAGTGGCGCTGGCTACCACCCCCAAGTGCAGGAAACGCAAAAGACCTGAACATAAATACCCCAGAAATTGGAGGCTAAAGTAGCCCCGCTGCTAGCGTAGTGGTTACGGCACCAGACCGGTATTCTGGAGGTCGTGGGCTCGGATCTCACCTGGCGGGCATTTTTTCTCAGCGTTCTTATTTTCCAAATTCTTCGTCTTGAGCTACTACATCCTGCCCTTTGCTTTCCGAGGTATTCTTGACTGCCAATTCTTATTTCTGTCTTATTTTCAACAAACCCCTCAATTCATATTCTGATTCGCTACATGCATAGCGAGGGCCTCTGTTCTGGCAGTCTTGGTTCCATAGGGAGCTTAAGAGGGTTCAATGCTGGTCGACCACTCTCGACATATTGTAGACGCTCGAGTCACAGCCCGGGGGTTAAAAAGAAGGTCCCCTTCACCCCGAGTAGTCCGAGTGGCGCTGGCTACCACCCCTAAGCGTAGGAAACAAAACCACCTGAACATAACTCAGAAAGTGGAGGCTAAAGTAACCATGAAAGTAGCGTAGTGGTTATCGCACAATACCGGTATTCTGGATGTCGTGGGTTCAGATCCCACCTGGCGGGCATTTTTTCTCCACTTTCTTATTTTCCAAATTCTTTATCTTGAGCTACTGCATCCTCCCCTTTGCTTTCCGAGGCCTTCTTGATTGCCAATCCCTATTTCTGTCTTATTTTCAACGAGCCCCTCATTTCCAATTCGGATTCGCTACATGCATAGCGAGGGCCTCTGTTCTGGCAGTCTTGGTGCCATAGGGAGCTTAAGAGGGTTCAACGCTGGTTGGCCACTCTCGACATGTCGTAGACGCTCGAGTCACGGCCCGGCGGTTAAAAAGAAGGTCCCCTTACCCCGAGTAGTCCGAGTGGCGCTGGCTCCCACCCCCAAGCGCAGGAAACAAAAACACCTGAACATAAATACCTCAGAAAGTGGAGGCTAAAGTAACCAGGCCGGTAGCGTAGTGGTTATCGCACAAGACTGGTATTCTGGATGTCGTGGGTTCAGATCCCACCTGGCGGGCATTTTTTCTCCACTCTCTTATTTTCCAAATTCTTTATCTTGAGCTACTCCATCCTCCCCTTGGCTTTCCGAGGTCTTCTTGACTGCCAATTATTATTTCTGTCTTATTTTCAACGAGCCTCTCATTTCCTATTCTGATTCGCTACATGCATAGCGAGGGCCTCTGTTCCGGCAGTCTTGGTGCCATAGGGAGCTTAAGAGGGTTCAACGCTCGTCGACCACTCTCGACATGTCGTAGACGCTCGAATCACGGCCCGGGGCATAAAAAGAAGGTCCCCTTTACCCCAAGTAGTCCGAGTGGCGCTGGCTACCACCCCCAAGCGCAGGAAACACAAAAGACCTGAACATAAATACCCCAGAAATTGGAGGCTAAAGTAGCCCCGCTGGTAGCGTAGTGGTTATCACACCAGACCGGTATTCTGGAGGTCGTGGGTTCGGATCCCACCTGGCGGGCATTTTTTCTCAGCTTTCTTATTTTCCAAATTCTTTATCTTCATCTACTACATCCTCCCCTTTGCTTTCAGAGCTATTCTTGACTGCCAATTCTTATTTCTGTCTTATTTTCAACAAACCCCTCAATTCTTATTCTGATTCGCTACATGCATAGCGAGGGCCTCTGTTCTGGCAGTCTTGGTGCCATAGGGAGCTTAAGAGTGTTCAGCGCTGGTTGACCACTCTCGAAATGACGTAGACGCTCGAGTCACTGCCCGGGGGATAAAAAGAAGGTCCCCTTCACACCGAGTAGTCTGAGTGGCGCTGGCTACCACCCCCAAGTGCAGGAAACACAAAAGACCTGAGCATAAATACCCCAGAAATTGCGGCTAAACTACCCCCGCTGGTAGCGTAGTGGTTATCGCACCAGACCGGTATTCTGAAGGTCGTGGGTTCGGATCCCACCTGGCGGGCATTTTTTCTCAGCTTTTTTATTTTACAAATTCTTCGTCTTGAGCTACGACATCCTCCCCTTTGCTTTCTGAGGTCTTCTTGATGGCCAATTCTTATTTCTCTGTTATTTTCGACGAGCCCCTCATTTCCCATTCGGATTCGCGACATGCATAGCGAGGGCCTCTGTTCTGGCAGTCTTGGTGCCATAGGCAGCTTAAGAGGGTTCAACGCTGGTCGACGACTCTCGACATATCGTAGACGCTCGAGTCACGGCCCGGGAGTTAAAAAGTAGGTCCCCTTCACCCCGAGTTGTCCGAGTGGCACTGGCTACCACCCCCAAGCGCAGGAAACAAAAACACCTGAACATAAATACCCCAGAAAGTGGATGCTAAAGTTACCCCGCCGGTAGCGTAGTGGTTATCGCACCAGACCGGTATTCTGGAGGTCGTGGGTTCGGATCCCTCCTGGCGGGCATTTTTCTCCACTTTCTTATTTTCCAAATTCTTTATCTTGAGCTACTACATCCTCCCGTTTGCTTTCCGAGTTCTTCTTGAGGGCCAATTCTTATTTCTGTGTTATTATCAACGAGCCCCTCATTTCCCATTCGGATTCGCTACATGCATAGCGAGGGCCTCTGTTCTGGCAGTCTTGGTGCCAAAGGGAGCTTAAGAGGGTTCAACGCTGTTTGACTACTCTCGACATGTTGTAGACGCTCGAGTCACGACCTGGGGGTTAAAAAGAAGGTCCCCTTCACGTCGAGTGGTCCGAGTGGCGCTGGCTACCACCCCTAAGTGCAGGAAACCAAAACACCTGAACATAAATACCCCAGAAAGTGGAGGCTAAAGGAGCCCCGCCGGTAGCGTAGTGGTTACGGCACCAGACCAGTATTCTGGAGGTCGTGGGTTCGGATCCCACCTGGCGGGCATTTTTTCTCCACTTTTTATTTTTCAAATTCTTTATCTTGAGCTACTACATCTTTCCCTTTGCTTTCCGAGGTCTTCTTGACTGCCAATTCGTATTTCTGTCTTATTTTCAACGAGCCCCTCATTTCCTATTCTGATTCGGTACTTGCATAGTGATGGCCTCTGTTTTGGCAGTCTTGGTGCCATAGGGAGCTTCAGAGGGTTCAACGCTGGTTGACTACTCTCGACATGTCGTAGACGCTCGAGTCACGGCCTGGGGGTTAAAAAGAAGGTCCCCTTCACCCCGAGTGGTCCGAGTGGCGCTGGCTACAACCCCCAAGTGCAGGAAACCAAAACACCTGAACATAAATACCCCAGAAAGTGGAGGCTAAAGGAGCCCCGTCAGTAGCGTAGTGGTTATTGCACAAGACCGGTATTCTGGAGGTCGTGGTTTCGGATCCCACCTTGCGGGAATTTTTTCTCCAGTTTCTTATTTTCCAAATTCTTCGTTTTGAGCTACTACTTCCTCCCCTTTGCTTTCCGAGGTCTTCTTGACGGCCAATTCTTATTTCTGTCTTATTTTCAACGAGCCCCTCATTTCCCATTCGAATTCGCTACATGCATAGCGATGGCCTCTGTTCTGGCAGTCTTGGTGCCATAGGGAGCTTAAGAGATTTCAACGCTGGTGGACTAATCTCGACACGTCGTCGACGCTCGAGTCACGGCCTGGGGGTTAAAAAGAAGGTCTCCTGAGTAGTCCGAGTGGCGCTGGCTTCCACCCCCAAGTGCAGGTAACCATAACACCTGAACATAAATACCCCAGAAAGTGGAGGCTAAAGTAGCCCCGCCGGTAGCATAGTGGTTATCGCACGAGACCGGTCTTCTGGAGGTCGTGGTATCAGATCCCACTTGGCGGGCATTTTTTCTCGGACCCCGAGTGGTCCGAGTGGCGCTGGCTACAACCCCCAAGTGCAGGAAACCAAAACACCTGAACATAAATACCCCAGAAAGTGGAGGCTAAAGGAGCCCCGCCAGTAGCGTAGTGGTTATTGCACCAGACCGGTATTCTGGAGGTCGTGGTTTCGGATCCCACCTTGCGGGAATTTTTTCTCCACTTTCTTATTTTCCGAATTCTTTGTCTTGAGCTACTACTTCCTCCCTTTTGCTTTCCCAGGTCTTCTTTGTGGCCAATTCTTATTTCTGTCTTATTTTCAACGAGCCCCTCATTTGCCATTCGAATTCGCTACATGCATAGCGAGGGCCTCTGTTCTGGCAGTCTTGGTGCCATAGGGATCTTAAGAGGTTTCAACGCTGGTCGACCACTCTCGAAATGTCGTAGACGCTCGAGTCACGGCCCGGGGGTTAAAAAGAAGGTCCCCTTCACACAGAGTAGTCCGAGTGGCGCTGGCTACCACCCCCAAGCGCAGGAAACGCAAAAGACCTGAACATAAATACTCTAGAAATTGGAGGCTAAAGTAGCCCCGCTGGTAGCGTAGTGGTTACGGCACCAGACCGGTATTCTGGAGGTCGTGGGCTGGGATCTCACCTGGCGGGCATTTTTTCTCAGCGTTCTTATTTTCCAAATTCTTCGTCTTGAGCTACTACATCCTGCCCTTTTCTTTCCGAGGTATTCTTGACTGCCAATTCTTATTTCTGTCTTATTTTCAACAAACCCCTCAATTCATATCCTGATTCGCTACATGCATAGCGAGGGCCTCTGTTCTGGCAGTCTTGGTTCCATAGGGAGCTTAAGAGGGTTCAACGCTGGTCGACCACTCTCGACATATTGTAGACGCTCGAGTCACAGCCCGGGGGTTAAAAAGAAGGTCCCCTTCACCCCGAGTAGTCCGAGTGGCGCTGGCTACCACCCCTAAGCGTAGGAAACAAAACCACCTGAACATAACTCAGAAAGTGGAGGCTAAAGTAACCATGAAAGTAGCGTAGTGGTTATCGCACAATACCGGTATTCTGGATGTCGTGGGTTCAGATCCCACCTGGCGGGCATTTTTTCTCCACTTTCTTATTTTCCAAATTCTTTATCTTGAGCTACTGCATCCTCCCCTTTGCTTTCCGAGGCCTTCTTGATTGCCAATCCCTATTTCTGTCTTATTTTCAACGAGCCCCTCATTTCCAATTCGGATTCGCTACATGCATAGCGAGGGCCTCTGTTCTGGCAGTCTTGGTGCCATAGGGAGCTTAAGAGGGTTCAACGCTGGTTGGCCACTCTCGACATGTCGTAGACGCTCGAGTCACGGCCCGGCGGTTAAAAAGAAGGTCCCCTTACCCCGAGTAGTCCGAGTGGCGCTGGCTCCCACCCCCAAGCGCAGGAAACAAAAACACCTGAACATAAATACCTCAGAAAGTGGAGGCTAAAGTAACCAGGCCGGTAGCGTAGTGGTTATCGCACAAGACTGGTATTCTGGATGTCGTGGGTTCAGATCCCACCTGGCGGGCATTTTTTCTCCACTCTCTTATTTTCCAAATTCTTTATCTTGAGCTACTCCATCCTCCCCTTGGCTTTCAGAGCTATTCTTGACTGCCAATTCTTATTTCTGTCTTATTTTCAACAAACCCCTCAATTCTTATTCTGATTCGCTACATGCATAGCGAGGGCCTCTGTTCTGGCAGTTTTGGTGCCATAGGGAGCTTAAGAGTGTTCAACGCTGGTTGACCACTCTCGAAATGACGTAGACGCTCGAGTCACGGCCCGGGGGATACATTCAGGATGACATTCAGAGCGGTACCGGCGGCCGTGGTGGACACCTAGGCTAAACCGCTGTCTTCACTCGTTGCAGGCATCCGATAAGAAAACGGTCAACAGCGCGAGGAATCGTCGGAAGCTACGCGCGTGCGCATCGGACACCGTCATCGGGACACGTGCCTTTTTACTTCGGGCAACCAACGACTGGAGGTGCTGGCTTCGCTACAAAAGGGAATGGAGCACCAGCCAAGCCACATTCAGAGCGGTACCGGCGGCCGTGGTGGACACCTCGGCTAAACCGCTGTCTTCACTCGTTGCAGGTGGGGATTCAGTTTTACTGCCCATTGTAATTCAGCTATTTACGGCTGCCGGACTGCTCTGAAACTTGTGTGTTACTGTAGTCGTTATTGTAGAGTTTTACTCTAGCCTGTGCATCTTGTGTGTTACTGTAACCTGTGTGAAATACGCCTTAACACGATGGGAAGTAAAAAGGGTGACACTTTGACCACATTTGCACAGACACTCGCTGAAAAAGCGCCTAGCAGTATAAAAGAAGTAGTCAAGGTTTTGACAGACATGACTTCCAAATTTCTGGAGGTAATGAATGAACTAAAAAATGAAGTAAAAGAGCTGCACTCATCGAACAATTCTGTCCAGGCAGAACTTGCGTTAGTGAAAGAGGGAGTGAACTTCATGAACGGAAATTTCGAAGAATTCAAAACCGAAGTTATCACTCTCCGTAATGAACTGAAAGAGGCAAAACATCTTGTCCTTGAATGCCAGAAAGAGAACCGAACACTAAGCAAAGAACTTGATGAGACCAAACAACAGCTAATTGAACTGAAGCAGTACAGCAGGAGGAGCAACCTCGAAGTGAAGGGCATACCTGTTACTGACAATGAGGATATTCCCAAGGTCGTTGAAGCAATCGCTTCGCGTTTGTCTGCACGACTGTCCAGTCACGACATAGAGGTTGCACATAGAGTGCCTACAAAGGCTAAAGGACCACCAAACATTGTTATTCAGTTTGCCTCCCGAACTACCCGAGACAGATTTTTGCTGGCAGCAAAGAAAACTCGTTTGAACGCATCGATGCTTGGATTTCAAGGGGCGGATCCCATATTTGTCAACGAACATCTATGCCCGGAGAATAAGGTTCTTCTGGGGAAGGCAATCGCAACCAAGCGCGCTAAAGGCTGGAAGTTTGCTTGGGTCTCGGACGGGAAAATACTGATGAGGAAAGCTGAAAAATCAAAAGTAGTTCACGTTACCTGTGAAGCAGATCTACAAAAAATTACTGGCACTTCTAGCATTCACCCACAAAACGAAGCAAGCTACACTAACTCTGGCCCATGATTGCTCCCAGAAAAAACATATCCGTTCTTCACAGTAACGTCCGAAGCATAAATAAAAACCTGAACTCCCTTCTTTCTTTTATCGATACACAAGACGAGTCGTTCGAAATCATAGCGACAACTGAAACATGGCTAAAAAAACGCGAAAATATAACAATTCCTGGCTACATGACAATATCGCAGCCACGGGACTCTCAGTTTCGTGGTGGCGGTGTGGCATTATCCGTCAAAGATAGGTTACAATACACTATCTTATCATCAGTTTCTTGTTGTTCGCCGGCACTTGAAGCGTTATTTTTGAAACTTGAATGTGGGCTCGTAGTGGGCGTTGTCTACCGACCTCCGCATTCAAGCCTTGCCGGGTTTATCGATGAAATGGAAATAATCATGTCTTCCTTAACCAAGAAAAGCAAAACTCGTGTCATAATTGTCGGAGATATGAACATTGATGCAGCTTCCAAGAATTTCATGGATTACACTCTCCTTCTTCGATCGTACAACTTTCGCAACCTGATCACCGCCCCGACGCGTATAACAACGTCTTCGGCAACATCAATCGACCATGCGCTGACAAACATTGATACAGGTATAAACGGAGGGGTCTACCAAACACCAATTTCGGACCACTTGCCAATCTTCGTACAGGTTAACACACTTCCTATGGTAAAAACGCTCATGCCGACACGCAGAACCAATGTAAATTATGAATTATTCCGCAACAAGCTGTTGTTAATCAGACCGGATGATATCTATCATGAAGACGTAAATACAGAGTTCTCGAACCTGATTACTACCCTAAATGAGCTTATAGACTGCAGTAGCCGAAATGTAGCATCGTCGCAACGCTATAAACCAATTTGTCCGTGGATGACCGAAGAAATTCTAAGCATATTAAGGAAAAAGGACTATTGGTATCATAAGTGGCTACATCATAAGGGAAACGAATATTACCTGTACCAGTTCAAATGCGCGCGTAACAAATCAGTGTCTCTAATGAGAGCCAGAAAAAAAGAATATTTTACTCGCCGCATTGAAGATGCCTCAGGGAATCCGAAAAAAATGTGGGAAGTAGTCAACGAGGTAACGAGAAATTCAAAAAAATGCTCCACCCTTCCGCCTATCGTTACCAAAGACACCGTTAACGAATTCAATACTTTTTTCACCAATGTTGGTCCTGAACTAGCTTCGAAGCTTCCAGTCGCAAGTTTGGACAGTGTTCCTCTACCGCCAGTTGTTAACTCTTTCGCCCTTCACGAAATTGAAGCCAACGAAGTATTGTCGGTTATTGCGCAGTTGTCAACAAAGAAAGAAGTGGGCTTGGACAGCATTTCTGCAAAACTAATTAAGGAAAACAGTGATATCATAGGACCAATTTTGTGCCGTTTGTACAACCATTCCTTGCTTGAATACACATACCCGTCTTCCTTAAAGATAGCCAGAGTTACACCGGTATTTAAGGATGGTGATACTTCTGACCCTTCCAGCTACAGACCTATTTCTGTTCTAAGCGTTATTAATAACATATTTGAAAAAATTCTCTCTAAACGTATCCACAATTTCCTAAATAAATATAATATTATTTGCCCGCAGCAACATGGATTTCGTCCGAAGCACTCCACTAGCTCAGCCGTCATTACACTCACCCAGTCTATCAATAGTGCCCTAGACACCAACAAACTAGCTGCTGTTATTTTTCTAGATATAAAGAAAGCGTTCGACACGGTGAACCACGACATCTTGCTAAACAAATTAAAAATACACGGGTTTCGTGATAGGGTGCTTGAATTTTTTGCTAGCTATCTTACAAACCGTCAACAAGTTGTCTCAATGAAAAATGTGACGTCATCTATGCAGTACCTGCGAACAGGAGTACCGCAGGGCTCTACTCTTGGTCCGCTATTTTTTTCCCTTTACGTGAATGACTTGCCTCAGATATTAACCTCAGCCAACTCTATCATGTACGCTGATGACACTGCCATTATAATTACTGCCAAACATACTACCGAACTCGAAAGCATCGCAAACGCTGAGCTGAAAGCAATCTCAGACTGGTATCTGAGGAACAAATTGACAGTCAACACAAAGAAAACTAAGTATGTACTTTTCCAGTCGCGAAACCGATCTCTCGGTTTGGCTGATATCAGATTAGCTATTTGCCAAGCACAGCTTGAATCAACCAACTGTTTTACGTACCTCGGTGTCACCTTAGATAAACATATACACTGGGAACATCACGTCGACGCGGTTTGCGCGAAGATTGCGTCTGGCTGCTCTGCTCTGATCCAGTTGCGTGAATACTTCGACACCGATGTTCTGCGACTCCTATACTTCACGTTAGTACACACTCATCTTACGTATTGCATCGAGTCGTGGGGCTGGACATACAATACTTACCTAGAGCGCCTGAGGCGAGCGCAAAAACGAGCTCTTAGAATAATTACGCGTTCTGGCTACTCTCGACCCAGCAAGTCGCTGTTTACTGAACTACGCGTTTTACCATTTGATCTACTTCGCGAGAAAAAAACTGCTGAATGTATCCACAACATAATAAGAAACAACCTTCCGTTTGACGTGTCTACACTTAATACTCCTACACGCGCAACACGGGGCCATACCTTTGGAAACTTTAACTTAGCCATAAAAAGAAATGTGTACGGTGCGCGTATGCTAGAATTTACCGGTGTAAAGATCTGGAACAGCCTGCCGCATGACGTAAAAGTTGCTAACAATTTTTCTGTTGCAATAAAAACGCACTACCTTAAAATGAATGACGCACTTTGAGTTCATGCTTGCAGGTATTATTTGTACGTTTTCTCACACTTATACCCCATTATGGAATGACGTGATTATTCTTATACAATGTGATGACATCCTGAATTTTAAGTGATTCTGGTGCTTTATTATGATGTATTCATTGTACCCTGCGTGACAAATGCAATTGCCGTTGTTACTGCTGAAAAAATTCAACGTGTTCTTGCTTATTTCACTGGCTTTTAGAATTGTATTCATTCAAGAAATATGTGCTTTAACAAGTGTTTATAGTGTCTTTACCGTTTTTTTTAAAATTTACTATTGACGATGTGTACTGACATGCGTGTCTGCAATTCTTGCATTTTTTTATTGGACCCCTTACTAGCCGCTGGCTATGGGTCCAAACAGTTTTTGGGTATGTTTTGTAGCGCCACATAGAACAATAAATCGAATTGAATTGAAAATTGAAGAAGGTCCCCTTCACACCGAGTAGTCTGAGTGGCGCTGGCTACCACCCCCAAGCGCAGGAAACACAAAAGACCTGAGCATAAATACCCCAGAAATTGCGGCTAAACTACCCCCGCTGGTAGCGTAGTGGTTATCGCACCAGACCGGTATTCTGAAGGTCGTGGGTTCGGATCCCACCTGGCGGGCATTTTTTCTCAGCTTTTTTATTTTCCAAATTCTTCGTCTTGAGCTACGACATCCTCCCCTTTGCTTTCTGAGGTCTTCTTGATGGCCAATTCTTATTTCTATGTTATTTTCAACGAGCCCCTCATTTCCCATTCAGATTCGCGACATGCATACCGAGGGCCTCTGCTCTGGCAGTCTTGGTGCCATAGGGAGCTTAAGAGAGTTCAACGCTGGTCGACCACTCTCGACATGTCGTAGACGCTCGAGTCACGGCCCGGGGGATAAAAAGATGGTCCCCTTCATACCGAGTAGTCCGAGTGGCGCTGGCTACCAGCCCCAAGCGCTGGAAACACAAAAGACCTGAACATAAATACCCCAGAAATTGGAGGCTAAAGTAGCCCCGCTGGTAGCGTAGTGGTTAGGGCACCAGACCGGTATTCTGGAGGTCGTGGGCTCGGATCCCACCTGGCGGGCATTTTTTCTCAGCTTTCTTATTTTCCAAATTCTTTATCTTCAGCTACTACATCCTCCCCTTTGCTTTCCGAGGCATTCTTGACTGCCAATTCTTATTTCTGTCTTATTTTCAAAGAGCCCCTCAATTCATATCTGATTCGCTACATGCATGGCGAGGGCCTCTGTTCTGGCAGTCTTGGTGCCATAGGGAGCTTAAGAGGGTTCAACGCTGGTCGACCACTCTCGACATATCGTAGACGCTCGAGTCACGGCCCGGGGGTTAAAAAGTAGGTCCCCTTCACCCCGAGTTGTCCGAGTGGCACTGGCTATCACCCCCACGCGCAGGAAACAAAAACACCTGAACATAAATACCCCAGAAAGTGGATGCTAAAGTAACCCCGCCGGTAGCGTTGTGGTTAGGGCACCAGACCGGTATTCTGGAGGTCGTGGGCTCGGATCCCACCTGGCGGGCATTTTTTCTCAGCTTTCTTATTTTCCAAATTCTTTATCTTGAGCTACTACATCCTCCCTTTGCTTTCCGAGGTCTTCTTGACTGCGAATTCTTATTTCTGTCTTATTTTCAACGAGCCCCTCATTTCCTATTCTGATTCGGTACTTGCATAGTGATGGCCTCTGTTCTGGCAGTCTTGGTGCCATAGGGAGCTTAAGAGGGTTCAACACTGGTTGACTACTCTCGACATGTCGTAGACGCTCGAGTCACGGCCTGGGGGTTAAAAAGAAGTTCCCTTTCACCCCGATTGGTCCGAGTGGCGCTGGCTACAACCCCCAAGTGCAGGAAACCAAAACACCTGAACATAAATACCCCAGAAAGTGGAGGCTAAAGGAGCCCCGCCGGTAGCGTAATGGTTATTGCACCAGACCGGTATTCTGGAGGTTGTGGTTTCGGATCCCACCTTGCGGGAATTTTTTCTCCACTTTCTTATTTTCCAAATTCTTCGTGTTGAGCTACTCCTTCCTCCCCTTTGCTTTCCGAGGTCTTCTTGACGGCCATTTCTTATTTCTGTCTTATTTTCAACGAGCCCCTCATTTCCCATTCGAATTCGCTACATGCATAGCGAGGGCCTCTGTTCTGGCAGTCTTGGTGCCATAGGGAGCTTAAGAGGGTTCAACGCTGGTCGACCACTCTCGACATATCGTAGACGCTCGAGTCACGGCCCGGGGGTTAAAAAGTAGGTCCCCTTCACCCCGAGTTGTCCGAGTGGCACTGGCTACCACCCCCAAGCGCAGGAAACAAAAACACCTCAACATAAATACCCCAGAAAGTGGATGCTAAAGTAACCCCGCCGGTAGCGTTGTGGTTATCGCACCAGACCGGTATTCTGGAGGTCGTGGGTTCGGATCCCTCCTGGCGGGCATTTTTCTCCACTTTCTTATTTTCCAAATTCTTTATCTTGAGCTACTACATCCTCCCCTTTGCTTTCCGAGTTCTTCTTGAGGGCCAATTCTTATTTCTGTGTTATTATCAACGAGCCCCTCATTTCCCATTCGGATTCGCTACATGCATAGCGAGGGCCTCTGTTCTGGCAGTCTTGGTGCCAAAGGGAGCTTAAGAGGGTTCAACGCTGTTTGACGACTCTCGACATGTAGTAGACGCTCGAGTCACAGCCCGGGGGTTAAAAAGAAGGTCCCCTTCACCCCGAGTAGTCCGAGTGGCGCTGGCTACCACCCCCAAGCTTAGGAAACCAACACACCTGAACATAAATACCCCAGAAAGTGGAGGCTAAAGTAGCCCCACCGATTGCGTAGTGGTTATCGCACCAGACCGGTATTCTGGAGGTCGTGGGCTCGGATCCCACCTGGCGGGCATTTTTTCTCAGCTTTCTTATTTTCCAAATTCTTTATCTTCAGCTACTACATCCTCCCCTTTGCTTTCCGAGGCATTCTTGACTGCCAATTCTTATTTCTGTCTTATTTTCAACAAACCCCTCAATTCATATTCTGATTCGCTACATGCATAGCGAGGGCCTCTGTTCTGGCAGTCTTGGTGCTATAGGGAGCTTAAGAGGGTTCAACGCTGGTCGACCACTCTCGACATGTCGTAGTCGCTCGAGTCACGGCCCGGGAGTTAAAAAGGTCCCCTTCACCCCGAGTGGTCCGAGTGGCGCTGGCTACCACCCCTAAGCGTAGGAAACAAAAACACCTGAACATAAATAACTCAGAAAGTGGAGGCTAAAGTAACCATGAAAGTAGCGTAGTGGTTATCGCACAATACCGGTATTCTGGATGTCGTGGGTTCAGATCCCACTTGGCGGGCATTTTTTCTCCACTTTCTTATTTTCCAAATTCTTTATCTTGAGCTACTACATCCTCCCCTTTGCTTTCCGAGGCCTTCTTGATTGCCAATCCTTATTTCTGTCTTATTTTCAACGAGCCCCTCATTTCCAATTCGGATTCGCTACATGCATAGCGAGGGCATCTGTTCTGGCAGTCTTGGTGCCATAGGGAGCTTAAGAGGGTTCAACGCTGGTTGGCCACTCTCGACATGTCGTAGACGCTCGAGTCACGGCCCGGCGGTTAAAAAGAAGGTCCCCTTACCCCGAGTAGTCCGAGTGGCGCTGGCTCCCACCCCCAAGCGCAGGAAACAAAAACACCTGAACATAAATACCTCAGAAAGTGGAGGCTAAAGTAACCAGGCCGGTAGCGTAGTGGTTATCGCACAAGACTGGTATTCTGGATGTCGTGGGTTCAGATCCCACCTGGCGGGCATTTTTTCTCCACTCTCTTATTTTCCAAATTCTTTATCTTGAGCTACTCCATCCTCCCCTTGGCTTTCCGAGGTCTTCTTGACTGCCAATTATTATTTCTGTCTTATTTTCAACGAGCCCCTCATTTCCTATTCTGATTCGCTACATGCATAGCGAGGGCCTCTGTTCTGGCAGTCTTGGTGCCATAGGGAGCTTAAGAGGGTTCAACGCTCGTCGACCACTCTCGACATGTCGTAGACGCTCGAATCACGGCCCGGGGCATAAAAAGAAGGTCCCCTTCACCCCAAGTACTCCGAGTGGCGCTGGCTACCACCCCCAAGCGCAGGAAACACAAAAGACCTGAACATAAATACCCCAGAAATTGGAGGCTAAAGAATCCCCGCTGGTAGCGTAGTGGTTATCACACCAGACCGGTATTGTGGAGGTCGTGGGTTCGGATCCCACCTGGCGGGCATTTTTTCTCAGCTTTCTTATTTTCCAAATTCTTTATCTTCATCTACAACATCCTCCCCTTTGCTTTCCGAGCTATTCTTGACTGCCAATTCTTATTTCTGTCTTATTTTCAACAAACCCCTCAATTCTTATTCTGATTCGCTACATGCATAGCGAGGGCCTCTGTTCTGGCAGTCTTGGTGCCATAGGGAGCTTAAGAGTGTTCAACGCTGGTTGACCACTCTCGAAATGACGTAGACGCTCGAGTCACGGCCCGGGGGATAAAAAGAAGGTCCCCTTCACACCGAGTAGTCTGAGTGGCGCTGGCTACCACCCCCAAGTGCAGGAAACACAAAAGACCTGAGCATAAATACCCCAGAAATTGCAGCTAAACTACCCCCGCTGGTAGCGTAGTGGTTATCGCACCAGATCGGTATTCTGAAGGTCGTGGGTTCGGATCCCACCTGGCGGGCATTTTTTCTCAGCTTTTTTATTTTCCAAATTCTTCGTCTTGAGCTACGACATCCTCCCCTTTGCTTTCTGAGGTCTTCTTGATGGCCAATTCTTATTTCTCTGTTATTTTCAACGAGCCCCTCATTTCCCATTCGGATTCGCGACATGCATAGCGAGGGCCTCTGCTCTGGCAGTCTTGGTGCCATAGGGAGCTTAAGAGAGTTCAACGCTGGTCGACCACTCTCGACATGTCGTAGACGCTCGAGTCACGGCCCGGGGGATAAAAAGATGGTCCCCTTCATACCGAGTAGTCCGAGTGGCGCTGGCTACCAGCCCCAAGCGCTGGAAACACAAAAGACCTGAACATAAATACCCCAGAAATTGGAGGGTAAAGTAGCCCCGCTGGTAGCGTAGTGGTTAGGGCACCAGACCGGTATTCTGGAGGTCGTGGGCTCGGATCCCACCTGGCGGGCATTTTTTCTCAGCTTTCTTATTTTCCAAATTCTTTATCTTCAGCTACTACATCCTCCCCTTTGCTTTCCGAGGCATTCTTGACTGCCAATTCCTATTTCTGTCTTATTTTCAACGAGCCCCTCAATTCATATCTGATTCGCTACATGCATAGCGAGGGCCTCTGTTCTGGCAGTCTTGGTGCCATAGGGAGCTTAAGAGGGTTCAACGCTGGTCGACCACTCTCGACATATCGTAGACGCTCGAGTCACGGCCCGGGGGTTAAAAAGTAGGTCCCCTTCACCCCGAGTTGTCCGAGTGGCTCTGGCTACCACACCCACGCGCAGGAAACAAAAACACCTGAACATAAATACCCCAGAAAGTGGATGCTAAAGTAACCCCGCCGGTAGCGTTGTGGTTAGGGCACCAGACCGGTATTCTGGAGGTCGTGGGCTCGGATCCCACCTGGCGCGCATTTTTTCTCAGCTTTCTTATTTTCCAAATTCTTTATCTTGAGCTACTACATCCTCCCTTTGCTTTCCGAGGTCTTCTTGACTGCGAATTCCTATTTCTGTCTTATTTTCAACGAGCCCCTCATTTCCTATTCTGATTCGGTATTTGCATAGTGATGGCCTCTGTTCTGGCAGTCTTGGTGCCATAGGGAGCTTAAGAGGGTTCAACGCTGGTCGACCACTCTCGACATATCGTAGACGCTCGAGTAACGGCCCGGGGGTTAAAAAGTGGTCCCCTTCACCCCGAGTTGTCCGAGTGGCACTGGCTACCACCCCCACGCGCAGGAAACAAAAACACCTCAACATAAATACCCCAGAAAGTGGATGCTAAAGTAACCCCGCCGGTAGCGTTGTGGTTATCGCACCAGACCGGTATTCTGGAGGTCGTGGGTTCGGATCCCTCCTGGCGGGCATTTTTCTCCACTTTCTTATTTTCCAAATTCTTTATCTTGAGCTACTACATCCTCCCCTTTGCTTTCCGAGTTCTTCTTGAGGGCCAATTCTTATTTCTGTGTTATTATCAACGAGCCCCTCATTTCCCATTCGGATTCGCTACATGCATAGCGAGGGCCTCTGTTCTGGCAGTCTTGGTGCCAAAGGGAGCTTAAGAGGGTTCAACGCTGTTTGACGACTCTCGACATGTAGTAGACGCTCGAGTCACAGCCCGGGGGTTAAAAAGAAGGTCCCCTTCACCCCGAGTAGTCCGAGTGGCGCTGGCTACCACCCACAAGCTTAGGAAACCAACACACCTGAACATAAATACCCCAGAAAGTGGAGGCTAAAGTAGCCCCACCGATTGCGTAGTGGTTATCGCACCAGACCGGTATTCTGGAGGTCGTGGGCTCGGATCCCACCTGGCGGGCATTTTTTCTCAGCTTTCTTATTTTCCAAATTCTTTATCTTCAGCTACTACATCCTCCCCTTTGCTTTCCGAGGCATTCTTGACTGCCAATTCTTATTTCTGTCTTATTTTCAACAAACCCCTCAATTCATATTCTGATTCGCTACATGCATAGCGAGGGCCTCTGTTCTGGCAGTCTTGGTGCCATAGGGAGCTTAAGAGGGTTCAACGCTGGTCGACCACTCTCGACATGTCGTAGACGCTCGAGTCACGGCCCGGGAGTTAAAAAGAAGGTCCCCTTCACCCCGAGTGGTCCGAGTGGCGCTGGCTACCACCCCCAAGCGCAGGAAACAAAAACACCTGAACATAAATACCCCAGAAAGTGGAGTCTAAAGTAACCCAGTCGGTAGCGTAGTGGTTATCCCACCAGACCGGTATTCTGGAGGTCGTGGGTTCGGATCCCTCCTGGCGGGCATTTTTTCTTCACTTTCTTATTTTCCAAATTCTTTATCTTGAGCTACTGCATCTACCCCTTTGCTTTCCGAAGCATTCTTGACTGCCAATTCCTATTTCTGAGTTATTTTCAACGAGCCCCTCAATTCATATCTGATTCGCTACATGCATAGCGAGGGCCTCTGTTCTGGCAGTCTTGGTGCTATAGGGACCTTAAGAGGGTTCAACGCTGGTCGACCACTCTCGACATGTCGTAGACGCTCGAGTCATGGACCGGGGGTTAAAAAGAAGGTCCCCTTAGCACCGAGTAGTCTGAGAGGCGCTGGCTACCAGCCCAAGCGCACGAAACAAAAACACCTGTACATAAATACCTCAGAAAGTGGAGGCTAAAGTAACCATGCCAGTAGCGTAGTGGTTATCGCACCAGGCTGGTATTCTGCGTGTCGTGGGTTTGGATCCCACCTGGCGGGCATTTTTTCTCCACTTTCCTATTTTTCAAATTCTTTATCTTGAGCTACTACATCCTCCCCTTTGCTTTACGAGGTCTTCTTGACTGCCAATTCTTATTTCTGTCTTATTTTCAACGAGCCCCTCATTTCCTATTCTGATTCGCTACATGCATAGCGATGGCCTCTGTTCTGGCAGTCTTGGTGCCATAGGGACCTTAAGAGGGTTCAACGCTGGTTGACCACTCTCGACATGTCGTCGACGCTCGAGTCACGGACCGGGGGTTAAAAAGAAGGTCCCCTTCGCACCGAGTAGTCCGAGTGGCGCTGGCTACCACCCCCAAGCGCAGGAAACACAAAAAACTGAACATAAATACCCCAGAAATTGGAGTCTAAAGTAGCCCCGCTGGTAGCGTAGTGGTTATCACACCAGACCGGTATTATGGAGGTCGTGGGTTCGGATCCCTCCTGTCGGGCATTTTTTCTCCACTTTCTTAGTTTCCAAATTCTTTATCTTGAGCTACTACATCATCCCATTTGCTTTCCGACGTCTTCTTGACGGCCAATTATTATTTCTGTCGTATATTCAACGAGCCCCTCATTTCCCATTCGGATTCGCTTCATGCATAGCGAGGGTCTCTGTTCTGGCAGTCTTGGTGCTATAGGGAGCTTAAGAGGGTTCAACGCTGGTCGACCACTCTCGACATGTCGTAGACGCTCGAGTCACGGCCCGGCGGTTAAAAAGAAGGCCCCCTTCACCCCGAGTAGTCCGAGTGGCGCTGGCTACCACCCCCAAGCGCAGGAAACAAAAACACCTGAACATAAATACCCCAGAAAGTGGATGCTAAAGTAACAACGCCGGTAGCGTAGTGGTTATCGCACCAGACCGGTATTCTGGAGGTCGTGGGTTCAGATCGCTCCTGGCGGGCATTTTTTCTCCACTTTCTTATTTTCCAAACTCTTTAACTTGAGCTACTTCATCCTCCCCTTTGCTTTCCGAGGTCTTCTTGACTGCCAATTCTTATTTCTGTCTTATTTTCAACGAGCCCCTCATTTCCTTTTCTGATTCGGTACTTGCATAGCGATGGCCTCTGTTCTGGCAGTCTTGGTGCCATAGGAAGCCTAAGAGGGGTCAACGCTGGTCGACCACTCTCGACATGTCGTAGACGCTCGAGTCACGGCCCAGGGGTTAAAAAGAAGGTCCCCTTCACCCCGAGTAGTCCGAGTGGCGCTGGCTACCACCCCCAAGCGCAGGAAACAAAAACACCTGAACATAAATACCTCAGAAAGTGGAGGCTAAAGTAACCATGCCAGTAGCGTAGTGGTTATCGCACCAGACTGGTATTCTGCGTGTCGTGGGTTTGGATCCCACCTGGCGGGCATTTTTTCTCCACTTTCCTATTTTCCAAATTCTTTATCTTGAGCTACTACATCATCCCCTTTGCTTTACGAGGTCTTCTTGACTGCCAATTCTTATTTCTGTCTTATTTTCAACGAGCCCCTCATTTCCTATTCTGATTCGCTACTTGCGGAGCGAGGGCCTCTGTTCTGGCAGTCTTGGTGCCATAGGAAGCTTAAGAGGGTTCAACGCTGGTCGACCACTCTCGAC
This sequence comes from Haemaphysalis longicornis, assembly GCF_048455015.1. Taxonomy (NCBI): domain Eukaryota; kingdom Metazoa; phylum Arthropoda; class Arachnida; order Ixodida; family Ixodidae; genus Haemaphysalis; species Haemaphysalis longicornis. The sequence continues at coordinate 210,285,680 of NW_027526361.1, read as the reverse complement.
ATATTGTAGACGCTCGAATCACGGCCCGGGGGATAAAAAAAAGGTCCCCTTCATACCGAGTAGTCCGAGTGGCGCTGGCTACCAGCCCCAAGCGCTGGAAACACAAAAGACCAGAACATAAATACCCCAGAAATTGGAGGCTAAAGTAGCCCCGCTGGTAGCGTAGTGGTTAGGGCACCAGACCGGTTTTCTGGAGGTCGTGGGCTCGGATCCCACCTGGCGGGCATTTTTTCTCAGCTTTCTTATTTTCCAAATTTTTTATCTTCAGGTACTACATCCTCCCCTGTGCTTTCCGAGGCATTCTTGACTGCCAATTCTTAATTCTGTCTTATTTTCAACGAGCCCCTCAATTCATATCTGATTCGCTACATGCATAGCGATGGCCTCTGTTCTGGCAGTCTTGGTGCTATAGGGACCTTAAGAGGGTTCAACGCTGGTCGACCACTCTCGACATGTCGTAGACGCTCGAGTCACGGACCGGGGGTTAAAAAGAAAGTCCCCTTCGCACCGAGTAGTCCGAGTGGCGCTGGCTACCACCCCCAAGCGCAGGAAACAAAAACACCTGAACATAAATACCCCAGAAAGTGGAGTCTAAAGTAACCCCGCCGGTAGCGTAGTGGTTATCGCACTAGACCGGTATTCTGGAGGTCGTGGGTTCGGATCCCTCCTGGCGGGCATTTTTTCTCCACTTTCTTATTTTCCAAATTCTTTATCTCGAGCTACTACATCCTCCCATTTGCTTTCCGACGTCTTCTTGATAGCCAATTTTTATTTCTGTCGTATATTCAACGAGCCCCTCATTTCCCATTCGGATTCGCTACATGCATAGCGAGAGTCTCTGTTCTGGCAGTCTTGGTGCTATAGGGAGCTTAAGAGGGTTCAACGCTGGTCGACCACTCTCAACATGTCGCAGACGCTCGAGTCACGGCCCGGCGGTTAAAAAGAAGGTCCCCTTCACCCCGAGTAGTCCGAGTGGCGCTGGCTACCACCCCCAAGCGCAGGAAACAAAAACACCTGAACATAAATACCGCAGAAAGTGGAGGCTAAAGTAACCATGCCAGTAGCGTAGTGGTTATCGCACCAGACCGGTATTCTGGAAGTCGTGGGCTCGGATCCCATCTGGCGGGCATTTTTTCTCCACTTTCCTATTTTCCAAATTCTTTATCTTGAGCTACTACATCTTCCCCTTTGCTTTACGAGGTCTTCTTGACTGCCACTTCTTATTTCTGTCTTATTTTCAACGAGCCCCTCATTTCCTTTTCTGATTCGGTACTTGCAGAGCGAGGCCCTCTGTTCTGGCAGTCTTGGTGCCATAGGAAGCTTAAGAGGGTTCAACGCTGGTCGACCACTCTCGACATGTCGTAGACGCTCGAGTCACGGCCCAGGGGTTAATAAGAAGGTCCCCTTCACCCCGAGTAGTCCGAGTGGCGCTGGCTACCACCCCCAAGTGCAGCAAAACCAAAACTCTTGAACACAAATACCCCAGAAAGTGGAGGCTAAAGTACCCCCGCTGGTAGCGTAGTGGTTATCGCACCAGACTGGTATTCTGGAGGTCGTGGGCTCGGATCCCACCTGGCGGGCATTTTTTCTCAGCTTTCTTATTTTCCAAATTCTTCGTCTTCAGCTACGACATCCTCCCCTTTGCTTTCTGAGGTCTTCTTGACTGCCAATTCTTATTTCTATCTTATTTTCAACGAGCCCCTCATTTCCTATTCTGATTCGCTACTTGCAGAGCGAGGGCCTCTGTTCTGGCAGTCTTGGTGCCATAGGAAGCTTAAGAGGGTTCAACGCTGGTGGACCACTCTCGACATGTTGTAGACGCTCGAGTCACGGCCCGGGGGATAAAAAGAAGGTCCCCTTCATACCGAGTGGTGCGAGTGGCGCTGGCTACCACCCCCAAGTGCAGCAAAACCAAAACACCTGAACACAAATACCCCAGAAAGTGGAGGCTAAAGTACCCCCGCTGGTAGCGTAGTGGTTATCGCACCAGACCGGTATTCTGGAGGTCGTGGGCTCGGATCCCACCTGGCGGGCATTTTATCTCAGCTTTCTTATTTTCCAAATTCTTCGTCTTCAGCTACGACATCCTCCCCTTTGCTTTCTGAGGTCTTCTTGACGGCCAATTCTTATTTCTGTCTTATTTTCAACGAGCCCCTCATTTCCTTTTCTGATTCGGTACTTGCATAGCGATGGCCTCTGTTCTGGCAGTCTTGGTGCCGTAGGGAGCTTAAGAGGGTTCAACGCTGGTTGACTACTCTCGACATGTCGTCGACGCTCGAGTCACGGCCTGGGGGTTAAAAAGAAGGTCCCCTTCCCCCTGAGTAGTCCGAGTTGCGCTGGCTACCACCCCCAAGTGCAGGAAACCATAACACCTGAACATAAATACCCCAGAAAGTGGAGGCTAAAGTAACCCCGCCGGTAGCGTAGTGGTTATAGCACCAGACCGGTATTCTGGAGGTCGTTGGTTCGGATCCCCCCTGGCGGGCATTTTTCTCCACTTTCTTATTTTCCAAATTCTTTATTTTGAGCTACTACATCCTCCCCTTTGCTTTCCGACGTCTTCTTGACGGCCAATTCTTATTTCTGTCTTATATTCAACGAGCCCCTCATTTCCCATTCGGATTCGCTACATGCATAGCGAGGGTCTCTGTTCTGGCAGTCTTGGTGCCACAGGGAGCTTAAGAAGGTTCAACGCTGGTCAACCACTCTCGGCATGTCGTAGATGCTCGAGTCACGGCCCGGCAGTTAAAAAGAACGTCCCCTTCACCCGGAGTAGTCCGAGTGGAGCTGGCTATCACCCCCAAGCACAGGAAACAAAAACACCTGAACATAAATACCCCAGAAAGTGGAGTCTAAAGTAACCCCGCCGGTAGCGTAGTGGTTATCGCACTAGACCGGTATTCTGGAGGTCGTGGGTTCGGATCCCTCCTGGCGGGCATTTTTTCTCCACTTTCTTATTTTCCAAATTCTTTATCTCGAGCTACTACATCCTCCCATTTGCTTTCCGACGTCTTCTTGATAGCCAATTTTTATTTCTGTCGTATATTCAACGAGCCCCTCATTTCCCATTCGGATTCGCTACATGCATAGCGAGAGTCTCTGTTCTGGCAGTCTTGGTGCTATAGGGAGCTTAAGAGGGTTCAACGCTGGTCGACCACTCTCAACATGTCGCAGACGCTCGAGTCACGGCCCGGCGGTTAAAAAGAAGGTCCCCTTCACCCCGAGTAGTCCGAGTGGCGCTGGCTACCACCCCCAAGCGCAGGAAACAAAAACACCTGAACATAAATACCGCAGAAAGTGGAGGCTAAAGTAACCATGCCAGTAGCGTAGTGGTTATCGCACCAGACCGGTATTCTGGAAGTCGTGGGCTCGGATCCCATCTGGCGGGCATTTTTTCTCCACTTTCCTATTTTCCAAATTCTTTATCTTGAGCTACTACATCTTCCCCTTTGCTTTACGAGGTCTTCTTGACTGCCACTTCTTATTTCTGTCTTATTTTCAACGAGCCCCTCATTTCCTTTTCTGATTCGGTACTTGCAGAGCGAGGCCCTCTGTTCTGGCAGTCTTGGTGCCATAGGAAGCTTAAGAGGGTTCAACGCTGGTCGACCACTCTCGACATGTCGTAGACGCTCGAGTCACGGCCCAGGGGTTAATAAGAAGGTCCCCTTCACCCCGAGTAGTCCGAGTGGCGCTGGCTACCACCCCCAAGTGCAGCAAAACCAAAACTCTTGAACACAAATACCCCAGAAAGTGGAGGCTAAAGTACCCCCGCTGGTAGCGTAGTGGTTATCGCACCAGACTGGTATTCTGGAGGTCGTGGGCTCGGATCCCACCTGGCGGGCATTTTTTCTCAGCTTTCTTATTTTCCAAATTCTTCGTCTTCAGCTACGACATCCTCCCCTTTGCTTTCTGAGGTCTTCTTGACTGCCAATTCTTATTTCTATCTTATTTTCAACGAGCCCCTCATTTCCTATTCTGATTCGCTACTTGCAGAGCGAGGGCCTCTGTTCTGGCAGTCTTGGTGCCATAGGAAGCTTAAGAGGGTTCAACGCTGGTGGACCACTCTCGACATGTTGTAGACGCTCGAGTCACGGCCCGGGGGATAAAAAGAAGGTCCCCTTCATACCGAGTGGTGCGAGTGGCGCTGGCTACCACCCCCAAGTGCAGCAAAACCAAAACACCTGAACACAAATACCCCAGAAAGTGGAGGCTAAAGTACCCCCGCTGGTAGCGTAGTGGTTATCGCACCAGACCGGTATTCTGGAGGTCGTGGGCTCGGATCCCACCTGGCGGGCATTTTATCTCAGCTTTCTTATTTTCCAAATTCTTCGTCTTCAGCTACGACATCCTCCCCTTTGCTTTCTGAGGTCTTCTTGACGGCCAATTCTTATTTCTGTCTTATTTTCAACGAGCCCCTCATTTCCTTTTCTGATTCGGTACTTGCATAGCGATGGCCTCTGTTCTGGCAGTCTTGGTGCCGTAGGGAGCTTAAGAGGGTTCAACGCTGGTTGACTACTCTCGACATGTCGTCGACGCTCGAGTCACGGCCTGGGGGTTAAAAAGAAGGTCCCCTTCCCCCTGAGTAGTCCGAGTTGCGCTGGCTACCACCCCCAAGTGCAGGAAACCATAACACCTGAACATAAATACCCCAGAAAGTGGAGGCTAAAGTAACCCCGCCGGTAGCGTAGTGGTTATAGCACCAGACCGGTATTCTGGAGGTCGTTGGTTCGGATCCCTCCTGGCGGGCATTTTTCTCCACTTTCTTATTTTCCAAATTCTTTATTTTGAGCTACTACATCCTCCCCTTTGCTTTCCGACGTCTTCTTGACGGCCAATTCTTATTTCTGTCTTATATTCAACGAGCCCCTCATTTCCCATTCGGATTCGCTACATGCATAGCGAGGGTCTCTGTTCTGGCAGTCTTGGTGCCACAGGGAGCTTAAGAAGGTTCAACGCTGGTCAACCACTCTCGGCATGTCGTAGATGCTCGAGTCACGGCCCGGCAGTTAAAAAGAACGTCCCCTTCACCCGGAGTAGTCCGAGTGGAGCTGGCTATCACCCCCAAGCACAGGAAACAATAACACCTGAACATAAATACCTCAGAAAGTGGAGGCTAAAGTAACCATGCCAGTAGCGTAGTGCTTATCACACCAGACTTGTATTCTGGATGTCGTGGGTTTGGATCCCACCTGGCGGGGATTTTTTTCTCCACTTTCCTATTTTCCAAATTCTTTATCTTGAGCTACTACATCCTCCCCTTTGCTTGACGAGGTCTTCTTGACTGTCAATTCTTATTTCTGCCTAATTTTCAACGAGCCCCTCATTTCCTATTCTGACTCGCCACTTGCAGAGCGAGGGCCTCTGTTCTGGCCGTCTTGGTGCCATAGGAAGCTTAAGAGGGTTCATCGCTGGTCGACCACTTTCGACATGTCGTTGACGCTCGAGGCACGGCCCGGGGGTTACAAAGAAGGTCCCCTTAACCCCGAGTATTCCGAGTGGCGCTGGCTACCACCCCCAAGCGCAGTAAACAAAAACACCAGAACATAAATACCTCGGAAAGTGGAGGCTAAAGTAACTATGCCAGTAGCGTAGTGGTTATCGCACCAGACTGGTATTGTGGGGATCGTGAGTTCGGATCCCACCTGGCGGGCATTTTTTCTCAGCTTTCTTATTTTCCAAATTCTTTATTTTCAGCTACTACATAATCCCCTTTGCTTTCCGGGGTCTTCTTGACGGTCAATTCTTATTTCTTTCTTATTTTCAAGGAGCCCCTCATTTCGTATTCTGACAAGCTACATGCATAGCTAGGGCCACTGTTTTGGCAGTCTTGGTGCCATAGGGATCTTAAGAGGGTTCAACGCTGGTCGACCACTCTCGACATGTCGTAGACGCTCGAGTCACGGCGCGGGGGTTAAAAAGAAGCTCCCCTTCGCACCAAGTAGTCCGAGTGGCGCTGGCTACCACCCCCAAGCGCAGGAAACACAAAAGAACTGAACATAAATACCCCAGAAATTGGAGGCTAAAGTAGCCCCGCCGGTAGCGTAGTGGTTATCGCACCAGACCGGTATTCTGGAGGTCGTGGCTTTGGATCCCACCTGGCGGGCATTTTTTCTCGACTTTCTTATTTTCCAAATTCTTTATCTTGAGCTACTACATCCTCCCCTTTGCTTTCCGAGGTCTTCTTGATTGCAAATTCTTATTTCTGTCTTATTTTCAATGAGCAACTCATTTCCAATTCGGATTCGGTACATGCATAGCGAGGGCCTCTGTTCTGGCAGTCTTGGTGCCATAGGGAGCTTAAGAGGGTTCAACGCTGGTTGGCCACTCTCGACATGTCGTACATGCTCGAGTCACGGCCCGGCGGTTAAAAAGAAGGTCCCCTTCACCCCGAGTAGTCCGAGTGGCACTGGCTACCACCCCCAAGCGGAGGAAACAAAAACACCTGAACATAAATACCTCAGAAAGTGGGGGCTAAAGTAACCATGCCGGTAGCGTATGGTTATCGCACCAGACCGGTATTGTGGATGTCGTTGGTTCAGATCCCACTTCCCGGGCATTTTTTCTCCACTTTCTTATTTTCCAAATTCTTTATCTTGAGCTACTACATCCTCCCCTTTGCTTTCCGAGGTCTTCTTGATTGCCAATTCTTATTTCTGTCTTATTTTCAACAAACCCCTAAATTCATATTCTGATTCGCTACATGCATAGCAAGGGCCTCTGTTCTGGCAGTCTTCGTGCCATAGGGAGCTTAAGAGGGTTCAAAGCTGGTTGACCACTCTCGACATGTCGTAGATGCTCGAGACACGGCCCGGCGGGTAAAAAGAAGGTCCCCTTCACCCCGAGTAGTCCGAGTGGCGCTGGCTACCACCCCCAAGCGCAGGAAACAAAAACACCTGAACATAAATACCTCAGAGAGTGGACGCTAAAGTAACCATGCCAGTAGCGTAGTGGTTATCGCACCAGACCGGTTTTCTGGATGTCGTGGGTTTGGATCCCACCTGGCGGGCATTTTTTCTCCACTTTCCTATTTTCCAAATTCTTTATCTTGAGCTACTACATCCTCCCTTTTGCTTTCCGAGGTCTTCTTGATTGCCAATTCATATTTCTGTCTTATTTTCAACGAGCCCCTCATTTCCAATTCGGATTCGCTACATGCATAGCGAGGGCCTCTGTTCTGGCAGTCTTGGTGCCATAGGGAGCTTAAGAGGGTTCAACGCTGGTTGGACACTCTCGACATGTCGTAGACGCTCGAGTCACGGCCCGGCGAATAAACAGAAGGTCCCCTTCACCCCGAGTAGTCCGAGTGGCCTGGCTACCACCCCTAAGTGCAGGAAACAAAAACACCTGAACATAAATACCTCAGAAAGTGGAGGCTAAAGTAACCATGCCGGTAGCGTAGTGGTTATCGCACCAGACCGGTATTCTGGAGGTCGTGGCTTTGGATCCCACCTGGCGGGCATTTTTTCTCAGCTTTCTTATTTTCAAATTCTTTATCTTCAGCTACTACATCCTCCCCTTTGCTTTCCGAGCATTCTTGATTGCCAATTCTTATTTCTGTCTTATTTTCAACAAACCCCTCAATTCATATTCTGATTCGCTACATGCATAGCGAGGGCCTCTGTTCTGGCAGTCTTGGTGCCATAGGGAGCTTTAGAGTGTTCAACGCTGGTTGACCACTCTCGACATGTCGTAGACGCTCGAGTCACGGCCCGGGGGTTTACAAAAAGGTCCCCTTCACCCCGAGTGATCCGAGTGGCGCTGGCTACCACCCCCAAGTACAGGAAACAAAAACACCTGAACATAAATACCCCAGAATGTGGAGGCTAAAGTAGCCCCGCTGGTAGCATAGTGGTTATCGCACCAGACCGGTATTCTGGAGGTCGTGGCTTTGGATCCCACCTGGCGGGCATTTTTTCTCGACTTTCTTATTTTCCAAATTCTTTATCTTGAGCTACTACATCCTCCCCTTTGCTTTCCGAGGTCTTCTTGATTGCCAATTCTTATTTCTGTCTTATTTTCAATCAGCAACTCATTTCCAATTCGGATTCGGTACATGCATAGCGAGGGCCTCTGTTCTGGCAGTCTTGGTGCCATAGGGAGCTTAAGAGGGTTCAACGCTGGTTGGCCACTCTCGACATGTCGTACATGCTCGAGTCACGGCCCGGCGGTTAAAAAGAAGGTCCCCTTCACCCCGAGTAGTCCGAGTGGCACTGGCTACCACCCCTAAGTGCAGGAAACGAAAACACCTGAACATAAATACCTCAGAAAGTGGAGGCTAAAGTAACCATGCCGGTAGCGTATGGTTATCGCACCAGACCGGTATTCTGGATGTCGTTGGTTCAGATCCCACTTCCCGGGCATTTTTTCTCCACTTTCTTATTTTCCAAATTCTTTATCTTCAGCTACTACATCCTCCCCTTTGCTTTCCGAGCATTCTTGACTGCCAATTCTTATTTCTGTCTTATTTTCAACAAACCCCTCAATTCATATTCTGATTCGCAACATGCATAGCAAGGGCCTCTCTTCTGGCAGTCTTGGTGCCATAGGGAGCTTAAGAGGGTTCAAAGCTGGTTGACCACTCTCGGCATGTCGTAGATGCTCGAGACACGGCCCTGCGTGTAAAAAGAAGGTCCCCTTCATCCCGAGTAGTCCGAGTGGTGCTGGCTACCACCCCCAAGTGCAGGAAACCAAAACACCTGAACATAAATACCCCAGAAAGTGGAGGCTAAAGTAGCCCTGCCGGTAGCGTAGTGGTTATCGCACCAGACCGGTATTCTGGAGGTCGTGGCTTTGGATCCCACCTGGCGGGCATTTTTTCTGGACTTTCTTATTTTCCAAATTCTTTATCTTGAGCTACTACATCCTCCCCTTTGCTTTCCGAGGTCTTCTTGATTGCCAATTCTTATTTCTGTCTTATTTTCAACGAGCCCCTCATTTCCAATTCGGATTCGCTACATGCATAGCGAGGGCCTCTGTTCTGGCAGTCTTGGTGCCATAGGGAGCTTAAGAGGGTTCAACGCTGGTTGGACACTCTCGACATGTCGTAGACGCTCGGGTCACGGCCCGGCGAATAAAAAGAAGGTCCCCTTCACCCCGAGTAGTCCGAGTGGCGCTGGCTACCACCCCTAAGTGCAGGAAACAAAAACACCTGAACATAAATACCTCAGAAAGTGGAGGCTAAAGTAGCCCCGCTGGAAGCGTAGTGTTTACGGCACCAGATCGGTATTCTGGAGGTCATGGGTTCGGATCCCACCTGGCGGACATTTTTTCTCAGCTTTCTTATTTTCAAATTCTTTATCTTCAGCTACTACATCCTCCCCTTTGCTTTCCGAGCATTCTTGACTGCCAATTCTTATTTCTGTCTTATTTTCAACAAACCCCTAAATTCATATTCTGATTCGCTACATGCATAGCGAGGGCCTCTGTTCTGGCAGTCGTGGTGCCATAGGGAGCTTAAGAGGGTTCAACGCTGGTTGACCACTCTCGACATGTCGTAGACGCTCGAGTCACGGCCTGGAGGTTAAAAAGAAGGTCCCCTTCACCCTGAGTAGTCCGAGTGGCGCTGGCTACCACCCCAAGTGCAGGAAACCATAACACCTGAACATAAATACCCCAAAAAGTGGATGCTAAAGTAGCCCCGCCGGTAGCATAGTGGTTATCGCACGAGAGCGGTATTCTGGAGGTCGTGGTATCGGATCCCACCTGGCGGGCATTTTTTCTCCACTTTCTTATTTTCCAAAATCTTTATCTCTAGCTACTACATCCTCCCCTTTGCTTTCCGAGGTCTTCTTGAATGCCAATTCTTATTTCTGTCTTATTTTCAACTAGCCCGTCATTTCCTATTCTGGTTCGCTACATGCATAGCGAGGGCCTCTGTTCTGGCAGTGTTGGTGCCACAGGGAGCTTAAGAGGGTTCAACGCTGGTCGATAACTAGCGACATGTCGTAGACGCTCGAGTCACGGCCCGGAGGTTAAAAAAAAGGTCCCCTTCACCCCGAGTAGTCCGAGTGGCGCTGGCTACCACCCCCAAGCGCAGGAAACCAATACACCTGAACATAAATACCCCAGAAAGTGGAGGCTAATGTTGCCCCGCCGGTAGCCAGTGGTTATTGCACCAGACCGGAATTCTGGAGGTCGTGGTTTCGGATCCCACCTGGCGGGCATTTTTTCTCCACTTTCTTATTTTCCAACTTCTGTATTTTCAGCTACTACATAATCCCCTTTGCTTTCCGAGGTCTTCTTGACGGCCAATTCTTATTTCTGTCTTATTTTCAAGAAGCCCCTCATTTCCTATTCTGTCTAGCTACATGCATATCGAGGGCCTCTGTTTGGCAGTCTTGGTGCCATAGGGACCTTAAGAGGGTTCAACGCTGGTCGACCACTCTCGACATGTCGTAGACGCTCGAGTCACGGCCCGGGGGTTAAAAAGGTCCTCTTCGCACCGAGTAGTACGAGTGGCGCTGGCTACCACCCCCAAGCGCAGGAAACACAAAAGACCTGAACATAAATACCCCAGAAATTGCGGCTAAAGTACCGCCGCTGGTAGCGTAGTGGTTATGGCATGAGACCCGTATTCTGGAGGTCGTGGGTTTGGATCCCACCTGGCGGGCATTTTTTCTCCACTTTCCTATTTTCCATATTCTTTATCTTCAGCTACTACATCCTCCCCTTTGCTTCCCGAGGTATTCTTGACTGGCAATTCTTATTTCTGTCTTATTTTCAACAAACCCCTCAATTCATATTCTGATTCGCTACATGCATAGCGAGGGCCTCTCTTCTGGCAGTCTTGGTGAAATAGGGAGCTTAAGAGTGTTCAACGCTGGTTGACCGCTCTCGACATGTCCTAGACGCTCGAATCACGGCCCAGGAGATAAAAAGAAGGTCCCCTTCACCCCAAGTAGTCTGAGTGGCCCAGGCTACCACCCCCAAGCGCTGAAAACACAAAAGACCTGAACATAAATACCCCAGAAATTTGAGGCTAAAGTAGCCCCGCTTTAAGTGTAGTGGTTACGGCACCAGACCGTTATTCTGGAGGTCGTCGGTTCGGATCCCACCTGGCGGGCATTTTTTCTCAGCTTTCTTATTTTCAAATTATTTATCTTGAGCTACTACATCCTCCCCTTTGCTTTCCAAGGTATTCTTGACTGCCAATTCTTATTTCTGTCTTATTTTCAACAAACCCCTCAATTCATATTCTGATTCGCTACATGCATAGCAAGGGCCTCTGTTCTGGCAGTCTTGGTGCCATAGGGAGCTTAAGAGGGTTCAAAGCTGGTTGACCACTCTCGACAGGTCGTAGACGCTCGAGACACGGCCCGGCGGGTAAAAAGAAGGTCCCCTTCACCCCGAGTAGTCCGAGTGGCGCTGGCTACCACCCCCAAGCGCAGGAAACAAAAACAACTGAAAATAAATACCTCAGAGAGTGGACGCTAAAGTAACCATGCCAGTAGCGTAGTGGTTATCGCACCAGACCGGTTTTCTGGATGTCGTGGGTTTGGATCCCACCTGGCGGGCATTTTTTCTCCACTTTTCTATTTTCCAAATTCTTTATCTTGAGCTACTACATCCTCCCCTTTGCTTTCCGAGGTCTTCTTGATTGCCAATTCTTATTTTTGTCCTATTTTCAACAAACCCCTCAATTCATATTCTGATTTGCTACATGCATAGCGAGGGCCTCTGTTCTGGCAGTGTTGGTGCCATAGGGAGCTTAAGAGTGTTCAACGCTGGTCGACCACTCTCGACATGTCGTAGACGCTCGAGTCACGGCCCGGGGGTTTACAAAAAGGTCAACTTCACCCCGAGTGGTCCGAGTGGCGCTGGCTACCACCCCCAAGTACAGGAAACCAAAACACCTGAACATAAATACCCCAGAAAGTGGAGGCTAAAGTAGCCCCGCCGGTAGCGTAGTGGTTATCGCACCAGACCTGTATTCTGTAGGTCGTGGCTTTGGATCCCACCTGGCGGGCATTTTTTCTCGACTTTTTATTTTCCAAATTCTTTATCTTGAGCTACTACATCCTCCAGTTTGCTTTCCGAGGTCTTCTTGAATGCCAATTCTTATTTCTGTCTTATTTTCAACGAGCCCCTCTTTTCCAATTCGAATTCGCTACATGCATAGCGAGGGCCTCTGTTCTGGCAGTCTTGGTGCCATAGGGAGCTTAAGAAGGTTCAACGCTGGTTGGCCACTCTCGACATGTCGTAGACGCTCGAGTCACGGCCCGGCGGTTAAAAAGAAGGTCCCCTTCACCCCGAGTAGTCCGAGTGGCACTGGCTACCACCCGCAAGCGCAGGAAACAAAAACACCTGAATATAAATACCTCAAAAAGTGGAGGCTAAAGTAACCATGCCGGTAGCGTAGTGGTTATCGCACCAGACCGGTATTCTGGATGTCGTGGGTTCAGATCCCACCTGGCAGGCATTTTTTCTCCACTTTCTAATTGTCGAAATTCTTTATCTTGAGCTACTACATCCTCCCCTTGGCTTTCCGAGGTCTTCTTGACTGCCAATTATTATTTCTGTCTTATTTTCAACGGGCCCATCATTTCCTGTTCTGATTCGCTACATGCATAGCGAGGGCCTCTGTTCTGGCAGTCTTGGTGCCATAGGGAGCTTAAGAGGGTTCAACACTGGTCGACCGCTCTCGACATGTCCTAGACGCTCGAATCACGGCCCAGGAGATAAAAAGAAGGTCCCCTTCACCCCAAGTAGTCTGAGTGGCCCAGGCTACCACCCCCAAGCGCTGAAAACACAAAAGACCTGAACATAAATACCCCAGAAATTTGAGGCTAAAGTAGCCCCGCTTTAAGTGTAGTGGTTACGGCACCAGACCGTTATTCTGGAGGTCGTCGGTTCGGATCCCACCTGGCGGGCATTTTTTCTCAGCTTTCCTATTTTCAAATTATTTATCTTCAGCTACTACATCCTCCCCTTTGCTTTCCAAGGTATTCTTGACTGCCAATTCTTATTTCTGTCTTATTTTCAACAAACCCCTCAATTCATATTCTGATTCGCTACATGCATAGCAAGGGCCTCTGTTCTGGCAGTCTTGGTGCCATAGGGAGCTTAAGAGGGTTCAAAGCTGGTTGACCACTCTCGACAGGTCGTAGACGCTCGAGACACGGCCCGGCGGGTAAAAAGAAGGTCCCCTTCACCCCGAGTAGTCCGAGTGGCGCTGGCTACCACCCCCAAGCGCAGGAAACAAAAACACCTGAAAATAAATACCTCAGAGAGTGGACGCTAAAGTAACCATGCCAGTAGCGTAGTGGTTATCGCACCAGACCGGTTTTCTGGATGTCGTGGGTTTGGATCCCACCTGGCGGGCATTTTTTCTCCACTTTTCTATTTTCCAAATTCTTTATCTTGAGCTACTACATCCTCCCCTTTGCTTTCCGAGGTCTTCTTGATTGCCAATTCTTATTTTTGTCTTATTTTCAACAAACCCCTCAATTCATATTCTGATTTGCTACATGCATAGCGAGGGCCTCTGTTCTGGCAGTCTTGGTGCCATAGGGAGCTTAAGAGTGTTCAACGCTGGTCGACCACTCTCGACATGTCGTAGACGCTCGAGTCACGGCCCGGGGGTTTACAAAAAGGTCAACTTCACCCCGAGTGGTCCGAGTGGCGCTGGCTACCACCCCCAAGTACAGGAAACCAAAACACATGAACATAAATACCCCAGAAAGTGGAGGCTAGAGTAGCCCCGCCGGTAGCGTAGTGGTTATCGCACCAGACCTGTATTCTGTAGGTCGTGGCTTTGGATCCCACCTGGCGGGCATTTTTTCTCGAATTTTTATTTTCCAAATTCTTTATCTTGAGCTACTACATCCTCCAGTTTGCTTTCCGAGGTCTTCTTGAATGCCAATTCTTATTTCTGTCTTATTTTCAACGAGCCCCTCTTTTCCAATTCGGATTCGCTACATGCATAGCGAGGGCCTCTGTTCTGGCAGTCTTGGTGCCATAGGGAGCTTAAGAGGGTTCAACGCTGGTTGGCCACTCTCGACATGTCGTAGACGCTCGAGTCACGGCCCGGCGGTTAAAAAGAAGGTCCCCTTCACCCCGAGTAGTCCGAGTGGCACTGGCTACCACCCCCAAGCGCAGGAAACAAAAACACCTGAACATAAATACCTCAAAAAGTGGAGGCTAAAGTAACCATGCCGGTAGCGTAGTGGTTATCGCACCAGACCGGTATTCTGGATGTCGTGGGTTCAGATCCCACCTGGCGGGCATTTTTTCTCCACTTTCTAATTGTCGAAATTCTTTATCTTGAGCTACTACAACCTCCCCTTGGCTTTCCGAGGTCTTCTTGACTGCAAATTATTATTTCTGTCTTATTTTCAACAAGCCCATCATTTTCTGTTCTGATTCGCTACATGCATAGCGAGGGCCTCTGTTCTGGCAGTCTTGGTGCCATAGGGAGCTTAAGAGGGTTCAACGCTGGTCGACCACTCTCGACAAATCGTAGACGCTCGAATCACGGCCCAGGGGATAAAAAGAAGGTCCCCTTCACCCCAAGTAGTCTGAGTGGCGCTGGCTACCACCCCCAAGCGCTGAAAACACAAAAGACCTGAACATAAATACCCCAGAAATTTGAGGCTAAAGTAGCCCCGCTTTAAGCGTAGTGGTTACGGCACAAGATCGGTATTCTGGAGGTCGTGGGTTCGGATCCCACCTGGCGGGCATTTTTTCTCAGCATTCTTATTTTCCAAATTCTTCGTCTTCAGCTACGACATCCTGCCCTTTGCTGTCTGAGGTATTCTTGACTGCCAATTCTTATTTCTGTCTTATTTTCAACAAACCCCTCTATTCATATTCTGATTCGCTACATACATAGCAAGGGCCTCTGTTCTGGCAGTCTTGGTGCCATAGGGAGCTTAAGAGGGTTCAAAGCTGGTTGACCACTCTCGACATGTCGTAGATGCTCGAGACACGGCCCGGCGGGTAAAAAGAAGGTCCCCTTCACCCCGAGTAGTCCGAATGGCGCTGGCTACCACCCCCAAGTGCAGGAAACCAAAACACATGAACATAAATACCCCAGAAAGTGGAGGCTAAAGTAGCCCCGCCGGTAGCGTAGTGGTTATCGCACCAGACCGGTATTATGGAGGTCGTGGCTTTGGATCCCACCAGGCGGGCATTTTTTCTCGACTTTCTTATTTTCCAAATTATTTATCTTAAGCTACTACATCCTCCCCTTTGCTTTCCGATGTCTTCTTGATTGCCAATTCTTATTTCTGTCTTATTTTCAACGAGCCCCTCATTTCCAATTCGGATTCGCTACATGCATAGCGAGGGCCTCTGTTCTGGCAGTCTTGGTGCCATAGGGAGCTTAAGAAGGTTCAACGCTGGTTGGCCACTCTCGACATGTCGTAGACGCTCGAGTCACGGCCCGGCGGTTAAAAAGAAGGTCCCCTTCACCCCGAGTAGTCCTAGTGGCACTGGCTACCACCCCCAAGCGCAGGAAACAAAAACACCTGAACATAAATACCTCAAAAAGTGGAGGCTAAAGTAACCATGCCGGTAGCGTAGTGGTTATCGCACCAGACCGGTATTCTGGATGTCGTGGGTTCAGATCCCACCTGGCGGGCATTTTTTCTCCACTTTCTTTTTGTCGAAATTCTTTATCTTGAGCTACTACATCCTCCCCTTGGCTTTCCGAGGTCTTCTTGACTGCCAATTATTATTTCTGTCTTATTTTCAACAAGCCCATCATTTCCTGTTCTGATTCGCTACATGCATAGCGAGGGCCTCTGTTCTGGCAGTCTTGGTGCCATAGGGAGCTTAAGAGGGTTCAACGCTGGTCGACCACTCTCGACATGTCGTAGACGCTTGAATCACGGCCCAGGGGATAAAAAGAAGGTCCCCTTCACCCCAAGTAGTCTGAGTGGCGCTGGCTACCAACCCCAAGCGCTGATAACACAAAAGACCTGAACATAAATACCCCAGAAATTTGAGGCTAAAGTAGCCCCGCTTTAAGCGTAGTGGTTATCGCACCAGACCGGTATTCTGGAGGTTGTGGCTTTGGATCCCACCTGGCGGGCATTTTTTCCGGACTTTCTTATTTTCCAAATTCTTTATCTTGAGCTACTACATCCTCCCCTTTGCTTTCCGAGGTCTTCTTGATTGCCAATTCTTATTTCTGTCTTATTTTCAACAAGCCCCTCATTTCCAATTCGGATTCGCTACATGCATAGCGAGGGCCTCTGTTCTGGCAGTCTTGGTGCCATAGGGAGCTTAAGAGGGTTCAACGCTGGTGAGACACTCTCGACATGTCGTAGACGCTCGGGTCACGGCCCGGCGAATAAAAAGAAGGTCCCCTTCACCCCGAGTAGTCCGAGTGGCGCTGGCTACCACCCATAAGTGCAGGAAACACAAACACCTGAACATTAATACCTCAGAAAGTGGAGGCTAAAGTAACCATGCCAGTAGCATAGTGGTTATTGCACCAGACCGGTATTCTGGAGGTCGTGGGTTTGTATCCCACCTTGCGGGCATTTTTTCTCTACTTTCTTATTTTCCAAATTCTTTATCTTGAGCTACTACATCCTCCCCTTGGCTTTCCGAGGTCTTCTTGACTGCCAATTATTATTTCTGTCTTATTTTCAACGAGCATCTCATTTCCTATTCTGATTCGCTACATGCATAGCGAGGGCCTTTGTTCTGGCAGTCTTGGTGCCATAGGGAGCTTAAGAGGGTTCAACGCTGGTCGACCACTCTCGACATATCGTAGACGCTCGAAGCATGGCCCGGGGGTTAAAAAGGTCTCCTTCGCACCGAGTAGTCCGAGTGGCGCTGGCTACCACCCCAAAGCGCAGGAAACACAAAAGACCTGAACATAAATAACCCAGAAATTGGAGGCTAAAGTAGCCCCGCTGGAAGCGTAGTGTTTACGGCACCAGACCGGTATTCTGGAGGTCATGGGTTCGGATCCCACCTGGCGGACATTTTTTCTCAGCTTTCTTATTTTCAAATTCTTTATCTTCAGCTACTACATAATCCCCTTTGCTTTCCGAGGTCTTCTTGACGGCCAATTCTTATTTCTGTCTTATTTTCAAGGAGACCCTCATTTCCTATTCTGACTAGCTACATGCATAGCGATGGCCTCTGTTTGGCAGTCTTGGTGCCATAGGGACCTTAAGAGGGTTCAACGCTGGTCGACCACTCTCGACATGTCGTAGACGCTCGAGTCACGGCCCGGGGATTAAAAAGGTCCTCTTCGCACCGAGTAGTCCTAGTGGCGCTGGCTACCACCCCCAAGCGCAGGAAACACAAAAGACCTGAACATAAATACCCCAGAAATTGCGGCTAAAGTACCGCCGCTGGTAGCGTAGTGGTTATCGCATCAGACCGGTATTCTGGAGGTCGTGGGTTTGGATCCCACCAGGCGGGCATTTTTTCTCCACTTTCCTATTTTCCAAATTCTTTATCTTCAGCTACTACATCCTCCCCTTTGCTTTCCGAGGTATTCTTGACTGGCAATTCTTATTTCTGTCTTATTTTCAACAAACCCCTCAATTCATATTCTGATTCGCTACATGCATAGCGAGGGCCTCTCTTCTGGCAGTCTTGGTGCCATAGGGAGCTTAAGAGTGTTCAACGCTGGTTGACCACTCTCGACATGTCGTAGACGCTCGAGTCACGGCCCGGGGGTTTACAAAAAGGTCAACTTCACCCCGAGTAATCCGAGTGGCGCTGGCTACCACCCCCAAGTACAGGAAACCAAAACACCTGAACATAAATACCCCAGAAAGTGGAGGCTAAAGTAGCCCCGCCGGTAGCGTAGTGGTTATCGCACCAGACCGGTATTCTGGAGGTCGTGGCTTTGGATCCCACCTGGCGGGCATTTTTTATCGAATTTTTATGTTCCAAATTCTTTATCTTGAGCTACTACATCTTCCCCTTTGTTTCCGAGGTCTTCTTGAATGCCAATTCTTATTTCTGTCTTATTTTCAACGAGCCCCTCATTTCCAATTCGGATTCGCTACATGCATAGCGAGGGCCTCTGTTCTGGCAGTCTTGGTGCCATAGGGAGCTTAAGAGGGTTCAACGCTGTTTGGCCACTCTCGACATGTCGTAGACGCTCGAGTCACGGCCCGGCGGTTAAAAAGAAGGTCCCCTTCACCCCGAGTAGTCCGAGTGGCACTGGCTACCACCCCCAAGCGCAGGAACCAAAAACACCTGAACATAAATACCTCAAAAAGTGGAGGCTAAAGTAACCATGCCGGTAGCGTAGTGGTTATCGCACCAGACCGGTATTCTGGATGTCGTGGGTTCAGATCCCACCTGGCGGGCATTTTTTCTCCACTTTCTTATTTTCGAAATTTTTTATCTTGAGCTACTACATCCTCCCCTTGGCTTTCCGAGGTCTTCTTGACTGCCAATTATTACTTCTGTCTTATTTTCAACAAGCCCATCATTTCCTGTTCTGATTCGCTACATGCATAGCGAGGGCCTCTGTTCTGGCAGTCTTGGTGCCATAGGGAGCTTAAGAGGGTTCAACGCTGGTCGACCACTCTCGACATGTCGTAGACGCTCGAATCACGGCCCAGGGGATAAAAAGAAGGTCCCCTTCACCCCAAGTAGTCTGAGTGGCGCTGGCTACCACCCCCAGCACTGAAAACACAAAAGACCTGAACATAAATACCCCAGAAATTTGAGGCTAAAGTAGCCCCGCTTTAAGCGTAGTGGTTACGGCACAAGACCGGTATTCTGGAGGTCGTGGGTTCGGATCCCACCTGGCGGGCATTTTTTCTCAGCTTTCTTATTTTCCAAATTCTTCGTCTTCAGCAACGACATCCTCCCCTTTGCTTTCTGAGGTATTCTTGACTGTCAATTCTTATTTCTGTCTTATTTTCAACAAACCCCTCTATTCATATTCTGATTCGCTACATGCATAGCAAGGGCCTCTGTTCTGGCAGTCTTGGTGCCATAGGGAGCTTAAGAGGGTTCAAAGCTGGTTGACCACTCTCGACATGTCGTAGATGCTCGAGACACGGCCCGGCGAATAAAAAGAAGGTACCCTTCACCCCGAGTAGTCCGAGTGGCGCTGGCTACCACCCCTAAGTGCAGGAAAAAAAACACCTGAACATAAATACCCCAGAAAGTGGAGGCTAAAGTAGCCCCGCCGGTAGCGTAGTGGTTATCGAACCAGACCGGTATTCTGGAGGTCGTGTGTACAGATCCCACCTGGCGGGCATTTTTTCTCCACTTTCTTATTTTCTAAATTCTTTATCTTGAGCTACTACATCCTCCCCTTGGCTTTCTGAGGTCTTCTTGACTGCCAATTATTATTTCTGTCTTATTTTCAACGAGCATCTCATTTCCTATTCTGATTCGCTACATGCATAGCGAGGGCCTCTGCTCTGGCAGTCTTGGTGCCATAGGGAGCTTAAGAGGGTTCAACGCTGGTCGACCACTCTCGACATGTCGTAGACGCTCGAAGCATGGCCCGGGGGTTAAAAAGGTCCCCTTCGCACCGAGTAGTCCGAGTGGCGCTGGCTACCACCCCCAAGCGCAGGAAACACAAAAGACCTGAACATAAATAACCCAGAAATTGGAGGCTAAAGTAGCCACGCTGGAAGCGTAGTGTTTACGGCACCAGACCGGTATTCTGGAGGTCGTGGGTTCGGATCCCACCTGGCGGGCATTTTTTCTCAGCTTTCTTATTTTCAAATTCTTTATCTTCAGCTACTACATCCTCCCCTTTGCTTTCCGAGCATTCTTGACTGCCAATTCTTATTTCTGTCTTATTTTCAACAAACCCCTAAATTCATATTCTGATTCGCTACATGCATAGCGAGGGCCTCTGTTCTGGCAGTCTTGGTGCAATAGGGAGCTTAAGAATGTTCAACGCTGGTTGACCACTCTCGACATGTCGGAGACGCTCCAGTCACGGCCCGAGGGTTTACAAAAAGGTCCCCTTCACCCCGAGTGGTCCGAGTGGCGCTGGCTACCACCCCCAAGTGCAGGAAACCAAAACACCTGAACATAAATACCCCAGAAAGTGGAGGCTAAACTAGCCCCGCCGGTAGCGTAGTGGTTATCGCACCAGACCGGTATTCTGGAGGTCGTGGCTTTGGATCCCACCTGGCGGGCATTTTTTCTCGACTTTCTCATTTTCCAAATTCTTTATCTTGAGCTACTACATCCTACCCTTGGCTTTCCGAGGTCTTCTTGACTGCCAATTATTATTTCTGTCTTATTTTCAACAAGCCCCTCATTTCCTGTTCTGATTCGCTACATGCATAGCGAGGGCCTCTGTTCTGGCAGTCTTGGTGCCATAGGGAGCTTAAGAGGGCTCAACGCTGGTCGACCACTCTCGACATGTCGTAGACGCTCGAATCACGGCCCGGGGGATAAAAAGAAGTCCACTTCACCCCAAGTAGTCCGAGTGGCGCTGGCTACCACCCCCAAGCGCTGAAAACACAAAAGACCTGAACATAAATACCCCAGAAATTTGAGGCTAAAGTAGCCCCGCTGGAAGCGTAGTGGTTACGGCACCAGACCGGTATTTTGGAGGTCGTGGGTTCGGATCCCGCCTGGCGGGCATTTTTTCTCAGCTTTCTTATTTTCGAATTCTTTATCTTCAGCTACTACACCTCCCCTTTCCTTTCCGAGGTATTCTTGACTGCCAATTCTTATTTCTGTCTTATTTTCAACAAATCCCTCAATTCATATTCTGATTCGCTACATGCATAGCGAGGGCCTCTGTTCTGGCAGTCTTGGTGCCATAGGGAGCTTAAGAGGGTTCAAAGCTGGTTGACCACTCTCGATATGTCGTAGACGCTCGAGACACGGCCCGGCGGTTAAATAGAAGGTCCCCTTCACCACGAGTAGTCCGAGTGGCGCTGGCTACCACCCCCAAGTGCAGGAAACCAAAACACCTGAACATAAATACCCCTGAAAGTGGAGGCTAAAGTAGCCCTGCCGGTAGCGTAGTGGTTATCGCACCAGACCGGTATTCTGGAGGTCGTGGCTTTGGATCCCACCTGGTGGGCATTTTTTCTCGTTCTTTCTTATTTTTCAAATTCTTTATCTTGAGCTACTACATCCTCCCCTTTGCTTTCCGAGGTCTTCTTGATTGCCAATTCTTAATTCTGTCTTATTTTCAACGAGCCCCTCATTTCCAATTCGGATTCGCTACATGCATAGCGAGGGCCTCTGTTCTGGCAGTCTTGGTGCCATAGGGAGCTTTAGAGGGTTCAACGCTGGTTGGACACTCTCGACAAGTCGTAGACGCTCGAGTCACGGCCCGGCGAATAAAAAGGTCCCCTTCACCCCGAGTAGTCCGAGTGGTGCTGGCTACCACCCCCAAGCGCAAGAAACACAAAAGACCTGCACATAAATAACCCAGAAATTGGAGGCTACAGTAGCCCCGCTGGAAGCGTAGTGTTTGCGGCACCAGACCAGTATTCTGGAGGTCGTGGGTTCGGATCCCACCTGGCGGGCATTTTTTCTCAGCTTTCTTATTTTCAAATTCTTTATCTTCAGCTACTACATCCTCCCCTTTGCTTTCCGAGCATTCTTGACTGCCAATTCTTATTTCTGTCTTATTTTCAACAAACCCCTAAATTCATATTCTGATTCGCTACATGCATAGCGAGGGCCTCTGTTCTGGCAGTCTTGGTGCAATTGGAGCTTAAGAGGGTTCAACGCTGGTTGGCCACTCTCGACATGTCGTAGACGCTCGAGTCACGGCCAGGCGGTTAAAAAGAAGGTCCCCTTCACCCCGAGTAGTCCGAGTGGCGCTGGCTACCACCCCCAAGCGCAGGAAACAAAAACACCTGAACATAAATACCTCAGAAAGTGGAGGCTAAAGTAACCATGCCGGTAGCGTAGTGGCTATCGCACCAGACCGGTAATCTGGATGTCGTGGGTTCAGATCCCACCTGGCGGGCATTTTTTCTCCACTTTCTTATTTTCCAAATTCTTTATCTTGAGCTACTACATCCTCCCCTTGGCTTTCCGAGGTCTTCTTGACGGCCAATTCTTATTTCTGTCTTATTTTCAAGTAGCCCCTCATTTCCTATTCTGAGTAGCTACATGCATAGCGAGGGCCTCTGTTTGGCAGTCTTGGTGCCATAGGGACCTTAAGAGGGTTCAACGCTGGTCGACCACTCGCGAGATGTCGTAGACGCTCGAAGCACGGCCCGGGGGATAAAAAGAAGGTCCCCTTCACCCAAGTCGTCCGAGTGGCGCTGGCTACCACCCCGAAGCGCAGGAAACACAAAATACCTGAACATAAATACCCCAGAAATTGGAGGCTAAAGTGGCCCCGCTGGTAGCGTAGTGGTTACGGCACAAGACCGGTATTCTGGAGGTCGTGGGCTCGGATCCCACCTGGCGGGCATTTTTTCTCAGCTTTCTTATTTTCAAAATTCTTTATCTTTAGCTACTACATCCTCCCCTTTGCTTTCCGAGGTATTCTTGAATGGCAATTCTTATTTCTGTCCTATTTTCAACAAACCCCTCAATTCATATTCTGATTCGCTACATGCATAGCGAGGGCCTCTGTTCTGGCAGTCTTGGTACCATAGGGAGCTTAAGAGGGTTCAACGCTGGTCGACCACTCTCGACATGTCGTAGATGCTCGAAGCACGGCCCGGGGGATAAAAAGAAGGTCCCCTTCACCCCAAGTCGTCCGAGTGGCGCTGGCTACCACCCCCAAGCGCAGGAAACAAAAACACCAGAACATAAATACCTCAGAAAGTGGAGGCTAAAGTAACCATGCCAGTAGCGTAGTGGTTATCGCACCAGAGCTGTATTCTGGAGGTCGTGGGTTCGGATCCCACCTGGCGGGCATTTTTTCTCAGCTTTCTTATTTTCCAAATTCTTTATCTTCAGCTACTACATCCTCCGCTTTGCTTTCCGAGGTATTTTTGACTGCCAATTCTTATTTCTGTCTTATTTTCAACAAACCCCTAAATTCACATTCTGATTCGCTACATGCATAGCGAGGGCCTCTGTTCTGGCAGTCTTGGTGCCATAGGGAGCTTAAGAGGGTTCAACGCTGGTTGACCACTCTCGACATGTCGTAGACGCTCGAGTCACGGCCCGGGGGTTAAAAAGAAGGTCCCCTTCACCCCGAGTAGTCCGAGTGGCGCTGGCTACCACCCCCAAGCGCAGGAAACAAAAACACCTGAACATAAATACCCCAGAAATTGGAGGCTAAAGTAGCCCCGCTGGTAGCGTAGTGGTTACGGCACAAGACCGGTATTCTGGAGGTCGTGGGTTCGGATCCCGCCTGGCGGGCATTTTTTCTCAGCTTTCTTATTTTCAAATTCTTTATCTTCAGCTACTACATCCTCCCCTTTGCTTTCCGAGGTATTCTTGACTGCCAATTATTATTTCTGTCTTATTTTCAACGAGCCCCTCATTTCCTATTCTGATTCGCTACATGCATAGCGAGGGCCTCTGTTCTGGCAGTCTTGGTGCCATAGGGAGCTTAAGAGGGTTCAAAGCTGGTTCACCACTCTCGACATGTCGTAGACGCTCGAGACACGGCTCGGCGGTTAAAAAGAAGGTCCCCTTCACCCCGAGTAGTCCGAGTGGCGCTGGCTACCACCCCCAAGTGCAGGAAACCATGACACCTGAACATAAATACCCCAGAAAGTGGAGGCTAATGTTGCCCCGCCGGTAGCCAGTGGTTATCGCACGAGACCGGTATTCTGGAGGTCGTGGTTTCGGATCCCACCTGGCGGGCACTTTTTCTCCACTTTCTTATTTTCCAACTTCTTTATTTTCAGCTACTACATAATCCCCTTTGCTTTCCGAGGTCTTCTTGACAGCCAATTCTCATTTCTGTCTTATTTTCAAGGAGCCCCTCATTTCCTATTCTGAGTAGCTACATGCATAGTGAGGGCCTCTGTTTGGCAGTCTTGGTGCCATAGGGACCTTAAGAGGGTTCAACTCTGGTGGACCACTCTCGAGATGTCGTAGACACTCTAGTCATGGCCCGGGGGTTTGAAAGAAGGTCCCCTTCACCCCGAGTGGTTCGAGTGGCGCTGGCTACCACCCCCAAGTGCAGGATACCAAAACACCTGAACATAAATACCCCAGAAAGTGGAGGCTAAAGTAGCCCCGCCGGTAGCGTAGTGGTTATCGCACCAGAGCTGTATTCTGGAGGTCATGGCTTTGGATCCCACCTGGCGGGCATTTTTTCTCAGCTTTCTTATTTTCGAAATTCTTTATCTTCAGCTACTACATCCTCCGCTTTGCTTTCCGAGCATTCTTGACTGCCAATTCTTATTTCTGTCTTATTTTCAACAAACCCCTAAATTCACTTTCTGATTCGCTACATGCATAGCGAGGGCCTCTGTTCTGGCAGTCTTGGTGCCATAGGGAGCTTAAGAGGGTTCAACGCTGGTTGACCACTCTCGACATGTCGTAGACGCTCGAGTCACGGCCCGGGGGTTAAAAAGAAGGTCCCCTTCACCCCGAGTAGTCCGAGTGGCGCTGGCTACCACCCCCAAGCGCAGGAAACAAAAACACCTGAACATAAATTCCTCAGAAAGTGGAGGCTAAAGTAACCATGCCGGTAGCGTAGTGGTTATCGCACCAGACCGGTATTCTGGATGCCGTGGGTTCAGATCCCACCTGGCCGGCATTTTTTCTCCACTTTCGTATTTTCCAAATTCTTTATCTTGAGCTACTACATCCTCCCCTTGGCTTTCCGAGGTCTTCTTGACTGCCAATTATTATTTCTGTCTTATTTTCAACGAGCCCCTCATTTCCTATTCTGATTCGCTACATGCATAGCGAGGGCCTCTGTTCTGGCAGTCTTGGTGCCATAGGGAGATTAAGAGGGTTCAACGCTGGTCGACCACTCTCGACATGTCGTAGACGCTCGAAGCACGGCCCGGGGGATAAAAAGAAGGTCCCCTTCACCCCAAGTCGTCCCAGTGGCGCTGGCTACCACCCCGAAGCGCAGGAAACACAAAAGACCTGAACATAAATACCCCAGAAATTGGAGGCTAAAGTAGCCCCGCTGGTAGCGTAGTGGTTACGGCACAAGACCGGTATTCTGGAGGTCGTGGGCTCGGATCCCACCTGGCGGGCATTTTTTCTCAGCTTTCTTATTTTCCAAATTCTTTATCTTTAGCTACTACATCCTCCCCTTTGCTTTCCGAGGTATTCTTGACTGGCAATTCTTATTTCTGTCCTATTTTCAACAAACCCCTCAATTCATATTCTGATTCGCTACATGCATAGCGAGGGCCTCTGTTGTGGCAGTCTTGGTGCCATAGGGAGCTTAAGAGTGTTCAACGCTGGTTGACCACTCTCGACATGTCGTAGACGCTCGAGTCACTGCCCGGGGGTTTGAAAGAAGGTCCCCTTCACCCCGAGTGGTCCGAGTGGCGCTGGCTACCACCCCCAAGTGCAGGAAACCAAAACACCTGAACATAAATACCCCAGAAAGTGGAGGTTAAAGTAGCTCCGCCGGTAGCGTAGTGGTTATCGCACCAGACCGGTATTCTGGAGGTCATGGCTTTGGATCCCACCTGGCGGGCATTTTTTCTCGACTTTCTTATTTTCCCAATTCTTTATCTTGAGCTACTACATCCTTCCCTTTGCTTTCCGAGGTCTTCTTGATTGCCAATTCCTATTTCTGTCTTATTTTCAACGAGCCCCTCATTTCCAATTCGGATTCGCTACATGCATAGCGAGGGCCTCTGTTCTTGCAGTCTTGCTGCCATAGGGATCTTAAGAGGGTTCAACGCTGGTTGGACACTCTCGACATGTCGTCGACGCTCGAGTCACGGCCCGGCGAATAAAAAGAAGGTCTCCTTCGCCCCGAGTAGTCCGAGTGGCGCCGGCTACCACCCCTAAGTGCAGGAAACAAAAACACCTGAACATAAATTCCTCAGAAAGTGGAGGCTAAAGTAACCATGCCGGTAGCGTAGTGGTTATCGCACCAGACCGGTATTCTGGATGCCGTGGGTTCAGATCCCACCTGGCCGGCATTTTTTCTCTACTTTCGTATTTTCCAAATTCTTTATCTTGAGCTACTACATCCTCCCGTTGGCTTTCCGAGGTCTTCTTGACTGCCAATTATTATTTCTGTCTTATTTTCAACGAGCCCCTCATTTCCTATTCTGATTCGCTACATGCATAGCGAGGGCCTCTGTTCTGGCAGTCTTGGTGGCATAGGGAGCTTAAGAGGGTTCAAAGCTGGTCGACCACTCTCAACATGTCGTAGACGCTCGAAGCACGGCCTGGGGGATAAAAAGAAGGTCCCCTTCACCCCAAGTCGTCCGAGTGGCGATGGCTACCACCCCGAAGCGCAGGAAACACAAAAGATTTGAACATATATACCCCAGAAATTGGAGGCTAAAGTAGCCCCGCTGGTAGCGTAGTGGTTACGGCACAAGACCGGTATTCTGGAGGTCGTGGGCTCGGATCCCACCTGGCGGGCATTTTTTCTCAGCTTTCTTATTTTCAAATTCTTTATCTTCAGCTACTACACCCTCCCCTTTGCTTTCCGAGGTATTCTTGACTGCCAATTCCTATTTCTGTCTTATTTTCAACGAGCCCCTCAATTCATATCTGATTCGCTACATGCATAGCGATGGCCTCTGTTCAGGCAGTCTTGGTGCTATAGGGACCTTAAGAGGGTTCAACGCTGGTCGACCACTCTCGACATGTCGTAGACGCTCGAGTCACAACCCGGGCGTCAAAAAGGTCCCCTTCGCACCGAGTAGTCCGAGTGGCGCTGGCTACCACCCTCAAGCGCAGGAAACACAAATGACCTGAACATAAATACCCCAGAAATTGGAGGCTAAAGTAGCCCCGCTGGTAGCGTAGTGGTTACGGCACAAGACCGGTATTCTGGAGGTCGTGGGCTCGGATCCCACCTGGCGGGCATTTTTTCTCCACTTTCTTATTTTCCAAATTCTTTATCTTGAGCTACTACATCCTCCCCTTTGCTTTCCGAGGTATTCTTGACTGGCAATTCTTATTTCTGTCCTATTTTCAACAAACCCCTCAATTCATATTCTGATTCGCTACATGCATAGCGAGGGCCTCTGTTGTGGCAGTCTTGGTGCCATGGGGAGCTTAAGAGTGTTCAACGCTGGTTGACCACTCTCGACATGTCGTAGACGCTCGAGTCACGACCCGGGGGTTTGAAAGAAGGTCCCCTTCACCCCGAGTGGTCCGAGTGGCGCTGGCTACCACCCCCAAGTGCAGGAAACCAAAACACCTGAACATAAATACCCCAGAAAGTGGAGGTTAAAGTAGCCCCGCCGGTAGCGAAGTGGTTATCGCACCAGACCGGTATTCTGGAGGTCATGGCTTTGGATCCCACCTGGCGGGCATTTTTTCTCGACGTTCTTATTTTCCAAATTCTTTATCTTGAGATACTACATCCTCCCCTTTGCTTTCCGAGGTCTTCTTGATTGCCAATTCTTATTTCTGTCTTATTTTCAACGAGCTCCTCATTTCCAATTCGGATTCGCTACATGCATACCGAGGGCCTCGGTTCTGGCAGTCTTGCTGCCATAGGGATCTCAAGAGGGTTCAACGCTGGTTGGACACTCTCGACATGTCGTAGACGCTCGAGTCACGGCCCGGCGAATAAAAAGAAGGTCCCCTTCACCCCGAGTAGTCCAAGTGGCGCCGGCTACCACCCCTAAGCGCAGGAAACAAAAACACCTGAACATAAATACCTCAGAAAGTGGAGCCTAAAGTAACCATGCCGGTAGCGTAGTGGTTATCGCACCAGACCGGTATTCTGGATGTCGTGGGTTCAGATCCCACCTGGCCGGCATTTTTTCTCCACTTTCGTATTTTCCAAATTCTTTATCTTGAGCTACTACATCCTCCTCTTGGCTTTCCGAGGTCTTCTTGATTGCCAATTCTTATTTCTGTCTTATTTTCAACGAGCTCCTCATTTCCAATTCGGATTCGCTACATGCATACGAGGGCCTCTGTTCTGGCAGTCTTGGAACCATATGCAGCTTAAGAGGGTTCAACGCTGGTTGGACACTCTCGACATGTCGTAGACGCTCGAGTCACGGCCCGGGGGTTAAAAAGGTCCCCTTCGCACCGAGTGGTCCGAGTGGCGCTGGCTACCACCCCCAAGTGCAGGAAACCAAAACACCTGAACATAAATACCCCAGAAAGTGGAGGCTAAAGTAGCCCCGCCGGTAGCGTAGTGGTCATCGCACCAGACTGGTATTCTGGAGGTCATGGCTTTGGATCCCACCTGGCGGGCATTTTTTCTCGACTTTCTTATTTTCCCAATTCTTTATCTTGAGCTACTACATCCTCCCCTTTGCTTTCCGAGGTCTTCTTGATTGCCAATTCTTATTTCTGTCTTATTTTCAACGAGCCACTCATTTCCAATTCGGATTCGCTACATGCATAGCGAGGGCCTCTGTTCTTGCAGTCTTGCTGCCATAGGGATCTTAAGAGGGTTCAACGCTGGTCGACCACTCTCGACATGTCGTAGACGCTCGAAGCACGGCCCGGGGGATAAAAAGAAGGTCCCCTTCACCCCAAGTCGTCCGAGTGGCGCTGGCTACCACCCCGAAGCGCAGGAAACACAAAAGACCTGAACATATATACCCCAGAAATTGGAGGCTAAAGTAGCCCCGCTGGTAGCGTAGTGGTTACGGCACAAGACCGGTATTCTGGAGGTCGTGGGCTCGGATCCCACCTGGCGGGCATTTTTTCTCAGCTTTCTTATTTTCAAATTCTTTATCTTCAGCTACTACATCCTCCCCTTTGCTTTCCGAGGTATTCTTGACTGCCAATTCCTATTTCTGTCTTATTTTCAACGAGCCCCTCAATTCATATTCTGATTCGCTACATGCATAGCGAGGGCCTCTCTTGTGGCAGTCTTGGTGCCATGGGGAGCTTAAGAGTGTTCAACGCTGGTCGACCACTCTCGACATGTCGTAGACGCTCGAGTCACGGCCCGGGGGTTTGAAAGAAGGTCCCCTTCACCCCGAGTGGTCCGAGTTGCGCTGGCTACCACCCCCAAGTGCAGGAAACCAAAACACCTGAACATAAATACCCCAGAAAGTGGAGGTTAAAGTAGCCCCGCCGGTAGCGAAGTGGTTATCGCACCAGACCGGTATTCTGGAGGTCATGGCTTTGGATCCCACCTGGCGGGCATTTTTTCTCGACTTTCTTATTTTCCAAATTCTTTATCTTGAGATACTACATCCTCCCCTTTGCTTTCCGAGGTATTCTTGACTGCCAATTCCTATTTCTGTCTTATTTTCAACGAGCCCCTCAATTCATATTCTGATTCGCTACATGCATAGCGAGGGCCTCTGTTCTGGCAGTCTTGCTGCCATAGGGATCTTAAGAGGGTTCAACGCTGGTTGGACACACTCGACATGTCGTAGACGCTCGAGTCACGGCCCGGCGAATAAAAAGAAGGTCCCCTTCACCCCGAGTAGTCCAAGTGGCGCCGGCTACCACCCCTATGCGCAGGAAACAAAAACACCTGAACATAAATACCTCAGAAAGTGGAGCCTAAAGTAACCATGCCGGTAGCGTAGTGGTTATCGCACCAGACCGGTATTCTGGATGTCGTGGGTTCAGATCCCACCTGGCCGGCATTTTTTCTCCACTTTCGTATTTTCCAAATTCTTTATCTTGAGCTACTACATCCTCCTCTTGGCTTTCCGAGGTCTTCTTGACTGCCAATTATTATTTCTGTCTTATTTTCAACGAGCCCCTCATTTCCTATTCTGATTCACTACATGCATACGAGGGCCTCTGTTCTGGCAGTCTTGGTGCCATAGGGAGCTTAAGAGGGTTCAACGCTGGTTGGACACTCTCGACATGTCGTAGACGCTCGAGTCACGGCCCGGCGAATAAAAAGAAGGTCCCCTTCACCCCGAGTAGTCCGAGTGGCGCTGGCTACCACCCCTAAGCGCAGGAAACAAAAACTCCTGAACATAAATACCTAAGAAAGTGCAGGCTAAAGTAACCATGCCGGTAGCGTAGTGGTTATCGCACCAGACCGGTATTCTGGATGTCGTGGGTTCAGATCCCACCTGGCCGGCATTTTTCTCCACTTTCGTATTTTCCAAATTCTTTATCTTGAGCTACTACATCCTCCCCTTGGCTTTCCGGGGTCTTCTTGACTGCCAAATATTTTTTCTGTCTTATTTTCAACGAGCTCCTCATTTCCTATTCTGATTCGCTACATGCATAGCGAGGGCCTCGGTTCTGGCAGTCTTGGTGCCATAGGGAGGTTAAGAGGGTTCAACGCTGGTTCACCACTCTCGACATGTCGTAAACGCTAGAAGCACGGCCCGGGGGATAAAAAGAAGGTCCCCTTCACCCCGAGTAGTCCGAGTGGCGCTGGCTAGCACCCCCAAGCGCAGGAAACAAAAACACCTCAACATAAATACCCGAGAAAGTGGATGCTAAAGTAACCCCGCCGGTAGGGTAGTGGTTATCGCACCAGACCGGTATTCTGGAGGTCGTGGGTTCGGATCCCTCCTGGCGGGCATTTTTTCTCCACTTTCTTATTTTCCAAATTCTTTATGTTGAGCGAATACATCCTCCCCTTTGCTTTCCGAGGTCTTCTTGACTGCCAATTCTTATTTCTGTCTTATTTTCTACGAGCCACTTATTTCCTTTTCTGATTCGGTACTTGCATAGCGATGGCCTCTGTTCTGGCAGTCTTGGTGCCATAGGGAGCTTAAGAGGGTTCAACGCTGGTTGACTACTCTCGGCATGTCGTCGACGCTCGAGTCACGGCCTGGGGGTTAAAAAGAAGGTCCCCTTCACCCTGAGTAGTCCGAGTGGCGCTGGCTACCACCCCCAAGTGCAGAAAACCATAACACCTGAACATAAATACCCCAGAAAGTGGAGGCTAAAGTAGCCATGCCGGTAGCGTAGTGGTTATCGCACCAGACCGGTATTCTGGATGTCGTGGGTTCAGATCCCACCTGGCCGGCATTTCTTCTCCACTTTCGTATTTTCCAAATTCTTTATCTTGAGCTACTACATCCTCCTCTTGGCTTTCCGAGGTCTTCTTGACTGCCAATTATTATTTCTGTCTTATTTTCAACGAGCCCCTCATTTCCTATTCTGATTCACTACATGCATACGAGGGCCTCTGTTCTGGCAGTCTTGGTGCCATAGGGAGCTTAAGAGGGTTCAACGCTGGTTGGACACTCTCGACATGTCGTAGACGCTCGAGTCACAGCCCGGCGAATAAAAAGAAGGTCCCCTTCACCCCGAGTAGTCCGTCCGAGTGGCGCTGGCTACCACCCCTAAGCGCAGGAAACAAAAACTCCTGAACATAAATACCTAAGAAAGTGCAGGCTAAAGTAACCATGCCGGTAGCGTAGTGGTTATCGCACCAGACCGGTATTCTGGATGTCGTGGGTTCAGATCCCACCTGGCCGGCATTTTTCTCCACTTTCGTATTTTCCAAATTCTTTATCTTGAGCTACTACATCCTCCCCTTGGCTTTCCGGGGTCTTCTTGACTGCCAAATATTTTTTCTGTCTTATTTTCAACGAGCTCCTCATTTCCTATTCTGATTCGCTACATGCATAGCGAGGGCCTCGGTTCTGGCAGTCTTGGTGCCATAGGGACGTTAAGAGGGTTCAACGCTGGTTCACCACTCTCGACATGTCGTAAACGCTAGAAGCACGGCCCGGGGGATAAAAAGAAGGTCCCCTTCACCCCGAGTAGTCCGAGTGGCGCTGGCTAGCACCCCCAAGCGCAGGAAACAAAAACACCTCAACATAAATACCCGAGAAAGTGGATGCTAAAGTAACCCCGCCGGTTGGGTAGTGGTTATCGCACCAGACCGGTATTCTGGAGGTCGTGGGTTCGGATCCCTCCTGGCGGGCATTTTTTCTCCACTTTCTTATTTTCCAAATTCTTTATGTTGAGCGAATACATCCTCCCCTTTGCTTTCCGAGGTCTTCTTGACTGCCAATTCTTATTTCTGTCTTATTTTCTACGAGCCACTTATTTCCTTTTCTGATTCGGTACTTGCATAGCGATGGCCTCTGTTCTGGCAGTCTTGGTGCCATAGGGAGCTTAAGAGGGTTCAACGCTGGTTGACTACTCTCGGCATGTCGTCGACGCTCGAGTCACGGCCTGGGGGTTAAAAAGAAGGTCCCCTTCACCCTGAGTAGTCCGAGTGGCGCTGGCTACCACCCCCAAGCGCAGGAAACAAAAACTCCTGAACATAAATACCTAAGAAAGTGCAGGCTAAAGTAACCATGCCGGTAGCGTAGTGGTTATCGCACCAGACCGGTATTCTGGATGTCGTGGGTTCAGATCCCACCTGGCCGGCATTTTTCTCCACTTTCGTATTTTCCAAATTCTTTATCTTGAGCTACTACATCCTCCCCTTGGCTTTCCGGGGTCTTCTTGACTGCCAAATATTTTTCTGTCTTATTTTCAACGAGCTCCTCATTTCCTATTCTGATTCGCTACATGCATAGCGAGGGCCTCGGTTCTGGCAGTCTTGGTGCCATAGGGAGGTTAAGAGGGTTCAACGCTGGTTCACCACTCTCGACATGTCGTAAACGCTAGAAGCACGGCCCGGGGGATAAAAAGAAGGTCCCCTTCACCCCGAGTAGTCCGAGTGGCGCTGGCTAGCACCCCCAAGCGCAGGAAACAAAAACACCTCAACATAAATACCCGAGAAAGTGGATGCTAAAGTAACCCCGCCGGTAGCGTAGTGGTCATCGCACCAGACCGGTATTCTGGAGGTCATGGCTTTGGATCCCACCTGGCGGGCATTTTTTCTCGACTTTCTTATTTTCCCAATTCTTTATCTTGAGCTACTACATCCTCCCCTTTGCTTTCCGAGGTCTTCTTGATTGCCAATTCTTATTTCTGTCTTATTTTCAACGAGCCACTCATTTCCAATTCGGATTCGCTACATGCATAGCGAGGGCCTCTGTTCTTGCAGTCTTGCTGCCATGGGGAGCTTAAGAGTGTTCAACGCTGGTCGACCACTCTCGACATGTCGTAGACGCTCGAGTCACGGCCCGGGGGTTTGAAAGAAGGTCCCCTTCACCCCGAGTGGTCCGAGTTGCGCTGGCTACCACCCCCAAGTGCAGGAAACCAAAACACCTGAACATAAATACCCCAGAAAGTGGAGGTTAAAGTAGCCCCGCCGGTAGCGAAGTGGTTATCGCACCAGACCGGTATTCTGGAGGTCATGGCTTTGGATCCCACCTGGCGGGCATTTTTTCTCGACTTTCTTATTTTCCAAATTCTTTATCTTGAGATACTACATCCTCCCCTTTGCTTTCCGAGGTATTCTTGACTGCCAATTCCTATTTCTGTCTTATTTTTAACGAGCCCCTCAATTCATATTCTGATTCGCTACATGCATAGCGAGGGCCTCTGTTCTGGCAGTCTTGCTGCCATAGGGATCTTAAGAGGGTTCAACGCTGGTTGGACACACTCGACATGTCGTAGACGCTCGAGTCACGGCCCGGCGAATAAAAAGAAGGTCCCCTTCACCCCGAGTAGTCCAAGTGGCGCCGGCTACCACCCCTATGCGCAGGAAACAAAAACACCTGAACATAAATACCTCAGAAAGTGGAGCCTAAAGTAACCATGCCGGTAGCGTAGTGGTTATCGCACCAGACCGGTATTCTGGATGTCGTGGGTTCAGATCCCACCTGGCCGGCATTTTTTCTCCACTTTCGTATTTTCCAAATTCTTTATCTTGAGCTACTACATCCTCCTCTTGGCTTTCCGAGGTCTTCTTGACTGCCAATTATTATTTCTGTCTTATTTTCAACGAGCCCCTCATTTCCTATTCTGATTCACTACATGCATACGAGGGCCTCTGTTCTGGCAGTCTTGGTGCCATAGGGAGCTTAAGAGGGTTCAACGCTGGTTGGACACTCTCGACATGTCGTAGACGCTCGAGTCACGGCCCGGCGAATAAAAAGAAGGTCCCCTTCACCCCGAGTAGTCCGAGTGGCGCTGGCTACCACCCCTAAGCGCAGGAAACAAAAACTCCTGAACATAAATACCTAAGAAAGTGCAGGCTAAAGTAACCATGCCGGTAGCGTAGTGGTTATCGCACCAGACCGGTATTCTGGATGTCGTGGTTTCAGATCCCACCTGGCCGGCATTTTTCTCCACTTTCGTATTTTCCAAATTCTTTATCTTGAGCTACTACATCCTCCCCTTGGCTTTCCGGGGTCTTCTTGACGGCCAAATATTTTTTCTGTCTTATTTTCAACGAGCTCCTCATTTCCTATTCTGATTCGCTACATGCATAGCGAGGGCCTCGGTTCTGGCAGTCTTGGTGCCATAGGGAGGTTAAGAGGGTTCAACGCTGGTTCACCACTCTCGACATGTCGTAAACGCTAGAAGCACGGCCCGGGGGATAAAAAGAAGGTCCCCTTCACCCCGAGTAGTCCGAGTGGCGCTGGCTAGCACCCCCAAGCGCAGGAAACAAAAACACCTCAACATAAATACCCGAGAAAGTGGATGCTAAAGTAACCCCGCCGGTAGGGTAGTGGTTATCGCACCAGACCGGTATTCTGGAGGTCGTGGGTTCGGATCCCTCCTGGCGGGCATTTTTTCTCCACTTTCTTATTTTCCAAATTCTTTATGTTGAGCGAATACATCCTCCCCTTTGCTTTCCGAGGTCTTCTTGACTGCCAATTCTTATTTCTGTCTTATTTTCTACGAGCCACTTATTTCCTTTTCTGATTCGGTACTTGCATAGCGATGGCCTCTGTTCTGGCAGTCTTGGTGCCATAGGGAGCTTAAGAGGGTTCAACGCTGGTTGACTACTCTCGGCATGTCGTCGACGCTCGAGTCATGGCCTGGGGGTTAAAAAGAAGGTCCCCTTCACCCTGAGTAGTCCGAGTGGAGCTGGCTACCACCCCCAAGTGCAGAAAACCATAACACCTGAACATAAATACCCCAGAAAGTGGAGGCTAAAGTAGCCATGCCGGTAGCGTAGTGGTTATTGCACCAGACCGGTATTCTGGATGTCGTGGGTTCAGATCCCACCTGGCTGGCATTTTTTCTCCACTTTCGTATTTTCCAAATTCTTTATCTTGAGCTACTACATCCTCCTCTTGGCTTTCCGAGGTCTTCTTGACTGCCAATTATTATTTCTGTCTTATTTTCAACGAGCCCCTCATTTCCTATTCTGATTCACTACATGCATACGAGGGCCTCTGTTCTGGCAGTCTTGGTGCCATAGGGAGCTTAAGAGGGTTCAGCGCTGGTTGGACACTCTCCACATGTCGTAGACGCTCGAGTCACGGCCCGGCGAATAAAAAGAAGGTCCCCTTCACCCCGAGTAGTCCGAGTGGCGCTGGCTACCACCCCTAAGCGCAGGAAACAAAAACTCCTGAACATAAATACCTAAGAAAGTGCAGGCTAAAGTAACCATGCCGGTAGCGTAGTGGTTATCGCACCAGACCGGTATTGTGGATGTCGTGGGTTCAGATCCCACCTGGCCGGCATTTTTCTCCACTTTCGTATTTTCCAAATTCTTTATCTTGAGCTACTACATCCTCCCCTTGGCTTTCCGGGGTCTTCTTGACTGCCAAATATTTTTTCTGTCTTATTTTCAACGAGCTCCTCATTTCCTATTCTGATTCGCTACATGCATAGCGAGGGCCTCGGTTCTGGCAGTCTTGGTGCCATAGGGAGGTTAAGAGGGTTCAACGCTGGTTCACCACTCTCGACATGTCGTAAACGCTAGAAGCACGGCCCGGGGGATAAAAAGAAGGTCCCCTTCACCCCGAGTAGTCCGAGTGGCGCTGGCTAGCACCCCCAAGCGCAGGAAACAAAAACACCTCAACATAAATACCCGAGAAAGTGGATGCTAAAGTAACCCCGCCGGTAGGGTAGTGGTTATCGCACCAGACCGGTATTCTGGAGGTCGTGGGTCGGATCCCTCCTGGCGGGCATTTTTTCTCCACTTTCTTATTTTCCAAATTCTTTATGTTGAGCGAATACATCCTCCCCTTTGCTTTCCGAGGTCTTCTTGACTGCCAATTCTTATTTCTGTCTTATTTTCTACGAGCCACTTATTTCCTTTTCTGATTCGGTACTTGCATAGCGATGGCCTCTGTTCTGGCAGTCTTGGTGCCATAGGGAGCTTAAGAGGGTTCAACGCTGGTTGACTACTCTCGGCATGTCGTCGACGCTCGAGTCACGGCCTGGGGGTTAAAAAGAAGGTCCCCTTCACCCTGAGTAGTCCGAGTGGCGCTGGCTACCACCCCCAAGCGCAGGAAACAAAAACACCTCAACATAAATACCCGAGAAAGTGGATGCTAAAGTAACCCCGCCGGTAGGGTAGTGGTTATCGCACGAGACCGGTATTCTGGAGGTCGTGTTATCGGATCCCACCTGGCGGGCATTTTTTCTCCACTTTCTTATTTTCCAAATTCTTTATCTTGAGCTACTACATCCTCTCCTTTGCTTTCCGAGGTCTTCTTGACTGCCAATTCTTATTTCTGTCTTATTTTCAATTAGCCCCTCATTTCCAATTCGGATTCGCTACGTGCATAGCGAGGGCCTCTGTTCTGGCAGTCTTTGTGCCATTGGGAGCTTAAGAGGGTTCAACGCTGGCTGGCCACTCTCGACATGTCGTAGACGCTCGAGTCACGGCCCGGCGGTTAAAAAGAAGGTCCCCTTCACCCCGAGTAGTCCGAGTGGCGCTGGCTACCACCCCTAAGCGCACGAAACAAACACACCTGAACATAAATACCTCAGAAAGTGGAGGCTAAAGTAACCATGCCGGTAGCGTAGTGGTTATCGCACCAGACCGGTATTCTGGATGTCGTGGGTTCAGATCCCACCTGGCGGGCATTTTTTCTCCACTTTCTTATTTTCCAAATTCTTTATCTTGAGCTACTACATCCTCCCCTTGGCTTTCCGAGGTCTTCTTGACTGCCAATTATTATTTCTGTCTTATTTTCAACGAGCCCCTCATTTCCTATTCTGATTCGCTACTTGCATAGCGAGGAACTCTATTCTGGCAGTCTTGGTGCCATAGGGAGCTTAAGAGAGTTCAACGCTTGTCGACCACTCTCGACATGTCGTAGACACTCGAATCACAGCCCGAGGAATAAAAAGAAGGTCCCCTTCACCCCAATTAGTCCGAGTGGCGCTGGCTACCACCCCTAAGCGCAGGAAACACAAAAGACATGAACATAAATACCCCAGAAATTGGAGGCTAAAGTAGCCCCGCTGGAAGCGTAGTGGTTACGGCACCAGACTGGTATTCTGAAGGTCATGGCTTTGGATCCCTCCTGGCGGGCATTTTTTCTCGACTTTCGTATTTTCCAAATTCTTTATCTTGAGCTACTACATCCTCCTCTTGGCTTTCCGAGGTCTTCTTGACTGCCAATTATTATTTCTGTCTTATTTTCAACGAGCCCCTCATTTCCTATTCTGATTCACTACATGCATACGAGGGCCTCTGTTCTGGCAGTCTTGGTGCCATAGGGAGCTTAAGAGGGTTCAACGCTGGTTGGACACTCTCGACATGTCGTAGACGCTCGAGTCACGGCCCGGCGAATAAAAAGAAGGTCCCCTTCACCCCGAGTAGTCCGAGTGGCGCTGGCTACCACCCCTAAGCGCAGGAAACAAAAACTCCTGAACATAAATACCTAAGAAAGTGCAGGCTAAAGTAACCATGCCGGTAGCGTAGTGGTTATCGCACCAGACCGGTATTCTGGATGTCGTGGGTTCAGATCCCACCTGGCCGGCATTTTT
Source organism: Haemaphysalis longicornis (assembly GCF_048455015.1). NCBI lineage: Eukaryota > Metazoa > Arthropoda > Arachnida > Ixodida > Ixodidae > Haemaphysalis > Haemaphysalis longicornis. The sequence goes on along the minus strand of NW_027526361.1, from coordinate 210,247,982 downwards.
CTCCGCTTTCGTATTTTCCAAATTCTTTATCTTGAGCTACTACATCCTCCCCTTGGCTTTCCGGGGTCTTCTTGACTGCCAAATATTTTTTCTGTCTTATTTTCAACGAGCCCCTCATTTCCAATTCGGATTCGCTACATGCATAGCGAGGGCCTCTGTTCTGGCAGTCTTGGTGCCATAGGGAGCTTAAGAGGGTTCAACGCTGGTTGGACACTCTCGACATGTCGTAGACGCTCGAGTCACGGCCCGACGAATAAAAAGAAGGTCCCCTTCACCCCGAGTAGTCCGAGTGGCGCTGGCTACCACCCCTAAGCGCAGGAATTAAAAACACCTGAACAGAAATACCTCAGAAAGTGCAGGCTAAAGTAACCATGCCGGTAGCGTAGTGGTTATCACACCAGACCGGTATTCTGGATGTCGTGGGTTCAGATCCCACCTGGCCGGCATTTTTTCTCCACTTTCGTATTTTCCAAATTCTTTATCTTGAGCTACTACATCCTCCCCTTGGCTTTCCGAGGTCTTCTTGACTGCCAATTATTATTTCTGTCTTATTTTCAACGAGCCCCTCATTTCCTATTCTGATTCGCTACTTGCATAGTAAGGGCCTCTGTTCTGGCAGTCTTGGTGCCATAGGGAGCTTAAGAGGGTTCAACGCTTGTCGACCACTCTCGACATGTCGTAGACGCTCGAGTCACGGGCCGGGGGTTAAAAAGATGGTCCCCTTCACCCCGAGTAGTCCGAGTGGCGCTGGCTACCACCCCCAAGCGCAGGAAACAAAAACACCTGAACATAAATACCCCAGAAAGTGGATGCTAAAGTAACCCCGCCGGTAGGGTAGTGGTTATCACACCAGACCAGTATTCTGGAGGTCGTGGGTTCGGATCCCTCCTGGCGGGCATTTTTTCTCCACTTTCCTTTTTTCCAAATTCTTTATTTTCAGCTACTACATAATCCCCTTTGCTTTGCGAGGTCTTCTTCACGGCCAATTCTTATTTCTGTCTTATTTTCAAGGAGCCCCTCATTTCCTATTCTGACTAGCTACATGCATAGCGAGGGCCTCGGTTCTGGCAGTCTTGGTGCCATAGGAACTTTAAGGGCACAGGGTAAGGCGAAATTTTGAAAAAATGACTTTTTGTTTTTCTTCGCAATTAGGGAAGTCCAATTCCTTGTGCACATTTTCCATATTCACACTTGCATTAAAAAGTCTTATTTCTAGCTAAAAAGCAGTTTTCCCGTAAGCAAGTAGCAAGTGCCCACATCCTCTTAAGAATATTTTCAGGGTTCCTTGTGATTTTTTCCATCAAAAAACTTCCAGTTTCAGATTAAAATGATTTTCTGGAAGCAGCTGTATTAGGAAATTGCTTATCAACCATTGCATAACTGATGTTTCAGTAAAGGCAATCCAAAGACCCTGTTGCAGGTTTTTTCCACATTTGCCCTTCGAAGCTGCGCACAAAAAAACATCTTTTTTGGGCTTCACACTCTAATGATTGCAACATTGAATGCTGTTCTTTCATTAAATGATGAAGCAATGCATAAGCCAGCATTTTGAAATCATTCAGACCAAAACCTGGGCGCAACACCACCATCAAGTGGCTTAAAGAGGTTGACCACAAGCAAAATACTTCGTGAACGGATCTGTACGATGGTGCACAAAATAGTCAAGGAAGGACAGACGACCGGGTAAAAAGCAAAAAAATGACTTTGATAGTGATTATGAAGCCGGTGCTTTTTAAATAAATGGCTCCAGTGGTGTTTATGGCAAAAAAGTATTGTTTTTCATCTCTTTTTTTACTTTAAACTCAATTATCTCAAAACAATGTTTTTCTTACACAGGTACCATTATTTCCTATATCTTCCAAGACAACGAGCTGGTTTTTTTCCCCTGTCATCTACATAACGTGTCACACCTGCTGTACTAGAATTAAAAATTTGCACGTAACAGTTTTTTTGTACACAACTTTTAATACTAAAATAATGCCAAAATTTAGGTACTATTGAACGAAAAATAAATAAAACTGCATTTTTTAAGAATGTTCATAATTCTAGTACATTTAAAAGAGCACAAAATTTGAAAGAAAATGATACATAAGTTATGTAGATAACTTACTTAGATGCCGAGAAAAATGTACCTCAATATGGCCAAAAATGCATGGGAAGTATAGGGCTTACCCTGTGCCCTTAAGAGGGTTCAACGCTGGTCGACCACTCTCGACATGTCGTCGACGCTCGAGTCACGGCCTGGGGGTTAAAAAGAACGTCCCCTTCACCCTGAGTAGTCCGAGTGGCGCTGGCTACCACCCCCAAGTGCAGAAAACCATAACACCTGAACATAAATACCCCAGGAAGTGGAGGCTAAAGTAGCCCCGCCGGTAGCGTAGTGGTTATCGCACGAGACCGGTATTCTGGAGGTCGTGCTATCGGATCCCACCTGGCGGGCATTTTTTCTCCACTTTCTTATTTTCCAAATTCTTTATCTTGAGCTACTACATCCTCCCCTTTGCTTTCCGAGGTCTTCTTGACTGCCAATTCTTATTTCTGTCTTATTTTCAACTAGCCCCTCAATTCATATCTGATTCGCTACATGCATAGCGATGGCCTCTGTTCAGGCAGTCTTGGTGCTATAGGGACCTTAAGAGGGTTCAACGCTGGTCGACCACTCTCGACATGTCGTAGACGCTCGAGTCACAACCCGGGCGTTAAAAAGGTCCCCTTCGCACCGAGTAGTCCGAGTGGCGCTGGCTACCACCCTCAAGCGCAGGAAACACAAAAGACCTGAACATAAATACCCCAGAAATTGGAGGCTAAAGTAGCCCCGCTGGTAGCGTAGTGGTTACGGCACAAGACCGGTATTCTGGAGGTCGTGGGCTCGGATCCCACCTGGTGGGCATTTTTTCTCCACTTTCTTATTTTCCAAATTCTTTATCTTGAGCTACTACATCCTCCCCTTTGCTTTCCGAGGTATTCTTGACTGGCAATTCTTATTTCTGTGCTATTTTCAACAAACCCCTCAATTCATATTCTGATTCGCTACATGCATAGCGAGGGCCTCTGTTGTGGCAGTCTTGGTGCCATGGGGAGCTTAAGAGTGTTCAACGCTGGTTGACCACTCTCGACATGTCGTAGACGCTCGAGTCACGGCCCGGGGGTTTGAAAGAAGGTCCCCTTCACCCCGAGTGGTCCGAGTGGCGCTGGCTACCACCCCCAAGTGCAGGAAACCAAAACACCTGAACATAAATACCCCAGAAAGTGGAGGTTAAAGTAGCCCCGCCGGTAGCGAAGTGGTTATCGCACCAGAACGGTATTCTGGAGGTCATGGCTTTGGATCCCACCTGGCGGGCATTTTTTCTCGACGTTCTTATTTTCCAAATTCTTTATCTTGAGATACTACATCCTCCCCTTTGCTTTCCGAGGTCTTCTTGATTGCCAATTCTTATTTCTGTCTTATTTTCAATGAGCTCCTCATTTCCAATTCGGATTCGCTCCATGCATACCGAGGGCCTCGGTTCTGGCAGTCTTGCTGCCATAGGGATCTCAAGAGGGTTCAACGCTGGTTGGACACTCTCGACATGTCGTAGACGCTCGAGTCACGGCCCGGCGAATAAAAAGAAGGTCCCCTTCACCCCGAGTAGTCCAAGTGGCGCCGGCTACCACCCCTAAGCGCAGGAAACAAAAACACCTGAACATAAATACCTCAGAAAGTGGAGCCTAAAGTAACCATGCCGGTAGCGTAGTGGTTATCGCACCAGACCGGTATTCTGGATGTCGTGGGTTCAGATCCCACCTGGCCGGCATTTTTTCTCCACTTTCGTATTTTCCAAATTCTTTATCTTGAGCTACTACATCCTCCTCTTGGCTTTCCGAGGTCTTCCTGATTGCCAATTCTTATTTCTGTCTTATTTTCAACGAGCTCCTCATTTCCAATTCGGATTCGCTACATGCATACGAGGGCCTCTGTTCTGGCAGTCTTGGAACCATATGGAGCTTAAGAGGGTTCAACGCTGGTTGGACACTCTCGACATGTCGTAGACGCTCGAGTCACGGCCCGGGGGTTAAAAAGGTCCCCTTCGCACCGAGTAGTCCGAGTGGCGCTGGCTACCACCCCCAAGCACAGGAAACAAAAACACCAGAACATAAATACCTCAGAAAGTGGAGGCTAAAGTAACCATGCCAGTAGCGTTGTGGTTATCGCACCAGACCGGTATTCTGGAGGTCGTGGGTTCGGATCCCACCTGGCGGGCATTTTTTCTCAGCTTTCTTATTTTCCAAATTCTTTATCTTCAGCTACTACATCCTCCGCTTTGCTTTCCGAGGTATTCTTGACTGCCAATTCTTATTTCTGTCTTATTTTCAACAAACCCCTAAATTCATATTCTGATTCGCTACATGCATAGCGAGGGCCTCTGTTCTGGCAGTCTTGGTGCCATAGGGAGCTTAAGAGGGTTCAACGCTGGTTGACTACTCTCGGCATGTCGTCGACGCTCGAGTCACGGCCTGGGGGTTAAAAAGAAGGTCCCCTTCAACCTGAGTAGTCCGAATGGCGCTGGCTACCACCCCCAAGTGCAGAAAACCATACAACCTGAACATAAATACCCCAGAAAGTGGATGCTAAAGTAACCCCGCCGGTAGGGTAGTGGTTATCGCACCAGACCGGTATTGTGGAGGTCGTGGGTTCGGATCCCTCCTGGTGGGCATTTTTTCTCCACTTTCTTATTTTCCAAATTCTTTAACTTGAGCTACTACATCCTCCCCTTTGCTTTCCGAGGTCTTCTTGACTGCCAATTCTTATTTCTGTCTTATTTTCTACGAGCCCCTCATTTCCATTTCTGATTCGGTACTTGCATAGCGATGGCCTCTGTTCTGGCAGTCTTGGTGCCATAGGGTGCTTAAGAGGGTTCAACGCTGGTCGACCACTGTCGACATGTCGAAGACGCTCGAAGCACGGCCCGGGGGATAAAAAGAAGGTCCCCTTCACCCCGAGTAGTCCAAGTGGCGCCGGCTACCACCCCTAAGCGCAGGAAACAAAAACACCTGAACATAAATACCTCAGAAAGTGGAGCCTAAAGTAACCATGCCGGTAGCGTAGTGGTTATCGCACCAGACCGGTATTCTGGATGTCGTGGGTTCAGATCCCACCTGGCCGGCATTTTTTCTCCACTTTCGTATTTTCCAAATTCTTTATCTTGAGCTACTACATCCTCCTCTTGGCTTTCCGAGGTCTTCTTGATTGCCAATTCTTATTTCTGTCTTATTTTCAACGAGCTCCTCATTTCCAATTCGGATTCGCTACATGCATACGAGGGCCTCTGTTCTGGCAGTCTTGGAACCATATGGAGCTTAAGAGGGTTCAACGCTGGTTGGACACTCTCGACATGTCTTAGACGCTCGAGTCACGGCCCGGGGGTTAAAAAGGTCCCCTTCGCACCGAGTAGTCCGAGTGGCGCTGGCTACCACCCCCAAGCACAGGAAACAAAAACACCAGAACATAAATACCTCAGAAAGTGGAGGCTAAAGTAACCATGCCAGTAGCGTTGTGGTTATTGCACCAGACCGGTATTCTGGAGGTCGTGGGTTCGGATCCCACCTGGCGGGCATTTTTTCTCAGCTTTCTTATTTTCCAAATTCTTTATCTTCAGCTACTACATCCTCCGCTTTGCTTTCCGAGGTATTCTTGACTGCCAATTCTTATTTCTGTCTTATTTTCAACAAACCCCTAAATTCATATTCTGATTCGCTACATGCATAGCGAGGGCCTCTGTTCTGGCAGTCTTGGTGCCATAGGGAGCTTAAGAGGGTTCAACGCTGGTTGACTACTCTCGGCATGTCGTCGACGCTCGAGTCACGGCCTGGGGGTTAAAAAGAAGGTCCCCTTCAACCTGAGTAGTCCGAATGGCGCTGGCTACCACCCCCAAGTGCAGAAAACCATACAACCTGAACATAAATACCCCAGAAAGTGGATGCTAAAGTAACCCCGCTGGTAGGGTAGTGGTTATCGCACCAGACCGGTATTGTGGAGGTCGTGGGTTCGGATCCCTCCTGGTGGGCATTTTTTCTCCACTTTCTTATTTTCCAAATTCTTTAACTTGAGCTACTACATCCTCCCCTTTGCTTTCCGAGGTCTTCTTGACTGCCAATTCTTATTTCTGTCCTATTTTCTACGAGCCCCTCATTTCCATTTCTGATTCGGTACTTGCATAGCGATGGCCTCTGTTCTGGCAGTCTTGGAACCATATGGAGCTTAAGAGGGTTCAACGCTGGTTGGACACTCTCGACATGTCGTAGACGCTCGAGTCACGGCCCGGGGGTTAAAAAGGTCCCCTTCGCACCGAGTAGTCCGAGTGGCGCTGGCTACCACCCCCAAGCACAGGAAACAAAAACACCAGAACATAAATACCTCAGAAAGTAGAGGCTAAAGTAACCATGCCAGTAGCGTTGTGGTTATCGCATCAGACCGGTATTCTGGAGGTCGTGGGTTCGGATCCCACCTGGCGGGCATTTTTTCTGAGCTTTCTTATTTTCCAAATTCTTTATCTTCAGCTACTACATCCTCCGCTTTGCTTTCCGAGGTATTCTTGACTGCCAATTCTTATTTCTGTCTTATTTTCAACAAACCCCTAAATTCATATTCTGATTCGCTACATGCATAGCGAGGGCCCCTGTTCTGGCAGTCTTCGTGCCATAGGGAGCTTAAGAGGGTTCAACGCTGGTTGACTACTCTCGGCATGTCGTCGACGCTCGAGTCACGGCCTGGGGGTTAAAAAGAAGGTCCCCTTCAACCTGAGTAGTCCGAATAGCGCTGGCTACCACCCCCAAGTGCAGAAAACCATACAACCTGAACATAAATACCCCAGAAAGTGGATGCTAAAGTAACCCCGCCGGTAGGGTAGTGGTTATCGCACCAGACCGGTATTGTGGAGGTCGTGGGTTCGGATCCCTCCTGGTGGGCATTTTTTCTCCACTTTCTTATTTTCCAAATTCTTTAACTTGAGCTACTACATCCTCCCCTTTGCTTTCCGAGGTCTTCTTGACTGCCAATTCTTATTTCTGTCTTATTTTCTACGAGCCCCTCATTTCCATTTCTGATTCGGTACTTGCATAGCGATGGCCTCTGTTCTGGCAGTCTTGGTGCCATAGGGTGCTTAAGAGGGTTCAACGCTGGTCGACCACTGTCGACATGTCGAAGACGCTCGAAGCACGGCCCGAGGGATAAAAAGAAGGTCCCCTTCACCCCAAGTCGTCCGAGTGGCGCTGGCTACCACCCCCAAGCGCAGGACACAAAAACACCTGAACATAAATACCTCAGAAAGTGGAGGCTAAAGTAACCATGCCAGTAGCGTAGTGGTTATCGCACCAGACCGGTATTCTGGAGGTCGTGGGTTCGGATCCCACCTGGCGGGCATTTTTTCTCAGCTTTCTTATTTTCCAAATTCTTTATCTTCAGCTACTACATCCTCCGCTTTGCTTTCAGAGGTATTCTTGACTGCCCATTCCTATTTCTGTCTTATTTTCAACAAACCCCTAAATTCATATTCTGATTCGCTACATGCATAGCGAGGGCCTCTGTTCTGGCAGTCTTGGTGCCATAGGGAGCTTAAGAGGGTTCAACGCTGGTTGACCACTCTCGACATGTCGTAGACGCTCGAGTCACAGCCCGGGGGTTAAAAAGAAGGTCCCCTTCACCCCGAGTAGTCCGAGTGGCGCAGGCTACCACCCCCAAGCGCAGGAAACAAAAACACCTGAACATAAATACCCCAGAAAGTGGATGCTAAAGTAACCCCGCCGGTAGGTTAGTGGATATCGCACCAGACCGGTATTGTGGAGGTCGTGGGTTCGGATCCCTCCTGGCGGGCAATTTTTCTCCACTTTCTTAATTTCCAAATTCTTTAACTTGAGCTACTACATCCTCCCCTTTGCTTTCCAAGGTCTTCTTGATTGCCAATTCTTATTTCTGTCTTATTTTCAACGAGCCCCTCATTTCCAATTCGGATTCGCTACATGCATAGCGAGGGCCTCTGTTGTGGCAGTCTTGGTGCCATAGGTAGCTTAAGAGTGTTCAACGCTGGTTGACCAATCTCGACACGTCGTAGACGCTCGAGTCACGGCCCGGGGGTTTGAAAGAAGGTCCCCTTCACCCCGAGTGGTCCGAGTGGCGCTGGCTACCACCCCCAAGTTCAGGAAACCAAAACACCTGAACATAAATACCCCAGAAAGTGGAGGCTAAAGTAGCCCCGCCGGTAGCGTAGTGGTCATCGCACCAGACCGGTATTCTGGAGGTCATGGCTTTGGATCCCACCTGGCGGGCATTTTTTCTCGACTTTCTTATTTTCCCAATTCTTTATCTTGAGCTACTACATCCTCCCCTTTGCTTTCCGAGGTCTTCTTGATTGCCAATTCTTATTTCTGTCTTTTTTTCAACGAGCCACTCATTTCCAATTCGGATTCGCTACATGCATAGCGAGGGCCTCTGTTCTTGCAGTCTTGCTGACATAGGGATCTTAAGAGGGTTCAACGCTGGTTGGACACTCTCGACATGTCGTAGACGCTCGAGTCACGGCCCGTCGAATAAAAAGAAGGTCCCCTTCACCCCGAGTAGTCCGAGTGGCGCCGGCTACCACCCCTAAGCACAGGAAACAAAAACACATGAACATAAATTCCTCAGAAAGTGGAGGCTAAAGTAACCATGCCGGTAGCGTAGTGGTTATCGCACCAGACCGGTATTCTGGATGTCGTGGGTTCAGATCCCACCTGGCCGGCATTTTTTCTCCACTTTCGTATTTTCCAAATTCTTTATCTTGAGCTACTACATTTTCCCCTTGGCTTTCCGAGGTCTTCTTGACTGCCAATTATTATTTCTGTCTTATTTTCAACGAGCCGCTCATTTCCTATTCTGATTCGCTATATGAATAGCGAGGGCCTCTGTTCTGGCAGTCTTGGTGCCATGGGGAGCTTAAGAGGGTTCAATGCTGGTCGACCACTCTCGACATGTCGTAGACGCTCGAAGCACGGCCCGGGGGATAAAAAGAAGGTCCCCTTCACCCCAAGTCGTCCGAGTGGCGCTGGCTACCACCCCGAAGCGCAGGAAACACAAAAGACCTGAACATATATACCCCAGAAATTGGAGGCTAAAGCAGCCCCGCTGGTAGCGTAGTGGTTACGGCACAAGACCGGTATTCTGGAGGTCGTGGGCTCGGATATCATCTGGCGGGCATTTTTTCTCAGCTTTCTTATTTTCAAATTCTTTATCTTCAGCTACTACATCCTCCCCTTTGCTTTCCGAGGTATTCTTGACTGCCAATTCCTATTTCTGTCTTATTTTCAACGAGCCCCTCAATTCATATTCTGATTCGCTACATGCATAGCGAGGGCCTCTCTTGTGGCAGTCTTGGTGCCATGGGGAGCTTAAGAGTGTTCAACGCTGGTCGACCACTCTCGACATGTCGTAGACGCTCGAGTCACGGCCCGGGGGTTTGAAAGAAGGTCCCCTTCACCCCGAGTGGTCCGAGTGGCGCTGGCTACCACCCCCAAGTGCAGGAAACCAAAACACCTGAACATAAATACCCCAGAAAGTGGAGGGTAAAGTAGCCCCGCCGGTAGCGAAGTGGTTATCGCACCAGACCGGTATTCTGGAGGTCATGGCTTTGGATCCCACCTGGCGGGCATTTTTTCTCGACTTTCTTATTTTCCAAATTCTTTATCTTGAGATACTACATCCTCCCCTTTGCTTTCCGAGGTCTTCTTGATTGCCAATTCTTATTTCTGTCTTATTTTCAACGAGCTCCTCATTTCCAATTCGGATTCGCTACATGCATACCGAGGGCCTCTGTTCTGGCAGTCTTGCAGCCATAGGGATCTTAAGAGGGTTCAACGCTGGTTGGACACACTCGACATGTCGTAGACGCTCGAGTCACGGCCCGGCGAATAAAAAGAAGGTCCCCTTCACCCCGAGTAGTCCGAGTGGCGCTGGCTACCACCCCTAAGCGCAGGAAACAAAAACACCTGAACATAAATACCTAAGAAAGTGCAGGCTAAAGTAACGATGCCGGTAGCGTAGTGGTTATCGCACCAGACCGGTATTCTGGATGTCGTGGGTTCAGATCCCACCTGGCCGGCATTTTTCTCCACTTTCGTATTTTCCAAATTCTTTATCTTGAGCTACTACATCCTCCCCTTGTCTTTCCGGGGTCTTCTTGACTGCCAAATATTTTTTCTGCCTTATTTTCAACGAGCTCCTCATTTCCTATTCTGATTCGCTACATGCATAGCGAGGGCCTCGGTTCTGGCAGTCTTGGTGCCATAGGGAGGTTAAGAGGGTTCAACGCTGGTTCACCACTCTCGACATGTCGTAAACGCTAGAAGCACGGCCCGGGGGATAAAAAGAAGGTCCCCTTCACCCCGAGTAGTCCGAGTGGCGCTGGCTAGCACCCCCAAGCGCAGGAAACAAAAACACCTCAACATAAATACCCGAGAAAGTGGATGCTAAAGTAACCCCGCCGGTAGGGTAGTGGTTATCGCACCAGACCGGTATTCTGGAGGTCGTGGGTTCGGATCCCTCCTGGCGGGCATTTTTTCTCCACTTTCTTATTTTCCAAATTCTTTATGTTGAGCTAATACATCCTCCCCTTTGCTTTCCGAGGTCTTCTTGACTGCCAATTCTTATTTCTGTCTTATTTTCTACGAGCCCCTTATTTCCTTTTCTGATTCGGTACTTGCATAGCGATGGCCTCTGTTCTGGCAGTCTTGGTGCCATAGGGAGCTTAAGAGGGTTCAACGCTGGTTTACTACTCTCGGCATGTCGTCGACGCTCGAGTCACGGCCTGGGGGTTAAAAAGAAGGTCCCCTTCACCCTGAGTAGTCCGAGTGGCGCTGGCTACCACCCCCAAGTGCAGAAAACCATAACACCTGAACATAAATACCCCAGAAAGTGGAGGCTAAAGTAGCCCCGCCAGTTGCGTAGTGGTTATCGCACAAGACCGGTATTCTGGAGGTCGTGTTATCAGATCCCACCTGGCGGGCATTTTTTCTCCACTTTCTTATTTTCCAAATTCTTTATCTTGAGCTACTACATCCTCTCCTTTGCTTTCCGAGGTCTTCTTGACTGCCAATTCTTATTTCTGTCTTATTTTCAACTAGCCCCTCATTTCCAATTCGGATTCGCTACGTGCATAGCGAGGGCCTCTGTTCTGGCAGTCTTTGTGCCATTGGGAGCTTAAGAGGGTTCAACGCTGGCTGGCCACTCTCGACATGTCGTAGACGCTCGAGTCACGGCTGGGCGGTTAAAAAGAAGGTCCCCTTCACCCCGAGTAGTCCGAGTGGCGCTGGCTACCACCCCTAAGCGCACGAAACAAACACACCTGAACATAAATACCTCAGAAAGTGGAGGCTAAAGTAACCATGCCGGTAGCGTAGTGGTTATCGCACCAGACCGGTATTCTGGATGTCGTGGGTTCAGATCCCACCTGGCGGGCATTTTTTCTCCACTTTCTTATTTTCCAAATTCTTTATCTTGAGCTACTACATCCTCCCCTTGGCTTTCCGAGGTCTTCTTGACTGCCAATTATTATTTCTGTCTTATTTTCAACGAGCCCCTCATTTCCTATTCTGATTCGCTACTTGCATAGCGAGGAACTCTGTTCTGGCAGTCTTGGTGCCATAGGGAGCTTAAGAGAGTTCAACGCTTGTCGACCACTCTCGACATGTCGTAGACACTCGAATCACAGCCCGGGGAATAAAAAGAAGGTCCCCTTCACCCCAATTAGTCCGAGTGGCGCTGGCTACCACCCCTAAGCGCAGGAAACACAAAAGACATGAACATAAATACCCCAGAAATTGGAGGCTAAAGTAGCCCCGCTGGAAGCGTAGTGGTTACGGCACCAGACTGGTATTCTGAAGGTCATGGCTTTGGATCCCTCCTGGCGGGCATTTTTTCTCGACTTTCTTATTTTCCAAATTCTTTATCTTGAGCTACTACATCCTCCCCTTTGCTTTCCGAGGTCTTCTTGATTGCCAATTCTTATTTCTGTCTTATTTTCAACGAGCCCCTCATTTCCAATTCGGATTCGCTATATGCATAGCGAGGGCCTCTGTTCTGGCAGTCTTGGTGCCATAGGGAGCTTAAGAGGGTTCAACGCTGGTTGGACACTCTCGACATGTCGTAGACGCTCGAGTCACGGCCCGGCGAATAAAAAGAAGGTCCCCTTCACCCCGAGTAGTCCGAGTGGCGCTGGCTACCACCCCTAAGCGCACGAAACAAAAACACCTGAACATAAATACCTCAGAAAGTGGAGGCTAAAGTAACCATGCCGGTAGCGTAGTGGTTATCGCACCAGACCGGTATTCTGGATGTCGTGGGTTCAGATCCCACCTGGCGGGCATTTTTTCTCCACTTTCTTATTTTCCAAATTCTTTATCTTGAGCTACTACATCCTACCCTTGGCTTTCCGAAGTCTTCTTGACTGCCAATTATTATTTCTGTCTTATTTTCAACGAGCCCCTCATTTCCTATTCTGATTCGCTACTTGCATAGCGAGGGCCTCTGTTCTGGCAGTCTTGGTGCCATAGGGAGCTTAAGAGTGTTCAACGCTGGTTGACCACTCTCGACATGTCGTAGACGCTCGAGTCACGGCCCGGGGGTTTAAAAGAAGGTCCCCTTCACCCCGAGTGGTCCGAGTGGCGCTGGCTACCACCCCCAAGGGGAGTAAACCAAAACACCTGAACATAAATACCCCAGAAAAAGGAGGCTAAAGTAGCCCCGCCGGTAGCGTAGTGGTTATCGCACCAGACCGGTATTCTGGAGGTCATGGCTTTGGATCCCTCCTGGCGGGCATTTTTTCTCGACTTTCTTATTTTCCAAATTCTTTATCTTGAGCTACTACATCCTCCCCTTTGCTTTCCGAGGTCTTCTTGATTGCCAATTCTTATTTCTGTCTTATTTTCAACGAGCCCCTCATTTCCAATTCGGATTCGCTACATGCATAGCGAGGGCCTCTGTTCTGGCAGTCTTGGTGCCATAGGGAGCTTAAGAGGGTTCAACGCTGGTTGGCCACTCTCGACATGTCGTAGACGCTCGAGTCACGGCCCGGCGGTTAAAAGAAGGTCCCCTTCACCCCGAGTAGTCCGAGTGGCGCTGGCTACCACCCCTAAGCGCACGAAACAAAAACACGTGAACATAAATACCTCAGAACGTGGAGGCTAAAGTAACCATGCCGGTAGCGTAGTGGTTATCGCACCAGACCGGTATAATGGATGTCGTGGGTTCAGATTCCACCTTGCGGGCATTTTTTCTCCCCTTTCTTATTTTCCAAATTCTTTATCTTGAGCTACTACATCCTCCCCTTGGCTTTCCGAGGTCTTCTTGACTGGCAATTCTTATTTCTGTCTTATTTTCAAGGAGCCCCTCAATTCATATCTGATTTGCTACATGCATAGCGATGGCCTCTTTTCTGGTAGTGTTGGTGCCATAGGGAGCTTAAGAGGGTTCAACGCTGGTCGACCACTGTCGACATGTCGTAGACGCTCGAGTCACAGCCCGGGGGTTAAAAAGAAGGTCCCCTTCACCTCGAGTAGTCCGAGTAGCGCTGGCTACCACCCCCAAGCGCAGGAAACCGACACACCTGAACATAAATACCCCAGAAAGTGGAGGCTAAAGTAGCCCCGCCGGTAGCATAGTGGTTATCGCACCAGACCAGTATTCTGGAGGTCGTGGTTTCGGATCTCTCCTGGCGGCCATTTTTTCTCCACTTTATTATTTTCCAAATTCTTTATCTTGAGCTACCACATCCTCCCCTTTGCTTTCCGAGGTCTTCTTGATTGCCAGTTCTTATTTCTGTCTTATTTTCAACGAGCCCCTCATTTCCTAATCGGATTCGCTACACGCATAGCGAGGGCCTCTGTTCTGGCAGTCTTGGTGCCATTGGGAGCTGAAGAGGCTTGAACGCTGGTTGGCCACTCTCGACATGTCGTAGACGCTCGAGTCACGGCCCGGGGGTTAAAAAGAAGGTCCCCTTCACCCCGAGTAGTCCGAGTGGTGCAGGATACCAGCCCCAAGCGCAGGGAACAAAAACACCTGAACATAAATACCCCAGAAAGTGGAGGCGAAAGTAGCCCCGCCGGTAGCGTAGTGGTTATCGCACAAGACCGGTATTCTTGGGGTCGTGGGTTCATATCCCACCTGGCGGTCATTTCTTCTCAGCTTTCTTGTTTTCCAAATTCTTTATCTTCAGCTACTACATCCTCCCCTTTGCTTTCCGAGGTATTCTTGACTGCCAATTCTTATTTCTGTCTTGTTTTGAACTAGCCCCTCATTTCCTATTCTGATTCGCTACATGCATAACGAGGGCCTCTGTTCTGGGAGTCTTGGTGCAATAGGGAGCTTAAGAGGGTTCAACGCTGGTCGACCACTCTTGACATGTCGTAGAAGCTCGAGTCACGGCCCGGGGGTTAAAAAGAAGGTCCCCTTCACCCCGAGTAGTCCGAGTGGCGCTGGCTACCAGCCGCAAGCGCAGGAAACAAAAACACCTGAACCTAAATACCCCAGAAAGTGGAGGCGAAAGTAGCCCCGCCGGTAGCGTAGTGGTTATTGCACCAGACTGGTATTCTGGAGGTCGTGGCTTCAGATCCCACCTGGCGGGTATTTTTTCTCCACTTTCTTATTTTGCAAATTCTTTATCTTGAGGTACTACATCCTTCCCTTTGCTTTCCAAGGCCTTCTTGACTGCCAAATCTTTTTTCTGTGTTATTTTCAACTAGCCCCTCATTCCCTATTCTGATTCGCTACATGCATAGCAAGGGCCTCTGTTCTGGCAGTCTTGGTGCCATAGGGAGCTTAAGAGGGTTCAACACTGGTCGACCACTCTCGACATGTCGTAGACGCTCGAGTCATGGCCCGGGGGTTAAAAAGAAGGTCCCCTTCACCCCGAGTAGTCCGAGTGGCGCTGGCTACCACCCCCAAGTGCAGCAAACCAAAACACCTGAACATAAATACCCCAGAAAGTGGAGGCTAAAGTAGCCCCGCCGGTAGCGTAGTGGTTATCGCACCAGACCGGTATTCTGGAGGTCGTGGTTTCGGATCTCTCCGGGCGGCCATTTTTTTCTCCACTTTCTTATTTTCCAAATTCTTTATCTCGAGCTACTACATCCTCCCCTTTGCTTTCCGAGGTCTTCTTGATTGCCAATTCTTATTTCTGTCTTATTTTCAACGAGCCCCTCGTTTCCTATTCGGATTCACTACACGCATAGCGAGGGCCTCTGTTCTGGCAGTCTTGGTGCCATAGGGAGCTGAAGAGGGTTGAACGCTGGTTTGCCACTCTCGACATGTCGTAGACGCTCGAGTCACGGCCTGGGGGTTAAAAAGAAGGTCCCCTTCACCCTGAGTAGTCCGAGTGGCGCTGGCTACCACCCCCAAGTGCAGAAAACCATAACACCTGAACATAAATACCCCAGAAAGTTTAGGCTGAAGTAGCCCCGCCGGTAGCGTAGTGGTTATCGCATGAGACCGGTATTCTGGAAGTCGTGTTATCGGATCCCACCTGGCGGGCATTTTTTCTCCACTTTCTTATTTTCCAAATTCTTTATCTTGAGCTACAACATCCTCCCCTTTGCTTTCGGAGGTCTTCTTGACTGCCAATTCTTATTTCTGTCTTATTTTCAACTAGCCCCTCATTTCCAATTCGGATTCGCTACATGCATAGCGAGGGCCTCTGTTCTGGCAGTCTTTGTGCCATTGGGAGCTTAAGAGGGTTCAACGCTGGTTGGCCACTCTCGACATGTCGTAGACGCTCGAGTCACGGCCCGGCAGTTAAAAAGAAGGTCCCCTTCACCCCGAGTAGTCCGAGTGGCGCTGGCTACCACCCCCAAGGGGAGTAAACCAAAACACCTGAACATAAATACCCCAGAAAAAGGAGGCTAAAGTAGCCACGCCGGTAGCGTAGTGGTTATCGCACCAGACCGGTATTCTGGAGGTCATGGCTTTGGATCCCTCCTGGCGGGCATTTTTTCTCGACTTTCTTATTTTCCAAATTCTTTATCTTGAGCTACTACATCCACCCCTTTGCTTTCCGAGGTCTTCTTGATTGCCAATTCTTATTTCTGTCTTATTTTCAACGAGCCCCTCATTTCCAATTCGGATTCGCTACATGCATAGCGAGGGCCTCTGTTCTGGCAGTCTTGGTGCCATAGGGAGCTTAAGAGGGTTCAACGCTGGTTGGCCACTCTCGACATGTCGTAGACGTTCGAGTCACGGCCCGGCGGTTAAAAGAAGGTCCCCTTCACCCCGAGTAGTCCGAGTGGCGCTGGCTACCACCCCTAAGCCCACGAAACAAAAACACGTGAACATGAATACCCCAGAACGTGGAGGCTACAGTAACCATGCCGGTAGCGTTGTGGTTATCGCACCAGACCGGTATTCTGGATGTCGTGGGTTCAGATTCCACCTTGCGGGCATTTTTTCTCACCTTTCTTATTTTTCAAATTCTTTATCTTGAGCTACTACATCCTCCCCTTGGCTTTCCGAGGTCTTCTTGACTGCCAATTCTTATTTCTGTCTTATTTTCAACGAGACCCTCATTTCCTATTCGGATTCGCTACACGCATAGCGAGGGCCTCTGTTCTGGAAGTCTTGGTGCCATAGGAAGCTGAAGAGGGTTGAACGCTGGTTGGCCATTCTAGACATGTCATAGACGCTCGAGCCACGGCCCGGGGGTTGAAAAGAAGGTCCCCTTCACCCCGAGTAGTCCGAGTGGCGCTGGCTACCACCCCTAAGCGCACGAAACAAAAACACGTTAACATGAATACCTCAGAACGTGGAGGCTAAAGTAACCATGCCGGTAGCGCAGTGGTTATCGCACCAGACCGGTATTCTGGATGTCGTGGGTTCAGATCCCACCTGGCCGGCATATTTTCTCCACTTTCGTATTTTCCAAATTCTTTATCTTGAGCTACTACATCCTCCCCTTGGCTTTCCGAGGTCTTCTTGACGGCCAATTTCTATTTCTGTCTTATTTTCAAGGAGCCCCTCATTTCCTATTCTGACTGGCTACATGCATAGCGAGGGCCTCTGTTCTGGCCTTCTTGGTGCCATTGGGACCTTAAAAGGGTTCAACGCTGGTCGACCACTCTCGACATGTCGTAGACGCTCGAGTCACGCCCCGGGGGTTAAAAAGGTCCCCTTCGCACCGAGTAGTCCGAGTGGTGCTGGCTACCACCCCCAAGCGCAGGAAACACAAAAGACCTGAACATAAATACCCCAGAAATTGGAGGCTAAAGTAGCCCCGCTGGTAGCGTAGTGGTTACGGCACAAGACCGGTATTCTGGAGGTCGTGGGCTCGGATCCCACCTGGCGGGCATTTTTTGTCAGCTTTCCTGTTTTCCAAGTTCTTTATCTTCAGCTACTACATCCTCCCCTTTGCTTTCCGAGGTATTCTTGACTGCCAATTCTTATTTCTGTCTTATTTTCAACGAGCCCCTCATTTCCAATTCGGATTCGCTACATGCATAGCGAGGGCCTCTGTTCTGGCAGTCTTGGTGCCATAGGGAGCTTAAGAGGGTTCAACGCTGGTTGGCCACTCTCGACATGTCGTAGACGCTCGAGTCACGGCCCGGCGGTTAAAAGAAGGTCCCCTTCACCCCGAGTAGTCCGAGTGGCGCTGGCTACCACCCCTAAGCGCACGACACAAAAACACGTGAACATAAATACCTCAGAACGTGGAGGCTAAAGTAACCATGCCGGTAGCTTAGTGGTTATCGCACCAGACCGGTATTCTGGATGTCGTGGGTTCAGATTCCACCTGGCGGGCATTTTTTCTCCCCTTTCTTATTTTCCAAATTCTTTATCTCGAGCTACTACATCCTCGCCTTGGCTTTCCGAGGTCTTCTTGATTGCTAATACTTATTTCTGTCTTATTTTCAACGAGCCCCTCATTTCCTATTCTGATTCGGTACTTGCATAGTGATGGCCTCTGTTCTGGCAGTCTTGGTGCCATAGGGAGCTTAAGAGGGTTCAACGCTGGTTGACTACTCTCGACATGTCGTAGACGCTCGAGTCACGGCCTGGGGGTTAAAAAGAAGTTCCCCTTCACCCCGAGTAGTCCGAGTGGCGCTGGCTACCACCCCCAAGCGCAGGAAACACAAAAGACCTGAACATAAATACCCCAGAAATTGGAGGCTAAAGTAGCCCCGCTGGTAGCGTAGTGGTTATGGCACAAGACCGGTATTCTGGAGGTCGTGGGATCGGATTTCACCTGGCGGGCATTTTTTCTCAGCTTTCTTATTTTCCAAATTCTTTATCTTTAGCTACTACATCCTCCCCTTTTCTTTCCGAGGTATTCTTGACTGGCAATTCTTATTTCTGTCCTATTTTCAACAAACCCCTCAATTCATATTCTGATTCGCTACATGCATAGCGAGGGCCTGTGTTCTGGCAGTCTTGGTGCCATAGGGAGCTTAAGAGTGTTCAACGCTGGTTGACCACTCTCGACATGTCGTAGACGCTCGAGTCACGGCCCGGCGGTAACAAAGAAGGTCCCCTTCAATCCGAGTAGTCCGAGTGGCGCTGGCTACCCCCCCAAGCGCAGGAAACAAATACACATGAACATAAATACCCCAGAAAGTGGAGGCTAAAGTAGCCCCGCTGGAAGCGTAGTGGTTACGGCACCAGACTGGTATTCTGAAGGTCATGGCTTTGGATCCCTCCTGGCGGGCATTTTTTCTCGACTTTCTTATTTTCCAAATTCTTTATCTTGAGCTACTACATCCTCCCCTTTGCTTTCCGAGGTCTTCTTGATTGCCAATTCTTATTTCTGTCTTATTTTCAACGAGCCCCTCATTTCCAATTCGGATTCGCTACATGCATAGCGAGGGCCTCTGTTCTGGCAGTCTTGGTGCCATAGGGAGCTTAAGAGGGTTCAACGCTGGTTGGACACTCTCGACATGTCGTAGACGCTCGAGTCACGGCCCGGCGAATAAAAAGAAGGTCCCCTTCACCCCGAGTAGTCCGAGTGGCGCTGGCTACCACCCCTAAGCGCACGAAACAAAAACACCTGAACATAAATACCTCAGAAAGTGGAGGCTAAAGTAACCATGCCGGTAGCGTAGTGGTTATCGCACCAGACCGGTATTCTGGATGTCGTGGGTTCAGATCCCACCTGGCGGGCATTTTTTCTCCACTTTCTTATTTTCCAAATTCTTTATCTTGAGCTACTACATCCTACCCTTGGCTTTCCGAAGTCTTCTTGACTGCCAATTATTATTTCTGTCTTATTTTCAACGAGCCCCTCATTTCCTATTCTGATTCGCTACTTGCATAGCGAGGGCCTCTGTTCTGGCAGTCTTGGTGCCATAGGGAGCTTAAGAGTGTTCAACGCTGGTTGACCACTCTCGACATGTCGTAGACGCTCGAGTCACGGCCCGGGGGTTTAAAAGAAGGTCCCCTTCACCCCGAGTGGTCCGAGTGGCGCTGGCTACCACCCCCAAGGGGAGTAAACCAAAACACCTGAACATAAATACCCCAGAAAAAGGAGGCTAAAGTAGCCCCGCCGGTAGCGTAGTGGTTATCGCACCAGACCGGTATTCTGGAGGTCATGGCTTTGGATCCCTCCTGGCGGGCATTTTTTCTCGACTTTCTTATTTTCCAAATTCTTTATCTTGAGCTACTACATCCTCCCCTTTGCTTTCCGAGGTCTTCTTGATTGCCAATTCTTATTTCTGTCTTATTTTCAATGAGCCCCTCATTTCCAATTCGGATTCGCTACATGCATAGCGAGGGCCTCTGTTCTGGCAGTCTTGGTGCCATAGGGAGCTTAAGAGGGTTCAACGCTGGTTGGCCACTCTCGACATGTCGTAGACGCTCGAGTCACGGCCCGGCGGTTAAAAGAAGGTCCCCTTCACCCCGAGTAGTCCGAGTGGCGCTGGCTACCACCCCTAAGCGCACGAAACAAAAACACGTGAACATAAATACCTCAGAACGTGGAGGCTAAAGTAACCATGCCGGTAGCGTAGTGGTTATCGCACCAGACCGGTATAATGGATGTCGTGGGTTCAGATTCCACCTTGCGGGCATTTTTTCTCCCCTTTCTTATTTTCCAAATTCTTTATCTTGAGCTACTACATCCTCCCCTTGGCTTTCCGAGGTCTTCTTGACTGGCAATTCTTATTTCTGTCGTATTTTCAAGGAGCCCCTCAATTCATATCTGATTTGCTACATGCATAGCGATGGCCTCTTTTCTGGTAGTGTTGGTGCCATAGGGAGCTTAAGAGGGTTCAACGCTGGTCGACCACTGTCGACATGTCGTAGACGCTCGAGTCACAGCCCGGGGGTTAAAAAGAAGGTCCCCTTCACCTCGAGTAGTCCGAGTAGCGCTGGCTACCACCCCCAAGCGCAGGAAACCGACACACCTGAACATCAATACCCCAGAAAGTGGAGGCTAAAGTAGCCCCGCCGGTAGCATAGTGGTTATCGCACCAGACCAGTATTCTGGAGGTCGTGGTTTCGGATCTCTCCTGGCGGCCATTTTTTTCTCCACTTTATTATTTTCCAAATTCTTTATCTTGAGCTACCACATCCTCCCCTTTGCTTTCCGAGGTCTTCTTGATTGCCAGTTCTTATTTCTGTCTTATTTTCAACGAGCCCCTCATTTCCTAATCGGATTCGCTACACGCATAGCGAGGGCCTCTGTTCTGGCAGTCTTGGTGCCATTGGGAGCTGAAGAGGCTTGAACGCTGGTTGGCCACTCTCGACATGTCGTAGACGCTCGAGTCACGGCCCGGGGGTTAAAAAGAAGGTCCCCTTCACCCCGAGTAGTCCGAGTGGTGCAGGATACCAGCCCCAAGCGCAGGGAACAAAAACACCTGAACATAAATACCCCAGAAAGTGGAGGCGAAAGTAGCCCCGCCGGTAGCGTAGTGGTTATCGCACAAGACCGGTATTCTTGGGGTCG
Organism: Haemaphysalis longicornis; assembly: GCF_048455015.1. Classification (NCBI taxonomy): domain Eukaryota; kingdom Metazoa; phylum Arthropoda; class Arachnida; order Ixodida; family Ixodidae; genus Haemaphysalis; species Haemaphysalis longicornis. The sequence continues at coordinate 210,227,055 of NW_027526361.1, read as the reverse complement.
TGGGTTCATATCCCACCTGGCGGTCATTTCTTCTCAGCTTTCTTATTTTCCAAATTCTTTATCTTCAGCTACTACATCCTCCCCTTTGCTTTCCGAGGTATTCTTGACTGCCAATTCTTATTTCTGTCTTGTTTTGAACTAGCCCCTCATTTCCTATTCTGATTCGCTACATGCATAACGAGGGCCTCTGTTCTGGGAGTCTTGGTGCAATAGGGAGCTTAAGAGGGTTCAACGCTGGTCGACCACTCTTGACATGTCGTAGAAGCTCGAGTCACGGCCCGGGGGTTAAAAAGAAGGTCCCCTTCACCCCGAGTAGTCCGAGTGGCGCTGGCTACCAGCCGCAAGCGCAGGAAACAAAAACACCTGAACCTAAATACCCCAGAAAGTGGAGGCGAAAGTAGCCCCGCCGGTAGCGTAGTGGTTATTGCACCAGACTGGTATTCTGGAGGTCGTGGCTTCAGATCCCACCTGGCGGGTATTTTTTCTCCACTTTCTTATTTTGCAAATTCTTTATCTTGAGGTACTACATCCTTCCCTTTGCTTTCCAAGGCCTTCTTGACTGCCAAATCTTTTTTCTGTGTTATTTTCAACTAGCCCCTCATTCCCTATTCTGATTCGCTACATGCATAGCAAGGGCCTCTGTTCTGGCATTCTTGGTGCCATAGGGAGCTTAAGAGGGTTCAACACTGGTCGACCACTCTCGACATGTCGTAGACGCTCGAGTCATGGCCCGGGGGTTAAAAAGAAGGTCCCCTTCACCCCGAGTAGTCCGAGTGGCGCTGGCTACCACCCCCAAGTGCAGCAAACCAAAACACCTGAACATAAATACCCCAGAAAGTGGAGGCTAAAGTAGCCCCGCCGGTAGCGTAGTGGTTATCGCACCAGACCGGTATTCTGGAGGTCGTGGTTTCGGATCTCTCCGGGCGGCCATTTTTTTCTCCACTTTCTTATTTTCCAAATTCTTTATCTCGAGCTACTACATCCTCCCCTTTGCTTTCCGAGGTCTTCTTGATTGCCAATTCTTATTTCTGTCTTATTTTCAACGAGCCCCTCGTTTCCTATTCGGATTCACTACACGCATAGCGAGGGCCTCTGTTCTGGCAGTCTTGGTGCCATAGGGAGCTGAAGAGGGTTGAACGCTGGTTTGCCACTCTCGACATGTCGTAGACGCTCGAGTCACGGCCTGGGGGTTAAAAAGAAGGTCCCCTTCACCCTGAGTAGTCCGAGTGGCGCTGGCTACCACCCCCAAGTGCAGAAAACCATAACACCTGAACATAAATACCCCAGAAAGTTTAGGCTGAAGTAGCCCCGCCGGTAGCGTAGTGGTTATCGCATGAGACCGGTATTCTGGAAGTCGTGTTATCGGATCCCACCTGGCGGGCATTTTTTCTCCACTTTCTTATTTTCCAAATTCTTTATCTTGAGCTACAACATCCTCCCCTTTGCTTTCGGAGGTCTTCTTGACTGCCAATTCTTATTTCTGTCTTATTTTCAACTAGCCCCTCATTTCCAATTCGGATTCGCTACATGCATAGCGAGGGCCTCTGTTCTGGCAGTCTTTGTGCCATTGGGAGCTTAAGAGGGTTCAACGCTGGTTGGCCACTCTCGACATGTCGTAGACGCTCGAGTCACGGCCCGGCAGTTAAAAAGAAGGTCCCCTTCACCCCGAGTAGTCCGAGTGGCGCTGTCTACCACCCCCAAGGGGAGTAAACCAAAACACCTGAACATAAATACCCCAGAAAAAGGAGGCTAAAGTAGCCACGCCGGTAGCGTAGTGGTTATCGCACCAGACCGGTATTCTGGAGGTCATGGCTTTGGATCCCTCCTGGCGGGCATTTTTTCTCGACTTTCTTATTTTCCAAATTCTTTATCTTGAGCTACTACATCCTCCCCTTTGCTTTCCGAGGTCTTCTTGATTGCCAATTCTTATTTCTGTCTTATTTTCAACGAGCCCCTCATTTCCAATTCGGATTCGCTACATGCATAGCGAGGGCCTCTGTTCTGGCAGTCTTGGTGCCATAGGGAGCTTAAGAGGGTTCAACGCTGGTTGGCCACTCTCGACATGTCGTAGACGTTCGAGTCACGGCCCGGCGGTTAAAAGAAGGTCCCCTTCACCCCGAGTAGTCCGAGTGGCGCTGGCTACCACCCCTAAGCCCACGAAACAAAAACACGTGAACATGAATACCCCAGAACGTGGAGGCTAAAGTAACCATGCCGGTAGCGTTGTGGTTATCGCACCAGACCGGTATTCTGGATGTCGTGGGTTCAGATTCCACCTTGCGGGCATTTTTTCTCACCTTTCTTATTTTTCAAATTCTTTATCTTGAGCTACTACATCCTCCCCTTGGCTTTCCGAGGTCTTCTTGACTGCCAATTCTTATTTCTGTCTTATTTTCAACGAGACCCTCATTTCCTATTCGGATTCGCTACACGCATAGCGAGGGCCTCTGTTCTGGAAGTCTTGGTGCCATAGGAAGCTGAAGAGGGTTGAACGCTGGTTGGCCATTCTCGACATGTCATAGACGCTCGAGCCACGGCCCGGGGGTTGAAAAGAAGGTCCCCTTCACCCCGAGTAGTCCGAGTGGCGCTGGCTACCACCCCTAAGCGCACGAAACAAAAACACGTTAACATGAATACCTCAGAACGTGGAGGCTAAAGTAACCATGCCGGTAGCGCAGTGGTTATCGCACCAGACCGGTATTCTGGATGTCGTGGGTTCAGATCCCACCTGGCCGGCATATTTTCTCCACTTTCGTATTTTCCAAATTCTTTATCTTGAGCTACTACATCCTCCCCTTGGCTTTCCGAGGTCTTCTTGACGGCCAATTTCTATTTCTGTCTTATTTTCAAGGAGCCCCTCATTTCCTATTCTGACTGGCTACATGCATAGCGAGGGCCTCTGTTCTGGCCTTCTTGGTGCCATTGGGACCTTAAAAGGGTTCAACGCTGGTCGACCACTCTCGACATGTCGTAGACGCTCGAGTCACGCCCCGGGGGTTAAAAAGGTCCCCTTCGCACCGAGTAGTCCGAGTGGTGCTGGCTACCACCCCCAAGCGCAGGAAACACAAAAGACCTGAACATAAATACCCCAGAAATTGGAGGCTAAAGTAGCCCCGCTGGTAGCGTAGTGGTTACGGCACAAGACCGGTATTCTGGAGGTCGTGGGCTCGGATCCCACCTGGCGGGCATTTTTTGTCAGCTTTCCTGTTTTCCAAGTTCTTTATCTTCAGCTACTACATCCTCCCCTTTGCTTTCCGAGGTATTCTTGACTGCCAATTCTTATTTCTGTCTTATTTTCAACGAGCCCCTCATTTCCAATTCGGATTCGCTACATGCATAGCGAGGGCCTCTGTTCTGGCAGTCTTGGTGCCATAGGGAGCTTAAGAGGGTTCAACGCTGGTTGGCCACTCTCGACATGTCGTAGACGCTCGAGTCACGGCCCGGCGGTTAAAAGAAGGTCCCCTTCACCCCGAGTAGTCCGAGTGGCGCTGGCTACCACCCCTAAGCGCACGAAACAAAAACACGTGAACATAAATACCTCAGAACGTGGAGGCTAAAGTAACCATGCCGGTAGCGTAGTGGTTATCGCACCAGACCGGTATTCTGGATGTCGTGGGTTCAGATTCCACCTGGCGGGCATTTTTTCTCCCCTTTCTTATTTTCCAAATTCTTTATCTTGAGCTACTACATCCTCGCCTTGGCTTTCCGAGGTCTTCTTGACTGCCAATTATTATTTCTGTCTTATTTTCAACGAGCCCCTCATTTCCTATTCTGATTCGCTACTTGCATAGTAAGGGCCTCTGTTCTGGCGGTCTTGGTGCCATAGGGAGCTTAAGAGTGTTCAACGCTGGTTGACCACTCTCGACATGTCGTAGACGCTCGATCACGGCCCGGGGGTTTAAAAGAAGGTCCCCTTCACCCCGAGTGGTCCGAGTGGCTCTGGCTACCACCCCCAAGTGCAGGAAACCAAAACACCTGAACATACATACCCCAGAAAGTGGAGGCTAAAGTAGCCCCGCCGGTAGCGTAGTGGTTATCGCACCAGACTGGTATTCTGGAGGTCGTGGGCTCGGATCCCACCTGGCGGGCATTTTTTCTCCACTTTATTATTTTCCAAATTCTTTATCTTGAGCTACTACATCCTCCCCTTTGCTTTCCGAGGTCTTCTTGATTGCCAGCTCTTATTTCTGTTTTATTTTCAAGGAGCCCCTCAATTCATATCTGATTCGCTACATGCATAGCGATGGCCTCTTTTCTGGCAGTCTTGGTGCCATAGGGAGCTTAAGAGGGTTGAATGCTGGTCAACCACTCTCGACATGTCGTAGACGCTCGAGTCACGGCCCGGGGGTTAAAAAGAAGGTCCCCTTCACCCCGAGTATTCCGAGTGGCGCTGGCTACCACCCCCAAGTGCAGCAAACCAAAAAACCTGAACATAAATACCCCAGAAAGTGGAGGGTAAAGTAGCCCCGCCGGTAGCGTAGTGGTTATCGCACCAGACCGGTATTCTGGAGGTCGGGGTTTCGGATCTCTCCTGGCGGCCATTTTTTCTCCACTTTATTATTTTCCAAATTCTTTATCTTGAGCTACTACATCCTCCCCTTTGCTTTCCGAGGTCTTCTTGATTGCCAGCTCTTATTTCTGTTTTATTTTCAACGAGCCCCTCGTTTCCTATTCGGATTCGCTACACGCTTAGCGAGGGCCTTTGTTCTGGCAGTCTTGGTGCCATAGGAAGCTGAAGAGGGTTGAACGCTGGTTGGCCACTCTCGACATGTCGTAGACGCTCGAGTCACGGCCCGGGGGTTGAAAAGAAGGTCCCCTTGACCCCGAGTAGTCCGAGTGGCGCTCGCTACCACCCCCAAGCGCAGGAAACAAAAACACCTGAACATAAATACCACAGAAAGTGGAGGCGAAAGTATCCCCGCCGGTAGCGTAGTGGTTACCGCACAAGACCGGTATTCTGGGGGTCGTGGGTTCATATCCCACCTGGCGGGCATTTTTTCTGAGCTTTCTTATTTTCCAAATTCTTTATCTTCAGCTACTACATCCTCCCCTTTGCTTTCCGAGGTATTCTTGACTGCCAATTCTTATTTCTGTCTTATTTTCAACGAGCCCCTCATTTCCAATTCGGATTCGCTACATGCATAGCGAGGGCCTCTGTTCTGGCAGTCTTGGTGCCATAGGGAGCTTAAGAGGGTTCAACGCTGGTTGGCCACTCTCGACATGTCGTAGACGCTCGAGTCACGGCCCGGCGGTTAAAAGAAGGTCCCCTTCACCCCGAGTAGTCCGAGTGGCGCTGGCTACCACCCCTAAGCGCACGAAACAAAAACACGTGAACATAAATACCTCAGAACGTGGAGGCTAAAGTAACCATGCCGGTAGCTTAGTGGTTATCGCACCAGACCGGTATTCTGGATGTCGTGGGTTCAGATTCCACCTGGCGGGCATTTTTTCTCCCCTTTCTTATTTTCCAAATTCTTTATCTCGAGCTACTACATCCTCGCCTTGGCTTTCCGAGGTCTTCTTGATTGCTAATACTTATTTCTGTCTTATTTTCAACGAGCCCCTCATTTCCTATTCTGATTCGGTACTTGCATAGTGATGGCCTCTGTTCTGGCAGTCTTGGTGCCATAGGGAGCTTAAGAGGGTTCAACGCTGGTTGACTACTCTCGACATGTCGTAGACGCTCGAGTCACGGCCTGGGGGTTAAAAAGAAGTTCCCCTTCACCCCGAGTAGTCCGAGTGGCGCTGGCTACCACCCCCAAGCGCAGGAAACACAAAAGACCTGAACATAAATACCCCAGAAATTGGAGGCTAAAGTAGCCCCGCTGGTAGCGTAGTGGTTATGGCACAAGACCGGTATTCTGGAGGTCGTGGGATCGGATTTCACCTGGCGGGCATTTTTTCTCAGCTTTCTTATTTTCCAAATTCTTTATCTTTAGCTACTACATCCTCCCCTTTTCTTTCCGAGGTATTCTTGACTGGCAATTCTTATTTCTGTCCTATTTTCAACAAACCCCTCAATTCATATTCTGATTCGCTACATGCATAGCGAGGGCCTGTGTTCTGGCAGTCTTGGTGCCATAGGGAGCTTAAGAGTGTTCAACGCTGGTTGACCACTCTCGACATGTCGTAGACGCTCGAGTCACGGCCCGGCGGTAACAAAGAAGGTCCCCTTCAATCCGAGTAGTCCGAGTGGCGCTGGCTACCCCCCCAAGCGCAGGAAACAAATACACATGAACATAAATACCCCAGAAAGTGGAGGCTAATGAACTCCGCCGGTAGCGTAGTGGTTATCGCACCAGACCGGTATTCTGGAGGTCGTGGTTTCGGATCTCTCCTGGCGGCCATTTTTTCTCCACTTTATTATTTTCCAAATTCTTTGTCTTGAGCTACTACATCCTCCCCTTTGCTTTCCGAGGTCTTCTTGATTGCCAGTTCCTATTTCTGTCTTATTTTCAACGAGCCCCTCATTTCCTATTCGGATTCGCTACACGCATAGCGAGGGCCTTTGTTCTGGCAGTCTTGGTGCCATAGGGAGCTGAAGAGGGTTGAACGCTGGTCGACCACTCTCGACATGTCGTAGACGCTCGAGTCACGGCCCGGGGGTTAAAAAGAAGGTCCCCTTCACCCCGAGTAGTCCGACTGGCGCTGGCTACCAGCCCCAAGCGCAGGAAACAAAAACACGTGAACATAAATACCCCAGAAAGTGGAGGCGAAAGTAGCCCCGCTGGTAGCGTAGTGGTTATCGCACCAGACTGGTATTCTGGAGGTCGTGGGTTGAGATCCCACCTGGCGGGTATTTTTTCTCCACTTTCTTATTTTGCAAATTCTTTATCTTGAGGTACTACATCCTCCCCTTTGCTTTCCAAGGTCTTCTTGACTGCCAATTCTTTTTTCTGTCTTATTTTCAACTAGCCTCTTATTCCCTATTCTGATTCGCTACATGCATAGCAAGGGCCTCTGTTCTGGCAGTCTTGGTGCCATAGGGAGCTTAAGAGTGTTCAACGCTGGTTGACCACTCTCGACATGTCGTAGACGCTCGAGTCACGGCCCGGGGGTTTAAAAGAAGGTCCCCTTCACCCCGAGTGGTCCGAGTGGCTCTGGCTACCACCCCCAAGCGCAGGAAACACAAAAGACCTGAACATAAATACCCCAGAAATTGGAGGCTAAAGTAGCCCCGCTGGTAGCGTAGTGGTTACGGCACAAGACCGGTATTCTGGAGGTCGTGGGATCGGATTTCACCTGGCGGGCATTTCTTCTCAGCTTTCTTATTTTCCAAATTCTTTATCTTTAGCTACTACATCCTCCCCTTTTCTTTCCGAGGTATTCTTGACTGGCAATTCTTATTTCTGTCCTATTTTCAACAAACCCCTCAATTCATATTCTGATTCGCTACATGCATAGCGAGGGCCTGTGTTCTGGCAGTCTTGGTGCCATAGGGAGCTTAAGAGTGTTCAACGCTGGTTGACCACTCTCGACATGTCGTAGACGCTCGAGTCACGGCCCGGGGGTTTAAAAGGAGGTCCCCTTCACCCTGAGTGGTCCGAGTGGCGCTGGCTACCACCCCCAAGTGCAGGAAACCAAAAAACGTGAACATACATACCCCAGAAAGTGGAGGCTAAAGTAGCCCCGCCGGTAGCATAGTGGTTATTGCACCAGACTTGTATTCTGGAGGTCGGGGCTCGGATCCCACCTGGCGGGCATTTTTTCTCACCCTTCATTTTTTTCCAAATTCTTTATCTTCAGCTACTACATCCTCCCCTTTGCTTTGCGAGGTCTTCTTGACTGCCAATTCTTATTTCTGCCTTATTTTCAAGGAGCCCCTCAATTCATATCTGATTCGCTACATGCATAGCGATGGCCTCTTTTCTGGCAGTCTTGGTGCCATAGGGAGCTGAAGACGGTTGAACGCTGGTTGGCCACTCTCGACATGTCGTAGACGCTCGAGTCACAGCCCGGGGGTTAAAAAGAAGGTCCCCTTCACCCCGAGCAGTCCGAGTGGAGCTGGATAATAGCCCCAAGCGCAGGGAACAAAAACACCTGAACATAAATACCCCAGAAAGTGGAGGCGAAAGTAGCCCCGCCGGTAGCGTAGTGGTTATCGCACAAGACCGGTATTCTTGGGGTCGTGGGTTCATATCCCACCTGGCGGTCATTTCTTCTCAGCTTTCTTATTTTCCCAAATTCTTTATCTTCAGCTACTACATCCTCCCCTTTGCTTTCCGAGGTATTCTTGACTGCCAATTCTTATTTCTGTCTTGTTTTGAACTAGCCCCTCATTTCCTATTCTGATTCGCTACACGCATAACGAGAGCCTCGGTTCTGGGAGTCTTGGTGCCATAGGGAGCTGAAGAGGGTTGAACGCTGGTTTGCCACTCTCGACATGTCGTAGACGCTCGAGTCACGGCCCGGCGGTAACAAAGAAGGTCCCCTTCAATCCGAGTAGTCCGAGTGGCGCTGGCTACCCCCCAAGCGCAGGAAACAAATACACATGAACATAAATACTCCAGAAAGTGGAGGCTAATGAACTCCGCCGGTAGCGTAGTGGTTATCGCACCAGACCGGTATTCTGGAGGTCGTGGTTTCGGATCTCTCCTGGCGGCCATTTTTTCTCCACTTTATTATTTTCCAAATTCTTTGTCTTGAGCTACTACATCCTCCCCTTTGCTTTCCGAGGTCTTCTTGATTGCCAGTTCTTATTTCTGTCTTATTTTCAACGAGCCCCTCATTTCCTATTCGGATTCGCTACACGCATAGCGAGGGCCTTTGTTCTGGCATTCTTGGTGCCATAGGGAGCTGAAGAGGGTTGAACGCTGGTCGACCACTCTCGACATGTCGTAGACGCTCGAGTCACGGCCCGGGGGTTAAAAAGAAGGTCCCCTTCACCCCGAGTAGTCCGACTGGCGCTGGCTACCAGCCCCAAGCGCAGGAAACAAAAACACCTGAACATAAATACCCCAGAAAGTGGAGGCGAAAGTAGCCCCGCTGGTAGCGTAGTGGTTATCGCACCAGACTGGTATTCTGGAGGTCGTGGGTTGAGATCCCACCTGGCGGGTATTTTTTCTCCACTTTCTTATTTTGCAAATTCTTTATCTTGAGGTACTACATCCTCCCCTTTGCTTTCCAAGGTCTTCTTGACTGCCAATTCTTTTTTCTGTCTTATTTTCAACTAGCCCCTTATTCCCTATTCTGATTCGCTACATGCATAGCAAGGGCCTCTGTTCTGGCAGTCTTGGTGCCATAGGGAGCTTAAGAGTGTTCAACGCTGGTTGACCACTCTCGACATGTCGTAGACGCTCGAGTCACGGCCCGGGGGTTTAAAAGAAGGTCCCCTTCACCCCGAGTGGTCCGAGTGGCTCTGGCTACCACCCCCAAGTGCAGGAAACCAAAACACCTGAACATACATACCCCAGAAAGTGGAGGCTAAAGTAGCCCCGCCGGTAGCGTAGTGGTTATCGCACCAGACTGGTATTCTGGAGGTCGTGGGCTCGGATCCCACCTGGCGGGCATTTTTTCTCCACTTTATTATTTTCCAAATTCTTTATCTTGAGCTACTACATCCTCCCCTTTGCTTTCCGAGGTCTTCTTGATTGCCAGCTCTTATTTCTGTTTTATTTTCAAAGAGCCCCTCAATTCATATCTGATTCGCTACATGCATAGCGATGGCCTCTTTTCTGGCAGTCTTGGTGCCATAGGGAGCTTAAGAGGGTTGAATGCTGGTCAACCACTCTCGACATGTCGTAGACGCTCGAGTCACGGCCCGGGGGTTAAAAAGAAGGTCCCCTTCACCCCGAGTATTCCGAGTGGCGCTGGCTACCACCCCCAAGTGCAGCAAACCAAAACACCTGAACATAAATACCCCAGAAAGTGGAGGGTAAAGTAGCCCCGCCGGTAGCGTAGTGGTTATCGCACCAGACCGGTATTCTGGAGGTCGGGGTTTCGGATCTCTCCTGGCGGCCATTTTTTCTCCACTTTATTATTTTCCAAATACTTTATCTTGAGCTACTACATCCTCCCCTTTGCTTTCCGAGGTCTTCTTGATTGCCAGCTCTTATTTCTGTTTTATTTTCAACGAGCCCCTCTTTTCCTATTCGGATTCGCTACACGCATAGCGAGGGCCTTTGTTCTGGCAGTCTTGGTGCCATAGGAAGCTGAAGAGGGTTGAACGCTGGTTGGCCACTCTCGACATGTCGTAGACGCTCGAGTCACGGCCCGGGGGTTGAAAAGAAGGTCCCCTTGACCCCGAGTAGTCCGAGTGGCGCTGGCTACCACCCCCAAGCGCAGGAAACAAAAACACCTGAACATAAATACCACAGAAAGTGGAGGCGAAAGTAGCCCCGCCGGTAGCGTAGTGGTTACCGCACAAGACCGGTATTCTGGGGGTCGTGGGTTCATATCCCACCTGGCGGGCATTTTTTCTCAGCTTTCTTATTTTCCAAATTCTTTATCTTCAGCTACTACATCCTCCCCTTTGCTTTCCGAGGTATTCTTGACTGCCAATTCTTATTTCTGTCCTATTTTCAACTAGCCCCTCATTTCCTATTCTGATTCGCTACATGCATAACGAGGGCCTCTGTTCTGGGAGTCTTGGTGCCATAGGGAGCTTAAGAGGGTTCAACGCTGGTCGACCACTCTCGACATGTCGTAGACGCTCGAGTCACGGCCCGAGGGTTAAAAAGAAGGTCCCCTTCACCCCGAGTATTCCGAGTGGCGCTGGCTACCACCCCCAAGTGCAGCAAACCAAAACACCTGAACATAAATACCCCAGAAAGTGGAGGCTAAAGTAGCCCCGCCGGTAGCGTAGTGGTTATCGCACTAGACCGGTATTCTGGAGGTCGTGGTTTCGGATCTCTCCGGGCGGCCATTTTTTCCCCACTTTCTTATTTTCCAAATTCTTTATCTCGAGCTACTATATCCTCCCCTTTGCTTTGCGAGGTCTTCTTGATTGCTAATACTTATTTCTGTCTTATTTTCAACGAGCCCCTCATTTCCTATTCTGATTCGGTACTTGCATAGTGATGGCCTCTGTTCTGGCAGTCTTGGTGCCATAGGGAGCTTAAGAGGGTTCAACGCTGGTTGACTACTCTCGACATGTCGTAGACGCTCGAGTCACGGCCTGGGGGTTAAAAAGAAGTTCCCCTTCACCCCGAGTAGTCCGAGTGGCGCTGGCTACCACCCCCAAGCGCAGGAAACACAAAAGACCTGAACATAAATACCCCAGAAATTGGAGGCTAAAGTAGCCCCGCTGGTAGCGTAGTGGTTACGGCACAAGACAGGTATTCTGGAGGTCGTGGGATCGGATTTCACCTGGCGGGCATTTTTTCTCAGCTTTCTTATTTTCCAAATTCTTTATCTTTAGCTACTACATCCTCCCCTTTTCTTTCCGAGGTATTCTTGACTGGCAATTCTTATTTCTGTCCTATTTTCAACAAACCCCTCAATTCATATTCTGATTCCCTACATGCATAGCGAGGGCCTGTGTTCTGGCAGTCTTGGTGCCATAGGGAGCTTAAGAGTGTTCAACGCTGGTTGACCACTCTCGACATGTCGTAGACGCTCGAGTCACGGCCCGGGGGTTTAAAAGGAGGTCCCCTTCACCCTGAGTGGTCCGAGTGGCGCTGGCTACCATCCCCAAGTGCAGGAAACCAAAACACCTGAACATACATACCCCAGAAAGTGGAGGCTAAAGTAGCCCCGCCGGTAGCATAGTGGTTATTGCACCAGACTTGTATTCTGGAGGTCGGGGCTCGGATCCCACCTGGCGGGCATTTTTTCTCACCATTCATTTTTTTCCAAATTCTTTATCTTCAGGTACTACATCCTCCCCTTTGCTTTGCGAGGTCTTCTTGACTGCCAATTCTTATTTCTGCCTTATTTTCAAAAAGCCCCTCAATTCATATCTGATTCGCTACATGCATAGCGATGGCCTCTTTTCTGGCAGTCTTGGTGCCATAGGGAGCTGAAGACGGTTGAACGCTGGTTGGCCACTCTGGACATGTCGTAGACGCTCGAGTCACGGCCCGGGGGTTAAAAAGAAGGTCCCCTTCACCCCGAGTAGTCCGAGTGGCGCTGGATACTAGCCCCAAGCGCAGGGAACAAAAACACCTGAACATAAATACCCCAGAAAGTGGAGGCGAAAGTAGCCCCGCCGGTAGCGTAGTGGTTATCGCACAAGACCGGTATTCTTGGGGTCGTGGGTTCATATCCCACCTGGCGGTCATTTCTTCTCAGCTTTCTTATTTTCCCAAATTCTTTATCTTCAGCTACTACATCCTCCCCTTTGCTTTCCGAGGTATTCTTGACTGCCAATTCTTATTTCTGTCTTGTTTTGAACTAGCCCCTCATTTCCTATTCTTATTCGCTACATGCATAACGAGGGCCTCTGTTCTGGGAGTCTTGGTGCCATAAGGAGCTTAAGAGGGTTCAACGCTGGTCGACCACTCTCGACATGTCGTAGAAGCTCGAGTCACGGCCCGGGGGTTAAAAAGAAGGTCCCCTTCACCCCGAGTAGTCCGAGTGGCGCTGGCTACCAGCCGCAAGCGCAGGAAACAAAAACACCTGAACATAAATACCCCAGAAATTGGAGGCGAAAGTAGCCCCGCCGGTAGCGTAGTGGTTATCGCACCAGACCGGTATTCTGGAGGTCGTGGTTTCGGATCTCTCCGGGCGGCCATTTTTTTCTCCACTTTCTTATTTTCCAAATTCTTTATCTCGAGCTGCTACAACCTCCCCTTTGCTTTCCGAGGTCTTCTTGATTGCCAATTCTTATTTCTGTCTTATTTTTAACGAGCCCCTCATTTCCTATTCTGATTCGGTACTTGCATAGTGATGGCCTCTGTTCTGGCAGTCTTGGTGCCATAGGGAGCTTAAGAGGGTTCAACGCTGGTTGACTACTCTCGACATGTCGTAGACGCTCGAGTCACGGCCTGGGGGTTAAAAAGAAGTTCCCCTTCACCCCGAGTAGTCCGAATGGCGCTGGCTACCACCCCCAAGCGCAGGAAACACAAAAGACCTGAACATAAATACCCCAGAAATTGGAGGCTAAAGTAGCCCCGCTGGTAGCGTAGTGGTTACGGCACAAGACCGGTATTCTGGAGGTCGTGGGATCGGATTTCACCTGGCGGGCATTTTTTCTCAGCTTTCTTATTTTCCAAATTCTTTATCTTTAGCTACTACATCCTCCCCTTTTCTTTCCGAGGTATTCTTGACTGGCAATTCTTATTTCTGTCCTATTTTCAACAAACCCCTCAATTCATATTCTGATTCGCTACATGCATAGCGGGGGCCTGTGTTCTGGCAGTCTTTCTGCCATAGGGAGCTTAAGAGTGTTCAACGCTGGTTGACCACTCTCGACATGTCGTAGACGCTCGAGTCACGGCCCGGGGGTTTAAAAGGAGGTCCCCTTCACCCTGAGTGGTCCGAGTGGCGCTGGCTACCACCCCCAAGTGCAGGAAACCAAAACACCTGAACATACATACCCCAGAAAGTGGAGGCTAAAGTAGCCCCGCCAGTAGCATAGTGGTTATTGCACCAGACTTGTATTCTGGACGTCGGGGCTCGGATCCCACCTGGCGGTAATTTCTTCTCAGCTTTCTTATTTTCCCAAATTCTTTATCTTCAGCTACTACATCCTCCCCTTTGCTTTCCGAGGTATTCTTGACTGCCAATTCTTATTTCTGTCTTGTTTTGAACTAGCCCCTCATTTCCTATTCTGATTCGCTACATGCATAACGAGGGCCTCTGTTCTGGGAGTCTTGGTGCCATAGGGAGCTTAAGAGGGTTCAACGCTGGTCGACCACTCTCGACATGTAGAAGCTCGAGTCACGGCCCGGGGGTTAAAAAGAAGGTCCCCTTCACCCCGAGTAGTCCGAGTGGCGCTGGCTACCAGCCGCAAGCGCAGGAAACAAAAACACCTGAACATAAATACCCCAGAAAGTGGAGGCTAATGAACTCCGCCGGTAGCGTAGTGGTTATCGCACCAGACCGGTATTCTGGAGGGCGTGCTTTCGGATCTCTCCTGGCGGCCATTTTTTCCTCCACTTTATTATTTTCCAAATTCTTTGTCTTGAGCTACTACATCCTCCCCTTTGCTTTCCGAGGTCTTCTTGATTGCCAGTTCTTATTTCTGTCTTATTTTCAACGAGCCCCTCATTTCCTATTCGGATTCGCTACACGCATAGCGAGGGCCTCTGTTCTGGCAGTCTTGGTGCCATAGGGAGCTGAAGAGGGTTGAACGCTGGTTGGCCACTCTCGACATGTCGTAGACGCTCGAGTCACGGCCCGGGGGTTGAAAAGAAGGTCCCCTTGACCCCGAGTAGTCCGAGTGGCGCTGGCTACCACCCCCAAGCGCAGGAAACAAAAACACCTGAACATAAATACCACAGAAAGTGGAGGCGAAAGTAGCCCCGCCGGTAGCGTAGTGGTTACCGCACAAGACCGGTATTCTGGGGGTCGTGGGTTCATATCCCACCTGGCGGGCATTTTTTCTCACCTTTCATATTTTCCAAATTCTTTATCTTCAGCTACTACATCCTCCCCTTTGCTTTCCGAGGTATTCTTGATTGCCAATTCTTATTTCTGTCTTATTTTCAACTAGCCCCTTATTTCCTATTCTGATTCGCTACATGCATAACGAGGGCCTCTGTTCTGGGAGTCTTGGTGCCATAGGGAGCTTAAGAGGGTTCAACGCTGGTCGACCACTCTCGACATGTCGTAGACGCTCGAGTCACGGCCCGGGGGTTAAAAAGAAGGTCCCCTTCACCCCGAGTAGTCCGAGTGGCGCTGGCTACCAGCCCCAAGCGCAGGAAACAAAAACACCTGAACATAAATACCCCAGAAAGTGGAGGCGAAAGTAGCCCCGCTGGTAGCGTAGTGGTTATCGCACCAGACTGGTATTCTGGAGGTCGTGGGTTGAGATCCCACCTGGCGGGTATTTTTTCTCCACTTTCTCATTTTGCAAATTCTTTATCTTGAGGTACTACATCCTCCCCTTTGCTTTCCAAGGTCTTCTTGACTGCCAATTCTTTTTTCTGTCTTATTTTCAACTAGCCCCTTATTCCCTATTCTGATTCGCTACATGCATAGCAAGGGCCTCTGTTCTGGCAGTCTTGGTGCCATAGGGAGCTTAAGAGTGTTCAACGCTGGTTGACCACTCTCGACATGTCGTAGACGCTCGAGTCACGGCCCGGGGGTTTAAAAGAAGGTCCCCTTCACCCCGAGTGGTCCGAGTGGCTCTGGCTACCCCCCCAAGTGCAGGAAACCAAAACACCTGAACATACATACCCCAGAAAGTGGAGGCTAAAGTAGCCCGCCGGTAGCGTAGTGGTTATCGCACCAGACTGGTATTCTGGAGGTCGTGGGCTCGGATCCCACCTGGCGGGCATTTTTTCTCCACTTTATTATTTTCCAAATTCTTTATCTTGAGCTACTACATCCTCCCCTTTGCTTTCCGAGGTCTTCTTGATTGCCAGCTCTTATTTCTGTTTTATTTTCAAGGAGCCCCTCAATTCATATCTGATTCGCTACATGCATAGCGATGGCCTCTTTTCTGGCAGTCTTGGTGCCATAGGTAGCTTAAGAGGGTTGAATGCTGGTCAACCACTCTCGACATGTCGTAGACGCTCGAGTCACGGCCCGGGGGTTAAAAACAAGGTCCCCTTCACCCCGAGTATTCCGAGTGGCGCTGGCTACCACCCCCAAGTGCAGCAAACCAAAACACCTGAACATAAATACCCCAGAAAGTGGAGGGTAAAGTAGCCCCGCCGGTAGCGTAGTGGTTATCGCACCAGACCGGTATCTGGAGGTCGGGGTTTCGGATCTCTCCTGGCGGCCATTTTTTCTCCACTTTATTATTTTCCAAATTCTTTATCTTGAGCTACTACATCCTCCCCTTTGCTTTCCGAGGTCTTCTTGATTGCCAGCTCTTATTTCTGTTTTATTTTCAACGAGCCCCTCTTTTCCTATTCGGATTCGCTACACGCATAGCGAGGGCCTTTGTTCTGGCAGTCTTGGTGCCATAGGAAGCTGAAGAGGGTTGAACGCTGGTTGGCCACTCTCGACATGTCGTAGACGCTCGAGTCACGGCACGGGGGTTGAAAAGAAGGTCCCCTTGACCCCGAGTAGTCCGAGTGGCGCTGGCTACCACCCCCAAGCGCAGGAAACAAAAACACCTGAACATAAATACCACAGAAAGTGGAGGCGAAAGTAGCCCCGCCGGTAGCGTAGTGGTTACCGCACAAGACCGGTATTCTGGGGGTCGTGGGTTCATATCCCACCTGGCGGGCATTTTTTCTCAGCTTTCTTATTTTCCAAATTCTTTATCTTCAGCTACTACATCCTCCCCTTTGCTTTCCGAGGTATTCTTGATTGCCAATTCTTATTTCTGTCTTATTTTCAACTAGCCCCTTATTTCCTATTCTGATTCGCTACATGCATAACGAGGGCCTCTGTTCTGGGAGTCTTGGTGCCATAGGGAGCTTAAGAGGGTTCAACGCTGGTCGACCACTCTCGACATGTCGTAGACGCTCGAGTCACGGCCCGGGGGTTAAAAAGAAGGTCCCCTTCACCCCGAGTAGTCCGAGTGGCGCTAGCTACCAGCCCCAAGCGCAGGAAACAAAAACACCTGAACATAAATACCCCAGAAAGTGGAGGCGAAAGTAGCCCCGCCGGTAGCGTAGTGGTTATCGCACCAGACTGGTATTCTGGAGGTCGTGGGTTGAGATCCCACCTGGCGGGTATTTTTTCTCCACTTTCTTATTTTGCAAATTCTTTATCTTGAGGTACTACATCCTCCCCTTTGCTTTCCAAGGTCTTCTTGACTGCCAATTCTTTTTTCTGTCTTATTTTCAACTAGCCCCTTATTCCCTATTCTGATTCGCTACATGCATAGCAAGGTTCTCTGTTCTGGCAGTCTTGGTGCCATAGGGAGCCTAAGAGGGTTCAACACTGGTCGACCACTCTCGACATGTCGTAGACGCTCGAGTCATGGCCCGGGGGTAAAAAGAAGGTCCCCTTCACTCCGAGTCGTCCGAGTGGCGCTGGCTACCACCCCCAAGTGCAGCAAACCAAAACACCTGAACATAAATACCCCAGAAAGTGGAGGCTAAAGTAGCCCCGCCGGTAGCGTAGTGGTTATCGCACCAGACCGGTATTCTGGAGATCGTGGTTTCAGATTTCTCCGTGCGGCCATTTTTTTCTCCACTTTCTTATTTTCCAAATTCTTTATCTCGAGTTACTACATCCTCCCCTTTGCTTTCCGAGGTCTTCTTGATTGCCAATTCTTATTTCTGTCTTATTTTTAACGAGCCCCTCGTTTGCTATTCGGATTCACTACACGCATAGCGAGGGACTCTGTTCTGGCAGTCTTGGTGCCATAGGGAGCTGAAGAGGGTTGAACGCTGGTTTGCCACTCTCGACATGTCGTAGACGCTCGAGTCACGGCCCGGCGGTAACAAAGAAGGTCCCCTTCAATCCGAGTAGTCCGAGTGGCGCTGGCTACCGCCCCAAGCGCAGGAAACAAATACACATGAACATAAATACCCCAGAAAGTGGAGGCTAATGAACTCCGCCGGTAGCGTAGTGGTTATTGCACCAGACCGGTATTCTGGAGGTCGTGGTTTCGGATCTCTCCTGGCGGCCATTTTTTTCTCCACTTTATTATTTTCCAAATTCTTTGTCTTGAGCTACTACATCCTCCCCTTTGCTTTCCGAGGTATTCTTGACTGCCAATTCTTATTTCTGTCTTGTTTTGAACTAGCCCCTCATTTCCTATTCTGATTCGCTACACGCATAGCGAGGGCCTCTGTTCTGGCAGTCTTGGTGCCATAGGGATCTCAAGAGGGTTGAACGCTGGTTGGCCACTCTCGACATGTCGTAGACACTCGAGTCACGGCCCGGCGGTTAAAAAGAAGGTCCCCTTCACCCCGAGTAGTCAGAGTGGCGCTGGCTACCACCCCAAGCGCAGGAAACAAAAACACCTGAACATAAATACCTCAGAATGTGGAGGCTAAAGGTACCATGCCGTTGCATAGTGGTTATCGCACCAGACCGGTATTGTGGAGGTCGTTGGTTCAGATCCCACCTGGCGGGGATTTTTTCTCCACTTTCTCATTTTCCAAATTCTTTATCTTCAGCTACTACATCCTCCCCTTTGCTTTCCGAGGTCTTCTTGATTTCCAATTCTTTTTCTGTCTTATTTTCAATGAGCCCCTCATTTCCTATTCGGATTCGCTACATGCATAGCGAGGGCCTCTGTTCTGGGAGTCTTGGTGCCATAGGGAGCTTAAGAGTGTTCAACGCTGGTCGACCACTCTCGACATGTCTTAGACGCTCGAGTCATAGCCCGGGGGTTAAAAAGAAGGTCCCCTTCACCCCGAGTAGTCCGAGTGGCGCTGGCTACCAGCCCCAAGCGCAGGGAACAAAAACACCTGAACATAAATACCCCAGAAAGTGGAGGCGAAAGTAGCCCCGCCGGTAGCGTAGTGGTTATCGCACCAGACCGGTATTCTGGAGGTCGTGGGTTCAGATCCCACCTGGCGGGCATTTTTTCTCCACTTTCTTATTTTCCAAATTCTTTATCTTCAGCTACTACATCCTCCCCTTTGCTTTCCGAGGTATTCTTGACTGCCAATTCTTATTTCTTTCTTATTTTCATCTAGCCCCTAATTCCCTATTCTGATTCGCTACATGCATAGCGTGGGCCTCTGTTCTGGCAGTCTTGGTGCAATAGGGTGCCTAAGAGGGTTCAACGCTGGTCGACCACTCTCGACATGTCGTAGAAGCTCGAGTCACGGCCCGGGGGTTAAAAAGAAGGTCCCCTTCACCCCGAGTGGTCCGAGTGGCGCTGGCTACCAGCCGCAAGCGCAGGAAACAAAAACACCTGAACATAAATACCCCAGAAATTGGAGGCGAAAGTAGCCTCGCCGGTAGCGTAGTGGTTATCGCACCAGACCGGTATTCTGGAGGTTGGGGTTTCGGATCTCTCCTGGCGGCCATTTTTTTCTCCACTTTATTATTTTCCAAATTCTTTATCTTCAGCTACTACATCCTCCCCTTTGCTTTCCGAGGTCTTCTTGATTGCCAGCTCTTATTTCTGTTTTATTTTCAATGAGCCCCTCATTTCCTATTCGGATTCGCTACACGCATAGCGAGGGCCTCTGTTCTGGCAGTCGTGGTGCCATAGGAAGCTGAAGAGGGTTGAACGCTGGTCGACCACTCTCGACATGTCGTTGACGCTCGAGTCACGACCCGGGGGTTAAAAAGAAGGTCCCCTTCACCCCGAGTAGTCCGAGTGGCGCTGGCTACCACCCCCAAGTGCAGGAAACAAAAACACCTGAACATAAATACCACAGAAAGTGGAGGCGAAAGTAGCCCCGCCTGTAGTGTAGTGGTTATCGCACCAGACTGGTATTCTAGAGGTCGTGCGTTCGGATCCCTCGTGGCGGCTATTTTTTTCTCCACTTTCTTATTTTCCAAACTCTTTATCTTGAGCTACTACATCCTCCCCTTTGCTTTCCGAGGTCTTCTTGATTTCCAATTCTTTTTTCTGTCTTATTTTCAATGAGCCCCTCATTTCCTATTCGGATTCGCTACATGCATAGCGAGGGCCTCTGTTCTGGGAGTCTTGGTGCCATAGGGAGCTTAAGAGGGTTCAACGCTGGTCGACCACTCTCGACATGTAGTAGACGCTCGAGTCACGGCCCGGGGGTTAAAAAGAAGGTCCCCTTCACCCCGAGTAGTCCGAGTGGCGCTGGCTACCACCCCCAAGAACAGGAAACAAAAACACCTGAACATAAATACCTCAGAAAGTGGAGGCTAAAGTAACCATGCCGGTAGCATAGTGGTTGTCGCACCAGCCCGGTATTCTGGAGGTCGTGGGTTCAGATCCCACCTGGCGGGCATTTTTTCTCCACTTTCCTATTTTCCAAATTCTTCATCTTGAGCTACTACATCCTCCCCTTTGCTTTACGAGGTCTTCTTGACTAGCAATTCTTATTTCTGTCTTATTTTCAACGAGCCCCTCAGTTCCTTTCGTATTCACTACATGCATAGCGAGGGCCTCAGTTCTGGCAGTCTTGGTGCCATGGGGAGCTTAAGAGGGTTCAACGCTGGTCGACCACTCTCGACATGTCGTAGACGCTCGAGTCACGGTCGGGGGTCAAAAGAAGGTCCCCTTCACCCCGAGTAGTCCGAGCGGCGCTGGCTAACACCCCCAAGCGCAGGAAACAAATACACCTGAACATAAATACCTCAGAAAGTGGAGGCTAAAGTAACTATGCCGGTAGCGTAGTGGTTATCGCACCTGACCGGTATTCTGGAGGTCGTGGTTTCGGATCTCTCCGGGCGGCCATTTTTTTCTCCACTTTCTTATTTTCCAAATTCTTTATCTTGAGCTACTACATCCTCCCCTTTGCTTTCCGAGGTCTTCTTGATTGCCAATTCCTATTTCTGTGTTATTTTCAACAAGCCCCTCATTTCCCATTCGGATTCGCTACATGCATAGCGAGGGCCTCTGTTCTGGCAGTCTTGGTGCCATAGGGATCTCAAGAGGGTTGAACGCTGGTTGGCCACTCTCGACATGTCGTAGACGCTCGAGTCACGGCCCGGCGGTTAAAAAGAAGGTCCCCTTCACCCCGAGTAGTCAGAGTGGCGCTGGCTACCACCCCAAGCGCAGGAAACAAAAACACCTGAACATAAATACCTCAGAATGTGGAGGCTAAAGGTACCATGCTGGTAGCATAGTGGTTATCGCACCAGACCGGTATTGTGGAGGTCGTTGGTTCAGATCCCACCTGGCGGGCATTTTTTCTCCACTTTCTCATTTTCCAAATTCTTTATCTTCAGCTACTACATCCTCCCCTTTGCTTTCCGAGGTCTTCTTGATTTCCAATTCTTTTTCTGTCTTATTTTCAATGAGCCCCTCATTTCCTATTCGGATTCGCTACATGCATAGCGAGGGCCTCTGTTCTGGGAGTCTTGGTGCCATAGGGAGCTTAAGAGTGTTCAACGCTGGTCGACCACTCTCGACATGTCTTAGACGCTCGAGTCATAGCCCGGGGGTTAAAAAGAAGGTCCCCTTCACCCCGAGTAGTCCGAGTGGCGCTGGCTACCAGCCCCAAGCGCAGGGAACAAAAACACCTGAACATAAATACCCCAGAAAGTGGAGGCGAATGTAGCCCCGCCGGTAGCGTAGTGGTTATCGCACCAGACCGGTATTCTGGAGGTCGTGGGTTCAGATCCCACCTGGCGGGCATTTTTTCTCCACTTTCTTATTTTCCAAATTTTTTATCTTCAGCTACTACATCCTCCCCTTTGCTTTCCGAGGTATTCTTGACTGCCAATTCTTATTTCTTTCTTATTTTCATCTAGCCCCTAATTCCCTATTCTGATTCGCTACATGCATAGCATGGGCCTCTGTTCTGGCAGTCTTGGTGCAATAGGGTGCCTAAGAGGGTTCAACGCTGGTCGACCACTCTCGACATGTCGTAGACGCTCGAGTCACGGCCCGGGGGTTGAAAACAAGGTCCCCTTCACACCGAGTAGTCCGAGTGGCGCTGACTACAACCTCCAAGCGCAGGAAACAAAAACACCTGAACATAAATACCACAGAAAGTGGAGGCGAAAGTAGCCCCGCCGGTAGCGTAGTGGTTATCGCACCAGACTGGTATTCTGGAGGTCGTGGGTTCGGATCCCTCGTGGCTGCTATTTTTTTCTCCTCTTTCTTATTTTCCAAATTCTTTATCTTGAGCTACTACATCCTCCCCTTTGCTTTCCGAGGTCTTCTTGATTGCCAATTCTTTTTTCTGCCTTATTTTCAACGAGCCCCTCATTTCCTAATCGGATTCGCTACATGAATAGCGAGGGCCTCAGTTATGGCAGTCTTGGTGCCATAGGGAGCTTAAGAGGGTTCAACACTGGTTGACCACTCTCGACATGTCGTAGACGCTCGAGTCACGGCCCGGGGGTTAAAAAGAAGTTCCCCTTCACCCCGAGTAGTCCGAGTGGCGCTGGCTACCAGCCCCATGCGCAGGAAACAAAAACACCTGAACATAAATACCCCAGAAAGTGGAGGCGAAAGTTGCCCCTCCGGTAGCGTAGTGGTTATCGCACCAGACTGGTATTCTGGAGGTCGTGGGTTCGGATCCCTCCTGGCGGCTATTTTTTCTCCACTTTCTTATTTTCTAAATTCTTTATCTTCAGCTGCTTCATCCTCCCCTTTGCTTTCCGAGGTCTTCTGGATTGCCAATTCTTATTTCTGTCTTATTTTAAACGAGCCCCTCATTTCCTATTCGGATTCGCTACATACACAGCGAGGGCCACTGTTCTGGCAGTCTTGGTGCCATAGGGAGATTAAGAGGGTTCAACGCTGCTTGACCACTCTCCACATATCGTAGACGCTCGAGTCACAGCCCGGCGGTTAAAAAGAAGGTCCCCTTCACCCCGAGTAGTCCGAGTGGCGCTGGCTACCACCCCCAAGCAAAGGAAACAAAAACACCTGAACATAAATACCTCAGAAAGTGGAGGCTAAAGTAATCATGCCGGTAGCATAGTGGTTATCGCACCAGACCGGTATTCTGGAGGTCGTGGGTTCAAATCCCACCTGGCGGGCATTTTTTCTCCACTTTCCTATTTTCCAAATTCTTTATCTTGAGCTACTAAATCCTCCCCTTTGCTTTACGAGGTCTTCTTGACTGGCAATTCTTATTTCGGTCTTATTTTCAACGAGCCCCTCATTTCCTATTCTGATTCGCTACTTGAGGAGCGAGGGCCACTGTTCTGGCAGTCTTGGTGCCATAGGAAGCTTAAGAGGGTTCAACGCTGGTCGACCACCATCGACATATTGTAGACGCTCGAGTCACGGCCCGGGGGATAAAAAGAAGGTCCCCTTCATACCGAGTAGTCCGAGTGGCGCTGGCTACCAGCCCCAAGCGCAGGAAACACAAAAGACCTGAACATAAATACCCCATAAATTGGAGGCTAAAGTAGCCCCGCTGGTAGTGTAGTGATTATCACACCAGATAAGTATTCTGAAGGTCGTTGGTTCGGATCCCACCTGGCGGGCATTTTTTCTCAGCTTTCCTATTTTCCAAATTCTTTATCTTCATCTACAACATCCTCCCCTTTGCTTTCCGAGGTATTCTTGACTGCAAATTCTTATTTCTGTCTTATTTTCAACGAGCCCCTCAATTAATATCTGATTCGCTACATGCATAGCGAGGGCCTCTGTTCTGGCAGTCTTGGTGCCATAGGGAGCTTAAGAGGGTTCAACGCTGGTCGACCACTCTCGACATGTCGTAGACGCTCGAGTCACAGCCCGGGGGTAGAAAAGAAGGTCCCCTTCACCCCGAGTAGTCCGAGTGGCGCTGGCTACCACCCCCAAGCGCAAGAAACAAAAACACCTGAACATAAATACCACAGAAAGTGGAGGCGAAAGTAGCCCCGCCGGTAGTGTAGTGGTTATCGCACCAGACTGGTATTCTGGAAGTCGTGGGTTCGGATCCCTCGTGGCGGCTATTTTTTTCTCCACTTTATTTTTCCAAATTCTTTATCTCGAGCTACTACATCTTCCCCTTTGCTTTCCGAGCTCTTCTTGATTGCCAATTCTTATTTCTGTCTTATTTTCAACGAGCCCCTCATTTCCTATTCGGATTCGCTACACGCATAGCGAGGGCCTCTGTTCTGGCAGTCTTGGTGCCATAGGGAGGTGAAGAGGGTTGAACGCTGGTTGGCCACTCTCGACATGTCGTAGACGCTCGAGTCACGGCCCGGCGGTTAAAAAGAAGGTCCCCTTCACCCCGAGTAGTCCGAGTGGCGCTGGCTAAAACCCCAAGCGCAGGAAACAAAAACACCTGAACATAAATACCACAGAAAGTGGAGGCGAAAGTAGCCCCGCCGGTAGCGTAGGGGTTATCGCACCAGACTGGTATTCTGGAGGTCGTGGGTACGGATTCCTCGTGGCGGCTATTTCTTTCTCCACTTTCTTATTTTCCAAATTCTTTATCTTGAGCTACTAAATCCTCCCCTTTGCTTTCCGAGGTCTTCTTGATTGCCAATTCTTTTTTCTGTCTTATTTTCAACGAGCCCCTCATTTCCTAATCGGATTCCCTACATGCATAGCGATGGCCTCTTTTCTGGCAGTCTTGGTGCCATTGGGAGCTTAAGAGGGTTTAACGCTGGTTGACTATTCTCGACATGTCGTCGACGCTCGAGTCACGGCCTGGGGATGAAAGAAGGTCCCCTTCACCCTGAGTAGTCCGAGTGGCGCTGGCTACCACCCCCAAGTGCAGGAAACCATAACACCTGAACATAAATACCCCAGAAAGTGGAGGCTAATGTAGCCCCGCCGGTAGCGTAGTGGTTATCGCACCAGACTGGTATTCTGGAGGTCGTGGGTTCGGATCTCTCCTGGCGGCCATTTTTTCTCCACTTTCTTATTTTCCAAATTCTTTATCTTGAGCTACTACATCCTCCCCTTTGCTTTCCGAGGTCTTCTTGATTGCCAATTCTTATTTCTGTCCTATTTTCAACGAGCCCCTTATTTCCTATTCTGATTCGCTACATGCATAGCGAGGGCCTCTGTTCTCGCAGTCTTGGTGCCATAGGAAGCTTAAGAGGGTTCAACGCTGGTCGACCACTCTCGACATGTCGTAGACGCTCGAGTCACGGCCCGGGGGTTAAAAAGGAGGTCCCCTTCACTCCGAGTAGTCCGAGTGGTGCTGCCTACCAACACCAAGCGCAGGTAACAATAACACCTGAACATAAATACCCCAGAAAGTAGAGGCTAAAGTAGCCCCGCAGGTTGCGTAGTGGGTATCGCACCAGACTAATATTCTGGAGGTCGTGGGTTCGGATCTCTCCTGGCGGCCATTTTTTCTCCACTTTCTTATTTTCCAAATTCTTTATCTTGAGCTACTACATCCTCCCCTTTGCTTTCGGAGGTCTTCTTGATTGCCAATTCTTATCTCTGTCTTATTTTCAACGAGCCCCTCATTTCCTATTCTGGTTCGCTACATGCATAGCGAGGGCCTCTGTTCTGGCAGTCTTGGTTCCATAGGGAGCTTAAGAGGGTTCAACGCTGGTCGACCACTCTCGACATGTCGTAGACGCTCGTGTCACGGCCCAGGGGTTAAAAAGGAGGTCCCCTTCACCCCGAGTAGTCCTAGTGGCGCTGGCTACCACCCCCAAGCGCAGGAAACAAAAACACCTGAACATAAATACCCCAGAAAGTGGGGGCTAAAGTAGCCCCGCAGGTAGCGTAGTGGTTATCGCACCAGACTGGTATTCTGGAGATCGTAGGTTCGGATCTCTCCTGGCGGCCAATTTTTTCTCCACTTTCTTATTTTCCAAATTCTTTATCTTGAGCTACTACATCCTCCCCTTTGCTTTCCGAGGTATTCTTGACTGCCAATTTTTTTTTCTGTCTTATTTTCAACGAGCCCCTCATTTCCTAATTGGATTCGCTACATGCATAGCGGGGGCCTTAGTTCTGGCAGTCTTGGTGCCATAGGGAGCTTAAGAGGGTTCAACTCTGGTTGACCACTCTCGACATGTCGCAGACGCTCGAGTCACGGCCCGGCGGTAAAAAAGAAGGTCCCCTTCAACCCGAGTAGTCCGAGAGGCGCTGGCTAACAGCCCCAAGCGCAGGAAACAAAAACACCTGAACATAAATACCCCAGAAAGTGGAGGCGAAAGTAGCCCCGCCGGTAGCGTAGTGGTTATCGCACCAGACTGGTATTCTTGAGGTTTTGGGTTCGGATCCCTCCTGGCGGCTATTTTTTTCTCAACTTTCTTATTTTCCAAATTCTTTATCTTGAGCTACACATCCTCCCCTTTGCTTTCCGAGGTCTTCTTGATTGCCAATTCTTATTTCTGTCTTATTTTAAACGAGCCCCTTATTTCCTATTCTGAATCGCTACATGCATTGCAAGGGCCTCTGTTCTGGCAGTCTTGGTGCAATAGGGAGCTTAAGAGGGTTCAACGCTGGTCGACCACTCTCGACATGTCGTAGACGCTCGAGTCACGGCCCGGGGTTTAAAAGAAGGTCCCCTTCACCCCGAGTAGTCCGATTGGCGCTGGCTACCACCCCCAAGTGCAGGAAACCAAAACACCTGAACATAAATACCTCAGAAAGTGGAGGCTAAAGTAGCCCTGCCGGTAGCGTAGTGGTTATCGCACCAGACCGGTATTCTGGTGGTTGTGGTTTCGCATCCCACCTAGCGGGCATTTTTTCTCCACTTCCTTATTTTCCAAATTCTTCGTCTTGAACTACTTATTTTTCCCCTTGGCTTTCCGAGGTCTTTTTGACTGCCAATTCTTATTTCTGTCTTATTTTCAACGAGCCCCTCATTTCCTATTCTGATTCGCTACATGCATAGCGAGGGCCTCTGTTCTGGCAGCCTTGGTGCCATAGAGAGCTTAAGAGGGTTCAACGCTGGTCGACCACTCTCGACATGTCGTAGACGCTCGAGTCACGGCCCGGGGTTTAAAAGAAGGTCCCCTTCACCCCGAGTAGTCCGATTGGCGCTGGCTACCACCCCCAAGCGCAGGAAACAAAAACACCTGAACATAAATACTCCAGAAAGTGGAGGCGAAAGTAGCCCCGCCGGTAGCGTAGTGGTTATCGCACCAGACCGGTATTCTGGAGGTCGGGGTTTCGGATCTGTCCTGGCGGCCATTTTTTTCTCCACTTTATTATTTTCCAAATTCTTTATCTTGAGCTACTACATCCTCCCCTTTGCTTTCCGAGGTCTTCTTGATTGCCAGCTCTTATTTCTGTTTTATTTTCAACGAGCCCCTCATTTCCTATTCGGATTCGCTACACGCATAGCGAGGGCCTCTGTTCTGGCAGTCTTGGTGCCATAGGAAGCTGAAGAGGATTGAACGCTGGTTGGCCACTCTCGACATGTCGTAGACGCTCGAGTCACGGCCCGGGGGTTGAAAAGAAGGTCCCCTTCACCACGAGTAGTACGAGTGGCGCTGGCTACCACCCCCAATCGCAGGAAACAAAAACACCTGAACATAAATACCACAGAAAGTAGAGGCGAAAGTAGCCCCGCCGGTAGCGTAGTGGTTACCGCACAAGACCGGTATTCTGGGGGTCGTGGGTTCATATCCCAACTGGCGGGCATTTTTTTCTCAGCTTTCTTATTTTCCAAATTCTTTATCTTCAGCTACTACATCCTCCCCTTTGCTTTCCGAGGTATTCTTGACTGCCAATTCTTTTTTCGGTCTTATTTTCAACTAGCCCCTTATTCCCTATTCTGATTCGCTACATGCATAGCAAGGGCCTCTGTTCTGGCAGTCTTGGTGCCATAGGGAGCTTAAGAGGGTTCAACAGTGGTCGACTACTCTCGACATGTCGTAGACGCTCGAGTCATGGCCCGGGGGTTAAAAAGAAGGTCCCCTTCACCCAGAGTAGTCCGAGTGGCGCTGGCTACCACCCCCAAGCGCAGGAAACAAAAACACCTGAACATAAATACCACAGAAAGTGGAGGCGAAAGTAGCCCCGCCGGTAGCGTAGGGGTTATCGCACCAGACTGGTATTCTGGAGGTCGTGCGTTCGGATCCCTCGTGGCGGCTATTTTTTCTCCACTTTCTTATTTTCCAAATTCTTTATCTTGAGCTACTACATCCTCCCCTTTGCTTTCCAAGGTCTTCTTGATTGCCAATTCTTTTTTCTGTCTTATTTTCAACGAGCCCCTCATTTCCTAATCGGATTCGCTACATAAATAGCGAGGGCCTCAGTTCTGGCAGTCCTGGTGCCATAGGGAGCTTAAGAGGGTTCAACGCTGGTAGACCACTCTCGACATGTCGTAGACGCTCGAGTCACGGCCCGGGGGTTAAAAAGAAGGTCCCCTTCACCCCCAGTAGTCCGAGTGGCGCTGGCTACCAGCCCCAAGCGCAGGAAACAAAAACACCTGAACATAAATACCCCAGAAAGTGGAGGCGAAAGTTGCCCCGCCGGTAACGTAGTGGTTATCGCACCAGACTGGTATTCTGGAGGTCGTGGTTAGGATCCCCCCTGGCGGCTATTTTTTTCTCAACTTTCTTATTTTCCAAATTCTTTATCTTGAGCTACACATCCTCCCCTTTGCTTTCCGAGGTCTTCTTGATTGCCAATTCTTATTTCTGTCTTATTTTAAACGAGCCCCTTATTTCCTATTCTGAATCGCTACATGCATTGCAAGGGCCTCTGTTCTGGCAGTCTTGGTGCAATAGGGAGCTTAAGAGGGTACAACGCTGGTCGACCACTCTCGACATGTCGTAGACGCTCGAGTCACGGCCCGGGGTTTAAAAGAAGGTCCCCTTCACCCCGAGTAGTCCGATTGGCGCTGGCTACCACCCCCAAGTGCAGGAAACCAAAACACCTGAACATAAATACCTCAGAAAGTGGAGGCTAAAGTAGCCCTGCCGGTAGCGTAGTGGTTATCGCACCAGACCGGTATTCTGGTGGTTGTGGTTTCGCATCCCACCTAGCGGGCATTTTTTCTCCACTTCCTTATTTTCCAAATTCTTCGTCTTGAACTACTTATTTTTCCCCTTGGCTTTCCGAGGTCTTTTTGACTGCCAATTCTTATTTCTGTCTTATTTTCAACGAGCCCCTCATTTCCTATTCTGATTCGCTACATGCATAGCGAGGGCCTCTGTTCTGGCAGCCTTGGTGCCATAGAGAGCTTAAGAGGGTTCAACGCTGGTCGACCACTCTCGACATGTCGTAGACGCTCGAGTCACGGCCCGGGGTTTAAAAGAAGGTCCCCTTCACCCCGAGTAGTCCGATTGGCGCTGGCTACCACCCCCAAGCGCAGGAAACAAAAACACCTGAACATAAATACTCCAGAAAGTGGAGGCGAAAGTAGCCCCGCCGGTAGCGTAGTGGTTATCGCACCAGACCGGTATTCTGGAGGTCGGGGTTTCGGATCTGTCCTGGCGGCCATTTTTTTCTCCACTTTATTATTTTCCAAATTCTTTATCTTGAGCTACTACATCCTCCCCTTTGCTTTCCGAGGTCTTCTTGATTGCCAGCTCTTATTTCTGTTTTATTTTCAACGAGCCCCTCATTTCCTATTCGGATTCGCTACACGCATAGCGAGGGCCTCTGTTCTGGCAGTCTTGGTGCCATAGGAAGCTGAAGAGGATTGAACGCTGGTTGGCCACTCTCGACATGTCGTAGACGCTCGAGTCACGGCCCGGGGGTTGAAAAGAAGGTCCCCTTCACCACGAGTAGTACGAGTGGCGCTGGCTACCACCCCCAATCGCAGGAAACAAAAACACCTGAACATAAATACCACAGAAAGTAGAGGCGAAAGTAGCCCCGCCGGTAGCGTAGTGGTTACCGCACAAGACCGGTATTCTGGGGGTCGTGGGTTCATATCCCAACTGGCGGGCATTTTTTTCTCAGCTTTCTTATTTTCCAAATTCTTTATCTTCAGCTACTACATCCTCCCCTTTGCTTTCCGAGGTATTCTTGACTGCCAATTCTTTTTTCGGTCTTATTTTCAACTAGCCCCTTATTCCCTATTCTGATTCGCTACATGCATAGCAAGGGCCTCTGTTCTGGCAGTCTTGGTGCCATAGGGAGCTTAAGAGGGTTCAACAGTGGTCGACTACTCTCGACATGTCGTAGACGCTCGAGTCACGGCCCGGGGGTTAAAAAGAAGGTCCTCTTCACCCAGAGTAGTCCGAGTGGCGCTGGCTACCACCCCCAAGCGCAGGAAACAAAAACACCTGAACATAAATACCACAGAAAGTGGAGGCGAAAGTAGCCCCGCCGGTAGCGTAGGGGTTATCGCACCAGACTGGTATTCTGGAGGTCGTGCGTTCGGATCCCTCGTGGCGGCTATTTTTTCTTCACTTTCTTATTTTCCAAATTCTTTATCTTGAGCTACTACATCCTCCCCTTTGCTTTCCAAGGTCTTCTTGATTGCCAATTCTTTTTTCTGTCTTATTTTCAACGAGCCCCTCATTTCCTAATCGGATTCGCTACATAAATAGCGAGGGCCTCAGTTCTGGCAGTCCTGGTGCCATAGGGAGCTTAAGAGGGTTCAACGCTGGTTGACCACTCTCGACATGTCGTAGACGCTCGAGTCACGGCCCGGGGGTTAAAAAGAAGGTCCCCTTCACCCCCAGTAGTCCGAGTGGCGCTGGCTACCAGCCCCAAGCGCAGGAAACAAAAACACCTCAACATAAATACCCCAGAAAGTGGAGGCGAAAGTTGCCCCGCCGGTAACGTAGTGGTTATCGCACCAGACTGGTATTCTGGAGGTCGTGGTTCGGATCCCCCCTGGCGGCTATTTTTTTCTCAACTTTCTTATTTTCCAAATTCTTTATCTTGAGCTACACATCCTCCCCTTTGCTTTCCGAGGTCTTCTTGATTGCCAATTCTTATTTCTGTCTTATTTTAAACGAGCCCCTTATTTCCTATTCTGAATCGCTACATGCATTGCAAGGGCCTCTGTTCTGGCAGTCTTGGTGCAATAGGGAGCTTAAGAGGGTACAACGCTGGTCGACCACTCTCGACATGTCGTAGACGCTCGAGTCACGGCCCGGGGTTTAAAAGAAGGTCCCCTTCACCCCGAGTAGTCCGATTGGCGCTGGCTACCACCCCCAAGTGCAGGAAACCAAAACACCTGAACATAAATACCTCAGAAAGTGGAGGCTAAAGTAGCCCTGCCGGTAGCGTAGTGGTTATCGCACCAGACCGGTATTCTGGTGGTTGTGGTTTCGCATCCCACCTAGCGGGCATTTTTTCTCCACTTCCTTATTTTCCAAATTCTTCGTCTTGAACTACTTATTTTTCCCCTTGGCTTTCCGAGGTCTTTTTGACTGCCAATTCTTATTTCTGTCTTATTTTCAACGAGCCCCTCATTTCCTATTCTGATTCGCTACATGCATAGCGAGGGCCTCTGTTCTGGCAGCCTTGGTGCCATAGAGAGCTTAAGAGGGTTCAACGCTGGTCGACCACTCTCGACATGTCGTAGACGCTCGAGTCACGGCCCGGGGTTTAAAAGAAGGTCCCCTTCACCCCGAGTAGTCCGATTGGCGCTGGCTACCACCCCCAAGCGCAGGAAACAAAAACACCTGAACATAAATACTCCAGAAAGTGGAGGCGAAAGTAGCCCCGCCGGTAGCGTAGTGGTTATCGCACCAGACCGGTATTCTGGAGGTCGGGGTTTCGGATCTGTCCTGGCGGCCATTTTTTTCTCCACTTTATTATTTTCCAAATTCTTTATCTTGAGCTACTACATCCTCCCCTTTGCTTTCCGAGGTCTTCTTGATTGCCAGCTCTTATTTCTGTTTTATTTTCAACGAGCCCCTCATTTCCTATTCGGATTCGCTACACGCATAGCGAGGGCCTCTGTTCTGGCAGTCTTGGTGCCATAGGAAGCTGAAGAGGATTGAACGCTGGTTGGCCACTCTCGACATGTCGTAGACGCTCGAGTCACGGCCCGGGGGTTGAAAAGAAGGTCCCCTTCACCACGAGTAGTACGAGTGGCGCTGGCTACCACCCCCAATCGCAGGAAACAAAAACACCTGAACATAAATACCACAGAAAGTAGAGGCGAAAGTAGCCCCGCCGGTAGCGTAGTGGTTACCGCACAAGACCGGTATTCTGGGGGTCGTGGGTTCATATCCCAACTGGCGGGCATTTTTTTCTCAGCTTTCTTATTTTCCAAATTCTTTATCTTCAGCTACTACATCCTCCCCTTTGCTTTCCGAGGTATTCTTGACTGCCAATTCTTTTTTCGGTCTTATTTTCAACTAGCCCCTTATTCCCTATTCTGATTCGCTACATGCATAGCAAGGGCCTCTGTTCTGGCAGTCTTGGTGCCATAGGGAGCTTAAGAGGGTTCAACAGTGGTCGACTACTCTTGACATGTCGTAGACGCTCGAGTCACGGCCCGGGGGTTAAAAAGAAGGTCCTCTTCACCCAGAGTAGTCCGAGTGGCGCTGGCTACCACCCCCAAGCGCAGGAAACAAAAACACCTGAACATAAATACCACAGAAAGTGGAGGCGAAAGTAGCCCCGCCGGTAGCGTAGGGGTTATCGCACCAGACTGGTATTCTGGAGGTCGTGCGTTCGGATCCCTCGTGGCGGCTATTTTTTCTCCACTTTCTTATTTTCCAAATTCTTTATCTTGAGCTACTACATCCTCCCCTTTGCTTTCCAAGGTCTTCTTGATTGCCAATTCTTTTTTCTGTCTTATTTTCAACGAGCCCCTCATTTCCTAATCGGATTCGCTACATAAATAGCGAGGGCCTCAGTTCTGGCAGTCCTGGTGCCATAGGGAGCTTAAGAGGGTTCAACGCTGGTTGACCACTCTCGACATGTCGTAGACGCTCGAGTCACGGCCCGGGGGTTAAAAAGAAGGTCCCCTTCACCCCCAGTAGTCCGAGTGGCGCTGGCTACCAGCCCCAAGCGCAGGAAACAAAAACACCTCAACATAAATACCCCAGAAAGTGGAGGCGAAAGTTGCCCCGCCGGTAACGTAGTGGTTATCGCACCAGACTGGTATTCTGGAGGTCGTGGTTCGGATCCCCCCTGGCGGCTATTTTTTTCTCAACTTTCTTATTTTCCAAATTCTTTATCTTGAGCTACACATCCTCCCCTTTGCTTTCCGAGGTCTTCTTGATTGCCAATTCTTATTTCTGTCTTATTTTAAACGAGCCCCTTATTTCCTATTCTGAATCGCTACATGCATTGCAAGGGCCTCTGTTCTGGCAGTCTTGATGCAATAGGGAGCTTAAGAGGGTACAACGCTGGTCGACCACTCTCGACATGTCGTAGACGCTCGAGTCACGGCCCGGGGTTCAAAAGAAGGTCCCCTTCACCCCGAGTAGTCCGATTGGCGCTGGCTACCACCCCCAAGTGCAGGAAACCAAAACACCTGAACATAAATACCTCAGAAAGTGGAGGCTAAAGTAGCCCTGCCGGTAGCGTAGTGGTTATCGCACCAGACCGGTATTCTGGTGGTTGTGGTTTCGCATCCCACCTAGCGGGCATTTTTTCTCCACTTCCTTATTTTCCAAATTCTTCGTCTTGAACTACTTATTTTTCCCCTTGGCTTTCCGAGGTCTTTTTGACTGCCAATTCTTATTTCTGTCTTATTTTCAACGAGCCCCTCATTTCCTATTCTGATTCGCTACATGCATAGCGAGGGCCTCTGTTCTGGCAGCCTTGGTGCCATAGAGAGATTAAGAGGGTTCAACGCTGGTCGACCACTCTCGACATGTCGTAGACGCTCGAGTCACGGCCCGGGGTTTAAAAGAAGGTCCCCTTCACCCCGAGTACTCCGATTGGCGCTGGCTACCACCCCCAAGCGCAGGAAACAAAAACACCTGAACATAAATACTCCAGAAAGTGGAGGCGAAAGTAGCCCCGCCGGTAGCGTAGTGGTTATCGCACCAGACCGGTATTCTGGAGGTCGGGGTTTCGGATCTGTCCTGGCGGCCATTTTTTTCTCCACTTTATTATTTTCCAAATTCTTTATCTTGAGCTACTACATCCTCCCCTTTGCTTTCCGAGGTCTTCTTGATTGCCAGCTCTTATTTCTGTTTTATTTTCAACGAGCCCCTCATTTCCTATTCGGATTCGCTACACGCATAGCGAGGGCCTCTGTTCTGGCAGTCTTGGTGCCATAGGAAGCTGAAGAGGATTGAACGCTGGTTGGCCACTCTCGACATGTCGTAGACGCTCGAGTCACGGCCCGGGGGTTAAAAAGAAGGTCCCCTTCACCCAGAGTAGTCCGAGTGGCGCTGGCTACCACCCCCAATCGCAGGAAACAAAAACACCTGAACATAAATACCACAGAAAGTGGAGGCGAAAGTAGCCCCGCCGGTAGCGTAGGGGTTATCGCACCAGACTGGTATTCTGGAGGTCGTGCGTTCGGATCCCTCGTGGCGGCTATTTTTTCTCCACTTTCTTATTTTCCAAATTCTTTATCTTGAGCTACTACATCCTCCCCTTTGCTTTCCAAGGTCTTCTTGATTGCCAATTCTTTTTTCTGTCTTATTTTCAACGAGCCCCTCATTTCCTAATCGGATTCGCTACATAAATAGCGAGGGCCTCAGTTCTGGCAGTCCTGGTGCCATAGGGAGCTTAAGAGGGTTCAACGCTGGTTGACCACTCTCGACATGTCGTAGACGCTCGAGTCACGGCCCGTGGGTTAAAAAGAAGGTCCCCTTCACCCCCAGTAGTCCGAGTGGCGCTGGGTACCACCCCCAAGTGCAGCAAACAGAAACACCTGAACATAAATACCCCAGGAGGCTAAAGTAGCCCCGCCAGTAGCGTAGTGGTTATCGCACCTGACCGGTATTCTGGAGGTCGTGGTTTCGGATCTCTCCGGGCGGGCATTTTTTCTCCACTTTCTTATTTTCCAAATTTTTATCTCGAGCTACTACATCCTCCCCTTTGCTTTCCGAGGTCTTCTTGATTTCCAAGTCTTTTTTCTGTCTTATTTTCAATGAGCCCCTCATTTCCTATTCGGATTCGCTACATGCATAGCGAGGGCCTCTGTTCTGGGAGTCTTGGTGCCATAGGGAGCTTAAGAGGCTTCAACGCTGGTCGACCACTCTCGACATGTAGTAGACGCTCGAGTCACGGCCCGGGGGTTAAAAAGAAGGTCCCCTTCACCCCGAGTAGTCCGAGTGGCGCTGGCTACCAGCCCCAAGCGCAGGGAACACAAACACCTCAACAGAAATACCCCAGAAAGTGGAGGCGAAAGTTGCCCCGCCGGTAGCGTAGTGGTTATCGCACCAGACTGGTATTCTGGAGGTCGTGGGTTCGGATCCCTCCTGGGGCTGTTTTTTTCTTCACTTTCTTATTTTCCAAATTCTTTATCTTGAGCTACTACATCCTCCCCTTTGCTTTCCGAGGTCTTCTTGATTGCCAATTCTTATTTCTGTCTTATTTTAAACGAGCCCCTCATTTCCTATTCGGATTCGCTACATGCACAGCGAGGGCCTCTGTTCTGGCAGTCTTGGTGCCGTAGGGAGATTAAGAGGGTTAAACGCTGCTTGACCGTTCTCGACGTATCGTAGACGCTCGAGTCACAGCCCGGCGGTTAAAAAGAAGGTCCCCTTCACCCCGAGTAGTCCGAGTGGCGCTGGCTACCACCCCCAAGCACAGGAAACAAAAACACCTGAACATAAATACCTCAGAAAGTGGAGGCTAAAGTAACCATGCCGGTAGCATAGTGGTTGTCGCACCAGACCGGTATTCTGTAGGTCGTGGGTTCAGATCCCACCTGGCGGGCATTTTTTCTCCACTTTCCTTTTTTCCAAATTCTTTATCTTGAGGTACTACATCCTCCCCTTTGCTTTACGAGGTCTTCTTGACTGGCAATTCTTATTTCTGTCTTATTTTCAACGAGCCCCTCATTTACTATTCTGATTCGCTACTTGAGGAGCGAGGGCCTCTGTTCTGGCAGTCTTGGTGCCATAGGAAGCTTAAGAGGGTTCAACGCTGGTCGACCACTCTCGACATATTGTAGACGCTCGAGTCACGGCCCGGGGGAAAAAAACAAGGTCCCCTTCATACCGAATAGTCCGAGTGGCGCTGGCTACCAGCCCCAAGCGCAGGAAACACAAAAGACCTCAACATAAATACCCCAGAAATTGGAGGCTAAAGTAGCCCCGCTGGTAGTGTAGTGGTTATCACACCAGACCAGTATTCTGAAGGTCGTGGGTTCGGATCCCACCTGGCGGGCATTTTTTCTCAGCTTTCCTATTTTCCAAATTCTTTATCTTCATCTACAACATCCTCTCCTTAGCTTTCCGAGGTATTCTTTACTGCAAATTCTTATTTCTGTCTTATTTTCAACGAGCCCCTCAATTCATATCTGATTCGCTACATGCATAGCGAGGGCCTCTGTTCTGGCAGTCTTGGTGCCATAGGGAGCTTAAGAGGGTTCAACGCTGGTCCACCACTCTTGACATGTCGTAGACGCTCGAGTCACGGCCCGGGGGTCAAAAGAAGGTCCCCTTCACCCCGAGTAGTCCGAGCGGCGCTGGCTAACACCCCCAAGCGCAGGAAACAGAAACACCTGAACATAAATACCTCAGAAAGTGGAGGATAAAGTAACTATGCCGGTAGCGTAGTGGTTATCGCACCAGACCGGTATTCTGGGGGTCGTGGGTTAGTATCCCACCTGGCGGGCATTTTTTCTCAGCTTTCTTATTTTCCAAATTCTTTATCTTCAGCTACTACATCCTCCCCTTTGCTTTCCGAGGTATTCTTGACTGCCAATTCTTATTTCTGTCTTATTTTCAACTAGCCCCTCATTTCCTATTCTGATTCGCTACATGCATAACGAGGGCCTCGGTTCTGGAGTCTTGGTGCCATAGGGAGCTGAAGAGGATTGAACGCTGGTTTGCCACTCTCGACATGTCGTAGACGCTCGAGTCACGGCCCGGCGGTAAAAAAGAAGGTCCCCTTCACCCCGAGTAGTCCGAATGGCGCTGGCTACCATCCCAAGCGAAGGACACAAAAACACCTGAACATAAATACCTCAGAATGTGGAGGCTAAAGGTACCATGCCGGTAGCGTAGTGGTTATCGCACCAGACCGGTATTCTGGAGGTCGTGGGTTCAGATCCCACCTGGCGGGCATTTTTTCTCCACTTTCTTATTTTCCAAATTCTTTATCTTCAGCTACTACATCCTCCCCTTTGCTTTCCGAGGTATTCTTGACTGCCAATTCTTATTTCTGTCTTATTTTCAACTAGCCTCTCATTTCCTATTCTGATTCGCTACATGCATAGCGAGGGCCTCTGTTCTGGCAGTCTTGGTGCCATAGGGAGCTTAAGAGGGTTCAACGCTGGTCGACCACTCTCGACATGTCGTAGACGGTCGAGTTTCGGCCCGTAGGTTGAAAACAAGGTCCCCTTCACCCCGAGTAGTCCGAGTGGCGCTGGCTACCACCCCCAAGCGCAGGAAACAAAAACACCTGAACATAAATACCACAGAAAGTGGAGGCGAAAGTAGCCCCGCTGGTAGCGTAGTGGTTATCGCACCAGACTGGTATTCTGGACGTCGTGATTCGGATCCCTCGTGGCGGCTATTTTTTTCTCCACTTTCTTATTTTCCAAATTCTTTATCTTGAGCTACTACATCCTCCCCTTTGCTTTCCAAGGTCTTCTTGATTGCCAATTCTTTTTTCTGTCTTATTTTCAACGAGCCCCTCATTTCCTAATCGGATTCGCTACATGAATAGCGAGGGCCTCAGTTCTGGCAGTCTTGGTTCCATAGGGAGCTTAAGAGGGTTCAACGCTGGTTGACCACTATCGACATGTTGTAGACGCTCGAGTCACGGCCCGAGGGTTCAAAAGAAGGTCCCCTTCACCCCGAGTAGTCCGAGTGGCGCTGGCTACCAGCCCCAAGCGCAGGAAACAAAACACCTGAACATAAATACCCCAGAAAGTGGAGGCGAAAGTTGCCCCGCCGGAAGCGCAGTGGTATCGCACCAGACTGGTATTCTGGAGGTCGTGGTTTGGATCCCTCCTGGCGGCTATTTTTTTCTCCACTTTCTTATTTTCCAAATTCTTTATCTTGAGCTACTACATCCTCCCCTTTGCTTTACGAGGTCTTCTTGACTGGCAATTCTTATTTCTGTCTTATTTTCATCGAGCCCCTGATTTCCTATTCTGATTCGCTACTTGCAGAGCGAGGGCCTCTGTTCTGGCAGTCAGGTGCCATAGGAAGCTTAAGAGGGTTCAACGCTGGTCGACCACTCTCGACATGTCGTAGATGCTCGAGTCACGGCCCGGGGGTTAAAAAGAAGGTCCCTTCACCCCGAGTAGTCCGAGTGGCGCTGGCTACCAGCCCCAAGCGCAGGAAACAAAAACACCTGAACGTAAATAACCCAGAAAGTGGAGGCGAAAGTAGCCCCGCCAGTAGCGTAGTGGTTATCGCACCAGACTGGTATTCTGGAGGTCGTGGGTTCAGATCCCACCTGGCGGGTATTTTTTCTTCACTTTCTTATTTTGCAAATTCTTTATCTTGAGCTACTACATCCTCCCCTTTGCTTTCCTAGGTCTGCTTGACTGACAATTCTTTTTTGTGTCTTATTTTCAACGAGCCCCTCATTTCCTATTCGGATTCGCTACACGCATAGCGAGGGCCTCTGTTCTGGCAGTCTTCGTGCCATAGGGATCTGAAGAGGGTTGAACGCTGGTTGGCCACTCTCGACATGTCGTAGACGCTCGAGTCACGGCCCGGAGGTTAAAAAGAAGGTCCCCTTCACCCCGAGTAGTCCGAGTGGCGCTGGCTACCAGCCCCAAGCGCAGGGAACAAAAACACCTGAACATAAATACCCCAGAAAGTGGCGGCGAAAGTAGCCCCGCCGGTAGCGTAGTGGTTATCGCACCAGACCGGTATTCTGGAGGTCGTGGGTTCAGATCCCACCTGGCGGGCATTTTTTCTCCACTTTCTTATTTTCCAAATTCTTTATTTTCAGCTACTACATCCTCCCCTTTGCTTTCCGAGGTCTTCTTGATTGCCAATTCTTTTTTCTGTCTTATTTTCAACGAGCCCCTCATTTCCTAATCGGATTCGCTACATGAATAGCGAGGGCCTCAGTTCTGGCAGTCTTGGTGCCATAGGGAGCTTAAGAGGGTTCAACGCTGGTTGACCACTCTCGACATGTCGTAGACGCTCGAGTCACGGCCCGGGGGTTAAAAAGAAGGTCCCCTTCACCACGAGTAGTCCGAGTGGCGCTGGCTACCAGCCCCAAGCGCAGGAAACAAAAACACCCGAACATAAATACCCCAGAAAGTGGAGGCTAAAGTAGCCCCGCTGGTAGTATAGTGGTTATCACACCAGACCAGTATTCTGAAGGTCGTGGGTTCGGATCCCACCTGGCGAGCATTTTTTCTCAGCTTTCCTATTTTCCAAATTCTTTATCTTCATCTACAACATCCTCCCCTTTGCTTTCCGAGGTATTCTTGACTGCAAATTCTTATTTTTGTCTCATTTTCAACGAGCCCCTCAATTCATATCTGATTTGCTACATGCATAGCGAGGGCCTCAGTTCTGGCAGTCTTGGTGCCATAGGGAGCTTAAGAGGGTTCAACGCTGGTCGACCACTCTCGACATATCGTAGACGCTCGAGTCACGGCCCGGGGGTTGAAAAGAAGGTCCCCTTCACCGCGAGTAGTCCGAGTGGCGCTGGCTACCACCCCCAAGCGCAGGAAACAAAAACACCTGAACATAAATACCACAGAAAGTGGAGGCGAAAGTAGCCCCGCCGGTAGCGTAGTGGTTATCGCACCAGACTGGTATTCTGGAGGTCGTGGGTTCGGATCCCTCCTGGCGGCTATTTTTTTCTCCACTTTCTTATTTTCCAACTTCTTTATCTTGAGCTACTACATCCTCCCCTTTGCTTTCCGAGGTCTTCTTGATTGCCAATTCTTTTTTCTGTCTTATTTTCAACGAGCCCCTCATTTCCTATTCGGATTCGCTACATGCACAGTGAGGGCCTCTGTTCTGGCAGTCTTGGTGCCCTAGGGAGCTTAAGAGGGTTCAACGCTGGTTGACCACTCTCGACATGTCGTAGACGCTCGGGTCACGGCCTGGGGGTTAAAAAGAAGGTCCCCTTCACACTGAGTAGTCCGAGTGGCGCTGGCTACCACCCCCAAGTGCAGGAAACAATAACACCTGAACATAAATACCCCAGAAAGTGGAGGCTAAAGTACCCCGCCGGTAGCGTAGTGGTTATCCAACCAGACTGCTATTCTGGAGGTCGTGGGCTCGAATCCCACCTGGCGGGGATTTTTTCTCAGCCTTCATTTTTTTCCAAATTCTTTATCTTCAGCTACTACATCCTCCCCTTTGCTTTGCGAGGTCTTCTTGACTGCCAATTCTTATTTCTGTCTTATTTTCAAGGAGCCCCTCAATTCATATCTGATTCGCTACATGCATAGCGATGGCCTCTTTTCTGGCAGTCTTGGTGCCATTGGGAGCTTAAGAGGGTTTAACGCTGGTTGACTACTCTCGACATGTCGTCGACGCTCGAGTCACGGCCTGGGGAGGAAAGAAGGTCCCCTTCACCCTGAGTAGTCCGAGTGGCGCTGGCTACCACCCCCAAGTGCAGGAAACCATAACACCTGAACATAAATACCCCAGAAAGTGGAGGCGAAAGTAGCCCCGCCGGTAGCGTAGTGGTTATCGCACCAGACTGGTATTCTGGAGGTCGTGGGTTGAGATCTCACCTGGCGGGTATTTTTTCTCCACTTTCCTATTTTGCAAATTCTTTATCTTGAGCTACTGCATCCTCCCCTTTGCTTTCCAAGGTCTTCTTGACTGCCAATTCTTTTTTCGGTCTTATTTTCAACTAGCCCCTTATTCCCTATTCTGATTCGCTACATGCATAGCAAGGGCCTCTGTTCGGGCAGTCTTGGTGCCATAGGGAGCCTAAGAGGGTTCAACACTGGTCGACCACTCTCGACATGTCGTAGACGCTCGAGTCACGGCCCGGGGGTTAAAAAGAAGGTCCCCTTCACCCCGCGTAGTCCGAGTGGCGCTGGCTACCACCCCCAAGCGCAGGAAACAAAAACACCTGAACATAAATACCACAGAAAGTGGAGGCGAAAGTAGCCCCGCCGGTAGCGTAGTGGTTATCGCACCAGACCGGTATTCTGGGGGTCGTGGGTTCGTATCCCACCTGGCGGGCATTTTTTCTCAGCTTTCTTATTTTCCAAATTCTTTATCTTCAGCTACTACATCCTCCCCTTTGCTTTCCGAGGTATTCTTGACTGCAAATTTTTATTTCTGTCTCTTTTTCAACGAGCCCCTCAATTCATATCTGATTTGCTACATGCATAGCGAGGGCCTCTGTTCTGGCAGTCTTGGTGCCATAGGGAGATTAAGAGGGTTCAACGCTGGTCGACCACTCTCGACATGTCATCGACGCTCGAGGCACGGCCTGGGGGTTAAAAAGAAGGTCCCCTTCACCCTGAGTAGTCCGAGTGGCGCTGGCTACCACCCCCAAGTGTAGGAAACCATAACACCTGAACATATATACCCCAGAAAGTTAAGGCTAAAGTAGCCCCGCCAGTAGCGTAGTGGTTGTCGCACCAGGCCGGTATTCTGAAGATCGTGGTTTCGGATCCCACCTGGCGGGCATTTTTTCTCCACTTTCTTATTTTCCAAATTCTTTATCTCGAGCTACTACATCTTCTCCTTTGCTTTCCGAGCTCTTCTTGATTGCCTATTCTTATTTCTGTCTTATTTTCAACGAGCACCTCATTTCCTATTCGGATTCGCTACACGCATAGCGAGGGCCTCTGTTCTGGCAGTCTTGGTGCCATAGGGAGCTGAAGAGGGTTGAACGCTGGTTGGCCACTCTCGACATGTCGTAGACGCTCGAGTCACGGCCCGGCGGTTAAAAAGAAGGTCCCCTTCACCCCCAGTAGTCCGAGTGGCGCTGGCTACCACCCCCAAGCGCAGGAAACAAAAACACCTGAACATAAATACCCCAGAAAGTGGAGGCGAAAGTTGCCCCACCGGTAGCGTAGTGGTTATCGCACCAGACTGGTATTCTGGAGGTCGTGGGCTCGGATCCC
Organism: Haemaphysalis longicornis; assembly: GCF_048455015.1. Classification (NCBI taxonomy): domain Eukaryota; kingdom Metazoa; phylum Arthropoda; class Arachnida; order Ixodida; family Ixodidae; genus Haemaphysalis; species Haemaphysalis longicornis. Next base: position 210,185,500 of record NW_027526361.1, on the reverse strand, counting down.
ACCTGGCGGGCATTTTTTCTCAGCCTTCATTTTTTTCCAAATTCTTTATCTTCAGCTACTACATCCTCCCCTTTGCTTTGCGAGGTCTTCTTGACTGCCAATTCTTATTTCTGTCTTATTTTCAAAGAGCCCCTCAATTCATATCTGATTCGCTACATGCATAGCGATGGCCTCTTTTCTGGCAGTCTTGGTGCCATTGGGAGCTTAAGAGGGTTTAACGCTGGTTGACTACTCTGGACATGTCGTCGACGCTCGAGTCACGGCCTGGGGAGGAAAGAAGGTCCCCTTCACCCTGAGTAGTCCGAGTGGCGCTGGCTACCACCCCCAAGTGCAGGAAACCATAACACCTGAACATAAATACCCCAGAAAGTGGAGGCGAAAGTAGCCCCGCCGGTAGCGTAGTGGTTATCGCACCAGACTGGTATTCTGGAGGTCGTGGGTTGAGATCTCACCTGGCGGGTATTTTTTCTCCACTTTCCTATTTTGCAAATTCTTTATCTTGAGCTACTGCATCCTCCCCTTTGCTTTCCAAGGTCTTCTTGACTGCCAATTCTTTTTTCGGTCTTATTTTCAACTAGCCCCTTATTCCCTATTCTGATTCGCTACATGCATAGCAAGGGCCTCTGTTCTGGCAGTCTTGGTGCCATAGGGAGCCTAAGAGGGTTCAACACTGGTCGACCACTCTCGACATGTCGTAGACGCTCGAGTCACGGCCCGGGGGTTAAAAAGAAGGTCCCCTTTACCCCGCGTAGTCCGAGTGGCGCTGGCTACCACCCCCAAGCGCAGGAAACAAAAACACCTGAACATAAATACCACAGAAAGTGGAGGCGAAAGTAGCCCCGCCGGTAGCGTAGTGGTTATCGCACCAGACCGGTATTCTGGGGGTCGTGGGTTCGTATCCCACCTGGCGGGCATTTTTTCTCAGCTTTCTTATTTTGCAAATTCTTTATCTTCAGCTACTACATCCTCCCCTTTGCTTTCCGAGGTATTCTTGACTGCCAATTTTTATTTCTGTCTTATTTTCAACTAGCCCATCATTTCCTATTCTGATTCGCTACATGCATAACGAGGGCCTCGGTTCTGGAGTCTTGGTGCCATAGGGAGCTTAAGTGGTTTCAACGCTGGTCGACCACTCTCGAAATGTCGTAGACGCTCGAGTCACGGCCCGGGGGTTAAAAAGAAGGTCCCCTTCACCCCGAGTAGTCCGAGTGGCGCTGGCTACCAGCCCCAAGCCAGGAAACAAAAACACCTGAACGTAAATAACCCAGAAAGTGGAGGCGAAAGTAGCCCCGCCAGTAGCGTAGTGGTTATCGCACCAGACTGGTATTCTGGAGGTCGTGGGTTCAGATCCCACCTGGTGGGTATTTTTTCTCCACTTTCTTATTTTGCAAATTCTTTATCTTGAGCTACTACATCCTCCCCTTTGCTTTCCTAGGTCTTCTTGACTGCCAATTCTTTTTTCTGTCTTATTTTCAACTAGCCCCTTATTTCCTATTCTGATTCGCAACATGCATAGCAAGGGCCTCTGTTCCGGCAGTCTTGGTGCCATAGGGAGCTTAAGAGGGTTCAACACTGGTCGACCACTCTCGACATGTCGTAGACGCTCGAGTAACGGCCCGGGGGTTAAAAAGAAGGTCCCCTTCACCCCGAGTAGTCCGAGTGGCGCTGGGTACCACCCCCAAGTGGAGCAAACCAAAACAAGTGAACATAAATACCCCAGGAGGCTAAAGTAGCCCCGCCGGTAGCGTAGTGGTTATCGCACCTGACCGGTATTCTGGAGGTCGTGGTTTCGGATCTCTCCGGGCGGCCATTTTTTTCTCCACTTTCTTATTTTCCAAATTCTTTATCTCGAGCTACTACATTTTCCCCTTTGCTTTCCGAGGTCTTCTTGACTGCAAATTCTTATTTCTGTCTTATTTTCAATGAGCCCCTCATTTCCTATTCGGATTCGCTACATGCATAGCGAGGGCCTCTTCTGGGAGTCTTGGTGCCATAGGGAGCTTATGAGGGTTCAACGCTGGTCGACCACTCTCGACATGTCGTAGACGCTCGAGTCACGGCCCGGGGGTTAAAAAGAAGGTCGCCTTCACCCCGAGTAGTCCGAGTGGCGCTGGCTACCAGCCCCAAGCGCCGGGAACAAAAACACCTGAACATAAATACCCCAGAAAGTGGAGGCGAAAGTAGCCCCGCCGGTAGCGTAGTGGTTATCGCACCAGACCGGTATTCTGGAGGTCGTGGGTTCAGATCCCACCTGGCGGGCATTTTTTCTCCAATTTCTTATTTTCCAAATTCTTTATCTTCAACTACTACATCCTCCCCTTTGCTTTCCGAGGTATTCTTGACTGCCAATTCTAATTTCTTTCTTATTTTCATCTAGCCCCTAATTTCCTCTTCTGATTCGCTACATGCATAGCGTGGGCCTCTGTTCTGGCAGTCTTGGTGCCATAGGGTGCTTAAGAGGGTTCAACGCTGGTCGACCACTCTCGAAATGACGTAGACGCTCGAGTCACGCCCCGGGGGTTGAAAACAAGGTCCCCTTCACCCCGAGTAGTCTGAGTGGCGCTGACTACAACCTCCAAGCGCAGGAAACAAAAACACCCAAACACAAATACCCCAGAAAGTGGAGGCGAAAGTTGCCCCTCCGGTAGCGTAGTAGTTATCGCACCATTCTTGTATTCTGGAGGTCGTGGGTTCGGATCCCTCCCGGCGGCTTTTTTTTCTCCACTTTCTTATCTTCTAAATTCTTTATCTTGAGCTACTTCATCCTCCCCTTTGCTTTACGAGGTCTTCTTGATTGCCAATTCTTATTTCTGTCTTATTTTAAACGAGCCCCTCATTTCCTAATCGGATTCGCTACATACAAAGCGAGGGCCTCTGTTCTGGCAGTCTTGGTGCCATAGGGAGATTAAGAGGGTTCAACGCTGCTTGACCACTCTCGACATATCGTAGACGCTCGAGTCACAGCCCGGCGGTTAAAAAGAAGGTCCCCTTCACCCCGAGTAGTCCGAGTGGCGCTGGCTACCACCCCCAAGCACAGGAAACAAAAACACCTGAACATAAATACCTCAGAAAGTGGAGGCTAAAGTAACCATGCCGGTAGCATAGTGGTTATCGCACCAGACTGGTATTCTGGAGGTCGTGGGTTCAGATCCCACCTGGCGGGCATTTTTTCTCCACTTTCCTATTTTCCAAATTCTTTATCTTGAGCTACTAAATCCTCCCCTTTGCTTTACGAGGTCTTCTTGACTGGCAATTCTTATTTCGGTCTTATTTTCAACGAGCCCCTCATTTCCTATTCTGATTCGTTACTTGAGGAGCGAGGGCCACTGTTCTGGCAGTCTTGGTGCCATAGGAAGCTTAAGAGGGTTCAACGCTGGTCGACCACCATCGACATATTGTAGACGCTCGAGTCACGGCCCGGGGGATAAAAGGAAGGTCCCCTTCATACCGAGTAGTCCGAGTGGCGCTGGCTACCAGCCCCAAGCGCAGGAAACACAAAAGACCTGAACATAAATACTCCAGAAATTGGAGGCTAAAGTAGCCCCGCTGGTAGTGTAGTGGTTATCACACCAGACCAGTATTCTGAAGGTCGTGGGTTCGGATCCCACCTGGCGGGCATTTTTTCTCAGCTTTCCTATTTTCCAAATTCTTTATCTTCATCTACAACATCCTCCCCTTTGCTTTCCGAGGTATTCTTGACTGCAAATTCTTATTTCTGTCTCATTTTCAACGAGCCCCTCAATTCATATCTGATTCGCTACATGCATAGCGAGGGCCTCTGTTCTGGCAGTCTTGGTGCCATAGGGAGCTTAAGAGGGTTCAACGCTGGTCGACCACTCTCGACATGTCGTAGACGCTCGAGTCACGGCCCGGGGTTTGAAAAGAAGGTCCTCTTCACCGCGAGTAGTCCGAGTGGCGCTGGCTACCACCCCCAAGCGCAAGAAACAAAAACACCTGAACATAAATACCACAGAAAGTGGAGGCGAAAGTAGCCCCGCCGGTAGTGTAGTGGTTATCGCACCAGACTGGTATTCTGGAGGTCGTGGGTTCGGATCCCTCGTGGCGGCTATTTTTTTCTCCACTTTATTTTTCCAAATTCTTCATCTTGAGCTACTACATCCTCCCCTTTGCTTTCCGAGGTCTTCTTGATTGCCAATTCTTTTTTCTGTCTTATTTTCAACGAGCCCCTCATTTCCTTTCGGATTCACTACATGCATAACGAGGGCCTCGGTTCTGGAGTCTTGGTGCCATAGGACGCTTAAGAGGGTTCAACGCTGGTCGACCACTCTCGACATGTCATCGACGCTCGAGGCACGGCCTGGGGGTTAAAAAGAAGGTCCCCTTCACCCTGAGTAGTCCGAGTGGCGCTGGCTACCACCCCGTAGGAAACCATAACACCTGAACATATATACCCCAGAAAGTTAAGGCTAAAGTAGCCCCGCCAGTAGCGTAGTGGTTATCGCACCAGGCCGGTATTCTGGAGATCGTGGTTTCGGATCCCACCTGGCGGGCATTTTTTCTCCACTTTCTTATTTTCCAAATTCGTTATCTCGAGCTACATCTTCCCCTTTGCTTTCCGAGCTCTTCTTGATTGCCAATTCTTATTTCTGTCTTATTTTCAACGAGCACCTCATTTCCTATTCGGATTCGCTACACGCATAGCGAGGGCCTCTGTTCTGGCAGTCTTGGTGCCATAGGGAGCTGAAGAGGGTTGAACGCTGGTTGGCCACTCTCGACATGTCGTAGACGCTCGAGTCACGGCCCGGGGGTTAAAAAGAAGGTCCCCTTCACCCCGAGTAGTCCGAGTGGCGCTGGCTACCAGCCCCAAGCCAGGAAACAAAAACACCTGAACGTAAATAACCCAGAAAGTGGAGGCGAAAGTAGCCCCGCTGGTAGTGTAGTGGTTATCACACCAGACCAGTATTCTGAAGGTCGTGGGTTCGGATCCCACCTGGCGGGCATTTTTTCTCAGCTTTCCTATTTTCCAAATTCTTTATCTTCATCTACAACATCCTCCCCTTTGCTTTCCGAGGTATTCTTGACTGCAAATTCTTATTTCTGTCTCATTTTCAACGAGCCCCTCAATTCATATCTGATTCGCTACATGCATAGCGAGGGCCTCTGTTCTGGCAGTCTTGGTGCCATAGGGAGCTTAAGAGGGTTCAACGCTGGTCGACCACTCTCGACATGTCATCGACGCTCGAGGCACGGCCTGGGGGTTAAAAAGAAGGTCCCCTTCACCCCGAGTAGTCCGAGTGGCGCTGGCTACCACCCCCAAGCACAGGAAACAAAAACACCTGAACATAAATACCTCAGAAAGTGGAGGCTAAAGTAACCATGCCGGTAGCATAGTGGTTATCGCACCAGACTGGTATTCTGGAGGTCGTGGGTTCAGATCCCACCTGGCGGGCATTTTTTCTCCACTCTCCTATTTTCCAAATTCTTTATCTTGAGCTACTAAATCCTCCCCTTTGCTTTACGAGGTCTTCTTGACTGGCAATTCTTATTTCTGTCTTATTTTCAATGAGCCCCTCATTTCCTATTCTGATTCGCTACTTGAGGAGCGAGGGCCACTGTTCTGGCAGTCTTGGTGCCATAGGAAGCTTAAGAGGGTTCAACGCTGTTCGACCACCATCGACATATTGTAGACGCTCGAGTCACGGCCCAGGGGATAAAAAGAAGGTCCCCTTCATACCGAGTAGTCCGAGTGGCGCTGGCTACCAGCCCCAAGCGCAGGAAACACAAAAGACCTGAACATAAATACCCCAGAAATCGGAGGCTAAAGTAGCCCCGCTGGTAGTGTAGTGGTTATCACACCAGACCAGTATTCTGAAGGTCGTGGGTTCGGATCCCACCTGGCGGGCATTTTTTCTCAGCTTTCCTATTTTCCAAATTCTTTATCTTCATCTACAACATCCTCCCCTTTGCTTTCCGAGGTATTCTTGACTGCAAATTCTTATTTCTGTCTCATTTTCAACGAGCCCCTCAATTCATATCTGATTCGCTACATGCATAGCGAGGGCCTCTGTTCTGGCAGTCTTGGTGCCATAGGGAGCTTAAGAGGGTTCAACGCTGGTCGACCACTCTCGACATGTCGTAGACGCTCGAGTCACGGCCCGGGGGTTGAAAAGAAGGTCCCCTTCACCGCGAGTAGTCCGAGTGGCGCTGGCTACCACCCCCAAGCGCAGGAAACAAAAACACCTGAACATAAATACCACAGAAAGTGGAGGCGAAAGTAGCCCCGCCGGTAGTGTAGTGGTTATCGCACCAGACTGGTATTCTGGAGGTCGTGGGTTCGGATCCCTCCTGGCGGCTATTTTTTTCTCCACTTTATTTTTCCAAATTCATTATCTTGAGCTACTACATCCTCCCCTTTGCTTTCCGAGGTCTTCTTGATTGCCAATTCTTTTTTCTGTCTTATTTTCAACGAGCCCCTCATTTCCTTTCGGATTCACTACATGCATAACGAGGGCCTCGGTTCTGGAGTCTTGGTGCCATAGGAAGCTTAAGAGGGTTCAACGCTGGTCGACCACTCTCGACATGTCATCGACGCTCGAGGCACGGCCTGGGGGTTAAAAAGAAGGTCCCCTTCACCCTGATTAGTCCGAGTGGCGCTGGCTACCACCCCCAAGTGTAGGAAACCATAACACCTGAACATATATACCCCAGAAAGTTAAGGCTAAAGTAGCCCCGCCAGTAGCGTAGTGGTTATCGCACCAGGCCGGTATTCTGGAGGTCGTTGTTCGGATCCCTCCTGGCGGCTATTTTTTTCTCCACTTTCTTATTTTCCAAATTCTTTATCTCGAGCTACTACATCTTCCCCTTTGCTTTCCGAGCTCTTCTTGATTGCCAATTCTTATTTCTGTCTTATTTTCAACGAGAGCCTCATTTCCTATTCGGATTCGCTACACGCATAGCGAGGGCCTCTGTTCTGGCAGTCTTGGTGCCATAGGGAGCTGAAGAGGGTTGAACGCTGGTTGGCCACTCTCGACATGTCGTAGACGCTCGAGTCACGGCCCGGGGGTTAAAAAGAAGGTCCCCTTCACCCCGAGTAGTCCGAGTGGCGCTGGCTACCAGCCCCAAGCCAGGAAACAAAAACACCTGAACGTAAATAACCCAGAAAGTGGAGGCGAAAGTAGCCCCGCTGGTAGTGTAGTGGTTATCACACCAGACCAGTATTCTGAAGGTCGTGGGTTCGGATCCCACCTGGCGGGCATTTTTTCTCAGCTTTCCTATTTTCCAAATTCTTTATCTTCATCTACAACATCCTCCCCTTTGCTTTCCGAGGTATTCTTGACTGCAAATTCTTATTTCTGTCTCATTTTCAACGAGCCCCTCAATTCATATCTGATTCGCTACATGCATAGCGAGGGCCTCTGTTCTGGCAGTCTTGGTGCCATAGGGAGCTTAAGAGGGTTCAACGCTGGTCGACCACTCTCGACATGTCATCGACGCTCGAGGCACGGCCTGGGGGTTAAAAAGAAGGTCCCCTTCACCCCGAGTAGTCCGAGTGGCGCTGGCTACCACCCCCAAGCACAGGAAACAAAAACACCTGAACATAAATACCTCAGAAAGTGGAGGCTAAAGTAACCATGCCGGTAGCATAGTGGTTATCGCACCAGACTGGTATTCTGGAGGTCGTGGGTTCAGATCCCACCTGGCGGGCATTTTTTCTCCACTTTCCTATTTTCCAAATTCTTTATCTTGAGCTACTAAATCCTCCCCTTTGCTTTACGAGGTCTTCTTGACTGGCAATTCTTATTTCTGTCTTATTTTCAATGAGCCCCTCATTTCCTATTCTGATTCGCTACTTGAGGAGCGAGGGCCACTGTTCTGGCAGTCTTGGTGCCATAGGAAGCTTAAGAGGGTTCAACGCTGGTCGACCACCATCGACATATTGTAGACGCTCGAGTCACGGCCCAGGGGATAAAAAGAAGGTCCCCTTCATACCGAGTAGTCCGAGTGGCGCTGGCTACCAGCCCCAAGCGCAGGAAACACAAAAGACCTGAACATAAATACCCCAGAAATTGGAGGCTAAAGTAGCCCCGCTAGTAGTGTAGTGGTTATCACACCAGACCAGTATTCTGAAGGTCGTGGGTTCGGATCCCACCTGGCGGGCATTTTTTCTCAGCTTTCCTATTTTCCAAATTCTTTATCTTCATCTACAACATCCTCCCCTTTGCTTTCCGAGGTATTCTTGACTGCAAATTCTTATTTCTGTCTCATTTTCAACGAGCCCCTCAATTCATATCTGATTCGCTACATGCATAGCGAGGGCCTCTGTTCTGGCAGTCTTGGTGCCATAGGGAGCTTAAGAGGGTTCAACGCTGGTCGACCACTCTCGACATGTCGTAGACGCTCGAGTCACGGCCCGGGGGTTGAAAAGAAGGTCCCCTTCACCGCGAGTAGTCCGAGTGGCGCTGGCTACCACACCCAAGCGCAGGAAACAAAAACACCTGAACATAAATACCACAGAAAGTGGAGGCGAAAGTAGCCCCGCCGGTAGTGTAGTGGTTATCGCACCACACTGGTATTCTGGAGGTCGTGGGTTCGGATCCCTAGTGGCGGCTATTTTTTTCTCCACTTTATTTTTCCAAATTCTTTCTCTTGAGCTACTACAGCCTCCCCTTTGCTTTCCGAGGTCTTCTTGATTGCCAATTCTTATTTCTGTCTTATTTCCAACTAGCCCATCATTTCCTATTCTGATTCGCTACATGCATAACGAGGGCCTCGGTTCTGGAGTCTTGGTGCCATAGGGAGCTTAAGTGGGTTCAACGCTGGTCGACCACTCTCTACATGTCGTAGACGCTCGAGTAACGGCCCGGGGGTTAAAAAGAAGGTCCCCTTCACCCCGAGTAGTCCGAGTGGCGCTGGCTACCAGCCACAAGCGCAGGAAACAAAAACACCTGAACATAAATACCCCAGAAAGTGGAGGCGAAAGTTGCCCCGCCGGTAGCGCAGTGGTTATCGCACCAGACTGGTATCCTGGAGGTCGTGGTTCGGATCCCTCCTGGCGGCTATTTTTTTCTCCACTTTCTTATTTTCCAAATTCTTTATCTTGAGCTACTACATCCTCCCCTTTGCTTTACGAGGTCTTCTTGACTGGCAATTCTTATTTCTGTCTTATTTTCAACGAGCCCCAGATTTCCTATTCTGATTCGCTACTTGCAGAGCGAGGGCCTCTGTTCTGGCAGTCAGGTGCCATAGGAAGCTTAAGAGGGTTCAACGCTTGTCGACCACTCTCGACATGTCGTAGACGCTCGAGTCACGGCCCGGGGGTTAAAAAGAAGGTCCCCTTCACCCCGAGTAGTCCGAGTGGCGCTGGCTACCGGCCCCAAGCGCAGGAAACAAAAACACCTGAACGTAAATAACCCAGAAAGTGGAGGCGAAAGTAGCCCCGCCAGTAGCGTAGTTGTTATCGCACCAGACTGGTATTCTGGAGGTCGTGGTTTCGGATCTCTCCGGGCGGCCATTTTTTCTCCACTTTCTTATTTTGCAAATTCTTTATCTCGAGCTACTACATCCTCCCCTTTGCTTTCCGAGGTCTTCTTGATTGCCAATTCTTATTTCTGTCTTATTTTCAATGAGCCCCTCATTTCCTTTTCGGATTCGCTACATGCATAGCGAGGGCCTCTGTTCTGGGAGTCTTGGTGCCATAGGGAGCTTAAGAGGGTTCAACGCTGGTCGACCACTCTCGACATGTCGTAGACGCTCGAGTCACGGCCCGGGGTTAAAAAGAAGGTCCCCTTCACCCCGAGTAGTCCGAGTGGCTCTGGCTACCAGCCCCAAGCGCAGGGAACAAAAACACCTGAACATAAATACCCCAGAAAGTGGAGGCGAAAGTAGCCCCGCCGGTAGCGTAGTGGTTATCGCACCAGACCGGTATTCTGGAGGTCGTGGGTTCAGATCCCACCTGGCGGGCATTTTTTCTCCACTTTCTTATTTTCCAAATTCTTTATCTCGAGCTACTACATCTTTCCCTTTGATTTCCGAGCTCTTCTTGATTGCCAATTCTTATTTCTGTCTTATTTTCAACGAGCCCCTCATTTCCTATTCGGATTCGCTACACGCATAGCGAGGGCCTCTGTTCTGGCAGTCTTGGTGCCATAGGGAGCTGAAGAGGGTTGAACGCTGGTTAGCCACTCTCGACATGTCGTAGACGCTCGAGTCACGGCCCGGGGGTTGAAAAGAAGGTCCCCTTCACCGCGAGTAGTCCGAATGGCGCTGGCTACCACCCCCAATCGCAGGAAACAAAAACACCTGAACATAAATACCACAGAAAGTGGAGGCGAAAGTAGCCCCGCCGGTAGCGTAGTGGTTATCGCACCAGACTGGTATTCTGGAGGTCGTGCGTTCGGATCCCTCGTGGCGGCTATTTTTTTCTCCACTTTCTTATTTTCCAAATTCTTTATCTTAAGCTACTACATCCTCGCCTTTGCTTTCCGAGGTCTTCTTGATTGCCAATTCTTATTTCTGCCCTATTTTCAACGAGCCCCTCATTTCCTATTCGGATTCGCTACATGCATAGCGAGGGCCTCTGTTCTGGCAGTCTTGGTGCCATAGGGAGCTTAAGAGGGTTCAACGCTGGTGGACCACTCTCGACATGTCGTAGACGCTCAAGTCACGGCCCGGGGGTTGAAAAGAAGGTCCCCATCACCCCGAGTATTTCGAGTGGCGCTGGCTACCACCCCCAAGCGCAGGAAACAAAAACACCTGAACATAAATACCACAGAAAGTGGAGGCGAAAGTAGCCCCGCCGGTAGCGTAGTGGTTATCGCACCAGACCGGTATTCTGGGGGTCGTGGGTTCGTATCCCACCTGGCGGGCATTTTTTCTCAGCTTTCTTATTTTCCACATTCTTTATCTTCAGCTACTACATCCTCCCCTTTGCTTTCCGAGGTATTCTTGACTGCCAATTCTTATTCCTGTCTTATTTCCAACTAGCCCATCATTTCCTATTCTGATTCGCTACATGCATAACGAGGGCCTCGGTTCTGGAGTCTTGGTGCCATAGGGAGCTTAAGTGGGTTCAACGCTGGTCGACCGCTCTCTACATGTCGTAGACGCTCGAGTCACGGCCCGGGGGTTAAAAAGAAGGTCCCCTTCACCCCGAGTAGTCCGAGTGGCGCTGGCTACCAGCCACAAGCGCAGGAAACAAAAACACCTGAACATAAATACCCCAGAAAGTGGAGGCGAAAGTTGCCCCGCCGGTAGCGCAGTGGTTATCGCACCAGACTGGTATCCTGGAGGTCGTGGTTCGGATCCCTCCTGGCGGCTATTTTTTTCTCCACTTTCTTATTTTCCAAATTCTTTATCTTGAGCTACTACATCCTCCCCTTTGCTTTACGAGGTCTTCTTGACTGGCAATTCTTATTTCTGTCTTATTTTCAACGAGCCCCAGATTTCCTATTCTGATTCGCTACTTGCAGAGCGAGGGCCTCTGTTCTGGCAGTCAGGTGCCATAGGAAGCTTAAGAGGGTTCAACGCTGGTCGACCACTCTCGACATATCGTAGACGCTCGAGTCACGGCCCGGGGGTTAAAAAGAAGGTCCCCTTCACCCCGAGTAGTCCGAGTGGCGCTGGCTACCAGCCCCAAGCGCAGGAAACACAAAAGACCTGAACATAAATACCCCAGAAATTGGAGGCTAAAGTAGCCCCGCTGGTAGTGTAGTGGTTATCACACCAGACCAGTATTCTGAAGGTCGTGGGTTCGGATCCCACCTGGCGGGCATTTTTTCTCAGCTTTCCTATTTTCCAAATTCTTTATCTTCATCTACAACATCCTCCCCTTTGCTTTCTGAGGTATTCTTGACTGCAAATTCTTATTTCTGTCTCATTTTCAACGAGCCCCTCAATTCATATCTGATTCGCTACATGCATAGCGAGGGCCTCTGTTCTGGCAGTCTTGGTGCCATAGGGAGCTTAAGAGGGTTCAATGCTGGTCGACCACTCTCGACATGTCGTAGACGCTCGAGTCACGGCCCGGGGGTTGAAAAGAAGGTCCCCTTCACCGCGAGTAGTCCGAATGGCGCTGGCTACCACCCCCAATCGCAGGAAACAAAAACACCTGAACATAAATACCACAGAAAAAGGAGGCGAAAGTAGCCCCGCCGGTAGCGTAGGGGTTATCGCACCAGACTGGTATTCTGGAGGTCGTGGGATCGGATCCCTCGTGGCGGCTATTTTTTTCTCCACTTTCTTATTTTCCAAATTCTTTATCTTGAGCTACTACATCCTCCCCTTTGCTTTCAGAGGTCTTCTTGATTGCCAATTCTTTTTTCTGTCTAATTTTCAACGAGCCCCTCATTTCCTAATCGGATTCGCTACATGAATAGCGAGGGCCTCAGGTCTGGCAGTCTTGGTGCCATAGGGAGCTTAAAAGGGTTCAACGCTGGTTGACCACTCTCAACATGTCGTAGACGCTCGAGTCCCGGCCCGGGGGTTAAAAAGAAGGTGCCCTTCACCCCGAGTAGTCCGAGTGGCGCTGGCTACCAGCCCCAAGCGCAGGAAACAAAAACACCTGAACATAAATACCCCAGAAAGTGGAGGCGAAAGTTGCCCCACCGGTAGCGTAGTGGGTATCGCACCAGACTGGTATTCTGGAGTTCGTGGGTTCGGATCCCTCGTGGTGGCTATTTTTTTCTCCACTTTATTTTTCCAAATTCTTTATCTTGAGCCACTACATCCTCCCCTTTGCTTTCCGAGGTCTTCTTGATTGCCAATTCTTTTTTCTGTCTTATTTTCAACGAGCCCCTCATTTCTTTTCGGATTCACTACATGCATAACGAGGGCCTCGGTTCTGGAGTCTTGGTGCCATAGGAAGCTTAAGAGGGTTCAACGCTGGTCGACCACTCTCGACATGTCATCGACGCTCGAGGCACGGCCGGGGGGTTAAAAAGAAGGTCCCCTTCACCCTGAGTAGTCCGAGTGGCGCTGGCTACCACCCCCAAGTGTAGGAAACCATAACACCTGAACATATATACCCCAGAAAGTTAAGGCTAAAGTAGCCCCGCCAGTAGCGTAGTGGTTATCGCACCAGGCCGGTATTCTGGAGATCGTGGTTTCGGATCCCACCTGGCGGGCATTTTTTCTCCACTTTCTTATTTTCCAAATTCTTTATCTCGAGCTACTACATCTTTCCCTTTGCTTTCCGAGCTCTTCTTGATTGCCAATTCTTATTTCTGTCTTATTTTCAATGAGCCCCTCATTTCCTATTCGGATTCGCTACACGCATAACGAGGGCCTCTGTTCTGGCAGTCTTGGTGCCATAGGGAGCTGAAGAGGGTTGAACGCTGGTTAGCCACTCTCGACATGTCGTAGACGCTCGAGTCACGGCCCGGCGGTTAAAAAGAAGGTCCCCTTCACCCCGAGTAGTCCGAGTGGCGCTGGCTAAAACCCCAAGCGCAGGAAACAAAAACACCTAAACATAAATACCACAGAAAGTGGAGGCGAAAGTAGCCCCGCCGGTAGCGTAGGGGTTATCGCACCAGACTGGTATTCTGGAGGTCGTGGGATCGGATCCCTCGTGGCGGCTATTTTTTTCTCCACTTTCTTATTTTACAAATTCTTTATCTTGAGCTACTACATCCTCCCCTTTGCTTTCAGAGGTCGTCTTGATTGCCAATTCTTTTTTCTGTCTAATTTTCAACGAGCCCCTCATTTCCTAATCGGATTCGCTACATGAATAGCGAGGGCCTCAGGTCTGGCAGTCTTGCTGCCATAGGGAGCTTAAGAGGGTTCAACGCTGGTCGACCACTCTCGACATGTCATCGACGCTCGAGGCACGGCCTGGGGGTTAAAAAGAAGGTCCCCTTCACCCTGAGTAGTCCGAGTGGCGCTGGCTACCACCCCCAAGTGTAGGAAACCATAACACCTGAACATATATACCCCAGGAAGTTAAGGCTAAAGTAGCCCCGCCAGTAGCGTAGTGGTTATCGCACCAGGCCGGTATTCTGGAGATCGTGGTTTCGGATCCCACCTGGCGGGCATTTTTTCTCCACTTTCTTATTTTCCAAATTCTTTATCTCGAGCTACTACATCTTTCCCTTTGCTTTCCGAGCTCTTCTTGATTGCCAATTCTTATTTCTGTCTTATTTTCAACGAGCCCCTCATTTCCTATTCGGATTCGCTACACGCATAGCGAGGGCCTCTGTTCTGGCAGTCTTGGTGCCATAGGGAGCTGAAGAGGGTTGAACGCTGGTTAGCCACTCTCGACATGTCGTAGACGCTCGAGTCACGGCCCGGCGGTTAAAAAGAAGGTCCCCTTCACCCCGAGTAGTCCGAGTGGCGCTGGCTAAAACCCCAAGCGCAGGAAACAAAAACACCTAAACATAAATACCACAGAAAGTGGAGGCGAAAGTAGCCCCGCCGGTAGCGTAGGGGTTATCGCACCAGACTGGTATTCTGGAGGTCGTTGGATCGGATCCCTCGTGGCGGCTATTTTTTTCTCCACTTTCTTATTTTATAAATTCTTTATCTTCATCTACAACATCCTCCCCTTTGCTTTCTGAGGTATTCTTGACTGCAAATTCTTATTTCTGTCTCATTTTCAACGAGCCCCTCAATTCATATCTGATTCGCTACATGCATAGCGAGGGCCTCTGTTCTGGCAGTCTTGGTGCCATAGGGAGCTTAAGAGGGTTCAATGCTGGTCGACCACTCTCGACATGTCGTAGACGCTCGAGTCACGGCCCGGGGGTTGAAAAGAAGGTCCCCTTCACCGCGAGTAGTCCGAATGGCGCTGGCTACCACCCCCAATCGCAGGAAACAAAAACACCTGAACATAAATACCACAGAAAAAGGAGGCGAAAGTAGCCCCGCCGGTAGCGTAGGGGTTATCGCACCAGACTGGTATTCTGGAGGTCGTGGGATCGGATCCCTCGTGGCGGCTATTTTTTTCTCCACTTTCTTATTTTCCAAATTCTTTATCTTGAGCTACTACATCCTCCCCTTTGCTTTCAGAGGTCTTCTTGATTGCCAATTCTTTTTTCTGTCTAATTTTCAACGAGCCCCTCATTTCCTAATCGGATTCGCTACATGAATAGCGAGGGCCTCAGGTCTGGCAGTCTTGGTGCCATAGGGAGCTTAAGAGGGTTCAACGCTGGTTGACCACTCTCAACATGTCGTAGACGCTCGAGTCCCGGCCCGGGGGTTAAAAAGAAGGTGCCCTTCACCCCGAGTAGTCCGAGTGGCGCTGGCTACCAGCCCCAAGCGCAGGAAACAAAAACACCTGAACATAAATACCCCAGAAAGTGGAGGCGAAAGTTGCCCCACCGGTAGCGTAGTGGGTATCGCACCAGACTGGTATTCTGGAGTTCGTGGGTTCGGATCCCTCGTGGTGGCTATTTTTTTCTCCACTTTATTTTTCCAAATTCTTTATCTTGAGCTACTACATCCTCCCCTTTGCTTTCCGAGGTCTTCTTGATTGCCAATTCTTTTTTCTGTCTTATTTTCAACGAGCCCCTCATTTTTTTTCGGATTCACTACATGCATAACGAGGGCCTCGGTTCTGGAGTCTTGGTGCCATAGGAAGCTTAAGAGGGTTCAACGCTGGTCGACCACTCTCGACATGTCATCGACGCTCGAGGCACGGCCGGGGGGTTAAAAAGAAGGTCCCCTTCACCCTGAGTAGTCCGAGTGGCGCTGGCTACCACCCCCAAGTGTAGGAAACCATAACACCTGAACATATATACCCCAGAAAGTTAAGGCTAAAGTAGCCCCGCCAGTAGCGTAGTGGTTATCGCACCAGGCCGGTATTCTGGAGATCGTGGTTTCGGATCCCACCTGGCGGGCATTTTTTCTCCACTTTCTTATTTTCCAAATTCTTTATCTCGAGCTACTACATCTTTCCCTTTGCTTTCCGAGCTCTTCTTGATTGCCAATTCTTATTTCTGTCTTATTTTCAACGAGCCCCTCATTTCCTATTCGGATTCGCTACACGCATAACGAGGGCCTCTGTTCTGGCAGTCTTGGTGCCATAGGGAGCTGAAGAGGGTTGAACGCTGGTTAGCCACTCTCGACATGTCGTAGACGCTCGAGTCACGGCCCGGCGGTTAAAAAGAAGGTCCCCTTCACCCCGAGTAGTCCGAGTGGCGCTGGCTAAAACCCCAAGCGCAGGAAACAAAAACACCTAAACATAAATACCACAGAAAGTGGAGGCGAAAGTAGCCCCGCCGGTAGCGTAGGGGTTATCGCACCAGACTGGTATTCTGGAGGTCGTGGGATCGGATCCCTCGTGGCGGCTATTTTTTTCTCCACTTTCTTATTTTACAAATTCTTTATCTTCAGCTACTACATCCTCCCCTTTGCTTTCCGAGGTATTCTTGACTGCCAATTCTTATTTCTGTCTTATTTCCAACTAGCCCATCATTTCCTATTCTGATTCGCTACATGCATAACGAGGGCCTCGGTTCTGGAGTCTTGGTGCCATAGGGAGCTTAAGTGGGTTCAACGCTGGTCGACCGCTCTCTACATGTCGTAGACGCTCGAGTCACGGCCCGGGGGTTAAAAAGAAGGTCCCCTTCACCCCGAGTAGTCCGAGTGGCGCTGGCTACCAGCCACAAGCGCAGGAAACAAAAACACCTGAACATAAATACCCCAGAAAGTGGAGGCGAAAGTTGCCCCGCCGGTAGCGCAGTGGTTATCGCACCAGACTGGTATCCTGGAGGTCGTGGTTCGGATCCCTCCTGGCGGCTATTTTTTTCTCCATTTTCTTATTTTCCAAATTCTTTATCTTGAGCTACTACATCCTCCCCTTTGCTTTACGAGGTCTTCTTGACTGGCAATTCTTATTTCTGTCTTATTTTCAACGAGCCCCAGATTTCCTATTCTGATTCGCTACTTGCAGAGCGAGGGCCTCTGTTCTGGCAGTCAGGTGCCATAGGAAGCTTAAGAGGGTTCAACGCTGGTCGACCACTCTCGACATATCGTAGACGCTCGAGTCACGGCCCGGGCGTTAAAAAGAAGGTCCCCTTCACCCCGAGTAGTCCGAGTGGCGCTGGCTACCAGCCCCAAGCGCAGGAAACACAAAAGACCTGAACATAAATACCCCAGAAATTGGAGGCTAAAGTAGCCCCGCTGGTAGTGTAGTGGTTATCACACCAGACCAGTATTCTGAAGGTCGTGGGTTCGGATCCCACCTGGCGGGCATTTTTTCTCAGCTTTCCTATTTTCCAAATTCTTTATCTTCATCTACAACATCCTCCCCTTTGCTTTCTGAGGTATTCTTGACTGCAAATTCTTATTTCTGTCTCATTTTCAACGAGCCCCTCAATTCATATCTGATTCGCTACATGCATAGCGAGGGCCTCTGTTCTGGCAGTCTTGGTGCCATAGGGAGCTTAAGAGGGTTCAATGCTGGTCGACCACTCTCGACATGTCGTAGACGCTCGAGTCACGGCCCGGGGGTTGAAAAGAAGGTCCCCTTCACCGCGAGTAGTCCGAATGGCGCTGGCTACCACCCCCAATCGCAGGAAACAAAAACACCTGAACATAAATACCACAGAAAAAGGAGGCGAAAGTAGCCCCGCCGGTAGCGTAGGGGTTATCGCACCAGGCCGGTATTCTGGAGATCGTGGTTTCGGATCCCACCTGGCGGGCATTTTTTCTCCACTTTCTTATTTTCCAAATTCTTTATCTCGAGCTACTACATCTTTCCCTTTCCTTTCCGAGCTCTTCTTGATTGCCAATTCTTATTTCTGTCTTATTTTCAACGAGCCCCTCATTTCCTATTCGGATTCGCTACACACATAGCGAGGGCCTCTGTTCTGGCAGTCTTGGTGCCATAGGGAGCTGAAGAGGGTTGAACGCTGGTTAGCCACTCTCGACATGTCGTAGACGCTCGAGTCACGGCCCGGCGGTTAAAAAGAAGGTCCCCTTCACCCCGAGTAGTCCGAGTGGCGCTGGCTAAAACCCCAAGCGCAGGAAACAAAAACACCTAAACATAAATACCACAGAAAGTGGAGGCGAAAGTAGCCCCGCCGGTAGCGTAGGGGTTATCGCACCAGACTGGTATTCTGGAGGTCGTGGGATCGGATCCCTCGTGGCGGCTATTTTTTTCTCCACTTTCTTATTTTACAAATTCTTTATCTTGAGCTACTACATCCTCCCCTTTGCTTTCAGAGGTCGTCTTGATTGCCAATTCTTTTTTCTGTCTAATTTTCAACGAGCCCCTCATTTCCTAATCGGATTCGCTACATGAATAGCGAGGGCCTCAGGTCTGGCAGTCTTGCTGCCATAGGGAGCTTAAGAGGGTTCAACGCTGGTCGACCACTCTCGACATGTCATCGACGCTCGAGGCACGGCCGGGGGGTTAAAAAGAAGGTCCCCTTCACCCTGAGTAGTCCGAGTGGCGCTGGCTACCACCCCCAAGTGTAGGAAACCATAACACCTGAACATATATACCCCAGAAAGTTAAGGCTAAAGTAGCCCCGCCAGTAGCGTAGTGGTTATCGCACCAGGCCGGTATTCTGGAGATCGTGGTTTCGGATCCCACCTGGCGGGCATTTTTTCTCCACTTTCTTATTTTCCAAATTCTTTATCTCGAGCTACTACATCTTTCCCTTTGCTTTCCGAGCTCTTCTTGATTGCCAATTCTTATTTCTGTCTTATTTTCAACGAGCCCCTCATTTCCTATTCGGATTCGCTACACGCATAACGAGGGCCTCTGTTCTGGCAGTCTTGGTGCCATAGGGAGCTGAAGAGGGTTGAACGCTGGTTAGCCACTCTCGACATGTCGTAGACGCTCGAGTCACGGCCCGGCGGTTAAAAAGAAGGTCCCCTTCACCCCGAGTAGTCCGAGTGGCGCTGGCTAAAACCCCAAGCGCAGGAAACAAAAACACCTAAACATAAATACCACAGAAAGTGGAGGCGAAAGTAGCCCCGCCGGTAGCGTAGGGGTTATCGCACCAGACTGGTATTCTGGAGGTCGTGGGATCGGATCCCTCGTGGCGGCTATTTTTTTCTCCACTTTCTTATTTTACAAATTCTTTATCTTGAGCTACTACATCCTCCCCTTTGCTTTCAGAGGTCGTCTTGATTGCCAATTCTTTTTTCTGTCTAATTTTCAACGAGCCCCTCATTTCCTAATCGGATTCGCTACATGAATAGCGAGGGCCTCAGGTCTGGCAGTCTTGCTGCCATAGGGAGCTTAAGAGGGTTCAACGCTGGTCGACCACTCTCGACATGTCATCGACGCTCGAGGCACGGCCTGGGGGTTAAAAAGAAGGTCCCCTTCACCCTGAGTAGTCCGAGTGGCGCTGGCTACCACCCCCAAGTGTAGGAAACCATAACACCTGAACATATATACCCCAGGAAGTTAAGGCTAAAGTAGCCCCGCCAGTAGCGTAGTGGTTATCGCACCAGGCCGGTATTCTGGAGATCGTGGTTTCGGATCCCACCTGGCGGGCATTTTTTCTCCACTTTCTTATTTTCCAAATTCTTTATCTCGAGCTACTACATCTTTCCCTTTGCTTTCCGAGCTCTTCTTGATTGCCAATTCTTATTTCTGTCTTATTTTCAACGAGCCCCTCATTTCCTTTTCGGATTCGCTACACGCATAGCGAGGGCCTCTGTTCTGGCAGTCTTGGTGCCATAGGGAGCTGAAGAGGGTTGAACGCTGGTTAGCCACTCTCGACATGTCGTAGACGCTCGAGTCACGGCTCGGCGGTTAAAAAGAAGGTCCCCTTCACCCCGAGTAGTCCGAGTGGCGCTGGCTAAAACCCCAAGCGCAGGAAACAAAAACACCTAAACATAAATACCACAGAAAGTGGAGGCGAAAGTAGCCCCGCCGGTAGCGTAGGGGTTATCGCACCAGACTGGTATTCTGGAGGTCGTGGGATCGGATCCCTCGTGGCGGCTATTTTTTTCTCCACTTTCTTATTTTACAAATTCTTTATCTTGAGCTACTACATCCTCCCCTTTGCTTTCAGAGGTCGTCTTGATTGCCAATTCTTTTTTCTGTCTAATTTTCAACGAGCCCCTCATTTCCTAATCGGATTCGCTACATGAATAGCGAGGGCTTCAGGTCTGGCAGTCTTGGTGCCATAGGGAGCTTAAGAGGGTTCAACGCTGGTCGACCACTCTCGACATGTCATCGACGCTCGAGGCACGGCCTGGGGGTTAAAAAGAAGGTCCCCTTCACCCTGAGTAGTCCGAGTGGCGCTGGCTACCACCCCCAAGTGTAGGAAACCATAACACCTGAACATATATACCCCAGAAAGTTAAGGCTAAAGTAGCCCCGCCAGTAGCGTAGTGGTTATCGCACCAGGCCGGTATTCTGGAGATCGTGGTTTCGGATCCCACCTGGCGGGCATTTTTTCTCCACTTTCTTATTTTCCAAATTCTTTATCTCGAGCTACTACATCTTTCCCTTTCCTTTCCGAGCTCTTCTTGATTGCCAATTCTTATTTCTGTCTTATTTTCAACGAGCCCCTCATTTCCTATTCGGATTCGCTACACACATAGCGAGGGCCTCTGTTCTGGCAGTCTTGGTGCCATAGGGAGCTGAAGAGGGTTGAACGCTGGTTAGCCACTCTCGACATGTCGTAGACGCTCGAGTCACGGCCCGGCGGTTAAAAAGAAGGTCCCCTTCACCCCGAGTAGTCCGAGTGGCGCTGGCTACCAGCCCCAAGCGCAGGAAACAAAAACACCTGAACATAAATACCCCAGAAAGTGGAGGCGAAAGTTGCCCCACCGGTAGCGTAGTGGTTATCGCACCAGACTGGTATTCTGGAGGTCGTGCGTTCGGATCCCTCGTGGCGGCTATTTTTTTCTCCACTTTCTTATTTTCCAAATTCTTTATCTTGAGCTACTACATCCTCCCCTTTGCTTTCAGAGGTGGTCTTGATTGCCAATTCTTTTTTCTGTCTAATTTTCAACGAGCCCCTCATTTCCTAATCGGATTCGCTACATGAAGAGCGAGGGCCTCAGGTCTGGCAGTCTTGGTGCCATAGGGAGCTTAAGAGGGTTCAACGCTGGTCGACCACTCTCGACATGTCATCGACGCTCGAGGCACGGCCTGGGGGTTAAAAAGAAGGTCCCCTTCACCCTGAGTAG
This sequence comes from Haemaphysalis longicornis, assembly GCF_048455015.1. NCBI lineage: Eukaryota > Metazoa > Arthropoda > Arachnida > Ixodida > Ixodidae > Haemaphysalis > Haemaphysalis longicornis. Next base: position 210,164,446 of record NW_027526361.1, on the reverse strand, counting down.
TCCGAGTGGCGCTGGCTACCACCCCCAAGTGTAGGAAACCATAACACCTGAACATATATACCCCAGAAAGTTAAGGCTAAAGTAGCCCCGCCAGTAGCGTAGTGGTTATCGCACCAGGCCGGTATTCTGGAGATCGTGGTTTCGGATCCCACCTGGCGGGCATTTTTTCTCCACTTTCTTATTTTCCAAATTCTTTATCTCGAGCTACTACATCTTTCCCTTTCCTTTCCGAGCTCTTCTTGATTGCCAATTCTTATTTCTGTCTTATTTTCAACGAGCCCCTCATTTCCTATTCGGATTCGCTACACACATAGCGAGGGCCTCTGTTCTGGCAGTCTTGGTGCCATAGGGAGCTGAAGAGGGTTGAACGCTGGTTAGCCACTCTCGACATGTCGTAGACGCTCGAGTCACGGCCCGGCGGTTAAAAAAAAGGTCCCCTTCACCCCGAGTAGTCCGAGTGGCGCTGGCTACCAGCCCCAAGCGCAGGAAACAAAAACACCTGAACATAAATACCCCAGAAAGTGGAGGCGAAAGTTGCCCCACCGGTAGCGTAGCGGTTATCGCACCAGACTGGTATTCTGGAGGTCGTGCGTTCGGATCCCTCGTGGCGGCTATTTTTTTCTCCACTTTCTTATTTTCCAAATTCTTTATCTTGAGCTACTACATCCTCCCCTTTGCTTTCCGAGGTCTTCTTGATTGCCAATTCTTATTTCTGTCCTATTTTCAACGAGCCCCCCATTTCCTATTCGGATTCGCTACATGCATAGCGAGGGCCTCTGTTCTGGCAGTCTTGGTGCCATAGGGAGCTTAAGAGGGTTCAACGCTGGTGGACCACTCTCGACATGTCGTAGACGCTCAAGTCACGGCCCGGGGATTGAAAAGAAGGTCCCCTTCACCCAGAGTAGTCCGAGTGGCGCTGGCTACCACCCCCAAGCGCAGGAAACAAAAACACCTGAACATATATTCCCCAGAAAGTGGAGGCGAAAGTAGCCCCGCCGGTAGAGTAGTGGTTATCGCACCAGACTGGTATTCTGGAGGTCGTGGGTTCGGATTCCACCTGGCGGGCATTTTTTCTCCACTTTCTTATTTTGCAAATTCTTTATCTTGAGCTACTACATCCTCCCCTTTGCTTTCCAAGGTCTTCTTGACTGCCAATTCTTATTTCTGTCCTATTTTCAACAAACCCCTCAATTCATATTCTGATTCGCTACATGCATAGCGAGGGCCTGTGTTCTGGCAGTCTTGGTACCATAGGGAGCATAAGAGTGTTCAATGCTGGTTGACCACTCTCGACATGTCGTAGACGCTCGAGTCACGGCCCGGGGGTTTAAAAGAAGGTCCCCTTCACCCCGAGTAGTCCGAGTGGCGCTGGCTACCAGCCCCAAGCGCAGGGAACAAAAACACCTGAACATAAATACACCAGAAAGTTGAGGCGAAAGTTGCCCCGCCGGTAGCGTAGTGGTTATCGCACCAGACTGGTATTCTGGAGGTCGTGGGTTCGGATCCCTCCTGGCGGCTATTTTTTTCTCCCCTTTCTTATTTTCTAAATTCTTTATCTTGAGCTACTACATCCTCCCCTTTGCTTTACGAGGTCTTCTTGACTGGCAATTCTTATTTCTTTCTTATTTTCAACGAGCCCCTGATTTCCTATTCTGATTCGCTACTTGCAGAGCGAGGGCCTCTGTTCTGGCAGTCAGGTGCCATAGGAAGCTTAAGAAGGTTCAACGCTGGTCGACCACTCTCGACATGTCGTAGACGCTCGAGTCACAGCCCGGCGGTTAAAAAGAAGGTCCTCTTCACCCCGAGTAGTCCGAGTGGCGCTGGCTACCACCCCCAAGCACAGGAAACAAAAACACCTGAACATAAATACCTCAGAAAGTGGAGGCTAAAGTAACCATGCCGGTAGCATAGTGGTTGTCGCCCCAGACCGGTATTCTGGAGGTCGTGGGTTCAGATCCCACTTGGCGGGCATTTTTTCTCCACGTTCCTATTTTCCAAATTCTTTATCTTGAGCTACTACATCCTCCCCGTTGCTTTACGAGGTCTTCTTGACTGGCAATTCTTATTTCTGTCTTATTTTCAACGAGCCCCTCATTTACTATTCTGATTCGCTACTTGAGGAGCGAGGGCCTCTGTTCTGGCAGTCTTGGTGCCATAGGAAGCTTAAGAGGGTTCAACGCTGGTCGACCACTCTCGACATATTGTAGACGCTCGAGTCACGGCCCGGGGGAAAAAAAGAAGGTCCCCTTCATACCGAGTAGTCCGAGTGGCGCTGGCTACCAGCCCCAAGCGCAGGAAACACAAAAGACCTGAACATAAATACCCCAGAAATTGGAGGCTAAAGTAGCCTCGCTGGTAGTGTAGTGGTAATCACACCAGACCAGTATTCTGAAGGTCGTGGGTTCGGATCCCACCTGGCGGGCATTTTTTCTCAGCTTTACTATTTTCCAAATTCTTTATCTTCATCTACAACATCCTCTCCTTTGCTTTACGAGGTATTCTTGACTGCAAATTCTTATTTCTGTCTTATTTGCAACGAGCCCCTCAATTCATATCTGATTCGCTACATGCATAGCGAGGGCCTCTGTTCTGGCAGTCTTGGTGCCATAGGGAGCTTAAGAGGGTTCAACGCTGGTCGACCACTCTCGACATGTCGTAGACGCTCGAGTCACGGTCGGGGGTCAAAAGAAGGTCCCCTTCACCCCGAGTAGTCCGAGCGGCGCTGGCTAACACCCCCAAGCGCAGGAAACAAAAACACCTGAACATAAATACCTCAGAAAGTGGAGGTTAAAGTAACTATGCCGGTAGCGTAGTGGTTATCGCACCAGACCGGTATTCTGGGGGTCGTGGGTTAGTATCCCACCTGGCGGGCATTTTTTCTCAGCTTTCTTATTTTCCAAATTCTTTATCTTCAGCTACTACATCCTCCCCTTTGGTTTCCGAGGTATTCTTGACTGCCAATTCTTATTTCTGTCTTATTTTCAACTAGCCCCTCATTTCCTATTCTGATTCGCTATATGCATAATGAGGGCCTCGGTTCTGGAGTCTTGGTGCCATAGGGAGCTGAAGAGGGTTGAACGCTGGTTTGATACTCTCGACATGTCGTAGACGCTCGAGTCACGGCCCGGCGGTAAAAAAGAAGGTCCCCTTCACCCCGAGTAGTCCGAGTGGCGCTGGCTACCACCCCAAGCGAAGGAAACAAAAACACCTGAACATAAATACCTCAGAATGTGGAGGCTAAAGATACCATGCCGGTAGCGTAGTGGTTATCGCACCAGACCGGTATTCTGGAGGTCGTGGGTTCAGATCCCACCTGGCGGGCATTTTTTCTCCACTTTCTTATTTTCCATATTCTTTATCTTCAGGTACTACATCCTCCCCTTTGCTTTCCGAGGTATTCTTGACTGCCAATTCTTATTTCTGTCTTATTTTCAACTAGCCTCTCATTTCCTATTCTGATTCGCTACATCCATAGCGAGGGCCTCTGTTCTGGCAGTCTTGGTGCCATAGGGAGCTTAAGGGTTCAACGCTGGTTGACCACTCTCGACATGTCGTAGACGGTCGAGTTTCGGCCCGTAGGTTGAAAACAAGGTCCCCTTCACCCCGAGTAGTCCGAGTGGCGCTGGCTACCACCCCCAAGCGCAGGAAACAAAAACACTAGAACATAAATACCACAGAAAGTGGAGGCGAAAGTAGCCCCGCCGGTAGCGTAGTGGTTGTCGCACCAGACTGGTTTTCTGGAGGTCGGGGTTCGGATCCCTCCTGGCGGCTATTTTTTTCTCCACTTTCTTATTTTCCAAATTCTTTATCTTGAGCTACTACATCCTCCCCTTTGCTTTACGAGGTCTTCTTGACTGGCAATTCTTATTTCTTTCTTATTTTCAACGAGCCCCTGATTTCCTATTCTGATTCGCTACTTGCAGAGCGAGGGCCTCTGTTCTGGCAGTCAGGTGCCATAGGAAGCTTAAGAAGGTTCAACGCTGGTCGACCACTCTCGACATGTCGTAGACGCTCGAGTCACGGCCCGGGGTTTAAAAAGAAGGTCCCCTTCACCCCGAGTAGTCCGAGTGGCACTGGCTACCAGCCCCAAGCGCAGGAAACAAAAACACCTGAACGTAAATAACCCAGAAAGTGGAGGCGAAAGTAGCCCCGCCAGTAGCGTAGTGGTTATCGCACCAGACTGGTATTCTGGAGGTCGTGGGTTCGGATCCCTCCTGGCGGCTATTTTTTTTCTCCACTTTCTTATTTTCTAAATTCTTTATCTTGAGCTACTTCATCTTCCCCTTTGCTTTCCGAGGTCTTCTTGATTGCCAATTCTTATTTCTGTCTTATTTTAAACGAGCCCCTCATTTCCTATTCGTATTCGCTACATGCACAGCGAGGGCCTCTGTTCTGGCAGTCTTGGTGCCATAGGGAGATTAAGAGGGTTCAACGCTGGTTGGCCACTGTCGACATGTCGTAGACGCTCGAGTCACGGCCCGGGGGTTACAAAGAAGGTCCCCTTCACCCCGAGTAGTCAGAGTGGCGCTGGCTACCACCCCAAGCGCAGGAAACAAAAACACCTGAACATAAATACCTCAGAAAGTGGAGGCTAAAGTCACCATGCCGGTAGCGTAGTGGTTATCGCACCAGACTGGTATTCTGGAGGTCGTGGGTTGAGATTCCACCTGGCGGGCATTTTTTCTCCACTTTCTTATTTTCCAAATTCTTTATCTTCAGCTACTACATCCTCCCCTTTGCTTTCCGAGGTATTCTTGACTGCCAATTCTTATTTCTTTCTTATTTTCATCTAGCCCCTAATTTCCTATTCTGATTCGCTACATGCATAGCGTGGGCCTCTGTTCTGGCAGTCTTGGTGCCATAGGGTGCTTAAGAGGATTCAACGCTGGTCGACCACTCTCGACATATTGTAGACGCTCGAGTCACGGCCCGAGGGATAAAAAGAAGGTCCCCTTCATACCGAGTAGTCCGAGTGGCGCTGGCTACCAGCCCCAAGCGCAGGAAACACAAAAGACCTGAACATAAATACCCCAGAAATTGGAGGCTAAAGTAGCCCCGCTGGTAGTTTAGTGGTTATCACACCAGACCAGTATTCTGAAGGTCGTGGGTTCGGATCCCACCTGGCGGGCATTTTTTCTCAGCTTTCCTATTTTCCAAATTCTTTATCTTCATCTACAACATCCTTCCCTTTGCTTTCCGAGGTATTCTTGACTGCAAATTGTTATTTCTGTTTTATTTTCAACGAGCCCCCCAATTCATATCTGATTCGCTACATGCATAGCGAGGGCCTCTGTTCTGGCAGTCTTGGTGCCATAGGGAGATTAAGAGGGTTCAACGCTGCTTGACCACTCTCGACATATCGTAGACGCTCGAGTCACAGCCCGGCGGTTAAAAAGAAGGTCCCCTTCACCCCGAGTAGTCCGAGTGGCGCTGGCTACCAGCCCCAAGCGCAGGAAACAAAAACACCTGAACGTAAATAACCCAGAAAGTGGAGGCGAAAGTAGCCCCGCCAGTAGCGTAGTGGTTATCGCACCAGACTGGTATTCTGGAGGTCGTGGGTTCGGATCCCTCCTGGTGGCTATTTTTTTTCTCCACTTTCTTATTTTCTAAATTCTTTATCTTGAGCTACTTCATCTTCCCCTTTGCTTTCCGAGGTCTTCTTGATTGCCAATTCTTATTTCTGTCTTATTTTAAACGAGCCCCTCATTTCCTATTCGTATTCGCTACATGCACAGCGAGGGCCTCTGTTCTGGCAGTCTTGGTGCCATAGGGAGATTAAGAGGGTTCAACGCTGGTTGGCCACTGTCGACATGTCGTAGACGCTCGAGTCACGGCCCGGGGGTTACAAAGAAGGTCCCCTTCACCCCGAGTAGTCAGAGTGGCGCTGGCTACCACCCCAAGCGCAGGAAACAAAAAATTCCCCCGCATTTCCCCGAGGGGGAGAATGTGAAAGTGCGAATGCACGGTTGTCGGCCCGCTTGCGGCGCTTGCGCTTGGCCCCCGCAGCCCACCGCCTCGCCGCCTTCTCTTCCATCTCTTCCATCGGGTTTGTAGTATCACGTGTACACCACGCAGTTAGCAAGCCGCTATAACGCCGCTGAGTCGCCAACGCACGCCGCTGACGACGTAGTTTGAATGCGTTAAAGATATAAGGCGCGTCTAACACTGATATTACCGTCGCGTCCGTAGCTTGGTCGGTAGAGCGTCGCGCTGCGGCCGCAAAGTCCTCGGATCGAAACCTGGCGCCGGATGCTGTTTCTTTTTTAAATATAGAGGAGCACTGCGGACGCCGCCGACGCCGCCGCCGCCGCCGCCGCCGGCGGTGGATGGTTTGGGGTCGCTTATAAAGTGCATTGCACTTAAAACACCTGAACATAAATACCTCAGAAAGTGGAGGCTAAAGTCACCATGCCGGTAGCGTAGTGGTTATCGCACCAGACTGGTATTCTGGAGGTCGTGGGTTGAGATTCCACCTGGCGGGCATTTTTTCTCCACTTTCTTATTTTCCAAATTCTTTATCTTCAGCTACTACATCCTCCCCTTTGCTTTCCGAGGTATTCTTGACTGCCAATTCTTATTTCTTTCTTATTTTCCACTAGCCCCTAATTTCCTATTCTGATTCGCTACATGCATAGCGTGGGCCTCTGTTCTGGCAGTCTTGGTGCCATAGGGTGCTTAAGAGGATTCAACGCTGGTCGACCACTCTCGACATATTGTAGACGCTCGAGTCACGGCCCGAGGGATAAAAAGAAGGTCCCCTTCATACCGAGTAGTCCGAGTGGCGCTGGCTACCAGCCCCAAGCGCAGGAAACACAAAAGACCTGAACATAAATACCCCAGAAATTGGAGGCTAAAGTAGCCCCGCTGGTAGTTTAGTGGTTATCACACCAGACCAGTATTCTGAAGGTCGTGGGTTCGGATCCCACCTGGCGGGCATTTTTTCTCAGCTTTCCTATTTTCCAAATTCTTTATCTTCATCTACAACATCCTTCCCTTTGCTTTCCGAGGTATTCTTGACTGCAAATTGTTATTTCTGTTTTATTTTCAACGAGCCCCCCAATTCATATCTGATTCGCTACATGCATAGCGAGGGCCTCTGTTCTGGCAGTCTTGGTGCCATAGGGAGATTAAGAGGGTTCAACGCTGCTTGACCACTCTCGACATATCGTAGACGCTCGAGTCACAGCCCGGCGGTTAAAAAGAAGGTCCCCTTCACCCCGAGTAGTCCGAGTGGCGCTGGCTACCAGCCCTAAGCGCAGGAAACAAAAACACCTGAACGTAAATAACCCAGAAAGTGGAGGCGAAAGTAGCCCCGCCAGTAGCGTAGTGGTTATCGCACCAGACTGGTATTCTGGAGGTCGTGGGTTCGGATCCCTCCTGGCGGCTATTTTTTTTCTCCACTTTCTTATTTTCTAAATTCTTTATCTTGAGCTACTTCATCTTCCCCTTTGCTTTCCGAGGTCTTCTTGATTGCCAATTCTTATTTCTGTCTTATTTTAAACGAGCCCCTCATTTCCTATTCGTATTCGCTACATGCACAGCGAGGGCCTCTGTTCTGGCAGTCTTGGTGCCATAGGGAGATTAAGAGGGTTCAACGCTGGTTGGCCACTGTCGACATGTCGTAGACGCTCGAGTCACGGCCCGGGGGTTACAAAGAAGGTCCCCTTCACCCCGAGTAGTCAGAGTGGCGCTGGCTACCACCCCAAGCGCAGGAAACAAAAACACCTGAACATAAATACCTCAGAAAGTGGAGGCTAAAGTCACCATGCCGGTAGCGTAGTGGTTATCGCACCAGACTGGTATTCTGGAGGTCGTGGGTTGAGATTCCACCTGGCGGGCATTTTTTCTCCACTTTCTTATTTTCCAAATTCTTTATCTTCAGCTACTACATCCTCCCCTTTGCTTTCCGAGGTATTCTTGACTGCCAATTCTTATTTCTTTCTTATTTTCATCTAGCCCCTAATTTCCTATTCTGATTCGCTACATGCATAGCGTGGGCCTCTGTTCTGGCAGTCTTGGTGCCATAGGGTGCTTAAGAGGATTCAACGCTGGTCGACCACTCTCGACATATTGTAGACGCTCGAGTCACGGCCCGAGGGATAAAAAGAAGGTCCCCTTCATACCGAGTAGTCCGAGTGGCGCTGGCTACCAGCCCCAAGCGCAGGAAACACAAAAGACCTGAACATAAATACCCCAGAAATTGGAGGCTAAAGTAGCCCCGCTGGTAGTTTAGTGGTTATCACACCAGACCAGTATTCTGAAGGTCGTGGGTTCGGATCCCACCTGGCGGGCATTTTTTCTCAGCTTTCCTATTTTCCAAATTCTTTATCTTCATCTACAACATCCTTCCCTTTGCTTTCCGAGGTATTCTTGACTGCAAATTGTTATTTCTGTTTTATTTTCAACGAGCCCCCCAATTCATATCTGATTCGCTACATGCATAGCGAGGGCCTCTGTTCTGGCAGTCTTGGTGCCATAGGGAGATTAAGAGGGTTCAACGCTGCTTGACCACTCTCGACATATTGTAGACGCTCGAGTCACAGCCCGGCGGTTAAAAAGAAGGTCCCCTTCACCCCGAGTAGTCCGAGTGGCGCTGGCTACCAGCCCTAAGCGCAGGAAACAAAAACACCTGAACGTAAATAACCCAGAAAGTGGAGGCGAAAGTAGCCCCGCCAGTAGCGTAGTGGTTATCGCACCAGACTGGTATTCTGGAGGTCGTGGGTTCGGATCCCTCCTGGCGGCTATTTTTTTTCTCCACTTTCTTATTTTCTAAATTCTTTATCTTGAGCTACTTCATCTTCCCCTTTGCTTTCCGAGGTCTTCTTGATTGCCAATTCTTATTTCTGTCTTATTTTAAACGAGCCCCTCATTTCCTATTCGTATTCGCTACATGCACAGCGAGGGCCTCTGTTCTGGCAGTCTTGGTGCCATAGGGAGATTAAGAGGGTTCAACGCTGGTTGGCCACTGTCGACATGTCGTAGACGCTCGAGTCACGGCCCGGGGGTTACAAAGAAGGTCCCCTTCACCCCGAGTAGTCAGAGTGGCGCTGGCTACCACCCCAAGCGCAGGAAACAAAAACGCCTGAACATAAATACCTCAGAAAGTGGAGGCTAAAGTCACCATGCCGGTAGCGTAGTGGTTATCGCACCAGACTGGTATTCTGGAGGTCGTGGGTTGAGATTCCACCTGGCGGGCATTTTTTCTCCACTTTCTTATTTTCCAAATTCTTTATCTTCAGCTACTACATCCTCCCCTTTGCTTTCCGAGGTATTCTTGACTGCCAATTCTTATTTCTTTCTTATTTTCATCTAGCCCCTAATTTCCTATTCTGATTCGCTACATGCATAGCGTGGGCCTCTGTTCTGGCAGTCTTGGTGCCATAGGGTGCTTAAGAGGATTCAACGCTGGTCGACCACTCTCGACATATTGTAGACGCTCGAGTCACGGCCCGAGGGATAAAAAGAAGGTCCCCTTCATACCGAGTAGTCCGAGTGGCGCTGGCTACCAGCCCCAAGCGCAGGAAACACAAAAGACCTGAACATAAATACCCCAGAAATTGGAGGCTAAAGTAGCCCCGCTGGTAGTTTAGTGGTTATCACACCAGACCAGTATTCTGAAGGTCGTGGGTTCGGATCCCACCTGGCGGGCATTTTTTCTCAGCTTTCCTATTTTCCAAATTCTTTATCTTCATCTACAACATCCTTCCCTTTGCTTTCCGAGGTATTCTTGACTGCAAATTGTTATTTCTGTTTTATTTTCAACGAGCCCCCCAATTCATATCTGATTCGCTACATGCATAGCGAGGGCCTCTGTTCTGGCAGTCTTGGTGCCATAGGGAGATTAAGAGGGTTCAACGCTGCTTGACCACTCTCGACATATTGTAGACGCTCGAGTCACAGCCCGGCGGTTAAAAAGAAGGTCCCCTTCACCCCGAGTAGTCCGAGTGGCGCTGGCTACCAGCCCCAAGCGCAGGAAACAAAAACACCTGAACGTAAATAACCCAGAAAGTGGCGGCGAAAGTAGCCCCGCCAGTAGCGTAGTGGTTATCGCACCAGACTGGTATTCTGGAGGTCGTGGGTTCGGATCCCTCCTGGCGGCTATTTTTTTTCTCCACTTTCTTATTTTCTAAATTCTTTATCTTGAGCTACTTCATCTTCCCCTTTGCTTTCCGAGGTCTTCTTGATTGCCAATTCTTATTTCTGTCTTATTTTAAACGAGCCCCTCATTTCCTATTCGGATTCGCTAGATGCACAGCGAGGGCCTTTGTTCTGGCAGTCTTGGTGCCATAGGGAGATTAAGAGGGTTCAACGCTGCTTGACCACTCTCGACATATCGTAGACGCTCGAGTCACAGCCCGGCGGTTAAAAAGAAGGTCCCCTTCACCCCGAGTAGTCCGAGTGGCGCTGGCTACCACCCCCAAGCGCAGGAAACAAAAACACCTGAACATAAATACCACAGAAAGTGGAGGCGAAAGTAGCCCCGCCGGTAGTGTAGTGGTTATCGCACCAGACTGGTATTCTGGAGGTCGTGGGTTCGGATCCCTCGTGGCGGCTATTTTTTTCTCCACTTTATTTTTCCAAATTCTTTATCTTGAGCTACTACATCCTCCCCTTTGCTTTCCGAGGTCTTCTTGATTGCCAATTCTTTTTTCTGTATTATTTTCAACGAGCCCCTCATTTCCTTTCGGATTCACTACATGCATAACGAGGGCCTCAGTTCTGGAGTCTTGGTGCCATAGGAAGCTTAAGAGGTTTCAACGCTGGTCTACCACTCTCGACATGTCGTCGACGCTCGAGGCACGGCCTGGGGGTTAAAAAGAAGGTCCCCTTCACCCTGAGTAGTCCGAGTGGCGCTGGCTACCACCCCCAAGTGTAGGAAACCATAACACCTGAACATATATACCCCAGAAAGTTAAGGCTAAAGTAGCCCCGCCAGTAGCGTAGTGGTTATCGCACCAGGCCGGTATTCTGGAGATCGTGGTTTCGGATCCCACCTGGCGGGCATTTTTTCTCCACTTTCTTATTTTCCAAATTCTTTATCTCGAGCTACTACATCTTCCCCTTTGCTTTCCGAGCTCTTCTTGATTGCCAATTCGTATTTCTGTCTTATTTTCAACGAGCCCCTCATTTCCTATTCGGATTCGCTACACGCATAGCGAGGGCCTCTGTTCTGGCAGTCTTGGTGCCATAGGGAGCTGAAGAGGGTTGAACGCTGGTTGGCCACTCGACAAGTCGTAGACGCTCGAGTCACGGCCTGGGGGTTAAAAAGAAGGTCCCCTTCACCCTTAGTAGTCCGAGTGGTGCTGGCTACCACCCCCAAGTGCAGGAAACAATAACACCTGAACATAAATACCCCAGAAAGTGGAGGCTAAAGTACCCCGCCGGTAGCGTAGTCGTTATCCAACCAGACTGCTATTCTGGAGGTCGTGGGCTCGGATCCCACCTGGCGGGCATTTTTTTTTTCTCCACTTTCTTATTTTCCAAATTCTTTTTCTTGAGCTACTACATCCTCCCCTTTGCTTTCCGAGGTCTTCTTGATTGCCAATTCTTTTTTCTGTCTTATTTTCAACGAGCCCCTCATTTCCTAATCGGATTCGCTACATATAGCGAGGGCCTCAGGTCTGGCAGTCTTGGTGCCATAGGGAGCTTAAGAGGGTTCAACGCTGGTTGACCACTCTCAACATGTCGTAGACGCTCGAGTCACGGCCCGGGGGTTAAAAAGAAGGTCCCCTTCACCCCGAGTAGTCCGAGTGGCGCTGGCTACCAGCCCCAAGTGCAGGAAACAAAAACACCTGAACATAAATACCCCAGAAAGTGGAGGCGAAAGTTGCCCCACCGGTAGCGTAGTGGTTATCGCACCAGACTGGTATTCTGGAGGTCGTGGGTTCGGATCCCTCCTGGCGGCTATTTTTTTCTCCACTTTCTTATTTTCCAAATTCTTTATCTTGAGCTACTACATCCTCCCCTTTGCTTTCCGAGGTCTTCTTGATTGCCAATTCTTTTTTCTGTCTTATTTTCAACGAGCCCCTCATTTCCTATTCGGATTCGCTACATGCACAGCGAGGGCCCCTGTTCTGGCAGTCTTGGTGCCCTAGGGAGCTTAAGAGGGTTCAACGCTGGTTGACCACTCTCGACATGTCGTAGACGCTCGGGTCACGGCCTGGGGGTTAAAAAGAAGGTCCCCTTCACCCTTAGTAGTCCGAGTGGCGCTGGCTACCACCCCCAAGTGCAGGAAACAATAACACCTGAACATAAATACCCCAGAAAGTGGAGGCTAAAGTACCCCGCCGGTAGCGTAGTGGTTATCCAACCAGACTGCTATTCTGGAGGTCGTGGGATCGGATCCCACCTGGCGGGCATTTTTTCTCAGCCTTCATTTTTTTCCAAATTCTTTATCTTCAGCTACTACATCCTCCCCTTTGCTTTGCGAGGTCTTCTTGACTGCCAATTCTTATTTCTGTCTTATTTTCAAGGAGCCCCTCAATTCATATCTGATTCGCTACATGCATAGCGATGGCCTCTTTTCTGGCAGTCTTGGTGCCATTGGGAGCTTAAGAGGGTTTAACGCTGGTTGACTACTCTCGACATGTCGTCGACGCTCGAGTCACGGCCTGGGGAGGAAAGAAGGTCCCCTTCACCCTGAGTAGTCCGAGTGGCGCTGGCTACCACCCCCAAGTGCAGGAAACCATAACACCTGAACATAAATACCTCAGAAAGTGGAGGCTAATGTAGCCCCGCCGGTAGCGTAGTGGTTATCGCACCAGACTAGTATTCTGGAGGTCGTGGGTTCGGATCTCTCCTGGCGGCCATTTTTTTCTCCACTTTCTTATTTTCCAAATTCTTTATCTTGAGCTACTACATCCTCCCCTTTGCTTTCCGAGGTCTTCTTGATTGCCAATTCTTATTTCGGTCCTATTTCCAACGAGCCCCTCATTTCCTATTCGGATTCGCTACATGCATAGCGAGGGCCTCTGTTCTGGCAGTCTTGGTGCCATAGGGAGCTTAAGAGGGTTCAACGCTGGTCGACCACTCTCGACATGTCGTAGACGCTCAAGTCACGGCCCGGGGGTTGAAAAGAAGGTCCCCTTCACCCCGAGTAGTCCGAGTGGCGCTGGCTACCACCCCCAAGCGCAGGAAACAAAAACACCTGAACATAAATACCACAGAAAGTGGAGGCGAAAGTAGCCCCGCCGGTAGCATAGTGGTTATCGCACCAGACCGGTATTCTGGGGGTCGTGGGTTCGTATCCCACCTGGCGGGCATTTTTTCTCAGCTTTCTTATTTTCCAAATTCTTTATCTTCAGCTACTACATCCTCCCCTTTGCTTTCCGAGGTATTCTTGACTGCCAATTCTTATTTCTGTCTTATTTTCAACTAGCCCATCATTTCCTATTCTGATTCGCTACATGCATAACCAGGGCCTCGGTTCTGGAGTCTTGGTGCCATAGGGAGCTTAAGTGGGTTCAACGCTGGTCGACCACTCTCGACATGTCGTAGACGCTCGAGTCACGGCCCGGGGGTTAAAAAGAAGGTCCCCTTCACCCCGAGTAGTCCGAGTGGCGCTGGCTACCAGCCACAAGCGCAGGAAACCAAAACACCTAAACATAAATTCCCCAGAAAGTAGAGGCGAAAGTAGCCCCGCCGGTAGCGTAGTGGTTATCGCACCAGACTGGTATTCCCACCTGGCGGGCATTTTTTCTCCACTTTCTTATTTTGCAAATTCTTTATCTTGAGCTACTACATCCTCCCCTTTGCTTTCCAAGGTCTTCTTGACTGCCAATTCTTATTTCTGTCTTATTTTAAACTAGCCCCTAATTTCCTATTCTGATTCGCTACATTCATAGCAAGGGCCTGTGTTCTGGCCGTCTGGGTGCCATAGGGAGCTTAAGAGGGTTCAACGCTGGTCGACCACTCTCGACATGTCGTAGACGCTCGAGTCACGGCCCGGGGGTTAAAAAGAAGGGCCCCTTCACCCCGAGTAGTCCGAGTGGCGCTGGCTACCACCCCCGAGTGCAGGAAACCAAAACACCTGAACATAAATACCCCAGAAAGTGGAGGCTAAAGTAGCCCCGCCGGTAGCGTAGTGGTTATCGCACCAGACCGGTATTCTTGAGGTCGTGGTTTCGGATCCCACCTAGCGGGCATTTTTTCTCCACTTTCTTATTTGGCAGCAAGGGTTGCGGCTGGACCACAACTAATCGCCGTTTGCTGCGCATTGTTTGCGTGGGGCCTCATCGAGCGCTGCTAGCCACGTGCGATAAAGAAAGGCGAACCTGACGCAGCGGTTACCGAGGCTTCGCTTCGGCTGGACCCACGTGACTGCAACCCAGCGCCACCACTCCCGGACAGCTACAAAAGGAAGGACGCATCTGGGCTCCAGCATTTGGCAGCAAGGGTTGCGGCTGGACCACAACTAATCGCCGTTTGCTGCGCAGGTTTGTTGCGCTCTCTTCAGAGCTTGTTTTGTTCATCGCATACTACCGCACCCTTTGCTGCCTTTTTGGTGCCCTTGCTACTGTTCTGTGTCTTTATAATGCCAACGAACGCTGAGCTTGCGAAGTCTGTCGATGCTTTGCCATCCGAAGTAGCGGAACTAAAAAAAAGTCTAAGCATGTTTATTGACCTATACGAAAAAATGAAAACCGAGCAGGCCACTCTCACAAAAGAAAATAAAGATCTCAGTCGCGCGAATGAGCAGTTGTCCCGTCGCGTTAGTGAACTAGAACAATATTCTCGGCTTAACAACATAGAAATCAAGGGCGTGCCAGTGACGAAGGGTGAGAGCTGTGTCGAAATAGTCAAAGCTATTTCTGAAAAAGTAGGCTGCCCTGTGTCGGAAGCCGATTTCGATGTCGTTCATCGTGTCCCCGCAAAAGAGGGACAGAACATAATTGCCCTGTTCTGCTCACGAGCAATAAAGGCTGAATTTGCATCGGTGGCCAGGAAAGCGCGCCTCACGGGCTCCGCAATTGGTTTCACTGCGCCAACAGATGCTGACATACCCGTGTACATCAACGACCACTTGACCCCGGAAAATAAACGTCTCTTCGCTCAGGCCTTAGATTTCAAAAAAGAAAAACAATGGAAGTTTCTCTGGGTCGACAACTGCCGCATTAAAGTCCGCAAAACAACTGACAGCACTGTTTATCGGATCTCGAGAGCCGCTGATCTGGCCTTTATCAACTAGTGACGCTCGAAATAACCATTCCTGTCATGAGTTACTCTGTTGATCAGTTTAAAAAATTACTAAGCAAACAGCCGCCGTGCCACACTTCCATAATTCATTTCAACATTCGAAGCTTATCCAAACATTGCGATTACATAACCTATTTCCAAACCCTCTTGTGCCACAATTTTTCAATTATCTGTCTTTCTGAAACTTGGTTGTCGTCATGCGATGACACGCTGTTTTCCTTGCCAAGCTATAACTGTAAATTTGACCACAGACAGAATGATCGCCACGGTGGTTCAGCCATGTTTATCTCCCAGACAATTCCCTACAAACGCCGCGTCGATCTTTCTTTCCGAACAGATTGCTAGAATTTGACCGTACCTTGTTTTCCGCTTATAAGAACACTGTAGTGGCCTCAATTTACCGATCGCCATCCTCATCTTATCAGGACTTCTGTGCCGAACTCGACAACATACTCCATCGTCTTAACCGTGAAAACAAAAATGTTATTATCGTTGGTGATATAAACATCGATATCAGCGACATAAATGATGCCTCGTGCTCAGATTATGTGAACTGCTTTCAAGGTCATGGTCTGGATTCTTTGATTACCTCGCCTACAAGATGCATGCCACTTTGCCCGTGTACCCTGATCGATCACGTCCTATCAAACCTCATCTCATCTCAGATTGGTGGTGTTGTCAATTTCAATATTACGGATCACTACCCCGTCTTTTTACTTATCGAAAATCAGAACCCTACAAAACGTAATATTCTGCATAAAGCTTCATTTACCTCGGCTCAGTTTATTCAAACCATTTCTAATACAAATTGGGAGGATATAATTCAGGAAAAAAATGCTGAAAAGGCGTATGACATGTTTTCTGATAAACTAAAAACAGCTATTACCTCATGCACATCACTATCAGAGACCTACAAGCATTCTAACACACCAAGAAATCCCTGGGTTACACGTGGCTTATTGCAGTCCATGCGCAAACGAGATAACCTGCAGAAAAAAGTGAAATCACGTCCCTTTAACGTAGCTCTCCAAGGCCGCCTAAAGAAATACTCGCGCACACTCACCAAATTGTTAAAAGAAGCCAAACAAACCTACTACCAAAATGAAATCATAAAAAACGGTAAAAATATTTACAAGAATTGGAAACTAATTAAGGAATTTCTAAACTTGGCTAACCCAGAACCTGGAATCAATGAAATTACTGATGGTACTCGGTGCTGGACTAATCCCGACGATATAGCAAATGCGTTCAATGCTTTTTTCTCAACGGGTATTCCGATTCAGGACGCTGATGCAGTTCACCTTCCCCGCTGCCCCCATAGTTTCTTCTTACGCCCCACATCGCCGGATGAAGTTTACGTCGTACTGAGTAGCTTGAAAAACACCGGAGCTGGGCTAGACGCAATCATGCCATCCAAAATTAAACTTGTATCCCGTGAGCTAAGTGGTGTACTTGCTAACATTGTGACCAAATATTTAAGAGTGGTATTTTTCCCAGCCAGCTGAAACAGGGCAAAATTGTTCCTCTGTTTAAAAAGGGATAGCGTGTTATGTTGTCCAATTATCGTCCAATCACTATCTTGCCGTTTTTTAGCAAACTCCTAGAAAAACTCATTGTTAACCGCCTGATCACCTACCTTAACAAGTTTGACTTGCTCACATCTAAACAATTCGGTTTTCGTGCTAACTACTCTACGTAATTAGCTCTGATAACATTTACTGACGCGATGAAAACATTTATTGACAAGGGATTCTGAGCCGGGGCCTTGTTCATTGATTTCACAAAGGCATTTGACACGATTAATCATACTATACTTTTTTGCAAATTGGAATCGCTCGGAATATGTGGGCCTGTCTTAAACCTTTTACGCAGTTATTTGACTAACCGAAATTAAGTGGTACAAATTAACGATTCTTTATCACAACCAGCAACTATTAACAGAGGTGTACCACAGGGTTCCCTGTTAGGCCCTGTCCTTTTCCTCTTGTACATTAACGATTTACCTAATTGCCTTCAATACGCTAATTGCATAATCTATGCCGATGACACCACATTATTTGTTGGGGACGAAATTTTCACAAATGTAACGGATCGACTCAACAACGATCTAAAAAATATTTGTGTTTGGTGTTTAAAAAACCAGCTTCATATAAACCCCGCTAAAACCAGCTTTATGGTCTTTCACTCACATCAAAGGCAGCTTCCTTCAACTCCCTCCGTTTTTCTTCGTAATCACTGCATAACCGCATCTAGATCAGCTGTATTTTTGGGAATTACATTAGACCCCCATTTGAAATTCAATCTGCATGTTAAATCCCTCACTAAGAAAGTATGC
Organism: Haemaphysalis longicornis; assembly: GCF_048455015.1. Classification (NCBI taxonomy): domain Eukaryota; kingdom Metazoa; phylum Arthropoda; class Arachnida; order Ixodida; family Ixodidae; genus Haemaphysalis; species Haemaphysalis longicornis. The sequence continues at coordinate 210,146,916 of NW_027526361.1, read as the reverse complement.
TTCGGTATCCGTGTCTTGTTGCGATCACGTTTTAATTTCCCTGTTCACATACTTCGTTTGCTTTACGTCGCCTTCGTTCACAGCCACATTTCATATTGCATTTCATCATGGGGAAACACTTACGACGTGCATCTATCTGGGATTGTGCACTTACAAAACCAAGCTATTCGCGTAATCAGCTTCAGCACTTACAGGGCACCTACATTTTTCATTTACAACAGCTTGAAAATCCTTCCGCTCAGACACTTAGTGCTAAGCAAGTTAAGACTACTGATCTATCGCCTTCGCTCTCATGTCATCGTCATTGACGGCTTTCCCCACGATCACTTCACGAACTCTAACATTACCAGATTTTCTGAGCATCATAACTTCCTCCTTCCAAAAGCACGCACCAATTACGGCAAACAAACAGTTCTGTTTTCAGGAATTGCATTCTGGAACACAATACCGGTTGAAATTAAATTGTCTTGTTCCAAAGTTCTTTTCACTGTAGATTAAATAGCTTTTTCTTTCAGAGCTATTCGGATCTCGGCCCTTAACGCATCACTTAATGCACTTAACCGCCTAAACAACTCGCACAACAAATAATGTACCATGCCTTTTCTTTCTGTGCTATGTTTTCGCTTTCTATTGCATAATTTTATTGCACTACCGCAATCGAATGCTGCTTCACCTTTGGGAATTTTGCACCATATAACGTTGTTAAAGGAGGTCCCCCCGACAGCATTTCACTCTGGGACATCCTTCTGTATGTATCCGTTATTGTATTTCAATGTAACAACTATATTTTTTCAATAAACCTTCAAACCTTCCAAATTCTTCGTCTTGAGCTACTACATCCTCCCCTTGGCTTTCCGAGGTCTTCTTGACTGCCAATTCTTATTTCTCTCTTATTTTCAACTAGCCCCTCATTTCCTATTCTAATTCGCTACATGCATAGCGAGGGCCTCTGTTCTGGCAGTCTTGGTGCCATAGGGAGCTTAAGAGGGTTCAACGCTGGTCGACCACTCTCGACATGTCGTAGACGCTCGAGTCACGGCCCGGGGGTTAAAAAGGAGGTCCCCTTCACTCCGAGTAGTCCGAGTGGCGCTATCTACCACCCCCAAGCGCAGGAAACAAAAACACCTGAACATAAATACCCCAGAAAGTAGAGGCTAAAGTAGCCCCGCAGGTAGCGTAGTGGGTATCGCACCAGACTGGTATTCTGGAGGTCGTGGGTTCGGATCTCTCCTGGCGGCCATTTTTTCTGCACTTTCTTAGTTTCCAAATTCTTTATCTTGAGCTACTACATCCTCCCCTTTGCTTTCCGAGGTCTTCTTGATTGCCAATTCTTATTTCTGTCTTATTTTCAACGAGCCCCTCATTTCCTATTCTGCTTCGCTACATGCATAGCGAGGGCCCCTGTTCTGGCAGTCTTGGTGCCATAGGGAGCTTTAGAGGGTTCAACGCTGGTCGACCACTCTCGACATGTCGTAGACGCTCGAGTCACGGCCCACGGGTTAAAAAGGAGGTCCCCTTCACCCCGAGTAGTCCTAGTGGCGCTGGCTACCACCCCCAAGCGGAGGAAACAAAAACACCTGAACATAAATACCTCAGAAAGTGGGGGCTAAAGTAGCCCCGCAGGTAGCGTAGTGGTTATCGCACCAGACTGGTATTCTGGAGGTCGTAGGTTCGGATCTCTCCTGGCGGCCAATTTTTTCTCCACTTTCTTATTTTCCAAATTCTTTCTCTTGAGCTACTACATCCTCCCTTTTGCTTTCCGAGGTATTCTTAAATGCCAATTCTTTTTTCTGTCTTATTTTAAACGAGCCCCTCATTTCCAAATTGGATTCGCTACATGCATAGCGAGGGCCTCAGTTCTGGCAGTCTTGGTGCCATAGGGAGCTTAAGAGGGTTCAACTCTGGTTGACCACTCTCGACATGTCGTAGACGCTCGAGTCACGGCTCGGCGGTAAAAAAGAAGGTCCCCTTCACCCCGAGTAGTCGGAGCGGCGCTGGCTACCACCCCCAAGCGCAGGAAACAAAAACACCTGAACATAAATACCTCAGAAAGTGGAGGCTAAAGTAACCATGCCGGTAGCGTAGCGGTTATCGCACCAGACCGGTATTCTGGGGGTCGTGGGTTCGTATCCCACCTGGCGGGCATTTTTTCTCAGCTTTCTTATTTTCCAAATTCTTTATTTCAGCTACTACATCCTCCCCTTTGCTTTCCGAGGTATTCTTGACTGCCAATTCTTATTTCTGTCTTATTTTCAACTAGCCCCTTATTTCCTATTCTGATTTCCCTCATGCATAACGAGGACCTCTGTTCTGGGAGTCTTGGTGCCATAGGGAGCTTAAGAGGGTTCAACGCTGGTCGACCACTCTCGAGATGTCGTAGACGCTCGAGCCACGGCCCGGGGGTTAAAAAGAAGGTCCCCTTCAACCCGAGTAGTTCGAGAGGCGCTGGCTAACAGCCCCAAGCGCAGGAAACAAGAACACCTGAACATAAATACCCCAGAAAGTGGAGGCGAAAGTAGCCCCGCCGGTAGCGTAGTGGTTATCGCACCAGACCGGTATTCTGGAGGTTGTGGTTTCGCATCCCACCTAGCGAGCATTTTTTCTCCACTTTCTTATTTTCCAAATTCTTCGTCTTGAGCTACTAATTCTTCCCCTTGGCTTTCCGAGGTCTTTTTGACTGCCAATTCTTATTTCTGTCTTATTTTCAGCTAGCCCCTCATTTCCTATTCTGATTCGCTACATGCATAGCGAGGGCGTCTGTTCTGGCAGCCTTGGTGCCATAGGGAGCTTAAGAGGGTTCAATGCTGGTCAACCACTCTCGACATGTCGTAGACGCTCGAGTCACGGCCCGGGGGTTAAAAAGGAGGTCCCCTTCACCCCGAGTAGTCCGAGTGGCGCTGGCTACCACCCCAAGCGCAGGAAATAAAAACACCTGAACATAAATACCCCAGAAAGTGGAGGATAAAGTAGCCCCGCTGGTAGCGTAGTGGTTTTCGCACCAGACCAGTATTCTGGAGGTCGTGGGTTCGGATCCCACCTGTCGGGCATTTTTTCTCAGCTTTCTTATTTTCCAAATTCTTCGTCTTGAGCTACTACATCCTCCCCTTTGCTTTCCGACGTCTTCTTGACGGCCAATTCTTATTTCTGTCTTATTTTCAACTAGCCCCCGATTTCCTATTCTGATTCGCTACATGCATAGCGAGGGCCCCTGTTCTGGCAGTCTTGGTACCATAGGGAGCTTAAGAGGGTTCAACGCTGGTCGATAACTCTCGACATGTCGTAGACCCTCGAGTTACAGCCCGGGGGTAAAAAGAAGGTCCCCTTCACCCCGAGTAGTCCGAGTGGCGCTGGCTACCGCCCCCAAGCGCAGGAAACGAACACACCTCAACATAAATACCGCATAAAGTAGAGGCTTATGTAGCCCCGTCGGTAGCGTAGTGGTTATAGCACCACACTGGTATTCTAGAGGTCGTGGGTTCGGATCCCATCTGGCGGGCATTTTTTCTCAGCCTTCATTTTTTTTCAAATTCTTTATCATCGGCTTCTACATCCTCCCCTTTGCTTTCCGAGGTCTTCTTGACTGCCAATTCTTTTTTCTGTCTTATTCTCAACGAGATCCTCATGTCCTATTCTGATTCGCTACGTTCATTGAGATGGCCTCTGTTTTGGCAGTCTTGGTGCCATAAGGAGCCTAAGTGGGTTCAACGCTGGTCGACCACTCTCGACATGTCGTAGACGCTCGATTCACAGCCCGGGGGTTAAAAAGGAGGTCCCCTTCACCCAGAGTAGTCCAAGTGGGACTTGCTGCCACTCCCAAGTGCAGGAAAACAACAAACCTGAACATAAATACCCCAGAAAGTAGAGGCGAAAGTAGCCCCACCGGTAGCGTAATGGTTAACGCACCAGACTGGTATTCTGGAGGTCGTGGGTTCGGATCTCTCCTGGCGGCCATTTTTTCTCCACTTTCTTATTTCTCCAAATTGTTTATCTTGAGCTACTACATCCTCCCCTTTGCTTTCCGAGGTCTTCTTAATTGCCAATTCTTATTTCTGTCTTATTTTCAACGAGCCCCTCATTTCCTTTTCGGACTCGCTACATGCAAAGCGAGGGCCTCTGTTCTGGCAGTCTGGTGCCCTAGGAAGCTTAAGAGGGTTCAACGCTGGTTGGCCACTCTCGATATGTCGTAGACGCTCGAGTCACGGCCCGGCGGTTAAAAAGAAGGTCACCTTCACCCCGAGTAGTCCGAGTGGCGCTGGCTACCACCCCCAAGCGCAGGAAACAAAAACACCTGAACATAAATACCACAGAAAGTGGAGGCTAAAGTAACCATGCCAGTAGCGTAGTGGTTATCGCAACAGACCGGTATTCTGGAGGTCGTGGGTTCAAATCCCACCTGGCGGGCATTTTTTCTCCACTTTCTTATTTTCCAAATTCTTTATCTTGAGCTACTACATCCTCCCCTTTGCTTTCCGAGGTCTTCTTGACCGCCAATTCTTATTTCTGTCTTCATTTCAACGAGCCCCTCATTTCCTATTCTGATTCGCTACTTGCATAGCGAGGGCCTCTGTTCTGGCAGTCTTGGTGCCATAGGGAGCTTAAGAGTGTTCAACGCTGGTCGACTACTCTCGACATGTCGTAGACGCTCGAGTCACGGCCCGGAGGATAAAAAGAAGGTCCCCTTCCCACCGAGTTGTCCAAATGGCGCAGGCCACTACCCCCAAGCGCAGGAAACCCGAAAGACCTGAACATAAATACCCCAGAAATTGGAGGCTAAAAGAGCCCCGCCAGTAGCGTAGTGGTTATCGCAACAGACCGGTATTCTGGATGTCGTGGGTTTGGATCCCGCCTGGCGGGCATTTTTTCTCCACTTTCCTATTTTCCAAATTCTTTATCTTGAGCTACTACATCCTCCCCTTTGCTTTCCGAGGTCTTCTTGATTGCCAATTCCTATTTCTGTGTTATTTTCAACGAGCCCCTCATTTCCCATTCGGATTCGCTACATGCATAGCGAGGGCCTCTGTTCTGGCAGTCTTGGTGCCATAGGGAGCTTAAGAGGGTTCAACGCTGCTCGACCACTCTCGACCTGTTGTACACTCTCCAGTCACGGCCCGGGGGATAAAAAGAAGGTCCCCTTCACACCGAGTAGTCCGAGTGGCGCTGGCTACCACCCCCAAGCGCAGGAAACACAAAAGACCTGAACATAAATACCCCAGAAATTGGAGGCTAAAGTAGCCCCGCTGGTAGCGTAGTGGTTATCGCAACAGACCGGTATTCTGGAGGTCGTGGGTTCTGATCCCACCTGGCGGGCATTTTTTCTCAGCTTTCTTATTTTCCAAATTCTTCGTCTTGAGCTACGACATCCTCCCCTTTGCTTTCCGAGGTCTTCTTCACGGCCAATCCTTATTTCTCTCTTATTTTAAACTAGCCCCTCATTTCGCATTCGGATTCGCTACATGCATAGCGAGGGCCTCTGTTCTGGCAGTCTTGGTGCCATAGGGAGCCTAAGAGGGTTCAACGCTGGTCGACCACTCTCGACATGTCGTAGACGCTCGAGTCACGGCCCGGGGGATAAAAAGAAGGTCCCCTTCACACCGAGTAGTCCGAGTGGCGCTGGCTACCCCCCCCCCCAAGCGCAGGAAACAAAAACACCTGAACATAAATACCTCAGAAAGTGGAGGCTAAAGTAACCATGCCAGTAGCGTAGTGGTTATCGCAACAGACCGGTATTCTGGATGTCATGGGTTTGGATCCCACCTGGCGGGCATTTTTTCTCCACTCTTCTATTTTCCAAATTCTTTATCTTGAGCTACTATATCCTCCCCTTTGCTTTACGAGGTCTTCTTGATTGCCAATTCCTATTTCTGTATTATTTTCAACGAGCCCCTCATTTCCCATTCGGATTCGCTACATGCATAGCGAGGGCCTCTGTTCTGGCAGTCTTGGTGCCATAGGGAGCTTAAGAGGGTTCAACGCTGCTCGACCACTCTCGGCATGTTGTACACTCTCGAGTCACGGGCCGGGGGATAAAAAGAAGGTCCCCTTCACACCGAGTAGTCCGAGTGGCACTGGCTACAACCCCGCAAGCGCAAGAAAAAAAACACCTGAACATAAATACCGCAGAAAGTGGAGGCTAAAGTAACCATGCCAGTAGCGTAGTGGTTATCGCAACAGACCGGTATTCTGGATGTCGTGGGTTTGGATCCCACCTGGCGGGCATTTTTTCTCCACTTTCCTATTTTCCAAATTCTTTATCTTCAGCTACTACATCCTCCCCTTTGCTTTCCGAGGTCTTCTTGATTGCCAATTCCTATTTCTGTCTTATTTTCAACGAGCCCCCCATTTCCTATTCTGATTCGCTACATGCACAGCGAGGGCCTCTGTTCTGGCAGTCTTGGTGCCATAGGGAGCCTAAGAGGGTTCAACGCTGGTCGACCACTCTCGACATGTCGTAGACGCTCCAGTCACGGCCCGGGGGATAAAAAGAAGGTCCCCTTCACACCGAGTAGTCCGAGTGGCGCTGGCTACCACCCCCAAGCACAGGAAACACAAAAGACATGAACATAAATACCCCAGAAAATGGAAGCTAAAGTAGCCCCGCTGGTAGCGTAGTGGTTATCGCACCAGACCAGTATTCTGGAGGTCATGGGTTCGGATCCCACCTGGCGGGCATTTTTTCTCAGCTTTCTTATTTTCCAAATTCTTCGTCTTGAGCTACTACATCCTCCCCTTTGCTTTCCGACGTCTTCTTGACGGCGAATTCTTATTTCTGTCTTATTTTCAACTAGCCCCCGATTTCTTATTCTCATTCGCTACATGCATAGCGAGGGCCTCTGTTCTGGCAGTCTTGGTGCCATAGGGAGCTTAAGAGGGTTCAACGCTGGTCGATAACTCTCGACATGTCGTAGACCCTCGAGTCACAGCCCGGGGGTAAAAAGAAGGTCCCCTTCACCCCGAGTAGTCCGAGTGGCGCTGGCTACCACCCCCAAGCGCAGGAAACAAAAACACCTGAAGATAAATACCTCAGGAAGTGGAGGCTAAAGTAACCATGCCGTTAGCGTAGTGGTTATCGCACCAGACCGGTATTCTGGAGGTCGTGGGTTCAAATCCCACCTGGCGGGCATTTTTTCTCCACTTTCTTATTTTCCAAATTCTTTATCATGAGCTACTACATCCTCCCCTTTGCTTTCCGAGGTCTTCTTGACCGCCAATTCCTATTTCTGTCTTATTTTCAACGAGCCCCTCATTTCCTAATCTGATTCGCTACATGCATAGCGAGAGCCTCTGTTCTTGCAGTCTTGGTGCCATAGGGAGCTTAAGAGGGTTCAACGCTGGTCGACCACTCTCGACATGTCGTAGACGCTCGAGTCACAGCCCGGGAGATAAAAAGAAGGTCCCCTTCACACCAAGTTGACCGAATGGCGCAGGCCACTACCCCCAAGCGCAAGAAACCCGAAAGACCTGAACATAAATACCCCAGAAATTGGAGGCTAAAAGAGCCCCGCCTGTAGCGTAGTGGCTATCGCACCAGACCGGTATTCTGGAGGTCGTGGGATCGGATCCCACCTGGCGGGCATTTTTTCTCAGCTTTCTTATTTTCCAAATTCTTCGTCTTGAGCTACGACATCCTCGACTTTGCTTTCCGAGGTCTTCTTGACCGCCAATTCTTATTTCTGTCTTATTTTCAACGAGCCCCTCATTTCCTATTCTGATTCGCCACATGCATAGCCAGGGCCTCTGTTCTGGCAGTCTTGGTGCCATAGGGAGCTTAAGAGGGTTCAACGCTGCTCGACCACTCTCGACATGTCGTAGACGCTCGAGTCACGGCCCGGGGGATAAAAAGAAGGTCCCCTTCACACCGAGTAGTCCGAGTGGCACTGGCTACCACCCCCAAGCGCAGGAAACAAAAACACCTGAACATAAATACCGCAGAAAGTGGAGGCTAAAGTAACCATGCCAGTAGCGTAGTGGTTATCGCAACAGACCAGTATTCTGGATGTCGTGGGTTTAGATCTCACCTGGCGGGCATTTTTTCTCCACTTTCCTATTTTCCAAATTCTTTATCTTCAGCTACTACATCCTCCCCTTTGCTTTCCGAGGTCTTCTTGATTGCCAATTCCTATTTCTGTCTTATTTTCAACGAGCCCCTCATTTCCCATTCGGATTCGCTACATGCATAGCGAGGGCCTGTCTTGGTGCCATAGGGAGCTTAAGAGGGTTCAACGCTGGTCGACCACTCTCGACATGTTGTAGACGCTCGAGTCACGGCCCGGGGGATAAAAAGAAGGTCCCCTTCACACCGAGTAGTCCGAGTGGCGCTGGCTACCACCCCCAAGCGCAGGAAACACAAAAGACCTGAACATAAATACCTCAGAAATTGGAGGCTAAAGTAGCCCCGCTGGTAGCGTAGTGGTTATCGCACCAGACCGGTATTCTGGAGGTCGTGGGTTCGGATCCCACCTGGCGGGCATTTTTTCTCAGCTTTCTTATTTTCCAAATTCTTCGTCTTGAGCTACTACATCCTCCTCTTTGCTTTCCGACGTCTTCTTGACGGCCAATTGTTATTTCTGTCTTATTTTCAACTAGCCCCCGATTTCCTATTCTGATTCGCTACATGCATAGCGAGGGCCTCTGTTCTGGCAGTCTTGGTGCCATAGGGAGCTTAAGAGGGTTCAACGCTGGTCGATAACTCTCGACATGTCGTAGACCCTCGAGTCACAGCCCGGGGGTAAAAAGAAGGTCCCCTTCACCCCGAGTAGTCCGAGTGGCGCTGGCTACCACCCCCAAGCGCAGGAAACGAACACACCTGAACCTAAATACCGCATAAAGTAGAGGCTAATGTAGCCCCGTCGGTAGCGTAGTGGTTATAGCACCAGACTGGTATTCTAGAGGTCGTGGGTTCGGATCCCATCTGGCGGGCATTTTTTCTCAGCCTTCATTTTTTTTCAAATTCTTTATCATCAGCTTCTACATTCTCCCCTTTGCTTTCCAAGGTCTTCTTAACTGCCAATTCTTTTTTGTGTCTTATTCTCAACGAGATCCTCATGTCCGATTCTGATTCGCTACATTCATTGCGATGGCCTCTGTTTTGGCAGTCTTGGTGCCATAAGGAGCTTAAGTGGGTTCAACGCTGGTCGACCACTCTCGACATGTCGTAGACGCTCGATTCACAGCCCGGGGGTTAAAAAGAAGGTCCCCTTCACCCCGAGTAGTCCAAGTGGGGCTTGCTGCCACCCCCAAGTGCAGGAAAACAACACACCTGAACATAAATACCCCAGAAAGTAGAGGCGAAAGTAGCCCCACCGTTAGCGTAATGGTTAATGCACCAGACTGGTATTCTGGAGGTCGTGGGTTCGGATCTCTCCTGGCGGCCATTTTTTTCTCCACTTTCTTATTTCTCCAAATTGTTTATCTTGAGCTACTACATCCTCCCCTTTGCTTTCCGAGGTCTTCTTAATTGCCAATTCTTATTTCTGTCTTATTTTAGACGAGGCCATCATTTCCTTTTCGGACTCGCTACATGCAAAGCGAGGGCCTCTGTTCTGGCAGTCTGGTGCCCTAGGAAGCTTAAGAGGGTTCAACGCTGGTCGACCACTCTCGACATGTCGTAGACGCTCGAGTCACGGCCCGGGGGATAGAAAGAAGGTCCCCTTCACACCGAGTTGTCCGAATGGCGCAGGCCACTACCCCCAAGCGCAGGAAACCCGAAAGACCTGAACATAAATACCCCAGAAATTGGAGGCTAAAAGAGCCCCGCCTGTAGCGTAGTGGCTATCGCACCAGACCGGTATTCTGGAGGTCGTGGGTTCGGATCCCACCTGGCGGGCATTTTTTCTCAGCTTTCTTATTTTCCAAATTCTTCGTCTTGAGCTACGACATCCTCGACTTTGCTTTCCGATGTCTTCTTGACCGCAAATTCTTATTTCTGTCTTATTTTCAACGAGCCCCTCATTTCCTATTCTGATTCGCTACATGCATAGCGAGGGCCTCTGTTCTGGCAGTCTTGGTGCCATAGGGAGCTTAAGAGGGTTCAACGCTGGTCGACCACTCTCGACATGTCGTAGACGCTCGAGTCACGGCCCGGGGGATAAAAAGAAGGTCCCCTTCACACCGAGTAGTCCGAGTAGCGCTGGCTACCCCCCCCCAAGCGCAGGAAACAAAAACACCTGAACATAAATACCTCAGAAAGTGGAGGCTAAAGTAACCATGCCAGTAGCGTAGTGGTTATCGCAACAGAACGGTATTCTGGATGTCGTGGGTTTGGATCCCACCTGGCGGGCATTTTTTCTCCACTCTTCTATTTTCCAAATTCTTTATCTTGAGCTACTACATCCTCCCCTTTGCTTTCCGAGGTCTTCTTGATTGCCAATTCCTATTTCTGTCTTATTTTCAACGAGCCCCTCATTTCCTTTTCGGACTCGCTACATGCAAAGCGAGGCCCTCTGTTCTGGCAGTCTGGTGCCCTAGGAAGCTTAAGAGGGTTCAACGCTGGTTGGCCACTCTCGACATGTCGTAGACGCTCGAGTCACGGCCCGGCGGTTAAAAAGAAGGTCACCTTCAACCCGAGTAGTCCGAGTGGCGCTGGCTACCACCCCCAAGCGCAGGAAACAAAAACACCTGAACATAAATACCTCAAAAAGTGGAGGCTAAAGTAACCATGCCGGTAGCGTAGTGGTTATCGCACCAGACCGGTATTCTGGAGGTCGTGGGTTCAAATCCCACCTGGCGGGCATTTTTTCTCCACTTTCTTATTTTCCAAATTCTTTATCTTGAGCTACTACATCCTCCCCTTTGCTTTCCGAGGTCTTCTTGACCGCCAATTCTAATTTCTGTCTTATTTTCAACGAGCCCCTCATTTCCTATTCTGATTCGCTACATGCATAGCGAGAGCCTCTGTTCTTGCAGTCTTGGTGCCATAGGGAGCTTAAGAGGGTTCAACGCTGGTCGACCACTCTCGACATGTCGTAGACGCTCGAGTCACGGCCCGGGGGATAAAAAGAAGGTCCCCTTCACACCGAGTTGTCCGAATGGCGCAGGCCACTACCCCCAAGCGCAGGAAACCCGAAAGACCTGAACATAAATACCCCAGAAATTGGAGGCTAAAAGAGCCCCGCCTGTAGCGTAGTGGCCATCGCACCAGACCGGTATTCTGGAGGTCGTGGGTTCGGATCCCACCTGGCGGGCATTTTTTCTCAGCTTTCTTATTTTCCAAATTCTTCGTCTTGAGCTACAACATCCTCGACTTTGCTTTCCGAGGTCTTCTTGACCGCCAATTCTTATTTCTCTCTTATTTTCAACGAGCCCCTCATTTCCTATTCTGATTCGCTACATGCATAGCGAGGGCCTCTGTTCTGGCAGTCTTGGTGCCATAGGGAGCTTAAGAGGGTTCAACGCTGGTCGACCACTCTCGACATGTCGTAGACGCTCGAGTCTAGGCCCGGGGGATAAAAAGAAGGTCCCCTTCACACCGAGTAGTCCGAGTGGCGCTGGCTACCCCCCCCCCCCCCCAAGCACAGGAAACAAAAACACCTGAACATAAATACCTCAGAAAGTGGAGGCTAAAGTAACCATGCCAGTAGCGTAGTGGTTATCGCAACAGACCGGTATTCTGGATGTCGTGGGTTTGGATCCCACCTGGCGGGCATTTTTTCTCCACTCTCCTATTTTCCAAATTCTTTATCTTGAGCTACTACATCCCCCCCTTTGCTTTCCGAGGTCTTCTTGATTGCCAATTCCTATTTCTGTGTTATTTTCAACGAGCCCCTCATTTCCCATTCGGATTCGCTACATGCATAGCGAGGGCCTCTGTTCTGGCAGTCTTGATGCCATAGGGAGCTTAAGAGGGTTCAACGCTGCTCGACCCCTCTCGACATGTTGTACACTCTGGAGTCACGGCCCGGGGGATAAAAAGAAGGTCCCCTTCACACCGAGTAGTCCGAGTGGCACTGGCTACCACCGCCAAGCGCAGGAAACAAAAACACCTGAACATAAATACCGCAGAAAGTGGAGGCTAAAGTAACCATGCCAGTAGCGTAGTGGTTATCGCAACAGACCGGTATTCTGGATGTCGTGGGTTTGGATCCCACCTGGCGGGCATTTTTTCTCCACTTTCCTGTTTTCCAAATTCTTTATCTTCAGCTACTACATCCTCCCCTTTGCTTTCCGAGGTCTTCTTCACGGCCAATCCTTATTTCTCTCTTATTTTAAACTAGCCCCTCATTTCGCATTCGGATTCGCTACATGCATAGCGAGGGCCTCTGTTCTGGCAGTCTTGGTGCCATAGGGAGCTTAAGAGGGTTCAACGCTGGTCGACCACTCTCGACATGTCGTAGACGCTCGAGTCACGGCCCGGGGGATAAAAAGAAGGTCCCCTTCACACCGAGTAGTCCGAGTAGCGCTGGCTACCCCCCCCCCCCCAAGCGCAGGAAACAAAAACACCTGAACATAAATACCTCAGAAAGTGGAGGCTAAAGTAACCATGCCAGTAGCGTAGTGGTTATCGCAACAGACCGGTATTCTGGATGTCGGGGGTTTGGATCCCACCTGGCGGGCATTTTTTCTCCACTGTTCTATTTTCCAAATTCTTTATCTTGAGCTACTACATCCTCCCCTTTGCTTTCCGAGGTCTTCTTGATTGCCAATTCCTATTTCTGTGTTATTTTCAACGAGCCCCTCATTTCCCATTCGGATTCGCTACATGCATAGCGAGGGCCTCTGTTCTGGCAGTCTTGATGCCATAGGGAGCTTAAGAGGGTTCAACGCTGCTCGACCACTCTCGACATGTTGTACACTCTGGAGTCACGGCCCGGGGGATAAAAAGAAGGTCCCCTTCACACCTTTAGTCCGAGTGGCACTGGCTACCACCGCCAAGCGCAAGAAACAAAAACACGTGAACATAAATACCGCAGAAAGTGGAGGCTAAAGTAACCATGCCAGTAGCGTAGTGGTTATCGCAACAGACCGGTATTCTGGATGTCGTGGGTTTGGATCCCACCTGGGGGGCATTTTTTCTCCACTTTCCTATTTTCCAAATTCTTTATCTTCAGCTACTACATCCTCCCCTTTGCTTTCCGAGGTCTTCTTCACGGCCAATCCTTATTTCTCTCTTATTTTAAACTAGCCCCTCATTTCGCATTCGGATTCGCTACATGCATAGCGAGGGCCTCTGTTCTGGCAGTCTTGGTGCCATAGGGAGCTTAAGAGGGTTCAACGCTGGTCGACCACTCTCGACATGTTGTAGACGCTCGAGTCACGGCCCGGGGGATAAAAAGAAGGTCCCCTTCAGACCGAGTAGTCCGAGTGGCGCTGGCTACCACCCCCAAGCGCAGGAAACACAAAAGACCTGAACATAAATACATCAGAAATTGGAGGCTAAAGTAGCCCCGCTGGTAGCGTAGTGGTTATCGCACCAGACCGGTATTCTGGAGGTCGTGGGTTCGGATTCCACCTGGCGGGCATTTTTTCTCAGCTTTCTTATTTTCCAAATTCTTCGTCTTGAGCTACTACATCCTCCCCTTTGCTTTCCGACGTCTTCTTGACGGCCAATTCTTATTTCTGTCTTATTTTCAACTAGCCCCCGATTTCCTATTCTGATTCGCTACATGCATAGCGAGGGCCTCTGTTCTGGCAGTCTTGGTGCCATAGGGAGCTTAAGAGAGTTCAACGCTGGTCGATAACTCTCGACATGTCGTAGACCCTCGAGTCACAGCCCGGGGGTAAAAAGAAGGTCCCCTTCACCCCGAGTAGTCCGAGTGGCGCTGGCTACCACCCCCAAGCGCAGGAAACGAACACACCTGAACCTAAATACCGCATAAAGTAGAGGCTAATGTAGCCCCGTCGGTAGCGTAGTGTTTATAGCACCAGACTGGTATTCTAGAGGTCGTGGGTTCGGATCCCATCTGGCGGGCATTTTTTCTCAGCCTTCATTTTTTTTCAAATTCTTTATCATCAGCTTCTACATCCTCCCCTTTGCTTTCCAAGGTCTTCTTGACTGCCAATTCTTTTTTCTGTCTTATTCTCAACGAGATCCTCATGTCCGATTCTGATTCGCTACATTCATTCCGATGGCCTCTGTTTTGGCAGTCTTGGTGCTATAAGGAGCTTAAGTGGGTTCAACGCTGGTCGACCACTCTCGACATGTCGTAGACGCTCGATTCACAGCCCGGGGGTTAAAAAGAAGGTCCCCTTCACCCATAGTAGTCCAATTGGGGCTTGCTGCCACCCCCAAGTGCAGGAAAACAACACACCTGAACATAAATACCCCAGAAAGTCGAGGCGAAAGTAGCCCCACCGGTAGCGTAATGGTTAACGCACCAAAATGGTATTCTGGAGGTCGTGGGTTCGGATCTCTCCTGGCGGCCATTTTTTTCTCCACTTTCTTATTTCTCCAAATTGTTTATCTTGAGCTACTACATCCTCCCCTTTGCTTTCCGAGGTCTTCTTTATTGCCAATTCTTATTTCTGTCTTATTTTCAACGAGCCCCTCATTTCCTTTTCGGACTCGCTACATGCAAAGCGAGTGCCTCTGTTCTGGCAGTCTGGTGCCCTAGGAAGCTTAAGAGGGTTCAACGCTGGTTGGCCACTCTCGACATGTCGTAGACGCTCGAGTCACGGCCCGAGGGTTAAAAAGAAGGTCACCTTCACCCCGAGTAGTCCGAGTGGCGCTGGCTACCACCCCCAAGCGCAGGAAACAAAAACACCTGAACATAAATACCTCAGAAAGTGGAGGCTAAAGTAACCATGCCGGTAGCGTAGTGGTTATCGCACCAGACCGGTATTCTGGAGGTCGTGGGTTCAAATCCCACCTGGCGGGCATTTTTTCTCCACTTTCTTATTTTCAAAATTCTTTATCTTGAGCTACTACATCCTCCCCTTTGCTTTCCGAGGTCTTCTTGACCGCCAATTCTAATTTCTGTCTTATTTTCAACGAGCCCCTCATTTCCTATTCTGATTCGCTACATGCATAGCGAGAGCCTCTGTTCTTGCAGTCTTGGTGCCATAGGGAGCTTAAGAGGGTTCAACGCTGCTCGACCACTCTCGGCATGTTGTACACTCTCGAGTCACGGGCCGGGGGATAAAAAGAAGGTCCCCTTCACACCGAGTAGTCCGAGTGGCACTGGCTACAACCCCGCAAGCGCAAGAAAAAAAACACCTGAACATAAATACCGCAGAAAGTGGAGGCTAAAGTAACCATGCCAGTAGCGTAGTGGTTATCGCAACAGACCGGTATTCTGGATGTCGTGGGTTTGGATCCCACCTGGCTGGCATTTTTTCTCCACTTTCCTATTTTCCAAATTCTTTATCTTCAGCTACTACATCCTCCCCTTTGCTTTCCGAGGTCTTCTTGATTGCCAATTCCTATTTCTGTCTTATTTTCAACGAGCCCCCCATTTCCTATTCTGATTCGCTACATGCACAGCGAGGGCCTCTGTTCTGGCAGTCTTGGTGCCATAGGGAGCCTAAGAGGGTTCAACGCTGGTCGACCACTCTCGACATGTCGTAGACGCTCCAGTCAATGCCCGGGGGATAAAAAGAAGGTCCCCTTCAAACCGAGTAGTCCGAGTGGCGCTGGCTACCACCCCCAAGCGCAGGAAACACAAAAGACATGAACATAAATACCCCAGAAAATGGAGGCTAAAGTAGCCCCGCTGGTAGCGTAGTGGTTATCGCACCAGACCAGTATTCTGGAGGTCATGGGTTCGGATCCCACCTGGTGGGCATTTTTTCTCAGCTTTCTTATTTTCCAAATTCTTCGTCTTGAGCTACTACATCCTCCCCTTTGCTTTCCGACGTCTTCTTGACGGCGAATTCTTATTTCTGTCTTATTTTCAACTAGCCCCCGATTTCTTATTCTGATTCGCTACATGCATAGCGAGGGCCTCTGTTCTGGCAGTCTTGGTGCCATAGGGAGCTTAAGAGGGTTCAACGCTGGTCGATAACTCTCTACATGTCGTAGACCCTCCAGTCACAGCCCGGGGGTAAAAAGAAGGTCCCCTTCACCCCGAGTAGTCCGAGTGGCGCTGGCTACCACCCCCAAGCGCAGAAAACGAACACACCTGAACATAAATACCGCATAAAGTAGAGGCTAATGTAGCCCCGTCGGTAGCGTAGTGGTTATAGCACCAGACTGGTATTCTAGAGGTCGTGGGTTCGGATCTCTCCTGGCGGCCATTTTTTTCTCCACTTTCTTATTTCTCCAAATTGTTTATCTTGAGCTACTACATCCTCCCCTTTGCTTTCCGAGGTCTTCTTAATTGCCAATTCTTATTTCTGTCTTATTTTCAACGAGCCCCTCATTTCCTTTTCGGACTCGCTACATGCAAAGCGAGGGCCTCTGTTCTGGCAGTCTGGTGCCCTAGGAAGCTTAAGAGGGTTCAACGCTGGTTGGCCACTCTCGACATGTCGTAGACGCTCGAGTCACGCCCCGGCGGTTAAAAAGAAGGTCACCTTCACCCCGAGTAGTCCGAGTGGCGCTGGCTACCACCCCCAAGCGCAGGAAACAAAAACACCTGAACATAAATACCTCAGGAAGTGGAGGCTAAAGTAACCATGCCGGTAGCGTAGTGGTTATCGCACCAGACCTGTATTCTGGAGGTCGTGGGTTCAAATCCCACCTGGCGGGCATTTTTTCTCCACTTTCTTATTTTCCTAATTCTTTATCATGAGCTACTACATCCTCCCCTTTGCTTTCCGAGGTCTTCTTGACCGCCAATTCCTTTTTCTGTCTTATTTTCAACGAGCCCCTCATTTCCTAATCTGATTCGCTACATGCATAGCGAGAGCCTCGGTTCTTGCAGTCTTGGTGCCATAGGGAGGTTAAGAGGGTTCAACGCTGGTCGACCACTCTCGACATGTCGTAGACGCTCGAGTCACGGCCCGGGAGATAAAAAGAAGGTCCCCTTCACACCAAGTTGTCCGAATGGCGCAGGCCACTACCCCCAAGCGCAAGAAACCCGAAAGACCTGAACATAAATACCCCAGAAATTGGAGGCTAAAAGAGCCCCGCCTGTAGCGTAGTGGCTATCGCACCAGACCGGTATTCTGGAGGTCGTGGGTTCGGATCTCTCCTGGCGGCCATTTTTTTCTCCACTTTGTTATTTCTCCAAATTGTTTATCTTGAGCTACTACATCCTCCCCTTTGCTTTCCGAGGTCTTCTTAATTGCCAATTCTTATTTCTGTCTTATTTTCAACGAGCCCCTAATTTCCTTTTCGGACTCGCTACATGCAAAGCGAGGGCCTCTGTTCTGGCAGTCTGGTGCCCTAGGAAGCTTAAGAGGGTTCAACGCTGGTTGGCCACTCTCGACATGTCGTAGACGCTCGAGTCGCGGCCCGAGGGTTAAAAAGAAGGTCACCTTCACCCCGAGTAGTCCGAGTGGCGCTGGCTACCACCCCCAAGCGCAGGAAACAAAAACACCTGAACATAAATACCTCAGAAAGTGGAGGCTAAAGTAACCATGCCGGTAGCGTAGTGGTTATCGCAACAGACCGGTATTCTGGATGTCGTGGGTTTGGATCCCACCTGGCGGGCATTTTTTCTCCACTCTCCTATTTTCCAAATTCTTTATCTTGAGCTACTACATCCTCCCCTTTGCTTTCCGAGGTCTTCTTGATTGCCAATTCCTATTTCTGTGTTATTTTCAACGAGCCCCTCATTTCCCATTCGGATTCGCTACATGCATAGCGAGGGCCTCTGTTCTGGCAGTCTTGGTGCCATAGGGAGCTTAAGAGGGTTCAACGCTGCTCGACCACTCTCGACATGTTGTACACTCTCGAGTCACGGCCCGGGGGATAAAAAGAAGGTCCCCTTCACACCGAGTAGTCCGAGTGGCACTGGCTACCACCCCCAAGCGCAGGAAAAAAAAAACACCTGAACTTAAATACCGCAGAAAGTGGAGGCTAAAGTAACCATGCCAGTAGCGTAGTGGTTATCGCAACAGACCGGTATTCTGGATGTCGGCGGTTAAGATCCCACCTGGCGGGCATTTTTTCTCCACTTTCTTATTTTCCAAATTCTTTATCTTGAGCTACGACATCCTCGACTTTGCTTTCCGAGGTCTTCTTGATTGCCAATTCCTATTTCTGTGTTATTTTCAACAAGCCCCTCATTTCCCATTCGGATTCGCTACATGCATAGCGAGGGCCTCTGTTCTGGCAGTCTTGGTGCCATAGGGAGCCTAAGAGGGTTCAACGCTGCTCGACCACTCTCGACATGTTGTACACTCTCGAGTCACGGCCCGGGGGATAAAAAGAAGGTCCCCTTCACACCGAGTAGTCCGAGTTGCACTGGCTACCACCCCCAAGCGCAGGAAAAAAAAACACCTGAACTTAAATACCGCAGAAAGTGGAGGCTAAAGTAACCATGCCAGTAGCGTAGTGGTTATCGCAACAGACCGGTATTCTGGATGTCGGCGGTTAAGATCCCACCTGGCGGGCATTTTTTCTCCACTTTCTTATTTTCCAAATTCTTTATCTTGAGCTACGACATCCTCGACTTTGCTTTCCGAGGTCTTCTTTACGGCCAATCCTTATTTCTCTCTTATTTTAAACTCGCCCCTCATTTCGCATTCGGATTCGCTACATGCATAGCGAGGGCCTCTGTTCTGGCAGTCTTGGTGCTATAGGGAGCTTAAGAGGGTTCAACGCTGGTCGACCACTCTCGACATGTCGTAGACGCTCGAGTCACGGCCCGGGGGATAAAAAGAAGGTCCCCTTCACACCGAGTAGTCCGAGTGGCACTGGCCACCACCCCCAAGCGCAGGAAACCCGAAAGACCTGAACATAAATACCCCAGAAATTGGAGGCTAAAAGAGCCCCGCTGGTAGCGTAGTGGCTATAGCACCAGACCGGTATTCTGGAGGTAGTGGGTTCGGATCCCACCTGGCGGGCATTTTTTCTCAGCTTTCTTATTTTCCAAATTGTTCGTCTTGAGCTACGACATACTCGACTTTGCTTTCCGAGGTCTTCTTGACCGCCAATTCTTATTTCTCTCTTATTTTCAACGAGCCCCTCATTTCCTATTCTGATTCGCTACATGCATAGCGAGGGCCTCTGTTCTGGCAGTCTTGGTGCCATAGGGAGCTTAAGAGGGTTCAACGATGGTCGACCACTCTCGACATGTCGTAGACGCTCGAGTCACGGCCCGGGGGATAAAAAGAAGGTCCCCTTCACACCGAGTAGTCCGAGTGGCGCTGGCTACCCCCCCCCCCCCCCCCCCCAAGCACAGGAAACAAAAACACCTGAACATAAATACCTCAGAAAGTGGAGGCTAAAGTAACCATGCCAGTAGCGTAGTGGTTATCGCAACAGACCGGTATTCTGGATGTCGTGGGTTTGGATCCCACCTGGCGGGCATTTTTTCTCCACTCTCCTATTTTCCAAATTCTTTATCTTGAGCTACTACATCCTCCCCTTTGCTTTCCGAGGTCTTCTTGATTGCCAATTCCTATTTCTGTGTTATTTTCAACGAGCCCCTCATTTCCCATTCGGATTCGCTACATGCATAGCGAGGGCCTCTGTTCTGGCAGTCTTGGTGCCATAGGGAGCTTAAGAGGGTTCAACGCTGCTCGACCACTCTCGACATGTTGTACACTCTCGAGTCACGGCCCGGGGGATAAAAAGAAGGTCCCCTTCACACCGAGTAGTCCGAGTGGCGCTGGCTACCACCCCCAAGCGCAGGAAACACAAAAGACCTGAACATAAATACCCCAGAAATTGGAGGCTAAAGTAGCCCCGCTGGTAGCGTAGTGGTTATCGCACCAGACCGGTATTCTGGAGGTAGTAGGTTCGGATCCCACCTGGCGGGCATTTTTTCTCAGCTTTCTTATTTTCCAAATTCTTCGTCTTGAGCTACGACATCCTCCCCTTTGCTTTTCGAGGTCTTCTTCACGGCCAATCCTTATTTCTCTCTTATTTTCAACTAGCCCCTCATTTCGCATTCGGATTTGCTACATGCATAGCGAGGGCCTCTGTTCTGGCAGTCTTGGTGCCATAGGGAGCTTAAGAGGGTTCAACGCTGCTCGACCACTCTCGACATGTTGTACACTCTCGAGTCACGGCCCGGGGGATAAAAAGAAGGTCCCCTTCACACCGAGTAGTCCGAGTCGCACTGGCTACCACCCCCAAGCGCAGGAAACAAAAACACCTGAACATAAATACCGCAGAAAGTGGAGGCTAAAGTAACCATGCCAGTAGCGTAGTGGTTATCGCAACAGACCGGTATTCTGGATGTCGTGGGTTTGGATACCACCTGGCGGGCATTTTTTCTCCACTTTCCTATTTTCCAAATTCTTTATCTTCAGCTACTACATCCTCCCCTTTGCTTTCCTAGGTCGTCTTGATTGCCAATTCCTATTTCTGTCTTATTTTCAACGAGCCCCTCATTTCCCATTCGGATTCGCTTCATGCATAGCGAGGGCCTCTGTTCTGGCAGTCTTGGTGCCATAGGGAGCTTAAGAGGGTTCAACGCTGGTCGACCACTCTCGACATGTTGTAGACGCTCGAGTCACGGCCCGGGGGATAAAAAGACGGTCCCCTTCACACCGAGTAGTCCGAGTGGCTCTGGCTACCACCCCCAAGCGCAGGAAACAAAAACACCTGAACATAAATACCTCAGAAAGTGGAGGCTAAAGTAACCATGCCAGTAGCGTAGTGGTTATCGCAACAGACCGGTATTCTGGATGTCGTGGGTTTGGATCCCACCTGGTGGGCATTTTTTCTCCACTCTCATATTTTCCAAATTCTTTATCTTGAGCTACTACATCCTCCCCTTTGCTTTCCGAGGTCTTCTTGATTGCCAATTCCTATTTCTGTCTTATTTTCAACGAGCCCCTCATTTCCCATTTGGATTCGCTACATGCATAGCGAGGGCCTCTGTTCTGGCAGTCTTGGTGCCATAGGGAGCTTAAGAGGGTTCAACGCTGGTTGGCCACTCTCGACATGTCGTAGACGCTCGAGTCACGGCCCGGCGGTTAAAAAGAAGGTCCCCTTCACACCGAGTAGTCCGAGTGGCGCGGGCTACCACCCCCAAGCGCAGGAAACAAAAACACCTCAACATAAATACCTCAGAAAGTGGAGGCTAAAGTAACCATGCCGGTAGCGTAGTGGTTATTGCACCAGACCGGTATTCTGGATGTCGGGGGTTAAGATCCCACCTGGCGGGCATTTTTTCTCCACTTTCTTATTTTCCAAATTTTTTATCTTGAGCTACGACATCCTCGACTTTGCTTTCCGAGGTCTTCTTTACGGCCGATCCTTATTTCTCTCTTATTTTAAACTAGCCCCTCATTTCGCATTCGGATTCGCTACATGCATAGCGAGGGCCTCTGTTCTGGCAGTCTTGGTGCTATAGGGAGCTTAAGAGGGTTCAACGCTGGTCGACCACTCTCGACATGTCGTAGACGCTCGAGTCACGGCCCGGGGGATAAAAAGAAGGTCCCCTTCACACCGAGTAGTCCGAGTGGCTCTGGCTACCACCCCCAAGCGCAGGAAACACAAAAGACCTGAACATAAATACCCCAGAAATTGGAGGCTAAAGTAGCCCCGCTGGTAGCGTAGTGGTTATCGCACCAGACCGGTATTCTGGAGGTCGTGGGTTCGGATCCCACCTGGCGGGCATTTTTTCTCAGCTTTCTTATTTTCCAAATTCTTCGTCTTGAGCTACGACATCCTCCCCTTTGCTTTCCGATGTCTTCTTGACGGCAATCCTTATTTCTCTCTTATTTTAAACTAGCCCCTCATTTCGCATTCGGATTCGCTACATGCATAGCGAGGGCCTCTGTTCTGGCAGTCTTGGTGCCATAGGGAGCTTAACAGGGTTCAACGCTGGTCGACCACTCTCGACATGTCGTAGACGCTCGAGTCACGGCCCGGGGGATAAAAAGAAGGTCCCCTTCACACCGAGTAGTCAGAGTGGCGCTGGCTACCACCCCCAAGCGCAGGAAACACAAAAGACCTGAACATATATACCCCAGAAGTTGTAGGCTAAAGTAACCCTGCTGGTAGCGTTGGTGGTTATTGCACCAGACCGGTATTCTGGAGGTCGTGGGTTCGGATCCCACCTGGTGGGCATTTTTTCTCAGCTTTCTTATTTTCCAAATTCTTCGTCTTGAGCTACTACATCCTCCTCTTTGCTTTCCGACGTCTTCTTGACGGCCAATTCTTATTTCTGTCTTATTTTCAACTAGCCCCCCATTTCCTATTCTGATTCGCTATATGCATAATGAGGGCCTCTGTTCTGGCAGTCTTGGTGCCATAGGGAGCTTAAGAGGGTTCAACGCTGGTCGACCACTCTCGACATGTTGTAGACGCTCGAGTCACGGCCCGGGGGATAAAAAGACGGTCCCCTTCACACCGAGTAGTCCGAGTGGCGCTGGCTACCACCCACAAGCGCAGGAAACAAAAACACCTGAACATAAATACCTCAGAAAGTGGAGGCTAAAGTAACCATGCCAGTAGCGTAGTGGTTATCGCAACAGACCGGTATTCTGGATGTCGTGGGTTTGGATCCCACCTGGTGGGCATTTTTTCTCCACTCTCATATTGTCCAAATTCTTTATCGTGAGCTACTACATCCTCCCCTTTGCTTTCCGAGGTCTTCTTTACGGCCAATCCTTATTTCTCTCTTATTTTAAACTAGCCCCTCATTTCGCATTCGGATTCGCTACATGCATAGCGAGGGCCTCTGTTCTGGCAGTCTTGGTGCTATAGGGAGCTTAAGAGGGTTCAACGCTGGTCGACCACTCTCGACATGTCGTAGACGCTCGAGTCACGGCCCGGGGGATAAAACGAAGGTCCCCTTCACACCGAGTAGTCCGAGTGGCGCTGGCTACCACCCCCAAGCGCAGGAAACACAAAAGACCTGAACATAAATACCCCAGAAATTGGAGGCTAAAGTAGCCCCGCTGGTAGCGTAGTGGTTATCGCATAAGACCGGTATTCTGGAGGTCGTGGGTTCGGATCCCACCTGGCGGGCATTTTTTCTCAGCTTTCTTATTTTCCAAATTCTTCGTCTTGAGCTACGACATCCTCCCCTTTGCTTTCCGAGGTCTTCTTGACGGCAATCCTTATTTCTCTCTTATTTTAAACTAGCCCCTCATTTCGCATTCGGATTCGCTACATGCATAGCGAGAGCCTCTGTACTGGCAGTCTTGGTGCCATAGGGAGCTTAAGAGGGTTCAACGCTGGTCGACCACTCTCGACATGTCGTAGACGCTCGAGTCACGGCCCGGGGGATAAAAAGAAGGTCCTCTTCACACCGAGTAGTCCGAGTGGCGCTGGCTACCACCCCCAAGCGCAGGAAACACAAAAGACCTGAACATAAATACCCCAGAAATTGGAGGCTAAAGTAGCCCCGCTGGTAGCGTAGTGGTTATCGCACCAGACCGGTATTCTGGAGGTCGTGGGTTCGGATCCCACCTGGCAGGCATTTTTTCTCAGCTTTCTTATTTTCCAAATTCTTCGTCTTGAGCTACGACATTCTCCCCTTTGCTTTCCGAGGTCTTCTTGACGGCAATCCTTATTTCTCTCTTATTTTAAACTAGCCCCTCATTTCGCATTCGGATTCGCTACATGCATAGCGAGAGCCTCTGTACTGGCAGTCTTGGTGCCATAGGGAGCTTAAGAGGGTTCAACGCTGGTCGACCACTCTCGACATGTCGTAGACGCTCGAGTCACGGCCCGGGGGATAAAAAGAAGGTCCCCTTCACACCGAGTAGTCCGAGTGGCGCTGGCTACCACCCCCAAGCCTGAACCCAAAAGACCTGAACATAAATACCCCAGAAATTGGAGGCTAAAAGAGCCCCGCTGGTAGCGTGGTGGCTATCGCACCAGACCGGTATTCTTGAGGTCGTGGGTTCGGATCCCACCTGGCGGGCCTTTTTTCTCAGCTTTCTTATTTTCCAAATTCTTCATCTTGTGCTACGACATCCTCGACTTTGCTTTCCGAGGTCTTCTTGACGGCCAATCCTTATTTCTCTCTTATTTTAAACTAGCCCCTCATTTCGCATTCGGATTCGCTACATGCATAGCGAGGGCCTCTGTTCTGGCAGTCTTGGTGCCATAGGGAGCTTAAGAGGGTTCAACGCTGGTCGACCACTCTCGACATGTCGTAGACGCTCGAGTCACGGCCCGGGGAATAAAAAGAAGGTCCCCTTCACACCGAGTAGTCTGAGTGGCGCTGCCTACCACCCCCAAGCGCAGGAAACACAAAAGACCTGAACATAAATACCCCAGAAATTTCAGGCAAAAGTAGCCCCGCTGGTAGCGTAGTGGTTATCGCACCAGACCAGTATTCTGGAGGTCGTGGGTTCGGATCCCACCTGGCGGGCATTTTTTCTCCACTTTCTTATTTTCCAAATTCTTTATCTTGAGCTACTACATCCTCCCTTTTGCTTTCCGATGTCTTCTTGACTGTCAATTCTTATTTCTGTCTTATTTTCAACCAGCCCCTCATATCTTATTCTGATTAGCTACATGCATAGCGAGGGCCTCTGTTCTGGCAGTCTTGGTGCCATAGGGAGCTTAAGAGGGTTCAACGCTGGTCGACCACTCTCGACATGTCGTAGACGCTCGAGTCACGGCCCGGGGGATAAAAAGAAGGTACCCTTCACACCGAGTAGTCCGAGTGGCGCTGGCTACCACCCCCAAGCGCAGGAAACACAAAAGACCTGATCATAAATACCCCAGAAATTGGAGGCTAAAGTAGCCCCGCCGGTAGCGTAGTGGTTTTCAGATGGTGGGTTCGCATCCCAACTGGCGGGAATTTTTTCTCCACTTTCCTATTTTCGAAATTCTTTATCTTGAGCTACTACATCCTCCCCTTTGCTTTCCGAGGTCTTCTTGACTGCCGATTCTTATTTTGTCCTATATATATACACACATATATATATATATAAATATATATATATATATATATATATATATATATATATATATATATATATATATATATATATATATATATATATATTTTTATATATATATAACAGGGCAGGGCTTGGCAGCTGAATAGTATAATAAATTAGAGTCACCACGAAAAACATAACAATATTTAATACGACGTTTCGGCTGGGAACCAGCCTTTTTCAGGTGAAGTACAAAGGTCGAATACAGGGTATATGTAGGCTCGCAGGTAGCGCTGTGAGCACGTGGACACATTATTTCAAAAGTGTACAAGAAGGAAGTACAGCTAGAAACAAGTGGAAAGAAACGTGCTGCACGGCTGGGCGCGCAGGTAATCCATCTCAATATACAATGCGGCGAAAACCAAAAGCGAGGCACTTAGGAAGCGTGTTTCCTTCAGCCTCTGCCCACCCACGCACAGCAATATTAAGAAAAGT
The DNA here is from genome assembly GCF_048455015.1 of Haemaphysalis longicornis. Taxonomy (NCBI): domain Eukaryota; kingdom Metazoa; phylum Arthropoda; class Arachnida; order Ixodida; family Ixodidae; genus Haemaphysalis; species Haemaphysalis longicornis. The sequence goes on along the minus strand of NW_027526361.1, from coordinate 210,121,584 downwards.
AAACAAATAAGGAAGGGGTACTGGGCATCTCCCTCCAAAAGAGCGGAAACAACCTACCGCATAAGGCGGAAGCGTAGAATCAGCAATTAGTCATCCAGACACTGGGGAACGCAAAATGGCAGAAGTCGACGTTGAAGCTCAAGAATGCAGGTGGGAGGATTAGCGAGGGGGCCGCGTCCCTAAAGGAAAATGCCGCCGCTTCCCGAGGAGACCAGATAATGGCCACAAATGGCTTATCCGCGGCCCTTGTCCCTGGCACAAGGCGGACAATTAAGACCCCTCGAAGGGCGCCGACGCCGACAGGTGTGCGTGAGCCATCCAAGACGAGCGCAGGTTGTGCGAGGATTTTGAGAAATGACACACAAGGCAGGAAATAAACAAAGAAACAGCACACAGAAAAAAGCAGTTGAACGAGCCCCCGGCTCATGTCATAAAATTGATAGATACAACAAATTGTTAGCTTACATTTGATATTTTTGCAAGTAACAAGGGTTTGAACATTATTAAAAATGTAAAATAAAGATGTGACGCACGTACGAGAACAAGGCTCCAGTGATCTTAAAAAAAAACTTTGTAGCTTATCATCAATGGGAGTATAAATTCGCACACAGCATTCTTTAAACAAACCGACAAACGAAAGAATACAAAGAATACACTTCTCAAATCGTAGAACATGGGGAACCATAGCAGTGAACAAAAATAGCTTACAAAGTGACATTTCGGGCAATAGAGCAATGAAGCATACGGAGAAAATAAGTTATTCACAACACTAGAACGAATAGTTCTTGGAAAGTGTAATGAAGGGATACAGCAAGATTTCGTGCAGGAGAAGCATTAAAGCATACGGAAAAGTATCCTCCTGACAACGATGAATCATCCAACGGTTGAGAAGTGGTAACGTGCGATGCGTGCCGCTACAAGGTCTAGGTTTGAATGCACGACAGCCTTCCCTGAGACTCATTGATACCTCTTGTGTGAGTGTTATATTTGTGGATCAGATAAGATTCGCTGGCTTCCCTGTCGAAATGGGTTTTAAATCCTGATTGGAGCACTGTGGCCTTAAATTGGTCGAACGGGTGTTTCAAAGAGTTGATATGTTTTGAAAGGGGGAGATAAGGTTTTGTTTTTGCATCGGATCTGCGATTATTGATGCGAGTTCTAAAAGAACATTCAGTCTGTCCAATATATTGCGCACCACAATCACCACATTCTAGGAGGTAAACTATATTTGCAGTGTCACAAATAAAGTTGCCCCTGATCTGCATGGAAAAGTCAGATTCCCTGCTCTGAGCGCTTGTTGTTGGTGTCATCATTAGACACAATTTGCACCGGGGTTTTCCACGTTGTGTGGAACCTGTGAAACTAGTTTCTCTTGATTGAGATGATGTTGCAATGTCTCTGATGTTTCTTCCCCGGCGATACACCACGCGTGGTGGGTCTGGAATGACGTGCTTCATTCTTTCACTCTGGGGCAAGATGTTGTGGTGTCTTCTCAAATTTCATTGACGTTTGGGCCAGATGCCGAATATATCAGAATCAGATTGGTTTGTGACCTCGAAGTGGTGGTTTTATTGCCACTAATAAGGCTAGAACACTCCTGTTCTGATGCCTTCCTGATTGAATCTTCAATGAGCCGGGGGCTCGTTCAACTGCTTTTTTCTGTGTGCTATTTCTTTGTTTATTTTCTGCCTTGTGTGTCATTTCTCAAAATCATCGCACGCTCTTCTTGGGTGGCTCGCGCACACTTCTGTCGGCGTCGGCGCCCTTCGAGGGGTCGTCATTGTCCGTCTTGTGCCCGGGACGCGGGCCGCGGTTAAGCCATTTGTGACCATTATCTGGTCTCCTCGGGAAGCGGTGGCATTTTCCTTTGAGGAAGCGGCCCCCTCGCTAATCCTCCCGCCAGCATTCTTGAACTTTTACGCCGCCTTATGCCATTTTGCGTTCCCCTGTGTCTGGATGACTAATTGTCGATTCTACGCTTCCGCCTTATGCGGCAGGTTGTTTCCGCTCCTTTTGAGTGAGATGCCCAGTACCCCTTCTTTATTTGTTGACTTTTTTAATATTGGTGTGCGTGGGTGGGTGGTGGCTGAAGGAAACACGCTTCCTAAGTGCCTCGCTTTTGCTTTTCGCCGCGTTGTATATTGAAATGGATTACTTGCGCGTCCAGTCGTGCAGTACGTTTCTTTCCACTTGTTTCTTGCTGTACTTCCTTCTTGTACACTTATGAAATAATGTGTCCACGTGCTCACAGCGCTCCCTGCGAGCCTACATATACCCTGTATTCGACCTTTGTACTTCACTTGAAAAAGGCTGGTTCCCAGCCGAAACGTCGTATTAAATATTGTTATGTTTTTAGTGGTGACTCTTATTTATATATAAATATATATATAGAGAGATTATATATATAAATAGATATATCAGGAAATAAAAACTCACACAGAGTGCGAAAAAAGAAGGTTATTAGCGACAGAGACACACGAGAAGGACATTAAACATAAAAGTTTACTGACGTTTCAGGGAGTGGACGTCAGCAAACTTTTTTTTTATTTTTATTGCCCTTCTCGTGTGTCTCTGTCTCTACTAACCATATATATATATATATATATATACATGTATATAAGGAAGCACGGTGTCGAGAGTGCACGTAGAGTAGGTAGAAAGGGGAGAAGCCGGTTGTAGCCTGTATGGCCGTATTGTATGCGTACGTCACATAGGGGAGCACAAGGTCCCAGTCATCGTGGTCGGAGGAGACGTACATGGACAGCATGTCACCAAGAGTTCGATTAAAACGCTCAGTGAGGCCATTAGTCTGCGGGTGGTACGCAGTTTTGGTGCGGTGGATAATACGGCACTCAGTGAGGAGCTTCGTGACAACATCGGATAAGAAGACGCGTCCTCGGTCACTTAGGAGTTCTCGAGGCGCTCCGTTGCGCAATATGAAGCGACGTAATAGAAAGGAGGCGACGTCTCGTGCTGTGGCGGTAGGCAGTGCAGCGGTTTCAGCGTAGCGCGTGAGATGGTCGACTGCAACAATGACCCATCGATTCCCGGCGGCTGTGTAGGGCAAAGGCCCGTACAGGTCAATGCCTACACGGTCAAACGGTTTCGCCGGGCAAGGAAGGGGCTGCAGCGGACCAATAGAACGTGACGGTGGTGACTTGCGGCGTTGGCAGGTAGCACATGATCGGATGTACTTGCGCAAAAAGTTATACTTGCCTCATCAATAATAGCGCAGGCGGATACGCTGGTATGTTTTGATCACCCCTGAACGGCCACAGGTGGGATCGGCATGAAGGGTGTCACAAATGTCGATGCGCAGATGACAAGGAATAATAAGAAGCCACTTCCGTCCTTCGTTGTCGTAGTTGCGGCGATACAGCAACTCGTCGCGACTCGTGAAGTGCGAAGCTTGCCTGCGCAGAGCCCGAGATCCGTGAGCGGGTGACGTGCCAGAAAGCAAGAGAGAGAGGATAAAGAGATGAGGGAAACAACCCAGGGGTCTTTTCGCTGCTCTGTTCGGATGTCGGAGAAAGAAAGTAGTGACATGTCAGCATGGTCAGCCCGGAGGCACGCGGAGTCGTGGGACACTGACATTGGAGAACGGGAGAGGGCATCCGCATCAGAGTGTTTGCGGCCGGATCGATATACAACCTTATGTCGTACTCCTGGAGCCGCAGAGCCCACCGTGCGAGCCGCCCTGACGGATCTTTCAGTGTGGACAGCCAACAAAGTGCGTGGTGGTCTGTGACCACGCCGAAAGGGCGACCGTAAAAATAGGGCCGGAACTTGTCCAACGCCCAAACAATGGCCAAGCACTCCTTCTCCGTCACGGAATAGTTGGATTCGGCTCGGGTAAGGGTGCGGCTGGAGTAGGCAACGACGTATTCATCAAAGCCTGACTTTCGCTGGGCCAGTACAGCGCCAAGGCCGACCCCACTGGCATCAGTGTGGACCTCCGTAGGCGCGTCAGGGTCAAAATGTCGGAGAATAGGAGGTGACGTAAGAAGTCGCCGCAACGTCACGAATGCCTTTTCACGTTCAGGGGTCCACGCAGAGATCGGTGGAAGCATTACTGAGTAGCTGCGTCAATGGCGCAACAACGGTGGCAAAGTTGCGGACGAATCGTCGAAAGTAGGAGCAAAGGCCTAGGAAGCTTCGCAGTGCCTTCATAGAGGTCGGCTTGGGGAACTCAGCAACAGCCTTGAGCTTAGACGCGTCGGGCAGAACACCGTCCTTCGAGACAACGTGACCCAGTACCGTGCAGCAAAGTGGCATTTCTTTAGGTTTAGTTGTAGCTTTGCGCCGGCAAGACAGGTCAGAACTTGCTCCAGGCGCCGTAAATGGGTGTCGAAATCTGGGGAAAAAATTACGACGTCGTCCAAATAGCAGAGACATATCTTCCATTTTTTTTCCGCGCAAAATGTTGTCCATCATGCGCTCGAACGTGGCAGGTGCATTGCAAAGGCCGAACGGCATGACGTTAAACTCGTAGAGTCCGTCGGGTGTTATAAATGCCGTCTTTGCGCGATGAGCCTCTGCCATAGGCACTTGCCAGTATCCCGAACGCAAATCAAGCGACGAGAAGTACTCAGCTCCCTGTAGGCAGTCAAGTGCGTCGTCAATACGCAGTAGAGGGTAGACGTCCTTCCTGGTGATCTTGTTGAGGCGGCGATAGTCGACGCAAAAGCGTATAGATCCATCCTTCTTCGTCACTAGAACGACTGGTGACGCCCAGGGACTGTTTGAGGGCCTAATAACGTCGCGTTGGAGCATGTCATCTACGTGAACATCAATAATGCGACGCTCTTTCGGAGAAACACGATAGGGTCGTTGTCGTAGCGGTGGGTGCGAGCCAGTGTCTATGTTGTGTTCCACTGCTGATGTTCGGCTGAGCAAGGCTTTCACGCAGTCAAAAGACGACCGAAATCGTTGAAGAAGTGCCAGCAGCTTAGCTCGTTCAGTTGGGGCGAGGTCGTTGTCGATGGCCTTACTAAATACGTCGGAGTTAGATGCGTCTTCTGCTGACACTGGGCTCAACTCCAGAATATCAAGGTGTGGTGGATCATCGGGCACGTCAACTACGGCATTATGATCGACAGGTTCAATCCAGCCGAGCGTTTCACCTTGCAGCAAAGATAACGGATGGGAGTACAAATTTGTAACCAGCATGCGGCTAGCGCCAGCGTGGGTCGATAAGAGAGCGGACGGCAGCGGAAGACGCCTGCGGCGGTTGAAGAGCACAGATGGCGTAAAGAGCACAGTGGCGTCGGTATAAGAGGCACGGCCCAGAAACACGGAAACAGAACACTGCAGCGGAATGGTAGTGTCCTCGCTGACGACAAGTTTAGCGGCGTTCGCTTTGTCACTGTACACGTCACACTGTGAAGTAAACTCAACCTCCGCATGCCCACAGTCAATGACGGCATTGTGGCGAGCGAGGAAGTCCCAGCCCAGAATAACGTCATTGGAACACGAAGGCAGCACGATAAGTTCGATTATGTACAAGAGGCCTTGGATGGTGACACGAGCTGTGCACGCCGCCAATGCTTGAATGTGTTGCGCGCTCGCAGTACGCAGCGAGAAGCCACCCAACGGGGTCATCACTTTTCTGATCATCCGACAAAAGTCTTCACTAATCACTGACACAGCAGCGCCTGTATCGACTAAGGCCTGTGTTGGTCTGCCTTCTACTAATACGTCGATAATGTTCAGAAGGGAAAAACGAGGCCTTGAAGAGTTCGACCGTAACGCAGTTCTTGACTCAGGAACTGCGGTTGCTAATTTTCCTTTTCGGAAGCGGGTTGCCGTCGACGCATCGGAGAAATAGAGCGGCGACGCGGAGACGACGAGCGACGATTCCCATAAGCGCGGTGGTCAGCAGATGAGGGACAGATGTGATATCCATCGGAGACGTCGTGGGGGACTGGCGGCCTGTTGGACAAACCATAAGTCGTCGGTCGGAGAACAGGAGTGGCTGGCGGTATGCGGCGGCAATATTTCGCAACATGCCCGGCATAACGGCAAAGGAAACAAATTGGGCGGTTGTCCCACGTTCGCCAGCCATTGTTAAGCTGGGCAGGAGGCCGAACTGGGGAAAATGGGGCCGTCGGTGGTACCGGGCGCTGATAAGATGGCGCGGCCTGACGTGGATTGACTCCCATGGTGTCAGCACACGTCATAATCGGTGCCGGGGGCGACCGGGCGGCAGTTTCTGCATACGTCATCGGCGCGGTGAACGCAGTCATATGACGAGGATCCACAATGGCAGTACGCGGCAGGGCTTCAGCTACTTGCTCCTGAATCACCCTCCTGAGTGTCGGCACAACGGGGGACGGAATCTCGGTAACGCAAGGCAGCAGAGAAAGCTGACGAGCGACTTCCTCACGGACAAGTTCCTTTATGCGCGACAACAAGGAAGGGCTTTCGGGGTGACCAATCAAACTTGCTAAAATGTCGTCAGGAGCTGAAGGCCGCCGCGTGAGGCTTCGCTGACGCCGAAGCTCGTCGAAACTCTGGCAGAGGTTTACTACGACAGCAATTGAACGTGGGTCCCTCGCCAAGAGCATTTAAAAGGCTTCGTTGTCTATACCTTTCATGACGTGCTTGATTTTATCAGCTTCGGCCATGGATGGATCGACACGCCTGCATAGGTCCAGAACGTCCTCGATGTAACTGGTAAACGTTTCACCACTTTTCTGTGCACGGGTGTGCAAGCTTTGCTCTGCGAGCAGTTTGCGCACGGCGGGACGGACAAAAGCTCTCAAGAAGCGCGTCTTGAACTCGGAACAGGTGTCTATGCCCGCGACGTTGTTATTAAACCACGTCTCGGCGAGTGAAGTAGAAGCCCACGTTGTTGAATTTCATCACATCATCCCACCTGTTGTACGTGCTCACGCGTTCGTACGCCGACAACCAGTCCTCGACATTCTGGTCTTCCGCTCCGATGAATTTGGCAGGATCTCGTTCCCGGGTCGCGCCAGAACAGAGGATGGTTTGGGCTGGAGGAACCGCGGGCGGGTCAGGCATGGCCGTAGGGATGGTCAGAGTGCGAAGCTCCAGGGTGGGGACAAGGACTCCGCACTCTCCACCAAACTGTTAAGGCGTTTATTGGTGCTCAGGAACACCGAGGAAGCAGTCAGTATACAAGGGGTGATGCCGAGCCAGCTGAACCTCTTCTTCACAGGCTCCTTCTGATGATGATAGATGAGGTGTGCCAAAAGCACGGCAGTGATGATGATCCACGATAATGCACGACAATGGCGCTGTCAGGAAATGTCCCGTCGTCTTCGCTACAACCATGCTGACTACAACCATGCTGAGGTTGTAGGGGGGGGGGGGGTCACCTTACCAGTTTCGCGGTAGTCGCAAGCTGGAACCTCCACGTATTATAAGCCGTATTGTAGTGCTTCATTAGTCTTGCAATGCCCATATTAGTGCGACCTCTATTCGTGAGATGAATTTGTGATAGTGCCTGTGTTTGCAAACTAAACTGAACCACCAAACAGCTAAGACAAACCTATTTTATGACGTCGCACTATATGTTCGTTTGCCTATGTCTTGTACATCTTCTTCCTCCACTTTCCAAAAGATGCAACGGTCTGGTGTCACGCTGGCTCCCCGTTTTGAAATTCTGAGCGACATCCATGTAGTCAAGCATGCAGGACGTTTTGCCTGCTCGTACGACAGTGCAGATCCAGCAGGCTCAACCCGAAGCTTCGTGTCCACTGACTACCCCCCAGCGGCATGGAGAACGGCCGCAAAGTCGAAGGTCCCAAGGCTCTGGAGGTCCGCTCCCATGCTATGAATCGCGTCAAGTTGCGGCTGCTCCTTTACCTGTACAGCCCGGACGTCAAAAAGTCACACGGGCATCGGCACGCTTTAGTATCTGAGGACTTTCGGTTTCGGTTTGATGTCAAGGAATTCAACCACCAGGGGGCTAACCTGTGACGTCAGCCAGTGTAGATAGATCATGTGAATGAATAAAGTTATTTTCTTTGGCTTGGCTCTTCCACTTGAGTGTGCGTCTCCTGCTTTGCCCTTCGGGGCCGTCACCGACGCGACACCACGCATGCCCATTCCACGTTCACCCTCCCACGGGGCTTTGTAAGATGCACGCAGTCAAGATTCTCATCTTTTCATTAGGGGCATATCCAGGTACTAATAAAAGAAGCTGCAGCTACATTTCCACGACTGCTTTATACAAAGCAACAAGTCTACGCATCCTGCTCTCCGCAAAGTAATGACTATGTCATTCGGAAAAACCCTTCTGCTGCTGAGGTTACAGTGGAATATTACAAAACCTGCATGAAGTGCTTGGATTTAACCAACCTCTAGTGTACCATCAAACACACTGCTTTTTATTGATGAGTTAAAAGCTAGAAAAGCATATGCCAATGCTGCTGAAAAATCACTAAAACAACATGCGCGGCAGGAAGCAGGTTTCTAAACAGTCCCACTTTTAACCGACGTGGCACTTGTGGTAGCTATCTCATAACTTTTTTCTGTTTAGTTATCCTTGTAAATCCATTTATTGTAAATGTTCAGTGAACCCACTAGCGTACGTGGTGTTTTATACAAAACAGGATGCGCACTCGTAATGGCTACACATTATATTGAAACCAGTTATGCATACGTGCCGATGCGAAATTTGCTTGCGCGAAAAACTGCTTTCATAGTACGAGCAATGCCCCTCGAGGCATGCACAGTGACCACCCGAACAGCTGCTAAGCTCCTGCGAGACTTTGCCTGCTGATCGGACGGGCTAATATTCAACGCCAAACCATAATGACAAGTTGTCCAAGCACGTGACCACGCTTAGTGAAAGAAATACGCACTGACATGAGCGAAGTCGTTGAGAACGCGTACACGACGTTGGCATCGGCGGCACTATTTGCGCGTTGCTTCAAAAGGCAAAGCACTGCATGCTTACAGAATGATAGCTAAGATTACGTCGCTTACGTACCTCGCGTAAGAGGTGTTGGGGAAAACTGAAGACTGCAGGGTATACAGGCGTGCTCCGCCATAACTTCGAAGAATAAGCCCAGGGGCCACGCGTGCGAACTACAGGCCGTGTGCTAACAGTTATTACGCCGTGAATTGACCTTGTGAGACACGACGCGACGCCGTGTACCGAGAGAGGCGAAGGCAGGGAAGGGGACGCTGTAAATGGGCTCCCCCATTGGCATTTTTACGACCCCCCAAAGTCGCGGAAGCTGACTGGGCTCGAAATACTGTAAAGGGCCCCGCTTGCATTCTTGACCTTGTCGCATAGAGGCGGTCGGTAGTTAATAGGTGTAACCCGTGGCACGCATGTAAAATCACTGGTAGTGGCGGCATATGCTTTATAGTTTTCACCTCTTATAGACCCCGGATGTTTTTGGCCTTACGCCTCCAATAAACTTGTCGCATTTCCTGTCATCCCCACCACTCGCGTTCATGCAGTATGGTCCTTTTCGCACCTTCAGCCTTTCTTACATTTTTTTATTGTTTGTGTAGTTTGTTTGTTTTTGGAGGTCTTTTTCGCTTGCCTTTGGCTGAATAAGCTCTGTATGGTGTGTGTGGTCATTTGTGTGTTTCTTTCCCATGTGTCTTGTGTTTCGAGGTGCCGCCCCCCACCCTGAGTCCGACGATTTTTTCCTAAGCTTACATTCCCGAAGAAGATCTGTCTCATGTAGAAACGGTCGATATAAAGTCTCCGAAGAGCGAACTTTTCATGTACATATATTTATATATATATATATATATATATATATATATATACATATATGTACATGAGAAATGTACAATACATGAGATATGTACATATAGTTAAGAGAAAAGGTTCCTGGCTATAATGTTGACAATACGATAGAGAAGTCAAAGTGAAAAACATAACAATAATTATTCTAACGTTTCGACGGGGACCGGTCTTTTTCAAAGATACAGATGGTGCAGATCAGTTGGGTTTATATACATTTCAGTGGTGGGCGGGGCAAGAAGATGTATCACGCAAAACGTAGGCTCTACGCGACACAGACGCATACGAAGCACCAGAAAGGGGGGGTGATGCGGCGTGGGAATGGTGCCGGGAAACAGAGGGAAAGGGAGCGTAATCAAGACAGGAGAGGCTACAGGATAACGGGAAAGCGTTGCATGGCACTGAAGTCAAGGCTGGAAATCCAGAGGGACCAAGGAGGGGCCTGTTTCCTGCTGGTTGCCTGACTGCGAATTGACTGGTTAGGAGAAAAGGGTGGGAGAGCCAAAAGTCAATTACGGACACCTTGTGCAGGTTTTAACACACACACACACACACGTACAGGCGCGAAAAAGAAAAAAAGAAAAGAAGCATGCGAAGCACCAGAACGGGGGGGGGTGATGCGGCGTTGGAGTGGTGCCACGGAACAGAGGGAAAAGGGAGCGGAGCGTACGCTCCCTTTCCGCTCCTCAATTTTAACGCGTGCTGTGCACCTTCGGGACTGAGTAATCAAGTGGCTGCCAGCGGTGCGAACCGGTGGTCCTGTCCACTGCGTTAGTACCTTTTTCAGAATGGTAGCCAATGACTTGCTCATAACTGAACAATCTGCTCAGGTGACTACCAATGCGTATATTTCTTGCTCGTTGTCAACCTGCACAGGTATATCAGAACAAACCACAGCATCGTCGGTTCGTCGTCGTCGTTTCATTGGAGGGTCTTCAGCGCTTCGATGGTCAGCGGCCTCGCCTCCTGAGGTCGCTGCTCTTAGTTTTCCCGAACGGAGGGGCTCGGAGAACGGTGCCGCGCAGATATTGACGGGCTTGCACTTGAAGAGCGGTGTCGTATCGGTGACGGTGATCGGTTGTCGCGCAATCGCTGCGGAAACCCATTTCGACGTTCGGCCAGGTAACTTTCGATTTCGGCGGGGTGCTCACCGTACCTCGGGCGTGGGGCGTCTGGAGGGAATTTACGAATACCAAGTCGTCGGTAGGGACAAGCTCTGTATACGTGGCTTGCCTCCCCAGAATGGAAACAGGTGTCGGTGATCCGGCGTGCGCCACTTGTCGCTCTTGCGACGCCTCCTTGCCTCATCAACAAGCAGCATAGCGCGGGGTCTGAGGCCCAATGTCGCTTGCGGTGTTGCGGCGGCAAGTGTTGGGGCAACGTAGCGATCGGACTGCCTCAGTGAAGCCGCATATGAGGCAACCTGGGTCTGTTGTTGCGGAGCACCGTACGGCTCCTGCGGTACACTACACTTCCCCTGTAGTGCTTCATACGGCTCGGGCGCTCGAACAGCTTGCCTGACTTCGCGGCGTATAGCCTCCGCGAGGGTCATGGAGGCTTGAACCTGCTGGATTCCGTGCAGCTTTTGGAGTTCCTCTCGGACGATCAACCTGACCAACTCCCGGAGGCCGCCGTTTCCTTGCTCCACTGAAGAGGCGTTGCTCGACATGAAAGTGATGTCCCGGCTGTACTGCCTCACTCTTTGGAGTAGTGCCCTTTCAATGGCTGTGGCCTCAGACAGAAATGCGCTGACCGACTGCGGAGGATTGCGCACCAACCCAGCAAATATATCCGGTGGGATCCTTCGACCCCCAAGGACGAGACTCGACCGTCAAGGGGGGAGAGAAGTGACCATGGAGGTCTGTCTTTGTGGAACGTCGAGCGGTAAGGAGAGGAAAAAGAAGCAATGCGTGCGCTCATGAAGTGCGATCCATGATGATGATGATGCCAGTCAAGGGAGACTGGCCTCAGTTTGTGAAGATGGTTCGCAGCCGAAGGCCAACGGCTGTCGATGGCGATAGGGCTGTGTATCAACGCTTCAGAAAATTCTACATCTTCCCGGCCACCGAAATTGGCAGGTCAGTCTGCTTCCAAAGGGTAATGACGCTGGACGGGCCGCGTTGTCACGAGTCCACTTGGAAGGCGAATGGTGCACGAGCGCACTTTTTCAACGCGACCTGGCTGAAGCTGTTCGATGCGAGCGAGGCTCCAAAGAAGTCTGGACTTGTTGGGGTCTTCGAGCAGAACAACTGTCCCGGGCTTCATCCGATCTGCTGACTCATTACGTGTCTTGCTTTAAAAACGTAGTACATTCAGGTATTCTTTTTCCAGCGCTTCCAGAATTCATCCAGCATCGGCTCTCTTTTCTCCCACATTCTCTTCAGGCTCGTCGAAGTCGACTCGCTAATTAGGTCATCCGACGGAGGTAGCGCAGTGAGCGTTCTTCCGATGAGAAAGCACGCTGGTGATAAAGGGGTAGGCTCTGATATACCGCTAAACACGAAAGTCAGAGGGCGGGAGTTGACGATTGCCTCAACCTCAGTGATGATCGTGGAGAGGTCTTCGGCTTCAACTAGTCGTCGTCCCAGTATTTGCTTCAACGTCGACTTGATGGAGTGCACCAGCCGTTCATAAAACCCACCCCAACCATAGAGCTCCCTCCACGGTGAATTTCCAGGAAATAGATGACGCTGCGAAGTACGCTTGTACGTCGGCGTCCCTTATCGTTCTCCATAAGGTGCCAAGTTCTCTCGATGTCCTCTTGAAAGTTCGTGCGTTGTCTGTGTATATCGTCTTACATAACCCACGACGTGATACAAAATGACGGAGGGCTCTAAAAAAGCTGTCGGCACTCATGTCAGAGACCAATTCAAGATGAACAGCTGTTGTGGTGGCGCACGAGAGAATGACAATATAGGCACGGCTCGCTGATTAGTCAGTCTTGAGAAAAAGTGGTCCTGCAAAGTCTATCCCGAACGTGAGAAACAGGTCCGTGGTGGTAACGCGGTCTCGAGTAAGTGGTGCCTCCTTTTGCTTGAACGGTGTTACTTGAAACCGCTTGCAGGTAGTACACTTGTTGAACATTTTGTTCACAAGTTGCCGACCTCAGACGATCCAGTACTTCTCTAGAAGCTGAACTAGTGTGTCCTGTAAACCAGCGTGTCAAAGTCTTAAATGTGTGTGTCGGACCAGCGGCTTCGCATAATGAGCGTCGTAAGAGATCAGGAGAGGGTTCTTGACGTCATAGCATTCCCAACTAGCGGCTATCTTACTTTGAACGCGTAAAATAGCGCGCTGGTCAAGAAACAAACGGAAGGCCTTGAGCAATGTGTTCGACAGAGGCAGTCCCTTCTGAATGCAACTTATTTCGTTACGAAATGTGGAACCCTGTACAGTCCGGATGCAGTTATCCTCTGCCTTCTGAATTTCATGGCTAGTTAAGGGCCCAACGATTCCATCTTCATTCCTCAGGTTGTGATTGTATCGATACACCCAGGCGACTACTCTATGTAGTCGTAACAGCGAGCTGAATCTGGCGATGTCTATCGTATTTGAGCTGGATATCTGTAGTGTGAGGGTTTGTGGTTTTGCCTCTTCCGTTGCTACTGCTGGTTGCGCGTCAAAACTAGCCGGTTGTAAGGGCCAGTGATGAGAAGAGGAAATCCATGCAGGTCCTTCCCACCATGACCTCGATTGTATCAGCGACCGCGCTCCTATTCCTCTTGTTAGGAGGTCGGCCGGGTTCTCGGTTCCTGGGCAGTAATGCCGCTGATTTGCTGTGGAAAGTCTTCTGATTTCTTGTACCCGATTTCTTACGAACGTCTTCCACGTAGCAGCTTCCTTGCGAACCCAACATAGGGTGATCAACGAGTCCGTCCAAAGGTGTGTCTCAGCGATGTTCAGGTCCATGTATTCCTTGATGTAGCGCCTCATCCGTACAGCCAGGGATGCAGCTGTAAGTTCTAGTTTAGCTAGCGTCACTTCCTTTATCGGCGCCACTTGGGTTTTCACCAAGAGCAATAGCGTACACTTCAAGTCGTTGTCAAATTCCAGGCATAAGTAAGCTGCTACCCCGTAGGCCCGAGGACTTGCATCCGAGAATATGTGCAAGTTCGCTTTCGTAATGCATCCACACATGCCATGACCCAGGAAGCGTGGAACTGCAAGTCCACTGAAGGCGCACAAATCTTCGCACCATTGCTCCAAACTTGAAATAGATCTTGCTGAAGCTCATCGTCCTAACCAAGGTTTCGCTTCCACAGGCCTTCAAGTAAGATCTTGGCTGTGACAACGAACGGGCTTAGAAATCCAAGAGGGTCGAAAATTTGGGCAATGGCTCGAAGAGTAAGCCGTTTTGTCGTTGGGCTGTCGTGTGGTTTCAAGGTCGCCTGAAAGTGAATCCAAAACAGTCTTCCTCTGTATCCCATCGTAGACCGAGCACCTTCGATTCCTTAGGAGATGGCAGGGAGTACGCTGTTTGTTCCTGGGAAGAGCCATTTTGAAATACTGCAGCTACGGTAGGGTTATTCGTAGTCCACTTTCTGATGTTCATAGAAGCAGCCTTGAAGATCTCCAAGGTCTCTTGATATAGGAGTTTTGCTTCCACTGCCGAGTGAGCTCCAAAAACCAAGTCGTCCATGTACATAGATCTCATGAGAAGCCCCGTTGTGCGGGGGTAGCGACTTTGATGCAACCCAAATTGGTGTCGTAACGTTGCCATCAAGAAAAATGGACTTGCAGTTGCACCAAACGGCACTCTCGACATTCTCCAAACCTCTCCACGTGGAAGCGGTTGACCAAGCTGTGGGCAGCTTTCAAACCAAAGAAAGTGTAGGGAGTCGCGGTCGTGTTCTTTCAAGGTGATCTGGAGGAAGGCCTTTTCAACCTCAGCAGTCATGCCAATCTTGAACTGCCAGAACCTCAAAAGGAGAGCGACAGTGCCCGAGTTTAGATTTGGTCCAACTTCGAAGTTGTCATTCAACGACCTGACTCCTCTGGCGTGTGAAGATGCATCAAAAACGATGCGAATCTTCGTCGTAAGGCGATCCTCGCGTATGACGGCTCGATGTGGTATATAATAAATATAGCGGTTATCGTTGGGAGTTGTAAAAGCTTTTTCTCCGGTGCCATCCACGATGTAGTGTCGAATGGCTTTATCGTATGCCTGTACGCTTGGTGGGCTCAATAATAGCTTCCTCATCAACAGACTGAGCCTTGGTTCCGCTACCTGAAAGTTGTGTGGTAGATCGACTTCCTGTTTCCAAGGAAGAGAAACTTCGTATCAGCCGTCCACGAGTCGTGTGTTTTTCTCGACGTCTATTAAGACCTGATCTTGAGTGGAAGTGTTTGTCAGATCTTTTATGCCAATGGTCTCTAGTTCTCAGAATTGTTTGAGAGCGGACGGGACATCGGATGGGCTTGCGTGCAAAACCACGACGTTCTTGCAGTGTACTATTTTTGTTGGAATTGCAACAGGCCCTTGAACGGTCCAGCCCAGTCGTGTCTCAACGGCTTTCATGCAAGGTCCAACTGTTTTGATGTTCCCTGTCACGATGTCCCATTAGAAATCAGAACCGATCAGAATCGCTATGCCCTTGTCACTTTCTGAGCCGCAAAACACGGCTGTCGTGTCGATGGAGTGCGACTGTAAAGCGTTTATGATTCGTTCGTCGGGAACAGGAATCATCTGGTTACAAATGGACTTCACCTCCAGTGCTTCCACGCTGAGTGTTGTTTTTCCGGTTGGGTCATGTAAGCGGACTCGAACTCTTCTGAGAGTTTCGCTAGTTTCTTTTCCTCCGAAGACCCCTACAGTCAATACTTCGATGAATTCGCACCCCAACTTTCTAGAGAGTTCTGTAGTGATGAAGCTACGCTGGCTTCCCCCATCTAGGAGAACTCTGTACCTTTCGGTACTACAGGAGCCAGAAGCCTGGATGCTCAGCGTTTGAAGTAGTACCAGGCTGCCGGCTTGTCCAGAGAGGAGTTGTATAGGGGCTGAAGTAACGTTTCCCTTTTCAGAATTATCCGTGTCTGCGTAGCACACAGAGAGAACGTGGCGTCGTTTGCAACACGGGCAAGCAATTTGCTTCCGGCAGTATCGAGCAATGTGTCTTGGACTCGAACAACGGAAGCAACGTCCGTATTTTGTGATGAGTGACTTCTTTTGCTCCATTGGGATACTCTTATCCGAACAAGATCCTGTATCGTGCGGGCCTGAGCAAAAGAGGCACTTTTCCGTCTCATTAGCTACCTCATACAGTGCCGCTGCAGAAGGTCGGTGCTCAAAACGTCCTCTTGCGGATTGCTGTTCTTGCTTGCCAGTCGCCTTCAAATTTGTTCTCTGAGACGGGTTCGGAATGATTGCTTCGAGGCACTCCAGTTCGTGTTCAAGAAACTCCATCAGGGCGTCAACGCTTTTCTTATGGTCTGTCGATTGTTGTTCTTGCTGCGTCTCCGATGTTAAGGCAGCAGGTGACTTCTTGTAATGCTGATGGTACCTCAGGACCATGTCTTGAGGGAGCGTCCTTAGAAGTATCTGACGTAGCATGGAGCAATATGTCTCTGGGTTCGTTCCTAAGGCTTTCAAGCTTCTGCAGTGTATCTGCACGTCGTCGTACAGCTTCCGTAGTTGAGTTACGTCAGTTGAGGACGAAACCGGTGAAACATCAATCAGCGCCTGCAGGTGGTCTTGCACAATCCGGGACTGATCGCCGAACCGCTGCATGAGTATTTCTATTGCGTCGTTGTAGCACTGCTTTGTCATTGGAAGCCCAGTTATTGCTGAAGCGGCCGAACCGGTGACTAGGTTGGTGAAATAATGGAATTTTTCTGTTGCTTGCAGTTCCGAATTGTTGTGTACGGCGTCCTCAAACTGACTCCAGAATCTGGTCCAATTATGTCGGTCTCCTTCAAACTTCCTGAGTTCTATTGTTGGTAGCTTTGGTCTAGGGGTTGCGGGCTCGCTATGGGCTGATCTCGTCCCAGTAATCAAAACGACTGACTCACCAGCCTGCTGGTCTCGGGATCTGTAGCGAAGCTCCGCCATTATCTTCACGACCTTGTCACTAAACCATGTCGTGTTTGAAGTCTATTCGGTGACCATTTCGTCCGTGATGTGACCCAAAATGGCCTCGTCCAGCTTCAGGATGGGTCGATACATCGCCTCGATCCTCTCCAAGGATACCGCTGCGTCCATCGCTGTGGTCAGAGTGCCGCTTCAGAGGCCTTCTTTTATCTCGATCAAGGCGGCTGAAAGCTTATTTTGAAGAGCCATTCGTCGCCACAGCTTCCTCTCGATCGAAGTAATCCTTGGAGGTAGGTCCGCCGGTCTCTCAAGCAGAAGCCGTCGAAGAAAAGCTGTCGGTCCTGCTTGTCGGTGTCGGCCAGGCAGACACGAGTTCCCGGGTCGTTTGGGCACCAAGTTGTGGGATCCGTCGACCCCCAAGGACGAGACTCGACCGTCAAGGGGGGAGAAAAGCGACCATTAAGGTCTGTCTTTAATGGAACGTCGAGCGGTAAGGAGAGGAAAAAGAAGCAATACGTGCGCTCGTGAAGTGCGATTTATGATGATGATGATGCCAGTCAATGGAGACTGGCTTCAGTTTGTGAAGATGGTTCGCAGCCGAAGGCCAACGGCTGTCGATGGCAATGGGGCTGTGTATCAACGCTTCAGAAGATTCTACATCTTCCCGGCCACCGAAATTGGGAGGTCAGACTGCTTCCAAAGGGGAAAGACGCTGGACGGGCCGCCTTGTCACGAGTCCACTTGGAAGGCGAATGGCGCACGAGCGCATTTTTTGATCGCGACCTGGCTGAATCTGTTCGATGCGAGCGAGGCTCCAAAGAAGTCTGGGCTTTTTGGGGTCCTGAGGAGGAGGGGGTGATGTAGAGTTCGGTTGATCGTGCCTCGCACTTCCACCAGTTTTGTAGCGACAGGACGTTGCACGGGGGGATCATAATTAGTTCATTGAGTCCCGCAACGTAAAACACCGACCGTTTCGAACGTCTCCCCACGAGCATCTCTCGCAAAACCGGCCCCGCCCCCGCAGCGCGCATTCCACGTGGCTTCGTAGAACGGCGCCACGAGAGCATGCTCCTAGTGACGTTGGAGGCGCCTGGTGGAATGCTTTCTTCGCGGCAATAAACATACATATATATACATACATACATACACACATATATATATATATATATATATATATATTATAATGAAGACATCACGGCCACATCCTTAAATGGGTGTGTGCCGTGCAAGTCTTGCGTAAGATGATGTATGTACTTGGATATGGAACAATCCACCACAAGTGGGTATGTGCTTGAATCTCGTCTAGACAGCCCCATCGAGAGCGCTGAGCGCGATACTGGTGCCCCGACCCGAGAGCTCGCTTGTACACGTTTGGACTCCGCGATAGTCAGGCTTTTCTATACCTTCCTTACAATAAACCCCAATATATTTTGGTGGAGGTCGTACACCTTATAAGGTCCCCAACCTGGAATTACGCAGCAAGCGAGTGCTTACACCCGCAGCTGGAGGAATCGACCAGGAAATGGCGTCGCCGCAGCCCACGCCCATCATGTGCTTCGGTGTTCTGCCCCAGCGCGAACCTCCCCACTTCAGCAGCAGGGATGATACCGACGCAGAGGACTGGTTGTCCTCTTACGAAAGGGTGAGCGTTCATAATAAATGGGATGACGCCATAAAGCTCAACAACGTCGACTTGTATCTGGAAGAATTAGCTCGAATGTGGTCCCGTAACCATACAACCGATGCGAGAACGTGGTCAGATTTCAAGGCCCGATACTTGGCGGCGTTCGCTCGACCCGCTGTACGCAAGCTTCACGCTGAACAACGCCTACGCACGCGAGCCCAGCAAGAAAACGAGACGTACACAAGCTATATAGAAGACGTCGTGGACCTGTGCAGGCGAGTGAATCCTGAGATGCCCGAGTGCGATAAAATCAAGCACATTCTAAAGGGCATTGAGGACTATGCCTTCCAGATGCTGCTGGGAAAGAACCCGAAGACTGTGAGCGAGGTTTCAAATTTGTGCCTAAGCTACGACGAACGTCCAAAGCAGCGCGTTTTCACATGCCAGCGTCCGTCGCCGAATGATGACTTATCTCGAGGGTCGCTATCGTATTTAACCTTACCTCCTGACCTTTCGTGCCTTTTGCCCTACATTGAGCAGTTCGTACGTGAAGAAGTTACGCGGCTGCTGTCCCTGCTCCCCAGTGCTTCTGAGCCTGTGTGTCCTTTGCCTGCGAATGTGCGCCGCCTAGTCCGAGAGCAGGTTGCCGAGACGCTTCCTTCAATCGGCCAACCGACGCCTGTGCCCGCGCCTGTGATTTCCGCCGCAGCAGCCCCGTTTGCTTCTCCTTCCATGGTGTCCTTCGCGCCATCCGTAGCGGCATCTCTAGAACCCCAAGTGGCCGTGCCCCTTGCGCCACCGGTGGCTTCACCTCTTGCCTCTCCTGGGACGATACCGTTAAGGTATGCTGTAATCGTCCGACAGCTGGAACCAGGCGTTTTCCAGCCTTACTACCGCACGACAGATCTGCGGACGATGGCGTATAACCGACTGCCACCTCAAACACCGAACCCGTAGCGCTCTCCCAACAATCTCCCCATTTGCTACGCATGTTGCACTCCAGGACACGTGGCCCGGTAGGGCCACCGGTGGCCATCGTGTTCTAACGACGTCCCACATCGAGCGCCCGACTATGGACATCAGCAGTACTTCGCTCGAGTTGACACGGTCGCGACACCGAGTTCATACCCTGCGGACCAACCGTCCTTTTCACGCCGCCGCTCCTCGTCCCCGCGTACCCGTTCCCTTTCCCCCATGCGCCCTCGCCAGAATCCACCCGCCGAGGGAAACTGACGGCTGCAGTTCCCGAGGCAAGAACTGCAACGACGTCTAAATGCCGAAGTCCTCGTTCCTCACCCGCCAATGTTTTTGAACTGACTGTTGAAGGTGTAGCCACATTAGCGCTTGTCGATACTGGTGCCGCTGTGTCCGTCTTAAGTGAACGCCTCGGCCGCTCATTCCGAAAAGTGACGACGCCACTCTCCGACCTTACTCTCCGAACCGCAAGCGCGCAAGAGGTGAAAGCATTAGCCATGTGCACCGCTCGTGTAGCGATACAAGACATCACATACGTCATCGAGTTCATTGTCCTTCCTTCATGTTCGCACGACATCATCCTCGGGTGGGACTTCTTATCACATCATCACGCCATCATTGATTGTGCTCGTGCAGAGGTCGCACTATTTCCGTCATGCGAACCGCCATCGAATGACCTGTCCGTCAGATTAATCGTGACGGACGACACGTCCCTTCCGCCCAATTCCTCCGTGCTTGTGCCTGTTTCTTGTTACGCCAAGCCTGATTCAACTGTAGTTATCACGCTATCGAGTGTATTTACGTCTCGCAAATGCCTGCCTTTGCCCGCTGCTGTCCTCGACGTCCAACGTGGGTCTTGTGTGATGTTTGTCGGCAACCCGTCGTCTTGCCCTTCAACAGTATATCGTGGGGAATGTCTCGGGTACGTGGAAGCTCTCGACCCCATTCTGGTCATGGCCGTCCCGGAGGAATCATCCGCGTTTTCGGTGAATGTCCTCAGCCCTCATTCCAGCAAGGCAACTCCCGATGTTTTTCAACGATCTATCGATGGAGATCTCACCCCAGCACAACGCGACTAACTTCTTGCGTTCTCGATCGCTTCCGTGAATCTTTCCACAGTCATCAGACCGCCTTGGGCCGCACGTCGACTGTTGCCCACGAAATAGATACAGGATCATACGCCCCTCTGCGGTAGCGACCTTATCGAGTGTCACCTTCCGAACAACGCGTGATTGACGAACACGTCACTGCCGTGCTCACGCGCAACGTAATTAGACCCTCTTCAAGCCCCTGGGCTTCGCCCGTTGTGCTTGTCACAAAGAAAGATGGGTCCATCCGGTTCTGCGTCGATTACAGGCCTCTGAACAACAATACCCGCAAAGACGTCTACCCACTACCTAGTATCAATGACGCTCTTGATTGCTTGCAAGGCGCTGAAATTTTCTCTTCTCTCGATCTACGCTCAGGTTACTGGCAAATCCCCATGGCCGAATCTGATCGCTCAAAAACTGCCTTCGTGACACCTGGTGGACTTTACGAGTTTAACGTCATGCCTTTCGGACTTTGCAACGCGCCCGCAACATTTGAGAGAATGATGGACGGTGTTCTGCGAGGCCTCAAGTGGAAAACAAGCCTTTGTTACTTAGACAACATTGTAGTGTTTTCGCCCGATTTCACCACTCACCTGAAGCGCCTAGAACAGGTCTTGACATGCCTCATGTCTGCTGGGTTTCAGCTCAACTTCAAAAAGTGCCGCTTTGCTGCTCGCAAACTGACCATTTTGGGTCATGTCGTATCAAAAGATGGCATCCTTCCCGACTCGGAGAAGCTTCGCGCAGTCGCCCAATTTCCGAAACCAACCACAATTGAAGACCTCCGAAGTTTCGTCGGATTATGTTCCTATTTCCGGCGTTTCGTACGGAACTTTGTCACCATCATCGAACCTTTGACGAAACTCCTCAGTGGATCCAGTAAAGAACCTGTTGACTGGTCGCCTGCCTGTGAAGAAGCTTTCGTATCTTTACGGCGTTTGCTTACGTCGCCCCCAATACTGCGACATTTCGACCCCCTCCGGCCACCGAGGTTCACACTGATGCCAGTGGTGTCGGTCTCGGCGCTGTGCTCGCACAACGCAGAGAAGGTGCCCAGGAGTACGTAATTGCTTATGTCAGCCGTACTCTCACAAAGGCAGAGAGAAATTACTCAGTGACGGAAAAAGAATGTTTGGCGATCGTTTGGGCGATTCACAAATTCCGCCCCTACCTTTATGGACGCCCGTTTAATGTTGTCACGGACCATCACGTGCTGTGTTAGCTTTTGTCACTGAAAGACCCGTCCGGCAGACCCGTCCGTTGGGCTCTTCGAATCCAAGAGTACGACATTTGCATTGTGCCCTTTCCCGATGTCCCGTTCAGTCGGAAAATGACTGCATTTCCTCGACGGACTGCACCCTGGCATCACTTGACATAAACGACATGGCCACAGAGCAGCGAAAAGATCCCTGGATTGCGTCCATACTGCACTACCTGTCGAGTCCGTCCACCGTTTCGGCTTCCCGTGCACTGCGTCGCCAGGCCTCACACTGTGTTGTTCGTGATGACCTCCTGTATCGGCGCAACTATATGGCCGAGGGCCGCAAATGGCTGCTAGTTATTCCCCGTCATTTGCGTTCTGCCATCTGTTCGTCCTACCACGCTGATGCGCAATGCGCCCATGCTGGCGTCCTAAAAACATACCAGCGGCTGCGCATCCGTTACTATTGGCGCGCGATGTACACGTTTGTTACGAAGTACATCCGCTCGTGTCCCGAATGCCAGCGCCGCAAGTCACTGCCGCAACATCCTACAGGACCTCTGCCGGCACTACCAAGCCCCGCGCGCCCTTTCGATCGCGTTGGAATCGACATCTACGGGCCCCTCCCCACCACAACTGCAGGTAACCGTTGTATTATCGTTGCAGTGGATCACCTGACCAGGTATGCGGAAACAGCCGCACTATCCACCGTTACAGCCCATGACGTGTCACAATTCCTCCTTCAGAGGTTTGTTTTACGCCAATGTGCGCCCAGGGAGCTTTGGAGCGACACAGGACGCGTCTTTTTGTCGGACGTAATACAAACCCGGCTGACCCAGGGCCAAGTCGTTCACAGAAAAACTACAGCGTATTACCCGCAAACCCATGGGTTGAATGAAAGATTTAACCGCTCGCTTGGCGACATGCTTTTAATGTATGTTTCTTCGGATCATTCAAACTACGACTTAGTTCTGCCATTTGTCACGTATGCGTATAATACGGCGACGCAGACGACGACGGGCTTCTCGCCCTTCTTTCTACTTTATGGGCTTGAGCCTTCCGGCACCCTAGACACCATACTGCCCTACCGACTCGACGCCTTCGAGTGCAGGCCCATTTCCGAGATAGCTAAGCATGCCGAAGAGTGCCGTCACCTGGCTCGATCCTTCACCGCTGCTGATCAAGGGCGCCAAAAATCTCGTCATGACGCTTCAGCCACCTCGCCTACATATGCCACCGGTTCTCTCGTGTGACTGTGGATCCCGTCCAAGACACCGGTCTTTCGCCGAAACCCCAAGCTAACTACCATGGACCCTACAGAGTTCTTGAGAAAAACACCCCCCATCAATTACGTAGTTGAGCCGATCGCTGCCAGGACCGATCTTCGTCGCCGAGGGCGCGAAACAGTGCACGTCCAGCGTATGAAGCCCTACTATGACCCCCTCGTCTTCGCATCGCCTTGAGTCGCCAGGATGGCTCCTCTCTTTGCCGGGGGTGATTGTAATGAAGATATCACGGCCACTTCCTTAAATGGGTGTGTCCCGTGCACGTTTCGCGTCAGACGATGTATGTACTTGGATATGGGACAATCCACCACAAGTGGGTATGTGCTTCAATCTGGGCTAGACAGCCCCATCGAGAGCGCTGTGCGCGAGACTGTTGCCCCGACCCGAGAGCTCGCTTGGACGCGTTTGGACTCCGCGATAGTCAGGCCTTTCTATACATTCCTGCCAATAAACCCCACTATATTATATATATATATATGTATATACATACATATAAATATATATATATATATATATATATATATATATACATATATATATATAAATATATATATATATATATATATATATATATATATATATATATATATAGTATAAGTAAAGAGTCGGATACACAGCAAGACCAATAACAAACAATGTTTACTTACGCAGCGGCAACGGGACTTGCCTTCATCAGAGTAAAGTTACATGATTTTGCTGTCCAATATATACATATATATATATATATATATATATATATATATATATATATAATATATACATATATATATATATATATATAGATATTTACCCATGACCTCCAGACCGGTATTCTGGAGGTCTAGGGTTCGGATCCCACCCGGCGGGCATTTTTTCACCCCTTTCTTTTCGACTCAAAAAATTCTTCATCTCTTTCTATGACCCACCACAACCTCCCCTTTGCTTTCCGAGGTTTTCTTGACTGCCAACCCTTTTTTTCTCTCTTATTTCATGGAGCCCCTCATTTCCCATTTTCTGATTCGCTATATATATATATATATATATATATATATATATATATATATATATATACACAGAAATAAAGGTTGGCAGTCGAGAAAACCTCAGAAAGCAAAGGGGAGGATGTGGTAGATCATTGAAACAGATTAAGAATTTGGAAAGAAAGAAAGTGAAGAAAAAATGCCCGCCAGGTGGGATCCGAACCCACGACCTCCAGAATACCGGTCTGGTGCGATAACCACTATGCTACCGGCGGGGCGATTTTCCCATTCACTTTCTGGGGTATTTATGTTAGGTAGATTTGTTTCCTGTGCTTGGGGGTGGTAGCTAGCGCCATTCGG
The DNA here is from genome assembly GCF_048455015.1 of Haemaphysalis longicornis. Classification (NCBI taxonomy): domain Eukaryota; kingdom Metazoa; phylum Arthropoda; class Arachnida; order Ixodida; family Ixodidae; genus Haemaphysalis; species Haemaphysalis longicornis. Next base: position 210,097,325 of record NW_027526361.1, on the reverse strand, counting down.
ACTAATCGAGGTGAAGGGGACCTTCTTTTTAACCCCCGGGTCGTGACTCGAGTGTCTACGACATGTCCAGAGTGGTCGACCAGCTTTGAACCCTCTTAAGCTCCCTTTGCCAACAAGACTGCCAGAACAGAGGCCCTCGCTATGCATGTAGCGAATCAGAATAGGAAATGAGGGGCTCGTTGAAAATAACACAGAAATAAGGGTTGGCAGTCGAGAAAACCTCAGAAAGCAAAGGGGAGGATGTGGTAGATCATTGAAACAGATTAAGAATTTGGAAAGAAAGAAAGTGAAAAAAAAATGCCCGCCAAGTGGGATCCGAACCCACGACCTCCAGAATACCGGTCTGGTGCTGGAGGTCGTGGGTCCACTAACGTCCACTAACGCGCTGAACATTGCAGTGCAGGCGCTGGCATCAATTTTTGCCCGTGTTCTGCTACTGGCCATGGTAACTGCTGCCTTGAGCGCGTCGTCGATCTGCGGAACCGGGGCCCTCGGTACCCCAATAGATTGCAGTTCTAGAGAAACACCAGTCACCCCCGTAGCAGTTCTGATGCCAGCACCGTCGCACGGCAGCCAAGAACTCGACACCTTCATGAAGCCTGCATAATCGGCGACATCATCAACGCGTATGAAAGACCGACACCGGTTACCAGCGCTTTGTGGGATAGGTGGCTTTGCCACAACAGCGTCCACTAACGCGCTCACCTTTGCAATGGAACGCTGGTATCAATTATCGCCCCTGTTCTGCTACCGGCCGTGATAAGTGCTCCCTGGAATGCCTCGTCGATCTGAGCAACCGCGGCCCTCGGTACCACAATGGATTGCGGTGCCAGAGAAACACCAAGCACCCCCGAAGCAGTGCTGATGGCAGCACCATCGCAGGGCAGCCAAGACCTCGACACTGTCATGAAGCCTGCTTCATCGGCGACATCATCAACGCGTATAAAAGACCGACACCCGTCACCAGCGCTTTGTGGGCTAGGTGGCTCTGCCACAACAGCGTCCACTAACGCGCTGACCTTTATAATGCAGTCACTAGTATCAATTATCGCCCGTGTTCTGCTACCGGCCGTGATAACTGCTCCCTGGAATGCGTCGTCCATCTGCGCAACCGCGGCCCTCGGTACCCCAATGGATTGCGGTTCCAGAGAAAATAGACCCACCCCCGTAGCAGTGCTAATGGCAGCACCGTCACACGTCAGCCAAGAACTCGACACCTTCATGAAGCCTGCTTCATCGGCGACATCATCAACGCGTAATAAAGACCGACACCCGTCACCAGCGCTTTGTGGGCTATATGGCTCTGCCACAACAGCGTCCACTAACGCGCTTACCTTTGCAATGCAGGCGCCGGTATCAATTATCGGCCGTGCTCTGATACCGGCCGTGATAACTGCTCCCTGGAGTGCGTCCTCGATCTGCGCAACCGCGGCCCTGGGTACCCCAATAGATTGTGGTTCTAGAGAAACACCAACCACCCCCGTAGCAGTGCTGGTGGCAGCACCGTCGCACAGCAGCCAAGAACTCGACGCCGTCGTGGAGCCTGCATGATCGGCGACGTTATCAACGCGTATAAAAGACCGACACAGTCACCAGCGCTTTGTGGGCAAGATGGCTCTGCCACAACAGCGTCCACTAACGCGCTCACCTTTGCAATGCAGGCGCTGGTATCAATTATCGCCCGTGCTCTGCTACCGGCCGTGATAACTGCTCCCTGGAATTCCCCGTCGATCTGCGCGGCCCTCGGCACCTCAATAGATTGCGGTGTCATAGAAACACCAACCACCCCCATAGCAGTGCTGATGGCATCAACGTCGCAGGGCAGCCAAGAACTCGACACTGTCATGAAGCCTGCATGATCGGTGACATCATCAACGCGTATAAAAGACCGACACCCGTCACCAGCGCTTTGTGGGCTAGGTGTCTCCCCCACAACGGCGTTCACTAACGCGCTCACCTTTGCGATGCAGGCGCTGGTATCAATTATCGCCCGTGTTCTTCTACCGGGTTTGATAGCTGCTCTTTGGAATGCCCCGTCGATCTGCGCGGCCCTCGGTACTACAATGGATTGCGGTGCCAGAGAAACACCAACCACACCCGTAGCAGTGTTGATGGCAGCACCGTCGCAGGGCAGCCAAGAACTCGACACTGTCATGAAGCCTGCATCATCGGCGACATCATCAACGCGTATAAAATACCGGCACCCGTCTCCAGCGCTTTGTGGGCTAGGTGGCTCTGCCACAACCGCGTCCACTAACGCGCTGACCTTTGCAATGCAGCGCTGGTATCAATTATCGCCCGTGCTCTACTACCGGCCCTGATATCTGCTCCCTGGAATGCCCCGTCGATCTGCTCGGCCCTCGGTACCCCAATGGATTGCGGTGCCAGAGAAACACCAACCACACCCGTAGCAGTGCTGATGGAAGCACCGTTGCAGGGCAGCCAGGAACTCGACACTGTCATGAAGCCTGCATCATCGGCGACATCATCAACGCGTATAAATTTATCGGCACCCGTCTCCAGCGCTTTGTGGGCTAGGTGGCTCTGCCACAACCGCGTCCACTAACGCGCTGACCTTTGCAATGCAGCGCTGGTATCAATTATCGCCCGTGCTCTACTACCGGCCCTGATATCTGCTCCCTGGAATGCCCCGTCTATCTGCTCGGCCCTCGGTACCCCAATGGATTGCGGTGCCAGAGAAACACCAACCACACCCGTAGCAGTGCTGATGGAAGCACCGTTGCAGGGCAGCCAGGAACTCGACACTGTCATGAAGCCTGCGTCATCGACGACATCATCAATGCGTATAAAAGACCGACACCGGTCACCAGCGCTTTGTGGGCAAGGTGGCTCTGCCACAACAGTGTCCACTAACGCGCTTACCTTTGCAATGCAGGCGCCGGTATCAATTATCGGCCGTGCTCGGATATCGGCCGTGATAACTGCTCCCTGGAGTGCGTCCTCGATCTGCGTAACCGCGGCCCTGGGTACCCCAATAGATTGTGGTTCTAGAGAAACACCAACCACCCCCGTAGCAGTGCTGATGGCGGCACGGTCGCACAGCAGACAAGAACTCGACGCCGTCATGGAGCCTGCATGATCGGCGACATTATCAACGCGTATAAAAGACCGACACCTGTTACCAGCGGTTTGTGGGCAAGATGGCTCTGCCACAACAGCGTCCACTAACGCGCTCACCTTTGCAATGCAGGTGCTGGTATCAATTATCGCCCGTGTTCCTCTACCGGGTTTGATAGCTGCTCTTTGGAATGGCCCGTCGATCTGCGCGGCCCTCGGTACTACAATGGATTGCGGTGCCAGAGAAACACCAACCACAGCCGTAGCAGTGTTGATGGCAGCACCGTCGTAGGGCAGCCAAGAACTCGACACTGTCATGAAGCCTGCATCATCGGCGACATCATCAACGCGTATAAAATACCGACACCCGTCTCCAGCTCTTTGCGGGCTAGGTGGCTCTGCCAAAACAGCGTCCACTAACGCGCTGACCATTGCAATGCAGGCGCTGGTATCAATTATCGCCCGTGCTCTGCTACCGGCCGTGATAGCTGCTCCTTGGAATGCCCCGTCGATCTGCGCGGCCCTCGGTACCCCAATGGATTGCGGTGCCAAAGAAACACCAACCACACCGTAGCAGTGTTGATGGCAGCACCGTCGCAGCGCAGCCAAGAACTCGACACTGTCATGACACCTGTATCATCGGCGGCATCATCAACGCGCATAAAAGACCGACACCCATCACCAGCGCTTTGTGGAGTAGGTGGCTCTGCCACAACAGCGTCCACTAACACGCTCACCTTTGCAATGCAGGAGATGGTATCAATTATCGCCCATGCTCTGCCACCGGCCGTGATGACTGCTCCCAGGAATGCCCCGTCGATCTGCGCGGCCCTCGGTACCCCAATGGATTGCGGTGCCAGATGAACACCAACCACCCCCGTAGCAGTGCTGATGACCGCACCGTCGCAGGGCAGCCAAGAACTCGGCACTGTCATGAAGCCTGCATCATCGACGACATCATCAACGCGTATAAAAGACCGACACCCGTCACCAGCGCTTTGTGGGCTAGGTGGCTCTGCCACAACAGCGTCCGCTAACGCGCTCACCTTTGCAATGCAGGCGCTGGTATCAATTATCGCCCGTGCTCGGCTACCGGCCGTGATAACTGCTCCCTGGAATACCTCGTCGACCTGCGCAACCGCGGTCCTTGTTACACCAATGGACTGCGGTGCCGGAGAAACACCAACCACCCCCGTAGCAGTGCTGATGGCAGCACCGTCGCAGGGCAGCTTAGAACTCGACACTGTCATGAAGCCTGCATCATCGGCGACATCATCAACGCGTATAAAAGACCGACACCCGTCACCAGCGCTTTGTGGGCTAGGTGTCTCTGCCACAACAGCGTTCACTAACGCGCTCACCTTTGCGATGCAGGCGCTGGTATCAATTATCGCCCGTGTTCTGCTACCGGCCGTGATAACTGCCTCCTGGAATTCGTCGTCGATCTGCGCAACCGCGGCCCTCGGTACCCCAATAGATTTTGGTTCCAGAGAAACACCAACCACCCCCGTAGCAGTGCTGATGGAAGCCCCGTCGCACGGCAGCCAAGAACTCGACACGGTCATGCAGCCTGCATCACCGGCGACATCATCAACGCGTATAAAAGAGCGACACCCGTCAACAGCGCTTTGTGGGCTAGATGGCTGTGCCACAACAACGTCCACTAACTCGCTGAACATTGCTATGCAGGCGCTGGTATCAATTTTTGCCCGTGTTCTGCTACCGGCCGTGATAACTGCTCCCTTGAGCGCGTCGTCGATCTGCGCAACCGTGGCCCTCGGTACCCCAATGGATTGCGGTTCTAGAGAAACACTAGTCACCCCCGTAGCAGTGCTGATGCCAGCACCGTCGCACGCAGCCAAGAACTCGACACCTTCATGAAGCCTGCATAATCGGCGACATCATCAACGGATATAAAAGACCGACACCGGTCACCAGCGCTTTGTGGGCTAGGTGGCTTTGCCACAACAGCGTCCACTAACATGCTCACCTTTGAAATGGAACGCTGGTATCAATTATCGCCCCTAATCTGCTACCGGCCGTGATAAGTACTCCCTGGAATGCGTCGTCGATCTGCGCAAACGCGGCCCTCGGTACCCCGATGGATTGCGGTGCCAGAGAAACACCAAGCACCCCCGTAGCAGTGCTGATGGCAGCACCATCGCAGGGCAGCCAAGACCTCGACACTGTCATAAAGCCTGCATCATCGGCGACATCATCAACGCGTATAAAAGACCGACACCCGTCACCAGCGCTTTGTGGGCTAGGTGGCTCTGCCACAACAGCGTCCACTAACGCACTCACCTTTGCAATGCAGGCGCTGGTATCAATTATCGCCCGTGCTCTGCTACCGGCCGTGATAATTGCTCCCTGGAATGCCATGTCGACCTGCGCGGCCCTCGGCACACCAAGAGATTGCGGTGCCAGAGAAACACCAACCACCCCCGTAGCAGTGCTGATGGCATCACCGTCGCAGGCCAGCATAGAACTCGACACTGTCATGCAGCCTGCATCATTGGCGAGATCATCAACGCGTATAAAAGACCGACACCCGTCACCAGCGCTTTGTGGGCTAGGTGTCTCTCCCATAACAGCGTTTACTAACGCGCTCACCTTTGCGATGCAGGCGCTGGTATCAATTATCGCCCGTGTTCTGCTACCGGCCTTGATAACTGCTCCCTGGAATTCGTCGTCGATCTGCGCAACCGCGGCCCTGGGTACTCCAACGGATTGCGGTGCCAGAGAAACACCAACCACCAACCGCTGACCTTTGCAATGCAGTCGGTTGTATCAATTATCCCCGTGTTCTGGTACCCGCCGTGATAACTGCTCCCTGGAATTCCTCGTCGATCTCCGCAACGGCGGCCCTCGGTACCCAATGGATTGCGGTTCTAGAGAAACACCAGCCACCCCCGTAGCAGTGCTGATGCCAGCACCTTAGAAGGGCAGCCAAGACCTCGACACTATCATGAAGCCTGCATCATCGGCGACATCATCAACGCGTATAAAAGACCGACACCCGTCACCAGTGCTTTGTGGGCAAGGTGGCTCTGCCACAACAGCGTCCACAAACGCGCTCACCTTTGCAATACAGGCGCTGGTATCAATTATTGCCCGTGGTCTGCTACCGGCCGTGGTAACTGCTCCCTAGAATGCCCCGTCGATCTGCGCGCTCGGCACCCCAATAGATTGCGGTTCTAGAGAAACACCAGTCACCCCCGTTGCAGTGGTGATGCCAGCACCATCGCACGGCAGCCAAGAACTCGACCCCTTCATGAAGCCTGCATAATCGGCGACATCATCAACGCGTATAAAAGACCGACACCGGTCACCAGCGCTTTGTGGGCTAGGTGGCTTTGCCACAACAGCGTCCACTAACGCGCTGACCTTTGCAATGCAGGCGCTGGTATCAATTTTTGCCCGTGTTCTGCTTCCGGCCGTGATAACTGCTCGCTTGAGCGCGTCGTCGAGAACTCGACACCTTCATGAAGCCTGCATAATCGGCGAAATCGTCAACGCGTATAAAAGACCGACACCGGTCACCAGCGCTTTGTGGGCAAGGTGGCTTTGCCACAACAGCGTCCACTAACGCGCTGACCTTTGCAATGGAACGGTGGTATCAATTATCACCCCTGTTCTGCTACCGGCCGTGATAAGTGCTCCTTGGAATGCCTCGTCCATCTGCGCAACCGCGGCCCTGGGTACCCCAACGGATTGCGGTGCCAGAGAAACACCAACCACCAACCGCTGACCTTTGCAATGCAGTCGGTTGTATCAATTATCCCCGTGTTCTGGTACCCGCCGTGATAACTGCTCCCTGGAATACCTCGTCGTTCTCCGCAACGGCGGCCCTCGGTACCCAATGGATTGCGGTTCTAGAGAAACACCAGCCACCCCCGTAGCAGTGCTGATGCCAGCACCATAGAAGGGCAGCCAAGACCTCGACACTGTCATGAAGCCTGCATCATCGGCGACATCATCAACGCGTATAAAAGACCGACACCCGTCACCAGCGCTTTGTGGGCAAGGTGGCTCTGCCACAACAGCGTCCACAAACGCGCTCACCTTTGCAATACAGGCGCTGGTATCAATTATTGCCCGTGGTCTGCTACCGGCCGTGGTAACTGCTCCCTAGGATGCCCCGTCGATCTGCGCGCTCGGCACCCCAATAGATTGCGGTTCTAGAGAAACACCACTCACCCCCGTTGCAGTGGTGATGCCAGCACCATCGCACGGCAGCCAAGAACTCGACCCCTTCATGAAGCCTGCATAATCGGCGACATCATCAACGCGTATAAAAGACCGACACCGGTCACCAGCGCTTTGTGGGCTATGTGGCGTTGCCACAACAGCGTCCACTAACGCGCTGACCTTTGCAATGCAGGCGCTGGTATCAATTTTTGCCCGTGTTCTGCTTCCGGCCGTGATAACTGCTCGCTTGAGCGCGTCGTCGAGAACTCGACACCTTCATGAAGCCTGCATAATCGGCGAAATCGTCAACGCGTATAAAAGACCGACACCGGTCACCAGCGCTTTGTGGGCAAGGTGGCTTTGCCACAACAGCGTCCACTAACGCGCTGACCTTTGCAATGGAACGGTGGTATCAATTATCACCCCTGTTCTGCTACCGGCCGTGATAAGTGCTCCTTGGAATGCCTCGTCGATCTGCGCAACCGCGGCCCTCGGTACCCCAATGGATTGCGGTGCCAGAGAAACACCAAGCACCCCCGTAGCAGTGCTGATGGCAGCGCCATCGCAGGGCAGCCAAGACCTCGACAATGTAAAGAAGCCTGCATCATCGGCGACATCATCAACGCGTATAAAATTCCGACACCCGTCACCAGCGCTTTGTGGGCTTGGTGGCTCTGCCGCAACAGCGTCCACTAATGCGCTGACCTTTGTAATGCAGGCACTAGTGTCAATTATTGCCCGTGTTCTGCTACCGGTCGTGATAACTGCTCCCTGAAATGCTTCGTCGATCTGCGCAACCGCGGCCCTCGTTACCCCAATGGATTGTGGTTCCAGAGAAAATGGATCCACCCCCGTAGCAGTGCTGATGGCAGCACCGTTACACGGCAACCAAGAACTCGACACCGTCATGAAGCCTGCTTCATCGGCGACTTCATCAACGCGTAATAAAGACCGACACCCGTCACCAGCGCTTTGTGGGCTATGTGGCTCTGCCACAACAGCGCCCACTAACGCGTTCACCCTTGCAATGCAGGCGCTGGTACCAATTATCGCCAGTGCTCTGCTACCGGCCGTGATAACTGCTACCTGGAATGCCCCGTCGATCTGCGCGGCCCTCGGCACCCCAATAGATTGCGGTGCCAGAGAAACACCAACCACCCCCGTAGCAGTGCTGATGGCATCACCGTCACAGGGCAGCCAAGAACTCGACACTGTCACTACGCCTGCATGATCGCGACATCATCAACGCGTATAAAAGACCGACACCCGTCACCAGCGCTTTGTGGGCTAGGTGTCTCTCCCACAACAGCGCTGACTAACGCGCTCACCTTTGCGATGCAGGCGCTGGTATCAATTATCGCCCGTGTTCTGCTACCGGCCTTGATAACTGCTCCCAGGAATGCCCCGTCGATCTGCGCGGCCCTCGGTACCCCAATGAATTCCGGTTGCAGAGAAACACCAACCACCCCTGTAGCAGTGCTGATGGAAGCACCGTCGCACGGCAGCCAAGAACTCGACACCGTCAAGCAGCCTGCATCATTGGCGACATCATCAACGCGTATAGAAGACCGACACCCGTCAACAGCGCTTTGTGGGCTATATGGCTCTGCCACAACAGCGTCCACTAACGCGCTTACCTTTGCAATGCAGGCGCCGGTATCAATTATCGGCCGTGCTCTGATACCGGCCGTGATAACTGCTCCCTGGAGTGCGTCCTCGATCTGCGCAACCGCGGACCTGGGTACCCCAATAGATTGTGGTTCAAAGAAATACCAACCACCCCCGTAGCAGTGCTGATGGCCGCACCGTCGCACAGCAGCCAAGAACTCGACGCCGTCATGGAGCCTGCATGATCGGCGACATTATCAACGCGTATAAAAGACCGACACCCGTCACCAGGGCTTTGTGGGCTAGGTGTCTCCCCCACAACAGCGTTCACTAACGCGCTCACCTTTGCGATGCAGGCGCTGGTATCAATTATCGCCCGTGTTCTTCTACCGGGTTTGATAGCTGCTCTTTGGAATGCCCCGTCGATCTGCGCGGCCCTCGGTACTACAATGGAATGCGGTGCCAGAGAAACACCAACCACACCCGTAGCAGTGTTGATGGCAGCACCGTCGCAGGGCAGCCAAGAACTCGACACTGTCATGAAGCCTGCATCATCGGCGACATCATCAACGCGTATAAAATACCGACACCCGTCTCCAGCGCTTTGTGGGCTAGGTGGCTCTGCCACAACCGCGTCCACTAACGCGCTGACCTTTGCAATGCAGCGCTGGTATCAATTATCGCCCGTGCTGTACTACCGGCCCTGATAACTGCTCCCTGGAATGCCCCGTCGAACTGCTCGGCCCTCGGTACCCCAATGGATTGCGGTGCCAGAGAAACACCAACCACACCCGTAGCAGTGCTGATGGAAGCACCGTTGCAGGGCAGCCAGGAACTCGACACTGTCATGAAGCCTGCTTCATCGACGACATCATCAACGCGTATAAAAGACCGACACCGGTCACCAGCGCTTTGTGGGCAAGGTGGCTCTGCCACAACAGCGTCCACTAGCGCGCTTACCTTTGCAATGCAGGCGCCGGTATCAATTATCGGCCGTGCTCTGATACCGGCCGTGATAACTGCTCCCTGGAGTGCGTCCTCGATCTGCGCAACCGCGGCCCTGGGTACCCCAATAGATTGTGGTTCTAGAGAAACACCAACCACCCCCGTAGCAGTACTGATGGCAGCACCGTCGCACAGCAGCCAAGAACTCGACGCCGTCATGGAGCCTGCATGATCGGCGACATTATCAACGCGTATAAAAGACCGACACCTGTCACCAGCGGTTTGTGGGCAAGATGGCTCTGCCACAACCGCGTCCACTAACGCGCTCACCTTTGCAATGCAGGCGCTGGTATCAATTATCGCCCGTGTTCTTCTAACGGGTTTGATAGCTGCTCTTCGGAATGCCCCGTCGATCTGCGCGGCCCTCGGTACTACAATGGATTGCGGTGCCAGAGAAACACCAACCACAGCCGTAGCAGTGTTGATGGCAGCACCGTCGCAGGGCAGCCAAGAACTCGACACTGTCATGAAGCCTGCATCATCGGCGACATCATCAACGCGTATAAAATACCGACACCCGTCTCCAGCGCTTTGTGGGCTAGGTGGCTCTGCCACAACAGCGTCCACTAACGCGCTGACCATTGCAATGCAGGCGCTGGTATCAATTATCGCCCGTGCTCTGCTACCGGCCGTGATAGCTGCTCCTTGGAATGCCCCGTCGATCTGCGCAACCGCGGCCCTCGTTACCCCAATGGATTGTGGTTCCAGAGAAAATGGATCCACCCCCGTAGCAGTGCTGATGGCAGCACCGTTACACGGCAACCAAGAACTCGACAACGTCATGAAGCCTGCTTCATCGGCGACTTCATCAACGCGTAATAAAGACCGACACCCGTCACCAGCGCTTTGTGGGCTATGTGGCTCTGCCACAACAGCGCCGACTAACGCGTTCACCCTTGCAATGCAGGCGCTCGTACCAATTATCGCCAGTGCTCTGCTACCGGCCGTGATAACTGCTACCTGGAATGCCCCGTCGATCTGCGCGGCCCTCGGCACCCCAATAGATTGCGGTGCCAGAGAAACACCAACCACCCCCGTAGCAGTGCTGATGGCATCACCGTCACAGGGCAGCCAAGAACTCGACACTGTCACTAAGCCTGCATGATCGCGACATCATCAACGCGTATAAAAGACCGACACCCGTCACCAGCGCTTTGTGGGCTAGGTGTCTCTCCCACAACAGCGCTGACTAACGCGCTCACCTTTGCGATGCAGGCGCTGGTATCAATTATCGCCCGTGTTCTGCTACCGGCCTTGATAACTGCTCCCAGGAATGCCCCGTCGATCTGCGCGGCCCTCGGTACCCCAATGAATTCCGGTTGCAGAGAAACACCAACCACCCCTGTAGCAGTGCTGATGGAAGCACCGTCGCACGGCAGCCAAGAACTCGACACCGTCAAGCAGCCTGCATCATTGGCGACATCATCAACGCGTATAGAAGACCGACACCCGTCAACAGCGCTTTGTGGGCTATATGGCTCTGCCACAACAGCGTCCACTAACGCGCTTACCTTTGCAATGCAGGCGCCGGTATCAATTATCGGCCGTGCTCTGATACCGGCCGTGATAACTGCTCCCTGGAGTGCGTCCTCGATCTGCGCAACCGCGGACCTGGGTACCCCAATAGATTGTGGTTCAAAGAAATACCAACCACCCCCGTAGCAGTGCTGATGGCAGCACCGTCGCACAGTAGCCAAGAACTCGACGCCGTCATGGAGCCTGCATGATCGGCGACATTATCAACGCGTATAAAAGACCGACACCTGTCACCAGCGGTTTGTGGGCAAGATGGCTCTGCCACAACCGCGTCCACTAACGCGCTCACCTTTGCAATGCAGGCGCTGGTATCAATTATCGCCCGTGTTCTTCTACCGGGTTTGATAGCTGCTCTTTGTAATGCCCCGTCGATCTGCGCGGCCCTCGGTACTACAATGGATTGCGGTGCCAGAGAAACACCAACCACAGCCGTAGCAGTGTTGATGGCAGCACCGTCGCAGGGCAGCCAAGAACTCGACACTGTCATGAAGCCTGCATCATCGGCGACATCATCAACGCGTATAAAATACCGACACCCGTCTCCAGCGCTTTGTGGGCTAGGTGGCTCTGCCACAACAGCGTCCACTAACGCGCTGACCATTGCAATGCAGGCGCTGGTATCAAGTATCGCCCGTGCTCGGCTACCGGCCGTGATAGCTGCTCCTTGGAATGCCCCGTCGATCTGCGCGGCCCTCGGTACCCCAATGGATTGCGGTGCCAAAGAAACACCAACCACACTGTAGCAGTTTTAATGGCAGCACCGTCGCAGGGCAGCCAAGCACTCGACACTGTCATGAAGCCTGCATCATCGGCGACACTATCAACGCGTATAAAAGACCGACACCCGTCACCAGCGCTTTGTGGGCTAAGTCGCTCTGCCACAACAGCGTCCACTAACGCGCTGACCTTTGTAATGCAGGCGCTGGTAGCAATTATCGCCCCTGCTCTGCTACCGGCCATGATAACTGCTCCCTCGAATGCCCCGTCCGTCCGCGCGGCCCTCGGTACCCCATTAGATTGCGGTGCCAGAGAAACACCAACCACACCCGTAACAGTGCTGATGGCAGAACCATCGCAGGGAAGCCAAGAACTCGACACTGTCATGAAACCTGCATCATCGGCGACATCATCAACGCGTATAAAAGACCGACACCCGTCACCAGCGCTTTGTGGGCAAGGTGGCTGTGCCACAACCGCGTCCACTAACGCGCTGACCTTTGCAATGCAGCGCTGCTATCAATTATCGCCCGTGCTCTGCTAGCGGCCGTGATAACTGCTCCCTGGAATGCCCCGTCGATCTGCTCGGCCCTCGGTACCCCAATGGATTGCGGTGCCAGAGAAACACCAACCACACCCGTAGCAGTGCTGATGGAAGCACCGTCGCAGGGCAGCCAGGAACTCGACACTGTCATCAAGCCTGCTTCATCGACGACATCATCAACGCGTAATAACGACCGACACCCGTCACCAGCGCTTTGTGGGCTAGGTGGCTCTGTCACAACAGCATCCACTAACGCTCTGACCTTTCCAATGCAGGCGCTGGTATCAATTATCGCCCGGGCTCAGCTACCGGCCGTGATAAATGCTCCCTGGAATGCCCCGTTGATCTGCGTGGCCCTCGGTACCCAATGGATTGCGGTGCCAGAGAAACACCAACCACACCCGTAGCAGTGCTGATGTAAGCACCGTCGCAGGGCAGCCAAGAACTCGACACTGTCATGACACCTGCATCATCGGCGACAACATCAACGCGCATAAAAGACCGAAACCCATCACCAGCGCTTTGTGGGGTAGGTGGCTCTGCCACAACAGCGTCCACTAACACGCTCACCTTTGCAATGCAGGCGATGGTATCAATTATCGCCCGTGCTCTGCTACCGGCCGTGATGACTGCTCCCAGGAATGCCCCGTCGATCTGCGCGGCCCCCGGCACCCCAATGGTTTGCGGTGCCAGAGAAACACCAACCACACCCGTAGCAGTGCTGATGGCAGCACCGTCACAGGGCAGCCAAGGACTCGACACTTTCATGGAGCCTGCATCATCGACGACATCATCAACGCGTATAAAAGACCGACACCCGTCACCAGCGCTTTGTGGGCTAGGTGGCTCTGCCACAACAGCGTCCGCTAACGCGCTCACCTTTGCAATGCAGGCGCTGGTATCAATTATCGCCCGTGCTCGGCTACCGGCCGTGATAACTGCTCTCTGGAATGCCCCGTCGATCTGCGCGGTCCTCGGTACCCCAATGGATTGCGGTTCTAGAGAAACACCAGCCACCCCCGTAGCAGCGCTGATGACCGCACCGTCGCAGGGCAGCCAAGAACTCGGCACTGTCATGAAGCCTGCATCATCGGCGACATCATCAACGCGTATAAAAGACCGACACTCGTCACCAGCGCTTTGTGGGCTACGTGGCTCTGCCACAACAGCGTTCACTAACCCGCTCACCTTTTCGATGCAGGCGCTGGTATCAATTATCGCCCGTGTTCTGGTACCCGCCGTGATAACTGCTCCCTGGAATGCCTCGTCGATCTGCGCAACCGCGGTCCTCGGTACCCCAATGGATTGCGGTTCTAGAGAAACACCAACCACACCCGTAGCAGTGCTGATGTCAGCAACTTCGCAGGGCAGCCAAGAACTCGACACTGTCATAAAGCCGGCATCATCGGCGACATCACCAAAGCGTATAAAAGACCGACACCCGTCACCAGTGCTTTGCGGGCTAGGTGGCTCTGCAACAACAGCGTCCACTAAAGCGCTCACCTTTGCAATGCAGGCGCTGGTATCAATTAACGGCCGTGTTCTGCTACCGGCCGTGATAATCTCCCTGGAATGACTCATCGATCTGCGCAATCGAGTCCAGCGGTACGCCAATGGATCGCGGTGCCAGAGAAACACCAACCACCCCCGTAGCAGTGCTGATGGCAGCACCGTCGCACGGCAGCCAAGAACTCGACCCCGTCATGAAGCCTGCATCATCGGTGACATCATCAACGCGTAGAAATGACCGACACCTGTCACCAGCGCTTTGTGGGCTAGGTGGCTCTGCCACAACAGCGTCCACTAACGCGCTGACTATTGCAATGCAGGCGCTAGTATCAATTATCGCCCGTGTTCTGCTACCGGCCGTGATAACTGGTCCCTGGAATGCCTCGTCGATCTGCGCAACCGCGCCACTCGGTACCCCAATGGATTGCGGTGCCAAAGAAACACCAACAACCCCCGTAGCAGTGCTGATGGCAGCACCTTCGCACGGCAGCCAAGAACTCGACACCGTACTGAAGACTGCTTCATCGGTGACATCATCAACGCGTATAAAAGACCGACACCCGTCACCAGCACTTTGCGGGCTAGGTGGCTCCGCCACAACAGCGTCCGCTAACGCGCTGACCTTTGTAATGCAGGCACTAGTATCAATTATCGCCCGTGTTCTCGTACCTGCCGTGATAACTGCTCCCTTGAGCGCGTCGTCGATCTGCGCAACCGCGGCCCTCGGTACCCCAATGGATTGCGGTTCTAGAGAAACACCAGCCAACCCCGTAGCAGTGCTGATGCCAGCACCGTCGCACGGCAGCCAAGAACTCGTCACCGTCATGAAGCCTGCATCATCGGTGACATCATCAACGCGTATAAAAGACCGACACCGGTCACCAACGCTTTGTGGGCTAGGTGGCTTTGCCACAACAGCCTCCACTAACGCGCTGACCTTTGCAATGGAACGCTGGTATCAATTATCGCCCGTGTTCTGCTACCGGCCGTGATAACTGCTCCCTGGAATGCCTCGTCCATCTGCGCAACCGCGGCCTTCGGTACCCCAATGGATTGCGGTGCCAGAGAAACACCAACCACCCCCGTACCAGTGCTGATGGCAGCACCATCGCAGGGCAGCCAAGACATCGACACTGTCATGAAGCCTGCAGCATCGGCTACATCATCAACGCGTATAAAAGACCGACACCCTTCACCAGCGGTTTGTGGGATAGGTGGTTCTGCCACAAGAGCGTTCATAACGCGGTCACCTTTGCAATGCAGGCGCTGGTATCAATTATTGCCCGTGTTCTGATACCGGCCGTGATAACTGCTCCCTGGAGTGCGTCGTCGATCTGCGCAACCACGGCCCTCGGTACCCCAATGGATTACGGTTCTAGAGAAACACCAGCCACCCCCGTAGCAGTGCTGATGCCAGCACCGCCGCACGGCAGCCATGAACTCGACACCGTCATGAAGCCTGCCTAATCAGCGACATCATCAACGCGTATAAAAGACCGACACCGGTCACCAGCGCATTATGGGCTAGGTGGCTTTGCCACAACAGCGTCCTCTAACGCGCTGTCCTTTGCAATGGAACGCTGGTATCAATTATCGCCCGTGTTCTGCTACCGGCCGTGATAACTGCTCCCTGGAATGCCTCGTCGATCTGCGCAACCGCGGCCCTCCGTACCCCAATGGATTGCGGTGCCAGTAAAACACCAACCACAACCCGTAGCAGCGCTGGTGGCAGCACCGTCGCACGGCCGCCAAGAACTCAACACCGTCATAAAGCCTGCATCATCGGCGACATCATCAATGCGATTAAAAAACCGACATCCGTCACCAGCGCTTTGTGGGCTAGGTGGCTCTGCCACAACAGCGTCCAAAATGCGCTGACCTTTGCAACGGAGGCGCTGGTATCAATCATCGCCCCTGTTGTGCTTCCGGTCGTGATAACTCCTCCCTGGAATTCCTCGGCGATCTGGGCAACCGCGGCCCTCGGTACCTCAAGGAATTGCGGTGCCAGAGAAACACCAACCACAACCCGTAGCAGAGCTGATGGCAGCACCGTCGCACAGCAGCCAAGAACTCGACACCGTCATGAAGCCTGCATCATCAACGCGTTTAAAAGACCGACACCCGTCACCAGTGCTTTGTGGGCTAGGTGGCTCTGCCACAACAGCGTCTACTAACGCGTGACCTTTGCAATGCAGGCGCTGGTATCAATTATAGCCGGTGTTCTGCTACCGGCCGTGATGACTGCTCCCTGGAATGTATCGCCGATCTGCGCAACCGCGGCCCTCGGTACCCCAATGGATTGCGGTGCAAGTAAAACACCAACCACAACCCGTAGCAGTGCTGGTGGCAGCACCGTCGCACGGCAGCCAAGAACTCGACACCGTCATGAAGCCTGCTTCATCGGCGACATCATCAACGCGTATAAGAGACCGACACCCGTCACCAGCGGTTTGTGGGCTAGGTGGCTCTGTCACAACAGCGTCCACTAACCCGCTGACCTTTGCAACGGAGGCGCTTGTATCAATTATCGCCCCTGTTGTGCTACCGGCCGTGATAACTCCTACCTGAAATTCCTCGTCGATCTGCGCAACCGCGGCCATCGGTACCTCAATGAATTGCGGTGCCAGAGAAACACCAACCGCAACCCGTAGCAGTGCTGATGGGAGCACCGTCGCACAGCAGCCAAGAACTCGACACCGTCATGAAGCCTGCATCATCGGCGACATCATCAACGCGTATAAAAGGCCGACACCCGTCAGCAGCGCTTTGTGGGCTAGGTGGCTCTGCCACAACAGCGTCCACTAACGCGCTGACCTTTGCAACGGAGGCGCTGGTATCAATTATCGCCCCTGTTGTGCTACCGGTCGTGATAACTCCTCCCTGAAATTCCTCGTCGATCTGCGTAACCGCGCCCCTCGGTACCTCAATGGACAGCGGTGCCAGAGAAACACCAACCACCCCCGTACCAGTGCTGATGGCAGCACCGTCGCAGTGCAGCCAAGAACACGACACCGTCATGAAGCATGCATCATCGGCGACATCATCAACGCGTATAAAAGACCGACACCCATCACCAGCGCTTTGTGGGCTAGGTGGCTCTGCTACAACAGCGTCCACTAACGCGCTGACCTTTGCAACGGAGGCGCTGGTATCAATTATCGCCCCTGTTGTGCTACCGGTCGTGATAACTCCTCCCTGGAATTCCTCGTCGATCTGCGTAACCGCGCCCCTCGGTACCTCAATGGACTGCGGTGCCAGAGAAACACCAACCACAACCCGTAGCAGTGCTGATGGCAGCACCGTCGCACAGCAGCCAAGAACTCGACACCGCCATGAAGCCTGCATCATCGGCGACATCATCAACGCGTATAAAAGACCGACACTCGTCACCAGCGCTTTGTGGGCTAGGTGGCTCTGCCACAACAGCGTCCACAAATGCGCTGACCTTTGCAATGCAGGCGCTGGTATCAATTATCGCCCTTGTTCTGCTAACCGCCGTGAAAACTCCTCCCTGGAATTCCTCGTCGATCTGCGTAACCGCGCCCCTCGGTGCCTCAATGGACTGCGGTGCCAGAGAAACACCAACCACAACCCGTAGCAGTGCTGATGGCAGCACCGTCGCACAGCAGCCAAGAACTCGACACCGCCATGAAGCCTGCATCATCGGCGACATCATCAACGCGTATAAAAGACCGACACTCGTCACCAGCGCTTTGTGGGCTAGGTGGCTCTGCCACAACAGCGTCCACTAACGCGCTGACCTTTGCAACGGAGGCGCTGGTATCAATTGTCGCCCCTGTTGTGCTACCGGTCGTGATAACTCCTCCCTGGAATTCCTCGTCGATCTGTGCAACCGCGGCCCTCGGTACCTCAATGAATTGCGGTGCCAGAGAAACACCAACCACAAGCCGTAGCAGTGCTGATGGCAGCACCGTCGCACAGCAGCCAAGAACTCGACACCGTCATGAAGCCTGCATCATCGGCGACATCATCAACGCGAATAAAAGACCGACACCCGTCACCAGCGCTTTGTGGACTACGTGGCTCTGCCACAACAGCGTCCACTAAACCGCTGACCTTTGCAATGCAGGCGCTGGTATCAATTGTCGCCCCTGTTGTGCTACCGGTCGTGATAACTCCTCCCTGGAATTCCTCGTCGATCTGTGCAACCGCGGCCCTCGGTACCTCAATGAATTGCGGTGCCAGAGAAACACCAACCACAAGCCGTAGCAGTGCTGATGGCAGCACCGTCGCACAACAGCCAAGAACTCGACACCGTCATGAAACCTGCATCATTGGCGACATCATCAACGCGAATAAAAGGCCGACACACGTCAGCAGCGCTTTGTGGGCTAGGTGGCTCTGCCACAACAGCGTCCACTAACGCGCTGACCTTTGCAACGGAGGCGCTGTTATCAATTATCGCCCCTGTTGTGCTGCCGGTCGTGATAACTCCTCCCTGGAATTCCTCGTCGATCTGCATAACCGCGCCCCTCGGTACCTCAATGGACTGCGGTGCCAGAGAAACACCAACCACAACCCGTAGCCGTGCTGATGGCAGCACCGTCGCACGGCAGCCAAGAACTCGACACCGCCATGAAGCCTGCATCATCGGCGACATCATCAACGCGTATAAAAGACCGACACTCGTCACCAGCGCTTTGTGGGCTAGGTGGCTCTGCCACAACAGCGTCCACTAATGCGCTGACCTTTGCAATGCAGGCGCTGGTATCAATTATCGCCCTTGTTCTGCTAACCGCCGTGAAAACTCCTCCCTGGAATTCCTCGTCGATCTGCGCAACCGGGCCCTCGGTACCTCAATGGAGTGCGGTGCCAGACAAACACCAAGCACAACCCGTAGCAGTGCTGATGGCAGCACCGTCACACAGCAGCCAAGAACTCTACACCGGCATGAAGCCTGCATCATCGGCGACATCATCAACGCGTATAAAAGACCGACACCCGTCACCAGCGCTTTGTGGGCTAGGTGGCTCTGCCACAACAGCGTCGACTGACGCGGTGACCTTTGCAACGGAGGCGCTGGTATGAATTATCGCCCCTGTTGTGCTACCGGTCGTGATAACTCCTCCCTGGAATTCCTCGTCGATCTGCGCAACCGCGGCCCTCGGTACCTCAATGGATTGCGGTGGCAGAGAAACACCAACCACAACCCGTAGCAGTGCTGATGGCAGCACCGTCGCACAGCAGCCAAGAACTCGACACCGTCATGAAGCCTGCATCATCGGCGACATCATCAACGCGTATAAAAGACCGACACCCGTCACCAGCGCTTTGTGGGCTAGGTGGCTCGGCCACAACAGCGTCCACTAACGAGCTGACCTTTGCAACGGAGGCGCTGGTATCAATTATCGCCCCTGTTGTGCTACCGGTCGTGATAACTCCTGCCTGGAATTCCTCGTCGATCTGCGCAACCGCGGCCATCGGTACCCCAATAGATTGTGGTGCCAGAGAAACACCAACCACCCCCGTACCATTGCTGATGGCAGCACCGTCGCACGGCAGCCAAGAACTCGACATCGTCATGAAGCCTCCATCATCGGCGACATCATCAACGCGTATAAAAGACCGTCACCCGTCACCAGAGCTTTGTGGGCTACGTGGCTCTGCCACAACAGCGTCCACTAACGCGCTGACCTTTGCAACGGAGGCGCTGGTATCAATTATCGCCCCTGTTGTGCTACCGGTCGTGATAACTCCTCCCTGGAATTCCTCGTCGATCTGGGCAACCGCGGCCCTCGGTACCTGAATGAATTGCGGTGCCAGAGAAACACCAACCGCAACCCGTAGCAGTGCTGATGGCAGCACCGTCGCACAGCAGCCAAGAACTCGACAACGTCATGAAGCCTGCATCATCGGCGACATCATCAATGCGTATAAAAGGCCGACAACCGTCAGCAGCGCTTTGTGCGCTAGGTGGCTCTGCCACAACAGCGTCCACTAACGCACTGACCTTTGCAATGGAGGCGCTGGTATCAATTATCGCCCCTGTTGTGCTACCGGCCGTGTTTACTCCTCCCTGGAATTCCTCGTCGATCTGCGCAACCTCGGCTCTCGGTACCTCAATGGATTGCGGTGGCAGAGAAACACGAACCACAACCCGTAGCAGTGCTGATGGCAGCACCGTCGCACAGCAGCCAAGAACTCGACACCGTCATGAAGCCTGCATCATCGGCGACATCATCAACGCGTATAAAAGACCGACACCTGTCACCAGCGTTTTGTGGGCTAGTTGGCTCTGCCACAACAGCGTCCACTAACGCGCTGACCTTTGCAATGAAGGCGCTGGTATCAATTATCGGCCGTGTTCTTCTACCGGCCGCGATAACTCCTCCCTGAAATTCCTCGTCGATCTGCGTAACCGCGCCCCTCGGTACCTCAATGGACAGCGGTGACAGAGAAACACCAACCACAACCCGTAGCAGCGCTGATGGCAGCACCGTCGCACAGCAGCCAAGAACTCGACACCGCCATGAAGCCTGCATCATCGGCGACATCATCAACGCGTATAAAAGACCTACACTCGTCACCAGCGCTTTGTGGGCTAGGTGGCTCGGCCACAAAAGCGTCCACTAATGCGCTGACCTTTGCAATGCAGGCGATGGTATCAATTATCGCCCTTGTTCTGCTAACCGCCGTGAAAACTCCTCCCTGGAATTCCTCGTCGATCTGGGCAACCGCGGCCCTCGGTACCTCAATGAATTGCGGTGCCAGAGAAACACCAACCACAAGCCGTAGCAGTGCTGATGGCAGCACCGTCGCACAGCAGCCAAGAACTCGACACCGTCATGAAGCCTGCATCATCGGCGACATCATCAACGCGAATAAAAGACCGACACCCGTCACCAGCGCTTTGTGGGCTACGTGGCTCTGCCACAACAGCGTCCACTAACCCGCTGACCTTTGCAATGCAGGCGCTGGTATCAATTGTCGCCCCTGTTGTGCTACCGGTCGTGATAACTCCTCCCTGGAATTCCTCGTCGATCTGTGCAACCGCGGCCCTCGGTACCTCAATGAATTGCGGTGCCAGAGAAACACCAACCACAAGCCGTAGCAGTGCTGATGGCAGCACCGTCGCACAGCAGCCAAGAACTCGACACCGTCATGAAGCCTGCATCATCGGCGACATCATCAACGCGAATAAAAGACCGACACCCGTCACCAGCACTTTGTGGACTACGTGGCTCTGCCACAACAGCGTCCACTAAACCGCTGACCTTTGCAATGCAGGCGCTGGTATCAATTGTCGCCCCTGTTGTGCTACCGGTCGTGATAACTCCTCCCTGGAATTCCTCGTCGATCTGTGCAACCGCGGCCCTCGGTACCTCAATGAATTGCGGTGCCAGAGAAACACCCACCACAAGCCGTAGCAGTGCTGATGGCAGCACCGTCGCACAGCAGCCAAGAACTCGACACCGTCATGAAGCCTGCATCATCGGCGACATCATCAACGCGAATAAAAGACCGACACCCGTCACCAGCGCTTTGTGGACTACGTGGCTCTGCCACAACAGCGTCCACTAAACCGCTGACCTTTGCAATGCAGGCGCTGGTATCAATTGTCGCCCCTGTTGTGCTACCGGTCGTGATAACTCCTCCCTGGAATTCCTCGTCGATCTGTGCAACCGCGGCCCTCGGTACCTCAATGAATTGCGGTGCCAGAGAAACACCAACCACAAGCCGTAGCAGTGCTGATGGCAGCACCGTCGCACAGCAGCCAAGAACTCGACACCGTCATGAAACCTGCATCATTGGCGACATCATCAACGCGAATAAAAGGCCGACACCCGTCAGCAGCGCTTTGTGGGCTAGGTGGCTCTGCCACAACAGCGTCCACTAACGCGCTGACCTTTGCAACGGAGGCGCTGTTATCAATTATCGCCCCTGTTGTGCTACCGGTCGTGATAACTCCTCCCTGGAATTCCTCGTCGATCTGCATAACCGCGCCCCTCGGTACCTCAATGGACTGCGGTGCCAGAGAAACACCAACCACAACCCGTAGCAGTGCTGATGGCAGCACCGTCGCACAGCAGCCAAGAACTCGACACCGCCATGAAGCCTGCATCATCGGCGACATCATCAACGCGTATAAAAGACCGACACTCGTCACCAGCGCTTTGTGGGCTAGGTGGCTCTGCCACAACAGCGTCCACTAATGCGCTGACCTTTGCAATGCAGGCGCTGGTATCAATTATCGCCCTTGTTCTGCTAACCGCCGTGAAAACTCCTCCCTGGAATTCCTCGTCGATCTGCGCAACCGGGCCCTCGGTACCTCAATGGAGTGCGGTGCCAGACAAACACCAAGCACAACCCGTAGCAGTGCTGATGGCAGCACCGTCACACAGCAGCCAAGAACTCTACACCGGCATGAAGCCTGCATCATCGGCGACATCATCAACGCGTATAAAAGACCGACACCCGTCACCAGCGCTTTGTGGGCTAGGTGGCTCTGCCACAACAGCGTCCACTGACGCGGTGACCTTTGCAACGGAGGCGCTGGTATCAATTATCGCCCCTGTTGTGCTACCGGTCGTGATAACTCCTCCCTGGAATTCCTCGTCGATCTGCGGAACCGCGGCCCTCGGTACCTCAATGGATTGCGGTGGCAGAGAAACTCCAACCACAACCCGTAGCAGTGCTGATGGGAGCACCGTCGCACAGCAGCCAAGAACTCGACACCGTCATGAAGCCTGCATCATCGGCGACATCATCAACGCGTATAAAAGACCGACACCCGTCACCAGCGCTTTGTGGGCTAGGTGGCTCGGCCACAACAGCGTCCACTAACGAGCTGACCTTTGCAACGGAGGCGCTGGTATCAATTATCGCCCGTGTTCTGCTACCGGCCGTGATAACTGCTCCCTGGAATTTCTCGTCGATCTGCGCAACCGCGGCCATCGGTACCCCAATAGATTGCGGTGCCAGAGAAACACCAACCACCCCCGTACCATTGCTGATGGCAGCACCGTCGCACGGCAGCCAAGAACTCGACATCGTCATGAAGCCTCCATCATCGGCGACATCATCAACGCGTATAAAAGACCGTCACCCGTCACCAGAACTTTGTGGGCTACGTGGCTCTGCCACAACAGCGTCCACTAACGCGCTGACCTTTGCAACGGAGGCGCTGGTATCAATTATCGCCCCTGTTGTGCTACCGGTCGTGATAACTCCTCCCTGGAATTCCTCGTCGATCTGGGCAACCGCGGCCCTCGGTACCTGAATGAATTGCGGTGCCAGAGAAACACCAACCGCAACCCGTAGCAGTGCTGATGGCAGCACCGTCGCACAGCAGCCAAGAACTCGACAACGTCATGAAGCCTGCATCATCGGCGACATCATCAACGCGTATAAAAGGCCGACAACCGTCAGCAGCGCTTTGTGGGCTAGGTGGCTCTGCCACAACAGCGTCCACTAACGCACTGACCTTTGCAATGGAGGCGCTAGTATCAATTATCGCCCCTGTAGTGCTACCGGCCGTGTTTACTCCTCCCTGGAATTCCTCGTCGATCTGCGCAACCTCGGCTCTCGGTACCTCAATGGATTGCGGTGGCAGAGAAACACGAACCACAACCCGTAGCAGTGCTGATGGCAGCACCGTCGCACAGCAGACAAGAACTCGACACCGTCATGAAGCCTGCATCATCGGCGACATCATCAACGCGTATAAAAGACCGACACCCGTCACCAGCGCTTTGTGGACTAGGTTGCTCTGCCACAACAACGTCCACTAACGCGCTGACCTTTGCAATGGAGGCGCTGGTATCAACTATCGCCCGTGATGTGCTACCGGTCGTGATGACTCCTCCCTGGAATTCCTCGTCGATCTGCGCAACCGCGGCCCTCGGTACCTCAATGGATTGCGGTGGCAGAAAAAACACCAACCACCCCTGTAGCAGGTCTGATGGTAGCACCGGAGCACGGCAGAAAAAAACTCGACACCGTCATAAAGCCTGCGTCATCGGCGACATCATCAACGCGTATAAAAGACCGACACCTGTCACCAGCGTTTTGTGGGCTAGTTGGCTCTGCCACAACAGCGTCCACTAACGCGCTGACCTTTGCAATGAAGGCGCTGGTATCAATTATCGCCCGTGTTCTTCTACCGGCCGCGATAACTGCTCCCTGGAAAGACTCGTCGATCTGCGCAACCGGGGCCCTCGGTACCCCAATAGATTGCGGTGCCAGAGAAACACCAACCACCCCCGTAGCAGTGCTGATGGCAGCGCCGTCGCACGGCAGCCAATACCTCGACATCGTCATGAAGCCTGCATCACCGGCGACATCATCAACGCATATAAGAGACCGACACCCGTCACCAGCGCTTTGTGGGCTAGGTGTCTCTGCCACAACAACGTCCACTAACGCGCTAACCTTTGCAATGCAGGCGCTGGTATCAATTATCGCCCGTGTTCTGCTACTAGCCGTGATTACTGCTCCGTGGAATGCCTCGTCGATCTGCGCAACCGCGGCCCTCGGTACCCCAATGGATCGCGGTGCCCGAGAGACACCAACCACCCCCGTAGCAGTGCTGATGGCAGCACCGTCGCACGGCAGCCCAGAACTCGATACCATCATGAAGCCTGCATCATCGGCGACATCATCAAAGCGTATAAAAGACGGACACCCGTCACCAGCGCTTTGTGGGCTAGGTGGCTCTGCCAACTAACACGCTGACCTTTGCAATCAGGCGCTGGTATCAGTTATCGCCCGTGTTCTGCTACCGGCCGCGATAACTGCTCCCTGGAATGACTCGTCGATCTGCGCAACCGCGATCTCAGTACCCCAATGGATGGCGGTGCCAGAGAAACACAAACCACCCCCCTGGCTGTGCTCATGGCAGCACCTTCGCACGGCAGTCAAGAACTCGACACTTTCATGAAGCCTGCATCATCGGCGACATCATCAAAGCGTATAAAAGATGGACACCCGTCACCAGCGCTTTGTGGGCTAGGTGGCTCTGCCACAACAGCGTCCACTAACACGCTGGCCTTTGCAATCAGGCGCTGGTATCAATGATCACCCGTGTTCTGCTACCGGCCGTGATTACTGCTCCCTGGAATGCCTCGTCGATCTGCGCAACCGCGGCCCTCGGTACCCCAATGGATTGCGGTGCCAGAGAAGCACCAACCACCCCCGTAGCAGTGCTGATGGCAGCGCCGTCGCACGGCAGCCAATTACTCGACACCGTCATGAAGCCTGCATCATCGTCGACATCATCAACGCGTATAAAAGACCAGCACCCTTCACCAGCGCTTTGTGGGCTAGGTGGCTCTACCACAACAGCGTCCACTAACGCGCTGACCTTTGCAACGCAGGCGCTGGTATCAATTATCGCCCCTGTTGTGCTACCGGTCGTGATACCTCCTCCCTGGAATTCCTCGTCGATCTGGGCAACCGCGGCCCTCAGTACCTCAATGAATTGCGGTGCCAGAGAAACACCAACCACAACCCGTAGCAGTGCTGATGGCAGCACCGTCGCACAGCAGCCAAGAAGTTGACACCGTCATGAAGCCTGCATCATCGGCGACATCATCAACGCGTATAAAAGGCCGATACCCGTCAGCAGCGCTTTGTGAGCTAGGTGGCTCTGCCACAACAGCGTCCACTAACGCGCTGACCTTTGCAACGGAGGCGCTGGTATCAATTATCGCCCCTGTTGTGCTACCGGTCGTGATAACTCCTCCCTGGAATTCCTCGTCGATCTGGGCAACCGCGGCCCTCGGTACCTGAATGAATTGCGGTGCCAGAGAAACACCAACCGCAACCCGTAGCAGTGCTGATGGCAGCACCGTCGCACAGCAGCCAAGAACTCGACACCGTCATGAAGCCTGCATCATCGGCGACATCATCAAAGCGTATAAAAGATGGACACCCGTCACCAGCGCTTTGTGGGCTAGGTGGCTCTGCCACAACAGCGTCCACTAACACGCTGGCCTTTGCAATCAGGCGCTGGTATCAGTTATCGCCCGTGTTCTGCTACCGGCCGCGATAACTGCTCCCTGGAATGACTCGTCGATCTGCGCAAACGCGGCCCTCAGTACCCCAATGGATGGCGGTGCCAGAGAAACACAAACCCCCCCCTGGCTGTGCTCATGGCAGCACCTTCGCACGGCAGTCAAGAACTCGACACCTTCATGAAGCCTGCATCATCGGCGACATCATCAATGCGTATAAAAGACCGACACCCGTCACCAGCGCTTTGTGGGCTAGGTGGCTCTGCCACAACAACGTCCACTAACGCGCTGACCTTTGCAATCAGGCGCTGGTATCAGTTATCGCCCGTGTTCTGCTACCGGCCGCGATAACTGCTCCCTGGAATGACTCGTCGATCTGCGCAACCGCGGCCCCCTGTACCCCAATGCATTCCAGTGCCCCCGAGACACCAACCACCCAAGTAGAGTGCTGATGGCAGCACCGTCCCATGGCAGCCAAGAACTCGATACCGTCATGAAGCCTGCATCATCGGCGACATCATCAACGCGTATAAACGACCGAAAGCCGTCTCCAGCGCTTTGTGGGCTAGGTGGCTCTGCCACAACAGCGTCCACTAACGCGCTGACCTTTGCAATCAGGCGCTGGTATCAATTATCACCCGTGTTCTGCTACCGGCCGTGATTACTGCTCCCTGGAATGCCTCGTCGATCTGCGCAACCGCGGCCCTCGGTACCCCAATGGATTGCGGTGCCAGAGAAACACCAACCACCCCCGTAGCAGTGCTGATGGCAGCGCCGTCGCACGGCAGCCAATTACTCGACACCGTCATGAAGCCTGCATCATCGTCGACATCATCAACGCGTATAAAAGACCAGCACCCGTCACCAGCGCTTTGTGGGCTAGGTGGCTCTACCACAACAGCGTCCACTAACGCACTGACCTTTGCAACGCCGGCGCTGGTATCAATTATCGCCCCTGTTGTGCTACCAGTCGTGATACCTCCTCCCTGGAATTCCTCGTCGATCTGGGCAACCGCGGCCCTCGGTACCTCAATGAATTGCGGTGCCAGAGAAACACCAACCACAACCCGTAGCAGTGCTGATGGCAGCACCGTCGCACAGCAGCCAAGAAGTTGACACCGTCATGAAGCCTGCATCATCGGCGACATCATCAACGCGTATAAAAGGCCGATACCCGTCAGCAGCGCTTTGTGGGCTAGGTGGCTCTGCCACAACGGCGTCCACTAACGCGCTGACCTTTGCAACGGAGGCGCTGGTATCAATTATCGCCCCTGTTGTGCTACCGGTCGTGATAACTCCTCCCTGGAATTCCTCGTCGATCTGGGCAACCGCGGCCCTCAGTACCTGAATGAATTGCGGTGCCAGAGAAACACCAACCGCAACCCGTAGCAGTGCTGATGGCAGCACCGTCGCACAGCAGCCAAGAACTCGACACCGTCATGAAGCCTGCATCATCGGCGACATCATCAACGCGTATAAAAGGCCTACAACCGTCAGCAGCGCTTTGTGGGGTAGGTGGCTCTGCCACAACAGCGTCCACTAACGCACTGACCTTTGCAATGGAGGCGCTGGTATCAATTATCGCCCCTGTTGTGCTACCGGCCGTGTTTACTCCTCCCTGGAATTCCTCGTCGATCTGCGCAACCGCGGCTCTCGGTACCTCAATGGATTGCGGTGGCAGAGAAACACCAACCACAACCCGTAGCAGTACTGATGGCAGCACCGTCGCACAGCAGCCAAGAACTCGACACCGTCATGAAGCCTGCATTATCGGCGACATCATCAACGCGTATTAAAGACCGACACCCGTCACCAGCGCTTTGTGGACTAGTTTGCTCTGCCACAACAACGTCCACTAACGCGCTGACCTTTGCAATGGAGGCGCTGGTATCAATTATCGCCCGTGTCGTTCTACCGGTCGTGATGACTCCTCCCTGGAATTCCTCGTCGATCTGCGCAACCGCGGCCCTCGGTACCTCAATAGATTGCGGTGCCAGAGAAACACCAACCACCCCCGTAGCAGTGCTGATGGCAGCGCCGTCGCACGGCAGCCAATACCTCGACACCGTCATGAAGCCTGCATCACCGGCGACATCATCAACGCATATAAGAGACCGACACCCGTCACCAGCGCTTTGTGGGCTAGGTGTCTCTGCCACAACAACGTCCACTAACGCGCTGACCTTTGCAATGCAGGCGCTGGTATCAATTATCGCCCGTGTTCTGCTACTAGCCGTGATTACTGCTCCGTGGAATGCCTCGTCGATCTGCGCAACCGCGGCCCTAGGTACCCCAATGGATCACGGTGCCCGAGAGACACCAACCACCCCCGTAGCAGTGCTGATGGCAGCACCGTCGCACGGCAGCCCAGAACTCGATACCGTCATGAAGCCTGCATCATCGGCGACATCATCAACGCGTATAAAAGACCGACACCCGTCACCAGCGCTTTGTGGGCTAGGTGGCTCTGCCACAACGGCGTTCACTAACACGCTGACCTTTGCAATCAGGCGCTGGTATCAGTTATCGCCCGTGTTCTGCTACCGGCCGCGATAACTGCTCCCTGGAGTGACTCGTCGATCTGCGCAACCGCGGCCCTCAGTACCCCAATGGATGGCGGTGCCAGAGAAACACAAACCACCCCCCTGGCTGTGCTCATGGCAGCACCTTCGCACGGCAGTCAAGAACTCGACACCTTCATGAAGCCTGCATCATCGGCGACATCATCAATGCGTATAAAAGACCGACACCCGTCACCAGCGCTTTGTGGGCTAGGTGGCTCTGCCACAACCACAACAGCGTCCACTAACGCGCTGACCTTTGCAATGCAGGCGCTGGTATCAATTATCGGCCGTGTTCTGCTACCGGCCGTGATAACTGCTCCCTGGAATGACTCGTCAATCTGCGCAACCGCGGCCCTCGGTACCCCAATGGATTGCGGTGCCCGAAAGACACCAACCACCCCCGTGGCTGTGCTGATGGCAGCACCGTCGCACGGCAGCCAAGAACTCGACACTGTCATGAAGCCTGCATCATCGGTGACATCATCAACGCGTATAAAATACTGACAATCGTTACCAGCGCTTTGCGAGCTAAGTGGCTCTGCCACAACAGCGTCCACTAACGCGCTGACCTTTGCAATGCAGGCGCTGGTATCAATTATCGCCCGTGTTCTGCTACCGGCCGTGATTACTTCTCCCTGCAATACCTCGTCGATCTGCGCAACCGCGGCCCTCCGTACCCCATTTGATTGCAGTGCCAGAGAAACACCAACCACCCCCGTAGCAGTGCTGATGGCAGCACCGTCGCACCGCAGCCAAGAACTCGACACCTTCATGAAGCCTGTATCATCGGCGACCTCATCAACGCGTATAAAAGACCGACACCCGTCACCAGCGCTTTGTGGGCTAGGTGGCTCTGCCACAACAGCGTCCACTAACGAGCTTACCTGTGCAATGCAGGCGCTGGTATCAATTATTGCCCATCTTCTGCTTTCGGCCGCGATTACTGCTCCCTGAAATGCCTCGTCGATCTGCGCAACGGCGGCCCTCGGTACCCCAATGGATTGCTGTGCCCGAGAGACACCAAGCACCCCCGTAGAAGTGCTGATGGTAGCACCGTCGCACGGCAGCCAAGAACTCGACTCCGTCATAAAGCCTGCATCATGGGCGACATCATCAACGCGTATAAAAGACCGACACCCATCACCAGCGCTTTCTGGGCTAGGTGGCTCTGCCACAACAGCGTCCACTAACGCGCTGACCTTTGCAATGCAGGCGCTGTTATCATTTATTGTCTGTGTTCTGCTACCGGCCATGAATACTGCTCCCTGGAATGACTCGTCGATCTGCGCAACCGGGGCCCTCGGTACCCCAATGAATTGCGGTGCCCGAGAGACACCAACCACCCCCGTAGCAGTGCTGATGGCAGCACCTTCGCACGGCAGCCAAGAACTTGACACCATCATGAAGCCTGCATCATCGGCGACATCATCAACGCGTATAAAGGACCGACACCCGTCACCTGCGCTTTGTGGGCTAGGTGGCTCTTCCACAAGAGCGTCCACTAACGCGCTGACCTTTGCAATGCAGGCGCTGGTATCAATTATCGCCCGTGTTCTGCTACCGGCCGTGATTACTGCTCCCTGGAATGACTCGTCGATCTGCGCAACCGGGGCCCTCAGTGCCCCAATGGATTGCGGTGCCCGAGAGACACCAACCACCCCCGAAGCAGTGCCGATGGCAGCACCTTCGCACGGAAGCCAAGAACTTGACACCGTCATAAATCCTGCATCATCGGCGACATCATCAACGCGTATAAAGGACCGACACCCGTCACCAGCGCTTTGTGGGCTAGGTGGCTCTGCCACAACAGCGTCCACTAACGCGCTGACCTTTGCAATGCAGGAGCTGGTATCAATTATCGCCCGTGTTCTGCTACCGGCCGTGATAACTGCCCCTTGGAATGACTCGTCGATCTGCGCAACCGCGGCCCCCTGTACCCCAATGCATTGCGGTGCCCGAGAGACACCAACCACCCAAGTAGAGTGCTGATGGCAGCACCGCCCCATGGCAGCCAAGAACTCGATATTGTCATGAAGCCTGCATCATCGGCGACATGATCAACTTGTATAAAAGATGGACACCCGTCACCAGCGCTTTGTGGGCTAGGTGGCTCTGAAACAACAGAGTCCACTAACGCGCTGACCTTTGCAATCAGGCGCTGGTATCAATTATCACCCGTGTTCTGCTACCGGCCGTGATTACTGCTCCCTGGAATGCATCGTCGATCTGCGCAACCGCGGCCCTCAGTACCCCAATGGATTGCGGTGCCAGAGATACACCAACAACCCCCGTAGCAGTGCTGATGGCAGCGCCGTCGCACGGCAGCCAATTACTCGACACCTTTATGAAGCCTGCATCGTCGGCGACATCATCAACGCGTATAAAAGACCGACACCCGTCACCAGCGCTTTGTGGGCTAGGTGGCTCTGCCACAACAGCGTCCACTAACGCGCTGACGCTTGCAAAGGATGCGCTAGTATCAATTATCGCCCGTGTTCTGTACCGGCCGTAATAACTGCTCCTTGGAATGCCTCGTCGATCTCCGCAACCGCGGCCTTCGGTACCTCAATGGATTGCGGTGCCAGAAAAACACCAACCACCCCCGTAGCAGTGCTGATGGCAGCGCCGTCGCACGGCAGCCAATTACTCGACACCTTTATGAAGCCTGCATCATCGGCGACATCATCAACGCGTATAAAAGACCGACACCCGTCACCAGCGCTTTGTGGGCTAGGTTGCTCTGCCACAACAGCGTCCACTAACGCGCTGACGTTTGCAAAGGAGGCGCTGGTATCAATTATCGCCCGTGTTCTGTACCGGCCGTAATAACTGCTCCCTGGAATGTCTCGTCGATCTCCGCAACCGCGGCCCTCGGTACCTCAATGGATTGTGGTGCCAGAGAAACACCAACCACCCCCGTAGCAGTGCTGATGGCAGCACCGGCGCACGGCAGCCAAGAACTCGACACCGTCATGAAGACTGCATAATCGTCGACATCATCAACGCATATAAAAGACCGACACCCATTACCAGCGCCTTGTGGGCTAGGTGGCTCTGCCACAACAGCGTCCACTAACGCGCTGACCTTTGCAAAGGAGGCACTGGTATCATTTGTCGCCCGTGTTCTGCTACCGGCCGTGATAACTGCTCCTTGGAATGACTCGTCGATCTGCGTAACCGCGGCCCTCGGTACCCCAATGCATTGCGGTGCCCGAGAGACATCAACCACCCAAGTAGCAGTGCTGATGGCAGCACCGTCCCATGGCAGCCAAGAACTCGATACCGTCATGAAGCCTGCATCATCGGCGACATCATCACCGCGAATAAAATACCGACACCCGTCAGCAGCGCTTTGTGGGCTAGGTGGCTCTGCTACAACAGCGTCCACTAACGCGCTGACCTTTGCAATGCAGGCGCTGGTATCAATTATCGCCCGTGTTCTGCTACCGGCCATGATTACTGCTCCTTGGACTGCCTCATCGATCTCTGCAACCACGGCCCTCGGTACCCCAATGGATTGCGGTGCCAGAGAAACACCAACCACCCCCGTAGCAGTGCTGATGGCAGCCCCGTCACACGGCAGCCAAGAACTCGACACCGTCATGACGCCTGCATCATCGGCGACATCATCAACGCGTATAAGAGACCGACACCTGTCACCAGCGCTTTGTGGGCTAGGTGGCTCTACCACAACAGCGGCGACTGACGCGCTGACCTTTGCAATGCAGGCGCTGGTATCAATTATCCCCCGTGTTCTGCTACCGGCCGTGATTACTGCTCCCTGGAATGCATCGTCGATCTGCGCAATCCCCGCCCTCGGTAACCCAATGCATTGTGGTGCCCGAGAGACACATACCACCAACGTAGCAGTGCTGATGGCAGCACCGTTGCACGGCAGCCAAGAACTCGACACCGTCATGAAGCCTGCATCATCGGCGACATCATCAACGCGTATAAAAGACGGACACCCGTCACCAGCGCTTTGTGGGCTAGGTGGCTCTGCCACAACAGCGTCCACTAACGCGCTGACCTTTGCAATCAGGCGCTGGCATCAATTATCGCCCGTGTCCTGCTACCGGCCGTGATAACTCCTCCCTGTAAGGACTCGTTGATCTGCGCCACCGCGGCCCTCAGTTCCTCAATGGATTGTGGTGCCAGAGAAACAACAACCACCCCCATAGCAGTGCTGATGGCAGCACCGGCGCACGGCAGCCAAGAACTCGACGCCGTCATGAACACTGCATCATCGTCGACATCATCAACGCGTATAAAAGACCGACACCCATCACCAGCGCTTTGTGGGCTAGGTGGCTCTGCCACAACAGCGTCCACTAACGCGCTGACCTTTGCAATCAGGCGCTGGTATCAATTATCGCCCGTGTTCTGCTACCGGCCGCGACAACTGCTCAATGGAATGACTCGTCGATCCGCGCAACCGCGGCCCTCAGTACCCCAATGGATTGCGGTGCCAGAGAAACACAAACCACCCCCATAGCTGTGCTCATGGCAGCTCCTTCGCATGGCAGCCAACAACTCGACACCTTCATGAAGCCTGCATCATCGGCGACATCATCAACGTGTATAAAAGACCGACATCCGTCACCAGCGCTTTGGCGGCTAGGTGGCTCTGCCACAACAGCGTCCACTAACGCGCTGACCTTTGCAATCAGGCGGTGGTATCAATTATCGCCCGTGTTCTGCTACCGGCTGCGACAACTGCTCCCTGGAATGCCTCGTCGATCTCCGCAACCGCGGCCCTCGGTACCTCAATGGATTGCGGTGCCAGAGAAACACCAACCACCCCCGAAGCAGTGCCGATGGCAGCACCTTCGCACGGAAGCCAAGAACTTGACACCGTCATAAATCCTGCATCATCGGCGACATCATCAATGCGTATAAAGGACCGACACCCGTCACCAGCGCTTTGTGGGCTAGGTGGCTCTGCCACAACAGCGTCCACTGACGCGCTGACCTTTGCAATCAGGCGCTGGTATTAATTATCACCCGTGTTCTGCTACCGGCCGTGATTACTGCTCCCTGGAATGCATCGTCGATCTGCGCAACCGCGGCCCTCGGTACCCCAATGGATTGCGGTGCCAGAGAAACACCAACCACCCCCGTAGCAGTGCTGATGACAGCGCCGTCGCACGGCAGCCAATTACTCGACACCTTTATGAAGCCTGCATCGTCGGCGACATCATCAACGCGTATAAAAGACCGACACCCGTCACCAGCGCTTTGTGGGCTAGGTGGCTCTGCCACAACAGCGTCCACTAACGCGCTGACGATTGCAAAGGATGCGCTAGTATCAATTATCGCCCGTGTTCTGTACCGGCCGTAATAACTGCTCCCTGGAATGCCTCGTCGATCTCCGCAACCGCGGCCTTCGGTACCTCAATGGATTGCGGTGCCAGAAAAACACCAACCACCCCCTTAGCAGTGCTGATGGCAGCGCCGTCGCACGGCAGCCAATTACTCGACACCTGTATGAAGCCTGCATCATCGGCGACATCATCAACGCGTATAAAAGACCGACACCCGTCACCAGCGCTTTGTGGGCTACGTTGCTCTGCCACAACAGCGTCCACTAACGCGCTGACGTTTGCAAAGGAGGCGCTGGTATCAATTATCGCCCGTGTTCTGTACCGGCCGTAATAACTGCTCCCTGGAATGGCTCGTCGATCTCCGCAACCGCGGCCCTCGGTACCTCAATGGATTGTGGTGCCAGAGAAACACCAACCAACCCCGTAGCAGTGCTGATGGCAGCACCGGCGCACGGCAGCCAAGAACTCGACACCGTCATGAAGACTGCATAATCGTCGACATCATCAACGCGTATAAAAGACCGACACCCATTACCAGCGCCTTGTGGGCTAGGTGGCTCTGCCACAACAGCGTCCACTAACGCGCTGACCTTTGCAAAGGAGGCACTGGTATCAATTATCGCCCTTGTTCTGCTACCGGCCGTGATAACTGCTCCCTGGAATGCCTCGTCGATCTGCGCACCCGCGGCACTCGGTACCCCCCCAATGGATTGCGGTGCCCGAGAGACACATACCACCCCGTAGCAGTGCTGATAGCAGCACCGTCGCACGGCAGCCAAGAACTCGACACCGTCATGAATCCTGCATCATCGGTGACAGCATCAACGCGTATAAAGGACCGACACCCGCCACCAGCGCTTTGTGGGCTAGGTGGCTCTGCCACAACAGCGTCCACTAACGTGCTGACCTTTGCAATGCAGGCGCTGGTATCAATTATCGCCCGTGTTCTGCTACCGGCCGTGATAACTGCTCCCTGGAATGCCTCGTCGATCTCCGCAACCGCGGCCCTCAGTACCTCAAAGGATTGCGGTGCCAGAGAAACACCAACCACCCCCGTAGCAGTGCTGATGGCAGCACCGGTGCACGGCCGCGAAGAACTCGACACCGTCATGAAGACTGCGTAATCGTCGACATAATCAACGCGTATCAAAGACCGACACCCGTCACCAGCGCTTTGTGGGCTAGGTGGCTCTGTCACAACAGCGTCCACTAACGCGCTGACCTTTGCTATGCAGGCGCTGGTATCAATTATCGCCCGTGTTCTGCTACCGGCCGTGATTACTGCTCCCTGGAATGCATCGTCGATCTCCGCAAACGCGGCACTCGGTACCCCAATTTATTGCGGTGCCAGAGAAACACCAACCACCCCCGTAGCAGTGCTGATGGCAGCACCGGCGCACGGCAGCCAAGAACTCGACGCCGTCATGAACACTGCATCATTGTCGACATCATCAACGCGTATAAAAGACCGACACCCATTACCAGCGCTTTGTGGGCGAGGTGGCTCTGCCACAACAGCGTCCACTAACGCGCTGACCTTTGCAATCAGGCGCTGGTATCAATTATTGCCCGTGTTCTGCTACCGGCCGCGACAACTGCTCCCTGGAATGACTCGTCGATCTGCGCAACCGCGGCCCTCAGTACCCCAATGGATTGCGGTGCCAGAGAAACACAAACCACCCCCATAGCTGTGCTCATGGCAGCTCCTTCGCACGGCAGCCAAGAACTCGACACCGTCATGAATCCTGCATCATCGGTGACAGCATCAACGCGTATAAAGGACCGACACCCGTCACCAGCGCTTTGGCGGCTAGGTGGCTCTGCCACAACAGCGTGCACTAACGCGCTGACCTTTGCAATCAGGCGCTGGTATCAATTATCGCCCGTGTTCTGCTACCGGTCGCGACAACTGCTCCCTGGAAGGCCTCGTCGATCTCCGCAACCGCGGCCCTCGGTACCTCAATGGATTGCGGTGCCAGAGAAACACCAACCACCCCCGTAGCAGTGCTGATGGCAGCACCGGCGCACGGCCGCGAAGAACTCGACACCGTCATGAAGACTGCGTAATCGTCGACATAATCAACGCGTATAAAAGACCGACACCCGTCACCAGCGCTTTGTGGGCTAGGTGGCTCTGTCACAACAGCGTCCACTAACGCGCTGACCTTTGCTATGCAGGCGCTGGTATCAATTATCGCGCGTGTTCTGCTACCGGCCGTGATTACTGCTCCCTGGAATGCATCGTCGATCTCCGCAACCGCGGCCCTCGGTACCTCAATGGATTGCGGTGCCCGACAGACACATACCACCAACGTAGCAGTGCTGATGGCAGCCCCGTTGCACGGCAGCCAAGAACTCGACACCGTCATTTCGCCTGCATCATCGGCGACATCATCAACGCGTATAAGAGACCGACACCTGTCACCAGCGCTTTGTGGGCTAGGTGGCTCTACCACAACAGCGGCCACTGACGCGCTGACCTTTGCAATGCATGCGCTGGTATCAATTATCCCCCGGGTTCTGCTACCGGCCGCGATAACTGCTCCGTGGAATGACTCATCGATCTGCGCAACCCCCGCCCTCGGTCCCCCAATGCATTGTGGTGCCCGAGAGACACATACCACCAACGTAGCAGTGCTGATGGCAGCACCGTTGCACGGCATCCAAGAACTCGACACCGTCATAAAGATTGCATCATCGGCAACATCATCAACGCGTATAAAAGACGGACACCCGTCACCAGCGCCTTGTGGGCTAGGTGGCTCTGCCACAACAGCGTCCACTAACGCGCTCACCTTTGCAATCAGGCGCTGGTATCAATTATCGCCCGTGTTCTGCTACCGGTCGTATAACTTTTCCCTGTAAGGGCTCGTCGATCTGCGCAACCGCTGCCCTCGGTACCTCAATGGATTGCGGTGCCAGAGAAACACCAACCACCCCCGTAGCAGTGCTGATGGCAGCACCGGCGCACGGCAGCCAAGAACTCGACACCCTCATAAAGACTGCATCATCGTCGACATCATCAACGCGTATAAAAGACCGACACCCATCACCAGCGCTTTGTGGGCTAGGTGGCTCTGCCACAACAGCGTCCACTAACGCGCTGACCTTTGCAATCAGGCGCTGGCATCAATTATCGCCCGTGTCCTGCTACCGGCCGTGATAACTCCGCCCTTTAAGGACTCGTTGATCTGCGCCACCGCGGCCCTCGGTTCCTCAATGGATTGTGGTGCCAGAGAAACACCAACCACCCCCATATCAGTGCTGATGGCAGCACCGGCGCACGGCAGCCAAGAACTCGACACCCTCATAAAGACTGCATCATCGTCGACATCATCAACGCGTATAAAAGACCGACACCCATCACCAGCGCTTTGTGGGCTAGGTGGCTCTGCCACAACAGCGTCCACTAACGCACTGACCTTTGCAATCAGGCGCTGGTATCAATTATCGCCCGTGTTCTGCTACCGGCCGCGACAACTGCTCCCTTGAATGCCTCGTCGATCTCCGCAACCGCGGCCCTCGGTACCTCAATGGATTGCGGTGCCAGAGAAACACCAACCACCCCCGTAGCAGTGCTGATGGCAGTACCGACGCACGGCAGCCAAGAACTTCATACCGTCATGAAGACTGCATAATCGTCGACATCATCAACGCGTATAAAAGACCGACACCCGTCACCAGCGCTTTGTGGGCTAGGTGGCTCTGCCACAACAGCGTCCACTAACGCGCTGACCTTTGCTATGCAGGCGCTGCTATCAATTATCGCCCGTGTTCTGCTACCGGCCGTGATTACTGCTCTCTGGAATGCATCGTCGATCTGCGCAACCCCCGCCCTCGGTACCCCAATGCATTGCGGTGCCCGAGAGAAACATACCACCAACGTAGCAGTGCTGATGGCAGCA
Organism: Haemaphysalis longicornis; assembly: GCF_048455015.1. Taxonomy (NCBI): domain Eukaryota; kingdom Metazoa; phylum Arthropoda; class Arachnida; order Ixodida; family Ixodidae; genus Haemaphysalis; species Haemaphysalis longicornis. Next base: position 210,059,369 of record NW_027526361.1, on the reverse strand, counting down.
CCATTGCACGGCAGCCAAGAACTCGACACCGTCATGAAGCCTGCATCATCGGCAACATCATCAACGCGTATAAAAGACGGACACCCGTCACCAGCGCTTTGTGGGCTAGGTGGCTCGGCCACAACAGCATCCACTAACGCGCTCACCTTTGCAATCAGGCGCTGGTATCAATTATCGCCCGTGTTCTGCTATCGGCCGTGATAACTCCTCCCTGTAAGGACTCGTCGATCTGTGCAACCGCGGCCCTCGGTACCTCAATGAATTGCGGTGCCAGAGAAACACCAACCACCCCCGTAGCAGTGCTGATGGCAGCACCGGCGCACGGCAGCCAAGAACTCGACACCGTCATGAAGACTGCATCATCGTCGACATCATCAACGCGTATAAAAGACCGACACCCATCACCAGCGCTTTGTGGGCTAGGTGGCTCTGCCACAACAGCGTCCACTATCGCGCTGACCTTTGCTATGCAGGCGCTGGTATCAATTATCGCCCGTGTTCTGCTACCGGCCGTGATTACTGCTCCCTGGAATGCATCGTCGATCTCCGCAATTCCCGCCCTCGGTACCCCAATGCATTGCGGTGCCCGAGAGACACCGACCACCCCCGTAGCAGTGCTGATGGCAGCACCGTCGCACGGCAGCCAAGAACTAGACACCGTCATGAAGCCTGCATCATCGGCGACATCATCAACGCGTATAAAAGACCGACACCCGTCACCAGCGCTTTGTGAGCTAAGTGGCTCCGCCACAACAGCGTCCACTAACGCGCTGACCTTTGCAATGCAGGCACTGGTATCAATTATCGCCGTGTTCTGCTACCGGCCGTTATAACTGCTCCCTGGAATGCATCGTCGATCTGCGCAACCCCCGCCCTCGGTACCCCAATGCATTGCGGTGCCCGAGAGACACCAACCACCTCCATAGCAGTGCTGATGGCAGCACCGTCGCACGGCATCCAAGAACTCGACACCGTCATGAAGCCTGCATCATCGGCGACATCATTAACGCGTATAAAAGACCGACACCCGTCACCAGCGCTTTGTGGGCTAGGTGGCTCTGCCACAACAGCGTCCACTAACGCGCTGACCTTTGCAATTCAGGCGCTGGTATCAATTATCGCCCTTGTTCTGCTACCGGCCGTGATTACTGCTCCATGGAATGCCTCGTCGATCTGCGCACCCGCGGCCCTCGGTACCCCAATAGATTGCGGTGCCCGAGAGACACCAACCACCTCCATAGCCGTGCTGATGGCAGCACCGGCGCACGGCAGCCAAGAACTCGACACCGTCATGAAGACTGCATCATCGTCGACATCATCAACGCGTATAAAAGACCGACACCCATCACCAGCGCTTTGTGGGCTAGGTGGCTCTGCCACAACAGCGTCCACTAACGCGCTGACCTTTGCAATGCAGGCGCTGGTATCAATTATCACCCTTGTTCTGCTACCGGCCATGATTACTGCTCCCTGGAAGGACTCGTCCATCTGCGCAACCGCGGCCCTCGGTACCTCAATGGATTGCGGTGCCCGAGAGACACCAACCACCTCCATAGCAGTGCTGATGGCAGCACCGGCGCACGGCAGCCAAGAACTCGACACCATCATAAAGACTGCATCATCGGCGACATCATTAACGCGTATAAGAGACCGACACCCGTCAGCAGAGATTTGTGGGCTAGGTGGCTCTGCAACAACAGCGTCCGCTAACGCGCTGACCTTTGCAATGCAGGCGCTGGTATCAATTATCGCCCGTGTTTTTCTGCCGGCCGTGATTACTGCTCCCTGGAATGCCTCCTCGATCTTCGCAACCGCGGCCCTCGGTACCCCAATGGATTGCGGTGCCCGAGGACACCAACCACCCCCGTAGCAGTATTGATGGCAGCACCGACGCACGGCAGCCAAGAACTCGACACCATCATAAAGCGTGCATCATCGGCGACATCATCAACGCGTATAAAAGAGCGACACCCGTCACCAGCGCTTTGTGAGCTAGGTGGCTCTGCCACAACAGCGTCCACTAACGCGCTAGCCTTTGTCATGCAGGCACTGGTACCAATTATCGCCCTTGTTCTGCTACCGGCCGTGATTACTGCTCCATGGAAAGCCTCGTCGATCTGCGCACCCGCGGCCCTCGGTACCCCAATGGATTGCGGTGCCCGAGAGACACCAACCACCTCCATAGCAGTGCTGATGGCAGCACCGGCGCACGGCAGCCAAGAACTCGACACCGTCATGAAGACTGCATCATCGTCGACATCATCAACGCGTATAAAAGACCGACACCCGTCACCAGCGCTTTGTGGGCTAGGTGGCTCTGCCACAACAGCGTCCACTAACGCGCTGACCTTTGCAATTCAGGCGCTGGTATCAATTATCGCCCTTGTTCTGCTACCGGCCGTGATTACTGCTCCATGGAATGCCTCGTCGATCTGCGCACCCGCGGCCCTCGGTACCCCAATAGATTGCGGTGCCCGAGAGACACCAACCACCTCCATAGCCGTGCTGATGGCAGCACCGGCGCACGGCAGCCAAGAACTCGACACCGTCATGAAGACTGCATCATCGTCGACATCATCAACGCGTATAAAAGACCGACACCCATCACCAGCGCTTTGTGGGCTAGGTGGCTCTGCCACAACAGCGTCCACTAACGCGCTGACCTTTGCAATGCAGGCGCTGGTATCAATTATCACCCTTGTTCTGCTACCGGCCATGATTACTGCTCCCTGGAAGGACTCGTCCATCTGCGCAACCGCGGCCCTCGGTACCCCAAAAGATTGCGGTGCCCGAGAGACACCAACCACCTCCATAGCCGTGCTGATGGCAGCACCGGCGCACGGCATCCAAGAACTCGACACCGTCATGAAGCCTGCATCATCGGCGACATCATTAACGCGTATAAAAGACCGACACCCGTCACCAGCGCTTTGTGGGCTAGGTGGCTCTGCCACAACAGCGTCCACTAACGCGCTGACCTTTGCAATTCAGGCGCTGGTATCAATTATCGCCCTTGTTCTGCTACCGGCCGTGATTACTGCTCCATGGAATGCCTCGTCGATCTGCGCACCCGCGGCCCTCGGTACCCCAATAGATTGCGCTGCCCGAGAGACACCAACCACCTCTATAGCCGTGCTGATGGCAGCACCGGCGCACGGCAGCCAAGAACTCGACACCGTCATGAAGACTGCATCATCGTCGACATCATCAACGCGTATAAAAGACCGACACCCATCACCAGCGCTTTGTGGGCTAGGTGGCTCTGCCACAACAGCGTCCACTAACGCGCTGACCTTTGCAATGCAGGCGCTGGTATCAATTATCACCCTTGTTCTGCTACCGGCCATGATTACTGCTCCCTGGAAGGACTCGTCCATCTGCGCAACCGCGGCCCTCGGTACCTCAATGGATTGCGGTGCCCGAGAGACACCAACCACCTCTATAGCAGTGCTGATGGCAGCACCGTCGCACGGCATCCAAGAACTCGACACCGTCATGAAGACTGCATCATCGGCGACATCATTAACGCGTATAAGAGACCGACACCCGTCACCAGCGCTTTGTGGGCTAGGTGGCTCTGCCACAACAGCGTCCACTAACGCGCTGACCTTTGCAATTCAGGCGCTGGTATCAATTATCGCCCTTGTTCTGCTACCGGCCGTGATTACTGCTCCATGGAATGCCTCGTCGATCTGCGCACCCGCGGCCCTCGGTACCCCAATAGATTGCGGTGCCCGAGAGACACCAACCACCTCTATAGCCGTGCTGATGGCAGCACCGGCGCACGGCAGCCAAGAACTCGACACCGTCATGAAGACTGCATCATCGTCGACATCATCAACGCGTATAAAAGACCGACACCCATCACCAGCGCTTTGTGGGCTAGGTGGCTCTGCCACAACAGCGTCCACTAACGCGCTGACCTTTGCAATGCAGGCGCTGGTATCAATTATCACCCTTGTTCTGCTACCGGCCATGATTACTGCTCCCTGGAAGGACTCGTCCATCTGCGCAACCGCGGCCCTCGGTACCTCAATGGATTGCGGTGCCCGAGAGACACCAACCACCTCCATAGCAGTGCTGATGGCAGCACCGGCGCACGGCAGCCAAGAACTCGACACCGTCATAAAGACTGCATCATCGGCGACATCATTAACGCGTATAAGAGACCGACACCCGTCAGCAGAGATTTGTGGGCTAGGTGGCTCTGCAACAACAGCGTCCGCTAACGCGCTGACCTTTGCAATGCAGGCGCTGGTATCAATTATCGCCCGTGTTTTTCTGCCGGCCGTGATTACTGCTCCCTGGAATGCCTCCTCGATCTTCGCAACCGCGGCCCTCGGTACCCCAATGGATTGCGGTGCCCGAGGACACCAACCACCCCCGTAGCAGTATTGATGGCAGCACCGACGCACGGCAGCCAAGAACTCGACACCATCATAAAGCGTGCATCATCGGCGACATCATCAACGCGTATAAAAGAGCGACACCCGTCACCAGCGCTTTGTGAGCTAGGTGGCTCTGCCACAACAGCGTCCACTAACGCGCTAGCCTTTGTCATGCAGGCACTGGTACCAATTATCGCCCTTGTTCTGCTACCGGCCGTGATTACTGCTCCATGGAAAGCCTCGTCGATCTGCGCACCCGCGGCCCTCGGTACCCCAATGGATTGCGGTGCCCGAGAGACACCAACCACCTCCATAGCAGTGCTGATGGCAGCACCGGCGCACGGCAGCCAAGAACTCGACACCGTCATGAAGACTGCATCATCGTCGACATCATCAACGCGTATAAAAGACCGACACCCGTCACCAGCGCTTTGTGGGCTAGGTGGCTCTGCCACAACAGCGTCCACTAACGCGCTGACCTTTGCAATTCAGGCGCTGGTATCAATTATCGCCCTTGTTCTGCTACCGGCCGTGATTACTGCTCCATGGAATGCCTCGTCGATCTGCGCACCCGCGGCCCTCGGTACCCCAATAGATTGCGGTGCCCGAGAGACACCAACCACCTCCATAGCCGTGCTGATGGCAGCACCGGCGCACGGCAGCCAAGAACTCGACACCGTCATGAAGACTGCATCATCGTCGACATCATCAACGCGTATAAAAGACCGACACCCATCACCAGCGCTTTGTGGGCTAGGTGGCTCTGCCACAACAGCGTCCACTAACGCGCTGACCTTTGCAATGCAGGCGCTGGTATCAATTATCACCCTTGTTCTGCTACCGGCCATGATTACTGCTCCCTGGAAGGACTCGTCCATCTGCGCAACCGCGGCCCTCGGTACCCCAAAAGATTGCGGTGCCCGAGAGACACCAACCACCTCCATAGCCGTGCTGATGGCAGCACCGGCGCACGGCATCCAAGAACTCGACACCGTCATGAAGCCTGCATCATCGGCGACATCATTAACGCGTATAAAAGACCGACACCCGTCACCAGCGCTTTGTGGGCTAGGTGGCTCTGCCACAACAGCGTCCACTAACGCGCTGACCTTTGCAATTCAGGCGCTGGTATCAATTATCGCCCTTGTTCTGCTACCGGCCGTGATTACTGCTCCATGGAATGCCTCGTCGATCTGCGCACCCGCGGCCCTCGGTACCCCAATAGATTGCGCTGCCCGAGAGACACCAACCACCTCTATAGCCGTGCTGATGGCAGCACCGGCGCACGGCAGCCAAGAACTCGACACCGTCATGAAGACTGCATCATCGTCGACATCATCAACGCGTATAAAAGACCGACACCCATCACCAGCGCTTTGTGGGCTAGGTGGCTCTGCCACAACAGCGTCCACTAACGCGCTGACCTTTGCAATGCAGGCGCTGGTATCAATTATCACCCTTGTTCTGCTACCGGCCATGATTACTGCTCCCTGGAAGGACTCGTCCATCTGCGCAACCGCGGCCCTCGGTACCTCAATGGATTGCGGTGCCCGAGAGACACCAACCACCTCTATAGCAGTGCTGATGGCAGCACCGTCGCACGGCATCCAAGAACTCGACACCGTCATGAAGACTGCATCATCGGCGACATCATTAACGCGTATAAGAGACCGACACCCGTCACCAGCGCTTTGTGGGCTAGGTGGCTCTGCCACAACAGCGTCCACTAACGCGCTGACCTTTGCAATTCAGGCGCTGGTATCAATTATCGCCCTTGTTCTGCTACCGGCCGTGATTACTGCTCCATGGAATGCCTCGTCGATCTGCGCACCCGCGGCCCTCGGTACCCCAATAGATTGCGGTGCCCGAGAGACACCAACCACCTCTATAGCCGTGCTGATGGCAGCACCGGCGCACGGCAGCCAAGAACTCGACACCGTCATGAAGACTGCACCATCGTCGACATCATCAACGCGTATAAAAGAGCGACACCCGTCACCAGCGCTTTGTGAGCTAGGTGGCTCTGCCACAACAGCGTCCACTAACGCGCTAACCTTTGCCATGCAGGCACTGGTACCAATTATCGCCCTTGTTCTGCTACCGGCCGTGATTACTGCTCCATGGAATGCCTCGTCGATCTGCGCACCCGCGGCCCTCGGTACCCCAATAGATTGCGGTGCCCGAGAGACACCAACCACCTCCATAGCCGTGCTGATGGCAGCACCGGCGCACGGCAGCCAAGAACTCGACACCGTCATGAAGACTGCATCATCGTCGACATCATCAACGCGTATAAAAGACCGACACCCATCACCAGCGCTTTGTGGGCTAGGTGGCTCTGCCACAACAGCGTCCACTAACGCGCTGACCTTTGCAATGCAGGCGCTGGTATCAATTATCACCCTTGTTCTGCTACCGGCCATGATTACTGCTCCCTGGAAGGACTCGTCCATCTGCGCAACCGCGGCCCTCGGTACCCCAAAAGATTGCGGTGCCCGAGAGACACCAACCACCTCCATAGCCGTGCTGATGGCAGCACCGGCGCACGGCATCCAAGAACTCGACACCGTCATGAAGCCTGCATCATCGGCGACATCATTAACGCGTATAAAAGACCGACACCCGTCACCAGCGCTTTGTGGGCTAGGTGGCTCTGCCACAACAGCGTCCACTAACGCGCTGACCTTTGCAATTCAGGCGCTGGTATCAATTATCGCCCTTGTTCTGCTACCGGCCGTGATTACTGCTCCATGGAATGCCTCGTCGATCTGCGCACCCGCGGCCCTCGGTACCCCAATAGATTGCGGTGCCCGAGAGACACCAACCACCTCTATAGCCGTGCTGATGGCAGCACCGGCGCACGGCAGCCAAGAACTCGACACCGTCATGAAGACTGCACCATCGTCGACATCATCAACGCGTATAAAAGACCGACACCCATCACCAGCGCTTTGTGGGCTAGGTGGCTCTGCCACAACAGCGTCCACTAACGCGCTGACCTTTGCAATGCAGGCGCTGGTATCAATTATCACCCTTGTTCTGCTACCGGCCATGATTACTGCTCCCTGGAAGGACTCGTCCATCTGCGCAACCGCGGCCCTTGGTACCTCAATGGATTGCGGTGCCCGAGAGACACCAACCACCTCTATAGCAGTGCTGATGGCAGCACCGTCGCACGGCATCCAAGAACTCGACACCGTCATGAAGACTGCATCATCGGCGACATCATTAACGCGTATAAGAGACCGACACCCGTCAGCAGAGATTTGTGGGCTAGGTGGCTCTGCCACAACAGCGTCCGCTAACGCACTGACCTTTGCAATGCAGGCGCTGGTATCAATTATCCCCGTGTTTTTCTGCCGGCCGTGATTACTGCTCCCTGGAATGCCCCCTCGATCTTCTCAACCGCGGGACTCGGTACCCCAATGGATTGCGGTGCCCGAGGACACCAACCACCCCCGTAGCAGTATTGATGGCAGCACCGACGCACGGCAGCCAAGAACTCGACACCATCATAAAGCGTGCATCATCGGCGACATCATCAACGCGTATAAAAGAGCGACACCCGTCACCAGCGCTTTGTGAGCTAGGTGGCTCTGCCACAACAGCGTCCACTAACGCGCTAACCTTTGCCATGCAGGCACTGGTACCAATTATCGCCCTTGTTCTGCTACCGGCCGTGATTACTGCTCCATGGAAAGCCTCGTCGATCTGCGCACCCGCGGCCCTCGGTACCCCAATGGATTGCGGTGCCCGAGAGACACCAACCACCTCCATAGCAGTGCTGATGGCAGCACCGGCGCACAGCAGCCAAGAACTCGACACCGTCATGAAGACTGCATCATCGTCGACATCATCAACGCGTATAAAAGACCGACACCCGTCACCAGCGCTTTGTGGGCTAGGTGGCTCTGCCACAACAGCGTCCACTAACGCGCTGACCTTTGCAATTCAGGCGCTGATATCAATTATCGCCCTTGTTCTGCTACCGGCCGTGATTACTGCTCCATGGAATGCCTCGTCGATCTGCGCACCCGCGGCCCTCGGTACCCCAATAGATTGCGGTGCCCGAGAGACACCAACCACCTCCATAGCCGTGCTGATGGCAGCACCGGCGCACGGCAGCCAAGAACTCGACACCGTCATGAAGACTGCATCATCGTCGACATCATCAACGCGTATAAAAGACCGACACCCATCACCAGCGCTTTGTGGGCTAGGTGGCTCTGCCACAACAGCGTCCACTAACGCGCTGACCTTTGCAATGCAGGCGCTGGTATCAATTATCACCCTTGTTCTGCTACCGGCCATGATTACTGCTCCCTGGAAGGACTCGTCCATCTGCGCAACCGCGGCCCTCGGTACCTCAATGGATTGCGGTGCCCGAGAGACACGAACCACCTCCATAGCAGTGCTGATGGCAGCACCGGCGCACGGCAGCCAAGAACTCGACACCGTCATGAAGACTGCATCATCGGCGACATCATTAACGCGTATAAGAGACCGACACCCGTCAGCAGAGATTTGTGGGCTAGGTGGCTCTGCCACAACAGCGTCCGCTAACGCGCTGACCTTTGCAATGCAGGCGCTGGTATCAATTATCGCCCGTGTTTTTCTGCCGGCCGTGATTACTGCTCCCTGGAATGCCTCCTCGATCTTCGCAACCGCGGCCCTCGGTACCCCAATGGATTGCGGTGCCCGAGGACACCAACCACCCCCGTAGCAGTATTGATGGCAGCACCGACGCACGGCAGCCAAGAACTCGACACCATCATAAAGCGTGCATCATCGGCGAAATCATCAACGCGTATAAAAGAGCGACACCCGTCACCAGCGCTTTGTGAGCTAGGTGGCTCTGCCACAACAGCGTCCACTAACGCGCTAACCTTTGCCATGCAGGCACTGGTACCAATTATCGCCCTTGTTCTGCTACCGGCCGTGATTACTGCCCCATGGAAAGCCTCGTCGATCTGCGCACCCGCGGCCCTCGGTACCCCAATGGATTGCGGTGCCCGAGATACACCAACCACCTCCATAGCAGTGCTGATGGCAGCACCGGCGCACGGCAGCCAAGAACTCGACACCGTCATGAAGACTGCATCATCGTCGACATCATCAACGCGTATAAAAGACCGACACCCGTCACCAGCGCTTTGTGGGCTAGGTGGCTCTGCCACAACAGCGTCCACTAACGCGCTGACCTTTGCAATTCAGGCGCTGGTATCAATTATCGCCCTTGTTCTGCTACCGGCCGTGATTACTGCTCCATGGAATGCCTCGTCGATCTGCGCACCCGCGGCCCTCGGTACCCCAATAGATTGCGGTGCCCGAGAGACACCAACCACCTCCATAGCCGTGCTGATGGCAGCACCGGCGCACGGCAGCCAAGAACTCGACACCGTCATGAAGACTGCATCATCGTCGACATCATCAACGCGTATAAAAGACCGACACCCATCACCAGCGCTTTGTGGGCTAGGTGGCTCTGCCACAACAGCGTCCACTAACGCGCTGACCTTTGCAATTCAGGCGCTGGTATCAATTATCGCCCTTGTTCTGCTACCGGCCGTGATTACTGCTCCATGGAATGCCTCGTCGATCTGCGCACCCGCGGCCCTCGGTACCCCAATAGATTGCGGTGCCCGAGAGACACCAACCACCTCCATAGCCGTGCTGATGGCAGCACCGGCGCACGGCAGCCAAGAACTCGACACCGTCATGAAGACTGCATCATCGTCGACATCATCAACGCGTATAAAAGACCGACACCCATCACCAGCGCTTTGTGGGCTAGGTGGCTCTGCCACAACAGCGTCCACTAACGCGCTGACCTTTGCAATTCAGGCGCTGGTATCAATTATCGCCCTTGTTCTGCTACCGGCCGTGATTACTGCTCCATGGAATGCCTCGTCGATCTGCGCACCCGCGGCCCTCGGTACCCCAATAGATTGCGGTGCCCGAGAGACACCAACCACCTCCATAGCCGTGCTGATGGCAGCACCGGCGCACGGCAGCCAAGAACTCGACACCGTCATGAAGACTGCATCATCGTCGACATCATCAACGCGTATAAAAGACCGACACCCATCACCAGCGCTTTGTGGGCTAGGTGGCTCTGCCACAACAGCGTCCACTAACGCGCTGACCTTTGCAATGCAGGCGCTGGTATCAATTATGACACTTGTTCTGCTACCGGCCGTGATTACTGCTCCATGGAATGCCTCGTCGATCTGCGCACCCGCGGCCCTCGGTACCCCAATGGATTGCGGTGCCCGAGAGACACATACCACCCCCGTAGCAGTGCTGATAGCAGCTCCGTCGCACGGCATCCAAGAACTCGACACCATCATAAAGAGTGCATCATCGGCGACATCATGAACGCGTATAAAAGAGCGGCACCCGTCACCAGCGCTTTGTGAGCTAGGTGGCTCTGCCACAACAGCGTCCACTAACGCGCTAACCTTTGCCATGCAGGCGCTGGTACCAATCATTGCCCGTGTTCTGCTACCGGCCATGATACCTGCTCCCTGGAATGACTCGTCGATCTGCGCAACCATTGCCCTCGGTACCCCAATGCATTGCGGTGCCAGAGAAACACCAACCACCCCCCTAGCAGTGCTGATGGCAGCACCGTCACACGGCAGCCAAGAACTCGACACCGTCATGAAGCCGGCATCATCGGCGACATCATCGACGCGTATAAAAGACCGACACCCATCACCAGCGCTTTGTGGGCTGTGGCTGTTCCTGTGGCTGTGCCACAACAGTGTCCACTTACCCGCAGACCTTTGCAATGCAGGTAAGTAAACAATGCAAACTTTTTGCTAAAAGAACTAACCAACTACTGTCTGGTACAGCTTCCTATGCCGCATTGTTGCAGTGTTATTTTGTTCATTGCTTCCATGCCTGTATTGCGTTTTACTGCTGCTCTCGGGTGATATCGAGACAAATCCCTGCCCCGCCCTCGATTAAATGTTTGCCGAATTAGTGAAGATCTCCGCAGGTCAATCCAAACTTATAACATATGTTCAAGAAATTTAGAAAGACCTGGTTTCTACGAACAACCACATCTCCCAATTAAGGGACAGAATTACCGATCTCGAAAAACTATGAGAACCTTTTGCCACTAACAGCCGAACTAGAAGCGCTAAAAAGTGAGAATACTAGGTCTGCACATGTGATCAACCAACTTGAAATACGTTTGGACGACGCAGAAAAACGATCGCGCCGGAATAAGTTAATCTTTTATGGCCTTGCAGACACATCTTCAAAAGAAACTTACGCGGAATCGGAACAACTTGTTATCGGTCACTGCCGTGATAACCTTGAGATGCCCATTGACCCAACAGAAATACAACGTGTGCACCGACTCGGCCGCCACGATCCCAACCGCCCCCGCCCCATAATAGTAATGTTTCCAAGCTTCAAAACCAAGGACGCAATTCTTTCACAAGATCCTAAATATAAAGCAACCAATTACAGCGTAGGTGAAGATTTCTCCTGCCGCGTTCAATACGCCCGCAAACAACGGGTCACTTTCGCCAATGCTAAAGATGTGCCCTTCCTTTTACGCTATAAAACATTGTTCATAGATTCAAAGCGATATGTTTTTGATGAAGCTTCTCAGGAAGTTAAAGCAGTGTCGTAGCAACCAAATCCAAAAAAAAAGATGCCGCCCCCAAACTGTTCCCAGAACTCCCCGCTCCAGCAACACTTAGTTATCCCTTTCCGCAGTGTTCACCAATATACGGAGTTTTCTCCCCAAAAGGGAAGTCGTATCTAATCTTGTCTTGTCATCCCAGAGCAACCTATTGATCCTTACGGAAACCTGGCTCTCTAATGACATATCAGATGAAGAACTACTGAACGACTTGCCAAACTACCGCGTGTACCGGAAGGATCGCACTGGGTCACGCGGTAGCGGTGCCTTAATCGCTATAAGTGATCAGTTAATTTGTTCTTTTGTGAATATTACTTCGAGTCTCAAGATACCAGGGCTACTTGTGCATGCCTCACCTCAGTCTGTCCTTCTATGAGTTTGCTACAAACCACCGCATAGCAACCCAAACTTCTCCCAGGAAGTTAATAACATGCTAAATCTGCTTACTTCAGCCCACCCTAATGCTGATGTTCTGATATTTGGTGATTTTATTTTCCCTAGTATCGACTAGACCAGCGAAAATCTGTCAGTTGTTTCTCCCGCGGATGAAAGGAATTTGTAAAATTATGTCTGAATTAGAATCTCACCCAACTAGTCTCTGAACCAACACGCATTGAACGCAATTCCACTAATATCTTAGATTTCATACTAACTAACCAGCCTCAGAGTCTCCCTTTATTTACTTACCTGCGCCAGATAAGCGACCATTAAGTCATACATGCAGATTTCGCATTTACGCTTCCATCCCGCACTATCCGCAAGAAAACCATCACGTTGTACGATAAGGGTAACTATCAGGCTAGTAATGACGGAGTTGCTGCTTCTCTTCCGGACTTTGAATTGAATCATGATCAACGATCCACAAACAGCAACTGGCTGATTTTTAACAAAAAAAAACCGCTTTAGCAAATAAGTACGTACCTAAAAAACAATTCGTGTCAACTGCCAGAATCCTTGGTTTACCAACTCATTAAAAAGAAGCGTCTTTTTCGCCAAGCCAAAGAAAAGAACACCACAAGCGCATGGCAGAAATACTATGCCGCGGAGAGCGACTATCTTGTCGCCATCAAAAACGGGAAACACAAGTTCTTCACTAGTGACCTGGCCAGCATACTAAACCATAATCCGTGGCGTTTCTGGCAAGTGATAAACCCTGACGAACTGCGCATAATCATACTAGCAAGTGATACTGGAGAAGTTGCTTTCGATGCTGATTGTGTGAATCTTTTTACTCCGCTTTTTCTTCTGTCTTCACTTTGGAGAGCGATGTACCTTGTTTTTCCCTAGCTGAAATCACAGCTTCTTGTATGCCCCCTCTTAATTTTTTTTATAGGCGGCATTGTGTCACTAATCCGAAACAGCAAAGCAATAACACCTTTTGGTATAGATGACATTACATGAAACTGTTAAAAAACACTATGCATATTCCTGCCATGTATCTGTGTTTAATTTTCTCTCAGTCTCTTTCTACAGGCGATATACCATACGACTGGAAGGTGGGGAAGGTCTTTCTCATCTTCAAATCAGGTAATAGGAACTCACCACACAATTATCGTCCCATCTGTCGCACTAGCATTCCATGCAAACTCATGGAACACGTCATTTATTCCGAAATTATAAATGTCTTAGATTCCAACAGCTTCTGTCACCCTTCCCAGCCTGGTTTGCGTCGAGGGTTTTCCTGCGAAACCCAACTGGCCATCTTTCTTCATAACCTTCATTCTAGCCAGAAATCGTACACGTGTCCAGCTTAAAATCTTTACCAACTGAAATTTTATGATAGGCTGCGTCTAGGTGGTAGCTTTTGCGCCGAACAAAAAAGTGCGAGCAATAGTCTGAGCGCAATTGTACCACCCAATGCAAGTGCGCATGGAAGCGCCGTGTTGCGCTTGGGATTCACTTATCTACCACTTCATCTTTTTCACATGGGCTCAATTATCATGATGTCATACCTTATTAGCTTCTCGGTGCCATCCAGATCATCATTCCTGGTGCTGCAGTTCAGGGCAGCCGCTGCGAACAACGCGCTGTTCCGACAGACATTTGGGGCGTCCTTCCTCTGTGTCAACGGTCCTTGACGGGTCCCTTAATACATAAATACATTGTTTGAGTAACGTTTTCATACACATCGCTACAATGATCATTCTCCCCACTGGTAGCACCCAGAAATACTGCTATATTCAGCATCGTTGTTGTTGTTGTTGTTCGTTTTTTTTGTGGCGCATACCCACTTGGGGGATTGGCCAGGATCGGGAGATATATTGGGGCTAATGTGCCCGATTTAGGAGACTAAATTTTGGAGAAAAAAGAAATTGTTGATCAGAAAAATCGCGCAACAAATAAACTAATTTGTAGAAGAAAAATGCACTAAGCAGGAATTTGTAAGAAAAGGTTAAAAGGGAATTTGCGAAAGTCTCTTCTTTCGTCTGTGTACAAGATGAGCGGCAAACAAGGTAGGCGCCTTGTCTTTGAGACGTAGGTGTGGACGGCTGTAACCAACTTCTTTTGGGGAAACCCAAGCGAAATGGCACCAAACGACAGTAAGACCGGCATTGAAAGGGTAAGTCTAAGGCGGCTAATTTGTTCCATGAGGTATCTTCTTCTCATGGAAGAGTAACTGCGGCAATGTAAGAAAAAATGCTCTAAGGTTTCTGGTTCATCACAAACAGCACAATGACGAGAGGAGGTGAGCCCAGCGCGGTGCATGTAGAAGTCGAGCTGCGGAACTCTACAACGTAAGCTAGTTAAAGTAACTTCGCATTTGCGAGATTCGCAACATCGGGAGTCCCACGCATATGCCAAATGGGCGTAATCATCAAAGAAGGTGATGGCACCCTCCTGCCTCCTCGCCAGATGTTGATGCCGACGGATCCGTGCCCCAGCCAGGATGGAGGGAAATGGACAGACGTCGATCGGAGGGCTGTCTAGTGACGACCTCGCTAAAGAGTCTGCTTCTTCATTCAGCCGCAAACCCTTATTCCCGGGCACCCATATCAGGCGGATTTCTCTTAAATGGGAAGGAACTAAAAAACTAAATGTCCGAAGAGCACAAGTTTTGGGGAATATCAAAGCGGAGCAAACAGCTAATGAATCAGTGACAATTACGACATTTAGTATGTGGGGAGGTACGTTTTTTAATGCTATGACTATTGCAATAAACTCAGCATAGAAGATTGGGGTGAAGTCCGGTAGGCGAATCGAAAGCGACCAGTTGAGTTGTGGACTGAAAATACCCACACCCGCTCTCTCCTCAAGTTGAGCCGCATCAGTCGTTACAACCACGTATGAATCCAATCTATCCAGATAGTCCTTCAACTAACCCGTTAGGAGACGTGTAGGCAACATGTTTGCATTGTTAGGAAAAATGTTATTAAAGGTTAGGGGAACAGGGATAGCTTTCCAGGGCATCTGCATAACGGACGGAATGTTAATATTAAGGGGTGATAGTAATGCCTGGGCATACACACATTGAGGGCGGAATTGGTGGGGCCACCACGAGTTGAAAAATAAAGCCGGTCGATCCACCATCAGCGACAAATCTCTGATAAGAGGCGATTCGAAAATCCTAAGCACCGTCATAGCAGTTAAAAGCTTAAACCGAGACTCTAAAGTAGGCAGCCGGGACTCTAAATACAGGATGTTATCAGCTACGTATTTCGGAAGGCCGACACACTATCATCTTTATCCACGCGCTATTGGCGGTAACGCTCACATGGCGTGCCTCGTGCGGCTGTCATTGTCGAAGGCTCTGGTGGTTTCTCCATTCCAAAAGCTGGAATAAACCGTCCGTGCTGCCTCGTGCCTTTGCAATTTAAGTGGTGGAGTTGCCTCTTGGTCCCGTCCTCGGCCGCTTCCAGTTGAACACCTGGATCTGCATATATCATCTCTATTCTTCGCATGAGACTATTAAATCCTCCTGCCAGTATTTTGAAAAAGCAGTGACCGTCCTGGATACTACCATCGTTCTAGAGAACGGTAAACTTAAAACTACGCTTTTTAGAACACCAACAGACGGGCAGCAGTACCTAGAATATTAAAGCCATCACCCGAGACACTGCCAACAAGGGGTCTTTATATGACAAGCCACCAGGCTTAGAAGAATATGCAATGATGACAGGGAATACGTTAAACATCTACATGAACATAAGGCCACCCTTATGAACAGGAAACACCGCAAAACCCCGCTCGATCAGGCGTACCAATGTGCATTTGGTCCTAAAAGGGATGACGTGCTCAACAAACAGCGACAAAACGAAAGCGCCAGGCCGCCTGCCCTTATAACTAAGTTTTTATGCGCCCTCCTTAACGTAAGCAATATACTGCGGAAATACTACCCCATTTTAGCCAGTACCAACCGACTTTTTTAGGTAGGTCGACACCTTCAAAAACGCATTTTTTGAAAAAAGTGACTTTTTTAAAATTTTGCAATTTCAACATCTTTGTCTATTGAAGAATATTTAGAAAAAAAATTGTGCTGTTATCTCAATCGGTTCAAAAGTTATGACCATTTTTCAACCCCGCCGAGACGCATCCGAAACCGAAACTGAAGGTTTCCGATTACGCAGTATCTGCCATGTCGTCCTAAATGTTTCTTCGTATATACGTTACATAATGCCAATTTATTTAGCTACATTCTAAGCTTTTGGACACATTTCGAGATATTGTACATTTGATTTATTTCAAAATTATCACTAAGGGGCAATGGGTGGCACACTCGTGTTCACGTTGCGCGCATTTGCATTGCTTTGCGTTCGTGTCTGGTTGTCCGTGCTTTTTCGTATGCCGTTTTAACCTCACGGATTTAGTTCTAGCCTCGCAAGGAGACCATTAGAGTACTTTATAGTCTGCAGTTACAGTTATAGTACGAGGACGGCGTGCCTGACCAGTGACTGTCACCCTAAGACGAAGGCTGCATGTGAGTCAACTGTAAGACACGAAACAGGCAAAAAAAAATGTGTGCGCCTCAGCTCGGCCAAACGGAGATCGTGCCGGTTACAAGGAGGGTGCAAGCTATCAGCCTGGCGGATTTTAGACGCATTGACTGTTTCTTATAATACGTACAATAGGTCTGAACCTTCAAAGCCATTTTTCTCAAAACTTGATTTTTTGCAACCATTAGTTACGCGAACAGTGATAACTTTGCTTCTAGAAATTATTTTCTTACGAAACTTTGTGTGCTGTTTATTTATATATGGAGCTATGCAATCAAGCAGAATGACTGAAAACTATTGGTAACTTTTTACATTATGGCCAGTTGTGTTAAACCCAAACAAGCCGGATATCAAATTTTTGAGTCTTTTTATGATTACGCAACTTAGCTTCAAGATGTGATATTCGTGGAGGTTAGTTGCACAGGTTATTGTCTTCATTATGTTCCTGCCAAGTCGTGGTTGAATCGAACCAACCATTTTGTACTTATGACTGTTCGCGCAACATGCATATTTTGGCGCATTTTAATTTATATAAATTTTTTGTTAGACATTTTTAGCAATTTTATCTATTTAAAGTTTCTAACTGTATGAGCTTTACAAGCCAAAAATATAATTGTAACGTTTGGGCTACACCTGTCAATTTTTTTTTCGAAGGTGTCGACCTACCTTAAAAAGGCGTTCCCGGAAGCACCAAGGGTTACCTACTGGAGAAACAGGAATCTAAAAGGTATTTTAGTGCATGCTAAAACAGGGCCTCCAAAGCAACTACTCATAGCCAGCTGCTCCCGTCCCAGATGCAAGACTTTCAGGCACCTGCAGACAGACTGCATTGTAAAAAGCACAGCCAGTAATTATGTCCACAAGAATAGTTCAATTTTTACGTGTACTTTAACATTGTGTGTATGTGGGAATGCTCAATGTGACACAAACAGTATATACGCTAAACGAGTCAACCTATGACAATACGTCATTGCGGTAATCCGGCGGATACTCTTAGCAAATCCTCCATAGCTGTAGCGCAGCATTTCAACCCCCCAGGCCACATTTTGATGACCTTAAGTTGTAAGTACTTCAGTCAAACTTTTTCGCGTAGGAACATAAAATACCGAGAATCCCTATTATACACAAAATACAATCATAGAACCTCCTTGAATAATACGTGTAGAAACAACTTGAAATCCTTGTGATATTCCCAGGGAATAGAGCTTAAGGCATTGTTTGCATATAATTTATGCAAGGACTAGGACTTCCCCCTCTGCCCCTTACTTGGTCAACAAATTCCTTTTGTTTTCATCCGTAGGCTTCCAGTTTAGTATGGGCCCGCATCCCTCCAACCTATTGTGTGGAATTTCGCTTTATTTATTTTTTGCTCCCCTTTGTCTTGTGCCCCGTACATCATTCTAACTTTACCTTTCGTTTTCTTAGGTTTCATGACGGGCCTGTTCCAGAAATGTTGCTTTTGGTCACACGTGCCATTTCAATTGTGGGGTTATTTCTTTTTCTTTCGTGTGTGTATTTCTGTGGTTTCCTCCCTGTGTTTTACTTCTTTTTTTCTTTTTCTTGTTTTCTTCCCCACTACTTTCTTTTTTTCCAGAAACTGGTTATTTCCTTCCTTCTCTACCCTTCCTTTTGACCTGAGGGTTCCAGATAGTTTCTGAGCAAGACTCCTCTCACCGACTGTTCAGCTTCTGGCGTTTCTGAAAATCTTTCGGAATGCAGGGCGGCGTGGCAACAAGCACCCTCTCCTCGTTTCTCTCAGATAATTTCCCGGAATATCCACCCCGGCTGACTTCCTTCTGACCTACTTCGTGCTCAAACTATACAACCTTCTTTCCCCTCAACATCTCCCCCGACATACTCCCAACTCAATCCGCTTTCTCAACTCCACTTCCTTTTCTCCTCTCAACTGGGTGCCTACCCATATATAAAGCGCGCCAGACAGGCGAGAGGTTGCCCTGACGAAGGCAAATCTCTTTGCATAAAGGTTGCCAACAATCGTGGCTTCTACCTTGGTCGAAGTTTTCGTTTCTTGTAATATATGTATATATATTTATGCATGTATGTATGTGTATAAAACATACCTTTAGTTGGTGGGTATATAAACACACGCACACACTCACACACATATATAAATATATTTATAAATATATATATATATATATATATATATATATATATATATATATATATATATATATATATATATATATATATATATATATATATATATATATATATATATATATATATATATATACATATGCGCAGATCTGGGTTCAACTCCCGCCTCCGGAAAAAACGGCGGATTTTTTCTCGCCCAATATTTTCGCTTTATTATCACTGTATCAAATCATCATGAGAAACACACGTGATTCGGCAGTTATAAATATTTCGGAACCAGCCGAATAGCACTGTAAATGATGACTGCAACCTTGATTTGTGTCCTTACCGAGTCCCTCGTCCCGTATCTTTATGTTCTGCTACCTGCATTACGAGGGCCCTGGCTCCAGCAGTTCGGATATGCCAATTGCTAACCCCGACCTCCAACCACGTCTTACGTGGCGGCCGCTGGGAAAAAAGACGTTCTACGTGTCCCGCGGTGGTCGAGGGGCGGCGCTAGTTGACCGTCCTCAGAGTACTTCTAAATATAAACTCCCCCCAGTAAAGTCGAGTGAGGAGCCGCTGCGGGGTATCTTAATTGGTTAAAGCACCGCACGCGTTATGCGGAGATGTGGGTTCAACTTCCGCTCCAGGAAAAAACGGCGGATTTTTTCTCGACTTATATTTTCGCCTATTTATCACTGTATCAGATAATCATGACAAACACACGTCATTCGGCACTATTAAATATTTCGGAAACAGTCGAATAGCACTGGCAATAATGACTGCAACCTTGATTTGTATATATATATCATCCAGCAATTTTTTCATGTGGTATATTTCCAAAAATGCTTCAGATTGCCAACGTCACCACGATCTTTAAAGGCGGCGATAAAAATAAATTATCTAACTACAGCCCTACATCTAATATTCTAATTTTTCCCAAATGTACTCAAAAGCAATTGCATACCAGGATGACTAGTTTCTTGAACGAACATGGTTAATAAGACCTTTCCAGTTCTGTTTCAGGAAAGGAAAGTCTACATAATCGGCACTGTTAAATCAAAAAGAGGTAATTTTAAACTCCTTTAATCAACATTGTTATACAGTAGGAATATTTATAGAATATTCAAAAGCGTTTCACTGCATTATTCATGAAACTTTATGCCTAAAGCTGGAGCATTACAGATTTCGGAGATGCTTCCTGAAACTTCTCAAGTCATATTTATAGCACCGGCAACAACAGTTTGTACTTAACAACTACCATTCCCAAACAAAGCCACAGGTGTGCCACAGAGCAGTATACGTGGCCCATTGCTGTTCAACCTGTATATAAATGATGTTGTGCCCATTGATGAAAACGCCAAATTTGTTGTATATGCCGATGATTTAACCCTACTTTTTTGGGCAAATATTCCAGATATAGTAAAAAATCCAACAGAACTCTTGCGCGATTATATCACTGGAGCAGCAACTCTTTCTTAAAAATTAATAATAATAAAACAAAGGCTGTATTCTTCACACCCGAAAATAAAGCCTTGTGCTCACCCCCCCCCCCCTTTTGCTTGATGCAGAGAGAATTGAAGTTGTTCAATAGGTAAATAGCCTAGGCATAATATTGCATGAAAACATGCCATGGGATTTGCATTTTGATGAAGTAAGAGGCACACTGTACAGGGTAAAAGGCATGCTATCTGGGATTCGCTTTTTCGTACCAACATCAGTTAGGATGATTATTTACAACCCTTTAGTTCTGTCTAACATTTCCTATGCTCACATGGTGTGGGGTACCATTACAGACTCAAACGCAACAAAACTGAAGCTATTACAACAAAAGGTAGTCCGCATAGTGGCAGATGCCCCTTACGACGCGCTCATAGCCCCAATTTTCTGGTGTTTATCTATAACGGCTGTAAATGACCTATATAGGCCGTAACTACTCCGCCGGTACAGAACGTGTCTGAAAAATAAAAACAGGTACCTGAACAAAGTAGCCTATTCAGGTTTATAAAGGATAAAGTACCCTACGCGTAATACTGGTATTTGGAATGTCCCCCACAGCCAGACCAATTACGGCTTCCAGATGTTGCATTACCAGCTTCCTCAATTACTGTACATGTCAGGTGTTCAGTAGAAAATTTTAATAACTATTTTAAACAGTTCCAGGTTCCTGATCGTTTCTCTTTTTTCGTCTGTTTTTTCTTAGTTTCCGCAAACCTACACGCGGATTGAGTGTTCCTACCGCTTATTTTTTGTGAAAATTAAAGCGATTTTTTTTTTTTTGTTTTCGGCCATTGCCATCCATGAACTCGTCCATTTCCTATCATCCCCACCACTCGCGTTTATGCAGGATTTTCTGTATGATTGTGTTCCTCCTAGGCCCCTCTTTTTGTTTGTTTGTTAGGGTTTTTTTTTGCTGGCCTTCAGCAGAATACGCACTGTTTGGTGTGCGTTGTCGTTTGTTTGTTTGTTTCCCATGTGGCTTGTATTTTGGTGCACCACCCCTACCATGAGTCCGTATCATTTTTTCACAAAGGTTTGATTCCTTAAGAAGACCTGTCTCAGGTGGAAATGTTGAATTAGGTATCCGAAGAGCGTACATTTACTTCGTGCATATTCCTGCAACACATAAACACTACGTTTCACTACTATATGTATATAAATATATATATGTATATTTATATAAGTAGCAGTAAAACACAAGAAAAGAAAACTTCGAACAAGATAGAAGCACGTTTGTTGCCAACGTTTCAGAAAATTGTCAAGTCTTTTTGCCGAATCGTTGGCAACAATCGTGCTTCTACCTTGTTTGAAGTTTTTCTTCTCTTATATATATATATATATATATATATATATATATATATATATTATAAATATATATTGACAAAGACAACTTCGAACAACTTCGGCCTACGTTTCAGCAAAGAGAACTTCCTTTAAGAAAGCAAGTTCTCTTTGCTGAAACGTAGGCCACAATCGTGCTTCTACCTTGTTCGAAGTTTTTCTTCTCTTGTGTTCTCTACCATCTTCATAGTTCAACTACTCCCTATATATATATATATATACATATATATATATATAAATATATATATATATATATATATATATATATATATATATATATATATATATATATATATATATATATATATATATATATATATATATATATATATATATATATATATAGCGAATCAGAAAATGCGAAATGAGGGGCTCCGCGAAATAAGACAGAAAATAAGGGTTGGTAGTCAAGAAAACCTCCGACAGCAAAGGGGAGTTTGTGGTGGGTCTCAGAAAGAGATGAAGAATTTTTTTGAGTCCAAAAGAAAGTGGTGAAAAATGCCCGCCCGGTGGGATCCGAACAAACAACCTCCAGAATATCGATCTGGTGCGATAACCACTACGCTACCGGCGGGGCTGTTTCCCTAGCACTTTCTCGGGTATATGTAAAGGTATTTTTGTTTCCTGCACTTGGGGGTGGTAGCCAGCGCCACTCGGAATACTCGGGGTGAATGGGACCTTCTTTTTAGCCCGCGGGCCGTGACTCGAGTGTCAACGATATGTCACGAGTGGTCGACCAGCGTTGAACCCTCTTAAGCTCCCTTTGGCACCAAGACTGCCAGAACAGAAAACAGAGGCCCTCGCTAAGCATGTAGCGAGTCAGAAATAGGTAATTGAGGGGCTCCGTGAAATAAGACAGAAAATAAGGGATGGAAGACAAGAAAACCTCCGAAAGCAAAGAGGAGGTTGTGGTAGGTCATAGAAAGAGATGAAGAATTTTTTTGAGTCCAAAAGAAAGTGGTGAAAAATGCCCGCCCGGTGGGATCCGAACAAACAACCTCCAGAATATCGATCTGGTGCGATAACCACTACGCTACCGGCGGGGCTGTTTCCCTAGCACTTTCTCGGGTATATGTAAAGGTATTTTTGTTTCCTGCACTTGGGGGTGGTAGCCAGCGCCACTCGGAATACTCGGGGTGAATGGGACCTTCTTTTTAGCCCGCGGGCCGTGACTCGAGTGTCAACGATATGTCACGAGTGGTCGACAGCGTTGAACCCTCTTAAGCTCCCTTTGGCACCAAGACTGCCAGAACAGAAAACAGAGGCCCTCGCTAAGCATGTAGCGAGTCAGAAATAGGTAATTGAGGGGCTCAGTGAAATAAGACAGAAAATAAGGGATGGAAGACAAGAAAACCTCCGAAAGCAAAGAGGAGGTTGTGGTAGGTCATAGAAAGAGATGAAGAATTTTTTTGAGTCGAAAAGAAAGTAGTGAAAAAATGCCCCCCGGGTAGGATCCGAAACCACGACCTCCAGAATACCTGTCTAGTGCGATAACCACTACGCTACCGGCGGGGCTGTTTCCCTAGCACTTTCTCCAGGGTATTTATGTAAAGGTATTTTTGTTTCCTGCACTTCGGGGTGGTAGCCAGCGCCACTCGGACTACTCGGGGTGAAGGGGACCATCTTTTAAACCCCCGGGCCGTGAATCGAGTGTCTACGACATGTCGAGAGTTGTCGACCAGGGTTGAACGCTCTTAAGCTCCCTTTGGCACCAAGACTGCCAGAAAAGAGGCCCTCTCTAAGCATGTAGCGAATCAGAAAATGGGAAATGAGGGGCTCCGTGAAATAAGACAGAAAATAAGGGTTGGCAGTCAAGAATACCTCCGAAAGCAAAGGGGAGGTTGTGGTGGGTCATAGAAAGAGATGAAGAATTTTTTTGAGTCGAAAAGAAAGTGGGGAAAAAATGCCCGCCGGGTGGGATCCGAACCCACGACCTCCAGAATACTACTTTCTATTCGACTAAAAAAAATTCTTCATCTCCTTCTATCATCCACCACAATCTCCCCTTTGCTTTCGCAGGTTTTCTTGACAGCTAACCCTTATTTTGTGTGTTTGTATATATATATATATATATATATATATATATATATATATATATAAATCTAGAGAAAGATAAACTCACAAAGCGCGCAGAAATAGTATAAGTAAAGAGTCGGATACACAGCAAGAACAATAACAAACAATGTTTACTTACGTAGCGGCAATGGACTTGCCTTCATCAGAGTAAAGTTACATGATTATGCTGTCGCAAACATTGAACACATTTCTTATATAGGTTTGCATAAAACTGTAAGAAGGAATGGAAAATGTTTCGCAAATGGAGAGTGTGCATACAGTCAGGCTACGCCTACGTTACAACATCAACCAACAAACAAAAAAAAAAAAAAAAAGGGGGGGGGGAGCAAGAGAGAGAAAAAGGGGTCGTGTTAACAATGCAGCGTTCAAGGTTGCACCATGACGGGTCAACGTATGCCGCGCGGGTTGCAAGTTCAGACAATGGGGGAAAATGGTCAACCGCGGTTTGTAAAGAAAGGGAAGAGTATACAGCAAGGTATTCAGTGGCTGGGGAGACTGGTTCTAGGGAAAGCGAAGATGGTGTGCCCCCCGCGGATGAAGAGAATAGATAGGGTGCACAAAAGAGCATTTCACAGAAGCTAGCAATCGAACAGGAAATAGGTAGGGTCACAAAAGGTTAACATGAATAGATCACAAAGAGTTAAACATTCTTAAGTGGTGGTGGGAACGAGGCCTCCTTCTCCCGGACAAATGGCATTGTTGAGCCGCATTAAGCTAACAAAGCTGCTGTATTAGGAGAGTTTCTGCGAATTCTGATGGCAAACTCGAGGGTAGGAATAATGAACATAGTTATCAAAATTATGAAGCCGCTAAGTTTATTCGAGGGATAAGCACGTTAATTTTCCGTAACTTTCATTAATTCCAAGTGTGGCTGACCCAACTTATAAATGAGATAAGATTCCCGAACCTCGCGGTCGTGGTGCGTTTTGAAGGCGGATTCTAAAATCGTTGCTTTCAGATGATCAAATGCATGCCCGGGACTGTTCACATGTCTTGACAGGGGCAAATAAGGGCAGCTTTTTGCATGAGAGCGGTGATTATTGAACCGTATTCGGAAGGGCGTTTCAGTTTGGCCGATATATTGTTGCCTACAAACAGTGCACTCTAGAAGATATACGACATTAGCGGAGTCACAGTTAAAGTTACCTTTTATATTTACGTAGTAGTCTGAAGCCGTGCTGGTGGCGCGCTGTG